>NW_025766470.1:0-1422131 GCF_003918875.1 Haliotis rubra
CAAACTGTAGTAGTCGAGGATGGAAACCCATGTTTTAATTCTTCTTCTTATGTCCAGCTTTTAACTATATCCAGAAAAGATCTTATGCAAAAATGTGCTCTTTAATAACGTTCATTATTTTAAGGATTTTATCATGCGCATTGAAAGGCTTTTTCATATGTTTTATCTTCTCCTGATGTAGTTTTTAGCGTTGCCAAAATCTGCCATGATATTTCTAGGCTAAAAGACGTGAAATTTTATATGAAGCTAATTTACACGACCATTTTATATAGCTGCTTTTGTAAATATATATTTTATAAATATTTTATTTCAATAATGCTTTTAAGATCTCTCATATGTCGCTGAGCGACTGGTCGTAGCATATTTTATTTATATTGTATATGTATATGAAGTTATATATGTTGTTATATGTACTACGAGTGAGACTTTAGTAAACCTGTCTGTCTGTCGCATTTGCATTTGCGACAGATGTCTGCTGGGGATCGCAGCAGTGCCGCACCTCATCCACAATGCCATGCTTGGAACAGTGGCCAACCGGCCTTTGTCTAACTTTCTAATGACTCTACGATGGTGGCCATGGCGACAATGGGGTCAAGCTGCGTTGATTTCATTTCTATTGACAGCAAGCATTGTTCTATTGTGAGAGATATTCAATTTACATAACGCAGGGACACAGGACCAAAACCCGGATAGTAAACCATTGAAATGAACGTAAATAAATACAGTAGGATATTTACATGCCATGATCGGATTTACGTATGTTTTCAGATATTTCCTAACTTCGGGCATATATTTCATATGAACCTATACCTTTGAAACATATGCTCATCGTACATTTTCGTATGCATAGCAATACCCTGTTCATGTATGCCGTGACCGGATTGTCAGGTATTTCCAAACATTAATTGCAAAATAGAGATACCGGTAAATACATGATCATACAGTATTTCCGATGCATTCCTATATGAATTTCAGTGGGTGCTGAAATACGATTTCGTTCTAAGTTTACTCAGGTTGGAAACATATAACTGCTTAGGTGGGGAAACATATTTAAATTTGCAAACAAGTTACACACCTTAGATATTTATGTATCATACCGGATTTCAGGGTATGTATATGAACGGTTCATACACCTTCATGTTACACTGTGCTCAAGCAAGATGATCGTTTGTTTCCATCATGTGAATTACTTGGTTCATGTAATTTCATTTTCACACATTTTAGGTACGTTTGAAATCAACGTTCACGTGATCTCATTATTCTTATCATTAAAAGGCCTGGCTCAAGAAAGCAGTGTTACACAAGCTAACATGGCTTATTGCTGCACTCGCTCTTGCTACCAGTATCAGTTACGCTTTATCTCCTGTGTTGGCAAATCTTGTGAGTGGTGAACAAAAGGGCGATGAGCTTCCCCTTTGTCCTTGCAAGTGTCCCTAGCTGTCCCAACAGAATAGCACTTTCTCTTGGACCACGGCTAAAATACGCTACACGAACCTAACTCATAATTTCTTAAGTCTCTTCAGCTCTCCGCATCAGTACTGTAAAATAGTTTTGGCAGTACATAATTGGAATATTATTGCACTGCATGTAACCTTTCTTAATAGTCTCTACAGTGCCTGAACCATGTTATTTCTCTTTCCGCTCAGCCTTTGCTGTAAAACGCCACACAAGAACTTAAGCTGTCAACATTTCTTTCATTAACTTACAAACGTTTACGATATAACAAACAATGCATTATCAAATTATATATTCTGTGAGACATGAAATGAAAAATAGTTTTACCGTATAGCGATTATGACCGGATAGCACAGCGTGTGCGTTCTCTCTGAGTATACCATTGGCATGTTGGACCTCCGTTCCTTTTGTGAAATTCGTCTGGATTGTCCTGTCCTGTTTTAAATTGACGATCCATAAGCCTGTAACCCAGATTCCGAAAGCAAATGTCACACAAGTAAATGTGATGTTGCATTGCTATAATTTTCCATGTCGAAGAAGTCCTTCTCACAAAAATATATATTCCGTTGTTTGGAGCAGGCCTATGACTATTACGCTGCCCCAGTGTTGCTAAAGATCTTGCAGACCTTTAACCTGACATAGACGCAGACCTCGCATGTTCAAGTTCAGATCGGACAGGTGCCGAAAATATTGATTCCTGATTATGAATGCAATATCTCAGTGAGTTATTGCTTTCCTAAAGTAAGTGGAGTGTTTTCTACAACGTTGGAGATAATGGTATCGTTGTCCTTCTGATCTTCCACGAACGGAAGCTCTACCCATTTAGGGTACAATGTGTATGTTACAAATTTGTACGGGAACAGTCTTTAAGACTTTTCTACTTTGACAAGGATTCTTCGAACTTGCAACAGTCGTTTGAGTGAGTGAGTGAGTTGAGTTTACGCCGCACTCAGCAATATTCCAGCTATATGGCGGCGGTCTGTAAATAATCGAGTCTGGACCAGACAATCCAGTGATCAACAGCATGAGCATCGATCTGTGCAATTGGGAACCTCGGTCGTTTGAGAAGATCAAGAGAGAAGGGGGTAGTGTGCTATGTATCTGGCGGACGTATCTGGACAAATTTTAAAGTTCGAAGAATGTTGCTGTATAAATACAATAATAGAGGTTATGTTTGAAAGTACTCTCAATCTGATAGCCAGTTAGATTACTGTGAAAGATCGCAATATGTATCATCATAAACGGGCCCAGATAAAGTCATTCATTCCGAACATTCCCATATATAGACACGGGACATGGTTGTTACAGGTAGAGGCAAATACTTTTCTTCTATAGGTGTCTGCCGGTTTTCACGCTACATACACGTATTCAGATTATTGAGAAAAGTAGCGACGCATGTTCTCCTCCATCACACATATAATTGTATAGATACCCAGTGATTAGGGATAGCGCTGCAGCAACTTATTGAAATTTACGATATACACTATCATCTGCAGAGTAGTGCTGCCATACCTAGCATCACATTTATTACTCTCTTACATGAGGTGAAATATCGCAGGTTGTCATGGTAACGATATTTTGGCATACTATTTATTGTCTTATTCTTTTATCTGCGATTAGAATTTCAATCAGTTTTGACATGTTAAGAGAAAAGAGGATGTAAAACCAATATTAATGTGATCGAACCTTCGTAAAAGCGCGTTTCAAGCCACCTACATAAAAAAAACCTTCATGATAACCCAGCAGGCACATCAACGTTGTTTCAACGTTGAGAATAGGTTGATCCTCAACGTTGAAAATAGATTGAAAATAGGTTGTATATGAAAGTTTTTTTGACGTAGATATCCGACGATGGAATCAACGTTGAAGTTTGACCGATTATCAACGTTGAAAAAAGGTTGATCCTCAACGTTGAAAATAGATTGAAAATAGGTTGTATATGAAAGTTTTTTTGACGTAGATATCCGACGTGGAATCAACGTTGAAGTTTGACCGATTATCAACGTTGAGAATAGGTTGATCCTCAACGTTGAAAATAGATTGAAAATAGGTTGTATATGAAAGTTTTTTTGACGTAGATATCCGACGTGGAATCAACGTTGAAGTTTGACCGATTATCAACGTTGAAAAAAGGTTGATCCTCAACGTTGAAAATAGATTGAAAATAGATTGAAAATAGGTTGTATATGAAAGTGTTTTGACGTAGATATCCGACGTGGAATCAACGTTGAAGTTTGACCGATTATCAACGTTGAGAATAGGTTGATCCTCAACGTTGAAAATAGATTGAAAATAGGTTGTATATGAAAGTTTTTGACGTAGATATCCGACGTGGAATCAACGTTGAAGTTTGACCGATTATCAACGTTGAGAATAGGCTGATCCTCAACGTTGAAAATAGATTGAAAATAGGTTGTATATGAAAGTTTTTGACGTAGATATCCGACGTGGAATCAACGTTGAAGTTTGACCGATTATCAACGTTGAGAATAGGTTGATCCTCAACGTTGAAAATAGATTGAAAATAGGTTGTATATGAAAGTTTTTGACGTACATATCCGACGTGGAATCAATGTTGATGTTTGACCGATTATCAACGTTGAAAAAGGTTGATCCTCAACGTTGAAAATAGATTGAAAATAGGTTGTATATGAAAGTTTTTTTGACGTAGATATCCGACGTGGAATCAACGTTGAAGTTTGACCGATTGTCAACGTTGAGAATAGGTTGGTCCTCAACGTTGAAAATAGATTGAAAATAGGTTGTATATGAAAGGTTTTTTTACGTAGATATCCGACGTGGAATCAACGTTGAAGTTTGACCGATTATCAACGATTGGAATCAACGTTGAAGTTTGACGATTATCAACGTTGAGAATAGGTTGATCCTCAACGTTGAAAATAGATTGAAAATAGGTTGTATATGAAAGTTTTTTGTACGTAGATATCCGACGTGGAATCAATGTTGATGTTTGACCGATTATCAACGTTGAAAAAAGGTTGATCCTCAACGTTGAAAATAGATTGAAAATAGGTTGTATATGAAAGTTTTTTTGACGTAGATATCCGACGTGGAATCAATGTTGATGTTTGACCGATTATCACGCGTTGAAAAAAAGGTTGATCCTCAACGTTGAAAATAGATTGAAAATAGGTTGTATATGAAAGTTTTTTTTACGTAGATATCCGACGTAGAATTAATGTTGAAGTTTGACCGATTATCGGAGGTATTACGCTTTCCTGTAAATAGACTCGCATTTCATCTTTAAACTACAATAAAGTAGCACCAAACTCCTGCATCCAGCTAAAATACCCAAAAAGCTACCTGCAATAAACAGTGTTCAAACAGAAAATTGCAGTAAAATATTTACCTGATAAAATACTTGGTTAAAATTCCACATTCAATATAATGTTCATTTAAGTTTTATGTCAGTTGGGACGTATAATTCATGTAAGGAGAAAAGAGTATTCCAAATTAAGAAAAAACTATTTACTGTTGTATTGTTACCTTGAAAAGGTGAAAATTGTCCGAGAAGACATTTTGTCTGAATTTCAGCTCTTAGACAGACCCTGAATAAACACAATGCAATTCACTTTCTACCATGAAAGGGATCCAAGATGACCAGGAACTATACCTGAAGACAGCACATAAAACAAGTCACTTTTCATGAAATCTTTATGAACACACACGCTTTTACACAGAAAACGTGGTTTAATGCATAATGTAAAACATCACACATGACATAGTCTGTAGGTGATCTCAGTTGTGATAATAACACAATATCATCTGCATATAGCATCAAAGTGACATTTACGCCACCAATTTCAATACCACAGTTCAGATTTTTCAACACAATTACAACTCCAAAAACACAATTATCAGCTCCTCTTCTTTCTGCCACTCCCTGCCTGGCGGTCAGGTGGATACGTCAGAAACGTTCCTAACTCTTTCTTGAAATTTGCTTCGGATGCATTCCCATCTCATTCCCTTGAGATAGGACACATTCTGAAATTTTACATTTAAATACATGAATAAGTTATATGGAAGATATATTGTCTTCAATGATTCAAGTATTTGTTTAATCAATCACTTGAAAGGTTCATTTCACTGCTGTAACTTGGCATGTGAACATATGAACAGCATCAATACAAAATATGACGAAAAGTGTAAAACAATTTATATTTTCAACTTGAAGAAGGAATGGAAGTTTTCTTAAACATTTTCAAAGAAAATCCTCAATTGCAAGTTGATTATTTAATTAGACTATGAATTACGGTAGGATGAATTAGGCGATGCTTTACTGTCATATATTATTTGCTATGGTCATGATGAAAATGCTGCACTTGGTAATTAACTTACCAGAGATGATTGAATACAACCTTGTATTCTTAAAAGAAACTTGCCGTTTGCCCATCAACATTCATTCTTGACATCAAATTGTTTAAAATTGTCCTGCAAAACAATGAACACGTCACAATTTAATTCTGGACTCATAAAAGTCCAGAAACTCTCCGCCCTGTGGCCACTTTCTGACAAAGGATCTGACAAAATTAAATATGCAGTTGTCATGAATATATGCTAAGGATGAAAAAATGAAATTTTTTTTTTTCAAAAACTCAAAATTTAAACTACCTCGCCCATGGGCGAGAATGTTTAATTTCGCTCAGACTTCATGTTTTGGAGGTTGAAAATGAATGAAAGCATGTTTAGAAGTATCACCACACAAAAATTAACTCATTGCAACTTAATTCGGCTAATTTAGACCGATATTTAAATATCTTGCCCATGGGCGAAAGAAAGTTTGGCCCATGGGCGAGATTTTCTATGTTTGCTCAAAATCATTTTTTTTCAAGTTTGAAGGTTGTAAATGAATGAAATTATGTGTAGAAGTATCACCACACAAAATTTAACTCATTGTGACTTAATTCGGCTAATTTAGACCGATATTAAAATATCCAGCCCATGGGCGAAAGAAAGTTTGGCCCATGGGCGAGATTTTCTCTGTTTGCTCAAAATCATGGGTTTTCAAGTTTGAAGGTTGTAAATGAATGAAAGCATGTTTATAAGTATCACCACACAAAAATTAACTCATTGTGACTTAATTCCGGCTAATTTAGACCGATATTAAAATATCTTGCCCATGGGCGAGAAAACATTTGGCCCATGGGTAGGATTTTCTACTTTTGCTCAAAATCATGTTTTTTCAAGTTTGAAGGTTGTAAAATGAATGAAAGCATGTTTATAAGTATCACCACACAAAATTTAACTCATTGTGACTTAATTCGACTAATTTAGACCGATATTAAAATATCTAAGCCCATGGGCGAAGAAAGTTTTGCCCATGGGGCGAGATTTTCTATGTTTGCTCAAAATCATGGGTTTTTTCAAGTTTGAAGGTTGTAAAATGAATGAAAGCATGTTTAGAAGTATCACCACACCAACTCATTTGTGACTTAATTCGACTAATTTAGACCGATATTAAAATATCTTGCCCATGTACGTAGAAAAACATTTGGCCCATGGAAGTAGAGTTTCTACTTTTGCTCAAAATCATGCTTTTCAAGTTTAGAGGTTGTAAAATGAATGAAAGCACGTGTATGTAGAGTATAATGACACAATTTTCAACTCATTGTGACTTAAATTAGTCGCTAATTTAGAGCTGAGATTTTCTATTTTGCTCAAAATCATGGTTGTTTTCAAGTTTAAAGGTTGTAAATGAGTATCATGACACATATTTTAGCTCATTGTTGCTTACTTCGGCTAATTTAGGGCTGATAGAAAACATTTCGCCAGCCAGAAGAAATGTTAGCATATTCTGCATGTAACTATTCGTTATGCACCCACATGCACCTACAAACGCCTCACGCACGCAAATAATAATAGTCCTCACTTCATTAAAACAATCATATCCAAAGATAGAAACTATCAGTTTGTGGTGTTACAGTGACATCGCGGTCAGCACCATTATCCACCAACATCCATCTCACTATGTAATTTTGCATATAGCGAAGTTTCTTTTGCTTTAAGATGCATCCACTAGGCTAAGCAAATAGCGTCAAGTAAAAAACGTTTTTGAGGGTTAAAATGATTTATTCATGAATGTATATACTTGCAAATACAAAATGTGTTTATGGGCATTTGGCATACTGGAATTTGTGATGCACACACACACACACACACACACACACACACACACACACATTCATACATACATACATATATATTATAATTCACGTTTTTAAGGGAACCCCTACGTGTATATCAAGGTAAAATGTTCATATTTGACACATGATAAAAGGTTCCAAATAGAAAATGATATAAAATGCAGAATAGATATCTATGTTTCAATACATATAGACCATATACTGTATACACTCTTGGTCCCACATTAGTTTCTTTTTTCTACATATCTTTGGTGAATTTTCTTTTCCAGTCCAACTTCATAACGAAGAAACACCTTGTCTGAAACAATATGACAGAGCTTGTTTGAGTGGCATTTAGCAGTTGGTGTGATGATCAACGAGGAGAGTTATGGATATGCAACTTCTTTTATGAGGCGACGTTTGATTGTAGCTACTAACACCGTTATCAAGCAAATGATGTCACATCCTCGTTGTTCAATATAACAGAGTAAAAGAATAACCAATGGAAGAGATGTGCGTTACTGGATTATAATACGATGCACAATATTATTTACAATGTCGACAAATCTAACAGTAGAAAGATATGTTAATACATTAAGTAAACCTAATGATATAATAGACGCATTACCCCATCAGCGGCTACAACTGTTGCTGGATACATTGTCCCTGCCGCGTTACGTTGTAACGGCATATTGATCATGTCCCCTTTCTGCAAACTGAAGCGCAGATTTGTGAATTATCTTTTTTTTCTGTGGCTAGCAATGCAGAGTGGGACAAAAATCTGTCTAATGGGAAAAGGAATTTTTTAATACAAGTGCTTTTTTCAACAAGCGTATGCCATCAAATTGAACATAATCTATTTTTGTTTACTTACAGCTTTTCATCAACTGCATAACTACATAACATAACTATATATAAACATCACTTCTCTTGGTGAAAAATCTCAATTCACTGCAACTGTATTTAAAACTGCATCTAAAAAGACTAGAAGTCTTGTCGGGTCAGTCATGGCTGGTACTACATGTCATATTTGAGAATCATCTTGAAAAATATATTCCTTGAGATCATACTAACCTTTTGGCTTGATGGGTCTGATGAGAGGCTCGTCTCTATCCACGAATCATAGTGTTTTTGAATAGTTCATCCAATGGACATTCACCACGAGAATTTCCTTCCTGTATAATTTTTACCTTGAACCTGATAATATAATGCAACATAATGAGAAGACATCGAACAGAAGCCCATGTCACGTGTGCTGGTATTACTCAGTATCTTACATATCGTCTCAGCAATTATTTTTTAAATGCACCGACCAGAAGAAGCCATGCGTAAAATTATAGGGTAACTGTGGGTTCGGAATTGCCTGCACTGTCTTTCATCAATGCTGTAAACTAGCAGCATCAGATTCCGCCTGACAGCAGATATATAGCTGGGAGATTCTTACCACATTCCGTGTCTTCATCTTTGCGCCTCCATCAATTTTCCAGTCGTCTGAAACATAATCAAATACAAATAATGAGCGCAGGTAGAGTTTATATTCATATGGCATTCCTCTGATGATAATGCCTTTTTGGATTACTGTTTACGCCGTTTGATAATTAAAAAACGCTCTGCATGATGTTGTGTGTTTAAGCGGGTATGCACCCATTACAAAGTTGGCTTGTTCATTACAATATCATCCACTAATGATGAAAATGTCATAGCACCAGATTTAAAGATTAAACAATCTGTCTCACACATTACATAATTATAATTTATGATACAGATCAATCGCTCTTTAGTAGCTCACAATGAGGCGGGCATGATGTTGTGAGTGACAACATGTACAGAGAAGCAAGACTCACAGCATTTGTTTCTTCTTTTCCTTGCGGTGTTGTTTGATAAAGCGTTGAACCTAAACGCAACGAAAATTACACAATGCTATTTAGAAATGAAATACACAATGCCATTTTTCAGAAAGTGGTCAAAATGTAACATGTTATATTTGGGATTACTCGAACCCACACCCTCATAGTCAGGCACCTAATCGCCAGCACACCGGCTTAGTCAGACGCCTAGACCGGCTCAGCCACTGCAGTAGCGTCCCACAAAAATGGAAGTCCGGACAGCTGGTAGTCTAGACTCGCGGACTTGTGTACCCTCTGATAATTGTCAATTGGCACGGCTTTGTGTGCTAGCAATTAGGTGCCTGACCCTGAGGGTACATCGGTTCGAATCCTGAATGGGACTCAACCCAAAAGTACTAGAATCTGTGCTTTTACTAAGAAAATGTAATCCCAAAGATAACATATGTACCATTTAGAAAGTCAAATTAACCTTGAGGAACCAGGATCTGTAGTTATCCAAATGATTTCATCTTAAGAATGAATTAAATAATTTTCTTTCTGAAAATACTCAACATTAGATCAGCTATTCTTTATTGGTTGATGGCTTGCTATGGCTTATGACCCCTGTTTTATCCGAGGATGCTGTATAATGAGTGTCATAATACCTGCTCGTGCTGTTGTCCCCGTTGCCTTGTAACGAAATGAATGGAAATAGTTTTATTCAAGAAAATATTCAGAAGTCATTAGCTATGGAATATAGGTGGTACTCATTTGTGTGTGGAATACAAGACTCACATACCGTATTCTCGTCCCAGCTTGCTTCATGTCAGGGTTCTGCTTCCAAATCAGTCTCCTGTAAGTACAGATGACTTTCGTTACTCATCGAAGAACCTATGGCACAAGGTTTAGTACTTTAAGTATATGTTATCTTTACAATAACCTTAAACTTCCAAATGCCAATCAAACGTTGAAAAATGCCAATATCTTTGCCATGACAACTCCTTTCGTGATCATTAACATATGTAGCAGGTTACACAATGGCGGTACGCGACTATACACGGAAGTCGCTATACATACCACGGGAAATAAATCTTCGGATTGAAACTCGTAATGAAATCTGCAGATAAAATATTCATGTAAATAATCTTCACATCAAGAAATGTTAAAAACATCTTCGTATACCATGCCACTCTTATTTGTATGTGAACTGTATGGTAGTAATAACGTGAAATCTGTTGCGTCTTTGAGAAGCCCTTCATTAAAAGTAACCAGTGTCGAGTATGAGTACGAACTTGACGTCAACTAGAATGGTGTGCCGGTAATCAGAAATTTGTTACATTTGACCAGGCACTTTGTAAGTATGTGTTATCTATCATTACAGGAGTGTAATGTTCTATAATGAGATGACTGTGCAGTCTGATAATCTGTGCAGATGTGCATAGTACTCACGTTACTTGTTTCTATTTGTGGCAGGTCAATGCCATGAGAAGCACCAACTGAAATAATATTTAACATTGCATATCAAAACAGCATGAAGAACATGTCGAGTATGGCGATAAGAACATTAGTTTCGGAGAATAATATTCTGCCTACCTTCAGTATCTGGATTTCTGTTTCCAAGGACGCAATCCTTTTCTCTTGCCTTTTCAGTTCTTGTTTTAACTTTTCATTCTCCTTTTTCAAGGTCAATCCGTCTTGTGTCTGTAATGAAAAATCCTTTCGGTCATCAAGTTGTGTGTGTGTGTTTTGTGCGTGTGTGGTAATGCGTCTCTGTCTGTCTGCCCAGTGGATCTATATATAATACCTGGTGTGAAGGCAACATAATGTATCATGTCATCTTGTAATCCCAAATCCATAATATATGTGGAGCATATATTTCCTCAACTAAACTTCAGTAATTTAAAACTAATTCAAACCTTTCCCTTTTTCATTATTTTTAAGAGTCCGGTTAAAGTTCTCTTTTCCGGTCCTTCCATCCCTGAAGTCAATCAATTTCTGTTACAAGGCTTCCCTCGTCCGTGTTCCAGGTATTTCTTTTAAACAACGCCCTGTTGATCGGCCCTTGCTGTCTGTTTCGGGAGTTGATTATGTTGATACTGTGTCTGTGATGATGTTTACAGCGGCATCATAACACCTCTGAGACATCCACCAAAACTGCCAGGTGTTCCTTGTAGGCACCCCCAAAGTATGTCTAAATAGAATAAAACTCTGTATCTCATCTGAATGAGCATGTTCGATCACGTGCGGCTCTGATAACTTGTTATTACTATCAATATTTTTCAAAGGGAAATAGAAGCCGTCCATTCCCGCAACTAGCTGACATATTAATCAATATCCGTGATACTACTGACTGATCCTCTTGACATGTACATACCTTCTCCGATTCCAGGCCCACGGCTGCCATGCATTTCGCTCTCCATTCTTTATGTTTGGAGTCAGAATGCTGCCTGTATGAGTGTCAAATTAGGGGTTAGCTGGGTGGAGTCTCCAAAATGTCTACAATTATAAAGTTTGTAAAGTGGTCAGTATTGGTTGGATTTCCATTTGTGTTTGTGGGAATAGATGTAAGCACTGAGTTGACAGTGTCATACGATCACAAAAGTGTGTTGGAGTGGTCTAAGTACCTCCACAGCGGCAGAAGATCGCTGGTGTCCAACCCCTCGCCATGGATGTCCGGGTGATTCCTCCAAAGCCTACTGGTTCAACAGAAACTGCCGTGCTCGTCGCGGATTGTTCTGTTTATTAAACAAGTTGTATTATAATACATGCCACTAAACAATTACACAATTTTACAAAAGTTAACATGCAATGTCATTCCTGCTTTGACTGTGTGTAACTACTCACAATAAGCCAAATTAATGTATACTAACATTGAAACCATACTGATTTAGCGGATTAATGGAGGCCATCTGGATCCACCGCCAAAACCTGGAAATTAACAGGGATTAGGGTGTTTTCCTACCGAATCGTGGTGCATAGAATGATAAGCTTTCAATATACATGTTTCCCCATGTTCACTGTACATGCTTTTATGTGTTTTTTCATGTATGTGCTATGTATATCAATCCTTTTTCATTGTATAAACTTTATGTACATTCATTGTATAAACATATCACTCTTTAAGTCTGTCCATCTCAATCAAAACACATTACTTAATCTCCCTTGATCTCTGAGCATATCAATTTGTAATACAATCTCACTGGCTTCCTGTACATACTATACTGGACAAAATAAGTTAGGGATATTTGTGAATGTGAATTTTTAACCATATGTAAATGAATATATAGATCATTATTCATAATTTCAAAATTTACATATATATCCCTCACTATTTTTGCCCAGTATATATATTTTTCTCGTAATCATATTCTGTCATTCAACTGATGAAGGGGCAAGAAGCAGCCCAGAAACATCGTGTTGTAAATATAAAAGAAGATGTAAATCAATACCTACTAAATGCCATCAAGCATCTCATACTGATTTGCTTAAGTTTGTTCGTCTTACCTTTGTGAAACTGATATTCCCGTTAATCATTAAAAACTTCAAAGTCCGAGCGAATTTTGCCGCGTCAGTAGCCACGGTCGATTAACTCATCTAGGGAAGCTGTCATTTTCCCATGTACTTCGTCACCAACGAGTTCAGTTTCTTTCACATTACCCTTGATGCACCTGTCTAGCTGAAATTTGCAATGGTAAACACATAACACTCAAGGAAATTAAAGGTTTATAACTTGATTAACGCCCTTATCGAATATTATCCAATATTTTCCTCTAGTTATGTGCATTTTAGAGCTTACGTAGACACGGAGTTGCATGGCGTACATTTTGTTTTTAGCATCAAGAATTTCCATTGATGAACATATCTCGAATAAATACGATCAAATACAAACCTAGTTTCTGATAGAAATTAACTTACTTCAACTGTAACTTTTTGGGGGACGCAACGGATACAACACCAGAACCTGACATTCCTCTTTCCAACCCGAACAATCCAAATGTGAGAACTCTGTGCAACCGAAGATCCAAGCTGCCACTGCATCGCCATTCCTTCCAATTTTCGTCAACTGTCGGTCAATGATAAGTGACGGGAACGTCGCCAAGTGTCATTATATATTAATGAGACGTTTTAATGGTTGTAAGCATATACGAGACGTTTCAAAGGAAGTTGTTACTTCACAAGCCCACTCTTATACCCCTCATCATCGCTGTCAGGGAAATGCTGGTCAATCCATTTGTATTCATGTACGTCTTGTATATTGAATTGAGTCAGACCCTAATTTGATAACAAGTATTGCTAAACACACTTAACCATTAATGAGGATATGGGTCTCCAATCGGCTGTTTCCTGCTTTAAACATTTAGAAACGTTTATTCAATGTATGCAAAATACGGTTGCTTTAAATCGGTTTATCTTGATTTATTAAAAATACATAGGTAAGTAGGTTCAAAGTTGTGCTCAAAACGGTTTTCTATCATTTCATATATACACCATGTACAAATCTTGTATTCATCCTTCTTTTCATTCCTCTGCTCATATTTGGATTTGGGACAACTGCACAGATCAGCAAGCTCTTACTTTAGAAAAACTACATTTAGATGTCCTTAGAAGAATAGCTGGTGCTGTCCAGTAGAACAAGATATGAAATAATATATCATAGAAACTTCAAGTTGATTGAAAGGCGAAAATACTATAAATTGCTAACACTTTATAAAATGTATCATCGTTTATTACGGACTATCTGTAGAATCTATTACCCCAATTAGTCGGGGATAATAGTTATTTATCCCTTACGTGATTGAACTAATTTAAAAAGCATATTCCAACAATAAGATATGCCAAATCATTCATTCAGACACAATCAAACTCTGGAATTCACTGCCTCTCGAGGCTAGACATTTCATACTTTTCAAAGAACAAAATAAATGTAATATTTACTTTTGATGTATATTACGGAGGTAGAAATTGACAACTGAACTAAATATAGTAAAATCAGAAAAAATGCCTTCTTTTACATCTCACGGATAAAGATCTAGAAATGTCTAGACTTCTTTTAAGCAAAAGTGTTGAAATGGATATATTAAATGTAAATGCTAGAACTCTTGTGTGCCTGTATGTTCACTTGTTTTCATTGCAGCACTTATCATCATATTGTTAATTGCATCTTTTCCTTCATTTTATTGATGACACATGCTTCATTAAAATATTTACACATGAGTTGTCAATCATTTTTGCTTATTTGTAACCTTATGGAACAAGTTTTTATGGATCCACGAAGTTTGAAATTGTTAATAAGCACAAAATGCTTGTTTACATAACACAGGTTGCCGAAAATAAACAATAACCATATACATCATGCAACGTCATTACTGTTTCAAATGTGCCTTATGTTAAATGATCTCTGCACAGATAACTATTTATTGCAGATAAATGTGATAAATACTTGTTCAAGTTAGTGCTGTTATCATCCACAACATGTTAATTTAGTTTGCCACTATCTCGTTTACAATCGTACATTTCTGTGTACCATCTCAGTTTGTTGAGTATTTTAGTGCAAACATGAGGCCACAGATGGGAACGGTCCAGTTACGTAATTTCAGGAAAGCTCGAGCGCCAGCAAAGAAATCGGTCTGTCCATGTTTTGGTCTTGTGTATTGGAGTAAACGAGCCGACGTTTTTAAGTGTATTTTGCTTCATTCCATTGATCACGCTGGGCAATTAAGTGACACTAGCTGTGGCATATACAGGTGCAGGTGCAGGTATTTAGGCGAAAAGATTCATGTCATGCATTACGTGCTCAATATCTCACAATCATTTGTAATGTCAGTTGATTGTTTTATTACATGAGATGTCGAACTCTGACCAATGGGAATTCTGTTTGGGGAAATCACTTTATCGGCTGACTTAATGTCTTCCGATTATATATTGTTATGGGATGGAGAAGGCATCAAAGCGCGTTAAATCTCCAAATCATCATCATCAAAGGGACCAGAAATGGATGTTCAACAACTTGATGAAGAAGTAGCATATATATGATATCCAGTGATTCCTTCTGACAATCTTCATCACTGTTTTGCTAAAGAAAAACTGTTTCTTCGATTTGCGAATTTCACACATGTTGACTTATGTTCCTAGTTCCTATTTCCTTTATGGAAGAAATCACATTTGAAGCCATGACAGATGCAGTTATCGGGCGCCCCTCAAATCAAGAAGCCAGAACTCACAAGGACTTGAACTGCGTTGGTAAGTGACTGTATAGATACGTTTATACCCACAAACGAGCAATTGCCCTTTACGTTATTGTTACAATATTCGAATTTATTTATCGCTTGCATTATAGATATTACTCAATACGTTTTTGCGATATTGCGGCTGGAGAAAACCCTTGAATAATGCTATTAAATAGAACGCGTACAGCTCGTCCTCACTTCACGCGACTAGTGTCACAAATGGTTACAGGCGGGGAGACCCACATTTCGAAACAGATGGCCAAAATTGATGTGGCTCTCCGGCAATAGTTGTGGTTGCGTGAACATGGAATGTGGCTCTCGGCTATGGTGTCAAAACATATTTAGTGATTGCTAAAACGGTTTACCGTGATTTAACAAAACATGACATGTTTCCTCTATAATTTATTCAGATCACAAAGAGATTTTATTTCTATAATTAGCACAATATAATATACTAATATTACATATAATATTATCGCATCCCATTAAAACATCTAAATCTGAAAAACTTAAAAATGATAATGGTTTAATTTGTTGCCATGTGTACATTTCAGTATGGAAACTTGCTGCTGCAAAGGTCATTTTCGGTGTTTTCTTTTAACACTTTTCACTATATCAAAGACAATATTGTACTTGTTTTCACTAATTCAAATCAGCAGAACATGTTTTAAAGACTGAAATCATAGGAATGATTCTTTTACAATTTTACAGTCTAAAACAGTTGTTTCTTGTTTTAATAATTGAAAAATTGTGACTTTAAATGGTTTATCTCTGTCTTTCTTTTGGACATCTAAATCACTGTTGTTGGTTTATTTCGTCATGGTGGAAATTAGGACAATTTAACTCTTCTGAAAAAGATGCAGTATGAATTCGTTTGAGAATTTGGTTGGTGATTTGTTGTTTAGCTGACAAGTTGGTAAGCTTTCTTGTAAACTAATACCTTCTAACATATTTTTGATAGTAATTCATAGATGGTAGGAGGGTAACGTTTCTTTTGTGTGGGAACAGTCTATTACCGGTTACGGTAATCCAAGTAATTAATCTATTGCATGTTATTGACATGTGGGCATTCCTGGCAAGAGTCATTTTTGAAATGTGACATTCCCGGCCTGACAATTATTAACGGGTTAAAAGGTCCACAGGCCTACTTATATCCATTTTGATAAATCCATAAGTATGATTTGTAGCTGAAGCGAGTATCCATGGCCACTTACTTTGTATACTTTTGTTTTGTTATGTAGTAAGTTAAGCTATTGTATTAACTAATTGTTTGATCGGCATTCTAGATGTTGGTGAGACATCAAATGAAACACACAATTTCTATGCCGTTGGGCGACGTTTCGATGTTGATTCTTACATCGTTATCAGGCTAAAAGTGATGACGATGTAAGAATCTTCATCGAAAACGTCGCTCAAACGGAATAAACAGAAGTTGTCATCCATAAAGTTGAATGTTTCATTTATTGTTTTAACCAAATATAATAAACAAATTCGAGTTTCACTGACCACTCAGTAGCGAGATTAGGACTGAATTTCGTTATTTTTACAGCTGTACAAGATTTAGATGACATTTGCTTTGACTATACCCTCTTCTCAGAAGATTTATTCGACCATCAAGACTTTGAAGAGTTGCTTTGCACAGAATGGAAGTACTGATTTTATTGCTATGCTGAGTTATTGGACACCTGTCAAATCATCTGCGCAAAGTTATATAATTTTCAAAATCCAAAGGAACTATGCTAATTTACGGTATATTCAGGAATCAAAGTCTTATTTGCTGGAAATGTATTTCCATACAGAAAAATACACATTTTCTGAAATATAGTATTTTCTGTTTTGTCGTAACATTATATACTATTGAATGCTTGTGTTATATACTATCGAATACTTGTGTTAGGTACTAAATATATACATGTATTATATAATAGATATCTGACGAATTTATCAGACAGAAGCAAACTTTACCATTTTCTGTGGGCATGTTTATTACACGTACACATTTAAACCAAGCTGAATTTCTGCAAGCCATATCTACATTTTAATTACATTTTTTGCTCTTAGCAGATGAAGAAAGTGCAAATGACTTAGAAACACCCTGTTGTCATTCCGAGGCGGAAAAGGAAACCAATTGCAAGTAAGTGTTACCTTGCTTAAATCCACACAACTGCTGTCCAAAATAGATGTTTTCAGATGCTTCGCTATTTAATCACAATAACATCTGTGGAATCTTCACTGTTTAGATGTCTCTATAGTGAGGTCCTCACCTGCTTTTTGCTCTAGGACAAACCAGGAAAGAAGGCGAGAAAAGCTGTTGAAAAATGATAGTATTCAAGCGGTATTTAGGACAACGTGTGACCTGAAGTGTCTGGACAAGTTCACTAGCTCTGAGGTGTTGGAGAAAAGAAGGTACTTTTGGGACAAAGATCGAGATGTACAGAGACAATACATCATGTCACAATTAGAGGCTACTTTCAGCTTCTACCAAGAACAGGACGCATGTAACATCATGTTCACAGTTCAAGGCCATTCGGTGTGTCCGAAGTGTTGGCGACTAATCTTTGCGATTAGCAAATCAAGGTCAGTGGGAATGCAATTTCATTATTTTCTTTGCTTGTTCACATTTCTAAGGTTAGGAATATATAGTATGTTCCTTTTAGGTCCCTTTTAGGGGTAACCCTTTGGTCTGCAAGTGTACTGTATACACCATGTTATACGTTTCCCTTAGGTATTACAGCGCACTGTCAGATGTCAGGAAAGGCCTCGTCACAGCCAGTCCAGATCATCGAAAAGATTTATGCTACGACACAAAACGGTTTTTAGCAGCAAAGCTCTGGCTAACCCGTTTTACCAGAAGGTAACTTTGGCCTCAAGGCAGTGAATATTTGAACGATTGATTGGAAGTGCTTTATTGACTTTATCAGATCGGATCTCATTTGGCAGTAAAATATCACAAAACCCACTCGTCCTGTAATATTTAGTGCATAACATATCTATTCAATTTATATAAATATTGGGATGTTAACATGTCCATTTCTGGTATTTGTTAGGCGGAATTATATATGTTCTCCAAGCGTTAGGCATTTTAGTGTTACGCGATCTCAACTGTAATGGATGTGGTATTCAGCAGTCAAGTACTAGTGGTATCCCAGGTTGTTTTGATTGTGAACGAAGGTGCTAGCTGAACCAGATTAAATGTGATTCGGAATGTGTTAAAGGTTTTTGTCAATCGTAATGGGGAATAATCGGGATAGGGGAAAGTGTGCTGTCGTGTTACTCTAGTTGCGTTAAAAGTCGACGAAGAACCTGACATGGCCGTTATTTGTTCACAGATTTGGAGACCCAATGCCACACAGGGTACAAATTCAGCTGCCTTCAACACTAACGAAGAGGGCGATCTGGCAAGAATACCAAGAAGAATTCAGCATGAATGGATCAATCTATTTGAAATACAACAGATTTCTACAAATGTGGTCCGAACACTTTAACCACGTGACAATACCAAAGGTAGTTAATGTTTGTTGATATTTCATTTCAGTGCCACCATGAAAAGGGAAGCTCCTTAAACTGTTTACTAACATCGCTGACACAGAAAATGATACAGATTTTATGAACAAAAGTTATAGCTGTAAATATAGGTGAAGTTAAATCTGTATAATATATTTTGATCATATACGTTATCATCCCCGCAGTGTAAAGACTTCACACAGTGCAAAGACTGTCTGGACTACCACAATGCAATGCTATGCAAGCCATCAAAAAGAAGAACAGAAAGAGTTGAAAGAGGGTTTAAAGGCACACCTCAATTTACAAAGGTATGTTTACAAAGGTATAATATATCGCCTAAACAATGTCGAGGCGAAGATTAATTTTAGAACTTTAACTCACAGCATAAAATAGGATAGATTCTCTTAATATCTGTGTAATAGTGTAATCTATTCTAATATCAATGACAGCATTCACTCATCAATATGTTTTCTATTTATATAATTTATACTTTTATTGTGAGAAAGTGAATGTGTGTGTACTTATACACGCGTGTATGTAGGCTTGCGCAGCGTTTGTGTGTGTGCGTTTGTGTTCGTGTACATGTTTGGGGTTGCGTGTGTTTATGTGTGGGTGTGATTTTATTACCAGTGTTTTTATACAACTGTGATTCTACATGTGTCTCATAGGCCATTTGGCCGAATGCTGCTTTTAAATCCCTGTAATAATGTAATGGCCTTTTAAATGAAATGCAGTATGTGACACTCTATTGTATGATATAAACTATATTTCTTCTTCTGTGTTGAAAGATATCGCTAGTGTGTGTATGCATGTGTGTGTGTGTGTCTTTATGTTTGTAAGAAATATGGATTTCAAGGTTATCAATAAGAAGTACTCATTATTCAAAACTGTATTTTAGCCTTTCAAGAGAAAAATACTACCGGCACATCTCCAAAACCCGAGAGAACCCTGAGAAATATTCTTCTATCATAATTGACAACATGGATCAACAAAAGTCAAGCCTGCCAGCATTCCCAAGACAATCCAAGGTAAATGAGGCATGATATCCTATATTTCCTTTACCATATGATGGTAATAGTTGCATTAAAGAGTCCCACTTTACGAGAAATATAGAAGGTATTGCCATCTTTTTCTTCAAGATGTACAATAACCAATTCCCAAAATATCTTTGTGACCTGATCCCAAACTTCGTCTCCGGAACTAGAAGCTACAAAGAAATACAAAGTACATAAAAGGACATCTGCCTCTTATGCCAAATCCTTTTCACCCGACAAATTTGTGGAAAGCCCTACCAAGTTCCAAAGAGTCATGAAGTCTCACAGAATTTAAAAAAAAATAATTACAAAGACCGAAAATGACCTGAATTATGGCACTCGTTTTTGCCAAATCGTTCACTGCCGCCTCAGGCTCGGATGAAGTGACGACCTAAACGCTGATAAGTAAATCAGGCATTTAATAGACAGTACATGTTGCTCTTGTGGATATGAAAACGTCCTACACTATTTTCTTACTTGCGGTAACTATACTCAGAAAAGACTTAATATGTATTTTTACTCTACAGGTTATAACCTGGATACCATTTTGTACACACAATCTCAACTGCCAAAGCTGACAGCAAATAAGCCCTCTCAGATCATCAACAGAAATTCCATACCCATCAAATCAAGTTTAACAAATTCGAAATCCTCTCCACCAACAATCAGGACTTCACAAAAACAAAAAAAACTTTTGTTACAACTTATTCCCTCTTGTTTATTGGCTTCATTATCATTACAAGTCCCATTTGTTGTTCTTAGTCCCCAACTGGCATCTCCTAATTACGAACCAGTTTGACAAATAGGAAATCCTCTTAACCAAGAATCAGGACTTCACAAAAAGAAATGGTTAGGAAGCCATCGAAATCCGCCGCCATAAACCTTTGATCAACAAAGACCCAGGGTACTACATACCAATGGTCTATGAAGAACTAATCAAACCATAAACCCTATCAGCTTGTTGTTTATTGGCTTATGCACCCTTGTGTATTGGCTTCATCACCAGCCCCTTAGTCCACAAATGGCCTCTCACAATTGTGTGCCATTTGTTATTTGTTATACGTGATGTTGTTTATGTTAAGATATACTATGTAGGCACATAGACACTATCAAACGATCCTAACAGTAGAAATAGTTTTGTTCAACGTATGTAAGGTTTATGACGCTTTGGATTGGAGCAAAGTACTTGATGTGAATTAGATCTTTAAATTCTGTACACTTTCCAAATCAGAATGGATGTTATTAGGTTGAAACATATGCATAACTTTATGAGCGTTTTGTTTACTATATTCAATTTGACAAACGAAGACGGTATAAAAGCAGTATTGAATACTATCTACAAATCCATATTTCACCCACAGGCTGACGTTGGTCTAACACGAATGAAGCATCATGTGACAGGCGTTCTGGATCATGGTAATGAGAAGTCCTATGCATATGTGTGGAACTCTGCACTGCCTGGAGACTGTAACGTGACCTGTGTACAGTTCTTCTTACAGTTCTCCAGAGGATAGCACAGGTGTGGGAAATATTATGTTTGGTATATATTAGCTAAGAATGATGTACATTTGTATATGAGCATACACATAATTGAATATTCATCAATGCAAACAAATATGTCATCAATCAAAAGTAAACCATTCTGATCATTCTTTACATCATTCAATACGTTACACCATCTGTTCATAATTGAAACGAACAAATCGAGCAATCAACGAAGGGTGATAAATTGAATACCTACACACAAGACAGACCTTGTGTCCAACCCGAACAGCGTTACACATTCTTAAATAATCTTTCATGATTAAGCAAGCCATGGCTTCAGCATTTGATATCATGGTTTCATTCTAGTTATCACTCACATGATGTAAAATTAAATGACACATTCTTTCCTATAGAGTAAAGGAGGTGGGCTTCCAGAAGTGTTGTACATACAAGGGGACAACAGCCCTAAAGACAACAAGAACATTGACAATGCTATATTTCCTCAGGTATCTCGTGCAGCTAAAAATGATCAAGAAGGTAAGACATAATAATTGCAGTGAAGTAATATGTAATAGCTTTAATGAATCTTATTTAACGGATAATGCATTTAAGAGATTCTGTTATTGTTAAAATGAATTATTATTCCTTTAAGGTAAAGCTGAACTTCCTAATGGTTGGTCATACACACGAAGATATAGACCAGATGTTTTCAAAATTCTCCCAAGCCCTCCACCACAAGTCCGCTCCAACTGTTGGCAAGTTGTTGGAAGTTTTGAAAACTGCATATAGACCTGAGAACTCCCATTCAGAACTGCTACGATCTGTCTGGGATTTCAGAGCCATGTTTTCCGGCTGCGATGCATTTAGAGGACATTCTATCCCCCACATTTTCAAGATATACATGAAAGGCAGCCAGCTTACTTTGGCCTACAAAGACTGGCCTCTACCAGATGAAATGTACCGTGAAATCCCGATGAACTTGACAGGTATGAACCCACATCTGTCTGTTGTAAGGCCACTCTGTACAACCATCGAGGATATTACAAGATCCATGTACAGAGATCTTCCCAAATGGAAAGAATCGGCTCGCCTTAAACCTTCGGAAATAGATGACTGGGAACGCTACCTACAGTCACTGTCCACAACAGTTGATCCTGAAGTAGATTTTAAGGACTTTGAAAACTTCAATGCTGCTCCAATGGAAGAAAGGAGATTACCAGAAAATTTGTTGGCAGCAGAAAAGTCACCGATAAATATCCAGGAAGTCCCAGGTTCGTGAATACATACTTTTATGTATAATGCAACATAATCTAGACTCATAGTTTTATTCCTAACATGTATTTTTGTGAGTCATCTTGACATTAAGCTAATGTGATTGCCCTATTGAACACATGAGCTTCATTTGAACAAGTATGATGTGAAAATGATTCGATTCATTTGTTCAGTAGAGAATCAGGGAATAGAATATAGACATAATGCATATTCGGCATATTCCCAGCCACAGCAAAACAAATGTTGCTTCTTTGAATTCTGAACATTCAAGGATTGAAAAACAGTCTGCACAATTTCGGGACTTATATGCAAGATTCTTCCTGACAGATGTCTATAGTGATTTTGTTCTTGAATGTTTCAGGTGTCTGTCCAAAGGAAGAGGAGGACACAATAGCTGGATTCAAGAATACCTCAACTAAAGAGCCCTTCAAAGCTTTCAACTTCACATGGATCCCTGTGTGCAATAGGTCTGTTGACTGATTTTGTTTGCACATGAAAATACGGTGTATATAGATTTTGGATGTCTTTGGACTTGTTGCATAAGTTTTCTTTGTCATGATGTAACATTATTCTGTAATATATTCTTGCCCATCTAGGAAAGCCACTGAACACCTTATTTAGGTTATCCTATGTGTATTTTTGCCATGTGTTTTTGGGCATGTAAAATTACTGTGTAAAAATATTGATCTTTGTGTGTGTGTATATATGCCTTCCCAAGTAGCTGACAAGATTGTGTATCATGACTATTAATCTAACATTTGGTAATCACTGTCAAATTCATGTGAAGTGAAAGAGTGTAAAACAACATGCCATTCATGGTGTCGGCAGCCTGTAAACAATTCAACAGTAGGCCCCGTTAATGTAGACATCACAGTTACTGTAAACTTTAATGAGGCAATGGAAACCTTGGTTAACAAGACATGCACATGGATCATCTTGAATTTCGATCTTTCGCAAGATATTTTATGTGTATGAGGTTTTTTTGTCATGCGAAATTAGCCTGTATTATATTTTGTCATCTGGGAAAGCCGTTGAACACCTTAGTTACTAAGATATGTACATGGATAATCTTTTATTTCAAGCTTTTTAAGGTTATCCTATGTGCATTTTGGGCATGTAAAATTACTGTGTAAAAATATTGATCTTTGTGTGTGTGTGTGTATATATATATGCCTTCCCAAGTAGCAAGGATCCTTGCTCAGATTAATGTAGCCACTGTGTTCGATTTTCAAAAGCATTAGGCTTCCGTAAGGACTTGTGCAAATATAACATGGCATATGATTTTAATGACAAGTTTCAATAAATTCTTCATTCATTGAAGAAATAAGTATGACGAATGTTCATTATCAATGATCATGTGCAAGATGTACGTACCACACAGCAATAGCTAACTGAAATTGTCAATAAGAAAACCTCGGCAAATCCCAAATGCTCGTTGGGTTAATAACATAGCCAGATATATTAGGAGTCGGTACTGGTGCCAGTAAAACGAGATATTAATCAATTCAACTGTAGACGCCATTGTTACCATGTGATCCTCTTTTTCTTACAAGCGCAGAAACTGGGGAACACTCGAAGTGCTGGAGAAAAACTCTATAAGAGATAGGATAAGATAAGATTTTATTATCCTAAGGGAAATTCATATAACATATTTGATTAAGACTAAAATATGAAAAAAAGTATATATGACATAAAAGATGAATATGAACGTATGAAAATATGACACTTACTGAAGGAAGATACTAATTATAACATATATCACAGTTACTGTAAACTTTAATGAGGCAATGGAAACCTTGGTTAACAAGATATGCACATTGATCATCTTGAATTTCGATCTTTTGCAAGATATTTTATGTGTATAAGCTTTCTTGTCATGCGAAATTCGTTTGTAATATATTTTTGCTCATCTAGGAAAGTCTTAGTTACTAAGATATGTACAGAGGTAATCTTTTATTTCGAGCTTTTGTAACGTTATCCTAAGGTCTTTTGTTGGCATGAAAGATTACTGTGTAAATAAAGATGACTGATATTTGTGTGTATATATCTATATTTATACATGTGTTTGTATATAATTGATTGAAGTGATCCTCTGTGATTACAGATTAAACCTATTCACTTACTTTGACCTATTGTGAAAAAGGCACATACTAGTATGTTCTTAGTAGTTCTTGTGAACATACATTGACATGTATATCATTCTAGTTTTTATGCGTGTTCCTAAGTATATAGTTTATCACGATATCGCCTTCCATTTAGTTCTTGTATATTTCAATTCCGGACATGTCAAATGCCCTCAGACATAAAGTGATCTCCAATGTGTGTTTATGTGTTCGTGACACTTGTTTCATTAATAAATCATGTTCATCCTCAATGATTTATTATATATTTTTTTCCAATGAAAATTCATGGTAAGTACAACATGAAGTAATTCGTTCCCATAAAACCTAGACAGAATTTTGGCAAGTGTCATGATAGTTACAGACTCACGTTGATATGTTTTTCACAAGCCACAAATTTGAAAGCCAAATTTTGCTCAGAAGTGCGTGAAACGGATTTGCCCATAGTCGACTTTTTCGAACATAGGCGTGGTATTTTCTACATCGCTCTAAATTAGCCGAAATAAGTCACATAGTTTCATTCATTTACAACCTTTAAACTTGACAAAACCCATGATTTTGAGCAAAAGTAGAAATTCTTGCCCATGGGCAAAATGTTTGATATTTCACTCTATATTAGCTGAATTTAAGTCACAATGGGTTGAAAACTGTGTCACGATACTTATAAACGTGTTTTCATTAATTTGCCTTCTTCGAAACTTGAAAAAAACATGAATTTTGAGCAGAGGTAGTAAATCTCGCCCATGGGCCAAACTTTCTTTCGCCCATGGGCGAGATATTTTAATATCGGTCTAAAGTAGCCGAATTAAGTCACAATGAGTTAAATTTTGTGTGGTGATACTTATAAACGTGCTTTCATTTATTTACAACCTTTAAACTTGAAAAAAGCATGATTTTGAGCAAAAGTAGAAAATCTCGCCTATGGGCCAAACTTTCTTTAAGCCCATGGCGAGATATTTTAATATCGGTCTAAATTAGCCGAATTAAGTCACAATGAGTTAAATTTTGTGTGGTGATACTTATAAACATGCTTTCATTCATTTACAACCTTCAAACTTGAAAAAAGCATGATTTTGAGCAAAAGTAGAAAATCTCGCCCATGGGCCAAACTTTCTTTCGCCCATGGGCGAGATATTTTAATATCGGTCTAAAGTAGCCGAATTAAGTCACAATGAGTTAAATTTTGTGTGGTGATACTTCTAAACATGCTTTCATTCATTTACAACCTTCAAACTTGAAAAAACCCATGATTTTGAGCAAACATAGAAAATCTCGCCCATGGGCCAAACTTTCTTTCGCCCATGGGCGAGATATTTAAATATCGGTCTAAATTAGCCGAATTAAGTCACAATGAGTTAATTTTTGTGTGGTGATACTTCTAAACATGCTTTCATTCATTTTCAACCTCCAAAACATGAAGTCTGAGCGAAATTAAACATTCTCGCCCATGGGCGAGGTAGTTTAAATTTTGAGTTTTCGAAAAAAAAATGTTCATTTTTTCATCCTTAGCATATATTCATGACAACTGCATGGGCGAGGTAGTTTAAATTTTGAGTTTTCGAAAAAAAAAATTTTCATTTTTTCATCCTTAGCATATATTCATGACAACTGCATATTTAATTTTGTCAGATCCTTTGTCAGAAAGCGGCCACAGGGCGGAGAGTTTCTGGACTTTTGTGAGTCCAGAATTAAATTGTGACGTGTTAATGGAAGATTGTTGTTATTCTGTCAGATTTAGTTTTCTTTAGAGATTCTCGGAAATGATTATTTCAAATTAATAGGAGTTGAACTGATGTAGCAATTTTGCTACCAGGAGTCATAAATTGTAACAAAAGCCATTAAATGATAAGAAAACAAAATTGGTCGTGGTTCACAGGTCAAAGAACAAGTCTATTGTGGGAGGTCTCCCAACACCATTTGTTCCCAAACACAAGGAAGTATGGATCATGGAGTTCTGAAAACAATAATGAGCTCTCATAAGTATACAATATATTCTCTATTATCTACTCTCTCTCTTTGTCATTTGTACACTCATAAAACTCAGATAAATAACTTTTTTATAATTCATAAATGTTTACACTTAATCTCTTATAGAAACGCTTAGAAAATCTCTCATATAATGAATTATGTGTGCGTATTATCTGCGACGTCATAACTATGCTTCTCTGAATCATGAACAATAAAATAATGAGATTAAACTCTACATTGCCAGAAATAATCTATCATACCATGAATAATAAGACATTGAATAACATCTCTTACAACTCCAATCTACACTCAAAAAGACTTAAATGTACTCGTAAACAAACATCGCTGGCTAACGCAAATTCTTGGAAACAGTGCATCTCTGACTCTCAATTCCAAGAAATGGAAGTCCTACTCTATTTGACCAAAGGGGTGACAGGTGGGCAAAACATATTGAAATGTAGGTCATACACTGAAAATAACTCTGATTTAAAACACTACAAATATACACCTTCTCTCTAATATACTCGATAGATGATCTTAACAAGGGAACATGTACATAAAATGCTGATATCTAACAACACCTGTACTTTAAATAATGGACTCTTCCAAATCTCAGTATGTTTCACTGCACACATATTAGATTGCAAATAATGAAAGACCTACCCTTTGACAATAATAAAAAAACATCATATTCAAATTCTACAGCTGACCAAATACCTGAAGAGTGTGTTTCCCAGCAATAAACATCTCTATATATCTATAAATGTATGACTTCTGTCCTCTCGCGTGCTATCTTGCATCCAGCTGTTTACGGCGAAAAACAATATGGCGCCAAGCAAGGGAGTGCTCATTAAACTAAACATCTCCGGGAGAAATCATTGTCAATTTTTTCTCTTAAATGATCAACCTTAATATATAAATGAACATAAAGACCAACTATTATCACCAAAAAAGACCAAACATTATCACAAATATTCAAAACAGGTGGTAATGAAAGAGCATTAATTCCATTAAAATAATCTTATTTCATAATTAAATGTTCCTTACATTAAAATTACTTCTTTTGTATGTAAGATTTTAACCTTTAAGAGACATGAATTATCATATCCCTTCCAAACAAGTGTAAGAATGAAAGTCTGTGGGTGCAGTTTTGTTAATTGTCCCATCAAAGAATCATTAGTGAAGTTACACTTTTTTGTAAATAAATAAAAGTTCAAATAAATTAGATACAATTTCATCCTTAACAAAGACTTTCACAAGACATTTTAAAGTGAAAATTTTCGTTGCATTTCCTTACGCCATTCTCCACCACCCCCTCCCCCCCAATAATACACATATGTTGATAGGGTTCAGGGCGTGCTCAATGCATCATTTACTGATAGATCTATTCAAACGAACAAATGTTCATAATAATGGGATGCAATATAAAATGTTGATTAATCCTATCCGATTTTTTATAGCTGCCCTTAGGGACCGTTCATAATGTATGGCTTTGGGATGATGTTGATTTTTATTTACAATGTGAATTACACACACACACACCACCCCCACCCCCCACCCCTAAAAGTGGATGAGTATGTACAGAATAAGAGACGGCCCACCCTGCATGTCATGTACATTATCTATGACGCCCTCTCCCCTTCCCATAATTTCTAAACATAGTGCGTGTGTACAAAAGTGCTGACCCCTTAGCTCCCCTGAACAAAATGGGTGACACCCCACCCCACCCTCCAGCCCTTACAATCAACACCCCCACCCGCAGCCATATATTTAATTATGAACGGTTCCTTATATTGATGTACTTCATTGATTATTTGAAAATGTATATTTGCAAAATTCAAATCAGGTGATGGGTACGAAATGTAATGCAATTTGGATAACTGATGACTTTATACCTAAAACTGCGATTTATGTAATATTTCCGTCCGTTGATCGATGCACAATCAAATAATATATAAGATTATATCTGTCACTAGCTCGATCTTGATCTTTTATGAAAATAATGTTCCGAAATGATAGTTGCTAAGTTGGATACCTATTACCAATATGAATTATGTGTCAAATTTGCCAAGGAAACAATTAGTTGACATTTTGTTGGTTCCTTACGTTGAAACAACGTTGACAACTAAACGAATCTCGACTAACTTTCTTTGGTCGCATGATAAACGTTGAATCAACGTTTATGAAAGGTTGATCAACCAAACAACCAAAATTCAACGTTGATTCAACGTTGATTCAACGTTGTGTGCCCGCTGGGTAAATATCTGCTAATCCATGACACGATTCCAACCATATCATGAACATGTGTTTGTGAATCATAATCAAATAGTGATGCTACAAGGCGTCCATGCCGCGTCAACAACACATGCTAACGCACGAGAATTGCAATACGGGCCCCTAAACCACCGATGCTCCGTGACCAGGAGACACATGTGATTGAGCATATGTAGGGTGGGGTTGAAGACAAAAGACAAAATGGATATACTCGTGCTGTTATGCTTTTGAATTATAAGTAGACATTCGTTCTTGTCACGGCATAAATGTATACTTCCCAGTTTCAACCAAATGTACATTCGAAGGATATCGAAATCTAGGTTATGCTATTTGAATCATATTTACATTTAAAGACCCAAACAATGGTCTGTTGTCCAAATATTTATGTTTTCCATATCTGGTCCCAATCTGTATCCAGAGACCATACAATAGTGTATTATATAGTGTCTGTTGTATCATAGTCACAGAACGATATTATTTCCCCTTCCGCCCAGCCCTTACTGTAATGCTTACTACCTGGGGTACGTATCTGTAGCACCTGTGCCGACAACGACCCCTTCAGCCTAATTTAAGCATATCTAAATATTCCCAGGTTCAGCGTCTGTTATAATCTGCAGGAAAACTCAGGGTTACAGCAGGGTTCGGGTTACAGACTAAACAAACCAAACACCCATGGCTGGCGGGGACCAACATCTTCAGTAACATTTGCATCTGCCAACGCTTAATTTGCAAGTGGTGAGGCAATACGCTAATGAGGCTTAGGGTCCTGTACCATGTTTGTGAAATATCTATGATGCCTTATATGAAGTCTACAATCTAAGTAAGTCTACCTATGTATGACTTTAAGTGACTGCTTGAAAAAAAGCTCCTTTAGAATTTTATTTGGTAAACATTAATATTAGTATTTCACTGACTCAATCACAATGGAAAACACATAGCAGCCTATAATTCATTGTGACTATGATTAAGCCATCACTGTAAAACGCAAGGGTTATTTCCTTTGAGTTAACTGACAGGCTTTCGGTATTTAATATTTGGAACTCCAGCCAAAGGTGATGTTATGCTGTCTGGAAATATAGCGTTTTTTGTAATGCTTTGGTTGCACTTAATGATAAGTGATTGTTAAATGTACACATGATGTTTTCGAAGGATAATCTCAGTTGACTCAGAGACCTAATTTGAATGTGTTTTCCCCTACTCTTTCCACACCCATCCTTCAGTTTTTATGTTTGTGACATGATCTGCACACTGATAATTTAAAACAGGTATATAAATAATAACTCTTTGCAATCTTTACCCAATTTACTTTTCCATTTTTTTAGCAATTTTCAGTTTCTATTATTTCTGGAAATTTTGTACGGAGGTACATTTAATTAATAGTTTCACCCAATAACAGTAAAGCTACAGATAATGCGTTCTTTGGTAGATTTACAAGTTCACATTATATTCCATGATATTCGGATGCCAAAATGATTAAAATTATTATATAATATATAACAAATCAGACAGCAAAAAGCAAAAATTAAAAACGCATGAGCAACATAAATCATGTCAGGTACATGTAGTAAGCTTTCAATAATTACAGAAACTGCTTAGTTATCTAACTTCACGAACTAATTGCAATCACTACAGTTTTCTATAATCTGCCCAAGAGATGGAATCAAAATAGGTGTACAGTATATTGCGTCGGGTAACCGAAAGTTGAGAAACGACGTCCCGTATGGGACAACATCTGTATTCCGAATCAGAAAGCGGCCATCCCCGGTAGTGGTGTAACGATTCATCGATAGTATCGATGTTCGCATAGTCAACTATGCGATACGAATGAATCAATACAAAACACATTTAGGCAATACATCAGGATATTAATATCGCAAGGGTCCGTGATACATCGATGTATCGCCACAAGAGACGATATATCCCGATAGTACTTAAGTGCTACTTAAAGTTGTAAGGAGTATTGCATTAGGGATAGGAAGGGAATCTCTTAAATTCTTCTGAAATTTAAAAACAAAGTGAACCTTGTAGGAATTTGTTTGTATCTGTTACATGAACAAAGGAGTTGGTGTAGAAGTGATAGAGTGTGAACATTTTTCAAACTCTGTGAACTGTACAATACTTGTATTCAAGTAATTGAAATATATTTTAGTAGTTTGACAAATAACACAATTTATTCACAACTATGGATGATATCTTAGGTTTGTTAAGAAAGAGAACAAAGATAAGATACAATTTCGACAGCAGACTTAAGAGTTTATTTCAGTGATTCTGAATTCTGATATAAAATACATTGAATTGTTTGTGAAAGAATTGGTGAAGAAACACAACTTCCCAAAGGAAACTTCAGTTTCAAATTTAATTTGAGGCGTGCTGAACATGTTTGACTGTACCTTCTTCAACATGAAATGCTGAAATTTTATGAGATCAACAGTTCTTTAAGTCTGTGACTATAAACTTTAACTCACTCACTCACTCACTCATGATATATCGTCTCGCCTCATTAAACTGGTATCAGGATAATTATATCGTCTCTCCACTTAGGCTACGAAACACAGCTCTAATACCAAGTATGTGCATATTTACACATTTACAACAGTAATTTACATCATTAATACATTGTAATCATCTTTTTTGAAAGTATAGATAATGAAATTTGTGCAGCTATTATCATGCGGATGATAACTCATGCAAGTGTGCACTAAAATTAGGGACCTAACGGTTCATGTCTGTGTCCAAGAGCGTTCGTTGTGGTACTCTCGGATGGTAGTTCAGGAGGCGGAAGACAAAAGTCAGCAGTAAAGTTGAAGCAGAGACCATATAATATCTATTATATGGTCTCTGGTTGAAGACAGCAGCAGTCATGTTTATTATGGTTGGGGAATAATGGTAGAAATGGTACATACGATGGAAATCACGTGACAGAACGCACATCGGGACCGAGTGGCCAATGTTCCCGATGTGGAGACCCGCTTTGTCACTTACACACATTCAGAAGTCGGACGGCGATTCTTCATCGTCGATGTAGTCGTTGGTGAGGCGACGGCCTTGGCCGACGCCCCGACTAGCCGCACAGTCCGTCCGTTTCGGTTGATGATCTGGGCCCGTTTTCTCGCCTCGTCTCTGACTGGTCTCCCTGCTTGGTCTCCCTGCTTGACCATGTGAGTCCGGTGTTATGCATAGGGACATTACGCCACGTTGTGCGAGGTCACTGACCTGTGCACATGTACATACGGAAGATCCGCCGACGTTGGGAGATGTTAATTGACATTTACTGATGGCATTGGGAACTAAGGGTCCTGCCCTGAGGGGGGTTTATGATAAAAGGGCTACACCGAATGATTGCTGAATACATTAAACAAACAAAGGGGATAGAATGTCGGTGGACTTTGGATATATATGGAAACAATTATGTTGTTTGAATATATGAAGTTTTACAGAAACTTATTGAAATGGTTTACTCTATGACATCTGTGTGAACACACCTGTCTGCGTTTTATTGCAATAAGCAGTCTCTCCTTGTATGTCAAATATAAGAAGTGTACCTAAGGTCAGTTATTTAAACTATAATGTAATTTCCATTTCAAAAAAGTATAAACGGTATTACCTACTGATCAAAAAGGCTTATCAGTACCCCACCGCCACCACCCCACCCTAGGCCTACCCCATCCCACACCCTCTCCCTCTCACAAACATGCACACACACACTCCCTAACATACATATTGCTCTGGCCCATAGACCCAATATTTGAACCTTTTAAACAGACATCATGTGTATGTCAAGAAAGGCAGGCACGTTAATAGTGGTGCTCAGTCATGGGTATCACCTCACCATGTGTTTCTAATTATCTCAGTACATTATGGTTTGGTCGGACGCGCTAACGAACCCTATGTGACAGTTACATTACAGAACCATTGAAATACATGTTAAAGTAGTGTTAATCTTGTAACACTATATTTACCCATTACCAACCATTTACGCGTGTACTAAATATATGACAAACCCAACCCTGGTCATACGAGATTGCAAAGGTATTGAAATGCATGTCCTACAATCACAGCATTTACATATGTTACACATGCTAGAAAACACATGAAAACAATGGCCAGATGTACACACCTGTGAAATACATGTAAATACGGAGTTGAGTGTTCGTTTATTTTAACACCCCTGTATTAAACGTGTGTAAATCTGACGGCCAGATGATACGTAGATTTCAAACGTTGTTCATATGGCCGCCGGATGAAACGTATATTTTCTAACGCTAGTAAATTTGGGTAATACAGTCATTATGCGTGAAACAAATGACCAATACATATTTCTTACTTAATAAAAGCCAGCCACCCGGACCAATGAAGACTGAACACTTTGGACGACTATGTGAGGCGTGTGACTGAGTCCATTGTTACGTGTGTACCCGTGAAGATCAGGGTTGGAATTGATCTTCAGTAACCCATGCTTGTCGTAAGAGGCGACTAACGGGATCGGGTGGTCAGGCGTATATCGATACTCATGTTATTGATCAATGGATTGTATGTTCCAGACTCGATTATTTACAGACCGCCAACATATACCTGCCATATAGCGGCGTTAAACAACAACCAACAATACTGATACTGTATTGTCCTGCATCTGTCGTATTTGGACGTGGTACTAAAAACGGTAAATTGAAGTAAGGATATAATTATGTGAGTGAGTGAGTTTAGTTTACGCCGCACTCAGCAATATTCCAACTATATGGCGGCGGTCTGTAAATAATCGACTCTGGAACAGACCGTCCAGTGATCAACAGCATGAGCATCGATCTGCGCAATTGGGAACCGATGACATGTGTCAACCAAGCCAGCGAGCCTGACCACCTGATCCCGTTAGTCGTCTACAGTGGATTACTGTAGATCAATTCTAACCCGGATCTTCACGGGTCTATATAATTGTGTAAATCTAAAGGTAAGTGGTAGTCCGCGTTTTCTTCAAAGTTAACTTTACAGGTAAATCCAATGTTCAACTGAACGATTATCGTAGAGGGGAGCTGTTTTTCGTATCAACAGCATAACTCCTAATTTATTCAGTATTATAGTGTACCAGTACATTGCTGACCTAAAATTACATATTTGGCTTTAATTTCAAAGGCAACAAATTCATAGAAGGCAAGGTTTATTTTTGGTGCTAGAGCTTTTATTTCGTACTTCTATTTATACACTGCAAAGAAAGGACTGATGTCTACAATTTTCACAGAAACTATTGCCTACTTATGTAAGCATGCAGGGATGAAAGGGACTGTGAATGGTGCTATCTGCTTCCGCTTTTTTGTCTTCTTCTTCATCTCCGTTTCCCCTCCTCTTCTTCTTCTCTTCGTCTTCTTCCCCTGTTTTCTTGGTTACTTGGTGATGAGGCATAAGTGAACACTACTTGACTAAGTATTAATCAGAATTTTCAAAATGGATAATGAATTGCACATGAAGCATTTGTTTTTTATTATTGTGCAAAGGTTTATATTCTGGGTGAATAGCAATCCACATGTGAATATTTTTGCTTAGTACGAGTACTTTGAGTAGTTACACTGGGTTTCACTAAACGCAATTTTTATTGGTAACGCTAACAGTAGATATGACGCATGATAGTTACATGTCCTTCGCCAGGTGTACGTTACTATCAATCTGAAAGATAAGCGTCTGAAGACCAATCCCATGTCTGAAAGCATGACACGAGACGCTGATAAGATATACATCGACGAAAGTAAGACTTCACTGAGAACTTATGTATGTTTCCTATAATAAGTGCCCTTGCCTCAGTAGACAAGACTTTCACTGACCTTAAAGATAAGTGCATAAGTGCCATCGACCTCTGTCACAAAGGTCAAGATTAGATGAAACAGGGTAGAGGTTAAAGCATACATGCTGTTGCGTACAAGCGGACGTCGACGGGCGTGTGATACGCAATAGCGCGATCGAGACAAAATACTGACACTCTTCCGTGAATCAGACGACAATGTCCGAGTTCATCTGTATCAGCACAAAATCCACAGAAAGCCATAATCAGCAATGGACCCAGACTTTTAACCGTTTGACTGACTGACTGAGTTTGGTTTTACGCCGCTTTTAGCAATATTCTAGCAACATCACGGCGGGGAACATCAGAAATGGGCTTCACACATTGTGCCAATGTGGGGATTCGAACCCTGGTCTTCGGCTTGACGAGCCAACGTTTTAACCATTAGACTACCCCACCGCCCCTTTAACCGCTTGAACAAGTCTGGGACATAATAGGGTGGTCATGTGCATCAACAAGCTGTTGACTTCGGTAGTGCGCTTCATGAGGAGTGGGACAGACTCCTCCATATTTCCACTGGGAAATTCATACCCAGTTTATTTCGTCACATAAATGAATGTTAGAGAAATCGTGTGCGTATTGCGTACTATATTCTGTCTTTTAAATCTTATCAATATCGTCCTTCTGTCGGTGGTTATGATACCTACGACCCGTGAAGATCCGGGGTAGAATAGGTCTTAAGCAACCCATTCTTGTCATAAAAGGCGACTAACGGGATCGGATGGTCAGGCTCGCTGACTTGGTTGACACATGTCATCGGTTCCCAATTGCGCAGATCGATGCTGATGCTTTTGATCACTCGATTGTCTGGTCCAAACTCGATAATTTACAGACCGCCGCCATATAGTTGGAATATTGCTGAGTGCGGTGTAAAACTAAATTCACTCACTCACTATGATACCTACTGCCATACGTCATGAACTTCTTCCTAATTTGTTAAATTCTGAAATTTTGAAGTATTTGCGATTACCCCCCGTACGTTTTTTAAGCGTATTTCGATATAACATGATAAATCACTCTACTAGACTCGATTGTTTACAGACCGCCATCAAACTAAAGGTGCTAAAACCAAACTCACTCACTCACTTACAACAACAGGTATTTCGGGATTTTTCAAAGTATTGTCTTTCGATAAGAACACACCCACATTATGATTGTCACGTGTTCGCGGTACCTGCGTGTGATTCATTTCCGGTGGGGATGTCATATGGCGAGAGGTACTTTCTTCTTATGCTAATTATTCAAAAAACATCAAATAGCTGCAAAGTTGCTGATGCAGCGTTATCAAATATTCAATCACTCACTGTTGACATATAAACATAAAATGGTATCCATCTTCAATATAATTACAAAGGTTTAAAGAAACAGAAATCTCTGGATCTTTCATTATGATGAATGTAACTGCCTTCTCTTAAACGGAAACTATTACATGTAAACTTTAAAACATATATCTTCATATCATGAACTGTGAAATGGCACTGGTTATATAATGTTCTGATTTCAACATGGATTTGATTTTTCACTTACAACAATAGGTATTTCGGGATTTTTCAAAGTACAATGTATTGTCTTTCGAAAAGAACACACCCACACCCACAAAAGACTTGCCCAACCTTTTTAGCAACAATCATGTGTAAGCCAGGGCTTTTTTTATAATGGTAGCTATGCCACTGGGCCTAGAAGTTCGAGGCTCTCTTAGCGCTAAGATAGTCGTAAGTTAATGTTAATGAATGGCACTTACGACTATCTTAGCGCTAAGAGAGCTTCGAAAATCTAGGTCCTTGTAAAAATTGGCATTCGGACGATGTCACGTGTTCAGATTTCTCACCACCATGTTGTGCTGGTGGACAAGAATGGAATGTCGTCGTATCCTATTTGCGTAGGTCGACGCTCATGATATCAATCACTGGAGTGACCATCCTGCATCATTTAACGCCCACATTCTTATAACTGGAATATTCCTGAGAGCGTGGTAAGCACCATACTAACAGAAACGAAACACTTGACCCTCGATCCAATTGACTACACCTGCTGTCTATTACCCTAATGAACACATACCTAGCAAATTTGGTGGTTTCACGCAAAAAGTTTCACAGCCGCTGACACAGAGGGCGTTGGTTATGGTTCGTTGTTCTGTTCTAATGTTTCAGCTATTTTTATGTAACTGATAATGCGACAAGCATACGCCGAAGTAGACTGTAGATCGTGATCGAGCGATGTCTTCTATGCATTCGGCCAGTTACATCTTACGCCTACAGGTGGACAATGGACACGACACAGCTTAGACATGTTTGTGTTTGCCAGAAGAAAAAATAACAACATACTGTTGCTAATGTGTTTATTTACCAACAGGAGGACCGGTTTGTTGCGTGGCGAAGATCTGGGAAAAGACAAAAATGATTGAAATTAATAGCTTGTGTTGAAATTGCACTTACAAATACAGAATACCTGACTTTGCATGTTGAAGGATCAGAAAAATAACGTGTCATGGGTGGAAATGATTAGATACCTGTCTTTTGGTATGGTGCGTGCGTGCGTGTGTGCGTGCGTGTGTGTGTGCGTATGATTCTGTCTTTATGTATTTCTCGTGATTGACGTTTCTATAAGATGACGTCGCGAAACGCTGTAACTTCAATTAAGGGCGTTATATACAGTATAGTACGTTATAGAACTATTTGCGGCGGTGAGTTAGCCTAATGGATAAAGCACCCGCTCGTCACGCTGAAGACCCAGGTTCGATTCTCCACACGGGTACAGCGTGTCAAACCCATTCCTGGTGTCCCCCGCTGTTATATTGCTCGATTATTGCTAAAAGCGGTGTGAAACCATACTTTTCTCTACTCGTTGCACAGGGTACGAACAAATTATATTTTTTAATCTTGTGTTATGAAATTGTTTGTACAAAGACCTCAAAATTGTAAATATGGACTTTTCTAACTTAAACACAATGAATTGTTTCGTTTGTCACTTCTGTTTTAAAAAAGGTCCAAATGCCTCCTTGTTCGGAGCGCAAGGATGACCTACCCTCTTGTACTCGGTGATGAATTCCGCTCGGCTGACCTCGCCATCACCTGAAAAGATGATGACAAGGGTTTGTTTGGCTTTTCTATTTCTAAACCTGATTCTGTGGGGACGGTAGGGTAACTTAAATGAATGGGTTGATGAAGATCTGTTCACCGTGAGGGCACGTGTTCACAGTAAAGGTCAAGGTTCATTACCGTTGGTGTCCAACACGGTGAGGACGCTGTTTAATTCGGCCCCCTGGAGGTCATCGTCCTTGTCGGCGTCGAAAGGCTGGAAAACCTTTTCAGCAAAGGCTTTCGTCACATTATTAACACTCATATACTCGGCCACTGTCAGATTGCCATCCTCTGAAAGTAAAAGACATATTCTATTTAATGATATTCAATAACAAAAAATATAACTATCTGAAGCTATGCTGTGAGTGTATGCAATTTAGTTCATACATACACCCGTTATTAAAATTCACTATCCTTTTTTCACAATGGTGGCTTGTCGTTTTCTAGATCTGATATCAGTGATTTCGACTTGGTATCGTTTCTGTTGCCCGTTAGTTTAAGTCTTCAAAGAATCTCTGAACGAAACCTACTGTTGAGATCAAGTTGGGCAAAAATCTTCCTAAACTCGGACACATCCAGAATGCCATTATCATCGGCATCGATGCTGTCGAAGGCTTCCTTGAGACCTGTCGCCAAATCCGGTGCATATCTAAAAGAAATTGAACAGTAAACAGCTTAATTAGCATTTCGACACCTTCATGGACAGTAAACAACACTTTTAGAATACTGACACCTACATGGGCAGTAAACAACACTTTTAGAATACTGACAACTACATGGGCAGTAAACAACACTTTTAGAATACTGACACCTACGTGGGCAGTAAACAACACTTTTACGCTGACACCTGTACAAGCTGCAGTGAACAACAGTAACAGACATCGACACAAACAAACAAACATAGATTTCTATGTGAAACATCCTTTCATGTCCGTTTGATTTCAGTCATACTCCTTTGGAATTAAGCAATTTCGACGCGCATCAATTTATTCATGTGCTTCGGGTATATCGTCGAAATGCCCATACCATTCTAAATGATATGAGATCTATAATTAAAATTATTTGTAATTATATCAAATATTACTGTTCCAGATAATGAGGATTGCTCATCAAGGCATGAACATCGGATGAAAATGCTTCTGCTTAGGGTATATCGTCGAAATGTCCTATCGGCGTACCATTCTAAATGATACTACAGCCAACTGCGAAATAACGAAGATGGATATCACGAGTATTTGCCAACATAGATCAAATCCCAAGCTGGTGTTGAACTTTAATGTTAACAGAGTGAGTGAGTACGGTTTTACGCCGCTGTTATCACCGCCCCTAATGCTAAAAGAAATATCAAATATATTTATGACGTACAACGATCTGGTGGTGTGTCTTTGGAGTTCGATATATCCAGAGTTACTTTGCTCAGAATTGTTTACACTTGATAGTCGACCATAAACGTTGATCCTCTATACTATTAAGTTTGTTTTGTTAAGAAATAAGAACAAGTGCAAGCTCTACACACAAATCCTTTGTATAGAAATATTATATGTATAAAAATGTCTCAACATGTTTTGTGATCGACAAATTGTTAAAGAAATTACCAGCGGCTTTTCTTCTAGAAATATTCGACAGAATGAGTTTAATCCAGGAACGTCAAAAATACGTTTCGCCGCAACTGAAATGTGCTTTGCTTTTGTAAATCGAATTAATGTCTGGCTATCGATATATATCATAGAGATCGATCATCGTTTAATGAATATCGATCGATTATCGATAAATATCGGAGAAATATTTATGAACAAAGCGACGGAAATTTTTAATAAATCAATACATGTCACACCAGTGGTGAATGGTGACATATTAAGCCTTGGATTATCAACAAAAACGCCGTCCTCAACATACTTAAGGAGCAGTCTATGAATATAGACTTAACTTTGTGTATTTTCTGTGTAAACTTAAACATTATTTCATCACAATAATTCATTTACGATATTTTCGATTACACAGTTTCCTTATCGCTAATCGTCAATAATAATTCCCATCGACGATATTTCCAATTATCGATTTTTAGCCAGTTCTAGTCTTCTCACACAACAGGAACTTACGTTGGGGTGGTTGTGGCGCTTAGAGCACCGTAAGCGAAAGTCAGCACAAGAAGGCAAATCATCCTGGAAATCAAAGAAATGCAAAGTAAACAAAACGAATGTTCTCTGAAACACAATCAAATGTATCTAAAGAAAAGATGACCTTTTTCAAAAGTTTGATATTTTTAGGATAACAAATACCTGTATACACGTTGTGTTAGTTTGAACACTATTTCAGTGACGTAATGGATCGTCAGTTTGACGTTTGAGGAAGGTTAACAGCTATTGTAAATCTCCCTATATGTTGAAGACAAACATTGAGTGAGTGAGTATAGTTTTACGCCTTTTAGCAATATTCCAGCTATATGGCGGCGGTCTGTAAATAATCGAGTCTGGATCAGACAATCCAGTGATCAACAGCATGAGCATCGATCTACGCAACTGTGATACGATGACTCGTGTCAACCAAGTCAGCGAGGCTGACCACCCGATCCAGTTAGTCGCCTCTTACCACAAGAATAGGGCCGTTGAGGATGGATTCTAACGCGGATCTTTACGGGTGACAATCCTTGAAACAACAGGGGAGAAATTCAAGGATTCGAACCTACGATCATTGAATTCTGGCACGCTAAAGGGAAATAACTTCGCATGACGCATTGGCCGCTCTTTCCCTCGTATACAGTATATGTAAAGCTGCTTACAGAACGCAAGCGCTGACGTAAGTTTGTATGTTTATCTTCAAAAACTGTGTTCCACGTGATATATAGCTCGTGTGAGATCTAACAGTAAATGTTGTACAATACCCTGACAAAGCTATGACGTCTTGAACTTGATGACGTCACAATGCTATGACATCGCTGTACTGCAAGTCTAATGGTCGTACCGTGTTCAGAGATGTACATTTTTCATTTAAAACTAAAGAGTGAATTTTGATGATAAATAGAATCTCGCCCTGTGTCTTCTGATATCAAATATATCAAAACTCGTTGATAAAAGTAAAAATATCCTCGGCAAGCCTCAGATAACAAACTCGTGGCGACATAGTTGATACCAAGACACTCGGGTGAGATTCTCTATATGTTGATGTTAACACATCGATGCAAATTTGGTATTTGGTAAAATCGAAGTATCAGTTCAGTTATAATTAAATATTATCACCTTTGTTGCAAGTAATCTACTTAACAGGTTACATCACGAAAGCTCCATATCCACTAAATATAGTCAAAAGAACATTGGGATCATGTACTAAATGTGCAATGTTAAAATTATTGTTATCATTCTGCAGATGAATGGCAGGACTATTTTGCCAAAAAGCCAAGTGCCCGAACAATAAACAACATAAAATCATACCGAGACATAATGATAACCTTTGTATTTGTAGAAATTGAAAACACTGTTAAACATTAAAACACCTGTGACCGTTTCTCTGGATATGAGCATGCTGTCAATATGACTTACCCGAGTAACGTGCAACAGAAGTGCAGCAAGAACAACGAAATGCAGGTGCTCTTATTGACCTATCCCAAAGACGAACCTGCCATGTGACCATGATAAGATGAACCAATCTTAGAAAAGACAAGCTGGCATCTCCCATAAGCATACTTTGCACAAGTGATCCTTATCGGAGTATCCGAAGAATATATTACAACATATATACAGGTATTTACCTCGAGAGTTGTGCAAATATTATCGCCGTATTGGTGTAGTGATAAATATGGATCTTAATTTAATAATTATATAATGGTTGAAATGCTTGACATGCTTTCTTCTCTGTGTCTGAAGAAATGGTATCAATTCCAATAACTTGCCAGCAATGTAAAGTCTTAGTATAAAGTCTTGAAATACAATTACGACGTTTCTATCCGGTGAGACAGATTACATCATTCCAACGCCTCCGCTGTGTGTCATCATTCTGGCAGAGAGGCTCTAAATCATAGTACAGATGTTGGGATACATCCCCACAAGTCAGCTAGTCTGAGACTTGTGTTTAAACGAGCATATGGACATGCATAAAACTGTTAAAGAGCTCTGTAAGGCGGCTAGTAGAGCATTATGTGCTCTGTATATTAAATTTATTTGTGCTGGTGGTATGCATCCCTGGCTGTTTAAAGAGGATAACTGTCTCTTCGAACACAAGAATCCATCAGTGGGTCCACAACACTGTATTCATGATACACAACTACATGATGTTGTAACAATGACTAGGCGGCATTGGGGAGGCGATGGTCAGCCAACTTGCCCAGCCGCTGTCTCAGAGTCAAGTCCTGACCAACACAAAGCATTCTTTGTAAGGGCCGAATCCTGATCAGACTGCCTCGTGTCAGATGTGGAGTGGCCCCAATAAGAGTTGAAACGGGAAGATATGAAAATAAACCGCACAACGAGAGATTTTGTTTTAATTGCCAAACTGTAGTCGAGGATGAAACCCATGTTTTAATTTTATGTCCAGCTTTTAACTATATCAGAAAAGATCTTATGCAAAAATGTGCGCTTAATAACGTTCATTTTAAGGATTTATCATGCATTGAAAGGCTTTCATATGTTTTTACTTCTCCCGATGTAGTTTTTAGCGTTGCCAAAACCTGCCATGATATTTTAGTTAAAAGACCTGAAATTCTATATTACTAATTTACATGACCATTTTATATAGCTGCTTTTTGTAAATATATATTTTATAAATATTTTATTTCAATAATGCTTAAGATGTCTCTCATAAGTCGCTGAGCGACTGGTCGTAGCATATTTTATTTATATTGTATATGTATATGAAGTTATATATGTTGTTATATGTACTACGAGTGAGACTTTAGTAAACCTGTCTGTCTGTCTGTCTGTCGCATTTGCATTTGCGACAGATGTCTGGTCAGCTTGCAGTACCCCGCACCTCATCCACAATGCCATGCTTGGAACAGTGGCCAACCGGCCTTTGTCTAACTTTCTAATGACTCTATGATGGTGGCCATGATGACAATGGTCAAGCTGCGTTTATTTCATTTCTATTGACAGCAAGGTCATTATTGTGAGAGATATTCAATTTACATAACTCAGGGACACAGGACCAAAACCCGGATAGTAAACCATTGAAATGAATGTAAATACAGTAGGACATACATGCCATGATCGGATTTACGTATGTTTTCAGATATTTCCTAACTTCGGGCATATATTTCATATGAATCTATACCTTTGAAACATATGCTCATCGTACATTTTCGTATGCACAAGTACCCCGTTCATGTATGCCATGACCGGATTGTCAGGTATTTCCAAACATTAATTGCAAAACAGATACCCCGATAAATACATGATCATACAGTATTGCCGATGCATTCCTATGAATTTCAGTGGGTGCTGAAATTTCCGATTTCGTTCTAAGTTTACTCAGGTTGGAAACATATAAATTTACTTAGGTGGGGAAACATATTTAAATTTGCAAATGTTTACACACCTTAGATATTTATGTATCATACCGGATTTCAGGGGTATGTATATGAACGGTTCATACACCTTCATGTTACCTGTGCTCAAGCAAGATGATCATTTGTTTCCATCATGTGAAATTCTTGGTTCATGTAATTTCATTTTCACACATTTTAGTACGTTTGAAATCAACGTTCACGTGATCTCATTGTTCTTATCATTAAAAGAGCCTGACTAAGAAAGCAGTGTTACACAAGCTAACATGGCTTATTAAGCTGCACTCGCTCTTGCTACCAGTATCAGTTACGCTTTATCTCCTGTGTTGGCAAATCTTGTGAGTGGTGAACAAAAGGGCGATGAGCTTCCCCTTTGTCCTTGCAAGTGTCCCTAGCTGTCCCAACAGAATAGCACTTTATCTCTCTTGGACCACGGCTAAATACGCTACACGAACCAACTCGTAATTTCTTAAGTCTCTTCAGCTCTCGCATCAGTACTGTAAAATAGTTTTTGGCAGTACATAATTGGAATATTATTGCACTGCATGTAACCTTTCTTAATAGTCTCACAGTGCCTGAACCATGTTATTTCTCTTTCCGCTCAGCCTTTGCTGTAAAACGCCACACAAGAACTTAAGCTGTCCACATTTCTTTCATTAACACAAACGTTTACGATAACAAACAATGCATTATCAAATTATATATTCTGTGAGACATGAAATGAAAAATAGTTTTTATCGTATAGCGATTATGACCGGATAGCACAGCGTGTGCGTTCTCTGAGTATACCATTGGCATGTTGGACCTCCGTGCCTTTTGTGAAATTCGTCTGGATTGTCCTGTTTAAATTGACGATCCATAAACCTGTAACCCAGATTCCGAAAGCAAATGTCACACAAGTAAATGTGATGTTGCATTGCTATAATTTTCCATGTCGAAGAAGTCCTTCTCACAAGATATATATTCCGTTGTTTGGAGCAGGCCTATGACTATTACGCCCCAGTGTTGCTAAACATCTTGCAGACCTTTAACCTGACATAGACGCAGACCTCGCATGTTCAAGTTCAGATCTGAGAGGTGCCGAAAATATTGATTCCGACAAAATGCAATATCTCAGTGAGTTATTGTTTTCCTAAGTAAGTGGAGTGTTTTCTACAACATTGGAGATAATGGTATCGTTGTCCTTCTGATATTCCCCCGAACGGAAGCTCTACCCATTTAGGGTACAATGTGTATGTTACAAATTTGTAGGGAATAGTCTTAAGACTTTCTACTTTGACCAGGATTCTTCGAACTTGAAACAGTTGTTTGAGAAGATCAAGAGAGAAAGGGGTAATGTGCGATGTATCTGGCGGACGTATATGGCTAAAGTTCGAAGAATGTTGCTGTATAAATACAATAAAAGAAACACCGGTTAATGTGAGATTATTGTGAAAGATCGCCAAGATTATATGAAAGATCATAAACGTATCCAGATAAAAAGTACATGTCATTCATTCCCACACTATATCCCTTTATAGACACGAGACATGGTTGTTACAGGTAGGGCAACACTTTCTGCTATAGGTATCTGCCGGTTTCACGCTACATACATGTATTCAGATTATTGAGACAAGTAACGTCGCATGTTCTCCTCCATCACACATATAATTGTATAGATGTCTAGTGATTAGGGATAACGCTGCAGCAACTTATTGAAATTTACGATATACACTATCATCTGCAGTAGTGCTGCCATACCTAGCATCGCATTTATTACTCTCTTACATGAGGTGAAATATCACAGGGTTGTCATAGTAACGATAATTTGGCATACTATCTATTGTCTTATTCTTTTATCTACGATTAGAATTTAAATCAGTTTTGACGTGAGCATGTTAGGAGAACCTATAGGCCTTTGTAAAAGCGTGTTTCAAGCCACCTACATAAAAAGCCTTCATGATAAATATCTGCTAATCCATGGCACGATTCCAACCATATCATGAGCATGTGTTTGTGAATCATAATCAAATAGTGATGCTACAAGGCGTCCATACAACAACACATGGAAACGCACGAGAATTGCAATACGGCCCCTAAACCACTGATGCTCCGTGACCTGGAGACACATGTGATTGAGCGTATGTAGGGAGGGGTTGAAGACAAAAGACAAAATGGATAATATACTCGTGCTGTTATGCTTTTGAATTATAAGTAAACATTCGTTCTTGTCACGGCATAAATGTATACTTCCCAGTTTCAACCAAATGTACATTCGAAGGATATCGAAATCTAGGTTAAGCTATTTGAATCATATTTACATTTAAAGACCCAAACAATGGTCTGTTGTCCAAATATTTATGTTTTCCATATCTGGTCCCAATCTGTATCCAGAGACCATACAATAGTGTATTATATAGTGTCTGTTGTATCATAGTCACAGAACGATATTATTTCCCCTTCCGCCCAGCCCTTACTGTAATGCTTACTACCTGGGGTACGTATCTGTAGCACCTGTGCCGACAACGACCCCTTCAGCCTAAATTAAGCATATCTAAATATTCCCAGGTTCAGCGTCTGTTATAATCTGCAGGAAAACTCAGGGTTACAGCAGGGTTCGGGTTACAGACTAAACAAACCAAACACCTGTGGCTGGCGGGGACCAACATCTTCAGTAACATTTGCATCTGCCAACGCTTAATTTGCATGTGGTGAAGCAATACGCTAATGAGGCTTAGGGTCCTGTACCATGTTTGTGAAATATCTATGATGCCTTATATGAAGTCTACAATCTAAGCAAGTCTAGCTATGTATGACTTTAAGTGACTGCTTGAAGAAAAGCTCCTTTAGAATTTTATTTGGTAAACATTAGTATTTCACTGACTCAATCACAATGGAAAACACATAGCAGCCTATAATTCATTGTGACTATGATTAAGCCATCACTGTAAAACACAATTAAGGGTTATTTCCTTTGAGTTAACTGACAGGCTTTCGGTATCAAATATTTGGAACTTCCAGCCAAAGGTGATGTTATGCTGTCTGGAAATATGGCGTTTTTGTAATGCTTTGGTTGCACTTAATGATAAGTGATTGTTAAATGTACACATGATGTTTTCGAAGGATAATCTCAGTTGACGTAAAGACTTAATTTGCATGTGTTTTCCCCTACTCTTTCCACACCTATCCTTCAGTTTTTATGTTTGTGACATGATCTGCACACTGATAATTTAAAACAGGTATATAAATAATAACTCTTTGCAATCTTTACCCAATTTACTTTTCCATTTTTTTAGCAATTTTCAGTTTCTATTATTTCTGGAAATTTTGTACGGAGGTACATTTAATTAATAGTTTCACCCAATAACAGTAAAGCTACAGATAATGCGTTCTTTGGTAGATTTACAAGTTCACATTATATTCCATGATATTCGGATGCCAAAATGATTAACATTATTATATAATATATAACAAATCAGACAGCAAAAAGCAAAATAAAAACGCATGAGCAACATAAATGATGTCAGGTACATGTAGTAAGCTTTCAATAATTACAGAAACTGCTTAGTTATCTAACTTCACGAACTAATTGCAATCACTACAGTTTTCTATAATCTGCCCAAGAGATGGAATCAAAATAGGTGTACAGTATATTGCGTCGGGTAACTGAAATTTGAGAAACGACCGTATGGGACAACATCTGTATTCCGAATCAGAAAGCGGCCATCCCAAGTAGTGGTGTAACGATTCATCGATAGTATCGATGTTCAATACAAAACACATTTAGGCAATACATCAGGATATTAATATCGCAAGGGTCCGTGACACATCGATGTATCGCCACAAGAGACGATATATCCCGATAGTACTTAAGTACTACTTAAAGTTGTAAGGAGTATTGCATTAGGAATAGGAAGGGAGTCTCTGAAATTCTTCTGAAATTTTCAAACGAAGTGAACCTTGTAGGAATTTGTTTGTATCTGTTACACGAACAAAGGAGATGGTGTAGAAGTGATAAAGTGTGAACATTTTTCAAACTCTGTGAACTGTACAATACTTGTATTCAAGCAATTGAAATCTGTTTTAGTGGTTTGACAAATAACACCATTTATTCACAACTATGAATGATGTCTTAGGTTTGTTAAGAAAAAGAACAAAGATAAGATACAATTTCGACAGCATACCTAAGACTTTATTTCAGTGATTCTGAATTCTGATATAAAATACATTGAATTGTTTGTGAAAGAATTGGTGTAGAAACACAACTTCCCAAAGGAAACTTTAGTTTCAAATTTAATTTGAGACGTGCTGAACATGTTTGACTGTACCTTCTTCAACATGAAATGCCGAAATTTTATGAGATTAACAGTTCTTTAAGTCTGTGACTATAAACTTTAACTCACTCACTCATGATATATCGTCTCGGCTCATTAAACTGGTATCAGGATATATCGTCTCTCCACTTAGGCTACGAAGTATGTGCATATTTACACATTTACAACAGTAATTTACATCATTAATACATTGTAATCATCTTTTTTGAAAGTATAGATAATGAAATGTGTGCAGCTATGATCATGAGGAAGATGACTGATGCAAGTGTGCACTAACATTAGGGACCTACCGGTTCATGTCTGTGTGAACACACCTGTCTGCGTTTTATTGCAATAAGCAGTATCTCCTTGTATGTCATATATAAGAAGTGTACCTAAGGTTACATTATTTAAACTATAATGTAAGTTCCATTTAAAAAGTATAAACGGTATTACCTACTGATCAGAAAGGCTTATCAGTACCCAACCGCCACCACCCCACCCTAGGCCTACCCCATCCCACACCCTCTCCCTCTCACAAACATGCACACACACACTCCCTAACATACATATCGCTCTGGCCCATAAACCCAATATTTGAACCTTTTCAACAGACATCATGTGTATGTCAAGAAAGGCAGGCACGTTAATAGTTGTGCTCAGTCATGGGTATCACCTCACCATGTGTTTCTAATTTTCTCAGTACATTATCGTTTGGTCGGACGCGCTAACGAACTCTATGTGACAGTTACATTACAGAATCATTGAAATACATGTTAAAGTAGTGTTAATCTTGTAACACTATATTTACCCATTACCAACCATTTACGCGTGCACTAAATATATGACAAACCTAACTCTGGTCATACGAGATTTCAAAGGTATTAAAAGGCATGTCCTACAATCACAGCATTTACATATGTTACACATGCTAGAAAACACATGGAAACAATGGCCAGATTTACACACCTGTGAAATATATGTAAATACAGAGTTGGTTTTTTTTGGGGGTTGTTCCCAAGATTACAATATTGCAGATATACCAAGCCGTGATACGTACGGCTTAAAGTAATATGGCTACATGATGTACAGGTGAGATATTTTTGTAATAATATATTAATGACATGCATAATTCATTAAATTGATAATGTACAGATGTACAGGTGAGATATTTTTGTATTAATATATTTATAAACATGCATAATTCATTAAATAGATAATGTACCGATAATGTCAGGTACAAGTCAATACAGTTCAAGTCATCTAAGTACTGGGGAGAGAAGGCTCCATTTATGATGGAAATTATTTATTTTATCATTTTTAGCTGATATATGTTTTTCCACAAAGAATATTTCTTTTAGAGTTTTTATATAGAAAGTTAGATTTGGAAGCATATTTTTAATACAGCATACGTGAATATGTCTCTTTGCAGCAATGATGATGTGATTTAGTAATCTATTTTCATGTTGAGTACCAAACCAAATCATGTTATTTGATAATTTCAACGGATGTGGATAATAATTGTTAAGCCAAATTTGTAGGTTTATCCAAGTACATTCCCAGTACACATGACACACACTCTCATTTACATCTTTGCAAAAACAACACAAACTGTTGTCAATTTTTTTCATTTTGACCAATTCCTTTTTTGTGTAAATAATACCTTGTAGAAATCTATATTGAAAGTCTATAAGCTTTGTATCTTGCAATCCCTTTCTATATACTGTAAATATATTTTCCAATCAAAGTCAGATAGTAAACCATTCTCATCACATATATCCCTAATATTCATAGTCCCTTTCTCTGCCCACTTCTTTATAAAATATTTAGAGTTTTTGAGGTTGTGATTGAACCATAGTGGTTGGGATAAAATTTGATTAATGTTTTTTGGATCAACATAATGTTGTTTGTGAAATAGTTTCAGAGTTGAGTGTTCGTTTATTTTAACACCCCTTAAAACGTGTGTAAATCTGCCGGCCAGATGATACGTAGATTTCAAACGTTCATATGGCCGCCGGATGAAACGTATATTTTCTAACGTTAGTAAATTTGGGTAATACAGTCATTTTGTGTGAAACAAATGACCCATACATATTTCTCACTTAATGAAAGCCAGCCACCCGGAGCAATGAAGACTGGTCACTTTGGACGACTATGTGAGGCGTGTGACTGAGTCCATTGTTACGTGTGTACCCGTGAAGATCAGGGTTGGAATTGATCTTCAGTAACCCATGCTTGTCGTAAGAGGCGAATAACGGGATTGGGTGGTCAGGCGTAGATCGATACTCATGCTTTTGATCAATGGATTGTATGTTCCAGACTCGATTATTTACAGACCGCCAACATATACCTGCAATATTGCGGCGTTAAACAACAACCAACCAACCAATGTTACGTGTGTATTGGGAAAGTGATACTGTATTGTCCTGCATCTGTCGTATTTTGACGTGGTACTAAAAACGGTAAATTGAAGTAAGGATATAATTATGTGAGTGAGTGAGTTTAGTTTACGCCGCACTCAGCAATATTCCAGCTATATGGCGGCGGTCTGTAAATAATCGACTCTGGACCAGACCGTCCAGTGATCAACAGCATGAGCATCGATCTGCGCAATTGGGAACCGATGACATGTGTCAACCAAGCCAGCGAGCCTGACCACCTCATCCCGTTAGTCGTCTACAGTGGATTACTGTAGATCAATTCTAACCCGGATCTTCACGGGTCTATATAATTGTGTAAATCTAAAGGCAAGTGGTAGTCCGCGTTTTCTTCAAAGTTAACTTTACAGGTAAATCCAATGTTCAACTGAACGATTATCGTAGAGGGGAGCTGTTTTTCGTATCAACAGCATAACTCCTAATTTATTCAGTATTATAGTGTACCAGTACATTGCTGACCTAAAATTACATATTTGGCTTTAATTTCAAAGGCAACAACTTCATAGGAGGCAAGGTTTGTTTTTGGTGCTAGAGCTTTTATTTCGTACTTCTATTTATACACTGCAAAGAAAGGACTGATGTCTACAATTTTCACAGAAACTATTGCCTACTTATGTAAGCATGCAGGGATAAAAGGGACTGTGAATGGTGCTATCTGCTTCCGCTTTTTTGTCTTCTTCTTCTTCATCTCCGTTTCCACTCCTCTTCTTCTTCTCTTCGTCTTCTTCTCCTGTTTTCTTGGTTACATGGTGATGAGGCATAAGTGAACACTACTTGACTAAGTATTAATCAGAATTTTCAAAATGGATAATGAATTGCACATGAAGCATTTGTTTTTTATTATTGTGCAAAGGTTTATATTCTGGGTGAATAGCAATCCACATGTGAATATTTTTGCTTAGTACGAGTACTTTGAGCAGTTCCAATGGGTTTCACTAAACGCAATTTTTATTGGTAACGCTAACAGTAGATATGACGCATGATAGTTACATGTCCTTCGCCAGGTGTACGTTACTATAAATCTGAAAGATAAGCGTCTGAAGACCAATCCCATGTCTGAAAGCATGACACGAGACGCTGATAAGATATACATCGACGAAAGTAAGACTTCACTGAGAACTTCTGTATGTTTCCTATAATAAGTGCCCTTGCCTCAGTAGACAGGACTTTCACTGACCTTAAAGATAAGTGCATAAGTGTCATCGACCTCTGTCACAAAGGTCAAGATTAGATGAAACAGGGTAGAGGTTAAAGCATACATGCTGTTGCGTACAAGCGGACGTCGACGGGCGTGTGATACGCAATAGCGCGATCGAAACAAAATACTGACACTCTTCCGTGAATCAGACTCCAACGTCCGAGTTCATCTGTATCAGCACAAAATCCACAGAAAGCCATAATCAGCAATGGACCCAGACTTTTAACCGCTTGACTGACTGACTGAGTTTGGTTTTACGCCGCTTTTAGCAATATTCTAGCAACATCACGGCGGGGGACATCAGAAATGGGCTTCACACATTGTGCCCATGTGGGGATTCGAACCCTGGTCTTCGGCTTGACGAGCCAACGCTTTAACCATTAGGCTACCCCACCGCCCCTTTAACCGCTTGAACACGTCTGGGACATAATAGGGTGGTCGTGTGCATCAACAAGCTGTTGACCTCGGTAGTGCGCTTCATGAGGAGTGGGACAGACTCCTCCATATTTCCACTAGGAAATTCATACCCAGTTTATTTCGTCACATAAATGAATGTTTGAGAAATCGTGTGCGTATTGCGTACTATATTCTGTCTTTTAAATCTTATCCATATCGTCCTTCTGTCGGTGGTTATGATACCTACGACCCGTGAAGATCCGGGGTAGAATAGGTCTTCAGCAACCCATTCTTGTCATAAAAGGCGACTATGCTTGTCGTAAAAGGCGACTTACGGGATCGGATGGTCAGGCTCGCTGACTTGGTTGACACATGTCATCGGTTCCCAATTGCGCAGATCGATGCTGATGCTTTTGATCACTCGATTGTCTGGTCCAAACTCGATTATTTACAGACCGCCGCCATATAGTTGGAATATTGCTGAGTGCGGCGTAAAACTAAATTCACTCACTATGATACCTACTGCCATACGTCATAAACTTCTTCCTAATTTGTTAAATTCTGAAATTTTGAAGTATTTGCGATTACCCCCATACGTTTTTTAAGAGTATTTCGATATAACATGATAAATCACTCTACTAGACTCGATTGTTTACAGACCGCCGTTCAGATTTCTCACCACCATGTTGTGTTGAATGGAATGTCGTATCCTATTTGCGTAAGTCGACGCTCATGATATCAATCACTGGAGTGACCATCCTGCATCATTTAACGCCCACATTCTTATAACTGGAATATTCCTGAGAGCGTGGTAAGCATCATACTAACAGAAACGAAACACTTGATCCTCGATCCCATTGACTACACCTGCTGTCTATTACCCTAATGAACACATACCTAGCAAATTTGGTGGTTGCACGCAAAAAGTTTCACAGCCGCTGACACAGAGGGCGTTGGTTATGGTTCGTTGTTCTGTTCTAATGTTTCAGCTATTTTTATGTGTAACTGATAATGCGACAAGCATACGCCGAAGTAGACTGTAGATCGTGATCGAGCCATGTCTTCTATGCATTCGGCCATTTACATCTTACGCCTACAGGTGGACAATGGACACGACACAGCTTAGACATGTTTGTGTTTGCCAAAAGAAAAAATAACATTATACTGTTGCTAATGTGTTTATTTACCAACAGGAGGACCGGTTTGTTGCGCGGCGAAGATCTGGGAAAAGAAAAAAATGATTGAAATTAATAGCTTGTGTTCAAATTGCGCTTACAAATACAGAATACCTGACTTTGCATGTTGAAGGAGCAGAAAAATAACGTGTCATGGGTGGAAATGATTAGATACCTGTCTTTTGGTATGGTGCGTGCGTGCGTGCGTGCGTGTGTGTGTGCGTATGATTCAGTCTTTATGTATTTCTCGTGATTAACGTTTCTATAAGATGACGTCACGAAACGCTGTAACTTCATTTAGGGCGTTATAGTACGTTATCGAACTATTAGCGGCGGTGAGTTAGCCTAATAGTTAAAGCACCCGCTCGTCACGCTGAAGACCCAGGTTCGATTCTCCACACGGGTACAGCGTGTCAAACCCATTCCTGGTGTCCCCCGCTGTTATATTGCTCGATTATTGCTAAAAGCGGTGTGAAACCATACTTTTCTCTACTCGTTGCACAGGGTCCGAACAAATTATATTTTTTTCAATCTTGTGTTACGAAATTGTTGGTACAAAGACTGACTTCAAAATTGTAAATATGGACTTGTCTAGCTTAAACACAATGAATTGTTTCGTTTGTCACTACTGTTTTAAAAAGGTAAAAATGCCTCCTTGTTCGGAGCGCAGTGATGACCTACCTTCGTGTACTCGGTGACGAATTCCGCTCGGCTGACCTCGCCATCACCTGAAAAGATGATGACATGGGTTTGTTTGGGTTTTATGTTTGTAAACCTGATTCTGTGGGGACGGTAGGGTAACTTAAATGAATGGGTTGATGAAGCCTCTCTCTATCTCGAATGTCGCATCTCATGACAAGCATGGGTTGAAGAAAACCTGTTCACCGCGAGGCTACGTGTTCATCATAGTCAAGGTCAAGGTTCATTACCGTTGGTGTCCAACACGGGGATGACGTTGTTTAATTCAGCCCCCTGGAGGTCATCGTCGTGGTCGGTGTCGAAAGGCTGGAAAACCTTTTCAGCAAAGGCTTTCGTCACATTATTAGTACTCATGTACTCGGCCAATTCCATCCTGCCATCCTCTGAAATTCAAAGACATATTTTAATTAATGATAGTCAATAGCGAAAACATTATAACTATCTGAAGCTATGCTGTGAGTGTTATGCAATTTAGTTCATACATACACCCGTTATTAAAATTCACTATCCTTTTTTCACAATGGTGGCTTGTCGTTTTCTTATGTCAGTGATTTCGACTTGGTATCGTATCTGTTGCCCGTTAGTTTAAGTCTGCAAAGAATCTCTGAACGAAACCTACGGTTGAGATCATAATCGGCAAAAATCTTCCTAAACTCTGACACATCCAGAATGTCATTTCCATCGGCATCGATGCTGTCGAAGGCTTCCTTGAGACCTGTCGCCAAATTCGGTGCATATCTAAAAGAAATTAAACAGTAAACAGCTTATAGTCCGTTTGACTCAAAAGCGGACCGATAAATTGCAATCTAACTCGAAAACTAATAAACATAAAATACTCAATGAAACGCTGATCATAATCGAAACAGCATGAGCATCAATCTGCGCAATTGGGAATCGATGACATGTGTCAACCAAGTCAGCGAGCCTGACCATCCGATCCCTTTAGTCACCTCTTACGACAAGCATGGGTTTCTGAAGATCAATTCTAACCCGGACCTTCACAGGTACATCAAGGCATAGCATGGTATGATAAGGCTTCTGCTTAGGGTATATCGTAGAAATGTCCTATCGGCGTACCATTCTAAGTATAGGAGAATGTCCAAAAACTCTCCATTAGTTGCGCACGTGAAGCAGGTTCGAGGCCGTAGAACCTGCTCCACGTGCGCAACTAATCGAGTGTTTGAGGACATTCTCCTACTTAAAACAAAGTACCGTCCAATATGAGCTCTGAGCAAAATCTTACAGGTCGCAGTCGTGCGTTAATATTGGAGGTTATGATAGTCAACGCAGTTACATGAGCAATGGCCCGCCTCCGTGGTGTAGTGGTTAGAGCGTCCGCCCAGAGAGGAAGGCCGCGTGTTCGATCCCCGACTGCGTCATACCAAAAGACGTTAAAATATGGTACTTGTTGGTCCCTGCCTGGCGCTCGGCACTAATGGATACAACAAGGACTGGTCGGCTCGGGGTCAGTATAATGTGTCTGAGTGGGGTATTCATGTTTCACTGCGGCATGGTATCTCAGTGAGCTAGCACTATAAAACCAGCTTCAGTCTGGGCTAGTACAAGCAGCTGCACATACCCACACACACGCATGCACGTCGTCATATGAGCGAAATATTCTCAAGCACGACGTTAAACCTCACATGAGCAATGAATATAAATCATTATGTGCATATACTAAAATGCCGAGATATGATATATTTTTTTTAAACAATATTTTCTTTGATTTCGTCTGTATATCAGTTGTACTGTACTGACATCTTAGCGATGTCGCCCTAGCATCACTACTTCACTACTGTTCCCGGTAGCTGTTTCAATCCGCTGAAACGGTGCACTAATATTGGAGGGTTATCGGTATAAAAGCCTGTATCGAGTCAGAGTTATTTTTAGCCAGTCAATTATTGGAGGAAAAGTGGGGAATTTATGCCACTGGAATCAGAACCTACATCGAGCTGTTTGCCAAATGCTGTTTCTAAACTTGAATCTGAAAAGAAAGAAGAATTTCGTTTTGGCACCCCCCTTTCAGAAACCTAGATGTCCCACTCCAACATCAAGATATTGTACCTCTTGCGTCAAACGAAATGGCTCTTAACAAGATTTTGATATTGTTCTTAACGGAAGTCAAAAATCGAAAAGGGGAACAGTATCGGGGGAATACTTTGTATGAAATAATCACAGCTCTCCAATATCCCCTCAGAAAAAAACCGTATTGATATAAACTTTATTGATTCACCATACTTGAAAGATATGAGGGAAGTCTTAGATGCGAAAATGAAAATCCTGGCTCGTCAGGGTATTGGGATTGAGCGTCGGCAGGCAAGCATCATCACGGAGGCACAGGAGGATGAGTTGTGAAGAAGAGGACTATTGGGGGAAGACACCCCTCAGCAGTTACTGGACACTCTACTGTATCTCATAGGGATGAACTTCGCACTCCGGGCTGGAGACGAGCACAGGTTTTTGCGCTGTGGGGTGAACTCACAACTTACATTGATATTCCCCAAAGATTCAGGACCCAACCAACTCAGATATACAGAAGATGTGTCCAAAACAAAAAGAAGAGGGCTTACACGCAGAAAAGTCGACAGGAAAGTAGTCACGATATCAAGCAATGACGAAAACCCGAAACGATGCCTTGTAATGCTATACCAAAAGTATTTGTCACTAAGCTAATTATGCATTTCTTTCTTCTCATCTTTTAATGGGTATGCAAATTCATATGATCACTTTGTTTGGGCATGCAGTTGCAACTTTTGGACTTGTTAAACGAAACTTAAAGATAATCTCCGAGTGTTTCACAGGTATTGATACGGTTTATTCATGCTCTGTTCAAAACCGCTTAAAATCTCAAATATATATTTGTGAAATGACCACCAATTTATGATTTGTTGTATTTTCAGACCACCAAATGGTAAGTGCAGTGCCTTCTACCTGAGACCGCTACGGTACCCTGTCGACAACGTGTGGTACGCTGACGCCCCTGTTGGTATTCACCCGTTATGATCCACCATAAGTCGTCTCTGTAAAACCGCTTGGTTCCCCGGATACTACACAGACCACTCACTCAGAGCCACCACAGCTACCAGGCTATATGACAAGGACGTTGACGAGCAACTAATGTCGGAAAAGACCGACCACAAATCGGTTGCAATCAGAAGTTATTAAGAGGTAATTATTGGTAAATATTCAATACATCTACGAATTCAATTACGGTAATAAATATGACGCAAGGAACAATACAGTATATTACGATTAGCGAAGCCTACGTGTATACTCTCTGTATCACAGGAAATTTCTAACGAATAATAAAAACTCCAATATTTTCATTAAAGGGAAGCTTAAATATGCATGTGTGTACGTACTAATACTTCCAAAATGCTATCAATAGTCGTACAAAAGTGCCTTAATTTGATTTACCATTCTTAACCTCAACAATTTTGTAACTAAAAAGTATTGAGTTTAAGACAGTTTTTCTCTTTGCACTACCCTTTTCCTAATGAACAAAATTAATATCATTGTCACTTTGACATACATGTTTTCATTCATTTTCTTTACTAGAGGACATCGACAGAATTGGCCGCTACAGTGGATTCTATTGTTCAGCGGAAACGAGGCAACACTATTGCCACCAAGTCAACTGCCATTGCCACTGCCATTGCCACTACCGCCAACTCCAGTGACACGGCCCCCTGCACCCACGATGTGACCAGAAAATCGGATGCAGACACCAAGCCAATAACGCAAACACGCGATTTTACAATGAAACTGGGTGACGGAACGACCTTTTCCGTAAAATTTTGAATTTTCATTAAAGATCTGTGACTTTGTTTGTTTTCTTTTCTGCGAAATAAGGATAATTACGTTAAGGTTACACAAACTTAGAGGGGCGATTTTATCGATAAAACATTTGATAATTAATTTTGCTGAATATGAAGCAACATTTCACAACGTTCCTTTTCAAACACAAAATGTAACATTTAGACATAAAGTTGTTCTTGCATAAATTTGTGTAACCTTAACCTGCAACTGAAATTGAACCTGCTTACGTAAGTTATGTAAGGGTCATGAAATCGTGCGATAATAATGGATAGTAAATTATTATCACTTTGGAGTCTCAACTATGGGAGAAATGCAATAAATTATTGTTTTATTGGAGGGGGTTTTGAACTATTGGTGATCTCCAAATGTATGTAATGTTTACATAACTTTGTTTTAAATGATACTACAGCCAACTGCGAAGTAACGAAGATGGATATCACGAGTATTTGCCAACATAGTTCAAATGACAAACTGGTGTTGAGCGTTAATGTTAACAGAGTGAGTGAGTAAGGTTTTACGCCGCTTTTAGCAATATTCCAGCAACATCACGGCACTGGGACACCAGAAATGGGCTTCACACATTGTACCTATGTGGGGAATCGAACCCTTGTCTTCGACGTGACAAGCGAACGCTTTAACCACTAGGCTACCCCACCGCCCCTAATGCTAAAAGAAATAGCAAATATATTTATGACGTACAACGAACTGGTGGTGTATCTTTGGAGTTCGATATATCCGGAGTTACTTTGCTCAGAATTGTTAGTCTTGATAGTCGACCATAAACGTTGATCCTCTATTCCATTAAGTTTGTTTTCTTAAGAAATAAGAACAAGTGCAAGCTCTACACACAATGTCTCTACATGTTTTGTGATCGACAAATTGTTATAGAAATTACCGGAGGCTTTTGTTCTTGAAATATTCGACTGAATGAGTTTAATCCAGGAACGTCAAACATACGTTTCGCCGCAACTGAAATGTGCTTTGCTTTTGTATATCTAATTAATGTCTGGCTATCGATATAGATCATAGAGATCGATAATCGTTTAATGAATATCGATCGATTATCGATAAATATCGAAGAAGTATTTTTGAACAAAAACGACTGAAATTTTAAATAAATAGGGCTGGCTATCGATATAGATCATAGAGATCCATAATTGTTTAATGAATATCGATCGATTATCGATAAATATCGGCGGTAAGCCTTGGATTACCAACATAAACGCCGTCCTCAACCTACTTTAGGAGCAGTCTATGAACATAGACTTAACTTTGTGTATTTTCTGTGTAAACTTAAACATTATTTCATCACAATAATTCATTTACGATATTTTCGATTACACAGTTTCCTTATCGCTAATCGTCAATAATAATTCCCATCGACGATATTTCCAATTATCGATTTTTAGCCAGTTCTAGTCTTCTCACACAACAGGAACTTACGTTGGGGCGGTAGCGCTTAGAGCACCGTAAGCGAAAGTCAGCACAAGAAGGCAAATCATCCTGGAAATCAAAGAAATGGAAAGAAAACAAAACGAATGTTTCTTCGAAACACAATTAAACGCATCTAAAGAAAAGATGACCTTTTTCAAAAGTTTGATATTTTTGGAATAACAAATACCTGTAAACACGTTTTGTTAGTTGGAACAGTATTTCAATGACGTAATGGATCGTCAGTTTGCCGTTTGAGGAAGGTTAACAACTATCGTAAATCTCCCTATATGTTGCAGACAAACATTGAGTGAGTGAAAATAGTTTTACTCTGCACTCAGCAATATTCCAGCTATATGGCGGCGGTCTGTAAATAATCAAGTCTGGACCAGACAATTCAGTGATCAACAGCATGAGCATCGATCTACGCAACTTGGATACGATGTCATGTGTCAACCAAGTCAGCGAGCCTGACCACCCGATCCTGTTAGTCGTTTCTTACGACAAGTATGGGTCTGTGAAGATTGATTCTAACGCGGATCTTTAAAGGTGACAATCCTTGAAACATAATGGGAGAAATTCAAGAATTCCAACCTACGATCATTGAATTCTGGCACGCTAAAGGGAAATAACTTCGCATGACGCATTGGCCGCTCTTTCCCTCGTATATATACAGTATATGAAAAGCTGCTTACAGAACGCAAGCGCTGACGTAAGTTTGTATGTTTATCATCCAAAACTGTGTTCCACAGGATATATAGCTCATGTGAGATCTAACGATATCTCCTGGGAGATATCGTTTTTACAGTAGATTTTGTACAATACCCTGACAAAGCTATGACGTCTTGAACTTGCTGACGCCACAATGCTATGACATCGCTGTACTGCAAGTCTAATGGTCGTACCGTGTTCAGAGATGTACATGTTTCATTTAAAACTACAGAAGAGTGAATTTTGATGATAAATAGAATCTCCCCCCTCGTGTCTTCTGATATCAAATATATCAACACTCGTTGATAAAAGTAAAAATATCCTCGGCAAGCCTCAGATAAAAAAAACTCGTGGTGATATAGTTCATACCAAAAGACACTCGGGTGAGATTTTCTATATGTTGATGTTAACACATCGATGTAATTTGGTATTTGGAAAAATCGAGGTATCCGTTTAGCTATAATTAAATATTATCCATTTTGTTACAAGTAATCTACTTAACAGGTTACATCACGAAAGCTCCATATCCACTCAATATAGTCAAAAGAACATTATGCCATATTACGATTGGGATCATGTACTAAATGTGCAATGTTAAAATTATTGTTATCATTCTGCAGATGAATGGCAGGACTATTTTGACAAAATGCCAAGTGCCCGAACAATAAACAACATAAAATCATACCGAGAGACAATGGTAACCTTTGTATTTTTAGAAATTGAAAACACTGTTAAACATTAAAACACCTGTGACCGTTTCTCTGGATATGAGCATGCTGTCAATATGACTTACCCGAGTAACGTGCAACAGAACTGCAGCAAGAACAACGAAATGCAGGTGCTCTTATTGACCTATCCTAAAGACGAACCTGCCATGTGACCATGATAAGATGAACCAAGCTTAGAAAAGACAAGCTGGCATCTCCCATAAGTAAACTTTGCACAAGTGATCCTTATCGGAGTATCTGAAGAATATATTACAACATATATACAGGTATTTACCTCGAGACTTGTGCAAATATTATCGCTGTATTGGTATAGTGATAAATATGGATCTTAATTTAATAATTATATAATGGTTGAAATGCTTGACATGCTTTCTTCTCTGTGTCTGAAGAAATGTTATCAATTCCAATAACTTGCCAGCAATGTAAAGTCTTAGTATAAAGTCTTGAAATACAATTACGACGTTTCTATCCGGTGAGACAGATTACATCATTCCAACGCCTCCGCTGTGTGTCATCATTCTGGCAGAGAGGCTTTACATCATACTACAGATGTTGGGATACGTCCCCACAAGTCAGCTAGTCTGCAACTGTGTGTCATGTGGCAGGGAGGCTTTAACTCGTAGTACAGATGTTGGGATACGTCCCCACAAGTCAGCTAGTCTGCAACTGTGTGTCATGTTGACAGAGAGGCTTTAACTCGTAGTACAGATGTTGGGATACATCCCCACAAGTCAGCTAGTCTGCAACTGGGTGTCATGTGGCAGAGAGGCTTTAACTCGTAGTACAGATGTTGGGATACGTCCCCACAAGTCAGCTAGTCTACAACTGTGTGTCATGTGGCAGGGAGGCTTTAACTCGTAGTACAGATGTTGGGATACATCCCCACAAGTCAGCTAGTCTGCAACTGTGTGTCATGTGGCAGAGAGGCTTTAACTCGTAGTACAGATGTTGGGATACGTCCCCGCAAGTCAGCTAGTCTGCATCTGTGTGTCATGTGGCAGAGAGGCTTTAACTCGTAGTACAGATGTTGGGATACGTCCCCACAAGTCAGCTAGTCTGCAACTGTGTGTCATGTTGGCAGTGAGACTTTAACTCGTAGTATAGATGTTGGGATACGTCCCCACAAGTCAGCTAGTCTGCAAATGTGTGTCATGTTGGCAGAGAGGCTTTAGTTGGTACTACAGGTGTTGGGGTATGAACCCACAAGGCCAACCCGTTTTGCTACAGCAAACATTTTAGTGATATCAACTGCATTGACGTGTTTATTTTTGCCGCACTAAAGTTGCTCGCTTACAACAAATCGGATTCCGTGCAGATATCACAGAAAATGTTGTTCACTATGAAAATAGTGTCAGCATTAGATAGGAAGTTAGTGACAAAATATATCTTTCTTTGGTAAAGTGAAAACACTTTTGGGATTTTGCAAACCTGCGTTTGCAACTTGCGTTACCGGTTTGAAGTCGATCTCACCTGTTTAGATTTCTCACCACCATGTTGTGCTGGTGGACAAGAATGGAATGTCTTCGTATCCAACTTGCGTAAGTCGATGCTCATCCTGTATTAAAGTGGAGGTTAAGTGAAAAGAATTTGAAAAAAAGTGTCTAACTTCATTGTATTGAGGCCGTAAATTGACTAATTCAACCCGCCTGGTGAGTTCCATTAGCTCCGGCAACTCAACAATATGCAATTTGTGCCAATATATTTGAGCTTTAGGAAGATGTGTGATGGGTTGAACTACACTGACTTCGTGGAATCTGTAATGGCAAATACTTCGATTAGAAGACAAGTTCATGAGGACAAAAGGGATCGTAAAAGAACGAGAAAAGAAGGGAAAGGTGATTGTGAAACCAAACAAGAAGATTCATTCGAAAAAGATGAAAAGCTCGGATAACACAGATGAAAATACAGAGTCGCCAAAACAAGATGGCGGACAAGCCGGCGTTTTGAATCCTGACAGCAGTAATGATGACTGACTGACTGATTGAGTTTGGTTTTACGCCGCTTTTAGCAATATTACAGCAACATCACGGCGGGGGACACCAGAAATGGGCTTCACACATTGTGCCCATGTGGGGATTCGAACCCGGTTCTTCGGCGTGACGAGCCAACGCTTTAACCATTAGGCTACCCCAGCGCCCCAGTAATGATGAAGTCAAGGTGACATTCAAGACGCAATAATTTCGTGCTTTCAAGTTTACACAGATTCCCGAACGTTGGTTGGTTGAGAGAGCGGTCATGTGATCTAAATTTCAAGGTTCATTACTCTTGAACCCCTCTAATCGTTCATACTTGTGTAAACACCGTTCATACGTGTGTGAACGTTTTTCGCTTCGGTTTCAAGGACCCCCAATAATTGGTGATACCAATTTCGCGAACGAACCTGTTTCAAGTCACCCCAAGTTTGGCAATGTCACTACCAAACGGATTGCCGAACGTTGTTCCTTTTCACAGGAGTTTAATGTCTCGCAGTTTGCGGGTTCATCCGGCGGTTTTCTGCCCCGAGGTCTGTTAAACAACTGCTCAATAAATTTCACAATAAACAATCACAAATAAATAGAATACAACAAGATCTGTTTCCTATTCGCCACGCCGCACAACTTCGAAGTCGGTCAGTGTATTATTACGCGGTCAAACAAGGTATTTACAAGTGAAAAGGTACAATGCCAGTTTGTTAAAATGGTATTGTTATTGCTTCTGATATTTGTTTCTGTTTGATACTGTTATTGATTATACTTATTAAAGCAGTTTCAAACCTCATAACGAATTTGTTGTTATATTTTAAAGATCGAATACTTTGAGAACTATTTCTTCAAGGGTTGGGATACATGTGTAAAAAAATCGCTGTGTATACAAACATCGCTGCAATACGTACGTACCGAATGGCATTACAACATTTTACAGGTATTAAAACACACTAAACAATGATCATCTACAAGTGGGTGGAAAACGTATGTGTAAACTTCAAAGTGCGAAATTATAAGAATTGAATGTCAGTTTGTGTGTTTGCACTGAAAAATGAACGATGTCAAAGCGTTGTTCAAACTCTCGCGTGAACTCGCTCGTAAACTCGCTCGTTCACACGAGTTTGAACACCGCTTTGACATCGTTCATTTTTCAGTGCAAACACACAAACTGACATTCAATTCTTAAGTAAACAACGAAAATATCGATGACAGCAGGGCGAGGTCAGTGGTAATAAAAGATCTGACTTTTCACACGGACGAGGATAAAGACTCGATTGTAACGGTGAACTACGCTTTACTACGGGACGGCCTGAAGCTCCGGGCCGTTGACGTCACAAAGGAGGAGAGAAAGAAACGCAGAGGTAAATACCCTGGATTAGTTTTTGCTCTCGACTCAGTGGGCACTAAGACTAAGATCATGAAGGCTAAAGCTTCACCGAAGGACTCTTGCAAGTATACAGATGTGTACATAGAGAACTGTACGACGACGGAGGGCGAACAACAACAACATGAGGACACTCCTCCGGGAGATGGGAAAGTGCAACGTCTACACCGTGAACAGTAAAGGATTCATACCCAAGCGGAACATAAGGTCAACGCGGCCTTAGGGAGTGAGGCTTGGTCTATGGAACGTCGGATGTTGGTCTCGAAAAGAAGTAGAAAATGAACAATTAAGAAAGCATAATTTAACATGTTATTACTATGATATAGTTTGTGTGTGAAACGTTTTTACGTAACTGTGATTCAATTGATTTGGAGGGTTATGTCTGGTATGGAAATAATAGAACTAGACTACATGCTAATGTAAAACGTGGTTCTGGAGGTGTAGGAATATTTGTCAAGAGGTATATCACAACTAAATATAAAGATGAAGTTCTAAATGACGAACATGAGGATATCCTGTGGCTACTGATAGGGAACGGAAGTGCAGACGATAGTTTGTGCGTTGGTGTGACATATGTGCCTCCGGTTGGATCAACAAGATCATGTGATCGTCAGATGTTCACTACTTTGACTGAGCACATCTATGACTCCAAAATTTGGGCAAAATCGTGTTAGCTGGTAATTTTAATGCATTGATTGGAGAGGAATCTGACTATTTTGAAGGCGTCGATAATGTCAAAACTAGAACTGTTTTGGATGAAGGAATACACTCATCAGGGCAACTGCTACTGAGCTTTCTAAATGACTGCAATATTGGTGTTGTTAAAGGCAGAGTGGGGAGTGATAACTTTACCTCTGTCCCGCATAGGGGCAGAGCTGTTGTGGACTACTTCATTGTGCTACATGAAGTTTTAAATGAAGTGTCTGATTTCAATGTGATTCTGATGTCTGACGTCATAAAAAGTACGCAACAAGTAGGAGTCAGCAGTGTTCCAGGCCATTCCTTATTAGATATGACATTAAATGCTCTTTCCACTATGCCAAAAACTGCTTCCAGATCGTGCCAATATTATAGTCATAATACAAATATCACGTCTCATCGTTGCCTGAAAGTTGCAAGAACCACGACGCTTCTCTGCTTTTACTACAGGAAACCATTAAAAAGATCGAAAAAGCACTAACTGAAGAAAATGACGTAAGGGACCGTTCATAATTTATGGCTAGGGGGGTGAAGATGATTTTAAGGGGGGTCACCCATTTTGTTCTTGGGAGGCGGGGGGGTCAGTAATTTTGTACACATGTACTAGGGGGGTCAGCAATTTTGTACATAGAAATATTAAAAAATTATGCTTAAAAATTATGGGGAGGTAGGGGGTCATTGATTTTGTACATGACATGCAGGGCGGGGTCACTTACTTTGTACATAAATTTTAGGGAGGGAGGGGTCATTCACATTGTACATGCTTCTCCATGAATATCATCATCACCCACCCACCCACACACCCACCCACGTACCCCACCCCCGGACACACACCCCAACCCCTACCCTAGCCATAAATTATGAACGGTCCCAAACTTCCTCTGGTAACTCTCTGAATGAGTTCATTCATAACGAGATGGCATGTAAGCTGAAGAAGATAAACCACTGGACCAAAATGTGTGGTAACAAACATGTGCAAAGAAGATAAGCATATTGGTCAGATGAACTTCAATCCAAATGAAACAGTGTATGTGAAGATGAGAAGAAATGATTGCCTTGCAAAGGAAATACTCAACAAAAACGTCTGTTGAAGTCTACATATCTATGTGAGAGAAAAGAGAAAAGCCTTTGATGAACGGTTAAGGAAAGCCAAGCGTAAACTGCAGCTAGAACAACAAAGAGAACTGTTAAGCTTACACAACAGCTAGAATGGAAAAGATTTTTGGAAGAAAATTGGTAGCCTCGGTCTTGCAAATGACAGAAGATCATTTAATGTCATTCCAGTGGAAATGGAGTAACGTGATGGTAATATTGACTGTGAGGTTGATTCTGTGCTGAGGTTGATTCTGAGAGATTCGTACAGCACGCTCTATAACCAGGAGGATAACGGTACTTTCGACCAGGATCAGAAGAGTGTGCGATCGTGATTCTAACGGTACAGATCACATGCAAGTGGATACAAATGAACTCAACAAGCCTATCACGCACGAGGAGGTACATCAGGCAGTTTTACACACCAAGAAAGGCAAGGCTGTTGGCGTGGATGGTATACCAGGTGAGGTTTTGCAAAACCAATATTGCATCAACCTGTTGTATGAAATATTTAGTTATTGTTTTAATCATTCTGGCTCACCCACACAATGGAACCAAGGCCTCATATACCCAATTCCTAAGGATTTCTTTGTCATACCGTGGAATAACATTGATGTCTAGACCATGCAAAATATATGCCAATGTTTTGAACTCGAGACTCGTGAAATGGCTTGAAAATAACAACGTGCTGTGTGAAGAACAAAACGGATTCAGATCAGAACGGAACTGTATACATCATTTATATACATTACATAATGTGGTCAACAATAGAAGAGCAGCTGGATTATCTACACATGTGTGTTTTCTTGACGTTTGAAAACACACATTTGACACTGTTGACCGGAACTGCTTATGGTATAAGCTTATGTCTATTGGTGTATATGAGAAGATGCTCAGTGCCGTTCAACCCCTGTACCAAGATGTGACGTGTGCTGTACGTGTAAATGACCACGGTACTGACTCCTACAATGTCACAAAAGGTGTGAAACAAGGCTTTAGACTGTCTCCAACCCTCTTTTCCATTTACATAAACGTCTTAGCAGCCGAATAAGAGACATGGACTGTGGTATACCTCTTGATGATGAAATATTATCAATTCTGTTATATGCTGACGACCTAGCACTGTTAGCACCAAATGCTCCAGAAAATGATGGATACAGTTAGCAATTGGTGTTTCAAATGGCGTATTAGTATTAATAATGATAAAACAAAAGTTGTACATTTTAGAAAAAAATCTGTCTCCCGATCTTGTTATGAATTATGTGATAATAACCCTGTCATGTATGACAGTATTTACCGTTATCGTGTCTTGTGTTTAAACGAACATATGGACAAACACAAAACTTAAAGGTCACATGCAACGCAAAACACAACTTTGCAGATTCTGATACCTTTCGGTATGGACTTACAGTAACAAATTATCAAAAATGCAAATTCAACTTATAAAGTTGAAAAATAACGCTGTGCTGCGCTGCGCCCATAGCGCATGCGCAGTGATTAGGTTCACGCGGCTTGAACAAGGAAGGGGACTAGTAAAAACACAGCAAGTGATGCGTGCAAGGATTATCGCCGTGGTCGAAGGTGGAGAACAAAAGATGTTCCTTGTGATTACAAGCATCTTTGGTCTGCAGTAATATAAATACACTGGTCCCATACTTTTTCTTATATGTTTTCACATCTTGCTTTTTGGGGGTTGGCAGATTTGCAAACCAAGATTTCAAGAAAGTGTAGCATTAGAAATACTAATTTCTTTGTTTAAATTGCTCAGCTTGAAAACTGAAATGATTTAATACATGTCTATGGAAACATAGAAAAAATATGTTGATTGTGATAAGCAGTCTCTGTCACAGACAAAACTCAATGTCTGTTTTATGGACACCTATGTGTCCGCCTGTTTGTCTGCTAATGACAATATGCAATACACAACTTCAATCATTGACCACATGCAATTTGAACTTGAAACGTATCAGACTATACACCATAAACAAATACATTGATTTATGGCTCGTGCACCTGAGTTCTGTTACATTATGTAATTACACAGACAAGCAGGTGTGATACTTGTACATATGACATGTTATTATGTCTGTGGGTTGCAAACAAACAGCATCCAATTTCTCGGATGACTGGATCGGACGGAAAGCCTGCTTTGTACTTGAACGAATGACAGTTTCCTGCCACGCAGTAGTTCACCATCTCAGTATTTGTTGATTGGACAGAATGCAAAGGCAGAAAAAATGAGCATGTATTTACAAAACCCAACATCTCTATATATACACACACAATGAGCCGTGAGGGCATTGGCAAATGAACCAACCAATGAAAGACTTCGTTACACTTGAGTGCACACACCCTCTTTGATTGGGTTCGGTCTCCCGGGTGCTTCGTTTCGAGGGAAGTAAACCCAAGCACCAAATGTTGCACTTTTGATTTGCGATTGTACACTTATAATTTTGTTTATTTTTTTTTTCACAATCAGCAATGTATATTACATGTCATGAATAAGTGATAATTGTGTTTTAATTATGTTGTTTTTTTGTGGGGGTTGCATGTGACCTTTAAAGAGCTCTGTAAAGCGGCTAGTAGAGCTTTATGTGCTCTGTATACTTAGTTTATTTGTGCTGGTGATATGTATCCCTGGCTGATTAAAGAAGGTAACTGTCTCTTGGAATACAGGAATCCATCAGTGGGTCCACAACACTTTATTCATGATTCAATATATATACAACTACACGATGTTGTAACAATGACTAGGCGGCATTGGGGAGGCGATGGTCAGCCAATTTGCCTAGCCGCGGTCTCAGACTCAAGTCCTGACTAACACAAAGCATTCTCTATTTGTCCCTGAGGGTCGAATCCTGATCAGACTGTCACGTGTCACATTTGCGACAGATGTCTGGTCAGCTTGCAGTACCCCGCACCTCATCCACAATGCCATGCTTGGAACAGTGGCCAACCGGCCTTTGTCTAACTTTGAAAAGGCAGCTAATGACTCTATGATGGTGGCCATGACGACAATGGTCAAGCTGCGTTGATTTCATTTCTACTGACAGCAAGGTGATTATTGTAAGAGATATCAATTTACATAACTCAGGGAATGTAGATAAATATCCCTGATAAACACTGTTCCAAAATTATAAATACATTAGATTTAACTTTTTTATGGAAGCTGCAGAAAGCAACCGTAATTTTAACCACCTTTGTGATTGTGAGGGGTGAACATCATACACACAGAAAAGAAACTCTTGACATTGGATCCCATTGAATACAGCTGCTCTGTCTTTTACACTCTGTGAGTAATGCATACATATTAGCAAATTTGGTAGGATCAGGCAATTGCCTTATGGGACACTTGTCCATTTCACGTTTCACAGCCGCTGACGAACAGGACCTTGAAAATGGTTCGTTGTTCTGTTGAGATATTGTAATGTTTTAGCTATTTTTAGCCATAACTGATCATACATGCATGCACCGAAGTAAATCACTCTGTCACGTGGTCATGCATAGATAGTGATCGCGCGATGGCTTCCATGCATTCGTCCATGTACGTCTTACGCCTACAGGTGGACAATGGACACGACACAGCTTAGACATGTTTGTATTTGTCAGAAAGAAAAATTAACAATGTACTGATATTCCTAGTTTTTATTTACCAATCGGGCTGGTCTGCAGCGCGGCGAAAATCTAGAAGAAGAAAAACATTGATAAGTAGTGTTCAAAATGCGCTCACAAATATTAAATACCTGACTTTGCATGCTGAAGGATCAGAAAAATAACTTGTCACCAGTTGAAGCGCCCCCTTGTAACACTGAAAGCCACGTAAAACCATACTCACTCACTCACTCACTCTCACTTTTCTCTACGAGTAGCGCAGGGTCCAAACAAACACACTGAGTGATATTATGTTTTCTTGTTTTAAATCTTGTATTACGGAATTGTTTGTACTTAGGCTGACCTCAAAATTGTTGGTATGATCTTGTTCATCTTCTAGCTTAAACACTGAAATGGTTTGTTTTCAAAAAAATTAAAGAAGGTGAAAATGCTTCCTTGTTCGGAATGCGATGATGACCTACCTGCTTGTACCTGGTGACGAATTCCGCGAGGCTGACGGCGCCATCACCTGAAAAGACCATGACAGGGGTTTGTATCTGTATTCGTGATTCGCCAGGGGTGCAACCAACGTTTGTGACGGTTCAGAAAAGACGGTGTGTGTGTGTGTGTGTGTGTGTGTGTGTGTGTGTGTGTGTGTGTGTGTGTGTGTGTGTGTGTGTGTGTGTGTGTGAGCGTATGTGTGTATGTGTGAGCGTGTGTGAGCGTATGTGTGCATCCCTTCTTTGGACGGACTTTTGAGGGGGAAAATGACCACATCTCTCTCTCTCTCTCTCTCTCTCTCTCTCTCTCTCTCTCTCTCTCTCTCTCTCTCTCTCTCTCTCTCTCTCTCTCTCTCTCTCTCTCTCTCTCTCTCTCTCTCTCTCTCTCTCTCTCTCTCTCTCTCTCTCTCTCTCTCTCTCTCTCTCTCTCTCTCTCTCTCTCTTTAATTCCCTCTTATTCCAGCAACATCACACCGGTCTTAGCCAATCAAGTGATGTACATCCTGAATATCGATCTGACCAGCCTATCTCGAATGCAATGTGTTCATAGTGAAGGTCAAGGTTCATTACCGTCGGTGTCGAACGCGGGGATGACGTTCTTTACATCGGTCCTCAGGATGAAACCGTCGTGGTCGGAGTCAATACTATTGAAAACTGCTTCAGCAAAGGATTTCGGCGCGTTAGTACTAGCTATGTACTCCGCCTTTGACATCTTGCCATCATCTGAAATTGGAAGACGTATTTTATTTAATGATATTCATTAACAAAAGATTCCACTATGCCATGATTGTTATGCAATTTGGTTCCAAATCAAAATGGCCTGGTTTCAATTTTTTGACGAGCGTGTACATATTTTCCAGGTTGCCATTTAGGAATTTGGGTGCATGAGTACTAATAGATTGGATGGCTCTCGACGATGTCTACCCGAGTTCGATTCCCCACCTGGGTACAATGTGTAAAGCCTATTTCTGGTGTCCCTCGCAGTGATATTGCTGGAATATTGCTAAAATCAGCGTAAACTTAGACTCACTCACTCATCAACACATACCGTGACGTTCTTGGGGATGACCAGGTTTCCAATCTCTTCGTTTGTCTCCACTCGACGGGGAGAGTGACAAATTGGGCCTTAAGCATTGCTTGCAAGAGTGACAGTATATGATACCGAGATTGTCTCGTGTATTGTGAAAACCATATGTTTTGGAACAATGAATTGTAAATTATAAATCGTCAAAAGAATATCTGAAAGAAACCTACCGTTGAGATCATACTTGTCAAAAACTTTCAGAAATTCTGAAACATCAGCAGTGCCGCTTCCATCACTATCGATTCTGCCGAAGGCTTGCGTGAGACCTATCGTCACGTTAACGTTCGGCGCAGTTCTAAAAGAAATAAAACAGTAAACAACATAATTAGGATACTAACACCTACATGGACAGTAAACAACACTTTTCGAATATTGACACCCACATCCTACAGTAAACAGCATAATCAGCATTTCGACACCTACATGGGCAGTAACCAACACGTTAAGAATACTGACACCCACATGCTACAGTAAACAGCATAATTAGGGTACTGCCACCCACCTGCTACAGTAAACGGCATAATTAGAATACTGACACCTGCATGTGCAGTAAGCAACATAATTAGCATTTCGACACCTACATGGACAGTAAACAAATAATGATTCCCATCGACGATATTTCCAATTATTGATTTTTAGCCAGTTCTAGTCTTCTCACATAATTGTAACTTACGTCGGGGCGCTTAGAGCACCATAAGCGAAAGTCAGCACAAAAAGGCAAATCATCCTGGAAATCAAAGAAATTGAAAGTAAGCAAAACTAATGTTTCTTTGAAACACAATCAAATGTATCTATTTTCAAAAGTTTCATATTTCTAACAATAAAACTTATCCGAAAATAGATGACTGTTGTGTGAGTTTGACGTTTGACGTTTGAGGAAAGTTAACAACGATTGTGAATCTCCCGATATGTTGCAGACAAACCTTGAAACATAAGGAGGGAAAGTACAGGATTCGAACCAACGGTTATAGGATTCTTGCACGCCAAAGGGAAATAACTTCGCATGACGCACTGGCCGCACGTCCACCGTCTATGTAAAGCTGCTTACAGAACGGTAGCGCTGACCTACGTATGTATGTATGTTAATGTTAAGACATCGATGCAAATTTGTCCACTTAACAGGTTCATTCAAGATGCGTCCATATTCACTTAATAAAAGAATTCAGTGGCATTTAAAGATTAGGGATGAGGTACTAAATGTAAAATATTAAAATGACATAAATGAAATATTAAAACAGAAGAATATGTTGTGAAAAATCCAAGTTCCCGAACAATAAACAACATAAAAGCATAATTAGCATTTCTTTTCAAGAGACAATGATAACCTTTGTATTGTATAAATTCAAACACTGTAAAACATTAAAACAACTGTGACCTTTTCTCTGGATATGATCATGATGTCAGTTTGACTTACCTGACGTATGTATGCATGTTAATGTTAACACATAGATGTCATTTGGTATTTGGTAAATTCGAGGTATCCATTTAGTAATAATTAATCTCTTTCGTGGCAATTAATCCACTTAACAAGTTCGGCCAAGCCGCGACCATATCCATAAATAAAAAAGAATGTATAGTCTGTTAGCAGTGAAAACGTACTGATGAATTTCACTTTAAGGTAAAATTATGAGGATTGGCGATCTGAATTTCACTTTATTCGATTTACATTTTTGTTTAAAGTGAAATTCATCAGTACGTTTTCACTACAAGCACACTATAGTGGCATTTAGGGATCAGGTACTAAATGTAAAATATTAAAATAAATGTTATCATTCTGCAACTAAACACAAGGATATCTTGTGAAAATCCAAGCTCCCAAACAACAAACAAAATAAAAACATAACATATTTCAGTATCAAGAGCCAATAACTGCCTCTGTATTGTATGCGTTCAACACTGTTAAATATTGAAACAACAGTGACCGTTTCTCTGGATATGATCATTCTGTCAATTTGACTTACCTGACGTAACTTGCATCAGAACTGTAACAAGAACAACGAAATGCAGGTGCTGTTATTAACCTATCCTAAACCCGACCCTGCCATGTGACCACGATAAGATGAACCAATCTTAGAAAAGACAAGCTGCCATCTCCCATAACTAAAGTAAGTATACTATGCACATGTGATACTTATCAGAGTATCTGAGTGAGTGAATTTTGTTTTACGCCGCACTCAGCAATATTCCAGCTATATGGCGGCGACAGAGTATCTGAGGAATATATCACAAGATTTATATTTACCTCAAGATGGGTGCGAGTATTATCGCCATATTGGTTTATGGATCTTAATTTAAAAATATTAATAATGGTTCAAATATTTGATATGCCTTCTTCTCTGTGTCAAAACAAATGTTATCAAAGCCAATAACTGAAGAGCAATATAAAGTCTTAGAATAAAATTACGACATTTCTTTCTTGTGAGACAGATAACATCATTCCATCGTCTCATCATTCCAAAGCTATGTGTCATCATTCTTGAAGAGAAGATGTTGCTCGTACTACATATGTTGGGATACGTCCCTACAAGTCAGCTAGTCTGCAACTGTGTGTCATGTTGGAAGAGAGGCTTTAACTCGTAGTACAGATGTTGGGATACGTCACCACATGTCACCTAGTCTGCAACTATGTGTCATTTTGGAAGAGAGGCTTTAACTCGCAGTACAGATGTTAGGATACGTTGGCAAGTCATGTTGGCAGAGGCTTGTAAATCATGGAAGCTTTAACTCGTAGTACAGATGTTGGGATACAGATGTTGGGATACATCCCAGTCAGTCTGCAACTGTGTGTCATGTTGGCAGAAAAGTTTTAACTCGTAGTACAGATGTTGGGATACATCCCTGTCAGATTGAAACTTTGTGTCATGTTGGCAGAGAGGCTTTAACTCGTAGTACAAATGTTTTGATACGTCCCCACAAGTCAGCTAGTCTGCAACTGTGTGTCATGTTCACAGAAAGGCTTTAACTCGTAGTACAGATGTTTTGATACGTCCCCACAAGTCAGCTAGTCTGCAACTGTGTGTCATGTTGACAGAGAGGCTTAAACTCGTAGTACAGATGTTGGGATACGTCCCCACAAGTCAGCTAGTCTGCAACTGTGTGTCATGTTGACAGTGAGGCTTAAACTCGTAGTACAGATGTTGTGATACGTCCCAGTCAGTCTGCAACTGTGTGTCATGTTGGCAGAGAGGCTTTAACTCGTAATACAGATGTTCGAATACGTCCCCACAAGTCAGCTAGTCTGCAACTGTGTGTCATGTTGGCAAAGAGGCTTTAACTCGTAGTACAGTTGTTGGGGTATGAACCCACAAGGCCAACCAGTTTCCTATAGCAAACAGTCTAGTGATATCAACTTTATTGACGTGTTTGTTTTTGCCACACTAAAGATGGTCGCTTACAACAAATCGGATTCCGTGCAGATATCACAGAAAATGTTGTTCTCTACGAAAATAGTGTCAGCATTAGATGAGAAGTTAGTTACAGAATATTTGTTTTCTTTGGTAAAGTGAAAACACTTTTGTAGTGCTGGTGGACAAGAAAGGAATGTCTTCGTATCCTACTTGCGTAAGTCGATGCTCATGATGTTAATCACTGGACTGTTCATCCTGTATTTAAGTGGAGATTAAGTGGAAAGAATTTGAAGAAAAGTGTCTAACTTCATTGTATTGAAGCCGTAAATTGACTAATACAACCCGCCTGGTGAGTTCCATTAGCTCCAGCAACTCAACAATATGCAATTTGTGCCAATATATTTGAGCTTTAGGAAGATGTGTGATGGGTTGAACTACACTGACTTCGTCGAATCTGTAATGGCAAATACTTCGATTAGAAGACAAGTTCATGAGGACAAAAGGGATCGTAAAAGAACGAGAAAAGAAGGGAAAGGTGATTGTGAAACCAAACAAGAAGATTCATTCGAAAAAGATGAAAAGCTCGGATAACACAGATGAAAATACAGAGTCGTCAAAACAAGATGGCGGACAAGCCGGCGTTTTAAATCCTGACAGCAGTAATGATGAAGTCAAGGTGACGTTCAAGACGCAGTAAACAACGAAAATATCAGGATGGCCAGGTCAGTGATAATAAAAGATCTGACTTTTCACACGGACGAGGATAAAGACTCGATTGTAACGGTGAACTACGCTTTACTACGGGACGGCCTGAAGCCCCGGGCCGTTGACGTCACAAAGGAAGAGAGGAAGAGACCTAGAGGTAAATACCCTGGATTAGTTTTGCTCTCGACTCAGTGGACTCTAAGACTAAGATCATGAAGGCTGAAGCTTCACTGAAAGAGTCTTGCAAGTATACAGATGTGTACATAGAGAACTGTACGACGACGACGGAGGAGAGGGCGAACAACAACAACAACATGAGGACACTCGTCCGGGAGATGGGAAAGAACAACGTCTACAGCGTCTACACCGTGAACAGTAAAGGATTCATACCCAAGCCGAAGATAAGGTCAACGCGGCCTTAGGGAGTGAGGCTTGGTCTATGGAACGTTGGAGGGTGGTCTTGAAAAGAAGTAGAAAATGAACAATTAAGAAAGCATAATTTGACATGTTATTACTATGATATAGTTTGTGTGTGTGAAACATTTTTACGTAACTGTGATTCAATTAATTTGGAGGGTTATGTCTGGTATGGAAATAATAGAACTAGACTACATGCTAATGTAAAACGTGGTTCTGGAGGTGTAGGGATATTTGTCAAGAGCTATATCACAACTAAATATAAAGTTGAAGTTCTGAATGACGAGCATGAGGATATCCTGTGGCTACTGATAGGGAACGGAAGTGCAGACGATAATTTTTGCGTTGGTGTGACGTATGTGCTTCCGGTTGGATCAACAAGATCAAGTGATCGTCAGATGTTCACGACTTTGATTGAGCACATCTATGACTTCCAAAATTTGGGCAAAATCGTGTTAGCTGGTGACTTTAATGCATTGATTGGAGAGGAATCTGATTATATAGAAGGCGTCGATAATGTCAAAACTAGAACTGTTTTGGATGAAGGAATAAACTCATCAGGACAACTGCTACTGAGCTTTCTAAATGACCGCAATATGTGTGTTGTTAATGGTGTTGATGATGATTGGGGGGGGGGCTCATTTTGTTCTTGGGAGGCGGGGGGTCAGCAATTTTGTGCACATGTACTAGGAGCGGTCAGCAATTTTGTACATAGAAATATTAAAACTTATGCTTAAAAAGTATGGGAAGGTAGGGGTCATTGATTTTGTACATGACATGCAGGGCGAGGTCACCTACTTTGTACATAAATTTGGGGGGGTGGTGATTCACATTGTACATGATTCTCCATGAATATCATCAGCACCAACCAACCACTCACCCACCCCCGCACACACACCCCAACCCCCACCCTAGCCATAAGTTATGAACGGTCCCAAACTTCCTCTGGTAACTCTCTGAATGAGTTCATTCATAACGAGATGGCATGTAAGGTGAAGTAGATAAACCCCGGGACCAAGAGGTGGGGTAACAAACATGTGCAAAGAAGAAAGGCATATTGGTCAGATGAACTTCAATCCAAATGAAACAGTGTATGTGCAAATGAGAAGAAATGACTTCCTTGAAAAGGAAATACTCAACAAAAACGTCTGTTGAAGTCTACATATCTATATGAAAGAAAAGAGAAAAGCCTTTGATGAACAGTTAAGGAAAGCCAAGCGTAAACTGCAGCTGGAACAACAAAGAGAACTGTTAAGCTTACACAACAGCTAGAATGGAAAAGATTTTTGGAAGAAAATTGGTAGCCTCGGTCTTGCAAATGACAGAAGATCTTTTAATGTTATTCCAATGGAAATGGAGTAACGTGATGGTAATATGGACTGTGAGGTTGATTCTGTGCTGAGGTTGATTCTGAGAGATTCGTACAGCACGCTCTGTAACCAGGAGGATAACGGTACTTTTGACCAGGATCACTATGACAGAGTGTGCGATCGCGTTTCTAACGGTACAGATCACATGCAAGTGGATACAAATGAACTCAACAAGCCTATCACGCACGAGGAGGTACATCAGGCAGTTTTACACACCAAGAAAGGCAAGGCTGTTGGTGTGGATGGTATACCAGGTCAGGTTTTGCAAAACTGAAATAATTAGTTACTGTTTTAATCATTCCGTCTCACCCACATAATGGAACCAAGGTCTCATATACCCAATTCCTAAGGATTCCTTTGTCATACCGTGGAATAACATTGATGTCTAGACCATGCAAAATATATGCCAGTGTTTTGAACTCGAGACTCGTGAAATGGCTTGAAAATAACAACGTGCTGTGTGAAGAACAAAACAAATTCAGATCAGAACGGAACTGTATACATCATTTATATACATTACATAATCTGGCAAACAATTGAAAAGCAGCTGGATTATCTACACATGTGTGTTTTCTTGACCTTAAAAAAACATTTGACACTGTTGACCGGAATTGCTTATAGTATAAGCTTATGTCTATTGGTGTATATGGGAATATGCTCAATGCCGTTCAAGCGATGGCCATGTACCAAGATGTGACGTGTGCTGTACGTGTAAATGACCACGTTACTGACTCCTTCAATGCCACAAAAGTTGTGAAACAACGCTGTAGACTGTCTCCAACCCTCTTTTCAATTTAGATAAACGACTTAGCAGCCGAATAAGAGATATGGACTGTGGTATACCTCTTGATGATGAATTGTTGACGACATAGCACTGTTAGCACCAAATGAAATATGCCTCCAGAAAATGATGGATACAGTTGGCAATTTGTGTTTTTAATGGCTTATTAGTATTAATAATGATCTTATGAATTATGAATTATGTGATAATAACCCTGTCATGTATGACAGTATTTACCGTTATCGTGGCTTGTGTTTAAACGAGCATATGGACATGCATAAAACTGTTAAAGAGCTCTGTAAAGCGGCTAGTAGAGCTTTATGTGCTCTGTTTACTAAGTATATTTGTGCTGGTGGTATGTATCCCTGGCTGATTAAAGAGGATAACTGTCCCTTGGAATACAGGAATCCATCAGTGGGTCCACAACACTTTATTCATGATTCAATATATATACAACTACACGATGTTGTAACAATGACTAGGCGGCATTGGGGAGGTGATGGTCAGCCAATTTGCCTAGCCGCGGTCTCAGACTCAAGTCCTTACTAACACAAAGCTTCCTCGATTTATCCCTAAGGGTCGAATCCTGATCAGACTATCACGTGTCGCATTTGCGACAGATGTCTGGTCAGCTTGCAGTACCCCGCACCTCATCCACAATGCCATGCTTGGAACAGTGGCCAACCGGCCTTTGTCTAACTTTGATAAGGCAGCTAATGACTCTACGATGGTGGCCATGGCGACAATGGTCAAGCTGCGTTGATTTCATTTCTACTGACAGCAAGGTCATTATTGTGAGAGATATTCAATTTACACAACTCAGGGAATATAGATAAATATCCCTTATAAACACTGTTCCAAAATGCCTACGATACATGTCATATGAAGTTTTTACCAAATTGTATGAATCTTTGGTTGAACCGGTTTTATATTATGGTTCTAGCTTATGGAGAATGAACAATTACAGGGAAGTAGAGGTTGTACAAAATAGAGCATGTAGAATGTTTCTTGGTGTAATAGAGCATGTAGAATGTTTCTTAGTGTAATAGAGCATGTAGAATGTTTCTTGGTGTAATAGAGCATGTAGAATGTTTCTTGGTGTACTAGAGCATGTAGAATGTTTCTTGGTGTAATAGAGCATGTAGAATGTTTCTTGGTGTAATAGAGCATGTAGAATGTTTCTTGGTGTAATAGAGCATGTAGAATGTTTCTTGGTGTAATAGAGCATGTAGAATGTTTCTTGGTGTACTAGAGCATGTAGAATGTTTCTTGGTGTAATAGAGCATGTAGAATGTTTCTTGGTGTACTAGAGCATGTAGAATGTTTCTTGATGTAATAGAGCATGTAGAATGTTTCTTGGTGTAAGTAAGAATCCGCTGTTTATTATGGACATGGAATGGTTTTCAGTGTCTGTAAGACCAAAGGTAGAGGGTATGAAATTCATCGATGGGCAAATGGGATTCCTTCCTCCTGGGATAACAAGTTAATGAATATCGTTCGACAATATAACTGTGTCCATTTGTTAAATAATAACTGGGGAACTAAAGCTTGTGTAAAATATTTTAAAGAAGTGTTAATGCATGAGGACGTATCAAAATGGCGCGCGAAGCTCTGGGATGATGACGGTAATGTTAATGGGAATAAGCTACGAACTTACAGAAAGTTTAAGGTCTCCCATGCTGTAGAATTTTATGTAAAATATATTTTCTTTCGAGACCATCGTCGTATTTTAGCTAGTTTAGGTGTGGAATTTCACCATTGTATTTTGACACGGGTAGATATACAAATCCCTCTATACCACTTGAAGAAAGGCTATGTAAAAATTGTAAAGATGCTTGTAAACCAGCGTCCAAAAGAAACGCCACCAAACAGTTTTCTTCACTAAAACACAACAAAAGCAAATTTTGGTAACAAGAAGTGTTGTATTGTAAAACACAATCATTCAGCAACAGTACTTGGAACTTTTCAGTTAGAAAAACGAAACAGTTCGTGTTCTGAAGGCACATGGATGACACAGGGGTGCAGTATCCAGTATTCGATCGCCAACGCTGATTCGTCTTTAAGGTCTTAAACTGTCCTGAACAACACAGATGATTCAGTATCGTGTGTGGCCACCCCTAGCAGTGATGCAGGCTCTAACGCGGCGTCGAAGTGAGTACGTGAGCCTTCTGACGTAATCATTAGGGATTCGGCGCCATTCCTCTTGCAGGGCAACTGCCAAAGCGTCCCTAGTCAATGGCGGCTGTTGACGTTTCCGAATACGTTGCCCCAGTTGGTCCCAGAGGTGTTCGATTGGAGACAGATCGGGTGATCTCGCTGGCCACTGTAGCAGGTTGACGTTGTTAGTATTGAGGAAGTCACAAGTGATTCGAGCTGTGTGAGGTGTGGCGTTGTCCTGTTGAAACAGAGTCCTTGGGTGACGTTGCAGGTAAGGCAGCACCACAGGCCGTAAAATCTCGTCGATGTAACGACGTGCGGTGAGATTACCGTTGATGATGGCGAGATCTGTCCTCTTGTCCCCACAAATTTCACCCCAGACCATAACGCTTCCACCGCCGTAATGCCCCACTTCTTGGATGCAAGCAGGTGCCGTCCGTTCGCCCCGACGTCGGTAGATTCGAACACGACCATCAGATTTGAAGAGCTGGAACCTGATCTCGTCACTGAAGAGCACTCTTCGCCAGTTTCGCTGCTGCCACTGCATTACGGTCCTGGCCCACCTCAGTCTGGCACGTCGGTGTCGGAGCGTTAACGTCATGCCCTTGAAAGGTCGATAGGCACGAATGCCATGCTGACGGAGTCGTCTGCTACGGTCTGTCTGCTGACTGCTTGCCCAAGGCTATTGGCGCTTGGCTATTGTCACATTGAGGAAGCGGTTTCTCAGATGAAGCACCCGTAAATATCGATCTTCCTGTGGGGTCGTGACCTTGGGTCTGCCACTCCTGGGTCTGTCAGCAGTACTGCCAGTCTGTCTGTGACGTGTGGCAAGTCTGGCGATGGTGGACTTGCAGCATCCCATGATCCTGGCCACGTGCTCCTGTGTTGCGCCCATCTGAAGCATACCAATTGCTCTTTCCCTCTGTTCTTTGGTCAATCGAGGCATGTTGGCTGCTTTCAATCGTGTCACATGATGAGAGAGAACAAATCTAGTCAGGTTTTATACCCTCATGTCATACGGGTAACTTTGTGCACAATTTCAATTTTTTCTGTGCGAATTCATTTAACTCACCAATCATCCAAATCTCGTGCACTTGTTCACTGGGAACAGACAGGTTGTGTTCGAGGGATGTGTTTTCAGCTGTTTTTCAGCAGATTGGCAATTATTTTGACAATTTATGATAATTTTTATTTTGGTGGCGTTTCTTTTGGACGCTAGTTTACATATTTTATTGAAGATGAATTTCACTTTTTGATCCAATGTACTTTTTATAAAGACATTAGATGTAACCTTTTTATGGCAGCTGCAGAACGCAACTGTAATTTTAATCACCTTTGTGATGCAGATAAATTAATGAATATAATGAATAAATATAATGAATTCCGATGTTTTACAAAAAGAATTAGTAAATGCACTTTAGAAAATGTTTAAGAGACGTCAAATCGCGGAATAATGTTAATGTTAAATATACAATTTATCTCTAACTTACGCTTTATCATGTTTGGATTTAAAATATTTTGATTATTTTAAGAATCTCCTGTTATTCCTTTTCGGTCTCTTTTGTTGTTTCATCGAGGAGTCTGTTGTTGTTATCAGGGTGTCATATTTACAATCTGCCTAAATTTCTATCTCCCATATTATATTCTATCATGTGTGTACCGTTACTCGAGTTATAATGTATTTATATAGTATCTCGTAAGCCCATGTATGGCTGGACGCACTTCCTTTAAGCTGTTGTATGTGATTCTGTATTTTAATGTAAATGTTGTGCGTGTGACACTTTATTAAACATTTTACTACTACTACTACTACTACTACTACTACTACTACTACTACTACTACTACTACTACTACTACTACTACTACTACTTTACTACACACACACACACACACACACACACACACACAGAGTTATAGCTAGAATATTGCTGAGTGAAGGGTGAACATCATACACACAGAAACGACACTCTTGACATTGGATCCCATTGAATACACCTGCTCTGTCTTTTACACTCTGTGAGTAATGCATACATATTAGCAAATTTGGTAGGACAACGCAATTGCCTTACGGGACACTTGTCCCGTTCAAATTTCACAGCCGCTGACGAACAGGGGCTTGAAAATGGTTCGTTGTTCTGTTGAGATATTGGAATGTTTTAGCTATTTCTAGCCATAACTGATCATACATGCATGCGCCGAAGTAGATCACTCTGTCACGTGGTCATGCATAGATAGTGATCGCGTGATGTCCTCTATGCATTCGTCCGTGTACGTCTTACGCCTACAGGTGGACAATGGACACGACACAGCTTAGACATGTTTGGGTCTGCCAGAAGAATAAGGAACAATGAACTGTTGCTCATAGTTTTTATTTACCAACAGGAGGGTTTGGTAGCGAGGCGAAAATCTAGAAGAAGAAAAACATTGATAGTAGTGTTCAAAATGACATCATAAATATTGAATATGTGACTTTGCATGCTGAAGGATCAGAAAAATAACTTGTCACCAGTTGAAGCGCCCCCTTGTGACACTCACTCACTCTAACGTTTCTCTACGAGTAGCGCAGGGTGCGAACAAACACACTGAGTGATATTATGGCTTCTTGTTTTAAATCTTGTATTTAAATCTTGTATTACGGAATTGTTTGTACCAAGACTGACCTCAAAATTGTTGGTATGATCTTGTTCATCTTCTAGCTTAAACACTGAAATGTTTTGTTTTCAAAAAAGTTCAAAGAAGGTGAAAATGGTTCCTTGTTCGGAGTGCGATGATGACCTACCTTCGTGTACACGTTGACGAATTCCGCGAGGCTGACCTCGCCATCGCCTGAAAAGATGATGACATGGGTTTGTTTGGGTTTTATATTTGTAAACCTGATTCTGTGGGGACGGTAGGGTAACTTAACGGTTTCTCTCTCTCTCTCTCTCTCTCTCTCTCTCTCTCTCTCTCTCTCTCTCTCTCTCTCTCTCTCTCTCTCTCTCTCTCTCTCTCTCTCTCTCTCTCTCTCTCTCTCTCTCTCTCTCTCTCTCTCTCTCTCTCTCTCTCTCTCTCTTATTCCAGCAACATCACACCGGTCTTAGCCAATCCAGTGATGGACATCGTGAATATCGATCTGACCGGCCTATCTCGAATGCAATGTGTTCATAGTAAAGGTCAAGGTTCATTACCATTGGTATCGAACGCGGGGATGACGTTCTTTACATCGGTCCTCAGTAAGAAACCGTCGTGGTCGGAGTCAATACTCTTGAAAACTGCTTCAGCAACGGATTTCGGCGCGTTAGTACTAGCTATGTACTCCGCCTTTGACATCTTGCCATCATCTGAAATTGAAAGACGTATTTTATTTAATGATATTCATTAACAAAAGATTCCACTATGACATGATTGTTATGCAATTTGGTTCCAAATCAAAATGGCCTGGTTTCAATTTTTGACGAGAGTGTACATATTTTCCAGGTTGCCATTTAGGAATTTGGGTGCATGAGTACTAATAGATTGGATGGCTCTCGACGATTATGTCTACCCGAATTCGATTCCCCACATGGGTACAATGTGTAAAGCCTATTTCTGGTGTCCCTCGCAGTGATATTGCTGGAATATTGCTAAAATCAGCGTAAACTTAGACTCACTCACTCATCAACACATACCGTGACGTTCCGGGGATGACCAGGTTTCCAATTTTTCGTTTGTCTCCCCTCGACGGGGAGAGTGACAAATTGGGCCTTAAGCATTGCTTGCAAGAGTGACAGTATATGATACCGAGATTGTCTCGTGTATTGTGAAAACCATAAGTTTTGGAACAATGAATTGTAAATTATAAATCGTCAAAAGAATTTCTGAACGAAACCTACCGTTGAGATCATACTTGTCAAAAACTTTCAGAAATTCTGAAACATCAGCAGTGCCGCTTCCATCACTATCGATTCTACCGAAGGCTTGCGTGAGACCTATCGTCACGTTAACGTTCGGCACAGTTCTAAAAGAAATAAAACAGTAAACAACATAATTAGGATACTAACACCTACATGGACAGTAAACAACACTTTTCGAATATTGACACCCACATCCTACAGTAAACAGCATAATTAGCATTTCGACACCTACATGGGCAGTAACCAACACGTTAAGAATACTGACACCCACATGCTACAATATACAGCATAATTAGGGTACTGCCACCCACCTGCTACAGTAAACGGCATAATTAGAATACTGACACCTGCATGTGCAGTAAGCAACATAATTAGCATTTCGACACCTACATGGACAGTAAACAAGTAATGATTCCAATCGAAGATATTTCCAATTATTGACTTTTAGCCAGTTCTAGTCTTCTCACATAATTGTAACTTACGTCGGGGCGCTTAGAGCACCATAAGCGAAAGTCAGCACAAAAAGGCAAATCATCCTGGAAATCAAAGAAATTGAAAGTAAGCAAAACTAATGTTTCTTTGAAACACAATCAAATGTATCTATTTTCAAAACTTTCATATTTTTAACAATAAAACTTATCCAAAAATAGATGACTGTTGTGTGAGTTTGACGTTTGACGTTTGAGGAAAGTTAACAACGATTGTGAATCTCCCGATATGTTGCAGACAAACCTTGAAACATAACGGGGAAAGTACAGGATTCAAACCAACGGTCATAGGATTCTTGCACGCTAAAGGGAAATAACTTCGCATGACGCACTGGCCGCACGTCCACCGTATATGTAAAGCTGCTTACAGAACGGTAGGGCTGACCTACCTATGTATGTTAATGTTAAGACATCGATGCAAATTTGTCCACTTAACAGGTTCATTCAAGATGCGTCCATATTCACTTAATAAAAGAATGCAGTGGCATTTAAAGATTAGGGATGAGGTACTAAATGTAAAATATTAAAATGACATAAATGAAATATTAAAACAGAAGAATATGTTGTGAAAAATCCAAGTTCCCGAACAATAAACAACATAAAAGCATAATTAGCATTTCTTTTCAAGAGACAATGATAACCTTTGTATTGTATAAATTCAAACACTGGAAAACATTAAAACAGCTGTGGCCTTTTCTCTGGATATGATCATGATGTCAATTTGACGTACCTGACGTATGTATGCATGTTAATGTTAACACATAGATGTCATTTGGTATTTGGTAAATTCGAGGTATCCATTAAGTAATAATTAATCGCTTTCGTGGCAATTAATCCACTTAACAAGTTCGGCCAAGACGTGACCATATCCATAAATAAAAAGAATGTATAGTCTGTTAGCAGTGAAAACGTACCGATGAATTTCACTTTAAGGTAAAATTATGAGGATTGGCGATCTTAATTTCACTTTATTCGATTTACATTTTTGTTTAAAGTGAAATTCATCAGTACGTTTTCACTACAAACACACTATAGTGGCATTTAGGGATCAGGTACTAAATGTAAAATATTAAAATAAATGTTATCATTCTGCAACTAAACACAAAGATATCTTGTGAAAATCCATGCTCCCAAACAACAAACAAAATAAAAACATAACATATTTCAGTATCAACAGCCACTGACAGCCTCTGTATTGTATGCGTTCAACACTGTTAAATATTGAAACAACAGTGGCCGTTTCTCTGGATATGATCATTCTGTCAATTTGACTTACCTGACGTAACTTGCATCAGAACTGTAACAAGAACAACGAAATGCAGGTGCTGTTATTAACCTATCCTAAACACGACGCTGCCATGTGACCACGATAAGATGAACCAATCTTAGAAAAGACAAGCTGCCATCTCCCATAACTAAAGTAAGTATACTATGCACATGTGATACTTATCAGAGTATCTGAGTGAGTGAATTTTGTTTTACGCCGCACTCAGCAATATTCCAGCTATATGGCGGCGACAGAGTATCTGAGGAATATATCACAAGATTTATATTTACCTCAAGATGGGTGCGAGTATTATCGCCATATTGGTTTAGTGATAAATATGGATCTTAATTTTAAAATATGAAAAATGGTTCAAATATTTGATATGCCTTCTTCTATGTGTCTGAAAAAATGTTATCAAAGCCAATAACTGAAGAGCAATGCAAAGTCTTAGAATAAAATTACGACATTTCTTTCTGGTGAGACAGATAACATCATTCCATCGTCTCATCATTCCAAAGCTATGTGTCATCATTCTGGAAGAGAAGATGTTGCTCGTACAACATATGTTGGGATACGTCCCTACAAGTCAGCTAGTCTGCAACAGTGTGTCATGTTGGAAGAGAGGCTTTAACTCGTAGTACAGATGTTGGGATACGTCCCCACAAGTCAGCTAGTCTGCAACTGTGTGTCATGTTGGTAGTGAGACGTTAACTCGTAGTACAGATGTTGGGATACGTCCCCACAAGTCAGCTTGTCTGCAACTGTGTGTCATGTTGGTAGTGAGACGTTAACTCGTAGTACAGATGTTGGGATACGTCCCCATAAGCCAGCTAGTCTGCAACTGTGAGTCATGCATGTTGGCAGAGAGGCTTAAACTCGTAGTACAGATGTTGTGATACGTCCCAGTCAGTCTGCAACTTTGTGCCATGCAGAGAGGCTTTAACTCGTAGTACAGATGTTGGGATACGTCCCCACATGCTAGCTACCTTGCAACTTTCTGTCATGCTGGCAGAGAGGCTTTAACTCATAGTACAGATGTTGGGATACGCCCCCACAAGTCAGCTAATCTGCAACTGTGTGTCATGTTGACAGAGAGGCTTAAACTCGTAGTACAGATGTTGTGATACGTCCCCTCAACTCCATCCAGATTGCACTTGTGTGTCATGTTGGCAGAAAAGTTTTAACTCGTAGTACAAATGTTGGGATACATCCCTGTCAGTCTCAAACTTTGTGTCATGTTGGCAGAGAGGCTTTAACTCGTAGTACAAATGTTGGGATACATCACAGTCAGTCTGCAACTGTGTGGCATGCTGGCAGAGAGGCTTTAACTCGCAGTACAGATATTGGGATACGTCCCCACAAGTCAGCTAGTCTGCAACTATGTGTCATTTTGGAAGAGAGGCTTTAACTCGTAGTACAGATGTTGGGGTATGAACCCACAAGGCCAACCAGTTTCCTATAGCAAACAATTTAGTGATATCAACTTTATTGACGTGTTTATTTTTGCCACACTAAAGATTTTCGCTTACAACAAATCGGATTCCGTGCAGATATCACAGGAAATGTTGTTCACTACGAAAATAGTGTCAGCATTAGATAAGAAGTTAGCGACAGAATATATGTGAAAACACTTTTGTAGTGCTGGTGGACAAGAAAAGAATGTCTTCGTATCCTACTTGCGTAAGTCGATGCTCATGATGTTAATCACTGGACTGTTCATCCTGTATTTAAGTGGAGGTTAAGTGGAAAGAATTTGAAGAAAAGTGTCTAACTTCATTGTATTGAAGCCGTAAATTGACTAATACAATCCGCCTGGTGAGTTCCATTAGCTCCGGCAACTCAACAATATGCAATTTGTGCCAATATATTTGAGCTTTAGGAAGATGTGTGATGGGTTGAACTACACTGACTTCGTCGAATCTGTAATGGCAAATACTTCGATTAGAAGACAAGTTCATGAGGACAAAAGGGATGGTAAAAGAACGAGAAAGGAAGGGAAAGGTGATTGTGAAACCAAACAAGAAGATTCATTCGAGAAAGATGAAAAGCTCGGACTGACTGACTGACTGAGGTTGGTTTTACGCCGCTTTTAGCAATATTCCAGCAACATCACGGCGGGGGACACCAGAAATGGGCTTCACACATTGTGAACCCGGGTCTTCGGCGTGACGAGCCAACGCTTTAACCATTAGGCTAGCCAACCGCCCTGAAAAGCTCGGATAACACAGATGAAAATACAGAGTCACCAAAACAGGATGGCGGACAAGCCGGCGTTTTAAATCCTGACAGCAGTAATGATGAAGTCAAGGTGACGTTCGAGACGCAGTAAACAACGAAAATATCAGGATGGCCAGGTCAGTGATAATTAAAAATCTGACTTTTCACACGGACGAGGATAAAGACTCGATTGTAACGGTGAACTACGCTTTACTACGGGACGGCCTGAAGCCCAGGGCCGTTGACGTCACAAAGGAAGAGAGGAAGAGACCTAGAGGTAAATACCCTGGATTAGTTTTGCTCTCGACTCAGTGGACTCTAAGACTAAGATCATGAAGGCTGAAGCTTCACTGAAAGAGTCTTGCAAGTATACAGATGTGTACATAGAGAACTGTACGACGACGACGGAGGAGAGGGCGAACAACAACAACAACATGAGGACACTCGTCCGGGAGATGGGAAAGAACAACGTCTACAGCGTCTACACCGTGAACAGTAAAGGATTCATACCCAAGCAGAACATAAGGTCAACGCGGCCTTAGGGAGTGAGGCTTGGTCTATGGAACATTGGAGGGTGGTCTTGAAAAGAAGTAGAAAATGAACAATTAAGAAAGCATAATTTAACATGTTATTACTATGATATAGTTTGTGTGTGTGAAACATTTTTACGTAACTGTGATTCAATTGATTTGGAGGGTTATGTCTGGTATGGAAATAATAGAACTAGACTACATGCTAATGTAAAACGTGGTTCTGGAGGTGTAGGGATATTTGTCAAGAGGTTTATCACAACTAAATATAAAGTTCTGAATGACGAGCATGAGGATATCCTGTGGCTACTGATAGGGAACGGAAGTGCAGACGATAATTTTTGCGTTGGTGTGACGTATGTGCTTCCGGTTGGATCAACAAGATCAAGTGATCGTCAGATGTTCACGACTTTGATTGAGCACATCTATGACTTCCAAAATTTGGGCAAAATCGTGTTAGCTGGTGACTTTAATGCATTGATTGGAGAGGAATCTGATTATATAGAAGGCGTCGATAATGTCAAAACTAGAACTGTTTTGGATGAAGGAATAAACTCATCAGGACAACTGCTACTGAGCTTTCTAAATGACCGCAATATGTGTGTTGTTAATGGTGTTGATGATGATTGGGGGGCTCATTTTGTTCTTGGGAGGCGGGGGTTCAGCAATTTTGTGCACATGTACTAGGAGCGGTCAGCAATTTTGTACATAGAAATATTAAAACTTATGCTTAAAAAGAATGGGAAGGTAGGGGGTCATTGATTTTGTACATGACATGCAGGGCGAGGTCACCTACTTTGTACATAAATTTTAGGGGGGGGGCGGGTGTGATTCACATTGTACATGATTCTCCATGAATATCATCAGCACCCAACCAACCACTCACAGCCCCGCACACACACCCCAACCCCCACCCTAGCCATAAGTTATGAACGGTCCCAAACTTCCTCTGGTAACTCTCTGAATGAGTTCATTCATAACGAGATGGCATGTAAGGTGAAGTAGATAAACCCCGGGACCAAGAGGTGGGGTAACAAACATGTGCAAAGAAGAAAGGCATATTGGTCAGATGAACTTCAATCCAAATGAAACAGTGTATGTGCAAATGAGAAGAAATGACTTCCTTGAAAAGGAAATACTCAACAAAAACGTCGGTTGAAGTCTACATATCTATGTGAGAGAAAAGAGAAAAGTCTTTGATGAACAGTTAAGGAAAGCCAAGCGTAAACTGCAGCTGGAACAACAAAGAGAACTGTTAAGCTTACACAACAGCTAGAATGGAAAAGATTTTTTGGAAGAAAATTGGTAGCCTTGGTCTTGCAAATGACAGAAGATCTTTTAATGTTATTCCAGTGGAAATGGAGTAACGTGATGGTAATATTGACTGTGAGGTTGATTCTGAGAGATTCGTACAGCACGCTCTGTAACCAGGAGGATAACGGTACTTTTGACCAGGATCACTATAACAGAGTGTGCGATTGCGTTTCTAACGGTACAGATCACATGCAAGTGGATACAAATGAACTCAACAAGCCTATCACGCACGAGGAGGTACATCAGGCAGTTTTACACACCAAGAAAGGCAAGGCTGTTGGTGTGGATGGTATACCAGGTCAGGTTTTGCAAAACTGAAATAATTAGTTACTGTTTTAATCATTCCGTCTCACCCACATAATGGAACCAAGGTCTCATATACCCAATTCCTAAGGATTCCTTTGTCATACCGTGGAATAACATTGATGTCTAGACCATGCAAAATATATGCCACTGTTTTGAACTCGAGACTCGTGAAATGGCTTGAAAATAACAACGTGCTGTGTGAAGAACAAAACAAATTCAGATCAGAACGGAACTGTATACATCATTAATATACATTACATAATCTGGTAAACAATAGAAAAGCAGCTGGATTATCTACACATGTGTGTTTTCTTGACCTTAAAAAAACATTTGACACTGTTGATCGGAATTGCTTATAGTATAAGCTTATGTCTATTGGTGTATATGGGAATATGCTCAATGCCGTTCAAGCGATGGGCATGTACCAAGATGTGACGTGTGCTGTACGTGTAAATGACCACGTTACTGACTCCTTCAATGCCTCAAAAGTTATGAAACAACGCTGTAGACTGTCTCCAACCCTCTTTTCAATTTACATAAACAACTCAGCAGCCGAATAAGAGATATGGACTGTGGTATACCTCTTGATGATGAATTGTTGACGACATAGCACTGTTAGCACCAAATGAAATATGCCTCCAGAAAATGATGGATACAGTTGGCAATTTGTGTTTTTAATGGCGTATTAGTATTAATAATGATAAAACAAAAGTTGTACATTTTAGAAAAAAATCTGTCTCCCAGTCTTATGAATTATGAATTATGTGATAATAACCCTGTCATGTATGACAGTATTTACCGTTATCGTGGCTTGTGTTTAAACGAGCATATGGACATGCATAAAACTGTTAAAGAGCTCTGTAAAGCGGCTAGTAGAGCTTTATATGCTCTGTTTACTAAGTTTATTTGTGCTGGTGGTATGTATCCCTGGCTGATTAAAGAGGATAACTGAATCTTGGAATACAGGAATCCATCAGTGGGTCCACAACACTTTATTCATGATTCAATATATATACAACTACACGATGTTGTAACAATGACTAGGCGGCATTGGGGAGGCGATGGTCAGCCAGTTTGCCTAGCCGCGGTCTCAGACTCAAGTCCTGACTAACACAAAGCTTCCTCGATTTATCCCTAAGGGTCGAATCCTGATCAGACTATCACGTGTCGCATTTGCGACAGATGTCTGGTCAGCTTGCAGTACCCCGCACCTCATCCACAATGCCATGCTTGGAACAGTGGCCAACCGGCCTTTGTCTAACTTTGATAAGGCAGCTAATGACTCTACGATGGTGGCCATGGCGACAATGGTCAAGCTGCGTTGATTTCATTTCTACTGACAGCAAGGTCATTATCGTGAGAGATATTCAATTTACATAACTCAGGGAATATATATAAATATCCCTGATAAACACTGTTCCAAAATGCCTACGATACATGTCATATGAAGTTTTTTACCAAATTGTATGAATCTTTGGTTGAACCGGTTTGATATTATGGTTCTAGCTTATGGAGAATGAACAATTACAGGGAAGTAGAGGTTGTACAAAATAGAGCATATAGAATGTTTCTTGGTGTAAGTAAGAATCCGCCGTTTATTATCGACATGGAATGGTTTTCAGTGTCTGTAAGACCAAAGGTAGAGGGTTTCAGATATTTATTAAGATTGAAATCTTTGCAGCAACATCGGCTGCCATATGCAATTCATCGATGGGCGAATGTGATTCCTTCCTCTTGGGATAATTTATGTTAATGAATATCGTCCGACAATATAACTGTGCCCATTTGTTAAATAATAACTGGGGAACAAAATCTTGTGTACAATATTTTAAAGAGGTTTTAATGCATGAGGACGTATTAAAATGGCACGCTAAGCTCTGGGATGATGACGGTAATGTCAATGAGTATAAGCTACGAACTTACAGAAAGTTTAAGGTCTCCCATGCTGTAGAATTTTATGTAAAAAATTTATCTTTCGAGACCATCGTCGTATTTTAGCTAGTTTAGGTGTGGAATTTTACCATTGTATTTTGAAACGGGTAGATATACCAAGCCTTCTATACCACTTGAAGAAAGGCTATGTAAATTTTGTAAAAATGCTTGTACATATTTTATTGAAGATGAATTTCACTTTTTGATTAGATGTAACCTTTTTATGGCAGCTGCAGAACGCAACCGCAATTTTAATCACCTTTGTGATGCAGATAAATTAATGAATATAATGAATAAATATATGAATTCCGATGTTTTACAAAAGGAATTAGCAAATGCACTTTATAAAATGTTTAAGAGACGTCAAATCGCGGAATAATGTTAATGTTATATATACAATTTATCTCTAACTTATGCTTTTTCCTGTTTGAATTTCATTTATTTTGATTATTTTAAGAATCTCCTGTTATTCTTTTTCGTTCTCTGTTGTTGGTATCAGGGTGTCATATTTACAATCTGCCTAAATTTCTATCTCCCATATTATATTCTATCATGTGTGTACCATTACTCGAGTTATATTGTATTTAAAGTGTCCCGTAAACCCACGTATGGCTGGACGCACTTCCTTTAAGCTGTTGTGTGTGATTCTGTATTTTAATGAAAATGTTGTGCGTTTGACACTTTATTAAACATTTTACTACTACTACTACTACTACTACTACTACTACTACTACTACTACTACTACTTTAACCACACACACACACACACACACACACACAGAGTTATAGCTAGAATATTGCTGAGTGAGGGGTTAACATCATACACACAGAAACGAAACTCTTGACATTGGATCCCATTGAATACACCTGCTCTGTCTTTTACCCTCTGTGGGTAATGCATACATATTAGCAAATTTGGTAGGACAACGCAATTGCCTTACGGGACACTTGTCCCGTTCAAGTTTCACAGCCGCTGACGAACAGGGCCTTGAAAATGGTTCGTTGTTCTGTTGAGATATTTGAATGTTTAGCTATTTCTAGCCATAACTGATCATACATGCATGCGCCGAAGTAGATCACTCTGTCACGTGGTCATGCATAGATAGTGATCGCGCGATGGCCTCTATGTATTCGGCCATGTACGTCTTACGTCAACAGGCGAACAAAGGACACGACACAGCTTAGACATGTTTGTGTCTGCCAGAAGAAAAAGTAACAATGAACTGTTGCTCATAGTTTTTATTTACCAACAGGAGGGTTTGGTAGCGAGGCGAAAATCTAGAAGAAGAAAAACATTGATAGTAGTGTTCAAAATGCCATCATAAGTATTGAATACCCGACTTTGCATGCTGAAGGATCAGAAAAATAACTTGTCACCAGTTGAAGCGCCCCCTGTGACACTGAAAGCGGCGTAAAACCATACTCACTCACTCACTCTCACTTTTCTCTACGAGTAGCGCAGGGTGCGAACAAACACACTGAGTGATATTATGTTTTATTGTTTTAAATCTTGTATTTAAATCTTGTATTACGGAATTGTTTGTACCAAGACTGATCTCAAAATTGTCGGTATGATCTTGTTCATCTTCTAGTTTAAACACTGACATGGTTCGTTTTCAAAAAAAATCAAAGAAGGTGAAAATGGTTCCTTGTTCGGAGTGCGATGATGACCTACCTGCTTGTACCTGGTGACGAATTCCGCGAGGCTGACGGCGCCATCACCTGAAAAGATGATGACAGGGGTTTGTATCTGTATTTGTGACGGATTGTATGTGTGTGTGTGTGTGTGTGTGTGTGTGTTGTGTGTGTGTGTGTGTGTGTGTGTGTGTCTGTGTGTCTCTCTCTCTCTCTCTCTCTCTCTCTCTCTCTCTCTCTCTCTCTCTCTCTCTCTCTCTCTCTCTCTCTCTCTCTCTCTCTCTCTCTCTCTCTCTCTCTCTCTCTCTCTCTCTCTCTCTCTCTCTCTCTCTCTCTCTCTCTCTCTCGGATGGGTTGCTGAAGACCTGTTCACCGCGACGGCACGTGTTCATAGTCTAGGTGAAGGTTCATTACCGTCGGTGTCGAACGCGGGGATGACGTTGTTTACATCGGTCCTCAGCACGAAACCGTCGTGGTCGGAGTCAATATTCTTGAAAACCGCTTGGGCAACGGATTTCGGTGCGTTAGTACCAGCTATGTATTCTGCCATTGTCATCTTGCCATCATCTGAAATTGAAAGACGTATTTTATGTAATGATATTCAATAACCAAAGAATCCACTGTGCCATGATTGTTATGTAATTTGGTTCCAAATCAAAATAGCCTGGTTTCAGTTTTTTGACGAGCGTGTACTGACATACTTTCCAGGTTGCCATTTAGGAATTTGGGTGCATGGGTACTAATAGATTGGACGGCTCTCGACGATGTCTACCCGAGTTCGATTCCCCACATGGGTACAATGTGTAAAACCTATTTCTGGTGTCCCTCGCAGTGATTTTGCTGGAATATTGCTAAAAGCGGCGTACAACTAGACTCACTCACTCATCAACACACACCGTGACGTCCTGGGGGATGACCAGGTTTCCAATTTTTCGTTTGTCTCCCCTCGATGGGGAGAGTGACAAATTGGGCCTTAAGCATTGCTTGCAAGAGTGACAGTATATGATACCGAGATTGTCTGTGTATTGTGAAAACCATATGTTTTGGAACAATGAATTGTAAATTATAAATCGTCAAAAGATGTTCTGAATGAAACCTACGGTTGAGATCATAATGGTCAAAAACTTTCAGAAATTCTGAAACATCAGCAGTGCCGCTTCCATCACTATCGATTCTGCTGAAGGCTTGCTTGAAAGTTGTCGCCATGTCCGGTGCACCTCTAAAAGAAATAAAACAGTAAACAGCATAATTAGGATACTGACACCTACATGGACAGTAAACAACACGCGACTGACACCTGCATGGGCAGTAAACAACACGTTTACAATACTGACACCTACATGGACAGTAAACAACACTTTTAGAATAAGCATGTTACTGACATATTATATTATAATTCATTATCCATAAATATCGGAGGGGAAACTTTGAGTAAAAATGGTTTAAATATCTGTTATAGATCAAAACATTTCACATCAATGATGAGGGGTGACATATGTAGGCTTGATTACCAACAAAAGCACCGTCCTCAACATACTTTAGGAGCAGCCCATTAATAAAGACTATCATTAATAATGATTCCCATCGACGATATTTCCAGCTATCGATTTTGAGCCAGTTCTAGTCTTCTCACATAATTGTAACTTACGTTGGGGCGCTTAGAGCACCGTAAGCGAAAGTCAGCACAAGAAGGCAAATCATCCTGGAAACCAAAGAAATAGAAAGTAGGCAAAACTAATGTTTCTTTGAAACACAATCAAATGTATCTATTTTCAAAAGTTTCATATTTCTAACAATAAAAATTAACCAAAAATAGATGAGTGTTGTGTGAGTTTGACGTTTGACGTTTGAGGAAAGTTAACAACGATTGTGAATCTCCCGATATGTTGCAGACAAACCTTGAAACATAAGGAGGGAAAGTACAGGATTCGAACCAACGGTTATAGGATTCTTGCACGCCAAAGGGAAATAACTTCGCATGACGCACTGGCGGCACGTCCACCGTATATGTAAAGCTGCTTACAGAACGGTAGCGTTGACTTACGTATGTATGTATGTTAATGTTAAGACATCGATGCAAATTTGTCCACTTAAATAAATCCACTTAACAGGTTCATTCAAGATGCGTCCATATTCACTTAATAAAAAGAATGCAGTGGCATTTAAAGATCATGGATGATGTACTAAATGTACAATATTAAAATGATATGAATGAAATATTAAAACAGCAAGATTATATTGTGAAAAATGCAAGTTTCCGAACAATAAACAACATAAAAACATAATTAGCATTTCTTTTCAAAAGGCAATGGTAACCTTTGTATAGTATAAATTCAAACACTGTTAAACATTAAAACATCTGTGACCTTTTCTCTGGATATGATCATGATGCCAATTTGATGTACCTGACGTATATATGCATGTTAACACATAGATGTAATTTGGCATTTGGTAAATTCGAGGTATCCGTTTAGTTATAATTACATTTCAATCTTTTTTGTGGCAATTAAATCCACTTAACAGGTTCGGCCAAGACGTGACCATATCCATAAATAAAAAGAATGTATAGTCTGTTAGCAGTGAAAACTTGCCGATGAATTTCACTTTAAGGTAAAATTATGAGGATTTGCAATCATAATTTCACTTTACTTTTTTGTTTAAAGTGAAATTCATCAGTACGTTTTCACTGCAAACAGACTATAGTGGCATTTAGGGATCAGGTACTAAATGTAAAATAATTAAAATAAATGTTATCATTCTGCAACTAAACAGCAAGGATCCAAGCTCCCGAACAACAGCATAAAAACATAAGCGCATTTCAGTATCAAACGCCACTGACAGCCTTTGTATTGTATGCGTTCAACACTGTTAAAAATTGAAACAACTGTGACCGTTTCTCTGGATTTGACTTACCTTACGTAACGTGCAACAGAACTGCAACAAGAACAAAGAAATGCAGGTGCTGTTATTAACCTATCCTAAACACGACCCTGCCATGTGACCACGATAAGATGAAAAAATCTTAAAAAGACAAACTGCCATCTCCCATAACTAAAGTACACTACGCACATGTGATTCTTAACAGAGTATCTGAGTGAGTGAGTTTTCTTTTAAGCCGCACTCAGCAATATTCAAGCTATATGGCGGCGATAGAGTATCTGAGGAATATATCACAAGATTTATATTTACCTCGAGATGGATGCGAGTATTATCGCCATATTGGTGATAAATATGGATCTTAATTTAAAAATATTAATAATGGTTCAAATATTTGATATGCCTTCTTCTCTGTGTCAAAACAAATGTTATCAAAGCCAATAACTGAAGAGCAATATAAAGTCTTAGAATAAAATTACTACATTTCTATCTGGTGAGACAGATAACATCATTCCAACGTCTCATCATTCCAACGCTATGTGTCATCATTCTGGCAGAGAGGATGTTACTCATAGTACAGATGTTGGGATACGTCCCCACAAGTCAGCTAGTCTGCAACCGTGTGTCATGTTGGCAGAGGGGCTTTAACTCGTAGTACATATGTTGGGATACGTCCCCACAAGTCAGCTAGTCTGCAACTGTGTGTCATGTTGGCAGAGAGGCTTTTACTCGTAGTACAGATGTTGGGATACGTCCCCACAAGTCAGCCAGTCTGCAACCGTGTGTCATGTTGGCAGAGAGGCTTTAACTCGTAGTAAAGATATTGGGATACGTCCCCACAAGTCAGCTAGTCTGCAACTGTATGTCATGTTGGCAGAGAGGCTTTAACTCGTAGTACAGATGCTGGGATACGTCCCCACAAGTCAGCTAGTCTGCAACTGTGTGTCATGTTGGCAGAGAGGCTTTAACTCGTAGTACAGATGTTGGGATACGTCCCCACAAGTCAGCCAGTCTGCAACCGTGTGTCATGTTGGCAGAGAGGCTTTAACTCGTAGTAAAGATGCTGGGATACGTCCCCACAAGTCAGCTAGACTGCAACTGTATGTCATGTTGGCAGAGAGGCTTAACTCATAGTACAGATGTTGGGATACGTCCCAACAAGTCAACTAGACTGCAACTGTGTGTAATCATGCTGGCAGGGATAATGTTACTCTTAGTGCAGATGTTGGGATACGTCCCCACAAGTCAGCTATACGCCGAAGTAGACTGTAGATCGTGATCGTGCGCTGTCTTCTATGCATTCGGCCATTTACGTCTTACGCCTACAGGTGGACAATGGACACGACACAGCTTAGACATATTTTTGTCTGCCAGAAGAAAAAGTAACAATGTACTGTTTCTCATAGTTTTTATTTACCAACAGGAAGGTTTTGTAGCGAGGCGAAAATCTAGAAGAAGAAAAAAATGATTAAAAATGAATCATTTGTGTTCAAATTGTGCTCACAAATATTGAATACTTGAATTTGCATGTTGAAGGATCAGAAAAATAACGTGTCATTATTCGAAAAGATTAGGTCTTTTGGTATGGGTGCGTGCGTGCGTGCGTGCGTGCGTGCGTGCGTGCGTGCGTTTGTATGATACAGTCTTTCCGTATTTCTAGTGGATGACGTTTTTTAAGATGACGTTGCGGAGCGCTGCAACTTCTCTGTAGGGCGTTATAGTACGTTTCGGGAACTATTAGCGGCGGTGAGGTAGCCTAATGGTTAAAGCACCCGCTCGTCACGCTGAAGACCCTGGTTCGATTCCCTACACGGGTATAACGTATTAAGCCCATTCCTGTTCTCCCCCGCTGTGATATTCCTGGTATTGCTAAAAGCGGCGTAAAACCGTACTCACTCACCCACCCGCTTGTCTCTACTTGTAGCACAGGGTCCGAACAAACAGTGATCAGTGATCATCTTGTGTCACGGCATTGCTTGTACTTAGACTGACTTCAAAATTGTTAGCATGAACTTATTCATTTTCAAGCTTAAACACTCATTTGTTTTGTTTGTAATTTTGTTCAAAAATGGTCAAAATGCCTTCTTGTTGGGAGAGCGATGGTGACCTACCTGCTGATATTTGGTGACGAATTCCGCGAGACTGACGGCGCCATCACCTGAAAAGATCATGACATGGGTTTGTTTGGGTTTTTAATTTGTAAATCTGTTGCTGGTGTGTGTGTGTGTGTGTGCGTGTGCGTGCGTGCGTGCGTGCGTGCGTGCGTGCGTGTATGTGTGGCATAACCTAATGGCCTGCTCGCAAGGCTAGGGTTACATTATGTCCCCGGCGGCCACGAGACAAAACGGGATGGACGTGAGACAACGTGGGGGTACTGAATGAGCAAACGTGTCAGTCCGTGATTGCCGTGGATGTCGTGCTAGATTTTTAAACTGTTCAAAAATTTGCCACGGCAGTTACGGTACTAACATGAGAAACCTGGTAGACCGTAGTAAAACGGGGAAAACGCCACAAAACGTGACAGCACGTAATAGGCCGTAACAAAACTTGTAGACGGTCCGTAGTGGGTCTGCAGTGGGACGGGGGGCATGTGTATTCCCCGGCATCTCACGGTTCCTTCAAGTTTTGTCACGTTCGGCCACGTTTGTTTGGCGTTTTGTCCCGGTTGTTTCACCCTTGCTGTCCGTTTTGTCCCGGTTCTCACGGCAAGCTAGGTTGTATGGTAGCCGATTCGTCCCGTTCTATCACAACGCATCCAGGCGTGTGGCGGTTTACAGGACAGGCGAAATACGGCACGTTGCGTTCTCTGGCATTTCCTCTCTGCAGCTGATGATCGCCTTCTTCCTGCAGCTGATGATCGCCTTCTTCCTGACGCAAGGACTCGATGTATGCACCCAGCAAACATACAAACACAATATCTTCTCCATCTTGAGGGTTCATGCTGCTCTTCTGTCTCGGGGTACAATGGCTGCTATTGCTTGGGACGCCTTATTTTTATACCGTGGGCACAAACGTGGTCCAAAGCTGGGCGGCGTCCGCGGTTCATCCGTAGAATACCTTGTCAAATCCTTGATCAAAACGTGGGAAATGTGAGGGAACCCATCAGAACGTGACAGGCTGGGAGGTTTTTGATTGTTAAAATCTTGATGATGACAAATGATGATCACTTTTCATTAAAATCATTCTCTCAACCTTTTAGTTGTGTGTTGTTATGTCTCTTAAGTGGATTAGTCCATTGTGTGGAATAGGTAACAGGCAGTGGATTAACAGTGCAACAGACCGTAAACTATGTTGTTATAAGCTGTAGGGGTAGTGGCATGTAGGGGTAATGGGGGGTTACCGGCTGGGAGGAAACGTAATGACATCCGTAGTGAACTTCTGGCCGAACCGTAGTGTGCTTTTGCGCTTCCGGGATTCAGCGGCCCGTTTTTCCCAACGGCCAATCACGGATACCGTGACAGACCGTGAGAAAACTTTACAGGACCTAACAAAACTTGACTTTGGAGGGGAAAAAATGGCCAAAATCCCAAGGCGCACTACGCTTCGGGGAAACGGGGCTGACGTGGCCGCCGGGGGCATAGTGTAACCCTAGCATAACGCTGATGATCCGACTTCGATAGGGCATCATTTTTTTAATGTGTTTCACGTAGCCACCAAATTCGGTCGGCAGGGGAATAAACGAGATAAGGAAAAAATCATCTGAATAATGTTCTTGATCAAATATTGTAATTCTTAATACAATTTCTCGATCTGACCACCCGATCTCGTATGTCGCATCTCATGACAAGCATGGGTTGCTGAAGACCTGTTCACCGAGAGGGTACGTGTTCATAGTCAAGGTCAAGGTTCATTACCGTCGGTGTCGAATGCGGGGATGACGTTGTTTACTAAGGCCCTCTGGAGAACACCGTCGTGGTCGGGGTCAAGAGGCTTGAAAACTGCTTGAGCAGTGTATTTCGGTACCTTATTAACGCTCATATACTCGGCCAATGTCATCTTTCCATCATCTGAAATTAAAAGACATAATTTAATCAATGATATTCAATAACAACAGATTATAAATATCTAAAGCTATGCCGTGAGTGTTATGCAGTTTGGTTCTAAAACAAAATGGCCTGGTTTGAAGTCCAATTTTGTGAAGAGCGTATACTAATATATTTTCCGGGTATTCATGAAGGAATGTTGGTGCACGAGTACCAATGAAATGGATTTCTCGGTAAACTTCCGTCTACAGTGCAACTTTTTTAATGTGGATCCTATCATTCTGGAATATCAGCTTCCCTAAAGATTGATGTTGGGAGCATACCACGTGACATTGAACAAATGTGCGAGGCGGCAGACCTGATATGTGTGTCATCCTGATTTCACAGAAGACGACATTGTCCAGATAAGCAGGGTTTCACTATGTTAGCTGTTCATTAAAATTGACATAGATCGTCTCCATTCAATACTTGAGGTTCGTTTAAATCAACGAATGCAATAAACCTTTACATGTACATATTACACAGTAGAATTGAGGCGGTACATTCTCACTCTCGATGGCACACCCTCCCGACGATGTCATTCTAAATCAACGAATGCAATAAACCTTTCCATGTATATATTGCACAGTAGAATTGTGGCGGTACATTCTCACTCTCGATGGCACACCCTCTCGACGATGTCATTCTAAATCAACGAATGCAATAAACCTTTCCATGTATATATTGCACAGTAGAATTGTGGCGGTACATTCTCTCTCTCGATGGCACACCCTCCCGACGATGTCATTTTAAATCAACGAATGCAATAAACCTTTCCATGTATATATTGCACAGTAGTATATGATACAGAGACTTTCTTTTGTATTATAAAAATCATGTTTTGGAACTATTATAAGTCCTATATTATAAATTATAAAGATATTCTGAACGAAACCTACGGTTGAGATCACACTTGTCAAAAACCTTCAGGAATTCTGACACATCAAGAGTGCCGCTTCCATCACTATCGATTCTGTTGAAGGCTTGCGTGAGGCCGATCGACATGTCCGGCGCAGTTCTAAAAGAAATTAAACAATGAACAGCGGAAATAGGATATCGGCACCTACATGGACAGTAAACAACACTTTTAGAATACTGACACCTACATGGACAGTAAACAACACGTTTAGAATACTGACCCCTACATGGACAGTAAACAGCATAGTAAGGATATTGACATCGGCATGTGCAGTAAACAACACTTTCAGAATCTTGACACCTACATGGACAGTAAACAACACGTTTAGAATACTGACACCTACATGGACAGTAAACAACACTTTAAGAATACTGACACCTACATGGACAGTAAACAGCATAGTAAGGATATTAACATCAGCATGTGCAGTAAACAACACGTTTAGAATATTGACACCTACATGGACAGTAAACAACACTTTTAGAATACTGACACCTACATGGACAGTAAACAACACTTTCAGAATCTTGACACCTACATGGACAGTAAACAACTCTTTCAGAATCTTGACACCTACATGGACAGTAAACAACACTTGTAGAATACTGACACCTACATGGACAGTAAACAACACTTTCAGAATCTTGACACCTACATGGACAGTAAACAACACTTTCAGAATCTTGACACTGTCTGTACAAACAGTGAAGAACAGTAACAGATATCAACACAAACAAACAAAAATGTCATAGATTTTTATGTGAAACATCGTTTTATGTCGGTTTGATTTCAGTCATGCTACTTTGGAATTCAGCCATTTCCACGGGCATCAATTTATTCATCTGTTTAGGTTATATCATCAAAATGACCTATCGGCGTACCATTCTAAACAATACAACGTAAACTACGAAGTAATGAAGACGGATATCACGAGTATTTGCCAACATAGTTCAAAGCCCAAGGTGGTGCTGAACGTTAATGTAAAGAATCACATACAATGAACAGGTGGTGCGCTGGGGAGTTCGATACATCCGGATTTATTTTATTTGTAGTGGTGTTCACTTGGACAATCGCCCATAAACGTTGATCCTCAATTTTCCTTTTTTTCTTTATTGTTGCTTTTTAGTATTTTTTTCAGAGTGCAAGCTCTACATACTTATGAAACAAATCCCTTGTGCCTTGTGTTGAAATATTATATGCATCAAAATGTCTCTACTTGTTTTATGATCGATAAATTGTTAAAGAAAGCAATTAACGGCGGTTTTTCTTCTGAAAATTTTCAATTGAATAAGTTTAATCCAGGAACGTCACAAATACGTTTCGCCGCAGTTGAAATGTCTTTGGATCATTCTAATTATTGTCTTATCTGGAGCTTGCTATCGATATAGATCATACAGATCGATCATCGTTTAATGAATAGCGATCGATTATCGATAAATACCGGAGAAGTAACTTTGCACAAAAATGACTACAGAAATCTTAAATATATCAACTCATTACACACCAGTGGTGAGTGGAGACATATTAAGGCTTGGATTACCAACAAAACCGCCGTCCTCAACATACTTTAGGAGCAGTCCATGAATAAAGACTTAACTCTGTGTATTTTCTGAGTAAATTTAAACATTATCTCATCACAATAGTTCATTTACGATATTATCGATTACACAGTTTTCTTATCGTTATAATGCCCATCGACGATATTTCCGATTACCGATCTTTTTAGTCTGACCCAGCTCCTCACATAACAGGAACTTACGTTTGGGCGGTTGGGGTGGTTGGGGCGGTTGGGGCGCTTAGAGCACCGTACGCGAAAGTCAGCACAAGAAGGCAAAACATCCTGGAAATAAACAAAATGGAAAGTAAACAAAATGAATATTTCTTTGAAACGCAGTCAAATATATCTATTTTCAAAAGTTTCATATTTTCAACAATAAAATTGTTGTGTTAGTTTGAACAGTATTTCAGTGATGTAATGGATCGTCAGTTTGACGCTTGAGGAAAGCTACCAACTATTCTGAATTTCCCGTATGTATATATACTCTCTCAAAAAAGAAACGCATCATGAAAATAGCAATTTCATGTAGCAATGATTTTAAACGTGATTCATTTTACAAAAGGTTTTGCTCTGTTTATGAGTCCTATGGTGTTTATGTTTTGAAACATCACAACAAAACGCACCATCCGTAAAATACCTGTATTTAACAGCATGATTGTCATTTTCGGCGTGTAGTGTCACAGAATACACAATTCACATGCAATGCACGTGAAAGTTGGGGATCAGATAGTCTCAATGATGGGTATAAAAGGTTGATCGCTGTCTGTCGATTATTCACTGTATTTGGAATATTGTTGACGAACGCAAAATGCCACTTGACAAATACCCGGATTGAGAAGGCTTTCTGCACAGACCGTCAGGAACAGATTGAGAGAGGCTGGTTTACGTGCCAGAAGACCTTATTTTGGCCCTGTGCTTCGACAACAACATCGTCGACATCGAGTTCAATGGTGCACCAACGTTCAGGCCTGGAACCTACCGAATTGGCGTAGAATCTGGTTCAGTGATGAATCACGATTTCTATTGGAACGACGCGATGGAAGAATGCGGGTGTACAGACGTCCACGTGAATGTTTCGCCGACGCTTGCGTTCCCCAGGTGGACAGATTCGTCCTGGGCAGTGTTATGATGTGGGGAGTGATCACCTGCCGTAGGAGAAGTGATTTGGTGATGATCCAGGGCAACCGGACAGCTCAACGGTACTGTGACGAAATCCTACGCCCACACCTCCTTCCAACCATTGATCGACAGAGGGAGTTGTTTCAACAGGACAATGCCAGGCTCCACACAGCATGTCACACTAGAGACTTCCTCCAGAACCACAACATCAATGTGCTCCCCTGGCCCTCAAGATCACCGGACTTAAACCCGATCGAACATCTGTGGGGTGCCCTAGACAGACGGGTGCGACGCCGTAACCATCAGCCCCAGAAACTTCAGCAACTCGCACAGGCACTACAGGCAGAGTGGGCTGCGATTGGGCAACACGAGATTCTGAGACTTATTCGTTCGATGCCGAAGCGATGCCGTGCAGTTCTGGATGCCCACGGTGGTCACACGAGGTATTGACTTCAGCGCCACCACACGTCTCCATGTGACACTCAAGCTGACTTTCCTCGAGTTGGTGCCAAAGACGGATAAGTTTGCATTCCCAGTGTGCAATTTCGCTATATTTCATTGACTCATAAAGCCTACAAGATGTTTCAAAATAAACATAAAAATACAGTTGAAATTCCTATATGCGTTTCTTTTTTGGGAGAGTATATCTATGTATGACTTCTATATTAAACTGGAGACTCAAGTCTTTCTGTGAAGACAATATGATTATTGATGAGCTACAAGCAGGTTTCAGATCAAACTACTCAACTATTGACAATGTATTTAGTCTGCAAGCAATGATACAGAAATATACCGGAAAAAGAAAGGGAGATTTTACTGCCTGTTTGTGGATTTTCAAAGGCATTTGACACTATAAGACATGATATTCTATTACAAAGTTTGAAGGATGTTGGAATAAAGGGAAAATTCTATAACCTTCTCATCTCTATGTATTCGAGCCTGTGTGCCTGTGTGAGGGGTTCAAGAGGATTAACAGGTTACTTCAAGTGTAATATTGGCACCCGCCAAGGCTGTATTTTGAGCCCTCAGCTATTTCTCGTATTCATCAACAAGCTTTTAAAACAACTGGAAGATGTTGGAGGAGAAGGTGTTTTTATCTCACAAGATTTTTAAAATGTTTTTGCCATAATGTTTGCAGATGATGTGTCATCTGTGGCTTATTCAGCCATTCAACTCCAAACGAAAATAGATGCTCTGAACTCATTTTGCTTAGAAACTGGAATGAAAGTGAACTTGAAGAAAACGAAAGTCATGGTCTTTAGAAATGGAGGACCCCTCAGAAGCTATGAAAAGTGGACCTATAATGGCGAAAACATTGAAGTTGTACCCTTCTACAGATATTTAGGCATTATGTTTACACCCAAACTGATATGGACACAGGCTCAAATTTCTTTAGCTTCCCAGAGTTCTAAAGCTGTGATGGTTATAAACAGATATCAGAGGACACTTGGTCATATTCCTTGTAAAGATTAGTTCAAAATATTTGACAGTATTGTTATTCCTATCCTGTGCTATGGCTCTGAAATTTGGGGATTTAATTACAGCAAAATAATTGAAGATGTTCATGTGAAAATGTGCAAATCTTTTCTCAAAGTGTCAAAGAATACATGTAATGTAATGGTGCTAGGTGAGTGTGGTAGAGCTCCACTGCAGCTTATATATATGACAAGAGCTGTCAAGTACTGGTGTAGGCTGATACAAATGGGCCCTGAGAGACTCCCCCACCAGTGCTACAGGGTGCTCACTGCCCTTGATGATAAGGGACGCACCACTTATGCTACTAATATTAAAAATATTTTATTCAGATTTGGATTTGGATATGCATGGATTTCCCAAGATGTTGGAGACAAAAATATTTTCTTATCAATGTTTAAGCAGAGACTATTTGACAATCTACAACAAACCTGGAGTGTAAATGTTAATAACCTATCTGACTCTTATTCATATAAACAATATAAATCCTTACTGACTGTTGAATACTTTCTGAACTCATCACTTCCATCTCGCCTACAAATGATCTTATCACGCTTCAGATGCAGTAACTTTAGAATAGCTGTCAACACTGGAAGACATCAAGCTACACCATATGAAGAAAGACTCTGTCCTCTCTGTTTATCCAAAAAAAGTATTTTATTGAAAATGAATATCATGTACTTCTGTTCTGTATTTTGGGCCAAAGGCCTTAAACTGAATAAATCTGTCTGTCTGTCTGTCTGTCTGTATGTGTGTGTGTGTGCGTGCGTGCGTGCGTGCGTGCGTGCGTGCGTGGCGTGCGTGGCGTGCGCGGGTATGTATGTATGGAAATTTGTCACAAGAAATCGAAGCATTTATTTGGTTTTTATTTAATATTATCCCTTTTGTTGCTCCATATCCACTAAATATAAAGAATGTAAAGGTATTTTAAGATGAGGGATAAGATGCTAAATTTAAAATGCCAAATTTATTGTTATCATTCTGCAGCTAAACAGCAAGAATAGTTTGTGAAAATTCCAAGTTCAAGAACAACAAACAACATAGAAACATAACGCATTTCTTATCAAAAGACAATGATCACTTTTGTATTCTATAAATTCAAAAACTGTTAAACATTAAAAAAAGAGTGACCGTTTCTCTAGATATGATCAAGATGTCAATGTGACTTACCCGATTGACGTCCAACAGAAGTGGCAACAAGAACAACGAACAACGGGTGCTGTTAGTGACCTATCCTAAACACGACCCTGCCATCTGACCACGATAAGGTGAACCTATCTTAGAAAAGACAAGCTGGCATCTCCCATGACCGAAGTAAGTAAGGGCATTCTTCAAAAAAAAGAAACGCTCGGACGTTTTCAGAAGTTCATTTCGGTATATTCTGACAGCAGTCGTCATTAAGACAATTCCTCTGCTTGAATCCCGTTAATCATGTCGTGGTTGTTGTGTATTGAGCACAAACGCATTTACAATGTCTGTGTAAACGTTTGTCATAAAAAATGAAAACGATGCATGAAAAGTGCATGCAGAAAAAGTGTTTCACGTAATGCTCGTGCATGAAACATGAGTAGAGACATCGAGTATAAAAGGTCAAACCAAATTCATCATAACATAACGACATTTACGACGTAAACGAAGAAAAGAAATGCCAAGATTGAATGCTACTGACTGAAATTGAAAATGCTATTGAACGTCTGGAAGCAGGGGAGTCCCAGTCAGCAAGTTGCATCGGCATCGATATACCCACTTCAACTCGACCCAAGATCGTTCCAGAAGTGGAAGACCAAGAGTGACCACTCCTGCTCAGGACCGATTCATCCAGGTGTTTCACCTGCGTCGCCGATTTGCTACAGCAACGGACATTGCAGGACAGGTGCTTGGAGCCCGTTTGACAAAGCGATGGTAGCGCTACGACTGTCATAAGTCTATGTAAACGTATGGTAGTTACGATCACCTCAACGCTACGATCGCTTTGTGAAACGGGGCCCTGGTCTTCGAAGAATTTCCGACCAAAACATCAGAAACCGTCTGAGAGAAGTTGGAATTCGAGTATATCGACCAAACTTTGGACCTGTCCTGGCACGACTACACCGACAACGACGTGTTCAATGGTGTAAAAGGGTACAGGCATGGAACCTGGGGAACTGGCCACGCGTTTGGTTCAGCGATGAATCGCGTTTCCACCTGCAACGACGGGAAGGGAGACAACGTGTCTATCGACGACGACACGAACGTATTGCGCCGACCTGCGTTCGACAGGTGGACAGATTTGGTGGAGAAGGCGCGTATAGGTCAGAGCTAGTGGTGAGTCAAGGCAATCTTACAGCAAATCGCTTCATCGACTAGATCCTGCGACCTCACTTCCTCCCACTTTTTAACCGCCAGGGGAGCTGTTTCAACACGACAACGCTCGACCCCACACAGCTCGTGTAACAGGTGTCTATCTCGCAATTGCAAACGTCAATGTCCTTACATGGCCTTCCAAATCTCCTGATCTGAACCAAAAACGAACATCTATGGGACGAATTTGATCGACGCATCCGTAAACGTCACCATCGTCTTGGAACACTTGTAGAACTTGTCTACGCATTGCTGAAGGAATGGCGAAGAATTTCCAAAGCAAATATCCAACGACTTCTGCAATCCCTTCCAAGGCGATGTCGAGCAGTGACGGCTGCTGCTGCTGCTGGTGTCATCAGGTACTGACACATGTGCAGTGAGTGAACTGAATGAATGCTGACAATGCCAACAATACATATGTTCATCCGTGTGTCGAATGTTCTTCGTCAATGTTCAAGCTTTTTCGACTTATGTACCCATCAATACGCTGAATACATTTCCCTATTTTCGGCCTGTGAGTTTCCTTTTCTTTCTTTTTTTTTCTTATTTGATGAGTTTATATGTGATCCATTTCATTGTATCTGCTATAAATTATAGTTTACAGTTTTCCCAGAAATTATTGAGACAATATTTGCTTCTTAATACTGATAATAGAATTTTAAATGTATATGATTATAGTAAGGTACTGAGTATGGGATGCAACTCTTGTAGGCTTAAGAATGAACCTTACTACATTAAGAGTTAGCTCCCTTGGTGTAGCATACGGCTTCCTTTGTCGACATGTTAGATGTCACAGCAGAAGAGAAAAGAAAGCTGGTTGTAGATGATTTTGAAAGGGTTGTGACTAGACTCAACTGGGTGAATTCCCTCACCATTGATAAAGATGCACAAAAGAAAGACGTTTAACCTGGTGTAGGGCTCACGAAAATCAAGATAATTGGACAAAAGATGCTGTGAAATCTATCGACAAACGCCGAATACATAGCCCGAAATTTCACATGTGGGGTGGGATATCATCACGTGGAGTGACGCCGTTGTGTATTTTCACCGGACATTTGACAAAGGAACGGTATGTTGACATCTTAAATGATCACCTCCTTCCAACGGCACGAACACTGTATGAAGATAATTGGATTTTCCAGCAATGATAACGACCCAAAACACACCGCGGGCTACACAAAGCAGTGGTTGTCGGACGAAAATGTTCAAGTTTTAGACTGGCCCAGCTACAGCCCAGATGTTAACCCTATTGAGAATGTGTGGGGACTAATGAAGGACAGAATAAACCCAAAGGACAGAAATACTGAGGATATGAAGAAAGAAGTGGGATGCGCTGTCACACGATTTTCTACAAACTTTGATCGGTAGGCGCATTCAGTCGTGTATTGCAGTGCAAGGAGGTCTCACAAAGTACTGAAAAGACACTTAGATTGTAAGAGAATCATCTCCAAATATATTCATTTAAGTAACACTTCTATAGTTTTTATACATGTATTAGATATTTGCCGAAACAACTTTATCAATAATTTCTGGGAACACTATATAATTACCTTAAACGAGTGCGAGCATTATCGCCATATTGTTTCAGTGACACATATAGATCTTAATTTAATAATTAAATATTGGTTCAAATGTTTGATATGCCTTCTTCTCTGTATCTGAAGAAATTTTATCAGTTCCAAAACCGACGAGCAAAACTCGTAGTACAGATGTTGGGATACGTCTCTGCAAGGCCAGCCAGGCTGCAACTGTGTGTCATCATTCTGGCAGAGAGGCTTTAACTCATAGTAAAGATGTTGTCATCACTTTTTAAAGAGGGGTTGTAACTCGTTGTGCAGATGTTTGGATGCGTACCCCAATGACTAGCTAGTCTGCAGCTGTATGACAGTGAAGTTGTAACTCGTAGCAAAGATTTTGGGATAGGTCCCAACAAGGCAAGCCAGTCTGCGACTGTGTGTCCTCATATTGGCAGTGTGGTAGTAATCGGGAGATGATGGACGTAGAGTTAAATCCAGGGCCATTTTCACGTGCAGACTATGACAAATCACTTTCAATCTTCCATCTCAGTGTGAGAAGTTTACGCCACAAACTAAAATACCTGTCTGAATATTTATCTGAATATGACATTATTTGCCTAACTGAAACCCATCTAGATTCCGATGTTGATACTGATACGCTCAGATGGGTGAATTTTCATGATCCTATACGGAAAGACAGAAATGCTTTCGGGGGTGGAGTCATCTTGTATATTAATCACGCTCTCTGTTTTACGAGATTATGTCATCTTGAAAACAACTATGATGAATCTATATGGGTTAAAAGACCACAATACCAAGGTTTAGAATATACTGGAGTGCTTGTGTTATGTGTATACAGACCACAACACCAAGGTTTAGAATACTGGAGTGCTTGTGTTATGTGTCACCTACAGACCACAATACCAAGGTTTAGAATACTGGAGTGCTTGTGTTATGTGTGACCTACAGACCACAACACCAAGGTTTAGAATACTGGAGTGCTTGTGTTATGTGTCACCTACAGACCACAATACCAAGGTTTAGAATACTGGAGTGCTTGTGTTATGTGTGACCTACAGACCACAATACCAAGGTTTAGAATACTGGAGTGCTTGTGTTATGTGTCACCTACAGACCACAATACCAAGGTTTAGAATACTGGAGTGCTTGTGTTATGTGTGACCTACAGACCACAACACCAAGGTTTAGAATACTGGAGTGCTTTGTGTTATGTGTGACTACAGACCACAATACCAAGGAGTGAGTGCTTGTGTTATGTGTGACCTACAGACCACATGTGTGACCTACAGACCACAATACCAAGGTTTAGAATACTGGAGTGCTTGTGTTATGTGTCACCTACAGACCACAATACCAAGGTTTAGAATACTGGAGTGCTTGTGTTATGTGTGACCCACAGACCAAGGTTTAGAATACTGGTGTGCCAAGGTTTAGAATACTGGAGTGTTTGTGTTATGTGTGACCTACAGACCACAACACCAAGGTTTAGAATACTGCTTGTGTTAGTGCTACAGACCACAACACCAAGGTTTAGAATATGTTATGTGACCTACAGACCACAACACCAAGGTTTAGAATACTGGAGTGTGTTATGTGTGACCTACAGACCACAATACCAAGGTTTAGAATATGCTTGTGTTATGTGACCTACAGACCACAACACCAAGGTTTAGAATACTGGAGTGCTTGTGTTATGTGTGACCTACAGACCACAACACCAAGGTTTAGAATACTGGAGTGCTTGTGTTATGTGTGACCTACAGACCACAACACCAAGGTTTAGAATACTGGAGTGCTTGTGTTATGTGTGACCTACAGACCACAACACCAAGGTTTAGAATACTGGAGTGCTTGTGTTATGTGTGACCTACAGACCACAACACCAAGGTTTAGAATACCAGTGCTTGTGTTATGTTTAGAATACTGAGTGCTGGAGTGCTTGTGTTATGTGTGACCTACAGACCACAACACCAAGGTTTAGAATACTGGAGTGCTTGTGTTATGTGTGACCTACAGACCACAACACCAAGGTTTAGAATACTGGAGTGCTTGTGTTATGTGACCTACAGACCACAACACCAAGGTTTAGAATACTGGAGTGCTTGTGTTATGTGTGACCACCTACAGACCACAACACCAAGGTTTAGAATACTGGAGTGCTTGTGTTATGTGTGACCTACAGACCACAACACCAAGGTTTAGAATACTGGAGTGCTTGTGTTTGTGTTATGTGTGACCTACAGACCACAACACCAAGGTTTAGAATACTGGAGTGCTTGTGTTATGTGTGACCTACAGACCACAACACCAAGGTTTAGAATACTGGAGTGCTTGTGTTATGTGTGACCTACAGACCACAACACCAAGGTTTAGAATACTGGAGTGCTTGTGTTATGTGTGACCTACAGACCACACAACACCATAGGTGCTTGTGTTATGTGTGACCTACAGACCACAATACCAAGGTTTAGAATACTGGAGTGCTTGTGTTATGTGTGACCTACAGACCACAACACCAAGGTTTAGAATACTGGAGTGCTTGTGTTATGTGTGACCTACACAGACCACAACACCAAGGTTTAGAATGAGTGCTTGTGTTATGTGTGACCACAGACAATACCAAGGTTTAGAATACACCTCTGGAGTGAGTTGTGTTATGTGTTGATGAGTGTTTGTGTTTATGTGTGACCTACAGACCACAACACCAAGTAGCATTGAGACTGCATTAGAATATATCTTCGAGACCCACAGACCACAAAAGTTACCGTTGTGTGAGATCTAAATGCAACACCAAGGTTTTTGTCGAATAATAACACGTATCTACATGATTTAATAGCCAGGAAAAATCTAAAAAATGTTATTAAAGAACCAACGAGAGTAACCAAAACAACGAGCACACTGCTTGATCCCATCATTATATCTGAAGATGTTGATGTTTTAGACAGTGGTGGTGTAGATTTATGTAAAAGTATAACTGATCACAAAGGTACACATATCACCGTTAATGCTCATGTAAATACCAGATTAGCCTACAAAAGAAGCGCATTATGTTATGAAAGAGGTGACTATGAGAAACTCAATGCTATGATTAATGAGACAAATTGGTATAACATATTTAGCAGTTGCAGGAATGTCATTGAAGCCTGTGCACAATTTTATAAGCATCTCAACTGTTTTATATCTGTGTGTATTCCTTTTAGAACGGTCACCATTCGACCAACTGATAAACCTTGGTTTAATTCAGAACTTCGGAGAGAATGTAGAAAAAGAAACAGAATGAGAAAAAAGGCCCAAAGACAAACCGTCTAGTAGATATTTGGCTTATAGGAAACAAAGATATAAAGTAAATAATATGAAATGTAATGCAAAGGATTCATTTTATGCCAGTCTCACAAACGATTTTTTACTTGATCTGTATTCTCGTAATAAAATTTCCTATTGGAAATTACTTCGGTTTTTTATTAAAGATTCAGGATCAGTCACTTGCATTCCGTCTTTAAGACAAAATGATGCAGATGAAAACCCAACGTTATTCACTGATATGCAGAAAGCAGAGAAACTTAATCAGTATTTTCAGCCTATATCTAGTATTGATGAAGAAAATACAGATATGCCATTCTTTGACAAACGCACTGACTCTATTTTAGATCGTGTCACAATTGATGTAAATGAAGTGTCCGATATAATCAAATGTTTACATCTTAAAAAAGCTTCTGGCCCGGACAGAATCAGTCATAAGTTTCTTAAAAATGTTGTACATTCAATAAGTATCCCACTGTGCATGTTATTTAATCAGTCATTAAAAAATAGTATATATCCAAGTGTGTGGAAAGAAGCAAATGAAATGCCCTTATTTAAAAAGGGTGATCCCTCAATGGCCTCTAATTATCGACCTATATCCTTGATCAGTTGTGTGGGCAGGTTGTATCCCATAACCCCTACATGCCACTACCCCTACAGCCCAGTACCCCTACAATTAGTTAAAACAACACACGGCATTTACCTGTCTGGCATAATGAACTGACCCAAAGAGAGATTAGTGCATACAGTATACAGATGAGATCAAGGAGGGATTAAACTGTTCTTTAGTGTTTTGTGTCAAGGAAATTTGGGATTAGCTAAAAGTTGTTTTAGTTTCATGATGAAAGATAAACCTCTAGTGAATAGAACAATTTTACAAATTGGATAATGTGTAGGTTGTTAAATGTTGAAATTAAGTTGTTTTAGTGCCATGATAAAAGATACACAGTATTATTGAGAAGTGGAGGGAAATGAGAAGGTGAGACGAGAAAGTAAATTGAGATAGTTCGGTATAGTATACTGAGTCAAAAAAGAAACTTCACAAAATGTAATTTGAAAAATAATGAATAATTTATTCTCTGATGATACATCTATGTATCCGAAATGGGATCCCTATCTTTCGACTCTAGAAAAACGTGAGCAAAACCTACTCAAACCGATGCATTCGTCGTGCAAATGACGTTAGTGCCAAATCAGGTTTTGCAAGTGCAGTCGATCACGTGATCTTCGCATCGAAGTTTTCTTCATATGCACGTGTTTGCATTGGCCTCAAGAATTGAAAAACACTTTTAAACCACAGTTCTAACGGTGTACTTGAAATGCCACGATTGTCAAATGTGCAACGTGAACGTGCCGTTGGCATGTTGCAAGCGGGAAGATCCGTTATTGACGTCGCAAGAACAATGGGATGCAGCCGTCGTACTGTGTATGGTGTGGGGTGCTTTCTGTGGGAACAGCCGTTCCCGACTTCTGGTCATCCGTGGAAACCTCACAGCTGCTGCTTACCGCGACCAGGTGCTCACCCCTGAACTCGTTCCTTTCATGGCGGCTCATGGCCCAGGTCTACAGTTCCAGCATGATAATGCTCGGCCGCATACCACGATGTTGACACGAAATTTCCTTCAAAACGCTGGAATCAACGTCATGGACTGGCCATTGAGGTCCCCTGACCTTAATCCAATAGAGCACGTTTGGGATGCCCTTGGGAGAAGGCTTCGTGGTCTTAGGAAACAACCTCAGAATTTGCAGGAACTTGGCGCTGCCTTGCAAGAGCAGTGGCGCAGAATCCCCAACCACGTATTCACAAGCATCAGGCAGTCGATGAGGAGACGGTGTTTGGCAGTGGTGAATGCGCGAGGCGGCCATAGACGATATTGAACTGAGAAATTTCGCATTTTTATTCTTGTGACTTGTTTTGGAACGGCGGTGTAGCCTAATGGAACTAAATATGGCACTGTCAGTGTATCGAGTACATCACACAGATCTCAGCAATGAAATAATAACAATTTAACCATCTTACCATCTCTTGTTCTTTTATAATGCCCTGTAGAAAGAATGTGAAGTTTCTTTTTTGACTCAGTATATATAGCTGTTGACAACAACCTAACATGGCATCAACATGGCTGGTCTGCGTATATGTTGAGTTTGTTATGTCACGGAGATGTAGCCCCCACGTCCTATTTGACGGTTATCTTCACACTAAGAATGTCGAGAGACAGTCTTGTGTACACTGGAAGAGTGTTCAGTCAACATGCAGAGGAAGAGTCACAACTGTTGGCAAAGTTGTAAGGAATACGACAGAACATAATCACCCACCAGAGGATAGTCAGAAGGTCCGGTTTGTCAGCAACCTGAGGAAGAGAGCCAGGGAGGAGTCAACACAGATGCGCACCATCTACAACTACGAGCTCACCAACCTGACCAATGATGAGCCACGCACGATGCCATCCTTTCCATCCATGTGCAGCGCCCTGTACCGCCACCGCCAGAAGACGATTCCTGTTTTACCACAGACGAGATCAGAAGTCGACCTTCAAGATCCCTGGACGCAGACAGCAGATGGTCGACCATTCCTCCTGTTTGCTGACGGCGATGATGACAAGATCCTGGCATTTGGCACCCAAGAGAGTATTCAGGCCTTGCAGTCAGCCGAGAACATCTACATGGATGAACATTCACTGCCTGCCCTGCACTATGGAATCAAGTCTACATCATACATGCCAGACGTGGGACCACCACATATCCCCTCATCTTCGCCTTACTTCCCGACCGCCAGACGACGACCTACTCCAGACTCTTCAGACTCCTCAAGGATGAAGTTCAGCGGAGACTCAACATGCCGCTTGTCCCATCCTGTATCCAGACAGACTTCGAGTTAGCAGCAATCCATGCCTTAGAGACTGAATTTCCAACTGCTGTCGTGAAGGGTTGTTTCTTCCATTTCTGTCAAGCCATTTGGAGGAAGGTTCAGGATCAAATGATGATCACTCTTCATTAAAATCATTCTCTCAACCTTTTAGTTGTGTGTTGTTATGTCTCTTAAGTGGATTAGTCCATTGTGTGGAATAGGTAACAGGCAGTGGATTAACAGTGCAACAGACCGTAAACTATGTTGTTATAAGCTGTAGGGGTAGTGGCATGTAGGGGTAATGGGGGGTTACCTGTGGGCAAGGTGTTTGAGAGAGTGATGTTTAAACGTCTGTACAACTATTTTCATGCAAATCGATTATTGTATAAGTATCAATCAGGTTTTCAGTCTGGTCACTCAACTGTCCATCAATTAATTGAAATATATGATTAATTATTGTTGAAATTAGAAAAATAAGGAATTCATGGTTCATTGTTAAATTGGCTAGCAGATTACATAAGTAAGCGTTCACAAAGCGTCTTTGTAAATGGAGCCCTATCCAAGCCGGGGTATTTACAAGCTGGTGTCCCTCCAGGGTCAATCCTCGGTCCTTTCTTATTTCTTGTTTATGTCAATGATATTGCTGATGATTTAAACTGCTTGACAAGATTATTTGCTGATGATTGGTCTCTTCGCTTATCTTCTCATGATCGTCTATTCATTGAAAGAGATTTGAATTCAAACTTGGAAAGGCTGCGGTCTTGGGTGGCTTATAACATATAATCCTGATGAAACTGAGGCAATTATTTTCTCCTTGCAAAAGAATGTTGATGCACTAAATCTCTACTTTAACGGGGTTCGTGTCAAAACAGTTAATAATCATAAACATTTGGGATTAACATTTTCAAAAGATTGTAAATGGTCTGACCATATTGATAATATTGTAAAAATAACTTCAAAAATTATATCTTCTCTACGTAAACTCAAATTTTTATTACCGCGCTCTGTATTGAATAGAATTTACGTAATGTTCAGAAGACCCCATTTCGAATATGCATGTGAAGTATGGGATGGATGTGCTCAATATCAAGCAAATAAATTAGAACAACTGCAATTAGAAGCAGCAAGAATTGTAACAGGTTTACCTAAATATACTCATCATGAACATCTGTATGGTTGGGAATCTTTAGCAGAACGTAGGAGAAAGCGCAAACTTCGTCTTTTTTACAAAATACAGAATAATATGGCACCATCGTACCTTAATGATCTTGTTCCTGGGAACGTAGCATCTAAATGTAACTATAATCTTCGCAACTCTGATGATGTCTCACTTCCTTTCTCACGATTAAAATTTTCGTATGATTCGTATTTTCCATCCACACTTAGAATGTGGAATGAACTTCCAGTTGAAGTGAGAAAAAGCGTGTCATTGTTATAAAACATAAAACTGCTCCTCAATACTTTGATTTTGGACCGAAAATCACTAACATAATCCTTACAAAACTACGTTACATGTGTAGTCAATTGAATTATGATCTATTCCGTGCGGGTATAAGAGATAACCCAAGTTGTTCTTGTGGAAATGTTTGTGAAAATTCTTATCATTACCTATTTGACTGTCAATTATATACGGTACAGAGAACTACCATGATGACTAATTTACGCAGTGTTACCAATGTGAATATAACCTATGAGTTCTGACTGTTCACATAAATCAAAACATATTTAAAATTGTTCAAACAAATACTTGTCAATCAAAACGATTTTCTTAATTGTTGCAATTGTTCCTCTCTTTCCCATCTTTCTGTTCTTCTCTGTCCATCTTGTAGAATGAATGTGAAGACTATGTAAATACTACGGAGAGGGTGTTCTAAGTTGTATAACCTGTACCCAATCCTTTTCTCATGAATAAAATATGTTTAAAACAAAATAACTGACAAGCAATATAAAGTCTTAGAATAAAGACTTGAAATAGAATTACAACATTTTATCAGGTGAGACAGATAACAACCTCCGTTGTGTGTCATCATTCTTGCAGAGAGGCTTTAACTCGTAGTAAAGATGTTGGGATACGTCCCCACAAGTCAGCTAGCCCGAAATTGTGTGTCATGTTGACAGTGAGGCTTTAACTCATTGTACAGATGTTGGGATACGTCCCCACAAGTCAGCTAGCCCGCAATTGTGTGTCATCTTGACAATGAGGCTTTAACTCGTAGTACAGATATTGGCATACGTCTCCACAAGTCAGCAAGACTGCAACTGTGTGTCATGTTGACAGAGAGGCTTTAACTCGTAGTAAAGGTATTGGGATACGTCACCACAAGTCAGCTACTCTGCAACTATGTGTCATGTTGACAGAGAAGCTTTAACTCGTAGTACAGATATTGGGATACGTCCCCACAAGTCAGATTGTCTGCAACTGTGTGTCATGTTGACAGAGAGGCTTTAACTCGTAGTACAGATATTGGGATACGTCCCCACAAGTCAGCTAGTCTGCAACTGTGTGTAATCATGCTGGCAGAGAGGCTTTAACTCGTAGTAAAGATGTTGGGATACGTCCCCACAAGTCAGCTAGTCTGCAACTGTGTGTCATTTTGGCAGAGAGGCTTTAACCCGTAGTACAGATATTGGGATACGTCACCACAAGTAAGCTAGACTGTAACTGTGTGTCATGTTGACAGAGAGGCTTTAACTCGTACTACAGATGTTGGGATACGTCCCCACAAGTCAGCTAGTCTGCAACTGTGTGTCATGTTGGCAGAGAGGCTTTAACCCCTAGTACAGATATTGGGATACGTTCCTACAAGTCAGCTAGTCTACAACTGTGTGTCATGTTGGCAGAGAGGCTTTAACTCGTAGTACAGATATTGGGATACGTTCCCACAAGTCAGCTAGACTGCAACTGTGTGTCATGTTGGCAGAGAGGCTTTAACTCGTAGTACAGATATTGGGATACGTCCCCACAAGTCAGCTAGACTGCAACTGTGTGTCATGTTGGCAGAGAGGCTTTAACTCGTAGTACAGATATTGGGATACGTCCCCACAAGTCAGCTAGTCTACAACAGTGTGTCATGTTGGCAGATATGATTTAACTTGTAGTACAGATCTTGGGATACGTCCCCGCAAGGCCAAGCAGTCTGCTATGGCAAATATTTTAGTGATATCAAACTAAATTGACACGTTATTTTTACCGTACACATGTTGGTCGCTTGCAACAACTCAGATTATGTGCAGATATCGCAGAAAATGTTGTTTACTCCAGAAACAGTGTCATCATCAAGAGGAATTTAGTGACAAAATATTTTCTTCTTTGGTAATGTGAAAACGCGTTTGCGAATATTTTAGGATTTTGCAAACCTGCGTTTGCATTTTGCGTTACCAGTGTGAAGTCGCATTTGGACGATCTCACGTGTTTAGATTTCTCACCACCATGTTTGGATACGTATCAACAAAAAGAAAACAGAAACAGAAAAGAAAAACTTGACTTTGGATCCCATTGAATACCCCTGCTCTGTCTTTTACACTCTGTGGGTAATGCATACATAATAGCAAATTTGGTAGGACCACGCAATTGCTTTACGGGAAGGTTGTCCCGTTCAAGTTTCACAACCGCTGACGAACAAGGGTGCGTTGTAATGTTTTAGCTATTTTTATTTGTAACAGATAATGCGACAAGAATACGCCGATGTAGATCGTGATCGTGCGACATCTTCTACATATTCGGCAATTTACGTCTTGCGCCTACCAGTGGACAATGGACACAGGTTCAACACGTTTGTTTTTGCAGATGAAAAAGTAACAAAGTAGTATTGCTCCTAGTTTTTATTTACCAATCGGGCTGGTTTGTAGCGAGGCGAAAATCTAGAAGAAGAAAAATAATAATGATTAGTGTTCAAATTGCCATCATAAATATTGAATATCTGACTGCATGCTGAAGGATCAGAAAAGTATCTTGTCACGAGTTGAAGCGCCCCATTGTAACGCTGAAAGGCACGTAAAACCATACTCACTCACTCATTCACTCACTCACTCACTCTCACTTTTCTCTACTAGTAGCACATGGTCCGAACAAACAGACTCAGTGATAATATTTTTTCTTAAATCTTGTTTTAAATCTTTTATTTAATCTTGTATTACGGATTCGTTGTACGTAGACTGATTTCAAAATTGTTAAAATGACCTTGTTCATTTTCTAGGATAATCTACAACAGGGATAGGTCACTCGCTTGCTTTATTTACCATTTGCACTAATTAGCGTGTGCCTCGTCATGCTCCAACGCACACAGTGACTTGGTTCGTTCCCAGCGCAACTTCGGCTTCGATTAACAGTACTTCAGCCAGTTTATTGTATCAGTCGGAATTTTACAATGAATGAATGAATGAATAAATGAATTATAGCAAGAATTATATGTGAATGAATGACAGAAATAAAGAAAAAGAACAAAAGAAAGAAATACATATGTGAATGAATGAAAGAATTAATGATACACCACGGCCATCCCTCCCCAAACATATTAAAGAACGCAAAACTATCGCTAGAACACATGTGTTAACATCAGCTGTCCTTTTTAAAACAAATCTATTTTGAGCCATTTTTTACATTAGTAATTAATAATTCAGATATCTTATTGCATGTGTGGTATGGCATGGACATTGACAAAATGTTAACTGACACTGTCACACATCCCTCAAAAACAGAAAGTTTAAAACTATTACAAAGCGTTGTAAACACCTTTCCAGTTTTGTCAAATACTAAGATCAACAAGAAAGAAAGAAGTTTTAGAACTATAACACTCAAGCATCACAAGCACCAATGGCGTATCAGATCAGATCGGCGATATGTCATATTTTTTACACACATCAAATACACCCTAACAATTTTTAAATAATTATAAAACTATCCCTATTACTTGCAAACACCTTTCACCTGATGGTATATTCCCCTCATAAAAATTAAAGGTGTATGTGAAAGAAGTTCTTAGAACAATAACTAGAAACACTCAAACATCGCTGTGTAGTATTTCAATGGATGATCAGATCAGATCGGCGATATGTCATATTTTTCACACATCAAATACACCCTAACAATTTTGTAAAAATTATAAAACTATCACTATTACTTGCAAACACCTTTCAGCTAAAGGTATATTTCCCTTCTAAAAATTAAACGAATATGTGAAAGAAGTTTGTAGCGATAGAATTTAGTCTTTCTTCGCTGTGGACCGAGAATGTGAAGCCAGTGAGCTACAACATGCCGACTTGAAACTTTACTACAAATCTGCTGTACTAATAATGACACTAATGATAACTGTTTGACTTATAATGAAGTGACAGAATAGGTAACTTATCTTCTACATGTAGGTTTTCAGTTGTCACAACACTCAGCGAATGTAATCAGCTGTTGAAAATAAACCGGGCTCAATCTGAAACACTAAGCTGCCGCCATATTGGCTACACTAGTCACGTGACAAGCTGAGGGGCTTTTCGAGGAGTGACCACTCCCCGTTATATAGTCTCCCTGCTTAAACACTGAAATGTTTTGTTTGTTTTGTTGTAGTTGTTTGGGGGTGGGGGGTGTTGTTTGTTTTTTATTTTATTTTTTTTTTTATTTTTTGAGGGGGGTGGGGTTTAAAAAAGGTGAAAATGCCTCCTTGTTCGGTGTGCGATGATGACTTACCTGCTTGTACCTGGTGACGAATTCTGCGAGACTGACGACGCCATCACCTGAAAAGATGATGACATTGGTTTCCATTTGTATATCTGTGTTTTAAACATATTTTATTCATCTTACAACAAAGTACACAAGTGACAGACATAGGCTAGGATATGTACAACAGAAGTTAACTGAGAAAGCGTTTTGTTTGAGAGAGATAGATATATAGATATGTACATATTTGAAAACATTCTGGTTTTCAGTGATTGAGAGACCTGCATTGCCATGTAAGATAAGATTAATATCAATCAGTGTATATCTGTTGCTATGGCGGTGTGTATATATGCCGTGATATTGCTGGAATATTGCTAAAAGTCGCGAAAAACCTTACTCACACACTCGGAGCCGGAGGCAGTTAATGTTTAAGGTGTTGAAAATAAAGGGGATTGTCTCATTCGCCAGGGGTGCAACCAACGTTTGAAAGCTCAGGGTTTCAGAAAAGACGGATTTGTGTGTGTGTGTGTGTGTGTGTGTGTGTGTGTGTGTGTCTCTCTCTCTCTCTCTCTCTCTCTCTCTCTCTCTCTCTCTCTCTCTCTCTCTCTCTCTCTCTCTCTCTCTCTCTCTCTCTCTCTCTCTCTCTCTCTCTCTCTCTCTCTCTCTCTCTCTCTCTCTCTCTCACTTTGCAATGCGTGTTAGCGCCGCACGTCGCAAATATTCCAGCAACTTGACGCCGGTCTGTAGTTAGGTATATAGTCGATTCTGGACAATCCAGTGACTACCATGGTGAATATCGATCTGACCACCCTATCTCGTATGTCGCAGCTCATGACAGGTAAGGATTACTGAAGACCTGTTCACCGCGAGGACACGTGTTCATAGTCAAGGTCAAGGTTCATTACCGTCGGTGTCGAATACCGCGGTGACGTTGTTTACAGCGGTCCTCGGGACGACACCGTCGTTGTCGGCGTCAATATTCTTGAAAACCCCTTGAGCAACGAATTTCGGTGCGTTAGTACTAGTTATGTATTCTGCCATTGTCATGTTGCCATCATCTGAAATTGAAAGACATATTGTACTTAATGATATTCAATAACAAAAGATTACAAAAATCGAGTTGGGCGAGCTGGCTAAGGCGCCAGGCTAGTGATCCAGCGAGGTTGAGGTGTCGGGATCGAGCCCACCTGTGACCGGGTGTAAAAACCTTGGAGTCAACTTTGTGTGCAGACTCTTTCAGTGTTGTCACAACCCCTAGTGTACAGTACACAACCCTGTGCACTTAAAACAAACCATGAATCTGCTGATATGACCAGATGGTGGCCACATGAATACGTGCAAACACCTAGCTGCCTGGATATGTGCGCTATAATAATATCCTACAACTATCTAAAGCTGTACTGTGAGTGTTATGTCATGTGGTTCTAAATTAAAATGGCCTGGCTAAAGTTAAATTTTGTACGAACGTAGACTAATATGTTTTTCAGATAGCCATGAAGAAATTTTGTACTAATGGACTGAATTGCTCCGTAGACACCCGTCCACACTGCATCCTGTTTAATGTGGATCCTGTTATTCTGGAATATCAACTTTCCTAAAGATTGTTGCTGGGAACATATCACGTGACATAGTACAGACCGGCAGGCCTGACATGTGTGTCAGCCTGATTTCCAGGGGACGACATTGTCCGCAAGCATGGTTTCCAATCCCTTCGTTTGTCTCCCCTCGATGGTTCCGTGGCAAAATAGGCCTCAAGCATTGCTTGCAAGAGTGACAGTACATGTATATGATACTGAGATTGTCTCGTGTATTGTGAAAACCATATGTTTTGGAACAACGAATTGTAAATCATAAATCGTCAAAACCTACGGTTGAGGTCATATTTGTCAAAAATCTTCAGAAATTCTGAAACGTCAGCAGTGCCGCTTCCATCACTATCGATTTTGTTGAAGGCTTGCGTGAGACCGGTCGTCAAGTCCGGTGCAGTTCTAAAACAAATAAAACAGTGAACAGAATAATTAGTATCGACACCTACATGGACAATAAACAACACTTTTAGAATACTGACACCTACATGTTACAGTAAACAGCATAATTAGCGTATCGACACCTACATGGACAGTAAACAACACTTTTAGAATACTGACACCTACATGTTACAGTAAACAGCATAATTAGCGTATCGACACCTACATGGACAGTAAACAACACTTTTAGAGCGCTGACATCTTCATGCTACAGTAAACAGCATAATAGGAACGCTGGCACCTTCATGGACAGTAAACAACACTTTTGGAAAATTGACACCTACATGCTACAGATGTATTATTACTTATCCATAAATATCGAAGAGGAAACTTTGAGAAAAAAATGATCTAAATATCTGAAATTGATCAACACATTCCACATCAATGATGAGTGGTGACATATGTAGGCCCTGATTGCCAACAAAAACACCGTCCTCAACGAACTTTAGGGGCAGCCCATTAATAAAGACTATCATTAATAATTCCCATCGACGATGTGGAACTTACATTGGGGCGCAGCCCGTGAATATAGACCTAACTTTGGGTATTTTCTGAGTAATATTATCTTATCACAATAGTTTATTTACGATATTATCGATTACAAAATTTTCTCATCGCTAAACGTTAATAATGATTCCTATCGCCGATATTTCCGATTACCGATCTTTTTAGTCTGCCCAAGCTCCTCACACAGCATGAACTTACGTTGGGGCGGTAGCGCTTAGAGCACCGTAAGCGAAAGTCAGCACAAGAAGGCAAATCATCCTGGAAATCAAAGATATGGAAAGTAAGTAAAACGAATGTTCCTTTGAAAAACAATCAAATATATCTGTTTTCAAAAGTTTCATATTTTTTAACAATAAAATTAACTAAAAAAACATGATTGTTGTGTGAGTTTTAACGGTATTTCAGTGATGAAATGGATCGTCAGTTTGGCGTTTGAGGAAAGTTAACAACGATTGTGAATCTCCCGATATGTTGCAGACAAACCTTGAAACATAATGAGGGAAAATCCAGGGTTCGAACCAACGATCATAGGATTCTGGCACGCTAAAGAGAAATAACTTCGCATGACCCACTCGTTCCCCGTATATATAAAGCTGCTTACAGAACGCTAGCGCTGACATACGTATGTATGTTATGTTAACACATCGATGTAATTTGGAATTTGGTAAAATCGAGGTATCCGTTTAATTACATGTTATCTCTTTTGCAAATAAATCCACTTAACAGGTTTGTTCAAAACGTGTCCATATCCCAGTAATAAAAACAATGTAGGAGCATTTAGGCATCAGGTACTAAAACAACATACTTTAAACATAACGCATTTCAGTATCAAGAGCCATGGATAACCTTTGTATTCTATCTCTAGATATGCTCAAGGTGTCAATGTGACTTACCCGATTAACGTCCAAAAGAAGTGGCAACAAGAACAACGAACAACGGGTGCTGTTAGTGACCTATCCTACACACGACCCTGCCATCTGACCACGATAAGGTGAACCAATCTTAGAAAAGACAAGCTGGCATCTCCCACGACTGAGGCATAAGTATATTTGATCCTTATCAGAGTGTCTGAAGAATATATAACAAGATATATATATTTACCTCAAGAGGTGAGTGAGTATTATCGCCATATTGCTTGAATTATACATATAGATCTTAATTTAATAATTTATTGATGGTTCAAATATTTGATTTTTTTTGTTTTGTTTTGTTTTGGTTTTTTTAGTGTTTCTTTTTGTATTTCCACCCATATTATTCATATTTCTCCATACAATGATACATTGTCAAAAAGGTATAAAGGTATCCACTTCATGTTAAACTTGTTATATATATTTTCAACACTCTGTACATTCTCAAAATTAATACTTCAATTTCCACTTCATATTTAAACTGTTACAAACTCATGGAAGCAGACAAGGAAATGCCAAAAAGTACAGGCGCCCCAATATTCCCCTCCAGAATTTCACCCACGGTGCAATACAAAGGTTGTGAAGAAACCTGAAGAAGAACAGAGGAACATCCGCACCCCCCGGCGCGCCCCCATTCGCCTCCATGAGCATACACACATACAATACACACACACACACACACACACACACACACACACACACACACACACACACACACACACACACACACACACACACATATTAAATATAATATTTATATATGTAAAACATGTAAAACATGCTTCATGTAAAACATGTTACATATACAATGTTTGCCGTAAGTTGTCGAAAGTACAAACATATAAATATGAGCAGTAATTTCCTCTTCTTGTTAAACATATTGTATATACAAACCTCTCCATATGTAAAGATAGTTTATCTAATTGTATTAATTGTGATAATGACATGATCTATATATATATATATATATATATATATATATATATATATATCTTTAACTCAATAAATAAATTCAGGTTTTCTTAATAGATTATGGAATGATGACCAGAACGCATAAAACTTGTCATTTGTACATCATGAAAAGGCACTATATTTTGTTGCCTCATAATATCTGCTTATCTCCCTTTGTACGTGCTGGAAATTGGGAATTGCTCCTTTTGCCTTTTGGGAATATGACTTGTTTACCAACAAGACATATGGCATTTAATGAATTATTATTTCATCCCTTAAATCCAAGCAAGATATTTTCTGAATTAAAATTCAATGTTACCTTCTGCTACAGTTTTAAGCCATCTTGTTAAATCATTTCATATTTATGTTACGTAGTTACATTCACTGAAAAGGTGAACAGTTGTTTTAGGTTCTTTTGAACAGAAGGTGCACAAAGCAGTTTCTTTCATGCCAATTCTATGTAAAAAGTTATTTGAAGGCAAGATGTTACATAGTATTTTCATCTGTAGAAATTTTAGGTTACTACTTCTGGTACATCTGTTTCCCATCATGTTTAAAAAAAATTATCATTTCGCTATCATATTTTCTTTCAAAGGGTTCTCCCACTTTTTGTGTACATATGATTTTTCGTAAGTTGGTTCTAGAAGGCCCGGAGAGATAGAAGTATCTGGTACCCTTGCCGTTATTGATAAGTTTTGATATATTAAAAGGCATTATTGGAGATGTGGGTAAGGGGTCTAAATGAAACTATTTATGATGTTTCTTCAAACATGCTTTAATAGTTGATTTCTTGCTTTGATATCTAAGGACATTTATCTTGATGTTAAAAATATCCCGCAGTTCATCATCTGTATAAAATTCACCTGTATTTGGGTTGATCAAATCATAAACAAAGTGAATCCCTGCATTTTACCAATTTTTAAATAAAGCCGTTTTGTTACCCACTTTAAATAAGGTATCATACCAAAGAGACTGATTTCGAAAATCCGTTGCATTTAATGACTTGTACTGTTTGTTTAAACGCAAGCTATATGCTATAGCTACATCTTTCCAGAAAGTATTTCTTATGTTAGGGACAATATTATTTGTTATGTATTCAGGGTTGGCTAACCATAGTTTGTTATGATTTGGTATGCAGTTATCAACTAGTATCCTCCATTTACAATTGCTGGCATAAAATCTTTTTATCCATGAGATTTCTTGCGCATTAATAATATCCTTCACAATTGGAGCACTTGTTCCACCATATTCAGATGGCATAGATAATGTTTCCCTTTTAATCTTATCCGGTTTAGATTTCCATATAAAACTGGAGCACTGTTTTTGGAATGACTTAATCAAATCGTCTGGCGGTGATGGAAGAGATGAAAATATATGATTAAGTTTTGAAAGTAATAAGGATTTCAGTACTACATTTCTTCCTTATGTGAGTGATTGTTCGGTTTGACCATATATTCATTTCATTTCCTATTTTCTTAAATTTTTCCTCATAATTTAATTTAATCATTTCGTCAAAGTCAACATCAAATTCAATCCCTAAAAGTTTAAATTTACTTTGTGTGCAATCTAAGTTCCAATCTTTACAAAGCTTATGCCTGTATCTCTTTTTTGAGCCTATCCAAATCAGTCTTGTCTTGTCAGCATTCACTTTCAGACCAGAGAATATTGCCAAAAATGATAGGGTATTCAGCAATGCATATAGACTACTTTCACTACTACCTTCTAAAGGAAGGGTGTTATCGTCTGCAAATTGGGCTAAGATGAATTCTATATTTCCCTTTTAATACCCTTTATACTTTTATTATTTCTTATAAGTATACCTAGAATTTCAGCACATAAAATAAAAATATATGGTGAAACAGGATCTCCCTGGCGACAGCCCCTACTTACTAGGAAGAATGAACTAGCAAATCCATTTACAAGTACACTTGCAGACATTAAGAAAAGTCCTTATCCACCTTTGAATACTTGGTCTAAATTTGAAAAAATTAAGTAGGTTTAATATAAATTTTCGGGCCACTGAGTCAAATGCTTTTTCAAAGTCAATAAGGACTAAGAGACCTGGTATTTGGTAAGATTCGGTATATTCCATAAGGTCATATATTAATCTAGTGACTTCGCCAATATATCGACCTGGTACAAATCCTTTTTGATCTTCATTTATTATCAACGGTAATATACTTCTTAATCTATTAGAAATAGCTGCGGATGCTAGTTTATAGGAAGTGTTCAGAAGTGAAATTGATCTCCAAGTTTTCAAATACATTTTCGGTTTATTATCCTTAGGTATACAAGTTCTCAGTCCCTGTTTCTGTGTCACAGATAAAGTTTCATTATTATAAGCAAAGTTTAGTGAGTTTATCAAGAATCTGTTTAGATCATTCCAAAAGAATTTTAGGAATTCTCGTCATTTTTCATTTTGTTAAGGCTTCAAGAGTTTCTTCATTAGTTAGTTCTCCTTTTAAACTTGAGGCAATATCATCGTTTAACTTTGGTATTTCATATACTTTAAACAATGAATTTAGATCTAGTTGTGTGCAATTTTCACTTGTTTATAGTTTTCTATAGAAATCTTTAGTTTCCTTCAGTAGTTCCTCTTGCTCTTTAACTATCGTTATCATTTCTTTTAATTTCTGATATAGAATTATTTAGAAAATTTCTAAATTCTAAATATAAAAAGTATCTGCTTGTTTTTTCACCTTATTCAATCCATTTGGCTTTGGATCTAATAAATGCTCCTTTGGGGTTTTTTTCTTCGAAATCATTAAGTTCTCTCTTTATATCATCTATTGCTTTGAGAATCTCGTTTGTTTATGTTCCGAATTATCATTTGTGTCTAGTTTTACTTCCATTTCATACAATACATTCTCTAGGTTATTTATAGTATTAGCATCTTTCTTCTTTTCAGTGGAGGTATAATAAATTGTTAGTCCCCTTATTTCCAGAAGAATCAATTCCCATCGGAGTTGATCGTTAATGACATATTTTGAACTTTCTTCCTGTTGATTTTCTTTATCTGTTTCGTAACATTTTTAAACTTTTACTTCATATTTTTTCTTTAACTAGTTGTACATATTCTGGATCATGTAACAAAGAATTGTTGAACTTCCAAAACCCTTTACCTCTTTTCACCTCAGATAGGGATATTGAAATTGAAATAACAGAGTGGTCTGAGTGAATACTTGGGCTTATATTTGTATGTATAACTTGCTGAAGTAGGTTATGTGAGATTAAGTAATAGTCCAACCGAGCTTGTTTCAGTGGTGTAGGCTGTCGCCAGTAAATCTTTTTTCAAAGGGGTAAGTTTCTCTCCAAGGGTCCTTCAGATCAAGGTAATTCATCATGCCTAATACCGTTTCTCTAGAGTTTGGGTTATTTATAATTTTATAGGTGAATGTATCTTTTAACTGGTCTCCACATATTATAATTCTTTCTCCTAGTAACTGTTCAATATGTTCCTTGGTTGTATTAAAAAAGGTTGGTGTAGTTTGATTCTTAGTACAGATGTTGGGATACGTCACCACAAGTCAGCTAGTCTGCAATTGTGTGTCATTTTGGCAGAGAGGCTTTAACTCGTAATACAGATGTTGGGATACATGCCCACAAGTCAGCTCGTCTGCAATTGTGTGTCATGTTGAAATCAGCTGCAGGTGGTCAGGCTTAGATCAATGCTCGCGCTGTTGATCACTGGGTTGTTTGGTCCAGACTCGATTATTTACAGACCACCGTCATAGTGCTGTTGATATTGTTAAGTGTTGTGTTTAACAACAAACAAAATAGACAAACATATTATGAAGGATATGATTGTCACGTGTTCACGGTAACTGTGTGAGATGGAGATCCAGTGTCATATTACGAGAGGTATTTTCTTCTTATGGTGGCTAATTATTCAAAACCATCAAATAGCTGCAAATGTGCTGATACGGCGTTAAATCATGTTAGCATGTGAACATATAATGGTATCCACATTCAATACCACTGAAGAGCAATATAAAGTCTTCGAATAAAATTACGACATTTCTATCTGGTGAGACAGATTACATCATTCCAACGCCTCTGCTGTGTGTCATCATTCTGGCAGAGAGGCTTTAACTCGTAGTACAGATGTTGGGATACGCCCCCACAAGTCAGCTAGTCTGCAACTGTGTGTCATGTTCACAGAGAGGCTTTAACTCGTAGTACAGATGTTGGGATACGTCCCCACAAGTCAGCAAGACTGCAACTGTGTGTCATGTTGACAGAGAGGCTTTAACTCGTAGTAAAGATATTGGGATACGTCCCCACCAGTCAGCTATACGCCGATGTAAACTGTTGATCGTGATCCGTGCGACGTCTTCTATATACATTTTTGTATTACGCCTACAGGTGGACAATGGACACGACACAGCTGAGACATGTTTGTGTCTGCCAGAAGAAAAAGTAACAATGAACTGTTGCTCATAGTTTTTATTTACCAACAGGAGGGTTTGGTAGCGAGGCGAAAATCTAGAAGAAGAAAGAAATGATTGAAATTAATCATTTGTGTTCAAATTGCGCTCACAAATACCGAATACCTGAGTTTGCATGTTGAAGGGTCAGAAAAATAACGTGTCTTGAGTCGAAAAGATTAGGTACCTATCTTTTGGTATGGGTGCGTCACGTAACGCTGTAACTTCATGTTGGGCGTTATAGTACATTGTGGAACTATTAGCGGCGGTGGGGTAGCCTAATGGTTAAAGCGCCCGCTCGTCACACTGAAGACACGGGTTCGATTCCCCACACGGGTATAACGTATTGAGCCCATTCCTGGTCTCCCCCGCTGTGATAATCCTGGAATATTGCTAAAAGCGGCGTAAAACCATACTCACTCACCCACTCGCTTGTCTCTACTCGTAGCACAGGGTCCGAACAAACAGTGATAACATGTTTTTAAATCTTGTGTTACGGAATTGCATAAACTTAGACTAACTTCAAAATTGCTAACATGAACGTGTTAATTTTCAAGCTTAAACACTGAATTGTATTGTTTGTCATTTTTGTTCAAAAAGGTCAAAATGCGTCCTAGTTCGGAGTGCGATGATGACTTACCTGCTGGTACTTATTGACGAATTCCGCGAGACTGACGACGCCATCACCTGAAAAGATGATGACATGGGTTTGTTTGGGTTGTTAATTTGTAATTCCTTCAAGTTTTGTCACGTTCGGCCACGTTTGTTTTGCGTTTTGTCCCGGTTGTTTCACCCTTGCTGCCCGTTTTGTCCCAGTTCTCACGGCAAGCTTGGTTGTATGGTAGCCGATTCGTCCTGTTCCATCACGAGGCATCCAGGCGTGTGACGGTTTACAGGGCAGGCGAAATACGGCACGTTGCGTCCTCTGGCATTTCCTCTCTGCAGCCGATGATCGCCTTCTTCCTGCAGTTGATGATCGCCTTCTTCCTGACGCAAGGACTAGATGTATGCCCGTAGCAAACTTACAAACGCAAAATAGTCTTCATCTTGGGGGTTTTATGCTGCGCTTATGTCTCAGGATACAATGGCTGCTATTACTTGGGAGGCCTTTTTTATACCGTGGACAGAAAGCTGGCCGGCATCCACGTTTCATCCGTAGCAAGTCTTGACAGAACGCGCAAAATGTGTCAAAACCTTGATCAAAACGTGAGAAACGTGAGGGAACCCATCAGAACGCGACAGGCCGGGAGGAAACGTAATGGCATCCGTAGTGGACGGCGGGCCGAACCGTAGTGCGCCTTTGAGCTTCCGGGACTCAGCAGCCTGTGTTTCCCAACAGCCCATCACGGATACCGTGATAGACCTTGAGAAAACTTAGCAGGACCTAACAGAACTTGAGTTTGGAGGAAAAACGGCCAAAACCCATGGCGCACTACGTTTCGGGGAAACGAGGCTGTCGTGGCCTCCGGGGACATAGTGTAACCCTAGCACAACGCTGATGACCCGGGTTCGATGACCCGGGTTCACTCATGACCGGCTAAATCGTCGATTCTGGATAAGACAATCAAGTGAGTCACATCGTGAATATCCATTTGACCACCCGATCTCGTATCTTTTGACAAGCATGGGTTGATGAAGACGTGGTCATAGTCGAGGTCAAGGTTCATTACCGTCGGTGTCGAACGCGGGGATGACGTTTTCTGGAGGACATCGTCGTGGTAGGCGTCAACAAGCATGGGTTGCTGAAGACGTGGTCATAGTCAAGGTCAAGGTTCATTACCGTCGGTGTCGAACGCGGCGACGACGTTGTTTACTTCGGTCCTCTGGAGGACATCGTCGTGGTCGGCGTCAACAGGCTTGAAAACCGCTTGAGCAATGTATTTTGGTACCTTATTAACACTCATATACTCGGCCAATGTCATCTTGCCATCATCTGAAATTAAAAGACATATTTTAATTTATGATATTCAATAACAAAAGATTATAACTATCTTAAGCTATGTCGTGAGTGTTAAGCAATTTGGTTCTAAATCAAAATGGCCTGGTTTAAAGTCCAGTTTTGTGAAGAACTATACTAATATATTTTCCGGGTAGTCATGGAGGAATTTTGGTGTACGAGTACTAATGAACTGGGTTGCTCGGTAGACATCCGTCTATAGTGCAACCTTTTAATGTGGATCCTGTCCTTCTGGAATATCAACTTTTCTAAAGATTGCTGTGTGGAACATATCACGAGACATAGTATAAATTTACGAGTCGGGAGACCTGATAGGTGTGTCGGCAAGGATATTTTACAGTGAGTGAGTGAGTTTAGTTTTTTAGCAATATTCCAGCAATATCACGGCAGGGGACACCAAGAATGGGCTGCACACATTGTACCCATGTGGGGAATCGAACCCAGGTCTTCGGCGTGACGAGCGAACGCTTTTACCACTAAGCTACCCCACCGCCCCCTTATATTTTACAGTGAAGAGCGGCATTAGTACGCTGTCGCTCGTGAAACCGTATCTTCCCCACGATGTCATTCTAAATCAACGGATACAATAAACCTGTCCATGTATATATTACACAGTCGAACTGTGGTGCTACACTCTCTCTTGGTGACTCATTTCGTCAACACATAAGAACGGTGGGGTAGCCTAGTGGTTAAAGCATTCGCTCGTCACGCCGAAGGCCCGAGTTCGATTCCCCACATTGGTACAATGTGTGAAGCCCTTTTCTGATGTCCCCCGCTGTGATATTGCTGGAATATTACTAAAAGCGGCGTAAAGCTAATCTCACTCCGAGAAACATGTCTCCGAACCCTTCCTTTTGATTCCGTGGCAAATTAGGATTTATATTGATTGCGAGAGTGATAGTATATGTTAGAGAGATTGTCTCGTGTATTGTAAAACTCATGTTTTGAATAATGAGTTGAAAATAATAAATCCTCAAAAGATATTCTGAACAAAACCTACGGTTGAGGTCATAATGGTCAAAAACATTCAGAAATTCTGAAACATCAGCAGTGCCGCTTCCATCACTATCGATTCTGCTGAAGGCTTGCTTGAAAGTTGTCGCCAAGTCCGGCGCAGTTCTAAAAGAAATTAAACAATGAACATCAAAAATAGGATATCGACACCTACATGAACAGTAAACAACACTTGTAAAATACTGACACCTACACCGACAGTAAACATCGCTTTTAGAATACTGACACCTACATGGACAGTAAATAACACTTGTAAAATACTGACACCTACATGAACAGTAAACAACACTTTTAGAAAACTGACACCTACATGGGCAGTAAACAACACTTTTAGAATACTGACACCTACATGAACAGTAAACAACACTTATAGAATACTGACACCTACACCGACAGTAAACATCGCTTTTAGAATACTGACACCTACATGGACAGTAAATAACACTTGTAAAATACTGACACCTACATGAACAGTAAACAACACTTTTAGAATACTGACACCTACATGAACAGTAAACAACACTTTTAGAATACTGACACCTACATGGGCAGTAAACAACACTTTTAGAATACTGACACCTACATGGACAGTAAACAACACTTGTAAAATACTGACACCTACATGAACAGTAAACAACACTTTTACAATACTGAAACCTACATGGGCAGTAAACAACACTTATAGAATACTGACACCTACACCGACAGTAAACATCGCTTTTAGAATACTGACACCTACATGGACAGTAAATAACACTTGTAAAATACTGACACCTACATGAACAGTAAACAACATTTGTAAAATACTGACACCTACATGAACAGTAAACAACACTTGTAAAATACTGACACCTACATGAACAGTAAACAACACTTTTAGAATACTGACACCTACATGGGCAGTAAACAACACTTTTAGAATACTGACACCTACATGAACAGTAAACAACACTTTTAGAATACTGACACCTACACCGACAGTAAAACATCGCTTTTAGAATACTGACACCTACATGGACAGTAAACAACACTTGTAAAATACTGACACCTACATGAACAGTAAACAACACTTTTACAATACTGACACCTACATGCTAAAGTAAACAGCATAATTAGCGTATCGACACCTACATGGGCAGTAAACAACACATTTACACGGACACCCACATGGACAGTAAACAACACTTTTACACTGACACCTGTACAAGCTGCAGCGAACAACAATAACAGATATCGACACAAACAAACAAAAATGGCATATATTTTTATGTGAAACATCGTTTTAAGTCGGCTTGATTTCAGTCATACTACTTTGGAATCCGGCATTTCGAGGGGCATCAATTTATTCATCTGCTTAGGTTATATTGTCGAAATGCCCTATCGGCGTACCATTCTAAATGATACTACAGACAACTATAAAGTAACGAAGACAGATATCACAAATGTTTGCAACATAGTTCAAATCCCAAGGTGGTGTTAAACGTTAATGTTGAAAGAATCACGTAAAATGAACCGGTGGTGTGTCTGTGGAGTTCGATACATCCGGATTTAGTTTATTTAGAATGGTTTAGACTTTGACAATCGACCATAAACGTTGATCTCTATCTTTTCTCTGGCTGACTGGCTGGCTATCGATATATATCACAGAGATCGATCATCGTTAAACGAATATTGATCGATTATCGATAAAATATCGGAGAAGTAATTTTGAACAAAAACGACTAAAACTCTTTAATAAGGCTCGGATTACCAACAAAACCGCAGCCCTGAACATACTTTAGGAGCAGCCCGTGAATATAGACCTAACTTTGGGTATTTTCTGAGTAAATTTAAACATTATCTTATCACAATAGTTTATTTACGATATTATCGATTACAAAATGTTCTCATCGCTAAACGTTAAGAATGATTCCTATGGCCGATATTTCCGATTACCGATCTTTTTAGTCTGCCCAAGCTCCTCACACAGCATGAGGTGAGGTGAGGTGAGGTGAGGTGAAATTGGGTTTAACGTCGTGCTTGAGAATATTTCGCTCATATGACGACGTGCATGCGTGTGTATGTGTATGTGCGGCTGCTTGTACTAGCCCAGACTTAAGCTGGGTTTATAGTGCTAGCCCACTGAGATACCATGCCGCAGTGAGGCATGAATATCCCACTCAGACACATTATACTGACTCCGAGCCGACCAGTCCTTGTTGTACCCATTAATGCCGAGCGCCAGGCAGGAACCAACAAGTACCACATTTTAACGTCTTTTGGTATGACGCGGTCGGGGATCGAACCCGCGACCTTCTGCTCTCCGGGCGGACGCTCTAACCACACCACCACGGCGGCGGTCTTCCTCACACAGCATGAACTTACGATGGGGCGCTTAGTGCACCGTAAGCGAAAGCCAGCACAAGAAGGCAAATCATCCTGGAAATCAATGAAATGGAAAGTAAGTAAAACGAATGTTTCTTTGAAACAATCAAATATATCTATTTTCAAAAGTTTTATATTTTTAACAAAAACAATATTGTGTGCGTTTGAACAGTATTCATGTATGTATGTATGTATGTATGTATGTATGTATGTATGTATGTATGTATGTATGTATGTATGTATGTATGTATGTATGTATGTATGTATGTATGTATGTATGTATGTATGTTAACATATCGGTGCAAATTTGTTACAAGAAATCGAAGCATTTGTTTAGTTTTTATTTAACATTATCCCTTTTGTTGCTCCATATCCACTTATAAAAAACTGTAGACGGCATTTAAAGATTAGAGATAAGATATTAAATGTAAAATGCAAAAAGTATTGTTATCATTCTGCAGCTAAAAGGCAAGAATATTTTGTGACAACTCCAAGTTCAAGATCAATAAACAAAATAAAAACATAACGCATTTCTTATCAAAAGACAATGATCACTTTTGTATTCATAAATTCAAAAACTCTTAAACATTAAAAAAACTGTGACCGTTTCTCTAGATATGATCAAGATGTCAATTTGACTTACCCGATTGACGTCCAAAAGAAGTGGCAACAAGAACAACGAACAACGGGTGCTGTTAGTGACCTATCCTAAACACGACCCTGCCATGTGACCACGATAAGGTGAACCTATCTTAGAAAAGACAAGCTGGCATCTCCCATGACCGAAGTAAGTAAGGGCATTCTTCAAAAAAAAGAAACGCTCGGACGTTTTCAGAAGTTCATTTCGATATATTCTGACAGCAGTCGTCATTAAGACAATTCCTCTGTTTGAATCCCGTTAATCATGTCGTGGTTGTTGTGTATTGAGCACAAACGCATTTACAATGTCTGTGTAAACGTTTGTCATAAAGAATGAAAACGATGCATGAAAAGTGCATGCAGAAAAAGTGGTTCACGTAATGCTCGTGCATGAAACATGAGTAGAGACATCAATTATAAAAGGTCAAACCAAATTCATCATTTCATAACGACATTTACGACGTAAACGAAGATAAAAAATGAATGCTTCTGACTGAAATTGAAATGTCATTGAACGTTTGGAAGCAGGGGAGTCCCAGTCTGCCGTTGCATCGGCATCGATATACCCGCTTCAATTCGACCCAAGAAGTGGAAGACCAAGAGTGACCACTCCTGCTCAGGACCGATTCATCTTGCGTCACCGATTTGCTACAGCAACGGACACTGCGTTCGACAGGTGGACAGATTTGGTGGAAGAGCGTCATGTGGTGGGCAGCCCCGTCCTACACGTATAGATCAGAGCCAGTAGAGGTTTACAGCAATCGTACAGCAAATCGCTACATCGACCAAATCCTGCGACATCACCTGCTCCCACTTTTTAACCGCCAGAGGGAGCTGTTTCAACACGACAACGCTCCACCCCACACAGCTCGTGTAACAGGTGTCTGTCTCGCCAGTGCAAAGGGCAATGTACTTACAAGGCCTTCCAAATCGCCTGATCTGAACCCAATCGAACATCTATGGGACGAACTTGTTCGACGAGTAAACGTCACCATCGTCCTGAGACAATTGCAGAATTGCCAACCCGTTGCAGGAGGAATGGCGAAGAATTCCCCAAGCAAAAATCCGACGACTTCTGCAATCCCTTCCAAGGCGATGTCGAGCAGTGACGGCTGCTGCTGCTGGTGTCATCAGGTACTGACACATGTGCAGTGAGTGAACTGAATGAATGCTGACAATGGCAACAATACATATGTTCATCCGTGTGTCGAATGTTCTTCATCTATGTTTAAGTTTAATCGACTTATATAGACTTAAATGCACTTTATACATTTCCTTATTTTTGGCCTGTGCGTTTCCTTTTCTTTCTCTTTTTTTTATATATGTGATCCATTTCATTGTATCTGAGGAATATACTACAAGTTATACAGTTTTCCCAGATATTATTGAGAACATCTTTGCTTCCTAATACAGATAATAGAATTTTAAAATAGGTGTTACGTTATGTAGTAAGATACTCAATATGGGAGGCAACTCTTGTAGGCCTAAGAATGAACCTTACTACATCAAGAGTTAGCTCCCCTAGTGTAGCAGACGGCTTCCTTTGTTGACATGGTAGAATTGACAGCAGAAGAGAAAAGAAAGCTGGTTCTAGATGATTTTGAAAGGGGTGTGACTAATGCAAAAGACTTAGCTTGTAGACATCCCATCTTGTGCCCCAGGAGTTGAGCACAAGACAGGGACAGGAGGCCAAGGAAGTTCAGTACTACGGATCGCCGGCGACTTGGTCAAATTGTGATAGGGGAAAATTGAAATGCGTTGAGGATATCAGAAATGAGATTAAGAAAGGAAGTTCTCAGGTATGTAATGAAACCCTAAGACGAGAATTACAAAGACTTAACTGGGTGAAAAAGCGCGAAGTTTCCTCACCATTGATGAAAGATGCACAAAAAGAAAGACGTATAAACTGGTGTAGGGCTCACGAAAATTAAGATTGGGATAATGTTTTCTTTTCTGATGAAAGTCCTGTCTGATTTTGTCCGAACTGTGTGAAAATTTGGACATCTACCAACGCCCGAAACATAGCCCGAAATTTCACATGTGGGGTGGGATACCATCACGTGGAGTGACGCCGTTGTGTATTGTCATCGGAAATTTGACGAAGGAACGATATGTTGACATCTTAAATGGTCACCTCCTTCCAACGGCACGAACACTGTATGACGATAACTGGATTTTCCAGCATCATAACAACCCAAAACACACTGCGGGCTACACAAAGCAGTGGTTGTCGGACGAAAATGTTCAAGTTTTCGACTGGCCCAACTACAGCCCAGATCTTAACCCTATTGTGAATGTATGGGGACTAATGAAGGACAGAATAAACTTTGATCGGTAGTGTACCTAGGGGCATTCAGTCGTGTATTGCAGGGCAAAGAGGTCTGACAAAGTACTGAAAAGACACTTAGATTGTAAGAGAATCATATCTCAACATATTAATGTAAGTAAAACTTCTATAGTTTTTACACACGTATTAGATATTTGCCGAAACAACTTTCTCAATAATTTCTGGGAATACTATATAATTACCTTGAACAGAGTGCGAATATTATCGCCGTATTGCTTTAATGATACATATAGATCTTAATTTAATAATTAAAATTGGTTCAAATGTTTGATATGCCTTCTTCTCTGTATCTGAAGAAATGTTATCAATTCCAATAACCGACGAGCAAAACTCGTAGTACAGATGTTGGGATACGTCTCCACAAGGCCAGCCAGGCTGCAACTGTGTGTCATCATTCTGGCAGAGAGGCTTTAACTCGTGGTATAGATGTTGTCATCATTTTTAATGGGGAATACAGATGTTGGATACGTCCCAGCAAGGTACCCCAATGACTAGCCAGTCTGGCAGTGTGGTTGTGAAGTTGGGAATACAGATATTTGGGGCAAGGCAGCCAGGCCTGCAGTCTGTGTGTCATCATATTGGCAGTGTGGTTGTAATGGGGAATACAGATGTTGGGATACGTCCCAGCAAGGCCAGCCAGTCTGCAACTGTGTGTCATCATATTGGCAGTGTGGTTGTAATGGGGAATACAGATGTTGGGATACGTCCCAGCAAGGCCAGCCAGTCTGCAACTGTGTGTCATCATATTGGCAGTGTGGTTGTAATGGGGAATACAGATGTTGGGATACGTCCCAGCAAGGCCAGCCAGTCTGCAACTGTGTGTCATCATATTGGCAGTGTGGTTGTAATGGGGAATACAGATGTTGGGATACGTCCCAGCAAGGCCAGCCAGTCTGCAACTGTGTGTCATCATATTGGTGGCAGTGTGGTTGTAATGGGGAATACAGATGTTGGGATACGTCCCAGCAAGGCCAGCCAGTCTGCAACTGTGTGTCATCATATTGGCAGTGTGGTTGTAATGGGGAATACAGATGTTGGGATACGTCCCAGCAAGGCCAGCCAGTCTGCAACTGTGTGTCATCATATTGGCAGTGTGGTTGTAATGGGGAATACAGATGTTGGGATACGTCCCAAGCAAGGCCAGCCAGTCTGCAACTGTGTCATCAACTGTGTGTCATCATATTGGCAGTGTGGTTGTAATGTGGGAATACAGATGTTGGGATACGTCCCAGCAAGGCCAGCCAGTCTGCAACTGTGTGTCATCATATTGGCAGTGTGGTTGTAATGGGGAATACAGATGTTGGGATACGTCCCAGCAAGGCCAGCCAGTCTGCAACTGTGTGTCATCATATTGGCAGTGTGGTTGTAATGGGGAATACAGATGTTGGGATACGTCCCAGCAAGGCCAGCCAGTCTGCAACTGTGTGTCATCATATTGGCAGTGTGGTTGTAATGGGGAATACAGATGTTGGGATACGTCCCAGCAAGGCCAGCCAGTCTGCAACTGTGTGTCATCATATTGGCAGTGTGGTTGTAATGGGGAATACAGATGTTGGGATACGTCCCAGCAAGGCCAGCCAGTCTGCAACTGTGTGTCATCATATTGGCAGTGTGGTTGTAATGGGGAATACAGATGTTGGGATACGTCCCAGCAAGGCCAGCCAGTCTGCAACTGTGTGTCATCATATTGGCAGTGTGGTTGTAATGGGGAATACAGATGTTGGGATACGTCCAGAGCAAGGCCAGCCAGTCTGCAACTGTGTGTCATCATATTGGCAGTGTGGTTGTAATGGGGAATACAGATGTTGGGATACGTCCCAGCAAGGCCAGCCAGTCTGCAACTGTGTGTCATCATATTGGCAGTGTGGTTGTAATGGGGAATACAGATGTTGGGATACGTCCCAGCAAGGCCAGCCAGTCTGCAACTGTGTGTCATCATATTGGCAGTGTGGTTGTAATGGGGAATACAGATGTTGGGATACGTCCCAGCAAGGCCAGCCAGTCTGCAACTGTGTGTCATCATATTGGCAGTGTGGTTGTAATGGGGAATACAGATGTTGGGATACGTCCCAGCAAGGCCAGCCAGTCTGCAACTGTGTGTCATCATATTGGCAGTGTGGTTGTAATGGGGAATACAGATGTTGGGATACGTCCCAGCAAGGCCAGCCAGTCTGCAACTGTGTGTCATCATATTGGCAGTGTGGTTGTAATGGGGAATACAGATGTTGGGATACGTCCCAGCAAGGCCAGCCAGTCTGCAACTGTGTGTCATCATATTGGCTTGGACAGATGTGGTTGTAATGCAACTGGGAATACAGATGTAATGGGATACGTCCCAGCAAGGCCAGCCAGTCTGCAACTGTGTGTCATCATATTGGCAGTGTGGTTGTAATGGGGAATACAGATGTTGGGATACGTCCCAGCAAGGCCAGCCAGTCTGCAACTGTGTGTCATCATATTTATCTGCAAAACAAAACTAAAGTTTGTAAATAGGAGTGGAACTTATACAATACGACTGAATTATTGTTGAACAAATCATTCAAAAGAGAAGCATCTGATATTTTTAACAATTATAATTTACCGTCATCCTCTAGACTCCTCCACAGGGTTTTAGTTCTTGCTTCTGTTCTGATGCCGATTGATTGTATTGAACTGTTTTTAAGGCAAGAATTTATGGATGCCAATTTCTTTATTTTGATGTGAACCGATTTTGCAAGTCTTGGGTTCTGAATATGCTGGTCTGGGGTATTACATTTTGCTGACACTCTTACCTTACTGTTTTGGCAGACTTTGTTTAATCGCGTCGAGTTTCTGAAACACCAAAACATTTAGTACTTCAAAATGTACACCTAAACCTATAGAAGATGACTGGCGGGAAGTATCAGTTTCCAAGTCGTATATTTTCCATAGTGATGGCTGGATACATGCGGACGTCGAACGGCCCTCCCTAATACAATGGGGTGTACCCGATCTTGGCTGCTCCGTGTGTTAGTCTGGACTGTGAGTGAGTGAGTGAGTTTAGTTTTACGCCGCACTCAGAAATTGGCGTCTGGACTGTGTCGTTTAGTCAAAACGTCATCGTTTCCTCTACGGCTAGTGTTTGCCCGAGGCAGGGCGCCCTGCCTTTTTCATTTGATGCCTTCTCTTTATTACAATAATTGATGTTAACACTTGGTGGTTTTTAGTTTCTATTTCATGTTGAAGTTTAGTGAAATAACTGTGCTCTTTGAGTCTTTAAGAATCATATGCATGGATAACTTAACATAATACTTGGAAATCTGCTCCTTTTGAAATAATGTCGCCCAGCCCTTTTTCTATCCTGGGGGTGACACTAACGGCAGTCGATTTTGTATATTCTATGCTATTTTATTTGTTATAAATGTATGCATGAAACATCTCTTCACTATGAGGTGGTGTAGTCGAAAATGATATTTTATCTGTCCGAGTGTAAACAATGATGTTTCCTTGTCCTTATCCAAACTGTGTTGTTTGATCTGCACTGGTGCAAACCATGATGTTACATGTGCGCCAGTCCAAGACATGATGTTTCATAAGTAATGTCACATCAGAGTTTGTCAAACGTATTGAGTTTAATCTGCTCTTCTTGACACCATGCTTTTGTGAGTGTTGGTATAAACTGTGCTATTATTCCGTGTTAACGGATTTGCTGTTTCTGAGAAATACGTACTCCTGTCTACACTACGTATAGAGTACGTGAATCATCTTTCAATGTTTCAGATTTACTCACGATTGTCATCCAGGCGACAAACTCACTGCGGGTGATTTCACCATTTCCTGAAGAAAATGCAGAATATAGCACTTGATGTTGTAATATAAGAGTAATATTTTCAGCATTTAATTACCATGGGAATGGCATTGCCAGTGGTTGATAGCATGAGCAAACATATAAGCTTCGTAACAGCCTGGTAATGAAATAATTAATTCGACACACAGGGGACCGCACCAGTCAGTAGGGACAGTGAGTGAGTGAGTGAGTGAGTATGATTTTTCGCCGCTTTTAGCAATATTCCAGCAATATCACGGCGGGGAACACCAGATATGGGCCAGTAGGGACAGAGTGGCTGTCGAGTGAGTGAGTCAGTGGGTGAGTGAGTTTACTTTTACGCCGCACTCAACAATATTCCAGCTATATGGCTGCGGTCTGTAAATAATCGAGTCTGGAGCAGACAATCCAGTGATCAACAGCATGAACATCGATCTACGCAATTGGAATACAGTGACATGTGTCAACCAAGTCAGCGAGCCTGACCACCCGATCCCGTTAGTCGCATGGGTTGCTGAAGATCAATTCTAACCCGGATCTTCACGGGCTGTGGCTGTCGAAGTCACAACAATATGATGACTACGCTCGTAGATAATGGAGTAAGTTCATGTCCTTTTGTCTTGTCACTCCATTGCATTAAAACATGCTTTAGGATTAAGTAAATATGTTCCGTGTATCAGCGTACTGTTTGATTTAAATAGTGAGGATGTTCCCAGTGCATCAAAGACGCAGCACCCAGCGTTTGCATCCAGGACGGTTGAAGTCTTGAATGTCTGAGATAGAATTGGTCTAAAGCAACCCATTGTTTGTGTTGAAGGCGACTAACGGGACTGGGTGGTAAAGTTCACTGACAATATGTCAATCACACGATGTCGTCACACAGCTGTAAGATTGCCGCGTGCGGCGTTAAACAAAGCGCTAAGCACCAAGTAAGTGAGTGAGTTTAGCTTTACGCCGCTTTTAGCAATATTCCAGCAATATCACGGCGGGGGACACCAGAAATGGGCTTCACACATTGTACCAATGTGGGGAATCGAACCCGGGTCTTCGGCGTGACGAGCCAACGCTTTACCCACTAGGCTACCCAACCGCCCGCTAAGCACGAAGGCAGGTCACACAATGTCTGTAAAAAGGAGGGCATCATACCGTTTGTATCGAAGAGATTGTAAACACTGTTCATGTTTGCAAGCCACAGGACATTCTCATTGAGAGTATCAAACTCCTGGAATAGACCGACAGTCTCGGGGCAGATCTCGGGGGTGTGGTGACACACTCCAAAGTAGAACTCCTTCTCGGTCAGACGGTCGTCATCTGGAATGATATTCATAATGACATTTCCACTGGAACGACATATCTGTAACGACAGACACTGTAACGATTATGCAACCTGTAACGACATACATACTGTAACGATACATCAAACTATATAGGGAGAGAGAATGAGAGAGACAAGGATAAGGAAGAGAGAGATAGACAAAAAGAAAAAGAGAGATATAGACAGAGAAAGCGAGAGATTGTAGAGTGTAGTTATGGAGGTCGGTGAAGAGAATGTGTCAGATAGATGGGAAACTGGTATAGAGAGGGGTCAAACTACAGAGGAGTCGGTTACTAGAGGGTTCCGTATTTCAAACCGGTTGATGGAAAAAGTGTGCTTGATTTCTAATCGATGGATGCCTATAGATACGTCAGTTAACAGGGAGGTCAATATAAAGGTGAGGTGAGGTGAAATTGGGTTTAACGTCGTGCTTGAGAATATTTCGCTCATATGACGACGTGCATGAGCGTGTATGTGTATGTGCGGCTGCTTGTACTAGCCCAGACTTAAGCTGGTTTTATAGTGCTAGCCCACTGAGATACCATACCGCAGTGAAGCATGAATACCCCACTCAGACACATTATACTGACTCCGAGCCGACCAGTCCTTGTTGTACCCATTAATGCCGAACGCCAGACAGGGACCAACAAGTACCATATTTTAACGTCTTTTGGTATGACGCGGTCGGGGGTCGAACCCGCGACCTTCCGCTCTCCGGGCGGACGCTCTAATATAAAAAGAGTGACGGAATACAAAGAGGAAACTGCACACAGAGGGTATCAGATTACAGGGAGGCCGGTACAGAGAGAAGGGCGGATATTACAACGGGGAAGACTTAAACAGTGTGCTGAATTCCATGGAGTCCAGTATAAAGAGAATGACGGATTGCAGGGAGAAAAGTTTACAGAGAGTGGAGGATTACAGGAAGGCCGGTACAGACAGGAGGGTGGATATTACAACGTGGAAGGCGTAAAAAGAGCGCTAGATTCCAAGGAGTCCAATATAAAGAGAATGATGAATTACAAGGAGGAAAGTTTACAGAGGGTATTGGATTACAGGGAGGTCGGTACAGAGAGAAGGGCGGATATTACAACGGGGGAAGGCGTAAAAAGAGTGTCAGATTCCAAGGAGTCTAGTATAAAGAGAATGACTGATTGGAGGAGGTAACGTTTACAGAGAATGTTGGATTACAGAGAGGAAAGTGTAGAAAGAAATAATCTACAATGTTACCATTAGCGTCATACTGATGGAAGGCCCCGAGCAGTTCTTGGCTGGAGACATCCCCGCTCCTGTCAGTGTCTAGAAGCTTGAACAGGTGCTCGGCTACAGCCTGGGTGGTTTTGTGATGATCATGTTGACTGAAACAAGCATCGTCCTCCTCATCAACAATATCACAACATTGGGATGATTTGACGTCCACGATGGCGTCCCGAATCAGGGGCCCGTTCCTCAAAGGGGCCCGTTCCTCAAAGCGATCGTAGCGCTACGACAGTCGTAAGTCTATGTTAAAGTATGGGAGTTACGACAGTCGTATCGCTACGATCGCTTTGAGGAACGGGGCCCAGATTTCACTTCAGTTACCATTAATTAATAACATCCAGTCTTCACTTCAGTCGACGTTTAAAGGGGCCATTTCTGACACCGTTTTAAAAACATACCGCGGAGAGAAATAATATTTTAAAAATCAATGTTGCCATCTCTATCCTGCCTATATATACATTAGTGAGTGAGTATTGTTTTAAGCTGCTTTTCGGAATATTACAAGGCGGAGGAAACAAGGAACCAACCAACCACAGGGCAAACCCAGCGCCACTGATCTGGACATGTTTAGTCAGGGTTGAAATGTGTCACTTTCGATGCATCATATTTTTTAGCATTAATGTCACAACCATCAAAGAAAATACCTTATTTAGAAACATGCCAAAAAAAAAGAATTATCACACTAGATAGCAAGTACAATTTCAGCGGAAAATACAACAAAATCTATATTTGCAGTTTCTAACAAAGCACTAGTAATATTAACTTGTCTCTTGACAGTATGCGATCGACAGTTTGCCCCGTTTCAAAGGAAAGGTTAAAAAAATGGGGATTTGAAAAAAATCTATATGAAATGACTCGAAATTGCAGCTGACATTCATTAGTCAGCACGAAAATCCAATGTCTACGGTGAATTTGGAAGAGAATCATTGTAGTGTAAGATGTATAATTTATCATATCTTGGCATAACATTGCAACCCAAAAGGAAATCCCCAAATAAACAAACAGTATCATGTATCACTCTTAATGGATCCCATATTGCTGGTAAACTCCGTGGATTTGTTTTGTAGGAAAGAAATCCGACCGATTATCGACTTAATTATGTTTATATGTTCCATGCAAAGGATGCCTCCATGGTAGAAGTAATAAATGAATAAATCAAATAAATACTACAAGGAATCTGTTTTACCTAATTCTCAGTTTAACTATTTACCCTATTGAGAGATGACAGAAGTTATAGGCTGCAATAAGCAGTGACTAACCAAAGTATTTGTATTGGAACATGTTTGGGAAATTCTAAAGTTTATAAATATTCCGTATCAAATGCCAAAATAATAAGGCTTCTCGCTAATAATGAACAAATATTAAAATTCACGATCGCGCCTGGAGACACCCGTGTTCTGATATGTGAAGGTGGTATTAAGTATTCGATGCCCGTAAATTTCAATTCAAACCGGTGATTTGTCCCGTTCATGTTTTACCATATGGTGACATCTTAGATATAGAAAAACAAGGCTCTATCACCAAGTTCACTAGGTTAAACTAAAAATTTCTACTAGGAAGCATTCAACACTAACACGACAAAACAATATGCTTTTTGCTCATTAAAAATATTGTTTGAGTTTTAAGCTTAGTATTAAATGTACTACCAACCTCAAAGCCAAGGATACAAGACAGGAAAAAACGACTAGGAATTTCATCGTTCACTGTGGAGAGATTCGAAAAGAATGAAGAATGACCCGAATGTGTCGTTACATATATATAGGTAATATCTGTGGTATTTTATCAGGATTATGGATTTCCTGAACTAAATCCGCACCAATCCGGAAGCTATTGAAGTCACGAGAAAGTAAAATATATAGATTTCTTCCGATGAGAATACCTTTAAAACCATGTTATTTTTAAATATTGGTACTTTTTTTTATTAGAGACATATGGTTACAAACCTTCTAGAAGGCTTTATCGTAAGACGAGTTATCTGTCACGCGATCTTACAACTGACTTTTCACAGCTGATTATAGCTGGTCAGGTGAACCAGGCATTACCTAACCGCACTCTGTGAACTATTTCCACGTTGACGTGCATCGCTTTCAGCATTCTTTCAAATGGCGGTGGGGCAGACTAATGGTTAAAGCGTCCCCTCGTCACACTGAAGACCTGGGTTCGATTCCCCACATGGGTACAATATGTGAAGCCTATTTCTGGTGTCCCCCGCCGTGATATTGCTAAAAGCGACATAAAACTACTCATTCACTCACTCACCCATTCCTTCAATGGATTAAACGTTCTTAACTACAAGGATCCGATAATCCTTGGTACGAATCCCAAATGACCCCTGTCCAATCAACTATTCTTTAAAGTGGTAAAAGGCTTTGGTGGGCGTCAGCTTGAGCATTTATTATCAGGTCCCTGGTTAAGCGAACCACAGTTCGAAGCACGGAGTTACCTTCCTTTACCGTGTCAGGATCCGCTTGTCGTGGACTAAAACCCTCAGTGATGAAAGCCCTAATTATTAATCACTTGAGTGAAATCCACGAGCGAAATAAAGATGTCGCGACGTGAAATTACCGAAATAACCTGACCAGCAAAAGAATGTATTTTTGTTGTTTATATAGATTTTCAGCCCAGTAGATACTATTTTTAAGTTTTCAATTATTTGGTCAAACTAAGTTTATACTTTCTTTTGCACGGTATTTTACGTTAATCGCCGTTAACCCATTTACGTCATGACGTATGAAGGTCATGTAGCCAAGTTGGTAGAGAGTCCATATCACCTCCATGCCGGTCGTGGTTCGATTCCAATCAAGGAAACTTTCGAGTTTCATCATAGTAAAAACTCATGAAATAGAGAACCGGGTGGTTACAATGTGCGAACTCGCATATAGAAAGACTGCTCATTTGTTTCTCTGTTGCGCACCCCGATTTGCGCTACAGTTTGCCTGTGGTCCAACGTCTCGGATCTTCGTTCATGATGTCGCTCAGTAGTTTCTCTGGCCAAGACTCGATAATTTACATGCTGCCGTGATACAGTTGGAATGTTACTTATGTATTCTATAGAGGATATTATATGAGTGCCCATGTTATACTATGTTTACGACACGAGCGCCTAAACGAGAGCGAGAGATATAGCGATATTTAGGCACGAGTGTCGTAAACATAGTATGATATTGGCACGAATATAATATTCTGTTTATTACCGAAGTCGTCAAACTGAGGAAAATAAACCCAAATCTACTTTCAAACATAGGCTGGCTACCCGCCGTCGCCTTATGTAGAACGCAACGTCACAGAAGAAACGTGACGTCATAGCATTGTTCATGACGTCACCTCACCATGACAAAGTGATATTTTGCACTAGGGCATCGTATGAAAAATATGAACCCCGATATTTTCGCCCTCGTAGGTAATAAATAGCGAAATGAACAAGAAACGCGGTATGAATGTAACCGTTTGCAGCAATATGTTAAATGCTTTTTCTAGCGGTGCTACCTACAAACCTTGTAGTCGGTCTAAAATGTCCCCGTTTTGCTGGAATATTGCTAAAAGCGACGTACTAAATGTCACTCACTCACTAAAATGTCCACTGGTCAGTTTGTGTCAAGCCCTAGCGGCCAGTACAGCAAACGCCATTAGTTTAAATATCCACAGGTAAATTTCTCAGAAGCCGACCAACAGATTAGTACCAAAAGCGTCTGGTCAGTCGACAGTCGATTTAAAGGTCACATGCAAGGCAAAACACAACTTTGCAGATTCTGATACCCTTCGGTATGGACTTACAGTAACAAATTATCAAAACTGCAAATTCAACTTAATATAAAGTTGAAAAATAACGCGATGAAAAAAACCCCGCGAAATCGTAGTTCAAACGATTCACTAATTTCACCCCAGCGCTTGGGTGAAAAGTGGTTTCAACAGCTGTGCTGCGCTGCGCCCATAGCGCATGCGCAGTGATTAGGTTCGCGCGGTATGAACCGGGAAGGCGACTCGTAAAAACACAGCAAGTGATGCGTGCAAAGATTATCATTGTGGTCGAAGTTGGAGAACAAAAGATGTTTCTTGTGCTTACAAGCATCTTTGGTCTGCAGTAATAAAAATACACTGGTCCCATACTTGGTTGCAGATTTGCAAGCCAGGCTTTCAAGAAAGTGTAGCATTAGAAATACTAGTTTCATTGTTAAAAATTGCTCAGCTTGAAAACCGGAATGCTATACATGTCTGTGGAAACATAGAAAAATATGTTGATTTTGATAAGCAGTCTCTGTCACAGACAAAACTCAATGTCTGTTTTATTGACACCATGTGTCTGTCTGCCTGCCTATCTGCGAATGACAATATGCAATACACAACTTCAATCATTGACCACATGCAATTTGACCTTAACAAAACCTATCAGGCCATACATCATAAACAAAATACATTGATTTATGGCTCGTGCACCTGAGTTCTGTCTCTGTCACATTATGTAATTACACTTTGCACAGACAGGCAGGTGTGATCACCATCTCAGTATGTGTTGATCGGATCGAACGCAAATGCAGAGAGCATGTATTTACAAAACCCAACATCTCTACACACATTCTTTATGGATAACAACTTTTATTGTATATGATGTGACGTTTCGGTATGGATTCTTATACCGTTGTCAAGCAAGAGTGACAACGGTATAAGAATCCAAACCGAAACGTCGCATCATATACAATAAAAGAAGTTGTTATCCGTAAAGAATCTTACTTTCTTATTAATCACAATACTTCTAGAATGCCAATCAAACATAGTATCTCTATATACACACACACAATGAGCTCTCAGGGTTTCGGCAAATGAACCAGCCAATGAGAGACTTCGTTACACTTGAGTGCACGCCCACCCGCTCTGACTGGGTTCGGTCTCCAGGGTGCTTCGTTTCGAGGGAAGTAAACGCAAGTACAAAATATTGCACTTTTGATTCGCCATTGTACGCTTATAATTTTGTTTATTTGTTTTTTCACAATCAGCCATGTATATTATTTGTCATGAATAGGTGAAAATTGTGTTTTAATTATGTTTGTTGTTGGTTTTTTTTTTGTTGCATGTGACCTTTAACTAACGGGTTGTGTGTTTGTCATGAAGGATTATGTGTACTAATGTCTACTAAACATATAAAAATAGACATCGTAAAATCAGCAAGAATTTTTAAAAGTGTTGTGCAAGAACCCACCAATGCATGCTCTTTTACGAATATGACAGGTGTTAGAAGAATATTTAAGTCTGCGTTGGCGAGCTGTCTGTCTTCTCTCACAGGACCTAGAGGTAGGTGAGCCACTCGCTGATATGAGGTGTTTTTTGTTGTTTAAAGCCGAAATCGGAAATATTCGTCACGCCGAAGACCCGGGTTCGATTTCCCACATGGGTATAATGTGTGAAGCCCATTTATGGTGTCCCCCGCCGTAATATTGCTGGGATGTTGCTAAACCATACTCACTCACTCACTATATTGCCCTGAATATTCTGATATTGAAAAGATGGTTATACTAATTGGTGGAATTAATTGTGCACCATCGTTACCCGAGTAATCCTATATTGACCATCCCTTCCCAGACATACAGGTAATGAGCTTCCGTTAACATTTAGGATATACACATGTATTTCATTTTTATGTTTTACGAAACGGAAAATAGACTTAGTTTGAATGAAAATAACTATTGTTACATTTTGTTGATTTGCTTTTGGTTTAGTTCAATTAAACATTCCAGTCTATATATTTCATACCATAATACTCCACCAAAACCTTGTGTTTATCTTGAAGGAGGCATATTTTACAGGGGTATTCTGCTCGAATTTTAAGGCGAAGCGAAAACAATCCAAAAAATCTTGGTATAATCTCTACCTTGTCTAGGTAAAGTTACCAAATGAATATACTTATTTAAGCTTACATACGTATATGATGCTTAGATCTAAGAAGTACGTATATCTCAATATATGATATCACAATGATGTGTATCGTTACTCAGACCGTGTCTTGTGAAGTGAGCTGAGTGAGTTTAGTTTTACGCCGCACTCAGCAATATTCCAACTATATGGCGGTGGTCTGTAAATAATCGAGTCTGGACTAGACAAACCAGTGATCAACAACATCTACGCAATTGGGAACCGATGACATGTGTAAACCAAGTCAGCGAGCCTGACCATCCGACCCCGTTAGTCGCATCTTACGACAAGCATGGGTTACCGAAGATCAATTCTAACACGGATCTTCACGGGTTCTTGTGAAGTTGCGACCCCAGCTAATTAACATAAGTATAGTTTATGCAAGCCAGGTTTTGTGACTTGGTTGAATAAATTACTTTTTTGGCGTGAATAATTGCTCATAGAGTCAATCACTGGATTATCTGGACCTAACTAGGTGATTTACAGACCACCGTCATGCAGCTGAAGATATCCGAGTAAGTAAGTAGGGGTTTACTTCGCTGTTAGCAACATTCGAACAACGTCACGCTGGGGACACACGTTTTACCCATGTGAGGAATCGAACATGGGCCTAGTTTTAACCCCTAGGCTACCCTCCCGCCCCTGAACAGAACTACGTTAACGATAAATCTAGCAATGCATGGCTAACTTTAGGTAGGTGGTATATTTAAATGTCAAGTTCAAGACCACCCATTTGTGGTATGGATGAATCACGAACAGCATATTCAGTACCGTATACCGTTACATTTAAGCTCATCGGGTTCAGCATAACGGTAAAACATGAACACAGGTAAATGACATGATAGTGACAAAATATGCCATAATGCTGCATTCGAGAAAAGACTAAAATAAATCGAGATAAAAGGTCATCTCTAGTGCATGTTCGAGTCAACGTATTTCATATACGGGTGTACTCGAGGCAGCAATGTTCTGATTGCAAAAACTATAAGAATTCCATGAAGTATACCCATGTATTACAATACAAATTGGACAGACTCGAATTTGATAACAGATTTCTACAAAACAGTCTCATTGGTGTTTAATTAATTAAATTTTATAAAAATGTGTTATACTTATTCTTCCAGATTGAAATGAACAACCTCATCATCTTCTCGTGTCTTCTCGCCGTGGCGTTTTCAGCGTGAGTTTAAGATATGATGACAAAGGTGGTCTCAGGCTGCAATGCGCTGTACAGAGTTGCCTCCCTTAGACACATCACATTCGTCACCACTCGCCGTAACATCCAAAACATTCGTCACCACTCGCCCCTTTCCGTAACCTCAAAGCTTGTCTCGGAATAACAGGAGTTGGTTACGAATGGAATGCCTCCAAAACATTCCTGACCCACTCGTGTTATTCCGGGGCTTCTTGGAGGTTACGGAAAGGGGCGAGTGGTGACGAATGCCTCCAAAAGTCGCTATTCGGCTTGTCCCGGAATAACACGAGTTGGTCACGAATGCACGTACCATTTCGCCCTATTGTTTGTTTGTACGTTCGTTGGCTTCATGGAAACTGAAAGCATATAAGACCCGTATCAATAACACGCTCTCAGACTCTGTGTTCAAGGACTCAAAAATCGTATGACTTTTGTACATATATCCGATAATGAGAGAAAACCCGCTTTGGAACAATGGGATGACGTCACCAGAGGTGTCTCAACTGTGCTGACTCTATACACAGGAAGATACATTAGGTATATTTTTCTTCTCGACTTCAGCACTGACTCCCCCGTTGTAGCTGCCCTTAAAAGAGCGTTTTCCTCCGTCGACACCGACAAAGACAATCACCTCTCAGAATCGGAATTTGAAGCCATATATGACCTTTACGATAAGAATGGTAAGTTTTCTTTCCCGTGTTTATTTGACTTTTGTTTGGCGAGCTAGCTGTCTTCTCACCAGGGATCCTCAAGATATTAGGATTACACAAACCACACCCCACGCCTTCGGGTCATGATGACACACAATTAATCAAGCGAGTGAGCAGCCCTGACCATCGAGAGGTTGCTCCATTGTATGAATAGTTGAACTAAATCAGTTTTCATGTACAATACGTACAAGAAAGACATTCATGTTTCAAGTCAAGTTTATTGCATTCATTAACCAAGGAATTGTCTCCACTAGGTGACGGTCACTTGAGGTTGGCTGAGTACCTTGCGGCATCCGGAGTCCCCCAGGCTTCAGCTAAAGACAACTTTGACTACTACGATACCAACAAGGATGGCGATATCACGAAAGCTGACGTGAAGAGAATATTCTCAGACTACGATGGAAATGGTAAGTGAACATTTTGCTGAAAACCAGAAGACTATTTTCGAGTGTTCGAATAAGGGTTCGACCCATTTATGTTTCCAGGTTTGTCAGCTCTCTAACCATGCTCGACCCGTGAAGGTCCGGGTTGGAATGAACCTGCACAAATCGATGCTCATGCTGTTGATCACTGGATTGTCTGATCCAGACTCGAATATTTACAGACCGCCGGCAAAAAGCTGGAATATTGCTGAGTTCGGCGTAAACCTAAACTCACTCACTCACTCATTCACTCACTGTAGCCATGCTCGTGGATGTCTGTCGTTATATACTGGGCAAAAATAGTTAGGGATATATATGTAAATTTTGAAATTATGAATAATGATTTATTTCTTCATTGACACACTGATAAAATATCAACCATAAAAATACCAATATCCCTAACTTATTTTGTCCAGTATATAACTGGAATACAGTAATAATCAAAAGTAATTACCGATTTACGAAATACGACAGACTGGCGTTACTTGAGACAAAACTGGGCTGCGGTCGTAACCAGTTAACGTCAAATGTGACAGTGAAGCCGTCACCGTAAGTGGTATGTTGATGTTTGCCTTTTCAGCCCTACTTGCTGATGTCACGGTATGCATGCCTGGCAGTTTGCTGTTGGCACGTGCATATGGCTTTTTGACAGTTTTTGCCTTTTCAAGTAACGCCAGGCTGGCGGCTTTTTCTTGTTCCATCACGCAGTTGGAGGTTTACTTATGTAGCAGGGCATGGAGTCATCCCACAGATGACATCCTTACCTTGTCAGCCTCTTGACGGGGTTAACCTCTTTGGTCATGTGAGCAAGGCGCCCGACTTCGGATCAGAAGGTCCAAGTTCGAATCCCAGCACGGGAATCGGAAAATTTATGGCTGCTACGCTTAATATGTCGGAAATAAGTTTCAATCATTATGTGTGTAACAGGCCTTTCTTGGGAGAGTATTTATCAACATTGTCTGACACGTGTGTGTGTGTGCGTTCGTGCACGCGCGCGCATGTGTATTGTTGATAACATATCAGCTGATTATATCATGGTTTCGTGTTCTAACAGGGGATGACAAAGTGACTTTCGGCGAGTTTGAGCATCACTATGCATTGGTGAGTACTTACAGGATGATATTTTCAAAATATTCACATTGGTCGTCTAAGGCGCCCGTTCACCCGATCCTGAAATTAGACCTATTTGGCGAAACAGCATGGGTTACTGGAGTAGCTGGTGCACGTGATTGTGTCATCGGTGCGCAGGGGGTCAGGCTCGCTGAGTTGGTTGACACATGTCATCGGTTCCCAATTACGCAGATCGATGCTCATGCTGTTGATCACTGGATTGTCTTGTCCAGACTTGATTATTTAGACAGCCGCCATATAGCTGGAATATTGCTGAGTGCGGTGTAAAACTAAACTCATTCACTCACTCACTCATCGGTGCGTGGCAAGGGTGTATGCTCAGTCCCTTTCTATTTCAAATTTCATAAAAGACACAGGTTTGTGAAACTGAATAGAATTGTCATTTTGGGGCTCAGTTACATTTGTATTTTTCTGCTTTGTTGATGACCGCAAGGTCATTGCGGTCCAGCACCCAGTTTTAACTGCAAGCGCCCTCATATAAACTGAAAACCTTTGCCAACAGATCATTTCAGTTTCCATAATCACATCTTTGGGACTCTCTCCCCACAGAACGCAGATGCACGAAAGGTGTTTTTAAATTCCTTGAAACCATGCTTGCCTCGCCTGTACTTTAAATGGAGTAGTGACTGGAGTTCCAAGATAAAGCACGATTAGCAAAAGTTTAAATCATAGATGTGGTCAGTGGGGTAGCCTAATGGTTAAAGCGTCCGCTCGTCACGCTGAAGACCCGGGTTCGATTCCCCACGTCAGGACAATGTGTGAAGCCCATTTCTGGTGTCCCCTGCCGTGATATTGCTGGAATATTGCTAAATCGGCGTGAAACCACTTACTCACTTACTTTATAAATGTTTATTTCTAATGAAAAGGTGGCAAACAGAACAAATTTGCAAAAGAATATTCGTATTTCAACCATCATCCATGGTTTTGTTTTGTGAAGAATGAAAAGAAATCCCATAATAAATTAGGCGTAGAGAATAAGCAAGTTCATAAATGTTACCAGACAGCCTAATAATAGTTTGTTATACTTCCAACAACATTGATATCCTGTAATATATTGAAGTATCCTTTAGTTTTATGCCTTCCACACATTGTTTCACACATATCATTTCGCACCCGTGAAGATCCGGGGTAGAATAGGTCTTCAGCAACCCATGCTTGCCACAAAAGGCGACTATGCTTGTCGTAAGGGGCGAATAACGGGATCGGGTGGATAGGCTCGCTGACTTGGTTGACACATGTCATCGGTTCCCAATTGTGCTGATCGATGTTCATGATGTTGATCCCTGGATTGTCTGGTCCAGACTCGATTATTTTCAGACCGCCGCCATATAGCTGGAATATTACTGAGTGCGGCGTAAAACTAAACTCACTCACTCACTCATATCATTTGGATTCCAGGTCGAGAAAGCCATCGCTGGTGCTGGAACTGGCGTTGGGAAGTAACTGGTAAGGTAAATCGGTTGTAATGTAATCTTTCGGAATCGAGGGAGTTACTGTGATCACATATAGTATGACCAGATATTATTGAGAATTTTAGGAATATGTTTAATTGGATTTCTAGTATAAACAACCTTGACCAGCTATCAAGTGCTTGGTTTCATTCAAGAGAGACGACTCCGTTAATCCTTTTTCGTTAGTTTGTGAAGAGCTCTCCCCCTTTGTTTACTTGCTAGCAGACGACATTTTCAGTGATCCTCAGTATAGATGATTTAGAGAAGAGGAAGTTGATTTTAGAGTATTATAACAAGGACATCAGATCAGCTAAAGTGATTTCAAGTAGAACAGGCATCCCTTTGTCCGCTGTTTATCGTGTTTTGAAAAATATTGCAAATGGATATGGCACTGAGCACCAGGGAGGCGCAGGTAGGCCCAGAAAATTGACTGTCGGTGACAGGAGGCAGCTTGGTATTCTTGTTTCTAAAAATAAACGAAGGAGTTTAGAAAACTTAAGGCTGGATATGATTGATAGAGGAACTGTGGCTGTCTGTAAGGAGACAATTAAAACTGAGCTGCATGCTATGGGTTGGCAGAAAAAACGAGGAATTCCATCACCGATCATGAAACCTGAACAAAAGGAGCGAAGGTTGAACTGGTGCTTACAGCATAGAAATTTTAACTGGGACAATGTGATTTTCTCAGATGAAAGTTCTGTGTGGCTGTTTCCTAATAGACTGAAATTCTGGACTAAACAAACTGAAAAACCTTTCTATCAGCGCCCAAAGTACAGTCCGAAATTTAACGTGTAGGGTGGCATATCTGTGTTAGGGGCAACGCCCCTATGTGTATTTGAAGGGAATATGAACGGTGAGCGGTACACAGATATTCTCGGGGGACATGTACTTCCATCTGCTCACGTGTTCTATGGAAATTTTTGGATTTTCCAGCAGGAAAACGACCAAAGACATCGTTCAAAGCATTTACAGGCCTGGTTTCGGACCCAAAATATGACATTATTAAATCCAATAGAAAAAGTTTGGGGGCTTATGAAGGAAAGTGTCAATAAGAAAAATCTGACAAATATTGCTGAAATGAAAGAAGAGGTGGTCCGATATTGGGACAGCATGGACCACGACTTTCTAACTTCTTTGATCAGTAGTATGCCCCGCCACATTGAAGCCTGCATTGCTGCGGGCCCATGGTGACTTGACAAAATACTTGAATCTTTGAATCTTCCATATGTATTTTGTTCTGCTAATATTCACATTTAATACGTGAGTAATGAGTGTAAAAATAACAAATATACAATCTTTAAATTCTCAATAATTTCTGGTTGTACTGTATATACTAAGGCATAACTAGTTATAGCCTATCGTGGCGCTACGATCGAGCCACAAAATGTCGTATACATACAGCGTACGTTGGCCGTACTCAACGTTACATGACCTTGACTTAATGACGTTCCCTGGCGTTCGAAGAAAACAGCAAGAGCTCTATGACTAAGAACTAATGGTAAATAGTTTATGCATTTAATTTAACATCATGCCAGCATTACAAATGAATTATCATGTAATTCGATAACCGAGCTCACGACACGATACGATCGATAAAAACTATCGAATTGCATTTCTACTTTGATGCAAGACTTGTAGGTTGGTCAGTGCATGTCTGTGCGGTAATGGCTGAGGTCACAACCGATTCTACCTTGACACTGAAGAATGCTTGATACAATATGGCGTAAAATTCTTCTTACGCGTCGCCGATATAACTAAATTTGCGGCTATATAACCACCGGTATACGTCCCCAATTCGTCAAGCACAGTACAGTTATCCCCATTCTAATTCAACTCGTTTTACACTGTTTTTTTCGGGAAAGAAATTCATTATTTAAACCAGGTCAAAGTTCCTCTAGGTCAAAGGTTAATCATATCACTCCTTCAACTTACACCATCGCCAGAGAAAGTAGTTCCCTTTTCAAACTACACACGTTTTTTATGTGCACACAGACTAAATTTGACAATGATGAATAGATCATAGTATTATAGATAAAATGGACGGTATTATGATGAAACCGCCCTCTAGCTACAGAAATGAGCGGCCCGCTGATTCCTCAACTACGGGCCATTATCAGTTCTGTTGTCAAATGACGTCATAGCAGGTGACGTCACGCTCCATAATGACGTCATAAACCTTGTTTCATGATCTAACAGTGTTGGGTCAACAGCCCGTTGCGAGTAAGTTGTTTGAACTTAAAATTAAATTTATGATACTGTTTTGTCTTTTTTTAACACAAATTCCACCCATTTTAGCTGGATAGGGGAGTTATTTGACCAATGGCTTCTGCAAATGACAATGTCCTGCGAAACAGCGTTACCCCAATAGTGTAGGGATACATTCAAAGGTTTCGGTGAATCGGTTTTCAAATTGCGACCGTATATGCTGATTATACGGTCGGAAATTTATAGCATTGACTAATCAGAACTCGTGTTACATACTAAGTTGAATTAGAATTCGCATTGAAACATCAGTGTAGATACATCGATGTATCGATAGCATACTTTCGAAATTCATATTCTGTATGGCAAGGTTTGCTTTTAATAGACGTTACGGTGATATGTCTGATTATATTCATTGCCCATAAGATATGTACGGACGATCGAAAGGGGACAAAACTATTAGGTGTGACGTTCCTCTTGACAAAGGGGTATCACGCTGTGTCAGTCTTGACACGTGGTATCCATGTATGTTCTGTAGTAGGGGTGGGTATTGCCGAAAGTTTTCATATGCGATATGTATTGCAATATATTGCAAGAATTCTTTTAAAAAAAACCTACTTATAATCGAGTTAATGCTTGATTTACAAAGCAAAACCACAACAAAATCACTATGCTTGATTAGGCTTTAATAAAAACTTTAAATCATGACAAAATAAAAATGCAAATAATATTTGGAACAAATGAAACAAGGAAAGGAACAAATTTAAAAAACCCGGAAATAGCCGAAGATTTCCGAGTGTTCTGAAGCCTTCCGAATGCATGTCAAAATACCGGTTTTCGATCAGCGTATCGCAATACGTATCGTTCTCATGCCTAAACCGGTTATATTGCGCAGCCTTATTCTGTAGGCATATTTGTTTTTTATTATAACACTAGCAAATAACGATTTAACCAGATAGAGAAATACTAAGAAGTGCTAAAATATCATGTATTTCCTTTCAGGCTCACCACCCACCTTACAAGATTGTTACGTCGCTGTTATCAGTTTGTACTGTACACAATAGATACTTTTCACTAAATCGTGTCCATCGTATCAATTATCGTATCAATTCTACCATCATCGCTTAGCTGTATGATGTCCCTCAGCAGTTAACATATACACAGAACATTAATGGTCAAATGGTTTTCGACGCCTTAGATTAACACGCAGAGTTACTTCCCTTAGCGTATCTGCTCGATCAGTTATTGGCTGATACAGTGCTCGGAAAACTCCCCAAACAGCCCTTGGTGTGCCAGTACCATACCAGTCGTTCCGGTTTGTTCAAATATACATCTGATTCCAGTTTCTCCTCTTTCGAAGGGAAGTTTCCTTAGATAGAGAAGGTATGACCATTCTTATATTTTGAGCACTTATTGTTTTCCCTTCCTGTTGAAACATTTAAGCGACACATAACATAATCACTACCTACAGTTGCTGGTGATGTATAGCCTGGATTTACATTTTGTTGTTTTGCAATGACTAACAATTTTACACTGAACTCGAACTAGTTTTAATCAATGTGTGACAGTCTAGTTGTTATACTATCCCTTGATGAAAGGTTTTTTTAATAAGTATACATATTTTTAGTCTTAGTACATAACTTTTTGTCGTCACGATATGGCTGAAATATTGCCGATGTGACGTTAAATATTAACTGACTCACTCACTCATAACATAATCATAACACTGTAGAGCGACCTTTGAACAATCACGTCACGTATGACTGACTGACTGACTGAGTTTGGTTTTACGCCGCTTTTAGCAATATTCCAGCAACATCACGGCGGGGGACAGCAGAAATGGGCTTCACACATTGTACCCATGAGGGGATTCGAACCTGGGTCTTCGGCGTGACGAGCCAACGCTTTAACCATTAGGCTACCCCACCACCCCCTCGTCACGTATGAAGGTTTTCTTGAAAACCACATATATAATACCAAGTGCCCTTATGGAAAACAAATAATGAGAAATATTCCTCAGCAACTATCTTTGGAGACATCTTCCAGCCAACTGTTTTATGGTAACGTATGGGTCCTAGAATGACGAACCTGTGAGCAAAAGCATCGAACACCAATATTCCAGTTATATCACAACAGTCTGTAAATAATTAAGTCTGGAACTTACACACAACAATTTATAAAACGTCACTGCAAGAAAATTACTTGCACTGACCACTGGAATTCAGCAAAACCACATGGTGTTAGCGAAAAGGGTAAGCATATCATGTCCTACCGGTATCATATGCCAGTCACATAATTTGCATAACATCTACCAGAACCCTGAAAAAGCAAACCAAACAGTTGCGTGAAGTATGGACCAGAACATTCTCTTCCCACAGAGGTTACTCCTGTCATATCTTCCTACGTAACCTCTGTTCTAATACGGCCCTTTCATGGTGTGAGCGTTCAAGACTCGTGATTGGAGGCAATCAGATTTAGTTGTGCAATTAGCGACGTTGTTTCAAAAGTGATCATTCGCAAGGCCTCGGTAATTTCCGTATGCTTCGAGAAAACTAAACCTCTCCCCCTACGCGATGCGCAAACGTTTCTTCTAGACAGAACTCAGTCATGTTATGGCGGATCAGTGGCGTCTCCATCGCCCTCCTTGACAACGGACAAGCTAGCCATTAAACGTCTTGTGTGTAACATCAACACAAGTCCCCGTCAGATGGGGGATATTTGTGGCCCCACATTTGCTTGTGTTAGTCAAGTTGAATCTAAGTCGATGTAAAACGTGTTCTGATTGGATAGAAAGAAGGGAGATAATTCGTGTTGCGATCTTTTGCCGCTAGGGGATTTTACGAGAACCGGGAAATATGGCCGTATTAGAACAGAGGTTCGTAGGAAGATATGACAAGTAACCTCTGTGGGAAGAGAATGGGACCAGAACAGCGTACGAACTGATTATGTTGAAACTTAACAAAACGACACGTTAATTCTGAATTGCGTCTGCTATGTTCGAGTGCAGAGACAATATAAATGCCTATCGACTTCCCATGAGGCAGGTACACTCTTATGAAACTGAAATGTCGATAAATCACTGTATCAACCGAAAGTGAAGTCAATAGCTGCTTTATTATATGACACAAAAATACATATAAAATTACAAAAAAGAAATACTAGCCTGCTTAGCTCTGATACATAGCGCTCAAATACATGATTGAACGCCGTGTATGGGAACGCTGTGTATCTTAGCAATAGTCTGCTCACATCTCTCAACCTTTTCGTCTGCCATTGTTTGGAAAGGTAAACAACTGTGAATCGTCACTGAAACGTAGCAATGCCTACTTTGGGGGCAAATCCAACACACACGCGTGATCACGAGTTTACGTTATGGGGTTTCATTCTGTTTTTAGCCGAGTGGGGTCTGTGGGTTGTATCAACCTCACGTGAGGTTGACTTAACTTTGTGTCACGTTATGCATGTGGCAATTCAACCAGTTACCCCATGCCAAATGTAGATATAGCATCAAAACCAGGTAATATGATACACCCGGCCTGATCACCCATACTGCATATCTTGACCATGTTGAGCACCAGAGCCATTCGTGGCCAACTCGTGGTATTCCGGGACAAGCCGAAGTCTTCTTGGAGTTTACGGAAATGGGCGAGTGGTGACGAATGCACCAGAGCTTGTGGTTAATATACCCATGCATCAGTTGGTCTATGAACATGTGGATACTGTTTCAACAGTGGTATAAACCTTGTTTGTTTTTTAGGAACCTGATATGTGGCTAGTTCCATAACAAGAATTCTTTTAGGGTGTGAGGTGTCATACTGGCCGATAACACTTTTACTGCTCCTGAGAGATCCTGGAAGATAGGAACTTTCCTTAGCACTTGGCCTAGGACTACAATCAGATGAACAAAACATTTAGCAGCCATGTAACAATTATACTCATAAATATAAGCAGGGAAGATCAACGTCGGGGAAGGGGGACACAAAGTCCCCGAGCCTGCACTCCACCCCCCACAATTAAGTGAGTGAGTTTAGTTTTACGGGGCTTTTAGCATTATTCCAGCAATATCACGGCGGGGCACAGCAGAAATAGGCTTGACACATTGCATCCATGTGGGGAATCGAACCCGGGACCGGCGTGACGAGCGAACGCTTTAACCACTGGACTACCCCACTAACCGTCTCTCACAAGAAGCATGTGTTTCTGGAGCCAGTGCTACGCCATGCTTCCTATAAGGATTCTCTTTATTACGACCAGCAAAAGTTGTTCGGGACCTTTCTTACTCTCTTAGTCCCCACAATTAGGACTGTTCTCGTAGTCTAGTCATACAGCGCTGTGTCGAAGTTACGGTTGTCTCGAAGTAAAAGCTTGGTCCCTGCATATTCCATATGTATTTATGACTATTCGGTTGTGTCAAAGTATTTAGCCTGGAAGTATACTAGCCACATAAAGAAACTGTGCATTGTCCCAGTTGATAAGAAGTACGATAACAATGTCAAAGGTACACATAAACTTTAATGGGGCGATCATGAGACCATAACAAGTCGGGAGAATTTCAATTGAAAAGTCAATCACAATGGCGTCACGAGTCCACAAGCGGGACAGGGGTCAAACGACCATGTCACAAGCTCAATAACGGGTATGTCCACCATCGGCATTGAGAACAGCAGTGCATCGACGACGCATAGAGCCTATCAAACGTGCAAGGAAGGCTTGTGGGATGTCACGCCAGATTCTCTCAAGTTCTGTTGCAAGGTCAAGGACGTTATCTGGCGGATGAGGAAGACGGCATAAACGCCGATCCATCTCGTCCCAAACATGCTCTATCGGGGAGAGATCCGGCGAATTTGCAGGCCAAGGCAGTAAGTCAACGTTGTGGTGTTGCAAGAAATCTATAGCAACCCTTGCCGTATGAGTGCGGGCATTGTCCTGTTGGAACAATAGACCGATCCAGTCTGTCAATCAAAACTGGCGCATGCGTCAATTTTGGCCAATCAGCAGGCCGGGCGCGCTGTGTGGATTTGTCAGACTTATTTCCGGGGTCAAACGATGCCTCCGAAGCGATGTGCTTCGAATTATGCCATTTACACTCGCTATATTTATTACATATTGCTGCAATTTGATGTGTACCTTTAACAAAACAATTAGGTCAAGACAACAGAAATGGAGGCGGATCAAGAAACGCGATAGGCCTAACGATCAGTTAAATGTCTGCACCATCGTTCAGGAAACCTACGTCTGCCCGCTGATGAGAATTTGCACGAATTTCCACACTTTTGCACATGTGCAAAATCATTACCAATTGATGACAACAAATAGCAGTTTAAGACTTTGCAAGTGTTATAATCACGGACAATTCTTGTAACTACAAAATTGTTTTTGCTTAACGTTTTTAGTCACTACTACGCATTGAGTTGGTACGCCATAAAGCTCAAATGAGACAGGCGAGAAAGCCGTGACACAATGTAAACAAATCTCCATTTCAGTTAGGGTCAACCGAAATAGCAAAACTTGTTACATGAAAGAACAATGTGGCGGATATTTGTCCCCCTCCGCGCTTAGATATTGTTCAATTTGTCACACACATTGTAGGATGTTTTAAGTTTCATAAGCACAATCTGATGGCCTACAGTATCTTGTTAACAGAGCAAAATATTCGAGGAGTAATATTTTTTATTCAAACAGAAATATTGTCAGTGTCAGCAGTTGCCTATCATGCAATATCCAAGTATCAAAATTAGTTCATATGAGTGCCTATCAAACCATGCTTTAAATATTTCAGATTTTTTATAAAGAGTTGCATGGGACTTTGAATTGAATTACCTTCCTCCATGTTGATCGAATACGAAAACTATGTGAGAAGAATAGTGACTTTCTGGAGTATTGGACGGTGTGAAATAAAGTGTATATCTTAATTATGAGAACATTATTTGAAGTTTTGTTACCACATAAATTATTCACATATATTGGTACATTTTAGGAGTAATATTACAACTGTAATTTTGATTAATTCACTGGAAATGATAGCAAGGTATGTTTTAAGAATTTAGTTTTTTTTAGTAAACGTGGAAGGGTAATAAAATTAATAATAATCTAATCAATAATAAATAATTATTTAATTGATGACATATCAGATTCTTATGATTTTAAGGTAGAACTAGGCAAACAAACACCATACATATCATGGCAGGACAATCACTTGGTATTAACTTAGTTTCTTGGCTCCTGCTTTTAGATGTTTTTTTAAATACTACATTTACTAATAAGATAATTCTGAAAGAGATTGCTAGTGTCATAACTCATTAAAGTTATTTCAACATCCAGAGAATTTGAAAAAGCAAAGGCTACGTTTTGGTCAAACCCTGGTCAGGCATTATCCAGTCCTGGAACAGACTAACTTACAAAAATCTCAGTTGACTTTTCATGTAACGGAATAAATATTGAAACATATATTTAACCCATATTTGATGTAATTCTTCTGGTAAATCATCAGTTTTTTAGGAGGTTACTAATATTTGAAGACTGAGCAAAAGTTAGTGTTTATTAAGATGATGGATTTGGACAAATTGTTCAAGGTTTGTTGATGGTTATTTGGAAAATGAGCTTCATATTAAATTGCACACTGGTTTGTAGGAGGTGAACGCTTCAGGATATTTTCATGTCTGTTTTCCTAAACCTTTGTTATGACTTTGACCAAATTTTGAATCAACTTTACTATAATTTTTATGACACCAGTAAGTATCTCAGAAAAGGAAATAGATCAAAATCAGTGTTATGTCCTCTAAGGATATGGTCTCAGATCTAATAAAACAAAGATTATCATTGTTTAATTAAGAAGCAATAATGTCAATATGTAATTGTATTGACAAAAAGTTTTGAACATAAGATATATTCTTTGCACCTTATTTACACTAGTAGTTAGCTGTTAAACATCTCTGATGAAAAAACAATAGATCTACCTTGTATTTTGTGTAACGTTCTATTTCAATGCTAGTTAATTGTTCGGATAACTGTGGATCCTCTGTTCCAAGATTTTGCATCACGTTTCCTATTTCTGGAAAATGGGTCAGCTAGTGTACAGGTGCAGACTGTATCTTGGATCTTCTTTGTGTTCTGGTGCTGTGACATACCTGTACATAAACGCTGGCAGTTCATGAAATCCAGTATTGTGGAAGTTTGTATGTAAATTGGGATTCAACAACAAAGTACATATAGAAAAATAAAATGGAAATGATGATTACAAAAATTATTTCCTTATATTCAGTGTCATTTTATCATGGTGTGCAGATTTTGAAGAGAGAAACGTTACTGAGAATTGCTGCAGATCAGCTGTTGAATATTTGCTTCTGGGTATGTCCAGATACGTCCATGGAAACATACTGTTTACAAGCCCAATTACCTTTTCCAGATTTCCAAATAAGATCAAATAGGTTATGCTGTGATTGATTTGTTTACATTAATTATATACAGACAAATAAGGTGCATGAAGTAGTAGACGGGAAATATTTTCTGCTTTTTATTTACCATTCTCTTAATTCATTAAAAGATAGAAACCCATGTTTTCAGATTATTGAACTAAATTTGAACAACGCCAACGGATAAGTAAAGGTGCCACGCGCAGTGTTGATAATCTATTTATAGATACCGAAACGATCTGCAACATGAACATGTGGTTGTGTTCACGAGTTTTATAAAATTATAAACCCAAACAACAAAATTCAGTTATCCTTCCCCTGCTAATAGCTGTGACGGAGGTGAATTGCCAGATAGATTAATTGATTCGAAAGAAATTAGGCTTCCTACAGTCTCAGCAGCTAGTCGAGACGACTTTTCATCGGGCATGTAACTCATTTTCACTCGCCAGTTGCAATCTGCCAGCTAAAATATATTAAAAATCACATACGTATAACTTGCCTCTTTAAATAACATTCCCAAACGACGGATACCAAAGTATCACAAGCAGAATTCATCAACAACGTTCGCAATCACGTAACGTTTCGCCGGCGGTGACGCCATTGTGATTTGTCAGTGGTTGTCCCCCCTAACGTCAAAAACGAAGTGGGCGGGGCTTATCGGCCGGGACTGGATCGGTCTATTATGAAAGGGCCGTATTAGAACAGAGGTTACGTAGGAAGATATGACAGGAGTAACCTCTGTGGGAAGAGAATGGGGCAGGGGTTGAGCTTTCCAAAGTGACAGTATTGTGTGGCATTCGTTTGCTCTGTTTCTCTTTCTCTTGCTCTCTTTCCCGAAATGCACGTGCAACAAAGTATTGCACGTCTCAAGGACGAACCCACTGACGTCACGGAACGTGGCACGTGCATGCATGTTGGACACATATCACTAATCTCTGAGTTTAAATCCTTATGTGTCTACACAAGTTTGATAAGGTTATAAAACTGTATCTGTATTTTGTACACACTCCCTATCAGCCATGATGTTCGTGTAGATCACGTGTACTTGCTTACCTTGCTAAGGGCGATCACAGATTGTCACCTCCCACTCTGGCTCACCTAATCTGACATTATCATGATTACTGAATTTCGATAAATTCTGGTTTCGGCTCATTCCATCCTGTACACCGCAGTCTACTCTGACCCCGAACGTGGTCGATCATCAATATCTCGGGTTTTGTCACCCATGGACCGTCATCCACAGATAGTGAAACACTGAACGTACTGGCGATAGCAATCTCACTTCTGTCAGTTTACAAGGCGTCGGGGCAGCCTAGTGGTTAACGCCGAAGTCCCGGGTTCGAATCCCCCACATGGGTTCAATGAGTGGAGACAATTTTTGGTGGCCCCTGCCCTGATCACTTACACTCACTCTGTCTAGCAGCCAATAGCGTTGTACACGTTTAAATAATCGAGTCTGGACCAGACAATCCAGTGATCAACAGCATGATCTGCGTAATTGGGAACCGATGACATGTGTCAACCAAGTCAGCGAGCCTGACCACCCGATCCCGTTAGTCGCAATTGTCCACAGAGGTGAATCGAACTTCCATAAAAGTGTCACACAAATGGCGCCTGCCCATGAAGATCTGGGTTAGAATTGATCTTCAGCAACCCATGCTTGTCGTAAGAGGCGACTAACGGGATCGGGTGGTCAGACTCGCTTGACATGGGATAGATTGATTCTCATGATATTGATCACTGGATTCTCTTGTCCAGAATCGATCATTTACAGACCGCCTCCATATAGCAGGGATATTGCCGAGTGCGGTGTTACGCTACAAACAAACCGTCTGTAACCGTACGCGCGAGTATGGCGCTAGTGCAAACTAAAATAACCAGATTTGCTTTGATGTTAGCTTTACAGACATATACTGTTTTCCCAGAAATTATTGAGAAAATCTTTGCTTCCTAATACTGATAATAGAATTTTCAAATAGGTGTTACATTATGTAGGAAGGTACTCAACATGGGAGGCAACTCTTGTAGGCTTAAGAATGAACCTTACTACATCAACAGTAATTCCCCCTGATGTAGCAGATGCTTCCTTTGTTGACATTGCAGATTTGACAGCAGAAGAGAAAAGAAAGCTGGTTCTAGATGATTTTGAAAGAGGTGTGACTAATGCAAAAGAGTTAGCTGGTAGACATGACATTCCTCTGTCTACAGTATACAGAACTTTGAAGAATATTCAGTCAAGAGTTGAGCACAAGACAGGGGCAGGGAGGCCAAGGAAGTTCAGTACTACGGATCGCCGGCGACTTGGTCAGATTGTGATAGCGGAAAATTGAAAAGCGTTGAGGATATCAGAAATGAGACGATTATTAGAGGAAGTCTTCAGGTGTGTAATGATACCCTTAGACAAGAATTACAAAAACTTAACTGGGTGAAAAAGAGCGGAATTCCTTCAACATTGATTGAGAGATGCACAAAAAGAAAGACGTTTAAACTGGTGTAGGGCTCACGAAAATCAAGAATGGGATCATGTTATCTTTTCTGATGAAAGTTCCGTCTGGCTTCTTTCGAACTGTGTGAAAATGTGGACAAAAGATACCGTGAAATCAAAACAGCCCGTAATTTCACATGCGGGGTGGAATATAATCACGTTGTGTATTTTCACTGGAAATTTGAAGGAAGGAATGGTCACCTCCTTCCAACGGCACGAACACTGTTTGAAGATAACTGGATTTTCCAGCATGATAACAACCCCAAACACACTGCAGGCTACACAAAGCAGTGGTTGTCGGACGAAAATGTTCAAGTTTTAGACTGGCCCAGCTACAGCCTAGATGTTAACGCTATTGTGAATGTGTGGGGACTAATGAAGGACAGAATAAACCAAATGGGACTAAGCAATATTGAGGATATGAAGAAAGAAGTGGGATACGCTGTCACACGATTACAAACTTTGATCGGTAGCTAGGCGCATTCAGTCGTGTATATCAGGACAATATATCTCTTACAAAGTTCTGAAATGACACTTAGACTATCAGAGAATAATATCTCAACATATTCATTTAAAGGTCACATGCAACGTAAAACACAACTTTGCAGATTCTGATACCTTTCGGTATGGACTTACCGAAACAAATCGTCAAAAATGCAAATTCAACTTATAAAGTTGAAAAATAACGCGATGAAAAAAAAACGCGCGAAATCGGAGTTCAAACGTTTCACTAATTTTCCCCCGACTTTTCGGGGGAAAACAGGTTTCAACAGCTGGGCTGCGCTCATAGCACGTGCGCAGTGAAATAGGCTTGGAAGCGGGTTGTCCGGTGAATACTCGGTGAAGGCTTTGGTGTGAGCTATTTTTCTAATGTTTTGCTGATATCTCACAGGCGCGAGCTTTTTATATGTTATGACAGTAAATTAACTGTTTATATAATTTCACCACACGTTCTTCTTACCGAGTCACTTTCTCAGTTCGATACTTAAAAGCAATGTCATTATTTAGCGTTGACAGAATTTCTAACTGTGATATAGATATGTTGTTGTCACAGACAGAACTCAATGTCTTGTTTTATTGACACCTGTGTGTCCGCCTGCCTGTCTGCTAATGACAATATTCAATACACAGCTGCTATCACTGACCACATGCAATTTGAACTTAACACCAATCAGGCTATACACCATAAACAAAATGCATTGATTTATGGCCCGAGTTCGGTCTCTGCCACATTATGTAATTACACAGACAGGCAGGTGTGATACTTGAACACATGACATGTTATGATGTCTGTTGATTGCAAAATGTTATACACAAAATATGAGCATGTATTTACAAAACCCAATATCTCTACATATACACACACAATAAGCCGTGAGGGCATCTGCAAATGAACCAGCCGTTACACTTGAGTGCACACCCACCCGCTCTAACTGGGTTCGGTATCGCGGCTGCTTCGTTTCTTGGGAAGTAAACCGAAGTACACAATTTTGCACTTTTGATTTGCGATTGTAGGCTTATAATTTTGTTTATATGTTTTTTCATAACCAGCAATGTATATTATATGTCACGAATAAGTGATAATTGTGTTTTAATTATGTTTGATTTTTTGGTTGCATGTGACCTTTAAGTAAAACGTCTATATTTTAAATGTGTGAAACCAGGGATTTCATGTAATCCCTAAAAGAGTCGGCGATTTCATGAAATCACTTTGATCCCCAGGGAATTCATATATTCCCTAAAATATCAAGAGATTTCATCAAATAACTGATTTCCATGGTTATCCATTACACACATTCACTGTTAGGTTATCAGTGAATGTGTGAAATTAATATTTGTGGCTTAAAGGGACTCTGATCCACAGCAATTCCCCGGGTGATACACGATGTCCACCATTGTTTGAAAAAAGTAATTTCGATAACAACAATAGGCAATCAATCAACGTATTGGCGGTTAATGTTTTGAAGGACTGACTGACTGAGTTTGATTTTACGTCGCATTTAGCAATATTCCAGCAATATCACGGCGGCGGTACCAAAAATGGGCTTCACACATTGTACCCATGTGGGGATTCGAACCCGGGTCTTCGGCGTAACGAGCCAACGCTTTAACCACTAGGCTACCACACCGCCCAAATCCTTTGAAGGAAGGAACGTTGTTTTCACACAGGGACTTGTTCTGAGCTATACTCCCCAGGAATTCCATTATTCTACTTGGTTATCCATACTGGAAGTGAAATGGACAGATATAGTAGTAACTATTTTATAACGTCTACCCTAATTCATGTTTTGTGCCTTAAAATTTGAGTTTATCTAATTTCAAAAGGATTAAACCATTTTATATTTACAATCTTTATAATTAATAACAAATATACAGGTTAAACAAGTTAATGCCATTAAAAACAACATTCAGATTTACTAGACCAAGCGAACCCAAGCTCACTACTCTCCCCAAGGTCAAAATATTTCTTAAGTCAAATTTTACATCCATTTACATTAACATGAAATCCAAACTTTGCATCAAAATTAACATTTTTACCCAGAAATTTAACATCAGTGTGAAACTAATAAACAACAAAGTGAGTGAGTGAGTGAAAATTTGGAGGAGTCGGGACTGAGAATCCACTATGCTGCCTCATCACCCACAGCCACGGTCACTGATGTGACGGTAACACAGATCATCTCACCCACCCAGCTTCCAACCAACTAATGAGTGAGTTAGTTTTACGCCACTTTTAGCAATATTCCAGCAATATCACGGCGGGGGACACCAGAAATGGGCTTCACACATTGTACCCATTTTGGGAATCGAACCCGGTCTTCGGTGTAACGAGCGAGCGCTTTAACCACTAGGCTACCCCACCGCCCATCTTCATGCCAGATTATGAAACTTGTGGCCTGTAGTCTGATAATGAAACTTCTAATTGTCATAATGATCAGTTATTGTGTTAATGGTGGATAAATATTTAAAACTGATATCTATATTTGATGAAACAACAGTCTACAACGTCAGCCGTTGCGAAATTTCTTTTTCTTTTGTTTAGGCCAGAAGCGTCCATAATATATTTCTATGTAATCTGCCTTATCGAAGGAGAACAACTCTGATGTCACACTCTTCCCCGTTTCCAAAGAGGAGAGTTACCGGTCTTGGCGATGCAAATAGTTGTTTGTAATTACTAATCTCACAATTTCTATGTGTAACAGACTATCAATAAACTTCACCACGTTATCTTCACTGCTCGACATCTTTTATGATTCAACATACGACAATTTTCAGTTCGTTCCATGCAAAATATCATGTTAAATGAAAATATGAAATATATCCACAGTTTTATGTATGTATGTATGTATGTATGTATGTGTGTGTGTGTGTGTGTGTGTGTGTGTGTGTGTGTGTGTGTGTGTGTGTGTGTGTGTGTGTGTGTGTGTATGTATGTGTAATAGATGAGGGCTAAAGAGTTATATACTGAGTCAAAAAAGAAACTTCACAAAATGTAATTGTTAAAAATAATGAATTGTTTTCCTCTGATGATACATCTATATGTATCCGAAATGGGATCCCTATCTTTCGACTCTAGAAAAACGTTAGCAAAACCCACTCAAACCCATCCATTCGTCGTGCAAATGACGTTAGTGCTTAATCAGATTTTGCGTGTGCAGTCGATCACGTGATCTTCGCATCGAAGTTTTCTTCATATGCACGTGTTTGCATTGGCCTCAAGAATTGAAAAAACACTTTTAAACCACAGTTCTAACGGTACTTTAAATGCCACGATTGTCAAATGTGCAACGTGAACGTGCCGTTGGCATGTTGCAAGCTGGAAGATCAGTTATTGACGTCGAAAGAGCAATGGGATGCAGCCGTCGTACTGTGTATGACTTGCGAGGTCGTCTACAACAAACTGGCACCACTTCTGATCGCCCAAGGTTGGGTCGTCCACGTGTGACGTCACGAGCAGAAGACCGTCAAATCGTCCTACGTCACCTACGTGACAGTTATCTGCCGGCTACACGAACCAGGACTGAGATGTTCAGAGGTCGACTGTCCTCACAGACCATTCGAAATCGGTTGCGGGCTACCAATCTCCATTCTCGACGTCCATATCGTGAGCCAATATTGACGCCGTTTCATCAACGTCAACGTCTGCTGTGGGCCCAACGTCACCTCCGATGGACCCAGAGAAACTGGAATCGAGTCGTCTTTAGCGATGAATCCAGGTTTACCTTCAGAGTCTGGAGACGACGTCGTGAACGGTATGCTCAATGTTGTGTACAGGAAGTCGACAGATTCGGGGGCGGACGTTGCATGGTGTGGGGTGCTTTCTGTGGGAACAACCGTTCCCGACTTCTGGTCATCCGTGGAAACCTCACAGCTGCTGCTTACCGCGACCAGGTGCTCACCCCTGAACTCGTTCCTTTCATGGCGGTTCATGGCCCAGGTCTACAGTTCCAGCATGATAATGCTCGGCCGCATACCGCGATGTTGACACGAAATTTCCTTTAAAACGCTGGAATCAACGTCATGGACTGGCCATCGAGGTCCCCTGACCTTAATCCAATAGAGCACGTTTGGGATGCACTTGGGAGAAGGCTTAGTGGTCTTAGGAACCAACCTCAGAATTTGCAGGAACTTAGCGCTGCCTTGCAAGAGCAATGGCGCAGAATCCCCAACCACGTGTTCACAAGCATCAGGCAGTCGATGAGGAGACGGTGTTTGGCAGTGGTGAATGCGCGGGGCGGCCATACACGATATTGATCTGAGAAATTTCGAATTTTTATTCTTGTGACTTGACATTCTGTATACCCATGTTTTGGAACGGCGGTGTAGCCTAATGGAACTGATTATGGCACTGTCAGTGTATCGAGTACATCACACAGATCTCAGCAATGAAATGATAACAATTTAACCATCTTACCATCTCTTGTTCTTGTATAGTGCCCTGAAGAAAGAATGTGAAGTTTCTTATTTGACTCAGTATATTATCTAAGTGGGATCTTACAACATTAAGCAAAACTAGTGTTACTGACTTAAAAACTTCTCTCTGGTGTCGGAATACATAAAATAAATGATAATCTTGGACGAATGACAATCAAACAGGAGCTCTGACCCAGGGGTCACTCCAGCAAATATCAGTGTTCCAGTAGATTACTGCGTGCCTTCCATTCATGTTTGTCCAATTTGGGTTATTTTTCCTTGCTATCTTAAAAACATGAACCATTCCTTCAGGCGTCGTGCCGATCCCAGGTCATGTGACTCGACATATCAGCAGTCTTTCTCCTGCCACATGGCCATTTCTTAACTCTCACCGTTAAGACAGGTAAGGTTCACGGTAATACGCGGCTTTTTTATGGCCTGATAAGTTAATTAATACTTTTTATCATATTTTAAGTACAGCCTCGTACCAAAACTGCATGCGCAAGAAATGTCAAGAAAATGTTTGCTTTTCATCAGTGTTTTAACCTACCATCAAACATTTTGAGGCGTTATTTCAATTATAGTTTTAGGATTCTTTTGGTATTTATTTTTCTATTTTTTCATTTTGTAAATAAAAATTTATTCTTTGTGTGTGTCTTCGGGTTGGGTGGGGGTGTTTTTGGTTGGGATGAACGTGTTTGTGTTTTAGGGGGAGGGAGTGAGTGTTTTGGGGTTGTCTGAACTAACAATGGTATGGGCCTGGCGAACCTAAAAAACATAATCATAATTTGGATTCGAACTCACATAGGTTTCTAGAGTGTCGAAAGGCCACCAGTCTATACAGCAGCAATTCTATGGACAGCTAAGTTTCGGTGTGAGCGTTCAAGACTCGTGATTGGAGGCAATCAGATTTAGTTGTGCAATCAGCGACGTTGTTTCAAAAGTGATCATTCGCAAGGTCTCGGTAATTTCCGTATGCTTCGAGAAAACTAAACCTCTCCCCCTACGCGATGCGCAAACGTTTCTTCTAGACAGAACTCAGTCAAGTTATGGCTGATCAGTGGCGTCTCCAGCGCCCTCGTTGACAACGGACAAGCTAGCCATTAAACGTCTTGTGTGTAACATAAACACAAGTCCCCGTCAGATGGGGGATATTTGTGGCCCCACATTTGCTTGTGTTAGTCAAGTTGAATCTAAGTCGATGTAACACGTGTTCTGATTGGATAGAAAGAAGGGAGATAATTCATGTGGCGATCTTTTGCTGCTAGGGGATTTTACGAGAACCGGGAAATATGGCCGTATTAGAACAGAGGTTCGTAGGAAGATATGACAAGTAACCTCTGTGGGAAGAGAATGAGTTCTAGTTAGTACAATGTTACAAATGCGTATCTGTGTGAGGATTACAAGACGAGCTATGTGTTCTGTGTTCCAGCGATGTTCCAGTACGCCCTGCTCCTCCTCCTGCCCTGTGTGCTGGGGTAAGAACATCTGTTGACGGGCGGTGGGGTAGCCTGGTGGTTAAAGCGTTCGCTCGTCACGCCGAAGATCCGGGTTCGATTTGCCATATGGGTACAATGTGTGAAGCCCATTTGTGGGGTCCCCCGCCGTGATATTGGTATTTGACGATACGATTATTGGTCCTCGGTATTAAAAGAAAACATACATAATTGATATCAGCAGAGCAGATTGATATTTGTATTATATTTTCATCCAACAGACAAACTTTCGGTGTGTAGGGAGGTATGCACGCATTTCCTCAAACGATACATATTTGTTCCACGAGTTTTTGGCCGCCCCAAAACACGAACCTAGCTGCTTTTGCACAGAGGATCAACAAACATTTTGTTTCGGCATGGTCGATAATTCCTGTCCTTCAGACGAGTTGCCCGCCATTTGACCGATCAGTGTATAAAGGACACAGTTTGAAACAAAGGGAGACAAATCAACACTAACAGTAACGGCTAAACGCAATATGGGTTCGAGGATACCATCTCCAATGTCTCTGAAATAATATCTTTTACTCGGTACTATTCTCTTTCTTCTCCGCGGCTTCCATAGAAATCTGGCAGTCTCGACCACGTACTTTGTGTACCTTTTTCATAGATGTAAATTATCACAGCTCGTATGACCGGAAGATGTAAATAGAGAATTCCTTTTCAGAAAATGGTAAAACGTAGCGTAAATTTAGGATTACAAATTCTATTACCTGTTTGACTGAAGTCATTTAACTCAGGTCTACAGAAAAGAATTTCATCTCTATTTTGCAGATGCATCACAGTCAATGTTCGTGTGAATGTGATGCTCAATTCCGCACTCAACGCTATCCCAGCTAAGGGGTGGTGGGGTAGCCTAGTGGTTAAAGCGCCGAAAACCCCAGTTCGATTCCTCGCTTGGGTACAATGTGTGAAGCCCATTTCTGGTGTCCCCCGCCGTGATATTGCTGGAATATTGCTAAAATCGACGTATAACCATGCTCTCTCACTATCCCAGCTATACATATAGGTTGGTTGTAAATAACCCAATATGGACCAGATAATCGCGTGATTGATATTATGAATAACGACCCTCGTCGTCGGAATGCAATGCAAACCTCATCAATTACAGTACATTATGAAGGATGAGGACTATTTTTATGGATATACAACTTCTTTATTCTGTATAGGCGACGTTTCGACATAGATTCTAATGTTGTTGTCAAACAAGTGAACGACTAGTCTGTCGTACAGACCCTGAAGTAAATATATCCAAGAAAGCCCACGCAAGTCTAGAAAATGTGGCAAGTCTAGAATTCCTCAGCTTCTGAAAATGAAGAAAGTCTCAGGGCTCCTTTTCATTATATTTTTTTTTTGACTATGAACTTTTTTTCAGTAAAATATATTCATTGCAGAGACTAGTTGTTAGTCTATTGAACGACTTTCGTTCGTTCGTGTACATTATGGCTATGACGAATTCAAAGGAACCACAAATGTTAGTTCGTTATAACCGTAGTTCTATTTACGCATTTTGACTAAAATATGCAGGTATGACCGGGACCCTAAAACTGTTCGTTATATCCGTCCGTGCATATGCAGTAGGTCACTTCTTACCGACAAGGTCCCTTTCACCAAGCGATCTTAACGCGAAGATGATCGTAACTCCCATATTTACGACAAACGGAAGGCCTAAATTTATGTGTTGAATATATACTGAGGGAAACAAATAAGGCAAAACATGAAAGTACAAGTGTTCCATTATTCTTTTCACAGGTTTCCTCAAAGGCTTTGTATGGCACTGTGGGTGAAAAACTGAGAGTGATAGGGAACACTGCGATGAAGTGGTGTTCCCTTATTTGTTTCCCTCAGTATATTTCAAGGTTGGCTTATATACTGAACAACATTAGAAACGCATCACCCATATAATACGAAAAATCCCTGTCAGACTTAAATGTACCATATCTGAGCATCGTTGGTGCATTTTAGTGTGGTGCGTTTCTAATGTTGTTCAGTATATTTCGAGATTGCTCGATAACAATACTTACTAGGGATGCCACGAAACATCGATGCATCGATACTTTTTCTAAGACAATACAATTATCGATACATTCAAAACTGTATCGATATTTAGTTTTGAAAGTATCAGTTTAAATATGTTTAAGCATCGTTTACATTTTGCAATTGTATCATGTTCCTTGATGTTATGAGAGTTATAAATGATTATTTTTCATGCTCAAAGATGGGAAATTAGAACTTTCTAATCTCTGAGAATAAAAAATGTTGATCTTTTCATGTACAATTATAAAAAATTAAATATTAATGTTCAAAATGTAACTAAATTTACGCAATAATGCCGCGAAAATAGGTATCGTGATACGTATCGATTCATGAAATTTAATGTATCGAGACATCCCTAAAACTTACACAATATCCGCACACAAGTCTACTGACCGGAGTCATAATCTAATACACACTGTGTTGATGTCTCTGGGTATGTAGTGGGGACAATGGTCGGAGTGAAAACAAAAACGCTGAAACTACAACATAATACGAAATGTCTGTTCTAAGTTGATACATGTACGCTGTTGTCTTCCCTGGTAGCGCTCCTGCCACGGACCCCGTCAGCGCCTGGGAACACCACGTACACCAGGAAACGGAAAGGCTGTGGGAGTCGTTCGACTTCAACAACAATGGAAAATTCGACAGGTCCGACGTCCAGACGTTCATCCATGACTACGACACCAACGGTAAGAGTACCCTACCTCGTTGGTAATGGTCAGTGACCATTCCATGCATTGGCATGCTGACAGTCGCTGTAATCCCGCTCCATATCATTTACAAACCAACCTCAAATCGGTCATGTTCCTTACAATGACGTTTGCATGACATTCGTTCGTGCTAATCTCGGTTTATCTGAAAACGTCACGCGATCCACCAAGATTTCATCACAGGCATCTGGCTATAATGTGACGTTTTAACGGGTTTACAACACGTGGTCGATGAGCATGCAAATAAGCTGCTTGCTAATAGCGATTTCTAATTGTCTGTGGCCTGGCGCAAATGAACAGTGTTTCGATTGGCTGTTTGGGCTTGATTTTTGGATACACTACAGAATACCGGATACCTTCCGCCAGCTTTGAAAACTTTAGAACTGCGCAAACGATGTGCGCAACTCGACTCAAGTTTTTAGTACTTCGGTATTTTAGTGTAGTTACATTTTTAGCCCTTTGATATCCGTTACTATCTTCTTTTGGGTTCGTTTATGGAGACTGACAAAATTAAATATCAATAGAAATCAGAGCTCCTTGCGCATGATATTTCCTCCATTCAAATGGACAGCGTTGAGCAAAAGGGGTATTTTCTAATCAGTCTAAGTAAACTTAGGCTCAGTATTATTCGTCACACTGCTATACTTTCGCCAACTTTTCGCCCACTTTCGCCAACTTGCGCATGATATTTCTTCCATTCAAATGGACAGCGTTGAGCAAAAGGGGTATTTTCTAATCAGTCTAAGTAAACTTAAGCTCAGTATTATTCGTCACACTGCTATACTTTCGCCAACTTTTCGCCCACTTTCGCCAACTTGCGCATGATATTTCTTCCATTCAAATGGACAGCGTTGAGCAAAAGGGGTATTTTCTAATCAGTCTAAGTAAACTTAGACTCAGTATTATTCGTCATACTGATATACTTTCGCAAACTTTCTCGATTTGGTAAGCTGTTCTGATTGGTCAATTGAAAAGGTTACCTGACGCGACCTTCCACAAGGTTTTGTTAGACTCAGTATAGCAGTGTAACGAATAATACTGAGTCTAATTTTTGTTAGACTGATTTTCTAATATTTGAGGATCAGATATTGTTTATAAGAAAAAGAACACTCATTTACATTTTCACGCACCATACAAAGTGTTTTTACGATTGTCAGTTATCTATGTTGGTTTCTAGGAGACGGTGAGGTTTCCCGGGCCGAGTTCGACTTCCACTGGGGGGTGACGGAGCCAACTCTCAACATCATCGGAAACGGCCTGTTCCTGGAGTACGACGACGACCAGAGCGGTGTAGTGACGTCTTCCGACCTGGACGCCCTCTACAACAGGATGGACCATGACGGTAGCACAAAATACCATGTTTTTTTAAATGCCATTATTACGTTCTTTAACGCCCAATACATTCTGTTACAAATGACACATGTTTTATTCAAATTGTCAACATAGAAATACACCTGGCACTAAATGTCAATGACTTGCACGCGCAAGTCGCTCTATCCATGGAAAGTGGAGGACAATACACATACATTTATGCTTTTTCACTGTTATTCACTGCTCAGGCACCTGTTTGAAATCGTAGCTTACAACGGGTACAATGTGTGTTGCCTATTTCTGGTGTCCCCCGCCGTGATATTACTGTAATATTGCTAAAAGCGTCGTAAAACTAAACTCACTCACTCACTCCAAGATAGACAGTGAAATGTCCTAGACCGTTGTACCTCTGTGATCTACAAATGCCTAATTTTTTACTGCAAAATTATCTCAGATTATATACTTGATAATGATCTTACTTAGCAGATCTTTGAGCATTTAAATAGGAAGGTACTACGCCCTGGCTAGTTTCGACTATCTCCTCAACCCAGAATTCCAGTAATTGCGACAGCAGTTGAATTAGCGATTTTTCATGATATTTCTGCGATTTTAGTTTCCTGATAATGATTTTCCTTAATACATCATGTGTTTTACAGATGACGGAACTGTCAGCAAACATGAGTTCAAGTCTTACTACAAACAGGTAGGTAGCATGAGGGAAGACCACCACAAGGTACATGTGTATGTATTTCATCGGCGGAATAAGGGTTTCTTATGCGTCATAGCTGGATAGTTGTCAGGAACGCTGAGTCATCGTTATATTGAAACAATAATTAGGCTCTGCTTTTAGAACAGATACTTTCTTCAAAAATGGAAAGAGTTTTATCACTTTTATAAAATTTCTTTGAACTTGCAATCCTTTGAACGCCTTTGCATTTAAGCAGAGACCATATAATATAGCTATCATATGGTCTCTGATTTAAGTTTAGACCCCAAATCAAGTGTCAATCGTTCACACTTTGAATGAAGTGAAGTGCGATGCCACACTTTGTGAACATGCAGATTTCCTTCAATTTTCCTCCGTGTCAGAAATGTGGTTGTTTCCCGTTATCAAAATTAAATTTAAATTTGCTAAGAAAAGTGTAAGGATCGTGACGCTACCCTTCCGTTTCCGTAATTAGGGAAAACATCGTAAACTAGGTTTCAACTGTTTTCAACTATTACTTCATAAACAAAATGTGACCTTTCTGAAACCGAAAGTGTATATCGTATTTTGTTACTGTTTACTAGGGCTGCGCAATATGACCGGTTTACCGGTATTTACCAGTTCAGACATAAAAACGATACGTATTGCGATACGCTGATCGAAAACCAGTATTTTGACTTGCATTCGGAAAACTTCGTAACACTCGGAAATCTTCGGATATGTCCTTGTTTCATTTGTGCCAAATATTATTCATATTTCTATTTTATCATGATTTAAAGTTGTTATTAAAGCTTAATCAAGCATAGTGATTTTGTTGTGTTTTTGCTCTATAAATCAAGAAGTAACTCGATTATAAGTAGTTTTTTGTGTAAAAATACTTCATGCAATATATTGCAATACATATCGCAATACATGCTTTCGCATCGCAATATATCGCAATATGAAAATTCTCTGCAATACCCACCCCTACTGTTTACTTATGCCAGTCTCTCTTGTATAGGGTGAGGTAGCCTAGTGGTTAAAGCGTTCGCTCGTCACGCCGAAGACCTGGGTTCGATTTCCCACATGGGTACAATGTGTGAAGCCCATTTCTGGTGTACCCCGCCGTGATATTGCTGTAATATTGCTAAAAGCGGCGTAAAGCCAAACTAAACTCGCTAACGCTTCGTCTCCAGTTCGGCTTGTCCCGGAATAACACAAGTTGGTCCTGAATGCTTGCCATCCGACTCTAAACACGTTCCATCTTTCAGCTCCTCACAGTGTTGTTCATCCTGCAGACTCAGCACATTGAGAATCAGGTCACCACCACCGCAGCACCATCAACATAATGATAAACAATAATAAAAACATAAACCAGTGACCAGTGTTGTTTTGTAATATCACGGGGATGCGTGCTTTCGGACAGATGCATGTTGTGCTCACACCGTGAAATACGCGTTGTATGTGAAGCATGCGTTGATTTGTTTATGTATTTGTAACTTAACGCCGCACTCAGTAATATTCTAGCTATACGACGGCAGTCTATAAATAAACAAATCTGGACAAGACAATCCAGTGATCATCATAATGAGCACTGACCTACGCAATTGGGACACGATGACATGTGTCAACCAAGTCAGCGAGCCTGACCACCCGATCCTGTTAGTCGCCTCTTGAGACAAGCATGGGTTACTGAAGACCAGTACTAATCCGGATCCTCACGAGTGAGCATATGTCAGGCAATTGGGTTAACGGGGCTTTTCCGGGTTCGTTTCCCACGTGAGTACAATATGTGAAGCTCATTTTCTGGTGTCCCCTGCCACGCTATTGCCGGATTATGAAAGCGGCATAAAATCTTACTCACTCACAGATCTGGGCTCCGTTCCACTAAGCGATCGTAGCGCTACGATGATCGTAACTCCCATTCTTTAACATAGACGTACGACGACGTAGCGCTACGATCGCTTTGAGGAATGGGTCCTGAATGGTAAGTTTGTTTGTGTGCGACGTCCTCTCAGGCTGTACGGGGCGGTGGGGTGGCCTTGTTATTAAAGCGTTCGCTCGTCACGCTGAAGACCTGGGTTCGATTCCCCACATGGGTACAATGTGTGAAGCCCATTTCTGGTGTCCCCGCGTCGTGATATTGCTGGGATATTGCTAAAGCGGCGTAAAGCCAAACTAAACTCGCTAACGCTTCGTCTCCAGTTCGGCTTGTCCCGGAATAACACAAGTTGGTCCTGAATGCTTGCCATCCGACTCTAACACACGTTCCATCTTTCAGCTCCTCACAGTGTTGTTCATCCTGCAGACTCAGCACATTGAGAATCAGGTCACCACCACCGCAGCACCATCAACATAATGATAAACAATAATAAAAACATAAACCAGTGACCAGTGTTGTTTTGTAATATCACGGGGATGCGTGCTTTCGGACAGATGCATGTTGTGCTCACACCGTGAAATACGCGTTGTATGTGAAGCATGCGTTGATTTGTTGATTTATTTTTTACTTAACGCCGCACTCAGTAATATTCTAGCTATACGACGGCAGTCCATAAATAAACAAATCTGGACAAGACAATCCAGTGATCATCATAATGAGTACTGACCTACGCAATTGGGACATGATGACATGTGTCAACCAAGTCAGCAAGCCTGACCATCCGATCCTGTTAGTCGCCCTTGAGACAAGCATGGGTTACTGAAGACCAGGACTAATCCGGATCCTCACGGGTGAGCATATGTCAGGCAGTTGGTTTAACGGGGCTTTCCGAGTTCATTCCCACATGAGTACAACATGTGAAGCTCATTTTCTGGTGTCCCCTGCCACGCTATTGCCGGATTATGAAAGCGGCATAAAATCTTACTCACTCACAGATCTGGGCTCCGTTCCCCAAAGCGATCATAGCACTAAGATGATCGTAACTCCCATACTTTAACATAGACGTACGACTGACGAGCGCTACGATCGCTTTGAGGAACGGGGTCCTGAAGGGTAAATTCATAAGTTTGTGTGCACCCACGACGTCGGATCTCAGGCTGTACGGGGCGGTGGGGTCGCCTTGTTATTAAAGCGTTCGCTCGTCACGCTGAAGACCTGGGTTCGATTCCCCACATGGGTACAATATGTGAACCCTATTTCTGGTGTCCCCCGCGTCGTGATATTGCTGGGATATTGCTAAAAGCAGCGGAAAACTAAGTTCACTCACACACTCCTGCTGTACAAACTCATTCAGTTCTTAAAACCACGCAGACAGTGCTGGTGACACAAATAATTTATACTGTACAGATACGATTTGTCTGGAAAGTAGGGATTTCGAGAAAACGGTATTCAGGCCAAGGGGTTATCGCTCAAAAGTTAATGCTACAATAGTTCGTAGTATGTCTCCTTCAGATTTTCTTTTCCATTCCAGAGTTAATCGTTATCTCAACTGTTTTTAAATATTTCCCCAATCCCATGTCACGTGGCGAAGCATACCAGCTTTCCTTCTCCCGCCATATGTTCATTTCGTAACTCTCACCATTAAGACAGGTAAGACTCGTGATAGGGGCTAAAATATTTTCATAATTTTTTTAAGTACTTATGTACCTTCTTATATCGAAACAGAACTTCGTGAGATTTTAAAAACTATCTAAGTTTGCTACTCTTTCTACTATTCACTAATGGTCAGTTTCATAAACATCGAGAAGTATGTTTCATAAACGAGAAGTACTTCTGTGGGAATAGCGTTTGTTTGTCACCCCGAACGTCCGGGTTCGATTCCTTACATGGTTACGATATTTAAAGCCAATTTCTGGTGTCAACGGCTGGGATATTGCAAGCATATTGCTAACTGTCAAGTAAAACTATATTCATTTGCCTATATCGCTAATGGAAAAAGCAAAACGACATATCGCACGCGATCTAACATAACGTTATATGTGGCATAATGTTTTTGGCCGATTACAGAATAATCTCATGAGAAATATCCATTATCTCCCCTTGTCAATTATGACAAGGAAATAACTGACAGAAAACCCGTATTTCCGAGTTGCGCATATTCATAGTGTTACGGTTAATAAATGGCCATTAGTTCGGCCGGTTTCCTTTTCCCTAGCAAATTCTACAAAAGTCTCATTGTCCCTTTATAAGCATTTCTGAATTTCTGATGATAAGCTTCAGGCACTAACTCAAAAGCTTTTAAAAGTGTCCTTTGACAAGATCATAGCCTGAGTTTTCCTGTATCGACAAGGCCGAGTAAGCATCCCTGAGCTTTACCCTTCAAAACAGTTTGCTGAGCCACCTAGGCCACTTGAGGTGTTCAGCAACTTTTCAAAATGTAGAAAGTATTTGTCTACTTCTTTCTCATTAAAAGGAGGTACCAGTCTTGCATGCCTTTCAATTTCTCTGTCAATTTCCAGTTTTCTTAAATTTCTCTTCTTCTCTCTCTTTTCTCTTATTGCTATGTCTTTCTCATTTCAAACTTTCTTAATTCCATTTCTTGCCTTTTTAATTCTTCCTGTTTTCTATTTTTTCTTTTTTTGAATTTGTAACTGAATTTCAAGTTTTTTCATTTCCCATTGGTCAAACATTCTTCTTTAACCATTTCCAAAACTTCATGTCCAAAACTTCATCAATATAGTGATTCAACACAATTTTCAAAATCTGAAATTTCCTCATAGCAGGTTTGGCCTCCAATTTGAAATGTGACAGATGTGTGCACTAAATCTGATGTGGTAAGTCTGTGTGTTAGGGTCCCGCCGCACAACGCAACAACCAAGTTTAAACAGCATTTTACAGTTTTCAAGAATTCTAGTAAAGGAAGGCAGCATCACTATCCACTAAGAACTTCAAATGGAAATCCGTGGAAAAATCCCTGACAAGCCCATGATTTAGTCAACACGATAAACAACCAGCCAAGGGAAGAGTCCCTGAACCAGCTGTCTAGAAAACAGACAAGTCTAAAATATTAAAAATATATATTGAATAAACATTGAACATATATGAACCCACACTACAGATATCTTATACATTGCAGTTGAGTCATAAATCTAAATCACTTAATCAATGATATTAAAACGTCAAAACCACACTCTTGACATTTACAGTAGAGCAAATATGTGATTGAAGGTGTATCCTGACCTCAAGTTTGTGACGTCAGCAACATCGTCGTGCATGCACAGATCAACAAAGCAAACATGAACACTTTGCATTTTGTTTGTTGTTAACGCCACACTCAGCATTATTCCAGCTGTCTATATTTAGTCTATATTTAGAACCGATGAAAGTCATTTTTTATAAGCGTTATCACATAGTTGCACCGACGATATTTTTTTTTAATTAAGTAGGTACTTTTATAATGTCGGGTTGGCCAGGTGTGAATGAAAGTGTGCATGTGCAGAGCGCAAAAGACTTTACTAGCGGAATCGAGATACAGGCTCAGTTTCCAAATATATAATACCCAGTTATGAAAATGTTGGAAGATATTTACTCGTTTTTGTTTACTGGTGAAGTTTCAACACATCAAAAACCTAAAATTACGTTTCATTATATACACAACATATTCAATAACCAGCAGCAACAAATATGTCAGAGTAAAATATATTACTTTCAAACACCGTTGTGTATAAGTTGACGGGACCTACATATGTACTTCGAGCTATCCGGGGTGACACAACCGCAAACTAATTACTGAGTAAGTAATGCGCAAGGACCAAGTTTTAACTTCGAGAAAACGCAAGTTCCATACATAAAGTTCGTCAAAACGGAATGTGACTGATTTCAAACAACAGAAACAAGCATGAGGTGAAATATGGATGAGACCAATATGAGGTCGAACCTACACTACAGTATGTACGGTAATCCCTAGATGAGACTGGGTTAAGACTTAAAGACTAGCTGTGTGTTCTGTGTTCCAGCGATGTTCCAGTACGCCCTGTTCCTCCTCCTGCCCTGTGTGCTGGGGTAAGAACACTTGCCTCGTATAAAACCAATCCGCAGTCGTTTCCAACGAAGATCACTATGTACGGCTTCCCCATTGGACGAGTCAATGTCACGTGACTTATGAATCGACATAATTAACCGTATGAAAAACACTGTGTGCAAAATAGGCATTATGTTGGAAAACACACGAAAAATCTCTAAATCATCATCATCATCCCGTCACAGTAACGACCATGCATTTGACACGCGGTCTGACACTTGATTAAAAATATCCATCAGCTCGTCGAATTTTCAAAAATCTCCAAACGATTCAATTCGGCGTAGCGGTAATTGTAAGCTTCTCACTGATTGTCTGGTTAAAGAGTTTACTCCTATGATGACTACGCCTATAGATCGATAGGTTATCACATGCATCACTGCCTGTATATCAATTTCCTTATTTCCCACCGGAACTTATTGTTTGTTTATTTTTGTAACGCCACATAAACGTGTTCGCATACGGACGGTATCCGTAAATAATCGAGTTTGACCCGTCAACATGTACATGTACTTGCTTGCTAACGGTGTTAGCAGCTACACCGAAACGTCGCTCATATTGATAATAAAGAAGTTGTATATCCATAGAACTCTCCCCGTTGTTCATCATATACAGGTACGCTCTAACATGCTTATCTCCCCTTGTAGTGACACGGATCCGGTGACGGCCTGGGAGGCCCACGTGAACAAGGAAACAGACAATATGTGGAAGACCTTTGACTCCAACAACAACGGAAAATTCGACAGGAGTGACGTGAAACTATTCATCCATGACTACGACACTGACGGTAAGTGTAGCGTATCAATGGCGGCAATCGAACGGTTATATCCCCAGATGGGGACATATATGGGGCGGTGGGGTAGCTTAGTGGTTAAGGCGTTCGCTCGTCACGCTGAAGACCCGGGTTCGATTCCCCACATCGGTACATGTGAAGCCTATTTCCGGTGTCCCCCGCCGTGATATTGCTGGAATATTGCTAAAAGGGGCGTAAAACTATACTCACTCATTCACTCACCCCCTAGGGGACATGGACAATCATGGTCCAGGCAGGGATAGAATTTGTAACTATATTCTGCGTCGGTGTGATTATTTCGCTCAGTACCAACACCATTCAAACGTTTCCTTAAACTATCTGACCAGTGAAGATCCGGGTTAGAATTGATCTTCCGAAACCCATACCTATGGTAAGAGGCGACTAACGGGGTCGGGTGGTCAGGCTCGGTGACGTGGTGGACACATGTCATCATATCCCAAATGTGTAGAGGGGCGGTGGGGTAGTTTAGTGGTTAAATCGTTCTCTCGCCACGCCGAAGACCCGGGTTCGATTCCCCACATGAGTACAATGTGTGAAGTCCATTTCTGGTGTCCCCCGCCGTGATGTTGCTGGAATATTGCTAAAACCGGCGTAAAACCAAATACACTCACTCAATTGCGTAGATATATGCTCATGCTACTGATCACTGGATTGTCTGCCTCGATTATATACAGACCGGCGTAAAAATAAACTAATTCATTCACTCACTCACTTTAACTAGCTGGTCGGTTTTGCCGAATGATGGCAATCGATAGGTTGTCTATTCTCCAGTCACACAAGTTGCATGTTATCTGACAGCTATCTCAAGTGTTCAGAAAGAACTACTCTTTATCAATGAATTATGATTAGTCACGCCCGGGGATAAATTAACAAATAACATTTTCTATTGCAATTGCTTTTTTTAAATATGAAAAACAAGTGTTTGCCACTGATATGGCAATGTCCCCCGCCGCTAAAGAAAGGAATACCTATATTTACTACTTTTAATATTTTGGTCACATACAAGATGCCTGAAATAACTGGTGTCTGCATAATCACCCAATGCAGGCTGTCAACATAACTGAAAACATTGGGTGCAATGTTTTATGAGATATTGTGCTTAAATAGGTTTGAAAAGCGGTCAAGTTTCATGGTGACTTTGAAGATAAGGCCAAGGTCACCCAATAAACTGGTGTCTACGTGATCCCCCAATGTAGGCTGTCACCAAATTTGAAGACATTGGGTACAACAGTCCATAAGATGTCGCGTTAACAAGAGTTTGAAAAGTGGTGGAAGTGTCGTGATGACCTTGAACATGAGGTCAAGGTCACCCAAATAAACTGGTGTCTGCGTAATCCCCCATTGTAGGCTGTCACCAAATTTGAAGACATTGGGTATAAAAGTCCATGAGATATCACGTTAACAAGAGTTTGAAAAGTGTTCAAAGTGTCGTGGTGACCTTGAAGATAAGGTCAAGGTCACCCAAATCAACTGGTGTCTGCGTAATCCCCCATTGTAGTCTGTCACCAAATTTGAAGACACTGGGTACTACAGTTCATGAGATATCGCGTTAACAAGAATCGGGACGTACGGACGGACGGACGGACAGACGCCGCTGAATACATAGTCCCCCGTTTCGCGTTGCGGCGGGGGACACTAAAGCAAATGCTTCTGACTTTTTTGAAAAAATGCCTGTTTGTTGTAACCTACCCTTCAATATACAGCAAATCAAGTTCGTCCTAGAATATAGAAAAAAGGCAAATGCTTATTTTCCTTTTTTGAAAAAAAATATTCCTGTTTGTTTTTAACCCACCCTTCAACATACAAATCACGTGTGTCCACGGTCTGTGTTGGTTTCTAGGAGACGGTGAGGTAACCCGGGCCGAGTTCGACTTCCACTGGGGGGGTGACGGAGCCAACTCTCAACATCGTCGCAGACGCCCTGTTCCTGGAGTACGACGACGACCAGAGCGGTAATGTGACGTCTTCCGACCTGGACGCACTCTACAACAGGATGGACCAAAACAGTAGCTAACAATTCCGTCTTCTACAACACAATGACTGACTGAGTTCAATTTTACGCCGCTTTTAGCAATATTCCAGCAATATCACGGCGGGGGACACCAGAAATGGGCTTAACACATTGTGCCCCTGTGGGGAATCGAACCCGGGTCTTCGGCGTGACGAGCCAACGCTTTAACCACTAAGCTACCCCACCGCCCCTACAACACAGTGATATCCAGGGTCATTACAGCTGGTCTATAAGTATAGACTCGTGTCTCGCATCAGGGCAGAGAAGCGTCTTTTCGACACGCCAGAAACCTAAGATCGTGACTAATTGAATAGATGGATATGAAATTGATGATAACCCGTGAATATCCGGGTTAGAATTGATCTACAGCAACCCATGCTTGTCGCAAGAGGAGACTAACGGGATGAGGTGGTCAGCCTCGCAGACTTGGTTGACACATGTCGTCATATCCCATTTGGGTAGAACAATGCTCATGCTGTTGATCACTCGATTGTCTGGTAGAGACTCGATATTAACAGACTGCCGCCATACAGCTGGAATATTGAATGCGGCGTTCAAGGCCAATATTCTAACCTGGACCTTCACGGGTTTGAGCCTAACAGTAAGACCGAACTAGATTGTACACTGCTGATACCTCACCGATCGAGGGGCGGTGGGGTAGCCTAGTGGTTAAAGCATTCGCTCATCACACTGAAGGCCCGGTTCGATTCCCCGCATGGGTAAAATTTGTGAAGCCCATTTCTGGTGTCCCCCGCCATGATATTGCTGGAATATTGCTAAAAGCGACGTAAAACCAAATTCACTCACTCACTCACCCTCACCTTGAAAGACCTGTACTCGCAAATGATTATTAACGTTTTGTCAGCCCAGAAATGCAGTCATCAATACAGAAACTGAATTTACTATAATCATGATATTATTTCCTGGAAAGTAATTTCACTAATGCATCATCATATGTTTACAGATGACGGAACTGTCGACAAGCAAGAATTCAAGGCTTACTACAAACAGGTAGATGACATGAAACAAGGGCTTAACAATTATATACTTAAGGCAAAAGTTATTGTGACTTGGAATATTTTCTTTGGTTTTCTTGAGAATGATGTTTTAGAGTTCAACCAAAGAAAGCGTTTTAAAATGGTCGGAGAAAGCAGTTGTTCGAATTGCACGAAATTTGACATAATCGAGGAAAACGGCAAGCAGTGTTGATTTTAAACGGCCTGACAACCAGAGGCTCATCATTTCCACTCCATGCAGTCTTGACCACTGCAGAAGTGAAACAACGCCTCTGTTCATCAAGTTCGACATTCCAAGCTTTGTGGGAAATGACAAATGGATATCTATCCGGATGCTTCAGCCTGGTATCTCGCAGCGTGGCACTTATTGCGGCGTCTTCAACTAAACAATCAAGTTATAGATCGTCCCCAGTAGTGGCCTCCCACTACTAACGAACCCATGTCAAGACCTATGGATTCGAACCACGCACCTCCGACACAAGTTCTAGCCAGCAACCTTTACAGCTTGTACCATACCTTGCAACAGCGGTGTATCTGCGACAACAGCTCGATGACGTCTTCGCGCCTACGGCATCCGTGCAAGATGCCCAGCCAGACGGCCAGTTAAGACGCGAGAACATCAACGTCGACGTCTCAAGGGAAGCAGACACTTGTGGTGGCGAGCACGTGAGTGGAGAAGAGTTCTCTGCACCGAAGAGTCACGTTTCCTTCTTTACCGAGCTGACGGCGGAACACGTGTCTGCATGTGCTCTGGTGAGCGTTGCACCACGCAATGTGTTATTGAAGGGGGTATTTTGGAGGTTGGGGGCTTTATGATCTGGGATGGAATAACAGCAAGGACGCCAATGATTGTGATTGTAGAGAACTTGAATTCTGTGAGATGCCTCTTCACCGTTTGTGCAACAGAACGGCCGTTGAGTGGCGTTTCAACGTGATAACGTCAGACCACATGTTGCTCAAGTAGCACAACAGTATCTGTATCAGAAACAATGTTGATGTGTTACCCTGGCCTGCATGATGCCCTTTGTATGTCACTCATCTGGGATGAAATGGAGCGACGTCTACGACGTCATCGGAATCCTCCAAGCATGCTGCTGGAACTCCGTCAAATCCTTTCTCGAATCTGGAATGATCTTCCGAGGACTTTCACTGACGTATAGTGGCCTTAAGGAGTGAGTGAGTTTAGTTTTACGCCGCTTTTAGCAATATTCCACCAACATCACGGCGGAGGACACCAGAAATGGGCTTCAAACATAGTACCCATGCGAGGAATCGAACCCAGGTTTTCAGCGTGACAAGCAAACGCTTTAACCACTAAGCTTCCCCACCGCCCCAGTGGCATTAAGGAGGCTACGGTGTCAGGCCTGCATCAATGCACAGGATGGACACACTCGCTACTGACGATGTAAACCCCCCTCGTGTTGTGGCTCATCTAGATATGCCAAGTGCGCTGTTCTAATGGGCCGTTGATCGTTACCATACATTGAAACATTTGTCTTCCTATGTAATATCATTTCATTTGCGGCAGTAAAAGTTTAACACTCTGTTCGTTGTTACTGTTTCACAATAATCTTTGTCTTCGGGTATATTTTTCAATTCTAAATTTCTCTGCTCCTTGCAGAATAGTGGAGTGCAGTGCAGTGCAGCTTTATATGTTACAAAGTAAGATTGTGAAATCAGTCATTTCGTGAAATGACTAAGAGGATCAGCCATTTCGCTATTGGCTATATAAATAGGTTTGGACGTTTCCACCACAATTGATGTAAATATGCTTGATAACGATTGCCAATGTTCGCGATGCACGAAACAAATCGCCAAAACGCATTTTGTGGCCCCGACTCTCAGAAACACGAAACAAATGTATTAGTCGGATACATGGGAAAGATCGTGCGAAAAATCAGTATAAATGGCCTGTCCAACACTGCAATATCACTACACATAAAGTCACACAGAGAGAATGCCAAGGTTAACCCAGGAAGAAAGAGAACGGGCAGTAGGGATAGTTGAATGGCTGACCCTCTTAGTTATTTCACGAAATCACTGAAAGTTTTAGTCATTTCACAATCTGACTGTAACATATACAGAGACCTGACCAAGTGTGTGTCCTGCCGGTATCGATAATGCCTAATGCAGATAATTCAGATTGTTATAGTGTTTAAACTTGAACACAAAATCAACTTAATAGTAACCTTCATGCGAAACATTTCTCACGTTTGGTATAACATTCAAACTTTTTGGGGGGGCTCGTCTAGTCGTCCTTCTTGTTATTGAATACACTTGCTATTGAATATTTGACTCAGCAAATATATACTGAGTCAAAAAAGAAACTTCACAAAATGTAATTTGAAAAATAATGAATAATTTTTCTCTGATGATACATCTATGCATCCGAAATTGGATCCCTATCTTTCGACTCTAGAAAAACGTTAGCAAAACCCACTCAAACCCATCCATTCGTCGTGCAAATGACGTTAGTGCCAAATCTGGTTTTGCACGTGCAGTCGATCACGTGATCTTCGCATCGAAGTTTTCTTCATATGTGCGTGTTTGCATTGGCCTCAAGGATTGAAAAAAACACTTTTAAACCACAGTTCTAACGGTACTTGAAATGCCACGATTGTCAAATGTGCAACGTGAACGTGCCATTGGCATGTTGCAAGCGGGAAGATCAGTTATTGACGTCGCAAGAGCAATGGGATGCAGCCGTCGTACTGTGTATGACTTGCGAGGTCGTCTACAACAAACTGGCACCACTTCTGATCGCCCAAGGTCGGGTCGTCCACGTGTGACGTCACGAGCAGAAGACCGTCAAATCGTCCTACGTCACCTACGTGACAGATTTCTGCCGGCTACACGAACCAGGGCTGAGATGTTTAGAGGTCGACTGTCCTCACAGACCATTCGAAATCGGTTGCGGGCTGCCAATCTCCATTCTCGACGTCCATATCGTGGGCCAATATTGACGCCGTGTCATCAGCGTCAACGTCTGCTGGGGGCCCAACGTCACCTCCGATGGACCCAGAGAGACTGGAATTGAGTCGTCTTTAGCGATGAATCCAGGTTTACCCTCAGATTCGCGGACGGCAGGCATAGAGTCTGGAGACGACGTCGTGAACGGTATGCCCAATGTTGTGTACAGGAAGTCGACAGATTCGGGGGCGGAAGTTGCATGGTGTGGGGTGCTTTCTGTGGGAACAACCGTTCCCGACTTCTGGTCATCCGTGGAAACCTCACAGCTGCTGCTTACCGCGACCAGGTCCTCACCCCTGAACTCGTTCCTTTCATGGCGGCTCATGGCCCAGGTCTACAGTTCCAGCATCATAATGCTCGGCCGCATACCGCGATGTTGACACGAAATTTCCTTCAAAACGCTGGAATCAACGTCATGGACTGGCCATCGAGGTCCCCTGACCTTAATCCAATAGAGCACGTTTGGGATGCACTTGGGAGAAGGCTTCGTGGTCTTAGGAACCCACCTCAGAATTTGCAGGAGCTTGGCGCTGCCTTGCAAGAGCAATGGCGCAGAATCCCCAACCACGTGTTCACAAGCATCAGGCAGTCGATGAGGAGACGGTGTTTGGCAGTGGTGAATGCGCGGGGTGGCCATACACGATATTGAACTGAGAAATTTCGCATTTTTATTCTTGTGACTTGACATTCTGCATACCCATGTTTTTGAACGGCGGTGTAGCCTAATGGAACTGATTATGGCACTGTCAGTGTATCGAGGACATCACACAAATCTCAGCAATGAAATATACAGTATAATAACAATGTAACCATCTTACCATCTCTTGTTCTTTTATAGTGCCCTTAAGAAAGAATGTGAAGTTTCTCTTTTGACTCAGTATATATCTTTGACTGATAGCATGAGGAACACCCCACGGCCTTGTGATACGATGAGTTGCAGTGGACATTTTCCCACTTTCAGTATATACTAAGCAGCAAACGAAACGTCAGTTTGGGATTTTCCTTCGCAGAAACGGATAACTGTAAACTCATTTAATGTTTTGATTGTATATTGTTGACAACATTCCAACTTTACTTGAGCAAAGACATTCCTTCCCAAACTCATAATGTAACCCAGGAAATGGTCCCAAAAACGCAACCTGATCTCGGAGATGGTACGGTATGCTCCATGTTTTTCATGCAACTCATGCTGAACGTGCTGTTCACAAGGACCAGCCCAATAAAATGCACCCCCAAACCTGGTTGAAACATTCACATTACAACGTCAGCAGGATGCCCCTTCTCCCGACAGCTCAGAGGAACCAGGCGCGAGGAAGACTTGAAGAGGGCCACACTGCACAAGCCGTTGCCAATCACTTCCAGGTCAACGTTCGGACAATCTACAGGCTGCAGCAACGTTTCTGGGCCACCAACACCACAAATGATCGCCCCCGTACTGGCAGACCAAGGGTCACCACGAGACAAGACCGCCATATTGTGCGACAGCATGTACAAAATCTCTTCATGCAGGCATCCCAAACAGCACGCCAGACAGAACGCCGACGTCTTAACAGCGGGAACCTCCATTGCCCTAGACCTTACCTCACCACTCGTCATCGGCGTGAACGTCTACAGTTTGCACTACAACACCAAAACTGGCGATACAGGCAATGGAGAACTGTTCTGTTCACAGATGAGAGTCGGTACTGCGTATCAATATGGCGACGACGTGGCCAGCGTTACTCAAACAAATGTGTTATGGAAAGAAACTCATTGGGAGGTGCAAGCGTCATGGTATGGCATGGAATAGGCCTGAACAAGAGAGTGGGTCCTGTGGTGTTCCAGAACCTTGGTCCAGGGAGAGGAGGCGACATCACAGCGGTGCGGTACATCGACCAAGCTCTCAGACCCCACTTCATACCACATTTCACACGTCACCGGAACAACATTTTCCAGCATGACTTCCTACAGCAGAACAGTGTCAACATTATGCAGTGGCCAGCCCTTAGTACTGATTTAATCCCAATTGAACATCTTTGGGATGAAATTCAGAGGAGACTGAATAATGTCATACAAAGGCCGAACACAGCCGATTTATTGCGCCAGGCCTTTCTCAGAGTGTGGTTCCAGGTGTCAATGGCCTTCATCAATCAACTGGTGCACTCCATGCATAGATGCTGTGCTGCAGTTATTGCCGCTCGTGGTGGTCACACTAGATACTGAAGTCAAGAGTCTGAATGGACTGCAAACGTACACGTAATGTATTGAAATTGTGCCGAGTTATTCATTGATGTGTCAAGATATTGTACACAAAAAATGTTTTTGATCCGCTTTATGTCCATTTCTGTAATGATTTGATTACAGTGCCTATATAATTTTGAATTCGTACTGACGTTTATTTTGCTGCTGAGTATATATTTCCACATTAAATTAAATCTTGATGAAAATATGAAATACGACCTTCATTCACCTTGAACTATCTCTCAACATGAAGCTACTGTCTCTACCTCGTAAGCCCGGTTCGTCACGAATTGTCCATTTCTGTAGCCAGTTAGACAACCGGAATAACATGAGTTGCTCACGAATGGTGCTTCCTTCTAACACACGTTCCATCTTTCAGCTCCTCACAGTGTTGTTCATCCTGCAGACTCAGCACTTTGAGAATTCGATCACCACCACCGCAGCACCATCAACATAATAATAAACAATACAAACATGCCACAGTGATCAGTGTTTTCTGCCAATATCACACTGAGAATCAGGTCACTCCAGGGCCATGAACGTGACACCAGTAAATAATGGTAAACCTCATCCTGTTCCGTGTTAGCCTTCAGAACCATGGAAGTCCATGCCATTAATTGTCAAGACCAACACTGTTTTCCAGTGGATAGGGGTATCCCATAAGGTCGGGGTCCCATTCTCTGCCACGTTGTACCAAAAGACGTTTAAAGCTGATACTTGTTATTACTTCGGGGGGTTTTCAGTGCACACAGAAATATTCCAGCTTTATGGCGGTGGCTTGTACATAATCGAGCCTGGACCAAACAAGCCAATGATGTCTCAGTCAGGTGCTGACCACCCGATCCATAAACCCCCTTATTAACGACGGACTTGAATGGGTTGGTTGCCATGAACAGTTCTAACTAATTTTTTTGCAAAAGCATGTACAAGGTGAATGATCCCCCACTAAAATTTAGGTACAAAGTAAGTGACCACCCCTTGCATATCATGTACAAAATCAATACCACTGCCCTCCCCATCCCATAATTTTGAAGCATACTTTGTTAATATTTATATGTACAAAATTGCTGACCCCCCTAGTAAATGTGTACAAAATTGCTGACCCCCCTACCTCCCCAGAACAAAATGGGTGGGATTCAAACTCAAAAACATGGCTCTCTTGCTTGCCCTAGCAAATGTAAACAAAGACAAAAGTAAATGAGGCAATAATCTTGTAGTTCATCGTGTTTATTGACATTGGGGAGCGGTTGACAATTGGCCTCAACTGATCAATCATCAAATCATCAATGTAAGTTTGCTTTTCTTCCAATATGAATCACAGTAAAATTAGATCACACCTAACAAAAGCATGAGCAATATTTAAGCACAAAAAACTTTTGTTGTTCTAAGTATGAATACAGTAATTGTTTAACTGTAACATATTTTGCAAAAACAAAACTGAAACTGAAATTTGGTAACAATTTACCTGCAGTATGGAGGATTACATGCAAATGTCTGAGAGCATGGTTCCTGAATAGTTTGATGAAGAGTGAGGTGAGGTGAAATTGGGTTTTACGTCGTGCTTGAGAATGTTTCGCTTATATGACGACGTGCATGCGTGTGTATGTGTATGTGTGGCTGCTTGTACTAGCCCAGACTGAAGCTGGTTTTATAGTGCTAGCCCACTGAGATACCATACCGCAGTGAAGCATGAATACCCCATTCAGACACATTATACTGACTCCGAGCCGACCAGTCCTTGTTGTACCCATTAATGCCGAGAGCCAGGCAGGGACCAACAAGTACCATATTTTAATGTCTTTTGGTATGACGTGGTCGGGGATCGAACCCGCGACCTTCCGCTCTCCGGGCGGACGCTCTAACCACTACACCCTCGAGGCGGTCTTTTGATGAGGAAGATCTCAAGCCCTAATGATGCTCAGTGGGATTCATGAATTATATTTAATAATATATAAACATGTTTTAATAAGTGTTGTTTTGCAAATGAGCGATGACAATGCGAAGGCAGTGAGGTCAGTGAGGCCGATATCCAGTACTTCCTGTTGATAATTTTGACCATTGAGTGTCTCAGTTACTGTAATGAGATCTAACTTGCAGTCATTCGAAACAGAACCCCACATCACCTCATTGTTCTATGCCTCCTTACGACGTCTCCATACACGATAACCGCTGTCAGTTACGTGCAGAAGACAGCAACTTTCATCAGACCAATGTACCCTATGCAATGTCCTCAAATTGTGGTTTTCTCGGAGCCTGCACCACACCAGACACTCCCAACTGTGACAATCTCTGAGGAAGGAACGTCTGGTTGGATGAGGTTCCATCACACCAGCAGTTCGCAGCCTCAGTCTGATGGTACTGATGGAGAGTCGGACTCCCACTCTCTGTTGCCAATACAGTTCTTCGGGGACATGGAACAAGGTTGCGTCGTGCCAGGTGACTTAGGACTCAGTCATTATGGTCAGAGGGCTTCCAGGTCTTGCCGATCCTTTAGTTCACCGGTGGCCATGTGCTCCTTTAGTTCACCGGTGGCCATGTGCTCCTTTAGTTCACTGGTGGCCATGTGCTCCTTTAGTTCACCGGTGGCCATGTGCTCCTTTAGTTCACTGGTGGCCATGTGCTCCTTTAGTCCACCGGTGGCCATGTGCTTCTTTAGTTCACCGGTGGCCATGTGCTCCTTTAGTTCACCGGTGGCCATGTGCTCCTTTAGTTCACCGGTGGCCATGTGCTCCTTTAGTTCACCGGTGGCCATGTGCTCCGTCACAAGTCGACGAATGACCTTGCGGTTAATGTTAGAGCCAATGTTGCAACAGGTCATCTCTGGGTCATGCATGCCATTTACTTGCCAGAATAGGACAAGGTTTTTTTCAGTACTGTCATATTTTAAATCAGTTCAGAAAACTGCAATGCACATACTGCTGTTATGAAATTTATACCCCAATGTGCTTTGCGTCTTTCCAGCATGTGAACATGTGACCCATATCTTTGATATATCATTGTGTGAAACCTTTACATGTGAGTTCCAGAATGCTGGGGAATAATTGCCCTTTGGCACCAAAATGTTAGAGATTGTCTTTCATTCAGGCGGTGCTTAATTAATGTTCCATGTTCACGACCACATGACATGTATGGTATCAGGTAACGCCATAAGAAAAATAACATGCTCCTCTTGTGAGAACGCTTTATTGAAATATGTCAACAAAGTCTGTGCTATAACAATAAACATGCCATATTTACCACCACTTTCCTATACAAGATAGTTCCATAAAAGCATCTTGGCCTATTACAGTTGTTACAGCAGTGATACTATCAATCCATCAGTGCAGTCATAACAGAACTAAAGTAAAAAACTCATGCATCAAAAAGTAATATAAATATATCATTTAACAATATGTTCAACAGTTATCTTGTATACTAGTCACAGGAAGTTATAGAAAACCCTCTTTCATTTGAAAGAATCAGGTATCCTTTAAGCTTAATATAGCAGTATGTATCAATGTTTCATTGAATAACATGTCCACACACAATGTTTATCCCACATCGGTCATATATAAAGATTAACTGTCCCTGTATCAAGTTTATTACATGTATCTATTATTTAAACATAAGGTCTTGGCACATCCCCATAAGCTATAATTAATATCCAAGAACAATCACTGATGACAAATATGAACATAATAACCAACCAAGAACAGCCAAATATATATGAGACACAGAAGGGATGGCCTTTTAATGTTAAGATGTGAAGGAATTCAGCTGTTATAATAGGTTGAGAGATTACTGTTTAACTGCAATCAGAGAAGAGTATGTTTATCGGTGGGGTGGGGTGTTTTATTGAGGATGAGTGGCCTGAAGTATCACAGTTTGCTGTTCAGAATTACATCCCTTGGCTGTGCCAGGATCCAATGGCTGTGGGTTCAAATCCACCTTCACCTGAATTCACAACACTTATGATGGTCTGCCTACACATATAAAATTTATAAGTTTCACCAGAAGACGACTGCTCTGCACTTTGTCAATCTGTGCTCTCATCCTAAATTTTGCTGAAGTATTGTGATGTAAAATGTACTGGTTTTTTTACTCTTCCCGCTCAAACAGGTAACTTTCTCTTTTATTATCACTAGGTCCCAGCTTTATGGTATTGCTGCAGCAGACAGACTTTGTTTTTAAACAACTGGGCCACTATAAAGAACACTTATGTTTCGGGTCAATCACAGTCAAATCAGATCCTTTACTGACAAATGCCTCTCTAGCTGAACATCTAACAACTCCACAAGAGGTTGCCACAGTGATGTTTCTAATCAACCAATCAGTGTCCATGCACATTATTCAGACTACATATCTGATGTCTGTATCTCTTATAAGCAGTCACAAAGACCAGCTTCTGAAAACAAAGACTGCAACACAAAACTGTCTTAGATCTCTAACACACCTATCGTTTCTCAGTACTACGGCATCTACAGCAGGTTACATCAAATGTGATCTCTGCGAGGTTTCTTTCTCAAACACTTGGTATGGTCACTGATTTTTGTATCATTTTCCACACTACTTTGCTTAAACGTGAACAGAATCTGTTTCAGCAGACAATGAAGATTGATTATTCTCTGGCATTCATGTTTAAAACTTAAAAACATTTTCTAGAAATTAAATTTTCAAATCAAAGATGTCAAGAAATGAACTTATTCGTTTAGAAGGCTGACATCTGATTGGTTGAAGACCCTACCCATCACTGTTCAGTAGCCTAATATAGACAGGCTGTCTTCAGAGAGGGATAAAACCGGATATTTGGAGCAACCCACCCACCAGACCATACAGAATGACTATGACTGTAATATATGTGATGACACAGCATCCATTCACATATCCTACCCTACCCTTAACAGGGACAGTAAAGAACAGACAGGCTATGAACAAACAAAATATTAACTTGTCAAAAACATACAAATAAAAAAACATTAAATACAAAGAACCAAGCAATAGTTTTTTTACCCAGTACATGTAAACTCATCACATAGATGAACCGAAGAGCTGCATATTGAAAACAATCAAAATAAAAATAAAATAAAATTTTACTTTGTTGTCCACATTTGAATCATATTATGCAATAGTCAATTCACTATTTTGTGCGAAAATACAAGAAGAAACTACAGACACAAATAAAATATTATATATGAGTGAGTGAGTGAGTTAATATTTAACGTCACATCGGCAATATCTCTGCCATATCGTGACATATGATATATGAACATTTGTTAAAGAATATTCATAATTCTAAGAAATGAATGAGTTAGTTATAAGCAGATAAGCAGGAACATAAACAGAGTATGGAATGATATCACAGAGATCATTAGACCAGAGTAAGTATGTATATAAATTCACAAAATGGAAGAATAAAACATTAGATATGATGAAACAAAGGACACAAAGACTTCTCGAAAATAATTTCCTCAACTAAAAAAGATGCATGAAATATGTCTGTCAGATATGTATGAAAGAATATCAGGACAAAAATTACCAAACCCCTTCAGAACCAGAAAAAGCAGTACTATATTCTGTCCCTTTAAGCTGTGTTGAAATTCATCAATCAGACTGACTGAGTTTAGTTTTACACCGATTTTAGCAATATTCCAGCAATATCACGGCGGGGGACACCAAAAATTGGCTTAACACATTGTGCCCATGTGGGGAATCGAACCATTCGGCCAACGCTTTAACCACTAGGCTACCCCACCGCCCCTCGTCGATCAGAAAACACTCAGAATTTTCTCAAATTCATTTTTATCTCAATAAAGTCTGAAAATTCATGTCTTAACAAATTCAATATTGTTTTTAAATCCCCAAATTCTTATTTCATTGGCTCAAACTTCATTCAGTGACAATAAGCACCCCTCTGTCTAACCTATTCCCTGAATGATATTAAAACATCACTTTCATTGTCAAAACAGTGAAAATAATGTTCCTGTACAGACATATTGAAAATCTGGTTCAAAAATATAATTTCAGCATCTTTAGTACTTTATTGAGAGGTTTCTGAGGAAATGTTAACAACAGAAAAGAAGACCATAATATAAGCTCACTTGACTCTGAGTACATGTACCAAAAATAACACTGAATTTAACCAGAAATAACTTTGATACCAAATCTCAAATAAGAACAAAATCTTTTTTTTCCCCAAAGTCAAGGTCACTTAGCTGAGAATCAAAAACATTTTGGCCGCTTGACTGTGTAGGAATTAGGTGTGAAGCTGCAGTTAATAGCATTAAAGTCTTGTCCTGGGACAGCTTTGAGGAAGACCACGATGACACGTGTCAACCAAAACAGCGAGCCTGACCACCTGATCGTGTTAGTCTCCTCTTAACTATGAGTAATGAAGGTCAGAGATATTCACCTTCATGAAACCCAGGAGCTGTTTTGATGTTAAGTACAGATCACAATCATGTAGAATCTGGGATTCAAACTTGTATCAGCAGATCCTGGACAACAGGGCCATCCATGCCTCTCTCACTTTGACACATATAGTATAGTAACTAGAACAGAAATGTTGCCCTCTGTGGACTTGGGCTTTCAAATAGTATAGTGTCAGCTGACTCATGTAGAGAATGTCAGTTAATGTACGGTACGACTTCCTACAAGGTACCCGTATCACGCAAGTTTAAAGCCATACATTGTGAGGGATTCTTTCAAATTAAAAGTAGATTCCACTCCATGTTTTTGTTCTTACATATTTTTATCACCAGATTAAAACGTACAGGTATTTTGAAAACAATAAATGTCATAATCAACACCAACAGGTTTTACATGAAACCACTGCACTTTACTGAATTTCACCTGTCGGCTAAATCATTCCCATTCTTGTTGTTTATAATTGAGTACTATTTTCAAAAACGACATTTATAAAGTTTTTCTGTTCCTTGCTCTTCATGGAGCTCTTGAATCATGTTGTATAACACGGACATTTAACAATCTCATTGTGGCCTGGAACATGCCTGAGAAATGGGCGCACATATTTCTTTTGCGAATTATTTATTTGGGAGAAGAAACACTTAAAACCTCGTCTAAAATCAGTTAAGATAATTTGAAAGTAACTACTCCACAACATTCTCTTTAATGTAAGCCCTGGGGTCATTTAATGCATAAACAGCTATGTAGCCTTGAAAACATTGGTTGCATCCTACAGTGCTCAGTTCAGATATATCGCTATTCCTATATACTGGATAGCTCAGCATCTCTGCAACATCATCAGAATTCACAACTATTTCATACAAAATATGCATCAGTACTATAGATTGTGCATGTATACAATATATAAATACATGTATATAAAAGTAACAAGCTGTAAACTATGTCAATAACAGGCTGAAGGACAAAGAGACAGCTGTAACAAAGATATATAAGAGTTGTAAATGCTAGAAATGTCACCATGCTTGTTGGTGTTAGGATAGAGCACCATAGAGAGCATCTTCATGAGTCAGGGGAATTGTCGGCTTGTATACCTTGGACCAACTACTCCAGTCTAAGTTAACAAAGCATTTTTAAATATGATTATTAATTGAGAATTAAGTCTTTATTCAAGAAGTGGTATTGTATTGGTCTAATACTCAAATGTAATGTCTGAACATACATTCTCAACAGAAGTAAATGATCGTGAATAGCCAAAATATTCATGATCACTTAATTTTTTTTCACTGGATTTAAATATGCGGTACATGAAATTGTCTAGCAATGGTTTAGTTCCAAATGGTCCCAACTAAGGCCCCTATCAAACTGGCCTGGGTTCTTGTAAGGGTGTATTAACGACCCAATCAGTGGTTCCCTCTGTCTAAAGATTCATGGGCCTTGTTCTTGTAAGGGTGTATTACTGATCCAATCAGTGGTTCCCTCTGTCTAAAGATTCATGGGCCTTGTTCTTGTAAGGGTGTATTACTGATCCAATCAGTGGTGATCTAAAGATCCAATCAGTGGTACCATCTGTCTAAAGATTCATGGGCCTTGTTCTTGTAAGGGTGTATTACTGATCCAATCAGTGGTTCCCTCTGTCTAAAGATTCATGGGCCTTGTTCTTGTAAGGGTGTATTAATGATCCAATCAGTGGTTCCCTCTGTCTAAAGATTCATGGGCCTTGTTCTTGTAAGGGTGTATTAATGATTCAATCAGTGGTTCCTTCTGTCTAAAGATTCATGGGCCTTGTTCTCGTAAGGGTGTATTAATGATCCAATCAGTGGTACCTCTGTCTAAAGATTCATGGGCCTTGTTCTGCGTAAGGGTGTATTAATGTCCAATCAGTGGTACCTTCTGTCTAAAGATTCAATGATTCAATCAGTGGTACCTTCTGTCTAAAGATTCATGGGCCTTGTTCTTGTGTATTAAAGATTCAGTGGGCCTGTTGATTCATGGGCCTTGTAAGGGTGTATTAATGATCCAATCAGTGGTTCCTCTGTCTAAAGATTCATGGGCCTTGTTCTTGTAAGGGGTGTATTAATGATCCTCTGTCTAAAGATTCATGGGCCTTGTTCTCGTAAGGGTGTATTAATGATTCAATCAGTGGTTCCTCTGTCTAAAGATTCATGGGCCTTGTTCTCGTAAGGGTGTATTAATGATCCAATCAGTGGTTCCCTCTGTCTAAAGATTCATGGGCCTTGTTCTCGTAAGGGTGTATTAATGATCCAATCAGTGGTTCCTCTGTCTAAAGATTCATGGGCCTTGTTCTGTAGGGTGTATTAATGATCCAATCAGTGGTACCATCTGTCTAAAGATTCATCAGTGGTTCTTTCTGTCTAAAGATTCATGGGCCTTGTTCTGTCTAAAGATTCATGGGCCTTGTTCTGGTAAGGGTGTATTAATGATCCAATCAGTGGTTACTGACCCAATCAGTGGTTCCTCTGTCTAAAGATTCATGGCCTTGCCTAAGGGTGTCCAATCAGTGGTTCCCTCTGTCTAAAGATTCAATGGGCCTTGTTCTTGTAAGGGTGTATTAATGATCCAATCAGTGGTTCCTCTGTCTAAAGATTCATGGGCCTTGTTCTTGTAAGGGTGTATTAATGATCCAATCAGTGGTTCCTCTGTCTAAAGATTCATGGGCCTTGTTCTTGTAAGGGTGTATTAATGATCCAATCAGTGGTTCCCTCTGTCTAAAGATTCATGGGCCTTGTTCTCGTAAGGGTGTATTAATGATCCAATCAGTGGGTCTGTCTAAAGATTCATGGGCCTTGTCTAAAATGATCCAATCATGGGCCTTGATTCATGGGCCTTGTTAAGTAAGGGTGTATTAATGATCCAATCAGTGGTTCCCTCTGTCTAAAGATTCATGGGCCTTGTTTCTCAATCAGTGGTTCCCTCTGTCTAAAGTAAGGGTGTATTAATGATCCAATCAGTGGTTCCCTCTGTCTAAAGATTCATGGGCCTTGTTCTCGTAAGGGTGTATTAATGATCCAATCAGTGGTTCCCTCTGTCTAAAGATTCATGGGCCTTGTTCTTGTAAGGGTGTATTAATGATTCAATCAGTGGTTCCTTCTGTCTAAAGATTCATGGGCCTTGTTCTCGTAAGGGTGTATTAATGATCCAATCAGTGGTTCCCTCTGTCTAAAGATTCATGGGCCTTGTTCTCGTAAGGGTGTATTAATGATCCAATCAGTGGTTCCCTCTGTCTAAAGATTCATGGGCCTTGTTCTCGTAAGGGTGTATTAATGATTCAATCAGTGGTTCCCTCTGTCTAAAGATTCATGGGCCTTGTTCTTGTAAGGGTGTATTAATGATCCAATCAGTGGTTCCATCTGTCTAAAGATTAACGGGCCATGTTTTCATAAGCGTGTATTAACGACCCAATCAGTAGTTCCCTCCATCTACAGATTCATAGACCTTGTTCTCTAAGTGTGTATTAACCAAGATTCATAGACCTTGTTCTCTGTCTAAAGATTCATAGACCTTGTTCTCGTAAGCGTGTATTACCGACCCACTCAGTAGTTCCCTCCATCTAAAGATTCATAGACCTTGTTCTCGTAAGTGTGTATTAACCACCCAATCAGTGGTTCCCTCTGTCTAAAGATTCATAGACCTTGTTCTCGTAAGCGTGTATTAACCACCCAATCAGTGGTTCCCTGTCTAAAGATTCATTGGTATTCAGAGTCAATGAACAACAGAAACAACAATTGCTAGTGTACTGAATCAGAGGGATAGATGTACATGGTATAGCCGACCGACAATTACCCTGAGCTTGAAAACATGTTAAACTACATTAACAATAGATATCATCGGACAATGACAGGAGAGGTTGCAAGGATACATGGGTTGAGCGGAGTTGAGCAATCTATATGTAAGCATGTATAGCAGCAGCTGGATACTTCATACACGTATATACAACACACATCAATGCTGAGAGGAGAACAATTACATCTGGTGCCATGGGATAGTTCAGATAACTGCAGCATAAACACGACTTGGGCCAGGTCCTGTAAGCAATCTAAGTGCCAAGCTGATCATAACTCCCATGCTTCAACATAGGCTATGATCAGTGTGAGATCACTTTGTGGAATCAGGCCAAAGTAGACCATACTGTGGTCTTCAGTGCAACAGCCACGATTTCCTTGGAAGGGGCCAGTTGGCCCCTACCTTTATAAAATATGGGCTAATAACAAAATGTGAAAAAAATCTGTAATCCTTCTCTTTGACATTTTGACAGCCCAAAAGATTTGATGATAAACTCTGTACATCAAGTTGAGCTCCATACAGCGAATCATACTACAGTTTCGTATGCAAATGGACACACTAATATTGTGAGGAGCTTAGGAAGCCTCGTTTCGAATTCCGTAAGTTTCAATATTTTAATTTTGATTTCCGAATGTTTAACATCGCTTTCAACGAAAATAGTCACATTTTTAAATTAATTAGGCGCCCGATATAAAAAAAGGTTATAAATTATAAATTTAAAGCGACAAGGTAAGTACAATCAGCAGGAATCCCGCAATTATGCAGTCTGGCTGCAACACTGTACATATAAATCACACACAATATAATGCTGACTGGTCAAACAAAGGCTAAAGGATCAATGTATAATCAATTAACAGGTGTTAAACAGGTCTGTCTGTTGTTGAGGCATCTGTAACATTTTCCTCACAAAACTGAAAATAGTTATATCTCAGACAGTCAACTCCAGTCTGAGGTGATGGGCATCTCTTAATTACACTGACATCAAAGAAAAACAAACTTTCTGAGACCATCTGTTAGAGAGTAAAAATTACAAGGATTACAATTAGTCTAAATGTAATATTTGAAACAATAATCACAAACGTACCTATAGCATAATATTGCATTGAGAATAATCCTGTCTTCTATGATACACCATTTTCAAAATGGCAGGTCTAATAGGCTGAAACCCTGATACAACGGACGGTACCAATTGCTTCTAGCAAAGGTGCAGATTAACAACTCACGTCTATGATAAAGTTCGTTGTTTAGCCAACCTTCCTTTTTGTGCCACAGGTTTGGTTGTTAAAAAGGTTTATTGTATTCTCTCTTTAAGTTACATAGATAGTCTCAACAATAACTGCCCAGAAAGCAGGGATTCCAGAATATGGGGGTCAGGTTTATTTGGGATTCACTGTCCTGTAGGGCTGCAACGATTCCGTTCAATTCATCGAAAATCGAGTTTCGATTTTCGATAACCATTATCACTATTTCGATTCGATATTTGAATACCAATTTAAATTATTTCCATACAGCAAAAATGAAATTTTGACTCCAACTCCTGTAGTTTCAAGAGCTGAAATAAGGCGAAACGTGATGGTTGACGCCAGTTTAATTATCCAATAAGAATTGTTGTTAGTAGACATCGCCAAGTTGACGATGGATTTCACGGTAAAAAGCCAACTCTGAGAGTTAAATGAAACCTGATGTTTTTACTTGTATGAAGAATCGAATTGAAAATGATCGAATCGAGTGTCCAGTATCAAAAATCGAAAACGCGGACTGGGTGAATCATTGCAGCCCTACTGTCCTGTTTAAAGATACCTGTTATTGTGTTCTATTCAGTACACAATGGAGGCCATACAATTCCAAACTTACACGTAATAGAAAGAAAAAGACAGACCTTGCATTCTTAAATGTTCAATACTATCTGTGTGACACAGATGGATATAAACGTTTTCTTTGAGAAAAACCTCTATCAAGCACAACTGTGCAAACGAAACTGTAAAATTGTGTCATTCAAATTGTTCATAATTATTAAAATGGCACTTTTGAGTTGTATAACCAAAGCTATACATGACTATTTCTAAAAGCGTACCACTGGAAGACAGGTCAATCAATATAAAACAAAAATGTATAAATCAAAAATATCCTCAAACTTTCTGCACAAGATTATGCTGAAGAAAATTTGGACTGACTGACTGAGTTTGGTTTTACGCCGCTTTTAGCAATATTCCAGCAACATCACGGCGGGGGACACCAGAAATGGGCTTCACACATTGTACCCATGTGGGGATTGCCGGGTCCATCACTTTGACCACTAGGCTACCCCACCGCCCCGAAGAAAATTTGGAGGAGTTGGGACTCCACTATGCTGCCCCATCACCCACAACCACGGTCACTGATGTGACGGTAACACAGATCATCTCACCCACCCAGCTTCCAACCAACAAATGAGTGAGTTAGTTTCGTTTTACGCCGCTTTTAGCAATATTCCAGCAATATCATGGCGGGGGACACCAGAAATGGGCTTCACACATTGTACTCATGTGGGGAATTGAACCCAGGTCTTTGGCGTGACGAGCGAACGCTTTAACCACTAGGCTACCCCACTGCCCCACCAACCAACAAAAGAAATTAAAAAGTACATCCAACATCACATTGTAACAGCTCTCTTTACAGACAATACTTTGCTGATATAAGTACTTTGTTGAATAAAGCTAAATATGTTACAAAATATTCTCTGTAGCTGTAGACAAATATACTTGGCTAATATCAGGACAGGTTCATCACAGAAAACAGATCTAAACTTCAAAGACTTGTAGACTTACAACAGCATATAAACAATGTATAGAAGAAAATAAAACAATTATACTCTCCATATGAAATCATTTGTAAATACATTTTTGTTCACAAGTTTTAAATACAAATGTACTAAAGAGTTTATAATGCATGATAAAATATAGAAAGCACAACCTGAAAATATTCTTGAATTTGAAAGACAGCAAATAAATAACAGAGAATAGGGCATTAAATGCCTCATCTGTTCATAAAACTGATCATATGGTGCTTTTTCATAATATAAACTAGTTAATTCTTCATACAGAAAATGAGAACAATCTGCAGAAAGTATTCAAAAACATAATCAAGTGATATGACTAGTTCCTTTAATCTCACAGTGACAGCGAAAGAGAATATTCTTCAAGAAAGCCTACCAGTCATCAACTCTCTTATCAAATGAATTACCTTATATTACCGTAAATAAGCCGAATTTTGGGGACCAATAATAGCAGTCCGTAGAAGAGTCGTCTTATCTATGGGTTACACTTTTGTCAAACTTTTTTTCAGGGGGTAAGAACAACATCGTATCACTTCGCGTGAACAAACAAACAAAAGATGACGAAGGTCAGCTTATCTATGAGATCGGCTTATCTACAGTAATATACGGTACCTCAATTCTATGACAAATACCCTGGACCCATGCAGCCTCAAAACCTTGTTTATGAAGTGGTACCATTCATTCTCATCACCAGTTTAACAAAGATTTGCTCGCACTTGTGGCTTGAATTCTCCATCAAATGACACCTTAACTGGCAAATCTACATTTAAAAGCGCAGCCTCTAGTCTCATAATGTATCAATCAAAGGACTGACTTAACTTGACTTTTTGCTGGAAAAAAGTATTTTTGACTTGACAATGCACAGTTTTACTGATGCCACTGCAAGTTTCATCTGTATAAGTGATGGTAAGTATCAAAACATCAGTATCGGTCTTTTAACCACTTGTACTAATCATTAGTGTTGGGAATTGGTTAAAATCTCATAATTGATCATTAAAATCTCATAATTGTCAATCATCGAAAATAATTGGTTTGCGTCTTATATCAAATTTTCCTGTTGTGTTTGTTAATGCACAAAGTTTTTGTTTTGTTTTTTGCAAATTGCACAGAATGCATTTGCAAATTTCACATCTTTAAAGGATTACTAGTATGTTAGGAACATAAATTTCCTGGAGTCTTTAAGATAAATTCAGTCATAACTTGGAGTGAGCTTGTAGTGCTTATGAATGTAAATTTAATGACACAGACAAAACCAACCTTGTGAAAAATAATGTTAATGCAAACAAGTGTTCCAAAATTGTTTGTGTTCGATTATGAGAAAACATGATCGAATGCTTGGTCATTTAGTCACTGCAACCAATCTTCGATCAATCGGACCACCAGTACTAATCATGTACAACAGTGTCAGTTGATTTAGGGATGGTTATTTCCAATATCAAATCAGCTAAACAGATGTCAAAGACAAACTATGGCAACATATGGGTCCGAGATATTTATCATAACTGGAAGTGGTATATTACTCTGGGTAACCTTGGATAAACTCAACCAGGTGTTGAAGATAACAGACTGACTGAGTATGGCTTTACAAACTATATCCCTGTTTCTTTCCAACAGAATGAGTGAGTTGGGTTGGGTTTTACGACGCTCTTAGCAACATTCCTGCAATATCACGGCAGGGGACACCTGAAATGGGTTTCACACATTGTGCCCATTTTGGAAATCGAACCCGGGTCTTTGGCGTGACGAGTAAATGCTTTAGCCACTAGGCTAGCCCATATCACCCTTACTTAAACAAACTTTAGATGCATGATTTTCAATATTAATTCTTTTGCCTTCTAGGACGGAGACTCAATGTAAACAAGAATGTGCACATTTCATAACTGAACATAAATCATGCAGTTATGTTTTTGAAAATATAGATATAGAGTAACATAAATAAGAATTGATATGATATAAAACAGAGAATAGATATACTTAAAAAATAAATACAGTATAAATATATTGTGTAAAAAAAGGCTATAATTTAGAATAAACACATCTGTAGGAATCATCAACATAAACATCTCAAGTAATGCCTCCTATTGACTTACAATAAATTTATATTTAATTATAAATAATTACTATTAAAATTGTGCATGTGCTGAAAGATCTGGGAAAGCCCTATACTCAAGCAACGATCATCAAGTGTTGGCAAGACTTCTAATCTAAATCTACCCTAGTTTGTATACTGGTATTCTATTTTCAAAGTCATCACTTCTTATTCTATCACAGCCTGTCTGATAGATATTCAACATACATATTTCTCTGATGATATAATAAGCTGACATAAATACATTGAATTTCTAACCTAACAATGAGTAAATATCAATGACTGTCAGAGGATTGTCCATTTAATGAACACCCAGAAACAGTATGCTAAAATAGACATATGGTTAGGTCAACCAAGCTAGGGTGCCACAAATTACTAAACAGAGTTGCTTCCCTTACCCATGTCTGCATCTACTCTGATTCCAGTGTAGCAGCGTTAAGACTTTCATGTCATGAATGGGATTTGAACTATTTCACTCAGATCTAAGTTGTGATGCCCATATGACACATAATGTTAACCCTCCTGCCATCAAGTTGACAGGGTAAGGTTGCCCTAGTTCACCAATCCATGCTCTCCATGATTATAATTTGTGTGCCAGCACAGTTTCACCCAATGGGACAAGTGTGTGCCATTTGACACTGTTAACTTCTCTCCTACATAATAATAGCAAGTCTCCAGTTTACTTATCTACATCTTACAATCCTAACCACTGTCATAGAAGTTTTCAAATAACTATAAATTGGTCAATACTGTTCATCCACAGTTAGAGTTACCTGCCCTTGCCATGCACAAAAAAGGCAGTGGAAATATTCACGTAAAAATGAGACCAAAGATTGATTTTTCAGTCCATACATGAATGTTTGATAGTTTTCTATGTGGTAAATCCACAATTGGTGACCTCAGTGGTCAGTTCTTTGGATCAAATGGTTTTGAAGCTTACTTCAACCTTGTTAGAAAGAAAAACACTTGTGCCTTCACTAGTGAGGTGTTAGAAGCGTAAGATACTTGTATGTAGGGCACAGATCCATGTTATGCGAGTATAAAAGTACAAAGATTGTAAAACTAGCATCAAAAGACTGAATACAGTCTAGGCAAGTGGATGGAACCAAAGCATCTTTGGGCTAAATGTGCGCTTAGCGATGGTAACCATAGCAACCATACCAAACTAACTACTGTTATTTAGAATGTAGCCATGACAACATCAAGCAGAACTACATGAATCTAGCTAGGCACTCTTGCACTTCTAGGGCACAGAACCATATACTCGAAACATAATGACTGGTCGCAGTAACCACAGCAACAATTGATGGTTCTATGATAACCATGGCAACAAACTTTCATCATTTGAAATGTAGTCATGACAACCACAAACTAATCTACATGAATCTAGCTAAGCACTCTGATATTCAGTATAACCACTAATGGTAACCATGGCAACATGAGTGAACACAAGTTCACATGTCCTCTTAAATAATTAACTAGAACCATACACAGCATGGTTAATGTGACACAAACTGGTTCATCACGAGGACTGTCAGAAGAAAAAAAGGTTAACCCACAAAATGCATATTTCACCTCGATCAGGCCTGTGTCTCTACACTGATGCCAAACCAGCTGATTTGTAAATCGAAGACTGAAGCAGATAAACAAATAAATATTAAATCTTTCCTAACAGAATAAATATTTCTGTCATTCAGTTGGACATCAAATAAAGTGAGAAGAAACAGAAATAATATGAACAAGCAGGCTGTTTCACGTTTCCTAGCAACCTGAGTTATCACCACATTAGCAGAAAACACAAAAATATAATAGAGGAATTCGGTACAGACACCACAACAGAAGAATTTCCTTGCTTTTCACTTGATGCAAGATTTCCTTCGCATGGTCAGGAATGTTTAAACCATGGCTTTAATGGGTCACATCTCCTACAGAGGTCGAAATGGTTCTCAACGACATGTCGTGTTCTTTATATATGACACAGCAGGTCGTATTTGCTTTAATTATCTGCCTCACAGAATATCTGCAAACTTTGAACTCATGAAGATTTTTATCATGTTCTTGTCATACCAAAGGTATCCTATTTGACATAAACAAATTACGTAAAAAAATGATTCCAGTTGATGAGATAAGTATCATTTTTTGAGGTGATGTGCTTCTGCTCTTAACAGTAGATCTGAAAACGCAATGGTATATTCAAAGTCAGGTACGTAAAAAGATAAATAAAATTCAGTATCAAAATATAGAGGTAGCTGTAAAAGATGAGATGTGCTGAGATGCAGGGCCATTCCACTAAGTGATTGTGGCGCTACGACTGTTACACATCTATGCTAACTCAGCAGAGTTACGACAGTCATGGCCCTACGATCGCTTTGAGGAATGGTGCCCTGTGTTGCTCTGGACAGTAGTGAGTATTCCAGAGTTGGAAAGATAAATCTTGGAGATGCTTTGAAAACAACAAAGGTCTTACATGCAGTTTAGAAGCAAATACGAACAAAACACTGTTGACTCAAAGTAACCATGGTAAGGGAAATTAAATACATATATTGTGTGAGGCTCAATGTAACAGTAACACAAGCATTATTTGATAAAAGGTAACAGAGTACTAGCAGTGTTAATTCAATTAAAGCTAACTCTAGATCATATTGTTTAACTGTTACATAACACCAGTTTTGTCTGATCTAATATAACAGTACACAAGCATTTTGAAATCAAAGGTAATACAACACAAACATTGTTTGATCAAACATATCAGAACATAGGCATTGTTTGATCAATTGTAACAGAACACAAGCATTGTTTGATCAAATGTAATAACTCAAGCATTGTTTGATCAATGTAACAGAACACAATAATTGTTTGATCAAAGGTTACAACACAAGTATTGTTTGATCAAATGTAATAACTCAAGCATTGTTTGATCAAATGTAACAGAACACAAGCATTGTTTGATCAAATGTAACATAACACAAGCATTGTTTGATCAAATGTAACAGAACACAAGCATTGTTTGATCAAATGTAACAACACAAGTATTGTTTGATCAAATGTTATAACTCAAGCATTGTTTGATCAAATGTAACAGAACACAAGCATTGTTTGATCAAATGTAACAGAACACAAGCATTGTTTGATCAAACGTAACAGGACACAAGCATTGTTTGATCAAATGTAACAGAACACCAGTTTTATTAGATCAAATGTAACAGAACACAAGCATTGTTTGATCAAAGGTATTAGAACACAAACAGCATACATCAAATATTTATCTTTATAACCTTCATGTCAAAACACTGACTCCGCTTCATTCATGTGACACAGTCTCCTTTCACCATATCTTCAACTTTGAATGAATACTTTTCTAATGGAAGAACAGCACAGCAGTTTATCAGATATAAAAACCCACAGAGATTTCCTCTTTTCAAAATTACCACAATATATGTTTGTGAAAGTCAGCAGTCATAAAATATGAAAAATAATATCCATGATATTTGTATATCTATATAAGAAAACATTTTCCAAACAAGACAGAGTACAAAGCAATCAAGTACAAAAGTTATCATGTAGACAGTCACATAGTTTATAAAGTCTTGAAAGAAGACAATACTGAAATATTAAAATGATCCAAAATGAAGGAAATTCTCAATGTTGAGAAAACCCAAGCTCCTCTCAATACAGAAGGGTTGGAGGTATTAAAGGTACAACTGTTGAATACCTAATACCCACCTCATTTAACTCAGATCAGGCAACAAAACATTGAAAAGCAAAATTAAAATCAGCCACAAATTTTAATGATCTACTTATCTTATTAGAGAAACTATTAATAAATAAAGTGACCCTGCTTGGGATGCCTGTGAGTTTTGTTGATATAGGATTTTTTGCAGTCAGTATTAAAGACATACCGGTACTATTTTTTCAATATGAAAGGAGGTACTTAACCTTTTTGGACCAGCAACACATCTGGGACACAATAGTTGTATCCAGTATTTTGGGAACAGATTACATCCTTTAAATTCCAGCCCCCAGAGTATCAAATAGTCAACCCCCTGATTAATTACACATTACATTATTTAATAAAGAGATTATTCCAGAAAGATGACATTTGTCTTTACATCAAACCAATGCAATATATTAATAAAATAGAGCACTGCCATAACTCACAAATAATTAAGACCGTATTGAGTATTGGGTACACTGTAGTCTAACTACAAGTCCTACTCAGCATGGAGGTGTTGCTTAGACTTAAACATTAACTTAACAGTCGAACGTCCAACTAAACAGGAAACTGAGAGTATTTGAGTATATGAAGCACTGGAAGAACCAGTTCAATAGCATCGTGTGCAACACATTCACAGACAGTGACACAGAGTCAAAACTAAACCTATCTCGACTCATATACCCTCACTCCCCATAGTTCACTTGACGTGTTCAATGATGAAACGCAAGAAGCGGTCCCCATACTCGCCAGGGGGTACAGTGGAGTGGTCCGCGCAGCAGTATTTGATGTTCTTGTAGATCCGCCCAGTCCTCTGTCGATACTCGTACAGTGTGAAGAAGTCGATCACACCGAGGAAGTAACGGTGGGTGGGGCCGTCGATGATGTGTAAGGCGTTCTTGCAGTTGGGTAGGAGACGGCGGTTCTCTGCCGTCATCAGCCCGTCAAGATACGAGGTTTCTGTCAGGGAAAGAGGGAAGAACACGCCAGTCTTACGTACCCGGGATTTTTCGTCCACGCTGGTCTTGGTATCATCATTTGGTGTTCCTGGAATTGAGTGCATCTCAATGCCACCACCTTCAACGTTCCCATTGTGATGTTCAGGGGAGCTGTTGTCGGACGAGGAGGAGGCTGTCGATGGGAGGGATCTGGTAGAATACGTAATTACTGGTTAATGCAAAGTCAGCATGGTAAATAAAACACACCACTAAAATGATCTAATGGTACAGACAATATAAAGGCATCTACTCCATTCCAACCAAGCCTTCTTGGACCAGAGCATGTCTCACTAGGGACAGTTTCACGTTATCCACAAGACTACCTCACCCAGCCTTAAGGACCAGAGCATGTCTCACTAGGGACAGTTTCACGTTATCCACAAGACTACCTCACCCAACCTTATAGGACCAGAGCATGTCTCACTAGGGACAGTTTCACTAGGGACACGTTATCCACAAGACTACCTCACCCAGCCTTATAGGACCAGAGCATGTCTCACTAGGGACAGTTTCACGTTATCCACAAGACTACCTCACCCAGCCTTCTCGGACCAGAGCATGTCTCACTAGGGACAGTTTCACGTTACATTATCACCCAGACTACACCCAGTTTCATGTTATCCACAAGACGGACCAGAGCATGTCTCACTAGGGACAGTCTTTCACGTTATCCACAAGACTACCTCACCCAGCCTTATAGGACCAGAGCATGTCTCAGTAGGGACAGTTTCACGTTATCCACAAGACTACCTCACCCAGCCTTCTCGGACCAGAGCATGTCTCACTAGGGACAGTTTCACGTTATCCACAAGACAACCTCACCCAGCCTTCTCGGACTAGAGCATGTCTCACTAGGGACAGTTTCACGTTATCCACAAGACAACCTCACCCAGCCTTCTAGGACCAGAGCATGTCTCACTAGGGACAGTTTCACGTTATCCACAAGACTACCTCACCCAGCCTTATAGGACCAGAGCATGTCTCACTAGGGACAGTTTCAAGACAACCTCACCCAGCCTTCTCGACAGTTTCACGCTATCCACAAGACAACGCTATCCACAAGACACCCAGCCTTCTCGAATAGGACTCACAGAGCATGTCTCACTAGGGACAGTTTCAGTTTCGTTATCCACAAGACAACCCACCCAGCCTTATAGGGGACAAGAAAATGTCTCACTTCTTCAGCCTCTCCACCAGGTTCCCACAAACGCCTTCTCAGAGCATGTCTCACTAGGGCTCATCAGTGTGGAGCTCCTGCTATCCACAAGACTCGACCAGAGCACCAATCAGGAGGCTGTAATCCTGCACTGCCATTTCCTTCAAGAACTCGGTGTCTGCCTTAAGCTGGGTGATGAACCATTCCCTCTGTGGTCCTGTAACCATGGTAACATTTGGAACTTATATACTGTAGTCAGTGAAGTTTAGTAGAGTCACATTTTCATTCAATTTATAAACATTTTCAAGCTGACGACACTTGTTGGATATTGTCAGTGGGGAACTTTCCACGAACTAATCTGCATTGAAAATAAGTCAAAATACACACTTGTTTTTACCCCTATAGAAACAGTTCAGGCACTGAAAGTAAGCACTTAAATAATGCACAGAATCCAGTGGAAAGTGAGTGACTTTATGCCCCTTTAAACAGCCCTTTCATTCATCATGTCCTGAATCAGGTCCTCCCCAACTTTGGAATATGCCGCAAACATGGACACGAGTGCTGGTATTGGCATACAACCTGCCATACGATACATCACAATACTAAAATTTTAGTCATGACGATATATTGCGAAAGTATTGTGCACTGAAGCTGTGATACGATACGAATCCCGACATAAGGGTGGCGATACTAAAATCTTTAATTCTAACACAACTATAAAACACCTTAAGATCAAAACAAAACCATTTTAAAGTATTACGCCAAATTCCGCAAGCATCTTTCAGTGTTCACTCAGAAAGAAGATAAATAAGTTAATACACAGACTTTGTGAATGTTAATAACATGCGAGCGCTATGTCTGACACAGTTCTTGACGCATGAATTTCTGAGAAAACGTTTACTTATGAAGGGAAAATAAGTAAGCATATATTTTAATCATTAAAAACAAAAGTAAGTCTTTTTTCTTGACAGATATCGCGATTCGGCAATATTCAAAGTTAAACATTGATGTATCGTGGTCCATTTGAAGTATCGTATCGGGACATACAACAATGTAAAACTTTGTATCGATTCACTGTATCGGCTGCCCATGGATCGATGCATCGATGTGTATCAATGAATCGTCACACTACTAATGGACACTTGAAGCATCAATACAGATGTTTGGAACAAGAGGTTGCACTTAGAATACAAAAATATCTGGTTCATATATACAGGGCTACAGATTTCAAGGCGCACATAAATACCTTTGTACATCTAACATTTAATTTCCGTGCGTATCGTGTAAAATGGAGATTTATTTGAGATAAATACTTGTCAAGTTTCGTAAACACGATTTTACTCAAAATCAATTAAGCCACTATTTTTTCGATTGGCTAAAAACTACATAATATAAGATTTCAGCGATCACACAGTCGCTATTTCAGCATTTCTTCAAATACAAATACATGGTTGGAAATAGTGATCGATGAATCTTCCAGACAAACCACATCACCAACTCGCTCACACAAAAACATGTCAGTACTCCTTCAAAATTCTCAGTACACCTCCACTTGCAATATGATGTGTAAGTACACTCGCACCCCCAAAAGTTATCTGGAGCCCTGCTATATTTACTAAAAAGGCCAATCTACCACATATTAAGTACATTTACACTGATCTTAGATGTCATCTCTTATACTAGTAGTGTCAGTAATGTAGACTGTTAGTACTCCAGAGAAAAGTTTATTTCACTCAAGTCATACACTGATGTTAGTGTTGAGATAAATACTGTATTTCATCTCTCAATACATGACAGAGGTGTACTGCTATCCAGATTAGCAGGAAATGGTTGTGCTTTCTATTACAACAGCTGCCATAGTTCACCCTTATAAAGAACTTTTTCAAAGCCAAATCCCTTCTAAGCTATGTATGGTCTAAGTAACGTGATCATGGACTTTTATGAGATTGTCTTATACGTGATCCATAAACAGTTCCTTGTGTAATGTTGACTACAATAATCCAGCTATAACCCAGCAGCCTTGTCAGATGATCCAATCAGGGTTCAATGACATGCTGTCAACCAGGTCAACGATTCAACATAATTTCTCTTACGAGCAGCGAGAGTTTGGGTTGTCGTCAAAATGGCCTCATTTTGAGAGAATTTTATTACAATTGTTAAATTAGAAATAAATATAAGAATGTAAATATCACTGAAATCTTAACCTATGTTGGGACCCACTACTAACTACATTTATAAACCTCCAGTGATGTCACTCTATTGTCTCGCCAGGTTCTCTTTTTAACCGAGTAAACCCCTTCAAGCAGTTTTGCGGGCTTTCTCCAAGAAATCCTGGGGATTTTCTACGGAATTGCCTGCAGCCCGGGGACTTTCTACGGAATTGCCCGCAGCCCGGGTATTTCTACGGAATTGCCTGCAGCCCGGGGATTTTCTACGGAATTGCCCGCAGCCCAGGTATTTCTACGGAATTGCCCGCAGCCCGGGGGATTTCTACGGAATAGTCCTTGACTTTGAATTATTTTACTTGTTTTGAAGATTGATATGACTGAATATGATCGAAAATATCACATTATTGAAAACATCCATTATATAGTGCTGATGTCTGGTTTTCGAAACCCTTCGCTTACTAGCTTGGCGGTTTTATCCACTAGGCTACGAAGGATCGCTGTGAACAATGAGATTGTTTGTCAGTATGAACCATGTGTTCCTCACAAGATGGGTAGTGCAGGCAGGACAGGGGTGGCTCATGCAGAGCATGTGCACTGCGCGTGCAAGGCAAGGTATCGACTGCCAATCGCATCCCAGGTGATTTCAATAGTAAATACCAAATATTAAAATTATATCTAAACTATATATTCGGACGGTCCATAAGTTGGATCAATACCTTGGATTCAGTTTTGATCCTTTACATAAGAATTTCCTTACATTTTGAAAGATCATTTGAGAAATTATAATTAATGTTAGTCTGGCTCCAAGAGCTGGTTGTTTGTTGTTTAACATCGCACTCAGCAATATTCCAGCTTTATGGCGGCGGTCTGTAAACAAACAAGTTTGGACCAGACAATCCAGTGATCAACAGCATGAGCATCGGTCTACACAACTGGGATACAATGACGTGTGTCAACCAAGTCAGCAAGCCTGACCACCCAATCCTGTTAGTTGCCTCTTATGACAAGCAAGGGTTGCTGAAGACCAATTCTAACCCGGATCGTCATGGGTCTGGCTCCAAGATCCAAGAGAAAAAAATAAATAAAAGTCAAACAAAGTCTAGATTACTTGGCAGGTGTACATTGGCAGAGTTCTATGGTTTGTTCTTCAATTGGATTTGTTTTATAGATAAACATATGTTTTCTTATATTATTAAGATGATGATTACATGTTTAAGTTACATGATTTCTGGAGCTACATGAGTCTATATTTATGTCAGAATGGCCTCAAATTCAAAATGGCCTTAAAAGCACATAACAGCCACAACTAAAGGGGAAACCAAAGCTGCCAGGAAAGAACAACAGATATAACCTGTAATGTTAAGTAACCGTGCTAGTCAATTGAGGAATCAATTAGTTACAATTGTGTCGCAGGCACACACTCAAGAACTGTGATCAATAGTGCTGAGTCATCAACTAAGAGCAGTGCACATGGTACTTGTGATCATCAACAATGTTAATCTCATCTGTTCACCGTTAAGTCTGTTTGATGTAAAATACAATTTATGTGATAAATTCATTTAGTTTGTTGAATATAATTTGTTTAGGTGGCCCTTTGAATTTTTGTTTGGGCCTCTACATTTTTTGTAGCCATTCTGACTTGTTTGTGTCAGTTTACCTTTGAGGCCATTGCCACCTGTTCCCCGGGGAACCTATTGTAACCAAGACTCTATTAGGCAGGACCAAGGTACTCACCCAAGTCAATGACTTCATTGAGGAAATTCTGGTCTTTAAGCACCGTGACAATGTTGCTGCCTGGGGGGTATGGCTGAAACATGAAAAACGTTACCATGGAAACTACAGCTTAGTTACAGGTGTTTAGCAACTGACACATCTGCAACATGTTTGTGATATCTATGGCATGTTTGAGATATCTATCGTATTTTTTGAGGTATCAGTAGCATGTTTGAGAATTGAGAAGTATGTAGCACTTTTGAGGCATCTGTCGCACCTATAGTCTGTTTGACTCAAACGTGATCGATGAATTGCAATCTAACTCGAAAACTAATAAACATATAGTACTCAATGAAACACTGATCATAATCAAACCATCAGACCAACTCTGTGATTTGTTTGCAGAATTTCTTTCCTAAGATTCAAAATGTTGTTTAACAAACTATCATTAAAATTTTGACACAGTTCACTATTTGTTACGAGGGAGGAGTGCAGAGACAGGGACAGCCAGGTGTTAGAGAAGCACGTGCACAAGTGCCGACAAACTTATTGATTTATTAACCTGTGCTGTGCCGTCTCCATCCTTTCTCGCACACCGGGCTGTCCCTTTCTCTGCACTCCTCTCTCGTAACAAATAGTGAACAGTGTCAATATTTTAACGATAGTTTGTTAAACACATTTTTTTATTTTTAGGACATAAATTCTGCAAAAACCTCAGAGAGTTGGTCTGACGTTTTGATTATGATCAGTGTTTCATTGAGTATTTTATGTTTATTAGTTTTCGAGTTAGATTGCAATTCATCGGTCCGCTTTTGAGTCAAACGGACTATAGTTTTCATTTCTGCGTATGATTGTCTCCCCTGCTATACAAACGCTTTGTACATGCCTCACTCTCCTATTTTCCCTCAGATTCTACCCACCATCCATAAATCCACCCCCCACCAACTCACCTCTCCCCACCCCAACAAATAACACCCTGTATTAACGCACACCACCCACCCCAACACAGCACCCCACCCTACCCACTAACAAATCCCATACACTCTTCCCCAGTCACCCTGATTCACCCCTTCAGCAATTGATTGAGTGCGTGAGTGACTAACGTTTTACACCACTTTTAGCAATATTCCAGCAATATCACAGCGGGGCTTCACAAATTGTACCCATGTGGGGAATCGAACCAGGGTCTTCTGCATGATGAGCGAACGCTTTAACCACTACGCTACCCCACCGGCCCCTTCCAGTTATTAGGATTGCACAATAAAATCAGCATTTGTCTGGACTAGTACACAAACTGTATAAGAGCAGTAATGTTGAGTCACAGTTGGGTCCCGAGTCCTGCCATCCCAGGAAAGACAAATGCCTACCTGTTGATATCGGCCAGCCAGAGCTCCCTTAATGTCAAATCTTGTCTCAATACGATGACTGGGGTAAAATATACTCTGCATGACCACAAAGTATTTCTGTAATAAAACATACAAGGGGACTACTTTAATACAAAATTCAGAGAAAATATACAGTTATTATTAACACAAGAAAAGTAGATCCATGACACTGTAGCTCACTCAGATAGGTCTAAAATCATAATAATAATGATAACATTACATTCAATGCTGCTGTTTCCAACCATAAGGATGCTCAAAGCGCACAATCTGATTATTACTACCCCGGATAACCCAAGCTGCCTGTGAGGCGCTCGAAGGTTAATAGTCACATGACTTAACCCACCTGGTACCCATTTTCTGCTCATAACGATAATAACCACATTTCCTTATCTTTGAAAATAATATTTAAGTTAAAGCCATAAGAAGTTTCAGCTGTCAGTGTGGTAGAAGTGGTAAGTTAAAATAAAGGTCAACATTCAAAATATTGCAAAAGTTGCAGAATTTAAGCCAGATTTCAGATAGTATATTTTTAATAATCAACCGCAACTTCAATATCAAACTCATCCACAGGCCTTCGGACTCTGTCACGTTGTGCTCGGTACAAGTATATAATACTGGATCCCGTTTTACAACGACTGTCGTAGATCTATGTTAAAGTATAGGAGTTACAACTGTCATAGCACTATTGTTCTGTTGTAGTAGGAGTACCAACCTTCCTCTCGCCTGGCATCTGTATGGAGTATAAGCCCAGGTACTTGACTATCAGGGAGTGGGGAAACTTGAGGAAGTGCTGCAGGTAGTCACTGAAACACAACACAGCAGTTTCATGTATAAACTGTAGGGGTACAGAAACAGGGGCTTTTAGTTATAGTTAGTCTCAGCAGAGAGGAAGAAGTGGATGTAAGGGAAAGCTCTGAGGATATTAGGTGGGACTTACCTCAGGGTGGAGAGGAAGAAGTGGATGTAAAGGAAAGCTCTGACGATATTAGGTGGAACTTACCTCAGGGTGGAAAGGAAGAGTGAGTGAGTTTAGTTTTACTCCACACTCAGCAGCACTCCAGCTATATGGCGCCGGGCTGTAAATAATTGAGTCTGGACCACACAATCCAGTGATCAACAGCATAAGCATCGATCTACGTAATTGGGATACGATGACATGTGTCAATCAAGTCAGCGCGCCTGATCACCCACTCCTGTTAGTCGCCTCTTACGACAAGCAAGGATTACTGAAGATCAATTCTAACTCAAATCTTCACAGGCGGAGAGGAAGAACTGGATGTAAGGGAAAGCTCTGTGGATATCAGGTGGGACTTACCCCAGGGTGGAGAGGAAGAAGTGGATGTAAAGGAAAGCTCTGAGGATATCAGGTGGGACTTACCCCAGGGTGGAGAGGAAGAAGTGGATGTAAGGGAAAGCTCTGAGGATATCAGGTGGGACTTACCCCAGGGTGGAGAGGAAGAAGTGGATGTAAAGGAAAGCTCTGAGGATATCAGGTGGGGACTTACCCCAGGGTGGAGAGGAAGAAGTGGATGTGAGGAAAAGCTCTGAGGATATCAGGTGGGGACTTACCCCAGGGTGGAGAGGAAGAAGTGGATTACAGGACAGCTCTGAGGACATTAGGTGGGACTTACCCCTGGGTGGTGAGGAAGAACTGGATGTAAGGCAAAGCTCTGAGGATATCAGGTGGGACTTACCCCAGGGTGGAGAGGAAGAAGTGGATTATGGGACAGCTCTGAGGGTATCAGGTGGGACTTACCCCAGGGTGGAGAGGAAGAAGAGGATGTAAGGGAAAGCTCTGAGGATATCAGGTAGGGACTTACCCCAGGGTGGAGAGGAAGAAGTGGATTACAGGACAGCTCTGAGGATATCAGGTGGGACTTACCCCTGGGTGGTGAGGAAGAAGTGGATGTGAGGAAAAGCTCTGAGGATATCAGGTGGGACTTACCCCAGGGTGGAGAGGAAGAAGTGGATTACAGGACAGCTCTGAGGGTATCAGGTGGGACTTACCCCAGGGTGGAGAGGAAGAAGTGGATGTAAGGGAAAGCTCTGAGGATATCAGGTGGGACTTACCCCAGGGTGGAGAGGAAGAAGTGGATGTGAGGAAAAGCTCTGAGGATATCAGGTGGGACTTACCCCTGGGTGGTGAGAAAGAAGTGGATGTATGGGAAAGCTCTGAGAGTATCAGGTGGGACTTACCCCTGGGTGGTGAGGAAGAAGTGGATGTATGGGAAAGCTCTGAGGGTATCAGGTGGGACTTACCCAAGGGTGGAGAGGAAGACGTGGATGTAAGGGAAAGCTCTGAGGGTATCAGGTGGGACTTACCCCAGGGTGGAGAGGAAGAAGTGGATGTAAGGGAAAGCTCTGAGGACATTAGGTGGGACTTACCCCAGGGTGGAGAAGAAAAACTGGGTGTTAGGGAAAGCTATCAGAATATCAAGTGGGACTTACCCAAGGGTGGAGAGGAAGAAGTCAATGCAATATTTTCTATCAGTCTTCAGTAAATACTGCTGATCATTGCTGTGGAGAAGAAAACAAGTTAGACATACATTACAGGGTATATACAGCAATACATGGAGCAGAACAGTTTATCCCAAGATTTGACCTCAGCGATCTACATATTTGACCACCAAAATGGAGAAAAAACATATTAACATCAGATAATGTTCTCTTCTCTGCTGGCTGTGAATAGCTGCAATATTGGTGATGCAGCGTAACGTAACATTTATCACCCTCACTATTCTCTGATGAGAAGAAAAAGCATAGGTTCCATTGATGCCCAGCTCACCTGAGGAAGAAGTCCTGTCCACTCTTTGAGTTGCTGACAAACTCGAGGTATGGCAGTTTGGCGGGAGCAACAGACTCCAGGTAGATGTCTTGTCGCAGACCAATGGCGCGGCGGATAGCTGCAAACGCTGAGCTGGCATAACTGGCAAACACAAATACCTGTCACGGAGAGAAGAGTGAGTGAGTGAGTTTAGTTTTATCCCACTTTTTGGCAATATTCCAGCAATATCACGACGAGGGACACCAGAAATGGGCTTCACACATTGTACCCATGTGGGGAATGAAACCTGTGTCTTTGGCATGACGAGTGAAGGCTTTAACCACTGGGCTACCCCACAGCCCCAGGGAGAGCAGGAACAGATTACAGACATCATTAATAACCAGTGTCTTGTCACTGCTGACCTCAAACAATATTTAGATATTGTTTCTCATCATAATATTCATCCTTGATTATCAAATAACATAAATCTACAAATATGACATACCCTTGTCCCATTTCAGACCTTAGCTTCATTTTAGAAGTGACTTCACCAGCTTGATCTATCAGATCAGAATGTCTCTGGTTCATGAGGTTGAAATCAACAATTATTCTTACAAAATTCAGATCTATAATCAATTAACACAGTAAAGGTTAACTCTTAAAAGATGCGTTCATAAGTGTTAAAAAAAGCAGGGGACATCATTACGTTTCCACTCATTCCATTTGTGTTGGAAACGGCCTACTACAGCTCAGCAAAGTACTGATTATATAGATAGACTGTGCTCTTAGCAGTATTCCAGCTGTGTAAATATAACATTCAGGGGTGTGAACATGGTGTATATGAACATAAAGAAAGCCTGTGATGTAAGCCCAGAATACATGCAGGGCCACCACAGGAACATTGTTTTGCTGTTTGACAATACACTCAGAGTAGTATAAACAGGAGGGATGTCACGATACATAAGTTTTATAAATCGATACGTATCACAATACCCATGTCATGATTCGATACGTATCATGATACCTAATTTCGAGGCATTATTGCGGAAAATTTCATTACATTTTGAACATTAATATTACATATTTTATAATTGTTCATGAAAAGATCAACATTTTTTATTTTCAGAGATTAAACATTTCTAATTTCCCACCTTTGTGCATGAAAAATAATCATTTATAACTCTCATAGCAGCAAAAAACAGGATACAATTGCAAAATGTAAACGATACATAAACATATTTAAACCAATCGATACAGTTTTGAAAGTATCAATACTTGTATCGTCTTAGAAAAAGTATTGATACATCATGGCATCCCTAATAAACAGGCTTATGAAGTACTGATGATGACAATTTCTCTGTGTGAGTGAGTTTAGTTTTACGCCCCTTTTAGCAATATTTCAGCAATATCACAACGGGGAACAGTGGAAATGGGCTTCACACATTGTACCCATGTAGGGAATCGAACCTGGGTCTTCGGCGTGACAAACACTTTAACCACCAAGCTACCCACCGCCGGCATTTTCTCTGAGATGTTTGAGTAAGGTGTGGAACACTGACCTGTCCATCAGGGCCCTCCACCTTCTTCTCCAACACATGCTGGTAGTCGTCAGCCTCCAGACTCTCCTGAACACACAGAACATATAGGCATTAGTATGACTAAACATGCACAGGCCCTCATGTCTTTGCGAAGTTTAAAGATTAAAAAAAAGATATTTTTGAGATGACCCCCGACTCAAAATGCTATACCATATAATAAATTATGACAAGGCCGGACACTTTGGTATACCCCACCCGCCTGCATTGCCGATCGCTACGCTACCATCGCATGCAATCGATTAAAACTTAATGTAAACATAATCATGGATGATTGGCCTATCGGTCACTACTCATGACACCTTCCAATTCTTTATTGCTATTTCTGCAAGTTGATTGAAACCCGATGTTGACTCTCAATTAAACACAAATGGATGGTGATATGTCCTCACAAAACGGGGAGGTGGTTGAAGCAAGCCCTCTGATTGGTCAATGCTTGCAAAATCTGCAATTCTTTATAAATTCACTTGATTTTTTTCTTTCATCGACTGCTTAATGTTAGAATATTTTTCAAGCAATGGCTTCTCGAGAACGCATCAGTTGTAATATCTCCTAAACAAGGATCAACCAGTCAGAGGGCTTGCTTTGACCACACCCCCGTTTTGTCCGGACACATTGTCATCCATTTGTGCCAAGATCGTTTAGTTGAGGGTCAAAATCGGGTTTCAATCGACTTGCAGAAATAACAATAAAGAATTGGTAGGTGTCATGAGTGTTGCTTGATAGGCCAATCATCCATGATTATGTTTACATTAAGTTTTAATCGATTGCATGGGATGGTAGCGTAGCGATCGGCAAAGCAGGCGGGTGGGGTATACTAAAGTGTCCGGCCTTGTCATGATGTATTGTACTGTGAGGCATTTCGAGTTGGGGGGTCATCTCAAATGTTTTATGTGTTTTTAACATCTTTAATCCTTGCAAAGACACGAGGGCCTGTGTAAACATGACCAAGCTTAAAAACTTCGTACACGATTGCTTTAGACTGAGTGAGCTGGGATAATCCCCCAAATAAATGAATTTCATTTAAATCAGTGTTTGTCAGTCAGGAAAGACAGAAAGATTGTAATTGGACTCATTGATGTTTACCGCTTGAGGTCAACCAAGGCAATGGTTTACAAATTTTACACACAATTGGGATCTTAAAGTAGGAATAACAGGCTTGTCTTAGGGATATCTGTTCAGCAGTTTGCAGAAAGTTCAACAAGAAGGTCATCAATATCCCCCACCACAGTGTTCTGTCCCTATTTAATTCCTCTTCCTGAAAACACATACGACACTTATAATGTGAAGTACATACGCTAGCTGTACATCAAACTGAATGATACTTACAGCAACAGCTGAGCAATGGGAAATAGTGCATGTTCAGCCCGGCTGTTGTGTCAGTCTTTCAGCAACATTAATTTTAACTGGACATTTAATTCTTTGCTGGATGTACTGACATATGATAAGTTATGAATTTCATTCCAAATCGTGTTAATATTGTCTGGTTATCGGTTTCCATCCTTAAAAATGGCTGACTGGGTCATGATGTTAAGGAGGCCAAGCAATATAAAGGTGACAATCAGACACCAGGGTTTGAGCAGAACACAAATGTTCATCCAGTACACACCATAGTAGAGAATGGGTGAGTGAGTGAGTTGGGTTTTAATCTTATGCTGCTTTTAGCAATATTCCAGCAATATCACAGCAGGGGACACCAGAATTGGGCTTCACACATTGTACCCATGTGGGAATCGAATCCTGGGCTTTCAGCGTGCCTAGCAGACGCTTTAACCACTAGGCTACCCCACCACCCCACAGTAGTGAATGGACGCATAAATACACTGCATACAGAGGGACACATATAACAGACATGGGGTAATTGTAATTTGTAATTGTAATTGAATGTAATTAATTACAAAAATATATGTAATTGCATGTAATTTGTAATTGAATGTTTAAAATGTAATTTGTAATTGTAATTTAATTAATTAATATCTCAATGTCATTGAATTTTTCAATTACTTTTTCAATTACATCAAACTACATATCACTTTTTTTATTTTGGTGGTCATCATGCAACCCTTGCAATTATATTCTGTACAATAAGGAGGACAAAGCAGTGTTTTTCAATAAGATGCTTGTTGTCTGTATATACTCTAGCAGGTGTTAAGTTTTGAAAGAGATTTGAATGTCTAAGCCTTTGTAACTATCACAATCTGCACATTTGTAAAACAAAGGGAATCAGTAACGCATGACTCAATGTAGGTTGGTATTTGAGGAAATGGGGGATTAACAGTACTATTAGTCAAGTTCCTATCAAAATGGCCTCTTTGTTTATTTCTCGTAGGATATGATATTCAAAATGAATGGACGCATAAATACACTGCATACAGAGGGACACATATATTGTCATATAACAATATTCATTGCACCCACAACCCATCAAGAGTAGCTATGGCTACCCGCCATATCATCCATCCATCAAGACCACTGTCTTCACGATCACTGACATTCTAGGATCCAAGGAAATTACTGAAACATTAGTAAACTATTCCATTTCATTACCATAAGGACCCTCATACAGGGTTTTACATGACGCATGATTCCTGTGTATTTGACGCAACAATTGTGTAAAAGATTCTCAAAATATTATCATACGATTCAAGCTAGACACAAGTTTTATGAGTGATCCTCAGAATTCAGTTCAATAAAATCGATATAAGCAAACAATGATTGTTCATTGATGGATATTTCTTTCAATTCATGATAATAACTGTATGTTACAGTGAAGAAATCACAAGCCTGATTATTTGTTCAGTATACTGAAGTTTGTTATGACTCAACTGAACTGTGAAAAATATACTATTTATTAACTAACATAAAAATGACAATAAAACAGAAATTTTGATACACACACATAAATATCACACTGAAATTTTCATGACTTCCAAATATTGAAAATGACTCCCAGAAATAAATACTGTGAGTCACCATGACTCTCTTTATCCAAAGTCTGTGTAAAACCCTGCCTCATACTGCCTGTATGGACCTAACAGGATCGGGTGGTCAGGCTTGCTAATTTGGTTGACACATGGCATCATATCCCAATTGCGTATTTCGATGCTCAGGATGTTGATCACTGGATTGTGCGGTCCAGAATCGATTTTTTTACAGACTGCCACCATATAGCTGGAATATTGCTGAATGCAGCGTTAAACAACAAACCAACTGTATGGACCCTTAGAATACATAATTTGGATCATGTTGACCCTCCACTTTGGCATGTCAAGGTAAAACTTGAGTTACGTTTCTCGTCAGCATGGTGTTCTCAGTCCCCTGGTTTAGACTGCTTTAAATAATTTATAATGTCTCAGATATTTTCTTTTTGGAGTAATGCCATGACTTGCTCAGCTCGTATGTGCAAATACAGGTCTGAATAAAAGGTGTGTGTTTAATTCTTTTGAAACAGTGTTTCAGTGGGTGAGTGATTGACTTTAGTTTTAAGCCACTTTTAGCAATAATCAAGCCATATCATGGCAGGGGACTCCAGAAATGGGCTTCACACATTTTACCCATGTTAGGAATCGAACCCATTTCTTCAGCATGATGAGCGAACGCTTTAACCACAAGGCTACCCCACCACCCCTAATCAGTGTTTCAGATATATGGCTGCAGAAAGATTCTTTATTCCTAAGTATTTAGTTTCTGGTAGTCCTTACCAGAAATACAGTAATACCAAGGAAAGTCTACCATGCCAGGAACTAAGCTGTAAATGTGAGAACAAGCCTCACCTAAGATAATCATCTTACTATACCCTGACATATTATATACATATATGCATTAGAGAGTTTATCTCCTTATCACAGATTCTTTGGGTTCAGGTTTCTAATCAGCCCTATGTATGCATGTACAAAATGAACATTTATACTTTCTAAAATTAATGAGATATAGAACCTTACATAAATTCTGACATATGAACTGACAAGTAGGTTACTGGGTTACCAAGCTACCTTGTCAGGTTCACTGTACATTTGCAACAGGTGTCGTCTCACTTAGCAACAGCCTAGCACAAAGGTAGATTGACTAAACCATTTGAAACTGAAATGTGTTAGGGATTATCTCCATGCATCTCTATGTATTTGTAAACTTTATCCTACAGAGATCAGTCAGGAACTGTCTGCTCCAGACTAGTGGTGGTCCAATTAATTGGAATAATCGAAGATTGGTTGCAATGACTAAACGGCCAAGCAATCGATCATGTTTTCTCATAATCGAACACAAACAATTTTGGAACATTTGTTTGCTTTAACAATATTTTTCACAAGGTTGGTTTTGTCTGTGTCATTAAATTTACATAAAGCACTACAAGCTCGTTCCTTGTCATGATTGAATTTATCTTAAAGACTCCAAGAAATTTATATTCATAACATACTAGTCATCCTTTAAAGATGTAAACTTTGCAAATGCATTTTGTTCAATTTGCAAAACAATTCGAAAGAACTACGTTTTTTTCTTTATTTTTTGTGCAGTAACACACATAACCAGGAAAATTTTATAAACAACACTAACCAAGTATTTTTCATCACGATATGTTGTAATGAACCATCATCAATTATGAGATTTTAACCAATTCCCAACACTACTCCATATATCCACATGCCACCTTCAAAAAGGTGGAATACTGACTGCAGCACAAAGCTGCAAACAGAAATAAACTCACTATAAAGTTTCATTATTTGCCAAACTTTCTGACTAAATCAGCATTAAAACCAGTTTCTTCTACATTTATCTCAACCAACCTCCCTCAGTTCTGTTCAGCCAAGTGTTATGCCGCTAAGATGAGCATAACTCCCATGATTAATAATAGAATGCTTTCCTAAGTGTGCCCTTCTCCCCCTTTTTTCAAACCCTCTTGAAATGGTCCCTTTGAAAGCACTCCCATTGCTCTGGTTTTCATCAAATCCTTTTGAAGGAACCCCTGGAAGCACTCCCACTGCCTTGGTTTTCATAAAATCCTTTTGAAGGAACCTCTGGAAGCACTCTCACTGCCTTGGTTTTCATAAAATCCTTTTGAAGGAACCCCTGGAAGCACTCCCACTGCCTTGGTTTTCATAAAATCCTTTTGAAGGAACCCCTGGAAGCACTCCCACTGCCTTGGTTTTCATAAAATCCTTTTGAAGGAACCTCTGGAAGCACTCCCACTGCCTTGGTTTTCATAAAATCCTTTTGAAGGAACCCCTGGAAGCACTCCCACTGCCTTGGTTTTCATAAAATCCTTTTGAAGGAACCCCTGGAAGCACTCCCACTGCCTTGGTTTTCATAAAATCCTTTTGAAGGAACCTCTGGAAGCACTCCCACTGCCCTGGTTTTCATGTAAACCCTTTCGAGGGAAATACTTGAAAGCACTCCCATTGCATTGTTTTTTTCATAAAACCCTTTTGAATGAGATTCAGGTTCTTGGGGACAATGTGCAGCGTCTAACAACTAGAACACACATTTTCAACCCCATTCAACTTCCACCTGATTCCTCTCCCACCCCATTCAACTCCGATCCCACCCCAAACAACTCCCACCCCATTCAACTCCCAACGCATTCAACTCCAACCCCATTCAACTCTCACCCCATTCAGCTCCCATCCCATTCAACTCCAACCCCATTCAACTCCAAAACCATTCAACTCCTGCCCCATTACACCCCAAGCCCATTCAACTCCTAGTTCCTACCCTATGCAACTCCCAACCCATTCAACTCCCAACCCATTCAACTCCCAACCCATTCAACTCCCACCCTATTCAACTCTCACCCCATTCAACTCTCACCCCATTCAACTCCCAACCCATTCAACTCCCAACCCATTCAACTCCCACCCCAATCAACCCATTCAACTCCCAACCCATTCAACTCCCACCCCAAACAACACCCAACCCATTCAACTCCCAACCCATTCCCAACCCATTCAACTCCCAAACCATTCAACTCTCACCCCATTCAACTCTCACCCCATTCAACTCCCAACCCATTCAACTCCTAGTTCCTACCCTATGCAACTCCCAATGCATTCAACTCCAACCCCATTCAACTCCCAACCCATTCAACTCTTACCCCATGCAACTCCCAACCCATTCAACTCCCAACCGAAACAACTCTCACCCCATTCAACTCTCACCCCATTCAACTCTCATCCCATTCAACTCCTAGTTCCTACCCTATGCAACTCCCAACGCATTCAACTCCAACCCATTCAACTCCTAGTTCCTACCCCATTCAACTCCCAACCCATTCAACTCCAACCCCATTCAACTCTCAACCCATTCAACTCCTAGTTCCTACCCTATGCAACTCCAAACCCATTCAACTCTCACCCCATTCAACTCCCACCCCAAATAACTCCTAACCCATTCAACTCCCACCCCATTAAACTCCCAACCCATTCAACTCCCACCCCATTCAACTCCCACCCCATTAAACTCCCACCCCATTCAACCACTACCCCATGCAACTCCCACCCCATGCAACTCCCACCCCATGCAACTCCCACCCCATTCAACCACTACCCCAAACAACACCCAACCCATTCAACTCCTACCCCATGCAACTCCCACCCCATGCAACTCCCACCCCATTCAACTCCCACCCCATGCAACTCCCACCCCATGCAACTCCCACCCCATGCAACTCCCACCCCATTCAAATACTACCCCAAACAACACCCAACCCATTCAACTCCTACCCCATGCAACTCCCACCCTATGCAACTCCCACCCCATTCAACTCCCACCCCATGCAACTCCCACCCATGCAACTCCCACCCCATTCAACTCCCACCCCAAACAACTCCCACCCCAAACAATTCCTATCCCATCCCAACCATCAGCCCCAACATAGCATCCTCTGCAATCAGAATCACAACCAGCTGGAGACGACATAACTCGCCATCACAAATCACTCCCAAACTTACCATAATTACCATACTTACATATCAGAATGTATCATTACCATATAGACAACACGGTAAATAGCCCATTCATATCCTGAATACAGCAAGCCCATCATTAATACTGCATATCATCAATATAGATCATGAATAATGCCACTGCTCTTGTGTCAGCTCCCAGTTATTCAATACACAGACCGACTAACGAGTTTCCTGGCTCAAGAAGGCTGGGAGTCATTCAAGAGATGTGGGAACACCAATACACAAGACAATCAAGCTTATTACATACTGCAATCATGTTCAAAGCCTGGTTCCGCAGTTTCAAATGTAATACCAATATGTGGAAGTCACCCTGACTGCTCTATTACAATTCATTATTCACATGTGTATATTTGAGATGTGCATTTGTAAATGTAATGATCTGTGATTTAGTCACCCGAACATCCCTGTAAGAAGTTTTACTCCTGGGGATTCTTGCAACATATGTTATATTTGGGATTAGACTTTCTCAGTAAGGTACAGACTAAGCACTTTTGTGATGTTGAGTCCCATCCGGGATTCGAAACCACACTCTCAGAGTCAGGTACCGGTTCACCAGCATACAAAGTCAGCCATCTAGCCCAGTCAGCCACTTTGGCTTCCACACTGGAGATCCTTGACAGAATCGGCCCCCTGACTGAACGAGTCACCCAAACTGAACGGGTAGTCAGAAACAGTCACTTGACTGATCGTTGTCATGGCAATTTGAAAACATGGATCATTGATAACACTATCTATCACTTCATTGTCTGGTCTAGATTTGATTACTTACAGACCACTGTCACTACCAATCACTTGATTGTCTGGTCAAGATTCAATTACTTACATGTAGCTACCAATCACCTGATTGTCTGGTCATGATTCAATTACCTACATGTAGCTATCAATCACTTGATTGTCTGGTCTAGATTCAATTACTTACATGTAGCTATTAATCACTTGAATGTCTGGTCAAGATTCAATTACTTACATGTAGCTATTAATCACTTGATTGTCTGGTCAAGATTCAATTACTTACATGTAGCTATTAATCACTTGATTATCTGGTCTAGATTTGATTACTTACAGGCCACTGTCACTTTCCATCACTTGATTGTCTGGTCTAGATTCGATTACTTACAGGCCACTGCCCTATCGATCACTTAATTGTCTGGTCTATATTTGATTACCTATAGGCCACTGTCACTTTTGATCACTTGATTGTCTGGTATAGATTTGATTACCAGTACTCACTGTCAACCACATGATTTATAGAATTGCCAAATGCCACATCATGGGCTACTCAAAAGGCTGTGCAGTGGAAGAGCTAGTCAATAATATGACTCTGAGACAACAAACAAGCTTAATGGTAAACATGGCAGATATATTCCAAAGTATGTCTATGGACCACATACACAAGATTCAGCAGTTGGTTATTGCAGTTGTCATTACACTGACAAGAGATACAAAAATCAATACAATCTGTGCTGAATAGAGTGTAGTCTACAAGCCTGAAGTTTTCCCTTCACATCTGTTTAACAAGATATTTAGTCACACATGCGCTATAACATATATAAGCCAAGGACCATGCAGTGCTTTCAGAGCAAACCAGGGCTGGATTTACAAGGTTGCCAAAATGGCACATATATCGGTAAACATGGTAGGGCCAATTTCTAACTATCCAAAATTAGTATGGGTAGGCAGGGTGTGTTTTGTTTGAACAAGATAAATACCTGATTTGTCAACAATGTATAGTTGTGTCAGTCTGCATATAGCAATATTACAGCAATATCAAGGTTGGGAACACCAGAAAGTCTGCATGTATAGAAATATTAAAGCAATATCATGGTTGGGAACACCAGAAAGTCTGCATATATAGCAATATTACAGCAATATCATGGTTGGGAACACCAGAAAGTCTGCATATATAGCAATTTTACAGCAATATCATGGTTGGGAACACCAGAAAGTCTGCATATAGCAATATTACAGCAATATCATGGTTGGGAACACCAGAAAGTCTGCATATATAGAAATATTAAAGCAATATCATGGTTGGGAACACCAGAAAGTCTGCATATATAGCAATATTACAGCAATATCATGGTTGGGAACACCCGAAAGTCTGCATATATATCAATTTTACAGCAATATCATGGTTGGGAACACCAGAAAGTCTGCATATAGCAATATTACAGCAATATCATGGTTGGGAACACCCGAAAGTCTGCATATATAGAAATATTACAGCAATATCATGGTTGGGAACACCAGAAAGTCTGCATATATAGAAATATTACAGCAATATCATGGTTGGGAACACCAGAAAGCGGCTTCCCAGAGTGAACCCATGTCGATAATAAAACAGCCTGTTGGTGTGATAACATCAGTAGCAAAGAGCAACACTTTTATTAATATCTAAATATTTTAGATATTTAAATACTTACCTTACCATAGGTCTTATGCATATTACCTCAAGCTCCGCTTAAAGAGATCAGACAGTCGTTGATTCGCCATTCTCTAGAATGGCTACCTCGTGTTTCGACGAGTGTACAGGCAATGGAAGTGACGTGATCTCCCCTCCCGCGCAAGCGCGGTCCATTCAAAATCACTTTTACTGACCAGGTCCGAAGAGCCCAGAGAGGGGAGGAGCATCCAGCGTTGGGAGGGAGTTACCGCCCTATGGTAAGGTAAGTACTTAAATATCTAAAATATTTAGATTTAAATAAATTTTTAACTTACCTTACCATAGGTCTTATGCATATGGATTCGACAGTAGGACGGCGGTGTCGGGCTCCAGAGGACCATCCCAAGAAAAACCCACATGCCAAGGGAAAACCAGAAGAAACTACTGAATCGGCAGACTGTCGCAGGAGGCGCCTGGAACAGGAGACAGATAGTAACTAAAGGCAACCCCAAGGAAAACAAATACACCCAAGGTGTAAGTTAACCTGAAGACCAGAAGGTAAGAAGAAGTAGTTACCTAATGGGCGGTAGGACGGGTGAGTTGCTGAGCAACCACCAGCGGACCAAACGATTGAAGACCTTCCACGCCCTCGACGCCAAATCCACGCAGGTAATGACTAGCGAAGACAGAAGAGGACTTCCAAAAACAACCCTCCATGATGGCTGGAACGGTGCAGTTTCTGTGTAGAGCCATGGTGGCTGCCAGAGCCCTAATCTCGTGCGGATTATTGGCTGTAGGATGAGGCAGATCTTATGCGATCATCGAGGGCGGTCAGGATGGTAGTACGGAGCCAGAGCGCCAAGAGTATTCTTATTAACTTCACCTTTGGCCACAGAAGACAACGGGATGAACAGTCTCTTACGAGACTGCCTCCTGGAAGATGACTTGGCAATATACATCTTAAGTGCCCTCACCGGACACAGCAGCTGTTCCTCAGCGTCGTGAGGTCCTAGAATGGAAGACAAAGGAGGGATGGAGAAGATCCTATCGGGTTGTCCCGGCAGCTGGTTCTTAGCCACGAAATCCCAAAGCAGTCCTAGATGAACAAGACCATGCCGTGACTGCTCAAAACGCACCCTGGTGACATCCAATGCGTGGACCTCACTAACCCTAGCCGCCGTGGCCAGGGCCAAGAGAAAGGCTGTCTTCCTGGAGAGGTTCTCAAATGAAGCAGTGTCCAAGGGCTCATAAGGAGGACCTCTCAGATGCCGGAGAACGACGTTAAGGTCCCAAGCAGGAGGACGTAGCTTTGCCTTCTGGTCCTCCAGCTTAAAAGCTTTGAGGACGGCGATGAGTTCCGGCACCTTGGAAATCTTTTTGTCGCACTTGACCGCCAGAACGGAGTTAAGAGCCGATAAATGAGTACCTATAGTGTTGCCCTTGAGACGCCGGGACTTCCCAAGAAAAAGAAGGAACTCTGCTATAAACTGAGGAGAAGCTTTCAACGGGTCCTTTGGATATCTGTGCACAAAACTTCTCAAAAGAAACCCACTTATCATCATAGAGTGATCTTGTGGAGACTCGATGAGCACGAGCAATAACCTTGGCGACACCCGTGGAGAAGCCCTTGGCCTTCAGCGCCTTTTGCAGATGATCCAACCGCACAGATGAAACCGAGTCGAATCAGGATGCCACTGTCGACTGTGCGGATGCCTGAGCAGGTGAGGCCAGTCTGGTAACTGTTGCGGACTTCTTTCGGCGAGACGGCGCAGATCTGGGAACCAGGTTCTGGCTGGCCACCAAGGCGCGACCAAAAGCAGACGAATCGTCTCTGTCCGCTTGACCTTTGCTATCACCGCTGGCAACAGAACTGGTGGTGGAAAGCGCGACACGCCCAGACCCTCCCACGACAAGGACATGGCGCCGACTGCCCATGCCGCGGATCTGGAATCGGAGACACGCATAACAGCGGAAGCTGTTTGTTGAAGCGAAGTCGCAAACAGGTCGATCAGAGGGCGGCCGTGATTGTGACAAAGAAGTTTGAAAGCTTCTGGATGTAGCATCCACTCTGTTGGAGACGGTTTGCCCGGCCTTGAGAGAGCGTCTGCCAAGACGTTCTTGCACCCTGGGATGTGTCGGGCTCTGGCGCTGATGCCATTGTTGTCCAGGAGACTGGCCAGCTGGAAAGTCTGCTCCAACAACTGTTTGGACCTGGTTGTTCCCTGATTGCGAATCAACGACACCACCGTAGAATTGTCCGACGCTATCAGGAGCCTGGTGTTCCGCAACAGAGGCACCCATTGTCGAACCGCTAAAATGACTGCTTGCAGCTCCAAGCTCAGAGCCATCCTAGCTCGGTGGCGGACCACAGCCCCGAGGTGGTCTGGTCGTGGAGGTGTGCACCCCAACCTTGAAGAGACGCATCTACGAACAGTTCGTGATCGTGAACAAATTCTGTCAAGGAGACTCCTGCGCAGACGTTCGGAGGTAAGCGTGGAGATGCAGCGGCAAAAGGAACCTCAACTGAAGGCCGTCCGCCTGGATGTAAGGCAACAGGAAGCGCTGTAACGGCCGAAGCATCAAACGACCTCTGAGCGTCAAGTCCTGGGCTGAGGCGAGGAGACCTAAGAGGGACTGCCACTCCCTAAGCACGAGCGGCTGAGATAGACCTCGGTTGGCGAAACTGACAATCTTTCTCCAGCGATCCAGCGGAATCCTGACAAGGTCGCAATGAGTCAGGAATAAGCCTCCTATAAATGTCAGTTCCTGGGACGGCTCCAGGTGGGATTTGTCTATGTTGATAATCCATCCCAGATACTGCAAGAGACGAATGGCAAAGTGCATCTGTTTGCGAAGCAACTGAGGGTTGAGGTGGTTCATGAGACAGTCGTCTATATAAGGGTCGAAGTCGATGCCCCTGAGATGGATGATGGGTGATCGGCAAGGTAATCCGAGTAAAAAGCCACGGGGCCATGGAAATTCCAAACGGAAGCACTTTCCACTGGTAGTGGGACCCATTGAAAAAGAACCTCAGGTACTTCCTGTGACGGTGGTAAATGGGCACATGCAGGTAAGCATCCTGAAGGTCGAGGCTGGCCAACCAGACCCTGGTCGCAAGCTTGGCTCGTAGCTGTTCCAGGGACACCATCCAGTGGCTTTTTACTCGGATTACCTTGCCGATCACCGGTCGGAGTTGGCGCTGGCGCTAGCGTCGGCGTTGGTACAGGCGTCGGCGTCAGCATGGGCGCCAGCGTCAGCATGGGCGTCGGCATAGGCGTCGGCGTCGGTTGAAGCAACAAGCCAGCAACAGGAGAATCAAGTGCCACAGGCGTCGGCGCAGGGACAAAGCTAGGCAACGGCGCTGGAACGGTGCTAGCTTGGGCTCCAGCAGCTGCCGGCAAAAGGAGCGTCCGAGGCAACTTCTGAACCTCCGGATGCGACAAAGCGTCCGGGTGGGATAGGTCAACAAAGGCGTCAGACGGGCGTTTGGCTTCAGGCATAAGCAAACGAGACGCAGGGGTGGACGGCTGATCTATCACAGGAGAGGAGCGTCCGACCGGCGTTCGAGGGAGAGAAGACCGGGAGTCCACAGAAGAAACAGGGGAAGACATTTTTCTCTTCCGTTGTGACAAGCGTCTCTTCTTGGCGCTGAGGTAGGCCTTGAAATCTGCGACAGACAGCCGAGTACAAAAATGACAGCGCTCATCAATGGAACAGGCAACAGTCGCACAGTCTGGGCACCAGGGGTGAGGGTCCTTGGCAGACTTCTGCACCTTGCAGATGCAACAAAACTGCCGGGTCATACACACAAAAAGCTGTAACACACCAAAGTGAAAGGTAAAAACCGAGAAACAAAACCCCTGCAGAAAAAAAAATGGAAGCACCCCTACAACAAGAATGGGCACGCCCAAGTAAGTGGGACAGTCGTGTAAACAACCAAGACGGCTGTCCCCACTGAGTCGAAAAAAGCGTCAAAAAAAACCACACAAATTAGGCAAGAAATAAGATGGTACACATAAACAAGCATGAAACAGAAGGTGGAAGAACCCTAGAGGTATCAAAACACCCAAACATGCCACGTGGAAAAAACTCGGAACGTGGGAACACACCCCACACCGAAGTGAAAAACATAAACACGAGGCAGCCAGGTAAGTGAAGTTACTTGTAAATTATGTTCTTCACCCACAGAGAAGAGACATAAGATAGAAAAACATACATACCAACAACTTTAATATCTGAAATCTATTAGTAAGTGTCTGAAAAACTTAGCGAAAACAAAAACGTCTGACAAGCAAGACGCTTGAAGTAAAAGTGATTTTGGATGGACCATGCTTGCGCGGGAGGGGAGATCACGTCACTTCCATTGCCTGTACACTCATCGATACACGAGGTAGCCATTCTAGAGAATGGCGAATCAACGACTGTCTGATCTCTTTAAGCGGAGCTTGAGGTAATATGCATAAGACCTATGGTAAGGTAAGTTAAAAAAAATTGTTAATGGCTAAAAGTGATGATGATAAGAGCTGTTCTGCAAGAGGAAAATTAGACAAATCCATTTAAGCTCATGGGTGAGTGAGTGAGTCTGCTTTAATGCCGCTTTTAGCAATATTACAGCAATATCACATGTGGGAACACCAATACACAAGACAATCAAGATTATTACATACTGCATCCAATCATGTTCAAAGCCTGGTTCCGCAGTTTCAAATGTAATACCAATATGTGGAAGTCACCCTGCCTGCTCTATTACAATTCATTATTCACATGTGTATATTTGAGATGTGCATTTGTAAATGTAATGATCTGTGATTTAGTCACCCGAACAGCCCTGTAAGAAGTTTTACTCCTGGGGATTCTTTCAACATATGTTATATTTGGGATTAGACTTTCTCAGTAAGGTACAGCACTTTTGTGATGTTGAGTGCCATACAGGATTCGAAACCACACTCTCAGAGTCAGGTACCGGTTCACCAGCATACAAAGTCAGACAGCTAACCCAGTCAGCCACTTTGGCTTCCACACTGGAGATCCTTGACAGAATCGGTCCCCAGTATCCTATCCTGACTGAACGAGTCACCCAAACTGAACAGGTAGTCAGAAACAGTCACTTGACTGATCGTTGTCATGGCAACCTGAAAACATGGATCATTTATAACACTATCTATCACTTGATTGTCTGGTCTAGATTTGATTACTTACAGGCCACTGTCACTATCAATCACTTGATCGTCTGGTCTAGAATCGATTACTTACATGTAGCTATCAATCACTTGATTGTCTGGTCTAGATTCAATTACTTACATTTAGCTATCAATCACTTGATTGTCTGGTCTAGATTCAATTACTAACATGTAGCTATCAATCACTTGATTGTCCGGTCTAGATTCGATTACTTACATGTAGCTATCAATCACTTGATTGTCTGGTCTAGATTCAATTACTAACATGTAGCTATCAATCACTTGATTGTCCGGTCTAGATTCGATTACTTACATGTGAGGTGAGGTGAAATTGGGTTTAACGTCGTGCTTGAGAATATTTCGCTCATATGATGACGTGCATGCATGTGTATGTGTATGTGCGGCTGCTTGTACTAGCCCAGACTGAAGTTGGTTTTATAGTGCTAGCCCACTCAGATACCATGCCGCAGTGAAGCATGAATACCCCACTCAGACACATTATACTGACACCAAGCCGACCAGTCCTTGATGTTCCCATTAATGCCGAGCACCAGGCAGGGACCAATAAGTACCATATTTTAACGTCTTTTAGTATTATGTGGTCGGGGATCGCGACCTTTCGCTTTCCGGGCAGACGCTCTAACCACTACACCACGCAGGCGGTCCTACTTACATGTAGCTATCAATCACTTGATTGTCTGGTCTAGATTCGATTACTTACATGTAGCTATCAATCACTTGATTGTCTGGTCTAGATTCAATTACTTACATGTAGCTATCACTGTCACTATCAATCACTTGATTGTCAGGTCTAGATTCGATTACTTACATGTAGCTATCAATCACTTGATTGTCTGGTCTAGATTCAATTACTAACATGTAGCTATCAATCACTTGATTGTCTGGTCTAGATTCAATTACTTACATGTAGCTATCACTGTCTCTATCAATCACTTGATTGTCTGGTCTAGATTCGATTACTTACATGTAGCTATCAATCACTTGATTGTCTGGTCTATATTTGATTACTTACATGTAGCTATCAATTACTTGATTGTCTGGTCTAGATTTGATTACTTACATGTAGCTATCAATCACTTGATTTTCTGGTCTAGATTTGATTAATTACAGGCCACTGTCACTATCAATCACTTGATTGTCAGGTCTAGATTCGATTACTTACATATAGCTATCAATCACTTGATCGTCTGGTCTAGAATCGATTACTTACATGTAGCTATCAATCACTTGATTGTCTGGTCTAGATTCAATTACTTACATGTAGCTATTAATAACTTGATTGTCTGGTCTAGATTAAACTACTTACCTGAGCTATCAATCCCTTGATTGTCTGGTCTAGATTTGATTACTTACAGGCCACTGTCACTTTCGATCACTTGATTGTCTGGTCTAGATTCGATTACTTACAGGCCACTGCCACTATCGATCACTTAATTGTCTGGTCTATATTTGATTACCTATAGGCCACTGTCACTTTCGATCACTTGATTGTCTGGTATAGATTTGATTACCAGTACTCACTGTCAACCACATGATTTATAGAATTGCCAAATGCCACATCATGGGCTACTCAAAAGGCTGTGCAATGGAAGAGCTAGTCAATAACATGACTCTGAGACAACAAACAAGCTTAATGGTAAACATGGCAGATATATTCCAAAGTATGTCTATGGACCACATACACAAGATTCAGCAGTTGGTTATTGCAGTTGTCTTTACACTGACAAGAGACACAAAAATCAATACAATCTGTGCTGAATAGAGTGTAGTCTACAAGCCTGAAGTTTTCCCTTCACATCTGTTTAACAAGATATTTAGTCACACATGGGCTATAACATACATAAGCCAAGGACCATCTGTTACTAAGTGCAGTGCTTTCAGAGCAAACCAGGGCTGGATTTACAAGGTTGCCAAAATGGCACATATATCGGTAAACATGGTAGGGCCAATTTCTAACTATCCAAAATTAGTATGGGTAGGCAGGGTGTGTTTTGTTTGAACAAGATAAATACCTGATTTGTCAACAATGTATAGTTGTGTTAGTTTGCATATAGCAATATTACAGCAATATCATGGTTGGGAACACCAGAAAGTCTGCATATATAGCAATATTAGAGCAATATCATGGTTGGGAACACCAGAAAGTCTGCATATATAGCAATATTACAGCAATATCATGGTTGGGAACACCAGAAAGTCTGCATATATAGCAGTATTACAGCAATATCATGGTTGGGAACACCAGAAAGTCTGCATATATAGCAATATTACAGCAATATCATGGTTGGGAACACCAGAAAGTCTGCATATATAGCAATATTACAGCAATATCATGGTTGGGAACACCTGAAAGTCTGCATATATAGCAATATTACAGCAATATCATGGTTGGGAACACCAGAAAGTCTGCATATAGAAATATTACAGTAATATCATGGTTGGGAACACCAGGAAGTCTGCATATAGAAATATTACAGCAACATCATGGTTGGGAACACCAGAAAGCAGCTTCCCAGTGTGAACCCATGTTGGTAATAAAACAGCCTGTTGGTGTGATAACATCAGTAGCAAAGAGCAACACATTTTTGTTAATGGCTAAAAGTGATGATGATAAAAGCTGTTCTGCATGAGGAAATTAGACAAATCCATTTAGGCTCATGGGTGAGTGAGTGAGTCTGCTTTAACGCCGCTTTTAGCAATATTACAGCAATATCACGGCGGGGGACACCAGAAATGGGCTTCACACATTGTACTCATGTGGGGAATCGCATCCAGGTCTTTGGCGTGACGAGCGAAGGTTTTAACCACTATGCTACACCACTGCCCCTTAGGCTCATGGGTTCCAGTCTAGATTGGCAGCCCCAAAGGAAATGACTCCTATTGGAACAGTCATATTTACTTTATATTAGACTAACATAGGAAAAAAGCCCAAAGCGATGTATGTCTCAGATGTTATCACTATGACATCTATAACTACAAATCAGGTGCAGACAGACCAAGAAACATGATTAGGATGAACTTGGATTCAAACCATACCGTATATGACCGACTATAAGTCGGATCCGACTATAAGTCGGGCCCCTTTCTCAACCCTCTAAATTCTTGCCAAAACCATGTAACTCAAGCATAAGTCGGCCCCTTTCCCCGTACGAATCGGTATCGCCGCCTCAATCTTCACGCTCGGACACGATGTTTAATGCGAAAATATATGCATGAATCATTTTTGTCACAGGTCATAACCTAGCACGATACGTCAAATAAATCCCATAATTTACGTATAGCTAGCGATTTCTTGCTTAATATGTTCAGAATAGCATTATTTTACCCAAAACTTTCGTCTACATCTAAAGTTTTCATTTACGAGGACGGTATCCATTGCCGTAATATGATTAGCTGCCTTAGGTCACGTGTCTGGTTTTGACCAATCATGACCCTTATAGCAGACTGTGGCGAAAAAGCGTCATTAGAAACCAATTTTTATCCAATAAAATTGCTTCTTACAAGTGTGAAAAATACTCTCGGCAAGGGTACAGTGATATTGTTGATGTTCACAGCTTTCGAACGATGCCCGACATCAAACGATTCGCCTCGCATGTTATTCATACGAAGCTTCGAAAACGGAGGTATTTTCCGTTGTTGTGTCATGTTACCGAGCGAAAAGCCACTGATATCGGGAAATAGGCGACCATACATATTATTTAAGAAATCTTTTTATAACAGTTTTCTGATCACGTAACAATGGAAATATAGCAGAAGAGGTCACGGGCATTTTATGACATGTCACAAATGGAAAAATATCGCTATAGTTTTTGCTTCTTTCGTGGTTTATCTGGATATAAATGTAAACTTGCATTTTCATCATTAACAGTATTTTTCAAAACCACCACACAAAACTGCCACAGAATTCAAATAAGTTTACTTTACGTGAAACAAGTCGTGTCACGTGGCCCAACTTTATCGCGCGATAACAAAGTACCGGTTAGTGCATAGCCGTGATAAAAATATCTGATTAAATTTAATTTATTGTTTATACTATGGAATATATTTTACAAAAGACAAACAACAAAGTTTTATATTTTATGTTTTATTTGTCCCACGATGTCATTTACCTTTGGAAACGTTGTCAGTACGTATATGCGTCCTGCTTCCGGTGTAAACATTGCCAGTTGAGTTCGCAGGGCTGGCAGATTCACACACCTGATCTCGGGATTTTTTGGGGTAGATTAATGAACTCAAGTATAAGTCGGGTCTGATTTTTTACCTTCATTTTCTGGTATCAAATTTCCGACTTATAGTCGGTCATATACGGTACATGTTCATTCCCTCAAAATAACATAGGGATAACATATTTAATGCCACTGACAAATATTGAGTCAGTAACATTTTCCACCACTTCAGCAATAGGCCACCAATATCACCTACAGAATCATTAGGCGTTACACAATGAGGCTGTAGTACCCATTCCGGGACTGAGCCCAGACTTTGAGAGAACAATGGAACACTTTAACCCCTGGGCTACCCTTCAATTTGGATGCAAATATGACATTCTTAAACCCATGAACAAGCAGAAAACAACTACTTGCTTAACTATCTTAAGGAAGTACATGATGGTTGCTACAAGGTTTCAAACGGGCCTCACCTTTGGTCCCAGTTCTGGATGGTTGAGAAGCACATGTCTGATGCCGCTCCGGATACAGTTCAACATGTCATAGCGATGGTGGTCAATGTCAACCTCAACTACCCCTTTACGCTTGAGTCGCTTCTGAAGTCGTTGCCAGGCACTGGAACGTGACTTCTGCTCTGCTTGCTGTGGATTGGTAGATGTGGTCGCAGAGGCAGACGCCCCGATTTCATGTAGTTCAATCGACATGGTTCCGAGGGGTTGTGTGGCTTCAATTCATCTGAGATACCAGTCGGTTATTTCTGTTGACATATAAGGAAGAATGTTCATGTATTCTTAAAGTCCTCGCAACAATAACTCAGGGTCGTGAGCATGGTCAATGGAATGGAGAAGAAGTAACTGTTAAGTTAAACACATGTTAAAATCCTTTCAATATCTAGGACTAGTAGCAGATTTTTGTGGTATTAATTCAAAATGGACGCAAATATGACATCCATTGCAGGGCAGTAGATTCACAAAATACACAACGGTTACATGATGATTAAAGATATCATACAAGTGATGTCAGGTACTCCCAAACAAGTATCTAATCCTAAATAGAATTGCATTTCACTCATCAATGCGCATAAAACTTTGTTATGCTCAAACTTTATATAACTGAAGTTCCTCTTCCATAAGAGATATCACCTGAGATAAGTTTGGTGAAACTGGGATATCTTTATGCAAACTTAACATCCAGTCTGTATCTCAAGATTCAGTACACCCAGAAATGATTGAGAATTTAAAGATTGTAATTATTTTATTTTTTTTCACTCATTACTCACGTATTAAATGTGAATATTAGCAGAACATAACTCCAGATTCAAAGACAGGGGAACAGTTAGTATTTTGCCAAGTCACCATGGGCAGCAATGCAGGCTTCAATGCGGCGGGGCATACTACTGATCAAAGAAGTTAGAAAGTCGTGGTCCATGCTGTCCCAATATCGGACCACCTCTTCTTTCATTTCAGCAATATTTGTCAGATTTTTCTTATTGACACTTTCTTTCATAAGTCCCCAAACATTTTCTATTGGATTTAGGTCAGGGCTATAGCTTGACCAATCTAATAATGTCATATTTTGGGTCCAAAACCATGCCTGTGAATGCTTTGAACGATGTTTTGGGTCGTTGTCCTGCTGGAAAATCCAAACATTTCCATAGAACACATGAGCAGATTTAAGTAAATGTCCCTCAAGATTATCTGTGTACCGCTCACTGTTCATATTTCCTTCAATACACAGAGGGGAGTTGCCCCTAACACAGATATGCCACCCCACATGTTAAATTTCGGACTGTACTTTGGGCGTTGATACAAAGGTTTTTCAGTTTGTTTGGTCCAGAATTTCAGTGTATTAGGAAACAGCCACACAGGACTTTCATATGAGAAAATCACATTGTCCCAGTTAAAATTTCTATGCTGTAAGCACCAGTTCAACCTTCGCTTCTTTTGTTCAGGTTTCATGATCGGTGATGGAATTCCTCAACTTTTCTGCCAACCCATTGCATGCAGCTCAGTTCTAATTGTCTCCTTACAGACAGCCACAGTTCCTCTATCAATCATATCCAGCCTTAAGTTTCCTCAACAACTTCGTTTGTTTTTAGAAACAAGAATACCAAGCCGCCTCCTGTCACCGACAGTCAATTTTCTGGGCCTACCTGCGCCTCCCTGGTGCTCAATGCCATATCCATTTGCAATATTTTTCAAAACACGATAAACAGTGGACAAAGGGATGCCTGTTCTACTTGGAATCACTTTAGCTGATCTGATGGCCTTGTTATAATACTCTAAAATCAACTTCCTCTTCTCTAAATCATCCATACTGAGGATCACTGAAAATGTTGTCTGCAAGTAAGTAAACAAAAGGGGATAACTCTTCACAAACTAATGAAAAAGGATTAACAGAGTTGTCTCTCTTGAATGAAACCAATCACTTGATAGCTGGTCACGGTTGTTTATACTAGAAATCCAATTAAACATATTCCTAAAATTCTCAATAATTTCTGATCATACTATATAGTGAGGAACAGAAGGTAATCTTTTAATAGTAAAGTCGAACTAACAACACATTGTCAACATCGTAGGAGGCCCAAGTGAGTAAGTGAGTGAGTTTTAGTTTCATGCCACTTTTAGCCATATTCCAGCAATATCATGGCGGGGCACACCAGAAATGGGCTTCACACATTGTACACATGTGGGGAATTGAACTTGGGTCTTTAACCACTAGGCTACCCCACCGCCCCAGGAGGACCAAGACCTGGGGCATCGTGTGTGACGTCACACCAAGATGACATACAAATCAGGTTAAGTCATTTCCGCAACAGATTTGTGACTTTAACCTTCACGAGCAGACAGTTTTAAAGAGGCGGAATATCAGCACAATCAGGAATCAACTACACGCCACAGATATCTAAGCTAGGCAGCCACACACAGAACCTTTCCTGATGGAGTTTCACTGAGCTCAACATTTATGCAGACATGTCAGGTTCAACCAGGGGCAGTAGAGGGTTGTCTTTAGTGACAAGTCAAGCTTCTCACTGTTCTTTGCCAATGGCAGGGTCAGGCAAGATGTGCCAACGGTGTCTCAAATGATTTGTCATCCTGGGGCATCTCGCTACCATACAGTAACAAATCAAGTTTTGACCCCTGTCTTTCTGCCATTCATGTCGCTACATGGTCCTTGACTAACATTTCAACATGACAACACATACTGCAGTTGTTACACGCAACTTCTTGTAACGTCAATGTTGTACCTGAGATGGCTGATGTCTGACATTGATGTCATTCACTGACTGGCCTTCCTATTCCCTAGACCTTAATGTGATCACACACATTTGGAATGACCTGGGAAGACAAGTGTGACAGCAGATGAGTCAACCCAGGACCTTGCAAGAATGTTGTGCTGCCATCATGGCTACCCTTGGAAACACTTAGTCTAGTTATTGACTTTTTCTGTTCCAACAGTTTTATTAGTGTCAAGTTCGCACTGAGATGTCATGGAACATCATGCATTATTTTTCCAATAAAATGAGGCTGCAATCCACTTTTTGTTATCTGTATTTTACCAGGATGATGGCAGTCCGTTCAGTGATACACATCTATTTCCATTATAACTCACACACTACTTACAAGGGATTCAATTAAATAAGTGTCAAGTTTTCAATTTGGTTGAGCATACATTAAGTCTGCCACCATGTCTAACTCCAGAGTAACAAGGATTTTGATTTTGACACCAATGAATATGTTTGATATGACCTGCTGTTTGATATATCCCTATCACCCAAACTGGTAAGTATATGTCATGTGGGCCACCTCATTCCTACATTATGGAACAATGTTAAGGAGTGTATAACCAGCCTGGAACATGACACCTAACAGGTGTCAACAAACTGTTGCACTATGTCCTTCATCAAGGGCAGTTTATCTTAATGGATAGCTAGACATTAGCTGCTTCCTACAATATGTCCATAGCACTGTCCAACAGGTACCTCGTTGGTAAGGAACCATTCATAATTTATGGATGGGGGGTGATGATGATTTTAAGGGGAGTCACCCATTTTGTTTGGGGAGGTCATCAATTTTGTACACATGGACTAAGTGGGGATGGGGGGTGTCATTGATTTTGTACATGACATATAGGGGGTCATTTACTTTGTACATGAAATTGAGGGGGGGGTCATTCACATTGTACATGTTTCTCTATAAAAATCATTACCCCACCTAGCCATAAATTATGAATGGTCCCTAATGGATGTAATGATATTGCTGTAATCAATTTCATCTGTCAATTCCAATTTTGATATTCAATGTGAAAAACATTTAAAGAAATGAACACAACAGAATTTATGTGATTTTTAGAAAATATTACTGATTGAACAAACATGTGAAAAGTTCTCTCACAAACAATTTTTGGACACAAATATATAGTACATGTATAAACAAAGATGCAATGAAACTGATGAAGATGATATCAGCTACATTTTCTTTTCTCTCATAAAAGAACCCAAGAGGTTCTATTCAGGCTTGTTTGAGAAGACTCATAATTTAATGAATAAAAACACCTCACTTATACATAACTTAAATAGATAATATAAAATCTGACTGCATGAATATATGTGTGTATGTATTTAAATGATGCTAACAAATATCACACTCAGACAATGATTCAACGTCAATAAATAATCTGAGATTTAAAGATAGGTGTAGTTTTTCTGAATTTGTCTTACCTAAATCATTCATTCATTAATCATCGCTAAATTGAATAACATAAATTTCAAAATATCACTGTGAGTTTCAACTTGGTATTGCAAATGTTTAACCCATATACCCCACTTGTGACATATGTAACTACATAAATCACCTGGCAGTTACCTTGGAGGTGGTGGGGAGAGGGCAACAGTGAAATGAATCTAATCATAAAAGATATGCTATCAACAACCAAGTCTGTCAAAAACAGGTTCATATCTATGCAAATTCAATCCTGAATGGTAAAGCTAATTAAAGTGGGTGCTCCAGCTGCATCACATGTTAATATAATTTTGTTTTAGTTTTTATCTTCATGTTAATTTTCTTTATGAAAATGAAAGCAATCAGCAACGTGTTCAGTAGTGATGACAGTAATAACCTCTGTTTGATTGTGCTGTCAGTGGCAGAAAACACTAGGTGAGACATTTGAAGTGACAGCTCAGCCATTCGTTACAAATGTCGCAGGTTCGGGTCTCTTAGTAACTGTCCAAGACAAATATTAGGAGACAGAGTTGTTTCAAAAAGCTGTTTAGTTGCCTGTAAGAGGAAAATCAACATCATGAAATGTTGATATCTGTCTGCCGTCGTCCGAGACTGACAGCCAACATTGCAGACAAATAGGAGGTGAATTCAAATTGTCCTGACAGACTAAAGATAAAATAATGGTTTAAGTGAAATAGGCAACATATTTATAACCACACATGCTGCGCATGGTAGTAGCACGTTATACAAGAGCCTGCAATGGCAAGCATGGGCTGTTTTAGTTCATATGAATAAACTCGTATTCCAGCCAAGCCCTACATCGAGCACACCTTGGTATAGTGCAAAGTCGTCTAGTTATATGCTGGACTAGGGCTGTTTAACATGTTTAAACACATTATTATGGAAAATATTTTTTGTCAGTTTAATATGACTGGTGTATATTAGATACAGTCATACAGATCATAATAGATTGATGATGAGGTAATCATGAACAGGAAAAAAATTAACTTTGACAACATTACTCATAAATAAGACGTGTTGAATACTTTCTTTCCTCCCTCCTCCGCTACAAAACACAGTGACAATTCATTAAGTATGATAAATCTAAAATTACTGTTTCAATATAAATTTCTGAAAATGGAATGAGTTCTCAGTGCTTTATGCCGAAGCGTTTACAAGGCTTTACCTTCGGTTTGGAAAGATACGATTTGATCGTTTCAAAGATGCGCCATTTCAAGGAGATGTCAAACCTGACAGCTGTCAAACGGAGACAATCCCTCAGGCCCCAGCGCATCTGTTTGCTGCTTTACTGACCGATGTGCATCGAATGCTTAATGTATACAGCCATCCACGTTTCCTGCACACTATATCAGCAAAACGAAAGACAATGCATGGAAATAAACCAACCAGTATCTACCTGCATTACACAGAATTTCCCTTCCTTCGGCTCCAATTAAAATTCTCAAAATATCAATTTTCAACCGGAAGTAAACATTGTTACCCCCCTTTGATCAACAGTTACTTCCCCGTGAGAATACAATGTGGTCCCGGGCTCTCACCGAAAGTTGGAATTAACGAAAATGATGTTTGTTTTTAACTCCTCGATATTTTATTGGTTCGTATAATGATAAAACGAATAGATGGTAATCTATATGATAGCTGTCATTGCATTTATTAGAATAAATAACTCACCCCCGGTAACAGCTTGTCTCTATCTCGAATCAAAACTTGTAAACGCTAACACGGACCCAGACAACTCGACAAAGCGACGGAGAGGTTAATTGGGGAAGAGGTTAACCAAACATCATCATGTCACTTGTCAAACAAAGAATGTGGAAAGAGTTCCTTCCGTTCCCCCAACTCTAAACGAAACTCTAAACCTAACCCTAAACCTAAACCTAACCCTAAACCTAGCCTTAACTTAAGTTTTGGACTTTTAATCATTTTGTGAGTTCTCTAGTAACTGTTGTGTTAAGTTTTGTTTATAATTCTAGAATATTTATACATATTATTTGGGATGGGGGAACGGGAGGAACCCTTACCAAGAATGTTACATGACAATAGCCATGGCCCTTTGTAAGGCAGAAACTGTTTTACTTTGTAGGATGTGAGTCGCAATCGCGTGGCAAGTCGCTCACTGCACTTGTTGAGCTCTGTACAGTACATTGGAAAGGTTCCAGGGACCGTATAAGTTTCAAATTATCAGAGCATTTAGTTTGAGACCATGATATTGAGAAAACCAGCATCGCCAACACATGAAACTGTTACTTGCACTTTCCATCAACAAACATCAAAGTATTTATGATTTGTGCAGTTTCATCAGAGTGAGTGAGTGAGTATGGTTTTATGTCACTTTTAGCAATATCACAGGTCTTCAGCATGATGAGCAGACGCTTTAACAGGCTACCCCACTGCCCCATTTACTTATTCATGAACTACATATGGTTGGTGTTTATATTTTGTCTTATTGGAATCAGAGACCATATATATGGTCTCTGTTGGAATGAATGCCCCAAGATGGAGTCCCCGTGTAATGTGTCAGTAACTTGGCTGATAGTGTGTCATGGTACCAAAACTGCAACGTTATTATTACCCGTAGTATCATAGCTCAACATTTGATTGTTTACAGACCACAGTATATGAGAAAGTAAGATACTCATAACAACTTCATTATTATATACATGATGCGACATTTCGGTATTAGTGTTTCCCCCATGATTATGAAAGGGCAGGGTAGACTCAGAGAAAAAAGGGCACTTTAAAATTCAAAGGGGCATTCAGCAAACAAAAAAGGCACAACAATTAAGGGTTCAATAATTTACTGTGGATGACATAATTTGGGTCTGTTTGGCATGCTTTGATGCAAAGTTCATAAAATTATTCGTCCATATTCTCCTCTTCTTTCGTGCCAAGAACTTGGCCACACACTTCCTCAAGTCAATGTCAGTAAAAGACTTAGCATTCATGCTGACCATAAGTAGCTTGGTGCAGTTATTTACTTTCAGCCTGTTCCTATGGTCTGTCACAATGACAGGGCGCTGAATATAAAGGGCAGGGCGCTGCGCCCTGCCAAATATGCCGGGGGAAAACACTAGGTACAGATTCTTATACTGTTGTCAAGCAAGAGTGAAGTACTGCAGCACAGGACGGACTTATATACATCAACAGGGATTAAGTAATAACAACATGTAGGTATGGAGTATGACTGGAATAATGCTTACTGCAGTATAAACAACAAACACCAAACAATTACAGTACAAAATTTTCTCAAGTATGTGAGACATAACCCAAAAGTTGTTCGTTGTGTAATTTCAGCCTCTTTTGAAGAATGACTGCCGTTCTAGCTATTGAGTGTGATGACAACAGATGCCCGAGAGTGCCAGTCCTGTTGCCATGGCAACAGGGACCCAGGCAGCGATGTGTCAGAGTCAGCAGAAATTGATGGAGGCCCCAAGTTTGTTCCACAGCTGTATGTACAGAGATACAGCTTCGTTCGAAATGTCCTGCATCAACATCTAGTGACAAGTGTAAGTCATGGTAGAAGGTAGCTGCTGTAGCATTCATTCAAAGCACTTCCATATTTCCATGTGTTTAAAACACACCCTGTTCAGCTTTGAGAGGACAATTGTAACTAAGAAAACATTTTTACTTTGGGCCAACATTAAATCACTTATATTTTCTTATAGAGCCTTATATTTTCAGTCCTCAAATGAAGAGGTGGCTGAAATAATCACAGATTTTCACCCGTATCCTGTCAATCTTTGTGCCTTAGTCTTTGAATGAAACAATGACATAAACATAATCTAATGACATGACAAGGAATCTGTGTTTGTAGATAGTATCATCAATAAAAAGCAGTAAATTTACCTTTCTGTCGTATCTCTCAGAAACTGGTCATTAAAATATAAAATAACTACATGTGCAAGCAGAGTTTTTGAAAACCTAATGTCATAATTAATAATGGTGAAAAATTAAAATAACCAAATATAAACAATACTTCAGTAAATGTAATCACATGTTAAAATTGTAATGGTTGATTATAAAATATGGACTAACCTACCAATTAGTGATAAAAGTCTTAAACTTTCAATCTTTGAAAAATATTCACATTTATTTTAAATATACAAGAAATTATGGTATGTTTATGCGTTTGTAGTGATATTGATGTTGGGAAAGTTTATGAAATGTAATATCTTAAATAATATCAGAAAAAGCTCTAAACAACTCTGTATTAACTCAATATATTTTCAGAACCGGAAATGATTTCATGACTACTTGGTACCTACTTTAATCAATTTAATCCAATACTTAACGTTAGTATTAACCATAACTTAACAGCGGTAGTAAATCAATTGCTTATTGTACATAAATAATGTAAATCAAACATTTCATTAATTCCTTTTGTTTTACAGATAAAAAACATGTCCACTATTCAGTGATCGAAAACTGAATTTGTGACTACAAACATAGATCAGTAGGTGTACGAATGCTATATATATTTACAGTACACAAATTACTTAGTGGTTTAGAAAGTCTCTTTTTGAATTGTTCACTTGGAATGCTGCTTTTTTTGACAGTTGTCACAATCAAAAGTTGACAATTATAGCAGAGTTTGTTTTTCATTTTCCAACGAACTACCAGTTTGGATTAGCACCCCTTGACTACAATTTCTAAGATACCATGGACCTAAGAAATCCATTGGGCCAACATCAGAATGTTATCTGGAAACCAATTCACAGTAGAAAGTTACTGTGGGCTTTATTTAACTTTAAGCATTTAGAACTTGCACTGGTGCATCCTGAAACTGTAAAATGGAACTTCATATTTATACCAACATGCACCAGTACATGTTAACATTTTGCTGTTCAAAGAAGACAGCTGGAAGGCAAAATGATGTGGAGCAGTGACTCCAATGACTACACAGACAGTGACTGAATGAATATTACTGTTCATGTCATGAAATTTTATAAAGTAAGATCAAATGATCTTATCAGACCCAGAATAATTTGTTGAAATGATGTCCTAAATCACCAATACTAAAACTCAAGCATTTTACATAATTTTTATATTGAACAGCAGGTCAACCTGTTTTTGTCTGATGCAACAACGTTGACACCTAAGGTTGCACCTGATGCAAATAGGCTCATTTCCTTAAATCAAGCATTGTATCATCATTAATTTTTTTAATTTTATTTTAACGTTTTTATTTCCCATGTTTACATGACATTATAATTATGAACAGATGTTCACATATACAAGACATACATAAATAGGTAGTATCTACAGGCTTGGCATAGGGCCTTAGTCGGTGTTACATTGACCATTCTTTCTTTGCAGATATTACATATAGATAAGTAGGCATCAGTACATAATGTTGTTTCATATTGTATATGAATTACAACTTGTGTATGTTTGACTACCTCTGGTAACATGCAAGGTATAAGTCATTTAACATTACCCATTATTTCTCAACAGATGTTTACATGTACATAAGTATACAAAGTACAGTGTATGAAAACGTCTACTGCATGTTTGACTGTTTCTAATCACCTGCAAGGCAAATTATTTTAACATTAAAGTGTACTCTGTATCATCATTATGCTTCATGTGCCTGGAGTCTTGTTTAGAGCAAGCAAAAACTTACAACTTTTTTCGAAAGACCAATGTTAATGCATATCTTTGCATAAACTGTGATGGAAGTTATGAATAATACATACAATTATATTTGTATTTCCCATTAAGCTGAACGTAATATATTGTGATGAATATCATAATCATTGTGGTTTTCTGGGAAAATAACCTGAAATGGCAGTCACCTGTTTTCTTATGTCCCATTACTTTCAGACATTTACATGGAAGGTAAAATACCCTGTGTCATATCTGAAGTGATTTTGAGTAAAAGCTTGCTGTGATAGTTCAACTAATGAGCTTTTCGGAATTTTGATCCTGTGCTGAATGAATGAGGTAATTTCCTGTGCCCTTGACAAGTGGCTCATGTTTTGACCCATAGAGTGGAATGAGGTTATTGTATGCTTCTCCAAAGAAGTACAGGGCTACTCCTTTCTTCCATATTAATCTAGTTAATCTGCCAGGCCATGACAGATTAACTACTGTAGAATTGGGTCGTCCTCAACTTCTTATGAGTATTATATGGCAGAGCTTAACTTAACTGCTAGCCCTGTGGTATATGACCTGTAGTAACAGTAGAAGGCCAGTTGTTACTTAGGGACCGTTTCATAATTTATGGCTAGGGGATGATGATGATTTTCAAGGAGAAGCATGTACAGTGTGAATGACCCCCTAAAATTTAGGTGTACAGAGTAAGTGACCCACCTGTACATGTCATATACAAAATCAATGACCCCCTACCTCCCAGAACAAAATGGGTGACCCCCTTAAAATCATCATCAACCCCTTAACCATATATTATGAACGGTCCATAGTGAAAGTTCTTGAATATTAACATGATCAGTTCACATTCAGGGCTGCTGTCAACACATCAACTGAGCTGAAGTGCCACAGGCAATAGGTTATTACAGACTATCTGCCCCAAGTGAATTAATTTCTTAAGTTTGGAGCCTTTGCCTATTTTATTCTCTTCTTTTATTATATTTCTGAGTAAATGTACAAAATGTGGTGACCAATGAAATGATGTGGCAACCTGTCAGCATGGTATGATGGTGGTTTCAACTCACTAACTCACTCAACCACCAGCCCATTCACTCACTCACTCAACCACCAGCCCACTCACTCTCCTCGCTCAACCACTAATCAACTCATAATCACTCACTCAGTCTCACTCACTCAACCACCAGATCACCACAACTCGCCAACAACCACCAATCAACTCACTCACCTCACTCACTCAGTCTCACTGAGCTCAACATTTATGCAGACATGTCAGGTTCAACCAGGGGCAGTAGAGGGTTGTCTTTAGTGACAAGTCAACCTTCTCACTGTACTTTGCCAATGGCAGGGTCAGGCATGATGTGCCAACGGTCAGTCTCAAATGATTTGTCATCCTGGGGCATCTCGCAACCATACAGTATCGAATCAAGTTTTGACCCTTCTTTCTGCCATTCATGTCGCTACATGGTCCTTGACTAACATTTCAACATGACAACACATACTGCAGTTGTTACACACAACTTCTTGTAACGTCAATGTTGTACCTGACATGGCTGATGTCTGACATTGATGTCACTGACTGGCCTTCCTATTCCCTAGACCTTAATGTGATCACACACATTTGGAATGACCTGGGAAGACAAGTGTGACAGCAGATGAGTCAACCCAGGACCTTGCAAGAATGTTGTGCTGCCATCATGGCTACCCTTGGAAACACTTAGTCTAGTTATTGACTTTTTCTGTTCCAACAGTTTTATTAGTGTCAAGTTCGCACTGAGAAGTCATGGAACATCATGAATTATTTTTCCAATAAAATGAGGCTGCAATCCACTTTTTGTTATCTGTATTTTACCAGGATGATGGCAGTCCGATCAGTGATACACATCTTATGCGGAACACCAAATTTATTCTTTAAAAACTTGTGGTTAATTAATACCGAGCGATTAAAAGTGGCCAAAAAGTCGCCTGCTTCCCTCTACCAACCAACGAAACCACAGACAGGTTACGTAACTCTGTCGCCAGAGCACTGCAGTGACGTCATATAAGGAACGATTTTCAGTTAGTTGTATAGAAAATGTGTAGCACGCTCATCATTTTGATGATTTCTCGACATCAACGACGACATGCCGAATCATTGCTTTGTCGTCAATTGCTCCTAGGGTCGGGGCGATGGTGTCCCCATGCACATATTTCCACGGACCCCGCGAGTTCGTGCTAAATGGGTTATGTTTGTGAGTCTTGGCTGGCGTTGTGGAAGCCTGAAACAATATCTTACTTGTGTTCAGATCGCTTCACAGAAGTTAAAGATTCAAAACTACTTACTAGTTGTAGTAAAATATGCATATGATTGATGACCATAAAGATTTTCTATGACACAACTTGTAACATAACGATTTTCTTCCTCGAAGTGAGGTTGTGGTCAAGTAACAATAATATTGTGAAAGTAGTATTATATTGACACCCACCTCGCTGCCACCAGAGAAATTGTTATGTTATACTATGTCATGCAAAATCCTATTGGCCATCAATAAAATACATATTTTACTACCAGTAGAGTAGTTTTGATTTTAACAACTAACCGGTGAAAACAAACCTAAATACCATTTATCCTCAGACTGGATGGATGTTCCGACAGGCGCCGCCATTTTTAAAATAAAAAATCTGTTAGAATTAATGAGATTATAGTTTGTTTTCATCAAGGTTAGAAAATCAAAACTACTTTCTACTAAGTAGTTAAATATGTATTGGAATCATAAAGCAAAGCGGATTTTGCATGACACAACTTATAACATAACGATTTCTTCCACGGAAGCGAGGTGGGGGTCGAAGTCACAATACTCTTGCGCGATAAATTTCTAGCTACATTCCCATGGTTAAAGTCCACTCACCAATATGTAGATACTAGTCAATGTGGCGTCTTTATATTTGGTCTTATAATCCTAATTAGTTTATTATCATACTTGTATGCATTTTGAAACTAAATAAAAGCAGGCGATCTGCTGATACTTATAGTGAATTTATAACAGAACTGTAATATCTAGACATTTTATAGTTTGCCAATGTGAATCATAATTCAGCACACACACCCTAGTGCATGTTGTCTGTCTCATTACACTTCACGGTGAAAACAATGATTCTGTTGAATGCTACGACAAATGAATAAAAACAAAATGCAAATATTAAAAATTAAAACAGATTAAAGTTATAGGAACAATATCAGGCCATTACCTTGTTCGAGGAATGTATCCATCAATATCCACAAAACTGTTCCAAATGATGTGTCTTTTAACAGTTTAATATACGAAAAAGTGATAAATCTTTTCAGGTATTGGTGTATAGTCTCATTGGTCCCCAAGATAGCACACCTGGCAACTAATTGCATAATGTCCGCCTTTCTTTAAAAACAGTAATTTAGTTAGCCAATAATGGGCAATCAATCAATGTATTGCCGGTTAATCCTTTGAAAGAAGGACGTTGTTTTTACGCAGACACCCGACCACGACAGAGTGTATTCAGTATAGATTAGTAAATCTACATACATAAACACTACCTTTTGACAATTCCGCTGTAAGATAAAAGTAATTAATCAATCAGCGTGTTATCGGTTAATCCTTTGATCGATGTTTATAATGTTGAATATTTACTCCAGACACAAGAAATGCCAAATGGGAACCTTTGTCGGGTAATCTAAGTGTGTTACCACTAATTATACCTGTTATAAATTCATTAACTGACCATCAAGTGAATGATGACAAATAACATGTAGGTTTATACCACCTAACACGGGTTACAAGGGAGTATTAATTGCTGTATTGCATGTGAAAACTTATGGGCCGACACTGTTTTGAGAATACAAACAGATTTTTACATGACATGATTAAATATCGAGGTAAAAAACACAGAAATGGGATCAATTTGGATCAGTCATTATACAAATAGGGCCTAACGACATTCAATCGATTTTGACAGAATCGTCTATGAAAACAAGTTGTAACTTCGGAAACTAGGCAAAGCAGGAGACAAAATTAAATGACAGTAGATTGTGAGAACATATAGCTTTCATTTTCCACAACAATTGTCCGCGATTTCAGGTTTATACAAGCCTGTAAACAAGATAATTTAACCCCTAAAATGTAGATGAATTCTGCATCGGCCCTCAAAGCTATTCCTCATATGACGTCACAGAGGCGCGCCGCTCTGATTGGTTGAAATTTCGTTCGCGGGTGAGAATTGTGCACTGTTGTCAAAAAGGTCGATTTAAGTCAATTAAAGGTCGAAATGAGTAGTTTTAATGACGGGGTTTCATTTATAACGATGCCAGTTAGTGATTTATGTATTTGTACCCCCTAGGGTTTATGTGACCTTTAATCATCGCTAAACTGAATAAAATAAATTTCAAAATATCACTGTGAGTTTCAACTTGGTATTGCAAATGTTTAACCCATATACCCAACTTGTGACATATGTAACTACATAAATCACCTGGAAGTTACCTTGGAGGTGGTGGGGAGAGGGCAACAGTGAAATGAATCTAATCATAAAAGATATGCTATCAACAACCAAGTCTGTCAAAAACAGGTTCATATCTATGCAAATTCAATCCTGAATGGTAAAGCTAATTAAAGTGGGTGCTCCAGCTGCATCACATGTTAATATAATTTTGTTTTAGTTTTTATCTTCATGTTAATTTGCTTTATGAAAATGAAAGCAATCAGCAACGTGTTCAGTAGTGATGACAGTAATAACCTCTATTTGATTGTGCTGTCAGTGGCAGAAAACACTAGGTGAGACATTTGAAGTGACAGCTAAGCCATTCGTTACAAATGTCGCAGGTTCAGGTCTCTTAGTAACTGTCCAAGACAAATATTAGGAGACGGAGTTGTTTCAAAAAGCTGTTTAGTTGCCTGTAAGAGGAAAAGTCAACATCATGAAATGTTGATATCTGTCTGCCATCGTCCGAGGCTGACAGGTGACATTGCAGACAAATAGAAGGTGAATTCAAATTGTCCTGACAGACAAAGGATAAAATAATGGTTTAAGTAAAATAGGCAACATATTTATTACCACACGTGCTGTGCATGGTAGTAGCACGTTATACAAGAGCCTGCAATGGCAAGCATGGGCTGTTTAACATGTTTAAACACATTATTATGGAAAATATTTTTTGTCAGTTTAATATGAATGGTGTATATTAGATACATATCATAATGGATTGATGATGAGGTAATCATGAACAGGAAAAAAATTAACTTTGACAACATTACTCATAAATAACACGTGTTGAATACTTTCTTTCCTCCCTCCTCCGCTACAAAACACAGTGACAATTCATTAAGTATGATAAATCTAAAATTACTGTTTCAATATAAATTTCTGAAAATGGAATGAGTTCTCAGTGCTTTATGCCGCAGCGTTTACAAGGCTTTACCTTCGGTTTGGGAAGATACGATTTGATCGTTTCAAACATGCGCCATTTCAAAGAGATGTCAAACCTGACAGCTGTCAAACCGGAGACAATCCCTCAGGCCCCAGCGCATCTGTTTGCTGCTTTTCTGACCGATGTGCATAGAATGCTTAATGTATACAGTCATCCACGTTTCCTGCACACTATATCAGCAAAACGAAAGACAATGCATGGAAATAAACCAACCAGTATCTACCTGCATTACACAGAATTTCCCTTCCTTCGGCTCCAATTAAAATTCTCAAAATATCAATTTTCAACCGGAAGTAAACATTGTTACCCCCCTTTGATCAACAGTTACTTCCCCGTGCGAATACGACAATGTGGTCCCGGGTTCTCACCGAAAGTTGGAATTAACGAAAATGATGTTTGTTTTTAACTCCTCGATATTTTATTGGTTCGTATAATGATAAAGTGAATAGATGGTAATCCATATAATAGCTGTCATTGCATTCATTAGAATAAATAACTCACCCCCGGTAACAGCTTGTCTCTATCCAGAATCAAAACTTGTAAACGCTAACACGGACCCAGACAACTGGACAAAGCGACGGAGAGGTTAATTGGGGAAGAGGTTAACCAAACATCATCATGTCACTTGTCAAACAAAGAATGTGGAAAGAGTTCCTTCCGTTCCCCCAACTCTAAACCAAACTCTAAACCTAACCCTAACCCTAAACCTATCCCTAACTTAAATTTTGGACTTTTAATCATTTTGTAAGTTCTCTAGTAATTGTTGTGTTAAGTTTTGTTTATAATTCTAGAATATTTATACATATTATTTGGGATGGGGGAACGGGAGGAACCCTTACCAAGAATGTTACATGACAATAGCCTTGGCCCTTTGTAAGGCAGAAACTGTTTTACTTTGTAGGATGTGAGTTGCAATCGCGTGGCAAGTCGCTCACTGCACTTGTTGAGCTCTGTACAGTACATTGGAAAGGTTCCAGGGACCTTAGAAGTTTCAAATTATCAGAGCATTTAGTTTGAGACCATGATATTGAGAAAACCAGCATCGCCATCACAGGAAACTGTTACTTGCACTTTCCATCAACAAACATTAAAGTATTTATGATTTGTGCAGTTTCATCAGAGTGAGTGAGTGAGTATGGTTTTATGTCGCTTTTAGCAATATCACAGGTCTTCAGCATGATGAGCGGACACTTTAATAGGCTACCCCACTGCCCCAGTTACATATTCATGAACTACATATGGTTGGTGTTTTTATTTTGTCTTATTGGAATCAGAGACCATATATGGTCTCTGTTGGAATGAATTTACCCCAAGATGGAGTCCCCATGTAATGTGTCAGTAACTTGGCTGATAGTGTGTCATGATAGTGTGTCATGGTACCAAAACTGCAACGATATTATTACCCGTAGTATCATAGCTCAACATTTGATTGTTTACAGACCACAGTCATATGAGAAAGTAAGATACAACTTCATTATTATATACATGATGCGACATTTCGGTATAGATTCTTATACTGTTGTCAAGCAAGAGTGAAGTACTGCAGCACAGAACAGACTTATATACATCAACAGGGATTAAAGTAATAACAACATGTAGGTATGGAGTATGACTGGAATAATGCTTACAGCAGTATAAACAACAAACACCCAAAAATTATAGTACAAAATTTCTCAAGTATGTGAGACATAACCCAAAAGTTGTTCGTTTTGTAATTTCAGCCTCTTTTGAAGAATGACAGCCATTCTAGCAATTAAGTGTGATGACAACAGATGCCCGAGAGTGCCAGTCCTGTTGCCATGACAACAGGGACCCAGGCAGCGATGTGTCAGAGTCAGCAGAAATTGATGGAGGCCCCAAGTTTGTTCCACAGCTGTATGTACAGAGATACAGCTTCGTTCCGAAATGTCCTGCATCAACATCTAGTGACAAGTGTAAGTCATGGTAGAAGGTAGCTGCTGTAGCATTCATTCAAAGCACTTCCATATTTCCATGTGTTTAAAACACACCCTGTTCAGCTTTGAGAGGACAATTTTAACTAAGAAAACATTTTTACTTTGGGCCAACATTAAATCACTTATATTTTCTTATAGAGCCTTATATTTTCAGTCCTCAAATGAAGAGGTGGCTGAAATAATCACAGATTTTCACCCGTATCCTGTCAATCTTTGTGCCTTAGTCTTTGAATGAAACAATGACATAAACATAATCTAATGACATGACAAGGAATCTGTGTTTGTAGATAGTATCATCAATAAAAAGCAGTAAATTTACCTTTCTGTCATATCTCAGAAACTGGTCATTAAAATATAAAATAACTACATGTGCAAGCAGAGTTTTTGAAAACCTAATGTCATAATTAATACGAAAATTAAAATAACCAAATATAAACAATAGTTCAGTAAATGTAATCACATGTTAAAATTGTAATGGTTGATTATAAAATATGGACTGACCTACCAATTAGTGATAAAAGTCTTAAACTTTCAATCTTTGAAAAAATATTCACATTTATTTTAAATATACAAGAAATTATGGTATGTTTATGCGTTTGTAGTGATATTGATGTTGGGAAAGTTTATGAAAATGTAATATCTTAAATAATATCAGAAAAAGTCGAAACAACTCTGTATTAACTCAATATATTTTCAGAACCGGAAATGATTTCATGACTACTTGGTACCTACTTTAATCAATTTAATCCAATACTTAACGTTAGTATTAACCATAACTTAACAGCGGTAGTAAATCAATTGCTTATTGTACATAAATAATGTAAATCAAACATTTCATTAATTCCTTTTGTTTTACAGATAAAAAACATGTCCACTATTCAGTGATCGAAAACTGAATTTGTGACTACAAACATAGATCAGTGGTTCAGTAGCTGTACGAATGCTATATATATTTACAGTACACAAATTACTTAGTGTTTTAGAAAGTCTCTTTTTGAATTGTTCACTTGGAATGCTGCTTTTTTTAACAGTTGTCACAATCAAAGGTTGACAATTATAGCAGAGTTTGTTTTTCATTTTCAAACAAACTACCAGTTTGGATTAGCACCCCTTGACTACAATTTCTAACATACCATGGACCTAAGAAATCCATTGGGCCAACGTCAGAATGTTATCTGGAAACCAATTCACAGTAGAAAGTTACTGTGGGCTTTATTGAACTTTAAGCATTTAGAACTTGCACTGGTGCATCCTGAAACTGTAAAATGGAACTTCATATTTATACCAACATGCACCAGTACATGATAACATTTTGCTGTTCAAAGAAGACAGACTTCAGCTGGAAGGCAAAATGACGTGGAGCAGTGACTCCAATGACTATACAGACAGTGACTGAATGAATGTTACTGTTCATGTCATGAAATTTTATAAAGTAAGATCAAATGATTTTATCAGACCCAGAATAATTTTGTTGTAATGATGTTCTAAATCACCAATACTAAAACTCAAGCATTTTACATAATTTTATATTGAACAGCAGGTCAACCTGTTTTTGTCTGGTGCAACAATTGACACCTAAGGTTGCACCTGATGCAAATAGGCTCATTTCCTTAAATCAAGCATTGTATCATCATTAATTTTTTTAATTTTATTTTAACGTGTTTATTTCCCAGTACATGTTTACATGACATTATAATTATGAATAGATATTCACATATACAAGGCATACATAAATAGATAGTATTTACAGGCTTGGCATAGGGCCTTAGTCGGTGTTACATTGACCATTCTTTCTTTGCAGATATTACATATAGATAAGTAGGCATCGGTACATAATGTTGTTTCATATTGTATATGAATTACAACTTGTGTATGTCTGACTACCTCTGGTAACATGCAAGGTATAAGTCATTTAACATTACCCATTATTTCTCAACAGATGTTTACATGTACATAAGTATACATAGTACAGTGTATGAAAACGTCTACTGCATGTTTGACTGTTTCTAATCACCTGCAAGGCAAATTATTTTAACATTAAAGTGTACTCTGTATCATCATTATGCTTCATGTGCCTGGAGTCTTGTTTAGAGCAAGCAAAAACTTACAACTTTTTTCGAAAGACCAATGTTAATGCATATCTTTGCATAAACTGTGATGGAAGTTATGAATAATACATACAATTATATTTGTATTTCCCATTAAGCTGAACGTAATATATTGTGATGAATATCATAATCATTGTGGTTTTCTGGGAAAAATAACCTGGAAATGGCAGTCACCTGTTTTCTTATGTCCCATTACTTTCCAGACATTTACATGGAAGGTAAAAATACCCTGTGTCATATCTGAAGTGATTTTGAGCAAAAGCTTGCTGTGATAGTTCAACTAATGAGCTTTTCGGAATTTTGATCCTGTGCTGAATGAATGAGGTAATTTCCTGTGCCCTTGACAAGTGGCTCATGTTTTGACCCATAGAGTGGGAATGAGGTTATTGTATGCTTCTCCAAAGAAGTTCAGGGCTACTCCTTTCTTCCATATTAATCTAGTTAATCTGCCAGGCCATGACAGATTAACTACTGTAGAATTGGGTGGTCCTCAACTTCTTATGAGTATTATATGGCAGAGCTTAACTTAACTGCTAGCCCTGTGGTATATGACCTGTAGTAACAGTAGAAGGCCAGTTGTTACTTAGGGACCGTTCATAATTTATGGCTAGGGGGGATGATGATGATTTTTCAAGGAGAAGCATGTACAGTGTGAATGACCCCCCCTAAAATTTATGTACAGAGTAAGTGACCCACCCTGCATGTCATATACAAAATCAATGACCCCCTACCTCCCCAGAACAAAATGGGTGACCCCCTTAAAATCATCATCAACCCCCTTAGCCATATATTATGAACGGTCCATAGTGAAAGTTCTTGAATATTAACATGATCAGTTCACATTCAGGGCTGCTGTCAACACATCTAACTGAGCTGAAGTGCCACAGGCAATAGGTTATTACAGACTATCTGCCCCAAGTGAATTAATTTCTTAAGTTTGGAGCCTTTGCCTATTTTATTCTCTTTATTATATTTCTGAGTAAATGTACAAAAATGTGGTGACCAATGAAATGATGTGGCAACCTGTCAGCATGGTATGATGGTGGTTTCACTCACTAACTCACTCAACCACCAGCCCATTCACTCACTCACTCAACCACCAGCCCACTCACTCTCCTCGTTCAACCACTAATCAACTCACTCACTCACTCAGTCTCACTCACTCAACCACCAGATCACTCACAACTCGCTCAACCACCAATCAACTCACTCACTCACTCACTCAGTCTCACTCAACCACCAGCCCACTCACAACTCAACCACCAACCACCTCACTCACTCAGTCTCTCTCACTGACTCAGTCTCACTCACTCAACCACCAGCCCACTCACAACTCAACCACCAACCAGCTCACTCACTCAGTCTCTCTCACTCACTCAGTCTCACTGACTCACTCACTCAACCACCAGCCCACTCACAACTCCCTCAACCACCAATCAACTCACTCACTCAGTCTCACTCACTCACTCAACCACCAGCTCACTCACAACTTGCTCAACCACCAACCAGCTCACTCACTCAGTCTCTCTCACTCACTCACACACTCACTCACTCACTGCCAACAGGTTGCAGATATTGGCTGTGGAGAATGTCGGATGGTAACTCTACTGAAGACAGTTCCATGTATGGAGAGCATCAGCCTGGTTGACCTGGACAAGCGGCTCCTGGAATCCAAGAAGGACTGTATCAGACCTCTGATATTTGACTACCTACACCAGAGGGAGAAGCCCCTGTGTGTCAGACTATTCCATGGAGACGCCACAGAGCTGGACTCCAGACTGCAGGGCTGTCAGGCTGTCACCATGGTAGAATTGTAAGCAGCTTTCTTTCGTTCCATGCCTTCAAATCATGGACATGGGTCAAATGTTAATAAAAGTGTACAACTCAATTTTGCTGCCCCAACTAAAATTCAAGAGTGCTCATGTTTTGACTTGTTTGTGAGATGTCCAAAATGTGGTGTGAATAAAAAAGATCTCATTAAATATGTTATACTTTGTTCCAGCATAGAGCACCTAGTACCATCTGACCTTCAAAAGGTCATAGAACGTGTATTTGGTGACCTTGGACCACGTCTGGTTGTCATGACAACTCCAAATGCAGAGTTTAATGTACTGTTTCCAAATTTTACTGGTTTCCGACACTGGGATCACAAGTTTGAATGGTCAAGGACAGAGTTCCAGAGTTGGTAAGTAAATGTTCATTATAATGTAGAATATTAGTAATGTGCCTTTCCAGGTTTCATATCCTGCTCACCGCCTCCGTGGTGTAGTGGTTAGAGCCGGAGAGCGGAAGGTCGCGGGTTCGATCCCCGACCGCGTCATACCAAAAGACGTTAAAATATGGTACTTGTTGGTCCCTGCCTGGCGCTCGACATTAATGGGTACAACAAGGACTGGTCAGCTCGGAGTCAGTATAATGTGTCTGAGTGGGGTATTCATGCTTCACTGTGGCTTGGTATCTCAGTGGGCTAGCACTATAAAACCAGCTTCAGTCTGGGCTAGTACAAGCAGCCGCACATACACATCCACACGCATGCACGTCGTCATATGAGCGAAATATTCTCAAGCACGACGTTAAACCCAATTTCACCTCACCTCACCTTCATATCCTGCTTAAAGCACATAAATGAAATCTGATTATTATTACCCCAGATAACCCAAGCTGCCTGAGGTGCTAGATTGTTAATAGTCACATGTCTTATCCCACTGGGTACCCATTTCCTACTGGGTGAACAGAGGCAAATTTAACCAAACTCACTTGCCTAAGGTGAGACCACATGTATCACATGTGCTTCGTTGTGGCGCAGGACTGAAGTCGTAGAAACTCTCAGGAGTCAAGCTGCCAAACACAGTCACCCATCCAAGGACTCAACTGATTTGTGACCTGAGCTCTATGCACAGGACCACACACCACCGTGTCATTATCAACAGTGATTGAACCTGACATCAAGGATGTCTGCTTGCATATTTTAGAACTGTCATGTGTTGTCTTGAAGACATATTTCAAGTCCGACTATCGGCAATATGAGGCAATGAAACCAAGAATCTCATACTTAAAGTTAACTCATCATACATGCAACTTAATATACTACCAAAGAAGTGAATTACGTCTCATTTTACAACAGACCCATGAAGATACGGGTTAGAATTGGTCTTCAGTAACCCATGCTTGTCGTAAGAGGCGACTAACGGGATTGGGCGACAACGTCATCATATCCAAATCGTTGTAGATCAATACTCATCCTGGATTGTCTGGTCCAGTTTTGATTATTTACAGACCGGTGCCATATAGCTGGAATTTTGCTAAGTGCAGCATTAAACAACAAAACAGCCAACCAATCATTTTACAGCAGATTGTGTATTGCATATGGAACAAATTAGTTTATTAAACAGTTACAGTTACCCTGATATCAGCAATGGAATACTGTTGCATCTTTAGGAAACTGAGGAAAACGTAAATATTTTCTTGCAGATCAGGAATACTCATGCTCTCATTCACTCATTCACTCACTCCACACAAGCAATGTTATGTCTGTTTTGTGTGCAGGTGTGGAGATATCTGTGATAAGTACCAATACAACGTGACCTATGACGGTGTTGGCAACGCCCCTGAGAGCTCCGCCCATGTCGGTCACTGTTCCCAGGCAGCCATTTTCACCAGAACACCGGAAGCAAGCAGTGCACACACTGTTGGTAGTCCCTGCTACACCCTGGTAGGTGAATATTAACATATAAACCTTTAAGGTTATTCCATCCTCACTCTAAAACCAGAACACCTGTAAAACTGACATTTTGGGGGGATTTAAAACATCTTTCCAAATCAGCTCACAAAGTTCCAGCCTTGATTTGAATCCGACGGCCATTTTGAAAATGTTGATTTTTACCATTATTGAGCAATTTCTACTGCAGTACAAGTATGATTATGACTTTTGATATGCAGTAAGCACATGGTGTTGGCTGTAACATATACCCCTTCACTCATGTGTCAGAGGCTATGCTGTATTGAAACATTTGGCCTTCAACTTAATTTGTAATTCAGTGCACATGGTAGTGTATGTGTTGTGTAAAAGCTTCATCTATTATGTGTAAATCTATCTATTATGCATGATCTGATGTTGTAAATATTTTTCAATTTTAAGTAAACTATATACATGTAGTGTTGCCGCCATACTTTTCAAGTTCTTAAAACGTATACCTGTAACCGATGTGGTTTCTCGCGATCTTGCTATTACCACCTCGAAAATTGTTTGTTAACATGTGATTGTCCAGCTACAAGAAATATGATTTAGAGAAACAAAATATATATATGTATCCATTTTCTGTCAACTACACTTCATTTCGAGGCGCGTGAGTTTGATGCAATATGATATTGATTGCTGTGAATAATGCGGACCAAAGTTATAAATATCAGAGGGACACAAAATTTCACTGCAGTTAATATAAAAATTGTTTTTGGACATTTTGACACAAACGCATTTTACAGCTAAGCAGCCAAGCACTCAAACCTCAGTGGGTGATAGAGCCTTTTCTGTAGCAGCACCAGCTCTATGGAACAATCTTCCAGTCACCCTCAGACGAACTGAGTCCCAGTTACTTTTCAAGAACTTGCTCAAAAGGCTTAGTCTCTATTCGCCCACATCCCTAATTGCCCACATCCCAATTGGCCCACAAAAAACATCAGAGGTTAATTAGGGTCAGACAATGCACCCCTACTCTCATAATGGGATTAGTCTAAAATCACATACATCTCTGAGTTACTTGACAAAGTGCTCTTGTTTCAGTGTTGTGGTAGTTATACAGGATGGAGAAGGAAACTTAGAGAAGATTTAAAGTATATTTCAATTTTGTCTAAATAAAGTAGAGAGTATTATTAATTAATGTATCTACTAATCGGAAATAACTTCTCTCTCCTTTCAATTTAGTAACTCACTGCAACCCTATAAGTATGGTAGTTTGCAAAGTATGGGCAGTCATAATGGCTAACCTACAGAAAGCAGAGTTCACGCGTTGTCGCAGAGAGGAGGAAAACAGGTTCTACACGGAGGTCACAAGTATCGACTGCGTTGACAGACAGGTAGCCACTCACTGGAAGTGTATCATCGACAAGTGCAAGGGTAGATGCAGCACCATTGGGGATCACATCACTTCAGTATCAGAACACAACCATCCTCCACTAGTGAATGAAGAAGAGAGTCGACTTCTCACCAGACTTAGACAACAGCGTTCAAGAAGAGATCAAGCCTGTCCAGCAAATCTACAATGAAGAGACCCAGAACCTAGGCGAAGAAGCTGCTGCTACTGTTGCTTCCTTCTACAGTATCAAGTCTGGACTCTACCGTCAGCGTGCCAAAGGTTCTTCCACCAGTCCCACGCGATACCCGTGCTGATGTAGACCTCACAGGTACCTTTTCAGTATTAACTTATCTACTGATATTTGCATAATGCTCAATTGATTTCTTGACAGTGTACTTCATTCATTCATTCATTCATCAAAAACAACGTCTAACACACTTGCTTGTTTTAAGGTTCCTGGACTGAGACAACAGGCGGACAACAGTTCCTGGTTGTAGACAGCGAAGATGAAGACAGGATCCTGATCTTCAGTACCCCAGAGATGCTGGACATCACCTCGCCAATGCAGAAACCATCTACATGGGCGGAACATTTTTGTGTGTCCCAGCCTGTGGCAACAAGTCTACATTGTGCACTGCCTTGTGGATGGACAGATGTTCCCAGTCGCCTTCTCCCTGCTGCCAAGCAAGTCTCGTGATACATACATTAGATTGTTTAACTACTTGAAGGACTCTGTGCTTGCTATTGTCGGCGTTGAACTTTCTCCCTCCGTTGTACAGACTGACTCTGAAGCTGCTGCTATTGGAGCCACTGAGAGAGTCTTCCCGATGCAGAAGTCCGTGGATGCTACTTCCACTTCACCCAGGCGGTTTGGCGGCAGGTTTCAGAGAAAGGCCTTGTGAAAACCTACAAGGACAACCGTGCCTTCAACACCCGTCGCGACGTGCTGCAGCACTCCCCTCCTCCCAGTGGATCAGATCCAAGATGCCTGGATGGAAGTATTGAACCAGTCTCCCGGCGTTGACGGAATCGGCCAGTTCAGCGACTACATCACATCTACATGGGTTGACTACTGGCCTTAAGATTCCCACCTCGCATTTGGAATCAACATGGAAACACTGGGCCAAGAACAAACAATCACTTGGAGGATTCCACCTTGGATTTAAGAAGCTGGTTCAGAAGCACCACCGAACATTTACGAGTTTGTGATCACAATGAAGAAGCTCGAGACAACAAACAGAGTGGCCAGAAGACAGATTGAGCATGGAGCAGCTGTCCGCCCAAGATCCAGACTCTACAAGAACCTGGACAGCCGCCTGCACAGACTGCAGCAGCAACTGGAAACTGGCAGAAGATCACCGCTACAGTTTCTGGGCCGCTGGACACCTGATCAAGTTGAACTGAACATTATGAAACTTTGTTACAGAAATAAAAACAAAATGTAAATTACTTTTGTCTTCATTTGCCCACATCTCAATTCGCCCACATCTTCAAAATAGGAGAGTCCATTCTTCAGTCATAGGTATGACACAAGTTGATCATTATGTAATCCCTAACCAATATGTTGTTTTAAAACTGTGGGCGAGATGGGATGTGGGCGAATAGAGAACATGCCGCTCAAAACCTACTTCTTCAAGATGGCTTCTGAACAGAACTCTTTTCACACTTATTGTGTGTTTAACGAAGCATGCAGCGCCGTTGAGCATCTGTGATGGAAACGAGGTGCTATACAAGCCAATTATTATTATTATCAAGATGGTAACTGCCAGTTGTCTTGTGGTCTGAGTTGGCCACAATTTGGACCCCATCGCGTGGGGTCAGCTTATGTACGAAACGTACAGATACGGATTTTCAGGGTCAAGTTAGGGGGTTGGCTTATCTATGAGATCGGCTTATCTACGGTAATATACGATACATGTGATGTTGCAAATGTTTTTTGTTTATTTCCCAGATTGCTGAATGTGATCACCCCTACAAGGAGAACAAGTCCACTGTAGAGGACAGACTTGCACTGGAAGTACAGTACCACATTCGGCAACTCACCCTGAACTCTGACCTTGATGAGAATGAAGGTCATTATGTGATAGCTGTGGAGAAGTTGTTTTCCTTCCGGCCAATCAAAAATATCTGTGATATTGACAAGCTCAGGTACACACTTTCATTGAAACATCCTATGACTGACAACCCTCTACTGTAAATCTTGAAATAAATGCAAGTGATGAATGCTAGTCTAGAATACATCTTAATAGAAATACTAGTGTTCCTATCTGGTGTTTTTGAACACTCATTGGTGCGCAAACATCTTTGCAACTAACTTATTTGATAAATGAGTTAAACTTTCATGATGCATTGGCGAATTGACAAGAGTGCAAACATTCATTTCAGTGAGTGAGTGAGTTTCATGCCGCACTCACCCATATGCCATCTATGTGGCGACTCAGTAAAACATGTTCATCAGAGCAGTAAGGGACCGTTCATAATTTATGGCTAGGGGGTTCTTGATTTGCCTTGATTATGATCCTTGATTAGTTAGTCAGTGCCAAACAATTGACACCTGTAATAAGGATTTGCTTCTGGGTTTCACCAAGGTGGTAAACATCAACTTCTCCCACGGGGCAGTGGGGTAGCCTAGTGATTAAAACGTTCACTCGTCACACCGAAGACCCGGGTTTGATTCCCCACATGGGTACAATGTGTGAAGCCCATTTCTGGTGTCCCCGGCCGTGATATTGCTGGAATATTGCTAAAAGCGGCGTAAAAATAAACTCACTCACTCACTCTTCTCCCACAGTAAGCTGACACACCATGTTGAACATGAGATGCTGTTTAAAGTGATCGGTTCGATCTTGTAACTTTTGTAAAACATGATCTCAACATGGACAGTGTTATATATTTTCAGCATTGTTATGTTGCTGTATAATCTGGAGATATTTGCTTTTTGCAGGTCTTATCTTCATTCCTGTTATACCCTCACCGATGATGGAGAGAATGTTCTTGTGCCCCATGATGACAGTGATGATGACCTTGAGAGGTCATGGGGTGAGGGACAGAGTTGGGATTCACACAATGTCATGTCACAGAATTTCAAAGAATGGACTGAAACTGAAGAAGCCTGGGACTAATGCTCTTTACAAGTTCTGGATATTTAATGAAGATCAAATGTGCCTTTCATCATGCTCAAGAACCTGGTTACCATGGTTACTACCTCTTGCCTTTAACATTTTTATGAGACCTACTACTGTAACTATGTTATGTCATGAGTTTAGAGTTAAACATTTTATCACCTTTTGTTTTGAAGTGAAACTAAAGTGATATATTTGTAATGAACATTCAAGTTTGCACTCGATAAAACATGGTGCTTTTCAGATTATTTGATTCCCTTCTTCGTATTCTTAATTTGAGTCTGTAAACTATTTGTTTTTCTTGCCTTTTGTCTGATGTTTCTGTTATCATTCAGTTTAAGGTATGTTCTGTATCAGTAAAGGGCCTGAGTTATAGTCCTATGTTGATGTTATAAAAATGTTACCGAGAAAACTGTAATTTCAGTGAAATGGTTCCCTTTAGCTTGTTATTTTTATGTTGTTTTACTGGAATACTCCAGTAGGATTTGTTTCTTTCTTTGATGTGTATCCAGATTATTTTTCCAAATGAATAAGATTATACTTTTACAAAATCCACTGTTATATTTATATTTTAGAAAGTAAGCCCTGTAACTGCTGAAGACTGCACCTGTGTGTATTTTCTATTCAGCATGAAATTATCCTATACAGGGAAGCACCTTGCTTGGTAGAGTTGTGTCCCTTAGCTGTGCCAAGATCTGCTGTGCCATGAATTAAGGTCACTGATGTACTTACTGTGATTCTTTGTCTGACAGTATTATACGTGTACATGTATTCTTTTGTTTCAATGTTGGCCCCCCTTTTGCATAATTACTGCTGCAAATGAAACAATTCTAATCTTAGGAGAATTTCTGTGGCAAAGGATAGTTTAATAAATAGTGTTTCATATATGGATAGTTGCGTCTTTAACCTGACATCGGCAATTCACAGCGTACAGTTGCGTCCCTTAGTCTTGCTGTGATCCTGTTAACGTTTGTTTTATCCTTGATTCAGACTGATTCTTTGTTCATCAGAATCCTCAGTGCATATGGATTCGCCAAAGTTGTAACTCTAAGATCCCCTCAAACTTTCCTTCCACATGAGACCGTCTCCCTGGTGTAGTGGTTAGAGCGTCCGCCCCGAGAGCGGAAGGTCCCGGGTTCGATCCCTGACCGCGTCATACCAAAAAGACGTTAAAATATGGTACTTGTTGGTCCCTGCCTGGCGCTCGGCATTAATGGGTACAACAAGGACTGGTCGGCTCGGAGTCAGTATAATGTCTCTGAGTGGGGTATTCATGCTTCACTGCGGTATGGTATCTCAGTGGGCTAGCCCTATAAAACCAGCTTAAGTCTGGGCTAGTACAAGCAGCCGCACATACACATGCATGCACGTTGTCATATGAGCGAAATATTCTCAAGCACGACGTAAAACCCAATTTCACCTCACCTCCTTCCACATGAATCTGAACAAATATGAGTGAAAGAGCAGCTGCCTAAAACCCAAATTACTTTCGGTCTTCACTTTCTGTCATGTTGGGCAAGCATTATAGACACTCGCATGTCCATCTTCTCTCCTGGTTCATCCCCGACAAATAGTACCATTCTTGTAGTATGTGATGCTTTGGGACAAGGATTAATAACGATATCGTAACTATACAATATCACTTGTCATTGTATATTCAGCCTATGAGGGTGAGAGCACTCGGAACGCCTTCCACTCATAGTAAGGAGGCCAGTATCATTTAAATTGATATTTCATGTACTAATATCTTAATCTTGTCCTAATATTATAGCCTGTTTGTCTCTTGAGTTGAAAGAAAGCTGTGTCCCTAAATGCCCCACAATATTTCAAATTTCTGGAACCGCAAACAATTTCCTTTGCCAATATGAACACAAGGGCACTGTTTACAAATACAAACTTTGTGAGCAGCCCCCGGCCTACTGGGATTAAGACATTAAAACATTATGGATGCTTTCGATGCTGGAAAAGATAGGCTAAAAGAGAAGAAGAACCCGTCTAATGTCCCAGTCAGCTATCATACCCTACATGGAAAAGTTGTTTCCCTACCTACCTACCTCTTGCCTTTTGTCTGATGTTTCTGATATCATTCAGTTTAAGGTATGTTCTGTATCAGTAAAGGGCCTGAGTTATAGTCCTATGTTGATGTTATAAAAATGTTACCGAGAAAACTGTAATTTCAGTGAAATGGTTCCCTTTAGCTTGTTATTTTTATGTTGTTTTACTGGATACTCCAGTAGGTTTTGTTTCTTTCTTTGATGTGTATCCAGATTATTTTTCCAAATGAATAAACTTATACTTTTACCAAAGCCACTAATATATTTATATTTTAGAAAGTAAGCCCTGTAACTGCTGAAGACTGGACCTGTGTGTATTTTCTATTCAGCATGAAATTATCCTATACAGGGAAGCACCTTGCTTGGTAGAGTTGTGTCCCTTAGCTGTGCCAAGATCTGCTGTGCCATGAATTAAAGTCACTGATGTACTTACTGTGGTTCTTTGTCTGACAGCATTATACATGTACATGTATTCTTTTGTTTCAATGTTGGCCCCCCTTTTGGATAATTACTGCTGCAATGAAACAATTCTAATCTTAGGAGAATTTCTGTGGCAAAGGATAATTTAATAAATAGAGTTTCATATATGAATAGTTGCGTCTTTAACCTGACATCGGCAATTCACAGCATACAGTTGCGTCCCTTAGTCTTGCTGTGATCCTGTTAACGTTTGTTTTATCCTTGATTCAGACTGATTCTTTGTTCATCAGAATCCTCAGTGCATATGGATTTGCCAAAGTTGTAACTCTAAGATATTCATCACCTCAAACTTTCCTTCCACATGAGACCGCCTCCGTGGTGTAGTGGTTAGAGCGTCCGCCCCGAGACCGGAAGGTCGCGGGTTCGATCCCCGACCGCGTCATACCAAAAAGACGTTAAAATATGGTACTTGTTGGTCCCTGCCTAGCGCTCGGCATTAATGGGTACAACAAGGACTGGTCGGCTCGGAATCAGTATAATGTGTCTGAGTGGGGTATTCATGCTTCACTGCGGCATGGTTTCTCAGTGAGCTATCACTATAAAACCAGCTTAAGTCTGGGCTAGTACAAGCAGCCGCATATACACATACACATGCATGCACGTTGTCATATGAGCGAAATATTCTCAAGCACGACATTAAACCCAATTTCACCTCACCTCCTTCCACATGAATCTGAACAAATATGAGTGAAAGAGCAGCAGCCTAAAACCAAAATTACTTTCGGTCTTCACTTTCTGTCATGTTGGGCAAGCATTATAGACACTCGCATGTCCATCTTCTCTCCTGGTCCAGCCCCTCTCCTGGTTCATCCCCGACAAATAGTACCATTCTTGTAGTATGTGATGCTTTGGGACAGGGATTAATAACGATATCGTAACTATACAATATCAATATCAACAATTGTATAGTCAACCTATGAGGGTGAGAGCACTCGGAACGCCTTCCACTCATAGTAAGGAGGCCAGTATCATTTAAATTGATATTTCATGTGCTAATATCCTAATCATGTCCTAATATTAAAACCTATTGGTCTCTTGAGTTGAAAGAAAGCTGTGTCCCAAAATGCCCCACAATATTTCAAATTTCTGGAACCGCAAACAATTTCCTTTGCCAATACGAACACAAGAGCACTGTTTACAAATACAAACTTTGTGAGCAGCCCCCGGCCTACTGGGATTAAGACATTAAAACATTATGGATGCTTTCGATGCTGGAAAAGATAGGCTAAAAGAGAAGAAGAACCCGTCTAATGTCCCAGTCAGCTATCATACCCTACATGGAAAGTTGTTTCCCTACCAAGACCATAACCATTTGATGTAAACATCACTACATTGAAAGGTTTAACAGAGTTTTGTAAAAGTGTCCTATGAAACCATGGCACATAGAAGGCCATTAACTGAGGAAGAAATCTGAAGAAAACATCCAATCGGTACAAACAACCGTTGGCTTGACTGTAAAGAACATGTCCATTCCTCTTTTGAACTGGACTGGGATCAAAAGCTCCAGATACGCTCACCTTTTCCCGTTGACGGACCGCCCGTCCAGATAATACGCCAACCAGACTCTTATTTTCGAACATTCAATTGGTTTGTGTCTGCCACCGTATGAGATCGCAACATATTTTGCTCAGTCGAATCTCGCTTCATCTAGTTTCATGTTTAAACCTCCCAGGAGGGCATACTGAGCTGCAACATATAAGACTGATACCTGCTTGGCTTGGCACATTCATTTGCCTCCATTCTATTACAAGAGCAACTTAGATCTTCTCTTTTCTGTGTACTGGTGTCATATATCAAAATAGTATAGGGTAAATACTTCTTCAATCTTACAGGAACTTTTGTTGTTACACACGTTTTGTGGCACAATGGTTAATTTCTAATCGGCCATGTTGCGTTTGTTCACAATAAGGTGACTGCCCTTGTGTTATTTACACCACCTAGTAATAACGATGGACGTTCCAGATTTCTGGTCAAATTTTTGTGTGATGTCTGATGTTCTTTTAGTCTGGTGTTGAAGGGTCTGAGGTTTCAACAACGCAGCGGTTGCCACAATTGCAGATCAGCAAGAACAAAGCCCATACTATCATGTTGGTTGCCACCAAGTCTTGTCCACCACCACTTCAACAACTGGTGTTGAAGGAAGCTACAAGAGGCCATTGACACCACCAGTCGTGAACCGTGACACGCGAACATATCTATAACTGAGCTGAGCTGTGTTGGGCTTTACGTCACATCGGCATTATTCCAGCCGGGATCAAGTCTACATTCATACACATTTTAAATACAAAGTCCAAAAGATCTTTTAAACATATATATTCACCACGTTATTATTTCCAAACAGAGAATGTCATAGCACCAAATTAAAAAACAAGCAATCCGTCATTCACATCACATAGTTAAAATTTATGGTACAAGGACCCGTTCTTCTAAGCGAACGTAGCGCTACGACAGTCGTAACTTCCATACTTTAACATAGACTTACGACTGTCGTAGCGCTACGATCGCTTTGAGGAACGGGTCCCAGGTCAAGTACATATTTATAATGCGTTCAGGAATGACTATATAGTAATATATATATATGACTTATCTTATGTTGACTATTTACCGGGTTTGTTTCCATTTGTCCACCAGACCCGTGAAGATCCGGGTTAGAATTGATCTTCAGTAACCTATGCTTGTCGCAAGAGGCGACTAACGGGATCGGGTGGTTAGGCTCGCTGAAGTGGTTGACACATATTATCGTATCCCAACTGCGTAGATTGATGCTCATGCTGTTGATCACTGGATTGTCTGGTCCAGACCGCCGCCATATAGCTGGAATATTGCTGAGTGCGGCGTAAAACTAAACTCACTCATTTGTCCATCACTGTCACCGATCAGTGTTGATAACCCTGATTTCCTTCCTTTTGACAAGCAGGTCAAAACAGATTTACTGCTAACTTCCCATGTTTAGCACCCATCTTGTTTTGTTATTACTTTTGTTGTTCATGTGAGAATAAGAATATACTCGAAACATTGTGTTTCTTACCCTTTGACTTCCAGGTTTTCTTTACATCCAGTTGTCCTGCAAAGAACAAATAATCGATTCTGGACCAGACAGTCCAATGATTGACAAGCATTGATCTACGTACACTTGGGATACCATAACATGTGTTAACCAAGTCAGTGAACCTGACCACTCAATCCCATTAGTCGCCTCTTACAAGCATGGGTTGCTGAAGATCAATTCAAACCCGGGTCGTATTGCACAGAAAACGACTGTTTTTCAGCATAGAACATCATATTTTCATGTTTTACTGTAGCTTTTGTAAAGACTGTCTGTCAATGTTCATAACAGTGAGTGTGAGCGAGTGAGTTTAGTTTTACGCCGCCCTCAGCAATATTCCAGCTATATGGCGGCGGTCTGTGAATAATCGAGTCTGGACCAGACAGTCCAGTGATCAACAGCACGAGCATCGATCTGCGCAATTGGGAACCGATGACATGTGTCAACCAAGTCAGCGAGCCTGACCACCCGATCCCGTTAGTCGCCTCTTACGACAAGCATGGGTTACTGAAGATCAATATTCTAACCCGGACCTTCACGGGTCTGTTCATAACAGTAAACCATGCCAAAGGACGATATTCATAACTATAACACAGCAATTGCTTCTGTTTGGATGTGCCCAGTTGTACTACATTGGCAGAGTGATTTGTAGTTTCACAAATCGCTATTATTTTACTTTTAGGTCCATTTGTCCATTTAATCAATTAAATGGGTTCAGACATTTTAACTACATTCCTACATCTATTAGTTTATAGCCCATATACTCAACAAGGCCATGTGAAACATTACTGTGTCGTTATCAAAATGAATTAACAGGAAGTTGGTCAGTTCACTTCTACGTCGCTTTTAGCAATATTCCAGCAATGTCACGGCGGGGGACACCAGGAATGGGCTTCACACCTTGTACCCATGTGGGAAATCGAACCCGGGTCTTGGCGTGACGAGCGAACGCTTTAACCACTGGGTTACCCCGCCGCCCCTAAAAGGAAGTGAAATGAACTACACATATGTTCTTTGTGTTGTCTTGAAACCATCTCCTGACCTGAAATAAGTCGCGTGATTATACAAATCATAACTAACCGATGGTGATCAATAACAATATCTTCGTCGAACTGATGTCCCGCAACAATTGATAGATACCCCACCTGTATTGGAATCAAACTGTGAAGTCAAAGACAAATCAGAGAGTAAATACACACTCACGGTGCTTATCTCCCCTCTATAATTATCAACTGCATTATTTACATCAAAATCCGTTGAGCGGTGTTAATTACTCCGGCTAGTGATGATGAAGGCCGTCTTTATACAACTGGCGCCCATTGATTGAGAAACAAAAATGATTCGCCCCGAATAAGATTTTATACCATGTTTAAAGAACGGTTAACGGTGTATTCATTACCCATAGATTGGCTGTCTGCAGGGGTCCTTTGTAATTCCGAGCTTTTCAAGCGTGAATGGGGGCTTACTGAATGTGATTTGACAGGCTAAACCATATAGTGTATATTATTGTGATCAAGTGCGGGGATTTATGACTGTATAGCATACAGTGTGGCCACAGGGGCGTTATGAGGTGGGTGTGATAAGCTGCTCTGTTACACATAGAGACTGCCCTCCCCGTATGTTATAGTTATAGAGCAGATAGTCATTAATACGCTTCATAATACCATACCGTTTGGCGAAGATGTGGCACTGAGTTCGAAAAGAAATATAAAGGTGAGTTTGGAGCTAAAGCTCATATCAAAGTACACGACTAATCTTATGGCAATATACAGTTGATTTCTTCAGATGCGTAAGGAGTGAATATGGAAAAAGAGTCAAATTCAGAGCTACAGATAACTTTTGGGGTCATTGAGTTATGTACTTGCTTGTGTTCATTTCAATTGGGTATCCTAAATGTCCTTTGAGTAACCAAATAAATTGTACCCACCTCACTCAAACTCAGTTGGGTATTTTGCCATTTTCCATTAATTGTACAAATATAATAAAGTTTAAATGTTGATTTACGTATAAGTTATATATATATTGATCTGCAATATGAGAAATGATAAGACTGCAAGTTGCCAAGTTCATATGCTGAAATAGAACCTCTCAATATACCTTAATTATTTCATCTATCCACCGGTACGCAAGCTAAGATTTTACATTTTTGTGTGTACGCTTGTAAGATCAAATTTATTGAGTATTTACAAAAATTCAAGCGTACTTGTACACAATAGCCTTTATAGGATTTCGGTTTTCATATATTTATTTGCGTAATTTACGCAGATACCCAGCTTATCTGTATCTCAGTCAAATTACATGTGCTTGCCAAAACGCCTTAATCCAAAAAGTATCTTAACAAATTTTCATAATGAATAAGAGATATGTTGTTACATTCGATGAGATGTAACGCTTGGACGCACTGGACTAATGGCGTATGAACATACATCACTGACAGTAACCATGCCTGAACACAGATAGTTTCGATATACTTTCAGCTTATAAGATAAAACTGTGTTCATAATCAATATTATTATCTATATATAGAATGAACTTTCGATTCATATTTATCGTCCGTATGTTGCGGCCAATGTGATGACTTTACATCAGACTGTACAATCACATTACAAGCCCCTGAACTCGCTTTTAAAACCGTCTTTGGCTATCAACGCGATGGATCTTTGAACATTGACGTTATGTCGTAGGTAGACAGGGAATTGTTATTGTGCTACCACCAGCACAATACACTGTAAATATTTACATTCGTCAACTGCTTTTTACTACTCTGAAATTAGAAATTCGACTTATTGGTATGCGGCCATTCTAAACGCCATGTCACGTAAGTTTAGAGCCAAACATGTGGTACTATACACTGTACAGTGTGGTCGGAGTACGATTGCAATGGTGTTCATGGTATCGCAGGAATGTTTCAGTAATATACAGCTCCTATAGTCCGAGTCCCCGTACTGGTAAACTCTACTTAGGTCTTTTGGCCTTGTGTATGTTAAATGATGAATGACTGCTTTACTCTCTCCTGATAAAGCGGAGTCACATGGAGTCCATTGATCCGGGGGCTAACGGGATCCGTGCCAACGGCGTTCACTATTGTTTGTAAAATCCTTGAAATATCTGAGCACTTGTGACATAAACCCAACGATACCCGTGTCCGGCCTAGCAAGTTTCCTTACAAATGGGATCCGATGGGTTACAAACCCACTTAAAGTGAGGAAAAGACTAACAGGATCACAGTTATCAAGTTCTTTCTAACTTGGTCGTGAGTGGCGAGGTTACGATTAACGGGATCGTGTCTGGCGATATTAAGATTAACGGGATCGTGACTGGCGAGATTACAATCAACGGGATCGTGACTGGCGAGGTTACGATTAACAGGATCGTGCCCGGCTAGGGTACGATTAACAGGATCGTGACTGGCGAGGTTACGATTAACGGGATCGTGACTGGCGAGGTTACGATTAACGGGATCGGGACTGGCGAGGTTACGATTAACAGGATCGTGCCCGGCTAGGGTACGATTAACGGGATCGGGACTGGCGAGGTTACGATTAACGGGATCGTGACTGGCGAGGTTACGATTAACGGGATCGTGACTGGCGAGGTTACGACTAACGGGATCGGGACTGGCGAGGTTACGATTAACGGGATCGTGACTGGCGAGGTAACGATTAACGGGATCGTGACTGGCGAGGTTACGATTAACGGGATCGGGACTGGCGAGGTAACGATTAACGGGATCGGGACTGGCGAGGTTACGATTAACGGGATCGGGACTGGCGAGGTTACGATTAACGGGATCGGGACTGGCGAGGTTACGACTAACGGGATCGTGACTGGCGAGGTTACGATTAACGGGATCGTGACTGGCGAGGTTACGATTAACGGGATCGTGACTGGCGAGGTTACGATTAACGGGATCGTGCCCGGCTAGGGTACGACTAACGGCATCGGGACTGGCGAGGTTACGATTAACGGGATCGTGACTGGCGAGGTTACGATTAACGGGATCGTGACTGGCGAGGTTACGATTAACGGGATCGTGACTGGCGAGGTTACGATTAACGGGATCGGGACTGGCGAGGTTACGATTAACGGGATCGGGACTGGCGAGGTTACGAATATCGGGATCGGGACTGGCGAGGTTACGAATATCGGGATCGGGACTGGCGAGGTTACCATTAACGGGATCGGGACTGGCGAGGTTACGATTAACGGGATCGGGACTGGCGAGGTTACGACTAACGAGATCGTGCCCGGCTGGGGTACGATTAACGTAATCGTGACTGGCGAGGTTACCATTAACGGGAAAGCTACTAGCCCACAAAATAAGTCATTAGCTCCAAATTTGAATGTAGAAATATAGCAAAAGATTACAAAAATAGATACCGTTGGCATGACACGGGCTTCATCAATAAGCTGCAAATATGATGAACATTTTTATCAGGCCATAATCTTGAATGATTTAAAAGTGTACGATAACTTAACAAGTCGGAGAGAGTGATATATTTACAAAATGACCCCATGAAAATTCACTAGCCAGTCGGAGATTTACTGGCCCGACTGGATCTTTACTAGCCACGGGCTCGCGGGCGTGTGGCGATTTCGCGCACTGTCTAGACCTTGTTTTAGTCACAATATGGCTCAAATACTGATGATGTGACCTTAAATTTTAACTCACTCACTCACTTAATGAAGCTGGTATCCGTGTATGATCGACTGATGATGTGCATGGTATGGGTCTCCCATGTAATATGAGACTTTCTATAGCTACACACTATGGTAACTGTGGTTTGATCAGTCCGCTGTTATGCGAGTATATCATGCGATTGTATAGAGTTACTTCTACACTTATTAGCCGATACACGCATTCCCAGCTGTTCGCAAGTATAACATTATTTATTTTACAATTTGTATTGACATTATACATATGTAGGTTGTTTTACTACAGTCGAGATGATTTCAATACATGGCTCCGTTCGGTTATATCAGTGAAACGTCAAATCTGCTGTAATGCCTTCATTTATTCAGGAACAGATTGACACGATATGCTCGCTGAAGACGCGACAGTTCTTGGGATCAGATGATTCATATACATATTAACAAAACATGTGTATATACAGGCCCACAGTTCTCTACCGCACGTGCCCACTAAAATATATGGCGATATGGGTTCACGGTTGCAGGATCTACATACATGAATATTGCTAAAAAAGCAGCGTAAAACTACTCACTCACTCAGGATTGAAGGATCTAGGCCCACAGCGCTCCATGCTAGGTAATGAGCCCACTAAAATACATGGGGAGAATGGTTAAAGTTACAGGATCTAGGTCCACAGCACGTTTTGTTTTTTTACTTTTTACAATTTTGGTTCATCACTATATGTGTAAAGATCACAAAGACTACTAGGTATGATTGTAAGTTGAAATGTACACAGGTTCACAGTTACTTCTGAATCTGGGTATTGTCTACTGTTATAGCTCTTGCGCCGTAAAGCCATCAAAATGTAATAAAACCAATTCGTTACAATGCTGAGATCCCATGAAAGCTGAACTCAACCAGAACGCCCGTGATTGTACAACTTGACACACGAACATGGCGCAACATAGTTTGTGAACGCAATCGACTCAGCTGTTCGCTTGTGGGGGTAACACTTGACTAGAATGTGTGTCATGTCGCGTGTGTCTCCCATTTACCTGGCCAGTGCCCCCTAAAGACTCCCTCACTACCCCATTGTTTGGACCTGCTCAGGTACGGCATTCTTGTCCATTTTGGTGCTATCATACATCCAATCTATCCCACTGACAACGCCAGACATTAACATGTTACAAGCATTTGTAGATATGTGAAGTTGATATCAACAAGCGTTGAAAACAGACCGAGTTTCTGTACAAAGTAAAAAGTTACAGGGTCCATATCCACAAAACGTTCGTAGCGCTACGACATTCGTAAGCATATGATAAACTAAAGACTTACGACAAGTCGTAAGGTTACGAACAATTTGTGGATCATGGTCCCGAACCTTTACCAATCGGTAAATACTTTGGAAAACTTTCTTATCTGACGAGGCTCCAGCATGTGCGTCTTACTGTTTACTGAGTGAGTGAGTGAGTTGGCATTTACGCCGCTTTTATCAAGATTCCAGTAATATCACGGCGGGGGACATTAGAAATGGGCTTCACACTATGTACCCATGTGGGAAATGAAACCCGGGCCATCGGTGAGACGAGCGAACGCTTTAACCACTATGCTACCCCACCGTCCCCTTTATACGGAACGCGTTCTGTTCAAGATGCCTAAAATGATATCGAGATTGACCACGGAGTCAAATGTTTCGATGACATGGTTGAGTGCATGAGGTGAAGATTAACGCACCAGTGAATAATACCTCAGTTAGGCCACATTTAAAAATACATCAAGTATTTCTGTGATGTATATGCACTTTGTGCGTATAAAGACATACTTTCCATTTTGAAATTGTACCCCGAGAATTGTACTCTGCCCTATAAGTGAGTATGTATACTGTTTTGGCATGCCTAATTAATGTAACCAAATACCTACAGTCTGCAAGTATTCATATTACACTTTTTCTAAAACTTCCGCCCGCCCAGACTCTCCCAAGATATAATAGAGATACCCTTATGTTGCTTAAACGAAACAGAATTGGAAGTAAAGTTAACGAGGTGACACTGTGCTTGGACTACTCAGCAAAATTCACAACTAAGATTTTATCAACCAACATATTTTTCATCTCAGACGGGAAGGTAGGCATACTGTAACTATCTGTTACTATCGATATCGAAAGGTAATTCTTAACGACGACCTCTGTAGCACTACAACTGCCTTACTACGGTCTCTTTCATCATTGGGCGTGGACAGCTCCCACCTCTCGTGTGTACACGTCTGTTATACACGTCACCATGAACGCAGGTAATACTGTCCCCACTAATCGGGTCATTTTGACCGGTAAATACACTGACCATATAACTTTCCCCAGGAAAGTCCAGAAAAACATGGCTTTCTCAGAAAGGAGCCCACAAGACCACGGGCAGTTGCAGCGTGTAACCCATGTCAGGCACATTTGTCACCAGGTAAAATCTACGATGGTGATATACAATGTAATAGGTTTACATTGACTCCTGAGGGTTTCTAGGACTTCTGACCTGTCCCACAACGAAGGACACGTGGCATTGTGGTCTCAAATTAGCCAAGTGAGTTTGTTCAAAATTGCCACTGTTCACCGAGCAGAAAATGGGTACCTGGTTGCAGAGCTCCAGATAAGATTTAGCTCATGTGGGTACTGTACCCACTGTATTTTTTTGGAGTGGGTATTATGAATGTTGAGTGGGTATTTCATTTTCCGTTACCCACTGCTTTCAAATATATGCGTATTTCAGTCATTTTACTTACCTAAGTATTATGTCATTGAGTAAGTTTACTAAGCAGGTATGTCCTGCCTTATATCATACCTAATCAAAACCAACTTAAATATAATGGAAATGATTTCATAAAAAAATCACTTATCCAATACTGACAGTACAACACTAGTCCTATACTAACAGTACAACTTGATAGCAATCGATGTCTTTTTCATTACGCAAGCGATTTTTATAAATAAATTTATATTCCGTACGCATTTGTTTCAAACTTTTTGTGTATCTAACATTTTAAATGCGTAATTGGTACGCAACAATTATTTTTCAATGCGTAATTGAAAATGTTCTATGCGTATTTTACCCGGATACGCAGCTTATCTGGGCCCATGCCTGGTTGGGTAACTCATGTGACTATTAACCTCACAGACAGTTTTGAAAATCTGGGGTAATGTTGTATGCCCTTAGAGTATGGACCGCCTCCGTGGAGTAGTGGTTAGAGCGTCCGCCCCGAGAGCGGAAGGTCGCGGGTTCGATCCCCGACCGCGTCATACCAAAAAGACGTTAAAATATGGTACTTGTTGGCCCCTGCCTAGCGCTCGGCATTAATGGGTACAACAAGGACTGGTCGGCTCGGAATCAGTATAATGTGTCTGAGTGGGGTATTCATGTTTCACTGCGGTATGGTATCCCAGTGGGCTAGCACTATTAAACCATCTTAAGTCTGGGCTAGTACAAGCAGCCGCACATACACATACACACGCATGCACGTTGTCATATAAGCTAAATATTCTCAAGCACGACGTTAAACCCAATTTCACCTCACCTCACCCTTAGAGTATGCCCGAACGGCGTGGAGTTCAGCGTTATATAAATTCCTTTATCGTTATTAGCATTTCAATGTCTCAGTGACTGGAGAAAGTATCTCAAGTTTATGACATTTTAGTGCTGAGTCAGTAAATCTGTGTCGTATTGTGCAATCTGTCATCGAGTTTATGAAGGTCGGATTAAAGCGCTTTCATTGGGTATTGTATAAAACCTATACCAGCCTGACCGTCCACTTTGTGAATGGATCAAACCACAGTGACGTAATCAAATTGCTGCATTTTGTCCACTGTGACTGTGTAATGGATTTATCGATCATGCCCCAGAGAGAGCCCGATTTGGTTTTAGAAATTCTACATTAATGGCAACGGTAAATGTTGCATTGATTGGAGTTCATATTTTATTGCCAATAAAGCAAACGATTAATCATCCGCTGACGACATACCATATTAAGTCAGTGAGTGAGTGAGTTAAATTTATCGTCACATCGGCAATATTTCAGCAATATCGTGACATACCATATTAAGGCTTTATTAGCGTGCATTACTCGCACTCATGGTTGACAAAAACAAATCTTTACAAATGTTTGTGAAACAGAATAGACAATGTGTGTATAACTACTGTCGAATAAATACATTGAACTGCAGGTTGATTTCAAGCTTGGCCTGGCTACGGGATTAAAACTATACGTGTGTATGTTGATCTCCACTGCAAGCAGGAAATATGTTTCCACACAGAATATTTCTGTGGAACATATGATTTTATGTATACTCCCACTGAACGCCAATGTCACTGAAATGACAAAAGTCTAACGTCTTTGAACCTCAACAATGGTGTATTTCTTACTTAACACCGAACGTCCCCGTTCCTGACGGCGGCCCGAAATTGACTGGACCAGATATTCCACTGACTGGTATTATGAGCAAACCCCAGGATACAAAGACTGCATCTATAGATGCCTCTGACGACCAGTGTAGGGTGCTATGGATCAGTTCTACCCCGGAATCCCATTTAGTCGACTACTAGTGGGATACTAGGTACACATTTGCAGAGGCAATATTGAGCGAAAGCAAGGGGGAATTTGTTTTTATGTGCCTAATTTATAAGTAATAACCAGTTGTTCTTGATTTAGAAAAACACCAATACTGTCAGAAATCTGGATCTTAAAAGAAGCTGTTAACCATAAAGGGATACCAAGTTCTATGGATAGTCAACTTATTGAGTACGACACCGCCTCAGTGGTGTGTAGTGGTTAGAGCGTCCGCCCGGAGAGCGGAAGGTCGCGGGTTCGATCCCCGACCACGTCATACCAAAAGACGTTAAAATATGGTACTTGTTGGTCCCTGCCTGGCGCTCGGCATTAATGGGTACAACAAGGACTGGTCGGCTCGGAGTCAGTATAATGTGTCTGAGTGGGGTATTCATGCTTCACTGCGGTATGGTATCTCAGTGGGCTAGCACTATAAAACCAGCTTAAGTCTGGGCTAGTACAAGCAGCCGCACATACACATACACACGCATGCACGTCGTCATATGAGTGAAATATTCTCAAGCACGACGTTAAACCAAATTTCACCTCACCTCTTGAGTGCGACGTTTCGATGTAGGTACTAACACCTTTGTCACTTGCTTGACAGCGGTGTTAGTACCTAGACCGAAATGTCGCTCTCATTGTAATAAAGAAGCTGACTATCCATAGAACTTGCTTTTCCTCCATCTTTACAACTTCTAAAACTCCTCTCAAAGAAGTTGTCCATAACGTTTGTCTATAAGTTCCAATCCAAGTCAATGCGTTTAAATACCAGGGGAATACTATAGTGGATTAGCCGGGGCACCACACATACGTGATGATGCGTGGCAACTATAAGAAACGACGGACAACTGGTGTACATTGTTACAGTAGACAGTGCCAGCTTCAGTCAAGACTGGACAAACCCGGGAACAAGACACCAAGTTAAAATAGGGAAGTGCATCGTATGTCGTTTTGGTAACTTACGCCAACGAATGTAATGTCTTCCACGTGTCTACCTTTAAACATTTTGAAGGCTTCACTAAGGTCATACATTTTTGCTCTCTGCATTGTACAGTGACACTGCACCATTGTAATTAACGTCCCTGCTTCACAAGTATTGTCCGAGGCGCTCCCTACGTTCAGCAGAAAACGACCTCCTCACAATCCCACACACAAACAGCAAAATGGGTGATAGAGCATTCTCCGTGAAGGCTCTCACTTTGTGGAATCACCTGCCACAAAAGATCAAGAGCGCAGAGACCTACTCATCATTTTGTAGCTTTTTGAAAACTTTTCTCTTCAACGATGCTTACAACTTAACTTCTTAAAGTTGACATACCAATCAGACAGTTTTAAGCGCCACTGAGCAGCAAAAGTTGGAAGGAAGGCGCTATACAAACAAATTATTATTATTATTTATTAAGATGATGTAGTTCCTTTTCATTTCGGTTTTAAATGAATACTCACCAATTGCTTGAATAATTCAAAGTATATGCACCGATCACGTCTGCTTCCTTTCACGGTATGTTGACGGTATGTTGAATTAGCGCGCACGGGAAACTCATGCAACGGAAGTGAGGTCTGATCGGTTGCATTCTTGATCACGATACCACGTGACGATGCCAGCGCCCACCTGCATGAAATATACATCGCCTGAAACCCGATCTGACGTTTGTTTATTTAAATAATGTTCAACGACAGTCAAAAGTTCTCAGACACTGAAACTTCTTATTTACAATTTAATAATTATAACCTTTTTATTTGTTCATTCCATTCCACATACTTCTGCAAACCATTAATTACATGTAGTTTGCTAAATGTTTGTGTTATATACATATAAGAATTTAAATCAGCCTAAAACTACCTCCACGTTAAATTGAGTTCTTTGTGAATAGCACTAAATGTTTGCAGTTATGGTTACTACTACTTAATTAGGGGCATTTGGGTAGCCTAGTGGTTAAAGCGCCGAAGACACGGGTTCGATTCCCCACATGGGTTCAATGTGTGAAGCCCATTTCTGGTGTCCTCCGCCGTAAAATTGCAGGAATATTGCTATAAGCGGCGTAAAAACTTACTCACTCACTCATTACTACTTAATTGGGGTTTTCGTAATCAGTGACCGTTTCTCATCGAAACATATCAGTTACAAGTTGGCCAGTCGCCCTTTGGAGGACAATTCTCGGTGGACGGTTGCATCTCTTGGGTGTGACAGATCCGATAATGCATATGGGAAAAACTTTAAAAATGGATTTGACCAAAACATTCGTTATCAAAATGTGCCTGACAATAGATTAACTTTTATGATAACTGTATTAAGTGCATCCACTTAGAATGTTAAGCTGGTCTTGTTTCTTTCAATTTTAGCTTGGGGCGGTGGGGTAGCCCAGTGGTTAAAGGGTTCGCTCGTCGTGCCGAAGACCGGTGTTTGATTCCCCTCATGGGTGCAATGTGTGAAGCCCATTTCTGGTGTCCCCCGGCGTGATATTTCTGGAATATTGCTAAAAGCGGCGTAATACCACACTCACTTAGTTTTAGCCAACATCAAACAGGGAATTTAGTTTCTTTTCCTCTGCATATTTTTATGCGAAAAGGTAAAGTATTACGCCTGAGATTTGAAATTACTATTTTGTGTATATTGTTTGAGCATCGAAAACAACACCCTAGTTAAGATAAGAGTGCACTTGAACTAACTCTCAAAGAAGGGTTTGGATTTGTTTCAGATCATGAACAAGTATTCTAGACACTATAATCTGAGCTGCCACTTACTTGAAGTGGAAGTAATGCGGGCATTTCGTGTCGACAGCCGCCAGGAGCCTAAATCACTAACGACCGTATGCTCGGGTTAGGCACGTCTGTGGTTTACAACCTATACTCGATATCCTCTTATCTTTTCGAAAATGAAATGTTTCCAAGAATGGTCATATATCTGATTTCTGGAGGAATGCAGACTTTCCAGACAACATTAAGGACATTTGTGATGTAATGATGTTGTTTTTTGTTATTTATCATTTTAAAATTGTTCTGTCAAACCGGCCAATTACGTTCTGATCTTGGGTGAGTGAGTGAAGTTTTACCACGCTTTCAGCAATATTCCGGCACGGCAGAGTTTTGAACTTAAGAAAAACACTGAATCTTTGTTAGTGAAAGATCATTTAGGAATAGTGGATAAGTGAGGGAACGTTGTTTTGTGCCGCATGCACACTTTCAGCATACGGGATGGATATAAACCATCTCAGACAGGTCATTATAGCTGGTATAAACCATCTCAGACAGGTCATTATAGCTGGTATAAACCATCTCAGACAGGTCATTATAGCTGGTATAAACCATCTCAGACAGGTCATTATAGCTGGTATAAACCATCCCAGACAGGTCATTATAGCTGGTATGAACGACTGAGTATACGATCCTCAAACTTGGTCGGGGTCGTGGGTTGCCTATGGGTGTAAAACGGCCAATTTTGCAGTGCAGACTTATATCTAAATTGATAAAACCGACTTCTCTGATTATGTGAATAATTTAGATATTATTCTGTTTGCAGAGACTAAGCTTGAGGATATTGATGTTTTAGATCGGCCCTTGTTTGATGTTTGCTCCAAGAATAGTACTCACGCACAAGATTAGGTGGTCGAGCAGCCATTGTGAAAATACATATATCTTATTTGGTAACAGAAGTGATGTCTAGCCGTGATTGTGCCCTATGGATAAAACTCCCATATCAACTGATTATAAGTGACAAAGACGTCCTTCTAGGATGTGTATACATTCCCCAGAAGGATCCCCTTATTTTGACCACAGCACGTTTGCTGGTTTAGAGAATGATATTTCAAGATTCATAAATGCCTTTGATGTAGCATTGGTTATTCTAATCCTGGAATCAAAGTACTGACTGTTATCATTTTTATTGTCCAAACAGCTTGGTATAACAAATTATTATAACCTTTATTCCTCCAGAGGAATTTCAAAAATGCGAGAATACGAAAAAATGTACAATTTCGAGAATGCGAGAGTGTATACAATTTCAGAAATGCGAGAATGCGATAGAATGTACAATTTCGAGAATTCGAGAGTATATACAATTTCATGAATGCGAGAAGGCGAAGTGTGCAAGCATGCAAGCTTGCGAGTCTGCTAGATTGTGTTCACAATCCAGTGGTTTACTGAATCGTCAAGCACAGTCTGAATATCCATTGATCACCATCGGAGCATAAATGTCATCATCACCTCAGTTTAGAGGTACTGGAGGTCTGCAGGATAAGAGGCAGCAAACAAGATCCACATCATTCATGGTGTGAAGCGTCACACTCAGGTCTATTGGTTCAATGGATAGTATGCTGCACCACAACTCTTCTCGTTGTTGTTCGGTACATGTACACTGGCAGACTATATGTACCAACAGGTCTTCATAGTCCCTCTCACACAGTTTACAGCTTCCCTAACCTGTCCATTACGCCACATTGCTCTCAGGTACACGATGAAATTGTATGCTTCTTTCAGTTCAGGGTGTGATTTTGCGATCTTCCATGCCACATGTGGATCAAAGTTGTGCTGAATTTGACTAAAATGGACATAAACGTTTAAATATGTGCAAATATATCTCAATAATCATCATAAATGGCAGAATTGTCAAAGTAAGGGTATTGGTAAAACACGTGTAAGGATTGCAGTGTTATAGATTAAGATATTTCATCTCTGGACACTTTAATAAATTATGTTTCTGACTTTGAAGAGGAAAATTTTGATCTTATTCTCTCTGACGTCCACTGTGCTTTGCAGTTGTTTTAAATGTGAGTTTACAATTGCAAACATCAACCCATGTCAAACTCACTTAACAACAGACAGCTGTCAATCAGGCTTTGAAAATGACAACGCTGACTCCACGTGCAGTTTTACCTTACAGAAATTCAGCAGTTTAATGTTGAATGAAGACATGTGTTTTAACGTTGCCAAAACCCTATAGTATATTCTATCTCGGCTTTATTGTAACAGTTGTGGAATTTTTATATACCTTGAGTCTTATATCTGGTGTTTTATACGTGCCTATTGTAAACATATATATTTCTATATGTGAAGAAAGGTAGGGTTTTAAATGTATATACCATAGTCTCCCATAATTCTACAAGAATGGCTTGTGTACATATGTGTGTGTTTTACCTGTTCATAATATTAACTGTAAATACTCGAGTCTGGACCAGACAATCCAGTGGTCAACAGCATGAGCATCGATCTACGCAATTGGGATACAATGTGTTAATGACATGTGTTAACCAAGCCAGCGAGCCTGACCACCCGATCCCGTTAGTTGCCTCTTACGACAAGCATGGGTTACTGAAGACCAATTCTAACCCGGATCCAGGTTTAAATAACAATCTGGCTCTCTGCCTGCATCCCGAGACGATGGCACGTGGTACGCCGACGATTTCGTTCAATCAGTTAACAACCCTGACATTTAATGTATCATGCATTCCTTGCTGCCTGGTCATATTTGTATTGATGATATTAAAAGGATTGTACATGATATCAATAATTCTTTTTACACACATTCCTGTCTTGCTGTACTGCCACGTGAATATTACATAACATGTAATACATTCACCCCGTTAACCCTTTTTATAACCCAATCTCAGAATGAATAATTACACCAGAGACGAGAATGTCAAACGCTAACCACTGATTGCTATATGTCCTTGACACCCTCTGAGGCATTGATAAATGATGATATATATATATATATATATTCATATATACATAGTCCAGGTAATCTGAGAGCTGCCACCACTAATTCATACGTGTATTAAGTCATTAACTATGCGGGGCGGTGGGGTAGCCTAGTGGTTAAAGCGTTGGTTCGTCACGCCGAAGACCCGGGTTCGATTCCGCACGTGGGCACAAAGTGTGAAGTCCATTTCTGGTGTCCCCCGACGTTATATTGCTGGGATATTTCTAAAAGCGACGTAAAACCCAACTCACTCACTCACTCACATTAACTGAGCATCTAGTGAATGGCGTCAAACACACAAGTGAAGGGCTTATGCGATAAACATGGATGACAATGAGGAAATTGTAATTGTTGTATTGTGAAAAAGTAAGAGTCGTCGCTGTTTTGAGTTCATAAAGAGAACTTTATTGTTGCAAAAATTGTTGTATACTGAAAAATCTAATTGTACATACACTTTTATACACATGATTTTCAACGAGACAGTCATCTGCTTGTCCGGAACCCAGTTTGTTGTACGGGTGACGCTAACTGGCGTCCGCTGATCACGCGGTCTAGTGAAAATGGCGCTGGCTCAACGCTTGATAACGGTGTTAGCATCTGCCCCGAAATGTCACATCCATTGCAATCAAGAAGTTGTCAATTCATATAACTTGCTCCTCTTCACTATAACAACTTCTAAATGGCACTTAAAGAAGAATAGGACGACTCAAAGTTTTGTTTCCCTTCAATACCTTCACTCGGAATAATGAAATCTCGCGTCTTCTCGTTCCAGATGTCGGACACCTCTTCCGAGACAGGCGGCGACGTGGGACGTTGCAAACAGATAGATCTCTCTCACGTCGCGTGTTCCTACATGTTCAGGAGCATCTCCAGACCAACCACCGCCTCCTCCATCCGGGCAAAACTTTGGTCACGTGAGCGGCAAGCGTACGAGGAGGAATACCATCGCAACATGCAACAGTTCCGGAACAGGCCGTACATGAAATACGAGTACCCGGAAATAGGACGCCATTATCCGGGCACCTGGCGGACGGCGGGTCCGGTGGAGCTGGACGCCATTGTGGCGCGGCTTACCAAGAAAACAGCGGCCAGCGTTGCGCGTGAGCATGACATTAAGTCACAGCATTCGCACGTGCTGAAGAAGAGAGGGAAATCAACGCGGGTGAAAATGGAGAAATAGTGTGGCTGGGTTTAACTTTGACTAATGACGTTTGAAAATGGCCTTCTATTTTGGAGAAAGGGGCGGGTTTCCTTTCACGCGTGATGAATTAACTTTTGTAAATATTCACTTTCTTCGGTGACTAATTTCAGAGACCCTGGTTTGTGACGTTGGTTTTTCTCAGACGTAACATGTGATCATCAAAACAACGTTTATTTTTTTTATCTAATTTTCTGTTTATTTCTAAATTCGGTCTTTGAATACGTAGAATGGTTAGTACATATACACCTGTAATTGCAAAATTTCGCAATATTGTCGGAATGTTCCGATGCATGTTCTATATTTATTATTTGCTTTGAAAGTTTTATGAGGCGATGGAAGAAATAGAACCTTTAAACGTTTTTGCGTGAAATTGCTTTAATTTTATGGGATGTGAAATAGATGCTACAGACCGCCTATAATTATAACTATAATTTTAGTTCCCCTAATCTATTCATCGCATAGTATCAACTTTTTGGATTGGAACAACGGAGGAGAAATGTTCGACCCACAAGAAACGCCAGCAAGAGTTGTAGGATTCCGGCTACAAATAATAATCAATTTTTAGAATCGATATAATCACTTACCCACAAATGCGCGTGCTTTACTTCATCGAAAGTAATCGCTATATGTCTGGGAGTGTCGCAACATGATGTTTGTTTGATGTATAACGCCTGTGTAGTTAATTGTATTTCGTTTGTATTGCGGTTACAAGCATACAGTAGCAATTGTTGAGCCAACTTAGAGTTGCGGCGCCTTACCCGTGTTCTTGGGGTAGGCTAAGAGAACCTCAGAAAACTTAGAGAGTGAGTGAGTGAGATGGGCCATTAGGCTTACCCTACTTTTAAAGCAATATTCCAGCAATATCACAACATTTGGGAATCAAACCCGACCTGTGGCGTGAAGAACCAACCCTATAACCATTAGGTTACACCAGAAATGGGCTACACACATTTGGGAATCAAACCCGGACCTGTGGCGTGAAGAACCAACCGTATAACCATTAGGCTACCACACCGCACCAAACCACGCCGTTACTAAGAGAACCTCAGAAATGGGCTACACACATTTGGGAATCAAACCCGGACCTGTGGCGTGAAGAGCCAACCGTATAACCATTAGGCTACCACACCGCACTACGCCACACCGGTACTTAGACAAGCCGTACAGAGGTATCTCCCCCTACACCACACCAGCATGTCATAGTAAATATATTGTGTGAGTGAGTGAATATATTTCGTTTAACCTCACTTTGAACACAATTGCAGTTATTTCAGGGTGTGACTACTTAATGTGGAAACAATTCCTCCAAAATGACGCGGCAAACATATGTGAAACCTATGAACACAAGCAGGACCCGGGTTAGAATTGGTCTTCAGCAACCCATGCTTGTCGTAAGAGGCGACTAATGGGATCGGGTGGTCAGTCTCATATCATCTCAGTTGCGTAGATCGATGCTCATGTTGTTGATCACTGGATTGTCTTGTCTAGACTCGATTATTTACAGACCTTATAGCTGTAATACTGCGGCTTTAAACAACAAACAAACAAACACAAGCAGGGCGAATCTTCGAGTTAGTGATCAGCTGATCTTGCTCCGGCTAAGGAGTTAAACTATGCAGATACATGTGCCATTCGGCTAACTGGGCCTCCGTTTGTGCAGTTTCTTGACAAACACAACATGTGCAGAAGTTCTGCTCTTGGAACCATTAATAACTTCTCAGTGGAGATTTAGGGTCTGAGTCACAGGCCTTCGTGTCTTTGCGAGGATTAATGATTTACAAAATATTGTTTTTGAGATGACCCCCGACTCGAAATGCTTCACAGTACAATACATCATAAGATATTATGCTGTGAAGCATTTCGAGTCAGGGGTCATCTCAAATTTTTGTATTTATTTTATGAAATCTTTAATCCTCGCAAAGACACGAGGGTCCTGTGGTCTGAGTTGGTCCCGAATTAACCCGGTGGTACAAGTTACGGACATTTGGCGTCCATTCCGCAATGCGATCTTAGCGCTAAGATAATCGTAACTCCCATACTTAAGCAGAGGCTCAAGACAGTCGTAGACTACGATCGCTGTTCCTCAAAACGATCGTAGCGCTAAGATGATCGTAACTCCCATACTTTAACATAGACTTACGACTGTCGTAGAGCTACGATCGCTTTGAGGAACGGGGTCCTTTTCTCGTAGCATTCGTACCTCCTATACTGTAAGGAGTACGAATGCTACGAGAAAAGTTACGAGATCTTAAGCTTACGAGAGTTTTGTGAAACGGGGCCCAGTTACACTAAGCTATCGTAGCGCTACGACTGTCGTACCTCCTTTACTGTAACATAGACTTACGACAGTCGTAGCGATAGCTTTATGAAACAGGGCCCAGAGGTTTACGTGCCGACGTACCTCGTTCGACTTGCGCTTTATATCAACCAACCATTGGATCGTATATACCCTCACTACTTTGATTTGGAGTTTATAGGTTTATCAACTTACATTATTTGTAGAGTTTCCCACAACAGTAATTCAAGTATTGTGTATTGTTTTCCAACCGGAGGAAACACAAGTATGTTTCAGACGTTTACCATTATGAAATCCATGAACCTCAAAAATGGATTAAATTACTCCCCTAAATTTCACTCTGGAGTGATCCTGCCCTTGAGTGAGTGAGTGAGTTTGGTTTTACGCCGCATTTAGCAATATTCCAGCAATATCACGGCGGGGGACACCAGAAATGGGCTTCACACATTGTACCCATGTGGGGAGATCCTGCCCTTGAACTGATACATTCTAGAGTGAAATTATCCTGAGATGAAATCACCTCCTTACTGGGATGAAAACAGCTCTATCAGGATAAAATCCACCTAGTACAATCACGTAGTCCACATAAACTTGGGTTTGTTTATTGTTTGTTTGTTGTTTAACGCCGCACCCAGCAACATTCCAGCTATATGGCGGCGGTCTGTAAATAATCAAGTCTGGACCAGACAATCCAGTGATCAACAGCATGAGCATCGATCTGCGCAATTGAGATACGATGACGTGTGTCAACCAAGTCAGCGAGCCTGACCACCGATCCCGTTAGTCGCCTCTTACGACAAGCATGGATGCTCAAGACCAATTCTAACCCAGGGTAATGAAAGAGTGAATTTAGAGAATAGGCTTCCTGAAATAAGAAATATCTTGACTTGTGTATAGATATGTATTGAATGAAGAGAAGATTTCCAAAACAGAACTATGTATTACAATGTGTTATGCACAACAAAATATGAGGTGAGTGATTCTCTTCTGTGAAGGGGGGAAGTGATCAAAACAAAACAAAAAACGGGTTCGATTCCCACCGTGGGTAAAATGTGTGAAAGAAACTTGAAATGCTGGAATGTCCTCCACCGTGAAATGCTGGAATGTCGTTAAAAGCGGCGGATAATCATATTCAATCATCATTGTAGAGCATTCGGACAGTGGATCCTGACAGCTGTGGGAGAAGCTATTTTCTGCTTAGTTTTAACAGTTTTCCGCATTTATTGGTTTTACCGACCAAACACTGCCGGCTGGTAGAAAGGAGGGAGCTGCATGTACAGAACTATCGCGACTGGAGGAAGGGACATAACTCTGCATACCGAATTGCGCTCTTCGAACGCAAGGCCATCAACGCAACTGTAAAGGGTGATTGAGTATAGCTCTATGCCATGCAGTGTGCGAAATAGCCACTGGCCCGCTGCGCTAGCCTATGGCTAGTAAAAATCCAGTCGGGCCAGTAACTCTCCACAGTCACTGACCCGATTTCATGGGGTCATGTCCTAAATATATCACTCTCTCCGACTTGTTCAGTTATGTATACACATTTAAATCATGCAACATTGTGGCCTGATTAAAATGTTCATCATATTAGCAGCTTAATGATGAAACCCGTGTTTACATTTAAATTTCGGGCTAGTGAATTATTTTGTGGGTTAGTAACTTTCAGGCATAGCTAGCCCGACTGGCTAGCAAAATTTGGAAACTATTTCACTCGCTGATGCCATGTTACGCAATATTCCAGCTAAGGGATAATAATACTTTACATACACATAATGAGCCAAATGTATAACCTAAAGCATCTTAAAAGCGCTGTTTTATTACTTTATACAGTGGATCGGTGTGCATTAGATTTTCATTACTCCGATTCCTGGCAAATTTACACCGCTTTTAGGTCAACATCCACTTTACCACTTCATCTTTTTTAATGCACAATATTTTTCGAAAAAAGTCACTGGGCTAGTGAGTGAGTGGGTTTGGGGTAAAAAGCGGCGTAAAACAAAACTCACTCACTCACTGAATGTCAGTACGGGTCAACATATAAAGTTCCTTCTGGAAATTGTCAAAACCGGATTCGGCACCTTGCAGATGTTTCTTCGCTTTAACTGTAGTCTATATTTTTTCAATTGACATTTCTTGAAGACATATAGAAACGTAATAAAATTGTTTATACTTTCATTTGGCTATTAGGACCAAAAGTAAACTACATGTATTCACCTCTAATATCTACACTCATTTGTTGCAAATCGTTTACCTTTCTTTTATAATCTGCACTAAAATCATACAAGTATCTTACACCGGGTTATTCAAACTTTCAAGGTAATAGGTTTGCCTTCTCATATTACATAATAAAACACAAGCAAATTCGTGACTGATCGCCTTTGGTTCACTGACTCCGTTTCCAGAGGTCTTCCAAAATGACGTCACAGAACGCGTGGCAGCAAATCCCGTGACGTAACGTGATTGTTTCATAGCGACACGAGCTTTCCCTGAAAGGCACACGGGTACTCTCTCCTGGGATATTTAACCTTTGGTGTTGGTCAGTAAACATCAGTTTCGTTAATCAAAATGCCAGGCTCAAACTGCAAAGGGAAGAGTATTTTAATGACACCCGACCCATACCATACACCCGGGTGAGTATATCACAAGAATCACGTATATCTATACATCGATATACTGAGTGGTTGTTGATTTTGAATACCAGTACCACTTGAAATGACTTGCAATTTTCGGATATGCAAGATTATATTATTTTCAGCATATTCACATAATATATTATGGTTTATCTTTTGAGAAAAATAAGATGTCGTTAGCAGTTATTAATGAAATCTCAAACTCGATATTTCGTTGTTTAGAGTTTCATATACGCCAGAGCTCTCTAAAAAAATAAGTCTAATGAAGTTTAATGACTTTTCCAATGCATTCTCCCGCGAACGTTTTTTTTTCAGTCAACAAATGTTCATGTTTACCCAATCCAGTTATCCATCAGCTGATATCTATATACGGTACACTTACAGAATACCGGATACCTAATTATATACATTCTATTGTATATAGAAAGAAACTATATATAGAAGAAACAGAGAGCGCGAGAATTAGAATTGAATTGGAATTGATTACAATTGTTGCATGTACATATGTGGATTTAACAGAACGGGTTTTATTGTGTTGTGTGAACGCCAATGAAAGTGCAGGATAAACATTGTAAATAAAATAGGTTTTCTTGTCAAATATATTTTACTGCAGTCATTCAATCAATAACACAGGTTATATGTAAAAAATGGCAAAAAATTCCTTATTTCATATCAATATTATGAGAACTAAAATATTAAATAGCTATAAGGTGCTTCATGCCTTCTACTGGTTTGATGTTTTCTCCCCGAGTATGCCGGGTAGATGACGGAGACCTGTATTTATATACATCTACCATGGATATTAACATGAACTCCTTCCATGCGTCCATGCAAGATATCGTTTCCGGAAATATGCGGAAATCAGAAATTTAAGACCGTACCATATTTCTTCATCAAACTTTGACCATAGATAGATCTTGTGAAGAAGTAGTGCCCTTTGACGTTTTGGGAATATGATAAAAAATAGTCTATATGTTTCCATGGCAACAACTTTGACTGAAAATAGTGTTAGTGCTCGTTTTCGAAGCAGTTCTTGTAACCAGTTTATTATTTCTTCACCAAACACAGCAGGTAGATAGGTCATGTGGTAAACTGGTGCGTTTTTTGATAGTTATTCATTTTTTTAAAAAGAGAACAAACAAAATTTCCAGTTTACATGGCAACAGCATCGACCTAGACTGAAAACGGCGGTAGTACTTGTTTCTGGAGAAGTTCTTGAAAACCGAACTATATTTCAGAGCTACAGATAACGTTTTGGGTCATTGAGTTATGTAACTCGCTTGCATGTGTTCATCTCAATTGGGTATCCTAATTTTCCTTTGAGTAATCAAGTAAATTATACCCACCTCACTCAAACTCAATTGGGTATTTTGCCATTTTCCATTATTTGTGAAAATAGAATGAAGTTTAAATGTTGGTTTACGTATGTGTTATTTGACAATTTGTATTTGATCTGTAATATGAGAAACGATGAGGAAGACTGCAAGTTGCCAAGTTCAGGTGCTGAAATAGAACCTCTCAATACACCTCAAGCTAAGAGTTATTCTATCTATCCTCAGTAACCGCCATCTTGATAGCACATCACATGGGCTGCTACGCAGATACGCAAATATCTCTTATATAGGTTTGCAAACTTTGCTTATGAGATAAATCTGGTTACAGTACGATCCCATTGTAAGATCAAATGTATTGAGTATTTAGGTGAGGTGAAAATTGGGTTTAACGTCAAGCGAGAATATGTACGCAATAGACTTGATAGGAATTGAGTTTTCACATAAATATTTGCGTAATTTACGCAGATACGCAGACGATCTATACCTCTGATATTTCTTCACCAAACTTGGCTTATACAAATAAATCTGGTGGTCAACTGGTGCCTTTTGATCCCATTATTATTTACCTATACATGATGTATTCTCGGGGCGATGGGGTAGCACAGTGGTTAAGCGGATGCTCGTCACGCCGTAGACCCGGGTTCGATTCCCCACATGGGTACGATGTGTGAAGCCCATCTCTGGTGTCTCCCGCCGTGACATTGCTGGAATATTGCTAAAAGCTAAACTCACTCACGCATCTACTTGATATATTCTCGATAGGTATTTACCATTTGCTAGGAATATCGATGACTTCGTTATCTTATTTTTTATTTCATGCCACATTCTTCAATATTTAAGGTGTGTCACGTGGGTCTATGGATAGTCGAGTCTGGACCAGAAAGTTCAGTGATTGACATCATGAGATTAGATCTACGCAATATCTGTGATACGATGACTTGAATCAGCAAAATCATTTTATTCGACCCTTAAATGTTTAGTTTTGGGATGTTTTTATTCACAATTCCCCACGGGCCTGTTTGTTGGAAACCCCACACAAATCGCGTGGCAACAATGTATTTTGTTGATGTGTCCAGTCACGTTTGATATTAAGACTGATGAGGGCGAAGACGCCGTAGACCCGGGTTCGATTCCCCACATGGGTACAATGTGTAAAGCCCATTTCTGGTGTCCCTCGCCGTGATATTGCTAAAAGCGGCGTAAAACTAAACTCACTCACTCACAGGCTGCCGACAGAGCTGGAATATTGCCAGATAATGCATTGGAAAGCATATGTCGTCTTAAAATTATACTATTTATTATGAATGGGGTAGTGTGTGTGTGTCAACTTGTTTTACAGTCCATTTTGGATTCAGTGAATGAATATTGTTTAACTCCGCTGTCAGTAATGTCACGGCGGTCTGTAAATAATCAGGATTACAGGCATGAATCACGATTATTGGTGTAATGGTGATCAATGACATGATCAGCCGCTCATAAAGCCTGCTTTAGTCGTCTCTCGTTACATGCACGAGGTACTGGGACCTACCCTGAGCTTGAATCTCCCCAGGGGGTTGCCAAACAGTTATTCCCTTAAAACCTACCTAAATGATAGAGGGGAATAAATAATATTTATGATAGTTAACATCATTTATTAAATATGTTTTTATATATTCTGTTCCCTATAGTTATGGCGGCTTCTGTCCCCAATTCAAGTACCAAATCGGCCAGACATTCGGCCGAACGACATCTCGTCTGCTCCAAGACACGGATGTCGCTAGTTCCGGTCGTCTGGTCCTCGCCGACATTCAGCCGTCTGCTAGCCTCGATCTCGTCCAACAGGAGCGAGGCAAGATTCTCAACTCTCGAGTTCAAAGTTGGGGGGACCAAAAGCTGGTAGAGAAAATGGTGCCAGGGTACACAGGTAAGTAGAGTGTTACCATTTGAAAAAGTAAGCACCTCTTCCTTAAAATAAAAGTAAAAACAACATTGACGAAAGACTTCGTTAGCCTTTGAAATGGAGTCATAACCCCAGCTATGTGATCACGAACGGGTGTGAAGATTGACAAATCTGCTACGACGATGTGTTAGCTATAATTTTATTTTACCAGACAACACACATTCAGTGTTCGTCGAGCTATAGAACGCTGTTTGAGCTATGGGACTATTTGAGCTATAGAACGCCGTTTGAATTCTAAATTCTCCTTTGTCGAAAGGAAGGGACTGTAGGCAATCTAACAAATGATGCTTCATGTTGTGTGGATGCGTGCGTGTGTGCGTACGTGCGCGTGTTTGTTTGTTATTAATGTTATGAACAGTTATTTGCTTACTGTTATATGTACTATCGTTCATGTTTGTTCTAATTTTAACTTAAGGCCGTACCAGACCAGCCTGATTGGGAATGAGTTGAGAACATGATCGCGTGTCAGTGATTATATAGATAATGTCAGTGTTTCTTAAAAATAAGTTACTCAACGTCACTACTGATGGGTCACGCAGATAGTTAAAGATGAAAGGTGGTATTTTCAAGAGTCCAGTTCAGGTTCATCGAGGATGAACTACTTTTTATCCACATGACTGTTTTATGTCAGATATTGCGCGTTCACGGGCGAAACCGTGGTGGCTTCAAGCAAGTGGTTTGTGTAACTTTTTTTCCCAAGGGTCTGAAAACTTGTTTAATTCTTAGAAAACCCATTTCACTTAATGAAAAGTCATGACTGAATATTTCTTGAAGACTCCAGGAAGTTTATGTTCATGATATATTAGTCATCACTGTAAAGTAGCAAGATGTATTATTTTTAATTGGATGTGAAATTTGCAAATGCAATTTGCACAGTTTCTAAATAAAGCAAAAAACAACAGAGAACCATGTTATACTTATCTGAATAGGAAAATCTGAAAAATGGCGCTAACAAGTTTTTTCGATGACTCTGTTAATGAACCAATTATCAACTGTGAGATTGCAACCAATTCCCAACACTAGTGTTTACTTCTTTTTAGGAACTGGGGGTCGATAATATTTTGTAGATGGCACCGCTTAATTAAAATTAACAAAATGTGTATACAAAAGGTTCGTACTACGTGTAAATATTTTGCATTGTAGAACGATTTAACCTGAGAGTGTTGACCTTATATAGCAATACTCGGGTTCTGTTATGAAAACGTATCCATGTACGGTCGCTCAGTTTAAAATCGGAAGGTGATATGTTTGCTCTTCAAGCTTGACTTGTCAAGCGGATTAATCTCAGAATTAACCAAAATTTGTGTACAGAAAGTTCGTGTTGAGTGTATATTTTCTGTATTGTAGAACGATTAAACACGAGAGTGTTGATCTTAGATAGTAATACTCAGGTTCTGTCCATGTACCGTATGGGGAAGCCTAGTGGTTAAAGCGTTCCCTCGACACGCCAAAAACTCGGGTTCGATTCCCCACATGGGTTCAATGTGTTAAGAGCATTCCTGGTGACCCCCGCCGTGATACTGCTGGGATATTGCTAAATGTGGCGTAAAACCTCACTCACTGAAGGTGATATACTTGCTTTTCAATCTTGACTTGGATTAATCTCAGACTTAACCAAAAGGCTGACTTGGTTGACGCATGTCATCGTATCCCAGTTGCGTAGATCGATGATCATGCTGTTGATCACTGGATTGTCTGCTCCAGACTCGATTATTTACAGACCGCCGTCATATAGCTGGAATATTGCTGAGTGCGGCGTTAAACAACAAACAAACAAACATATACTGTCCTGCACGTTGTGACATGTCCCTGCATCTCTCGATATTTCTTCCAGTTAAGGGGCGGTGGGGTAGACTAGTGGTTAAATGGCTTCCAAGGCCCGGGTTCATTCCCCCATAGCGAGGCAACACCGTGATATTGCTGGAAATTGCTCTCAATGAGGTATTTCTTCCAGTTACAGAACCTCATGTAAAGGACGTTCTTTGCGCTAGAATGTTATATAAGCTAATGCGATTATAGTGATAGAATACAGACTGTATCTACGATTAAGCCAGGCGACCATGAACACACGAAACCGATCCCGTCTTATTAGCAGATCGGCTTTGATTTACACGCCTGTAGAAGTCCAAGTCTCAACTTAGCTTGTCTTTACCGCTCCGGTGGGTGCAGGTCGGATTGCAGTTGGAAGTACATACGTGTTCAATGTCACCAAGGTTTTCCTTGACGTGGGGTGGGGGTGTTGTATTAGAGACAGAATATTTGTAGATGCAGTGTTCCCAGCTTAAGATTTTGTTAATGTCGTACAGTATTTATTTATCAATCAATCTATTAATTAATTAGTTAATTGTTTGTGTCGTACTTATTTATTTATCTTTCTATCTATTTATTAATTAAATAATTAATTGTTTGTGTCGTACTTATTTATTTATCTTTCTATCTATCTATTTATTAATTAAATAATTGTTTGTGTCGTACTTATTTATTTATCTTTCTCTTTATTTATTTATTCTATTTATCTTCTATTTATTTATTTATTTATTTATTTATTTATTTATTTATTTATTTATTTATTTATTTATTTATTTTATTTATTTATGTTATTTATTTATTTAAAATAATTCTGTGTATTGAGCAACGTAGTTTCTGGGGATCAACAAGTGATATTTGTCCCGTATAGAGTTACATAGTATATGTGTGTGTATATTGTATTGCCAGCTATACAGTGTATATTGACAGTTCATCGAGCTTGACAGTTTCAGTTGGCATTGCCCACGTATTGAGCTGGATAATTGATATTGGCAAAGTTTTGAGCGGATGTATTGGCCACATATTGAGCGGTTATTTGGCCATTTATTGATCTAGACAGGTAATTTTAGACACGTATTGATCCAGATAGGTAAAAGTGATCATGTATTGAGTGAGTGAATACAGTTTTACGCCGCTTTTAGCAATATTCCTGCAATATCACGGCGGGGGAGACCAGAAATGGGCTTCACACATTGTACCCACGTGGAGAATCGAACCCGGGTCTTCAGCGTGACGAGCGGACGCTTTAACCATTAGGCTAACCCATCACCCCGATCATGTATTGAGCTAGGCCGGGCATATTGGTCATTTATTGAGCTCGACTTTTGATATTGGCCATGTGTTCAGCTGGACACTTGATATTTGTCCGTTTTTTGAGCGAGGCAGTTTGACTTCTGTCCAGGTTTCATCCCCAAGGGCGAGCACTATTTCGGCACGCGTTACGCCGAGGTCTGCCGGAACTCCATCCGTGACTTTGAGATGGATCACCGGGTACACAAAGGCAAGATGCAGGAACTGACTGACCTGGAGGCGTTACAGACAGGCAGGACGCCCAGGACAAAGCGAGATCTGCCGGTAAGTTTCTGTAGGTGACTTACCGATAGACAAGCAGGACGCCCAGGACAAAGCGAGATCTGCCGGTGAGTTTCTGTAGATGACTTGCCGATAGACAGGCAGGACGCCCAGGACAAAGCGACATCTGCCGGTGAGTTTCTGTAGATAGACAAGCAGGACTTACCGATAGACAAGCAGGACAGGCAGGACGCCCAGGACAAAGCGACATCTGCCGGTGAGTTTCTGTAGATGACTTACCGATAGACAGGCAGGACGCCCAGGACAAAGCGAGATCTGCCGGTGAGTTTCTGTAGATGACTTACCGATAGACAGGCAGGACGCCCAGGACAAAGCGAGATCTGCCAGTGAGTTTCTGTAGAACACTTACCGATAGACAGGACGCCCAGGACAAAGCCCAGGACAAAGCGAGATCTGCCAGTGAGTTTCTGTAGATCTGCCAGTGACTTACCGATAGACAGGCAGGACGCCCAGGACAAAGCGAGATCTGCCGGTGAGTTTCTGTAGATGACTTACCGATAGACAAGCAGGACGCCCAGGACAAAGCGAGATCTGCCGGTGAGTTTCTGTAGATGACTTACCGATAGACAGGTAGGACGCCCAGGACAAAGCGAGATCTGCCAGTGAGTTTCTATAGAACACTTACCGATAGACAAGCAGGACGCCCAGGACAAAGCGAGATCTGCCAGTGAGTTTCTGTAGATGACTTACCGATAGACAAGCAGGACGCCCAGGACAAAGCGAGATCTGCCGGTGAGTTTCTGTAGATGACTTACCGATAGACAGGTAGGACAAACCAGGACAAAGAGGAATCTGCCAGTGAGTTTCTGTAGAACACTTACCGATAGACAGGAAGGACGCCCAGGACAAAGCGAGATCTGCCGGTGAGTTTCTGTAGATGACTTACCGATAGACAGGAAGGACGCCCAGGACAAAGCGAGATCTGCCAGTGAGTTTCTGTAGATGACTTACCGATAGACTTACCGATAGACAGGTCGCCCAGGACAAAGCGAGATCTGCCAGTGAGTTTTTGTAGAACACTTACCGATAGACAGGTAGGACAAACCAGGACAAAGCGAGATCTGCCAGTGAGTTTCTGTAGATGACTTACCGATAGACAGGAAGGACGCCCAGGACAAAGCGAGATCTGCCAGTGAGTTTCTGTAGATGACTTACCGATAGACAGGCAGGACGCCCAGGACAAAGCGAGATCTGCCAGTGAGTTTCTGTAGATGACTTACCGATAGACAGGAAGGACGCCCAGGACAAAGCGAGATCTGCCAGTGAGTTTCTGTAGATGACTTACCGATAGACAGGAAGGACGCCCAGGACAAAGAGGAATCTGCCGGTGAGTTTCTGTAGATGACTTACCGATAGACAAGAAGGACGCCCAGGACAAAGCGAGATCTGCCAGTGAGTTTCTGTAGATGACTTACCGATAGACAGGTAGGACGCCCAGGACAAAGCGAGATCTGCCGGTGAGTTTCTGTAGAACACTTACCGATAGACAGGAAGGACGCCCAGGACAAAGCGACATCTGTCGGTGAGTTTCTGTAGATGACTTACCGATAGACAGGACGGTCGCCCAGGACAAAGCGAGATCTGCCGGTGAGTTTTTGTAGAACACTTACCGATAGACAAGCAGGACGCCCAGGACAAAGCGAGATCTGCCAGTGAGTTTCTGTAGATGACTTACCGATAGACAGGAAGGACGCCCAGGACAAAGCGAGATCTGCCGGTGAGTTTCTGTAGATGACTTACCGATAGACAGGAAGGACGCCCAGGACAAAGAGGAATCTGCCGGTGAGTTTCTGTAGATGACTTACCGATAGACAGGTAGGACAAACCAGGACAAAGAGGAATCTGCCGGTGAGTTTCTGTAGAACACTTACCGATAGACAAGCAGGACAAACCAGGACAAAGAGGAATCTGCCAGTGAGTTTCTGTAGGTGACTTACCGATACACTTACCGATAGACAGGAAGGACGCCCAGGACAAAGCGAGATCTGCCAGTGAGTTTCTGTAGATGACTTACCGATAGACAAGCAGGACAAAGAGGAATCTGCCAGTGAGTTTCTGTAGAACACTTACCGATAGACAAGCAGGACAAACCAGGACAAAGCGGAATCTGCCAGTGAATTTCTGTAGGTGACTTACCGATAGACAGGAAGGACGCCCAGGACAAAGCGAGATCTGCCGGTGAGTTTCTGTAGGTGACTTACCGATAGACAGGAAGGACGCCCAGGACAAAGCGGAATCTGCCGGTGAGTTTCTGTAGAACACTTACCGATAGACAAGCAGGACAAACCAGGACAAAGCGAGATCTGCCGGTGAGTTTCTGTAGATGACTTACCGATATACAGGCAGGACGCCCAGATCAACCCTTGATCTGTCGGTGAGTTTCTGTAGAACACCTATAGACAGACAGGACGCCCAGGACAGCTTATCTGTCGGTTAGTTTCTGTAGAACACTTACCGATAGACAAGCAGGACAAACCAGGACAAAGCGAGATCTGCCGGTGAGTTTCTGTAGATGACTTACCGATATACAGGCAGGACGCCCAGATCAACCCTTGATCTGTCGGTGAGTTTCTGTAGAACACCTATAGACAGACAGGACGCCCAGGACAGCTTATCTGTCGGTTAGTTTCTTGATGTGCGGTTGAATTTAGTTCAACACTAAGAGATCTCTCAAAGATTTGATACAAAAATAACATCTGTGCTTGCTTTATGGACAAAATCGCAGGATCTGACAGACAGTGAACCTGATGATCTAACGATCATTACATTTACATCTACAGGTGAGTTTGTGTTAAGAATGGTATAATATCTGCCAGTGATGAAAAACACAAACATATCTGGATCTGGTTAGGATGATGTGGTTAGTATGGTCAAACTGTAAAGCCAAATCTCATAAAGGTTGCATAACAAGAAGCACCAATGAAATTATCGTCTCCTGATGGACGAGTGTCTTCATCACGAAAGACAGGACCTGGTTGTATAGATCTTAAAAGACACCGAAACTTGTCAATCTTCAAGAGTAATTCGTTTATCATAGTTTCCTAATAATTACCCCCACTATGTGATGAGTTTAGAGTTTAATGAACATATTCGTTAAAAAGGTTTGATCAATTTGATAAGTCCGTTCATCAGTATCGCACTGCACCACAGTCTGTGCGTATTACTTGAATTTATGCAGGGTATTAGTATTGTGTGCGCGTTGTTTTGCAGCCCCTAAAAACGAAGCAGCTTCACCCATTAAAGGCTATAGCTGCGGAACCCGAGTCCTATCTGTCTCCTAACGCCGTCCAACCAAAGATGTCACCCTTCTACATGAGCAATGCCGACCCAAACAAAAACTTCATGTCAGGTAAGTCAGTGACATGTTTCATGTCAGGTAAGTCAGTGAAATGTTTCATGTCAGGTAAGTCAGTGAAATGTTTCATGCCGCTTTGAACAGTGTCAGGGTATATAGGGGTGTCAGTTTAATGTGTTCATGTTGTTAATGCGGGGGGAGACAGTCAACGCCTCGTTCGTCCGTCTGTATGTCCGTCCGTCCGTAATCATTTTGTTTCCGGAGCATAACTTAAAGACCGTTCAATATTTTTTCTACAAAAATTGGTATTTATATAAACAGAACCTAAAGTGGCGCCTTTTGCTATTTACAGATGTTTGTCATTTTTTCTGGATTTCCATGGAAACAATTTGGACTTTCTCTCAAAAAGGGGGGATTTCGTTTCCGGAGCATAACTAAAAAATCGTTCAATATCTATCAATAAAACCTCTCAGATCCCAAAGTGGTGCATTTTGCTATTTTTGCAGATTTTTGGCATTTTTATTTTCCCCTGTTTCCATGGAAACGATTCGGACTTAGTCTCAACAGGGAGGGATGGGCTTCGTTTCCGGACAGAACTTACCAGATATATGAGACAGATGCCTAAGTGGTGCCTTTTGCTATTTGCGGATTTTTGGCATTTTAATTTTTCATGATTTCCATGGAAACGATTCGGACTTAGTCTAAAAAAAATCAAGTTGGACTTAAAGTAACTGTCAGATGATCTGTTCTTTAAAATGTGTGGGGGCCGGTGGTACTTCTGATGACTCCTGTTTATGCCGCTTTGAACAATGTTAGGGTATATAACGGTGCGTCTGTTTAATGTGTTTATGTTGTTGCTTGAACTTGGCAATTTTCCAGCCATATTACGCCGGTCCGTAAATAATCGATCTTTGTTTCGAGAAATCAGGACCTCCTTTCTCAAAGCACTTGGGTGATCGTAAGTCACTAACGTAACCTTAGTGCAATGTTAAAGAATGGGAGTTAAGGTTAACCTTAGTAAAGGTTGCTTCGTGAAAGGAGCCCCTGGACTAGAGATCCTAGTGATTGAAATAATGAGCATCGATCCGTGATTGGGATACGATGACTTGCAGCAACCATGACGACCCGATTCTTACAACAAGCATGGGTTGCTGAAGACCACTGTGCCTCGGTTGACAAGCACTGTAAAACCGGCATTAGTAGAGCAAAAGGCACACACACGTGCACGCACGCGTGATACATGTGCAATCAGCTGACCTTAAACCCTATTTCTCCAAATCTGTCATTCAGGCTACACAGGATTCGTCCCTCGGTCACGTGGTCTAATCGGCATCGGCTACCCGATCATCACCCACCACGCCCTGAACGAATTCACCGACGACGTGGCTCGGTCACAGTCTATCAAGGGCCTGCCTGTCACCGTCCACAGGGAGGAGAAAATAGTCCAGGATATGAAGGGCGTGTACCCCGTAGAGACAGGACTGGTACCTCACTACACCGGACACATACCTGGTGAGTTGGTTGTATATAGTGGAACCTCACTATACCGGACACATGCCTGGTGAGTTGTTGTATATAATGGAACCTCACTACACCGGACACATACCTGGTGAGTTGTAGTAGTGGAGACTAGTGAGTTTAGATTTGCGCCGTATACCAGCAATATTCCAGCTATATGGCGGCGGTCTGTATATAATGGAAGTCTGGACCAGACACATCCTGGTGAGTGATCAACAGCATGACTCACTCGACCTGACACATACCTTGGGCTGTTGATGAGTGTCAACCAAGCCAGCACAGCCTGACCACCCGATCCCGTTAGTAGACAAACCTGAGTTGGTTGTATATAGTGGAACCTCACTATACCGGACACATGCCTGGTGAGTAGGTTGTATATAGTGGAACCTCACTACACCGGACACGTACCTGGTGAGTTGGTTGTATATAGTAGAACCTCACTATGACCGACATATACCTGGCAAGTCTATAGTGGAACCTCATTATACCGGACACATACCGGGTGATAATGTATTGTGGAACTCCACCATACTGGACACATACCTGGTGGGTATATAGTGGAACATCACTATATCTGACATATACCTGATGATTAAGTTGTGTATAAAAGAACCTCCCTACACTAGTTACTTGGTTTTTAGTTTTTATATAGTGGAATTTACATTACACATACACCTTAAATGGGCTTCTACCTCACTATGCCAGTCTGTGGTGGTAGGTGAGTATAGATGGAAGCTTACTATATGGTGCATACTAGTGTTGGAAATTGGTTAAAATTTCATAATTGATGATTGGTTCATTACAACCGATCAATCATCGAAAATAATTGGTTAGCGTCATTTATGAAATGTTCCTGGTTATTTTTGTTAATGCTCAAATAAGGAAAAACAACATGTAGTTCTTTGGGTTTTTTGGTGCAAAATTTCATATCTTTAAAGGATGACAAGTATGTAAGGGACATACATTTCTTAGAGTCTTTAAGATATATTCAATCATGTCTTGGAACGAGCTTGTAGTGCTTAAGGAATGTAACAGACAAAACCAACCATGTGAAATATATTGTTAATGAAAACAAATGTTCCACAATTGTTTGTGTTCGATTATGAGAAAACATGATCGATTGCTTGGTCGTATAGTCACTACGACCAATCTTCGATTATTTCAATTAATCGGACCACCACTAGTGCATACACCCTCACTATTCTGAACAGATACCTTGTGATGAAAGTTGTGTATACCTTAACCTCACTATATTGGACACATGCCTTGTGAGTTCACTGTTTGAACATTCTACAGAGAGGGTAGCCTAACTGGTGTGTGTACATTATATATAGAACATCACCTGATAATATGAAACATATAGTGATTTGTAGCACGTCTACATTTTATACAGTCCAACCCATACCCACTGCACTGCTGGCAGGTGAGTCTTACTTCCTGAAACGATACAGGGATATGTTCATCAGCAAAGTATATGCACATAATTATTGTCATGTAATATATAATATTGGACCCGTGAAGATCCGGGTTAGAATTAGTCTTCAGCAACCCATTAACGTCCTAAAGGGGACTAATGGGATCGGGTGGTCGACTTGGTTGACACGTCATCGTATCCCAATCGCGTAGGTGAGGTGAGGTGAAATTGGGTTTAACGTCGTGCTTGAGAATATTTCGATCATATGACGACGTGCATGCGTGTATGTGTATGTGCGGCTGCTTGTACTAGCCCAGACTTAAGCTGGTTTTATAGTGCTAGCCCACTGAGATACCATGCCGCAGTGAAGCATGAATACCCCACTCAGACACATTATACTGACTCCGAGCCGACCAGTCCTTGTTGTACCCATTAATGCCGAGCGCCAGGCAGGGACCAACAAGTACCATATTTTAAGGTCTTTTGGTATGACGCAGTCGGGGATCGAACCCGCGACCTTCCGTTCTCCGGGCGGAAGCTCTAACCACTACACCACGGAGGCGGTCCCAATCGCGTAGATCGATGCTCATGCTGTTGATCACTTGATTGTCTGGTCCAGACACGATTATTTACAGACCGCCGCCATATAGCTGGAATATTGCTGAGTGAGGCGTTAATCACCAAACAAACAAAATCATGTCATGTTATCTTGCAAGCGCATCCCTTTGTTACTGTAAATGTCCATAATCACTTCGGTGTTCTCCTCCAGGCCAAAAGTTCCGATATGGCAACACGTTCGGCCACAGCACTGAGAACGCCATGAAACAGCCGCTCACAGCAAGGACATAGGAAGCTGTTATGTCCCTTTCTTGTTTCGTTCTGTTTTTCATAACGGTGAATTGTTTTCACAAAACATGTTTCAATCTTCGATCAGGCAATGCAAATTTTACAACAGAAGTAAATCATGCTTTGGTTGTCTATTAGTCCAACAAATTACGTACATTGATTTAGGTATTTGAATTTTTTGTTTCTTCCTCTTTTTTAACAATGTCAGGTTTCGCTTCTCCCGAGATACATCTCAATTGATCATGTCTTCCGATTGCCAGCACATTCCTTCTCTTTACTATAGAGAGGAAGAATAAGCTATATTTTCGCCTTTCGTTATGGTCATCCTGAAGTGGACCATCAACCTCAGCATTTTACGGGAAATTGAATTTCCGCTTTTTCAGTTAGCAAAAATGTTTTGAACTTTGTCTCTCCACAAGATAAATGACAGTGTAATCAATCATGTCTTCCACTATATATAGAGTTCCACATGTCAAGAAATTCAGTTCATCCTTCAATTGCATTTCTGAAGGAAAATTTGATTTTTGTGTTTATTTAATAGTTTTTACATCCTTGGTATTTACGTAGGAGAATCTTCAAAACCTAACCTTATGACATAATGGTTGCTTCTGATATTAGGTTCTGTTCAGACTTGCATTATGTATGAAAAGTTGGTCAGTCGTCTGTGAAACTCCAGATTGTCATCCTTCTCAGCTTCTACATGTCTGTTTTGATTATTTTTGTAAACAGCAGTAACCGACGTCAGTACTTTCATGTCTGTATAACAAGGACAGCTTCTGCACATATGTTTGTCAGTACTTTTTGTACAATCAGTAGCTCATGTCAGTAGTTTCATGTCTCTCTATTAATTAATTATGCACGGCATATTTTTATCTCTTCAGTTGCTATTTAGATTTTATTTTTTTAAATCTCTTGGATATCAGCAGCCAAGTATTGTGTTTGTCCAAATAATGAACTGTAAAAATAATTTATGTTTCACAAGAATACCAAAGAAGCAAGGGTTTCACAGCCACTTGACAAAGATTACACACCTGACTGTTTGGTTATTATTGTACCTTTGTAAGATTTTTTCATGATTGTAACAGATGTGATTAACAGCATAAATATGATATAATAACTTTTTTGTTATAAATATTGTATTTTGATGTATAAAATGTAAATAAATATAGACATTTTAGCATAGTGTTGTGTTTTTTGTTCCTCTACGAATCAGTCTGGAAATGTAATGTGTAATACCCTGATGATATTCTCACTTGCTGGTATGTTTTTTATCACTGTTTTTGGGGGTATTTTTGACTGTATTTTGGAAGCTTCTGCTGGCAAGTTTATACATATTACGAAAACATGTGAGATTTAGTATACTGGCTGTGAGAACGTGATTTTCATTAAAAGAACGTGAGGCCTACTGCACAAACATGAGAGATGTCAAAACTTTATGCTTGAAAACGGTATAAGAATCTATAGGGAAACGTCGCCATTGTGAAAATAAATAAGTTGTTCATCCATAAAGTTTTGTCGTCTCTATACCACCAACTTCTAGAATGCCACTCAAACAAATCACAAACATGAGAGTTGACAGATGATTGATATCAAGTTTCCTAAGACGAATCTGTCGAATGTTCCATCTTTAACATTTAAATAGCAATGTGTATAGCACTATGTGGACACTTGTACAATATATGCCCAGCAAGTAAAAACGTGACCAGCTAAGCAGATTATGTCCATGAGAATTGTCAGCTCTTATCGGAGAGATGTCACACCAGAACAAAATGGGACCAGCTGGCAGATTGTTAGTCCTTCATCTGCCTTTAATAGCAAGCAGGATAGGACAGTTATTACCAGTTCCGGCTGACAGCAGGAAGATCACGGACAGACCAGCAGAAAGGCAAGCCTGAGGGATGAACACTGACCAGCCAACTCAGCCATGAGCTGCCCAAGTGTAAATCTGACCACGAAACCTTCCCCTAATAGTCTGTCAGAAACTGTGTCAACTGTTTTCCTTGCAGTTGAACTGTGAGTAGAAACACCCATTGTTTGTACCTCTAGGACTCCTGTTGTTTGAAGTGTGACAGAGGTGTTACATGCAATTTAAATGGAATCTGAATAAATGCATCGATGTCATATCCATCTATTCAATTAATGAGCAATTTTTTTACCAACGCTGGAATCATGTGTTCAAAGTTTAGGTCAAAGGGTTATTGTTATTACAAATGGAAAACATCAAAAAAGATTACAATGGTTGGTTAAACACTATGTCATCACATAAGCCGATCAGATCCAATGAGCTACAAAGCAAAGCAAACCAGTTGTTTTCCAGTTTTATTACAAAATGAAATGGCAGTGACTGAGTGAGTGTTGAGAGTTATGTCTTCTGTACCAGAACAGGGGTCGGGATGAACTTGTTGGAGGCGAAGTGTTCCTTCAGGTAGCCCTCCCCCATCTCCTCATACTCCTCCCTGGTGATGCTGCAAGATGACAGGAAGGGGGACAATGCCCACTTCCTTGCCCCCAGCCAACTGTCCAGGCTGGGATTGGCTGAAACAGACAGTGAGTGAGTGAGTGAGTTGAGTTCGCCACTTAACACATTGTTCCAGTTATATCATGGTGGTGAGCTGAATGTGGAAAAAGGTCAAAGTGATCAAGACATTCACAACTTTCGCCGTCTGTATGATGTCAGGGCTTGAGTTAAATAAGGACTCTTTCCTGCTTTTATGAATCGCTGATTTAAAATAATTTCCTTCATATATACACATAAATATTACGAACAGCAGTTGAAGAAAATGGGTGTTTCCATACATTACAGGTTTGACAATACATAAATATATATTACCTGCTACCGACACATTGAATGTCGACTGAAATGGTCTTATCTGTCGCAGATCCCTCTCCAGACGTTCCTTGAAGCCTGGCAACCAGGCATTACTACCAGTAATAAACACATTCTGAAACATATTTTGTATTCTGAAATTATGGAATCTTAATAAAACTTATCTAATTTTGTGGCGCAAACATAATGGCTATTATGAGTTATGTCCCTTCCATGTCAAACCAATTGACCAATCATATTAATGCTTTCATATCACTTTCATTTGCTTCATATAAAATGGTGTATATAGTAGAATATAGTAAACTGTAACTCAGACAATCTTTCAAGCATGTACTTATTTGAACATGTCAACCTAGACAGAAGTGTGGTGCCAAGAGCCGTCTACAAACATGACAAATACCTGTACAAGTCTGTTCTGTGAGGCAGCTTCATATTTCTTGAGAACAAAATCGGCAGTTTCAACAATACCAGCCTGCTCAATGCCAATCATGGAGGGTTGGAATAACACTTCAGGAGCTCTGAAACAGTAAAAACCATAAACACTACTTTATCAACAACAACATCCTTATAGTGTTTGACTAATGTTTAACACCGGACACAGCAATATTCAGACTATATTCAACACCCTGTAAATCATCAAGTCTGGACTCCGAAACCAGTGGTTCATATTGTGAGCAACACCACTGTAGTGAGAGAGTGAGTGAGTTTAGTTTTATGCCGCACTCAGCAATATTCCAGCTATATGGCAGCGGTCTGTAAATAATCAAGTCTGGACCAGACAATCCAGTGATCAACAGCATGAGCATCGATCTGCGTAATTGGGAACTGATGACATGTGTCAACCAAGTCAGAGAGCCTGACCACATGATCCATTAAGATGCCCGGTACGGCCAGCATCGGTTGTCGTCATGATGATCTGTGGTTACTACATGGGTGAGTGAGTGAGTTTAGTTTTAAGCTGCTTTTAGCAATATTCCAGCAATATCGAGGGGGGACACCAGAAATGGGTTTCACACATTGTACCCATGTGGGGAATAGAACCCAGGTTCTCTGCGCGACAAGTGAACGCTTAACCACTTGGCTACAAACTGGTGCTCATACTACAAGCCACTGGTTTGTCTAGTCCAGACATTCACTGTGACTGGAGTAAAACAATACAGAACACATATCAATCACAGATATTCCAGTCTGCCTATTTGATGTTTGGTTATGTATTGTTTGATGCCAGTCACAGTAAATGAACTTGTCTGGCTGACTGACTGACTGACTGACTGAGTTTGGTTTTATGCCGCTTTTAGCAATATTGCAGCAACATCATGGAGCAGGACACCAGAAATAGGCTTCACACATTGTACCCATGTGGGGATTCGAACCCGGGTCTTCGGCGTGACAAGCCAACGCTTTAACCATTAGGTTACCCCACCGCCCCGAACTTGTCTGGACTAGATAGTGAGTGAGTATAGTTTTACACCACTTTTAGCAATATTTCAGCAATATCACGGCGGGGAACACCAGAAATGGGCTTCACACATTGTACCCATGTAAGAAAATCGAACCCAGGTCTTCAGCGTGACAAGCGAACACTTTAACCACTAGGCTACCCCACTACCCTGCAGGGGAAGTGACAATTACACGGTGTAATCAATACAAAGGACCAACCTCACTCTCTCTACAGCTAGATACAGACGATAGTAGTCAGCGATGTCAAACTCTCCTCCGGGCAACCCTCCAAAGTCCAACTCCCTGGAAACAGATGACCAACTTCAGAAAATACAGACAATTGTATGATTGGTGTGCAGATTTTCTGATAAAGTTCTGAGAGCTTTAGTCTCTAGATGTGTTCTCATAAAGCTCTGTCATGATTCACCTCTGGAAGTTATGTTCCCATAAGATACCTCTTAAAGTCAGGATTGCTTTTTGACGAGACTCACCTCTAAGAAACCGGGGTCATATACTCAAGTGACCTACATCTGGAAGTCACCGGCATATTCTGTCAAGACTCACCTCTTAAGTAAATCGGGGTTGTATACTCACGTGACCCACATCTGGAAGTCACAGGCGTGTTCTGTCAAGACTCACCTCTAAGTAAATCGGGGTTGTATACGCACGTGACCCACATCTGGAAGTCACAGGCATATTCTGTCAAGACTCACCTCTAAGTAAATCGGGGTCGTATACTGATGTGACCCACATCTGGAAGTCACAGGCGTATTCTGTCAAGACTCACCTCTAAGTAAATCGGGGTTGTATACTCACGTGACCCACCTCTGGAAGTCACAGGCGTATTCTGTCAAGACTCACCTCTAAGTAAATCGGGGTCGTATACTCATGTGACCCACATCTGGAAGTCACAGGCGTATTCTGTCAAGACTCACCTCTAAGTAAATCGGGGTTGTATCGTACGTGACCCACATCTGGAAGTCACAGGCGTATTCTGTCAAGACTCACCTCTAAGTAAATCGGGGTTGTATACTCACATGACCCACATCTGGAAGTCACAGGCGTATTCTGTCAAGACTCACCTCTAAGTAAATTGGGGTCATATACTCACATGACCCACATCTGGAAGTCACAGGCGTATTCTGTCAAGACTCACCTCTAAGTAAATCAGAGTCGTATATTGATGTGACCCACATCTGGAAGTCACAGGCATATTCTGTCAAGACTCACCTCTAAGTAAATCGGGGTCGTATACTGATGTGACCCACATCTGGAAGTCACAGGCATATTCTGTCAAGACTCACCTCTAAGTAAATCGGGGTCGTATACTGATGTGACCCACATCTGGAAGTCACAGGCGTATTCTGTCAAGACTCACCTCTGAAAGTCGGGGTCATGCTCCCTTAGCATTGTCTCAAGTTCCTCAAGCTTCTCCTCCTCTGCCTCGGAGTCACTGGTGTTCATCTCAGTGTTCTACACAAAAGATACATCAGTATGAATCATGCATCAAGGATGTAGAAATACATACACTTACAAAGGCATCAAACAGGAATAACAAATCTTTGTTTATTGAATACAGGATATGCTCTTGAAACCCCACTGTGACAAATCTGTTGTAGAAATACATACACTTACAAATTGATCTCCAGCTAAAATACCTCCTCTTCAATTGTTCCTAGAAGACCTCCCCCACTTTCAACTGTTCCCAGAATTACCTCCCAGGAGATTCAGTTCACTTACAATGGACTTGTATACCCCCCACCCCACCCCTCCCAATCAGCATCATTCTGGCCAAAAGTGTCTTCCTTCTTTGACGCCTTCACACCTACAAATAAGAACACAAAAATGCATACATTGATGCTCATGCTGTTGATCACTGGATTGTCTGGTTCGGACTCGATTATTTACAGACTGCCGCCATATAGCTGGAATATTGTTGAGTGTGGCTTGAAACTAAACTCACTCACTCACTCTGACAGGTTCAGGTTGGCTTCTAGCAATATTCCAGCTGTAAATAATCGAGTCTGGACCATACTTTTGCCTAATGAGAGATGATCTAATGACATGACTTGCAGGCAGAGAAACCACAGGAGCTTAAAGTCCCCAGCTAAAAACAAACAAAATATGCACTTCCAATCTGCTGGATCACTTTCAAGGTGTGAACACACATGCTTTGTGCTGTTCCACTAATTCTCCAAATTAGCAAGGTTATTACCAGTCAACGACCTTACCATCAACTAATCATGGTAAATGGTAGAAAATGTCCAGCAAATATATTCATGCTCTTCCTCGTCCCCACAGATGGTTGCTTCAGTAATGAAAAAGGCACAAACTAACTCATGAAAGATCTTTTACAGTGACCTTGACCTCAAATAAGCTCAGTCAAAACTGAACACTTCAATTCATATCTGTAAGATGCTGTGACCAAGTTTCATCCAGCTTCACACATCTCCCATTTTGAAAAACATGATATGTTTTGTGTCTGACAGTGAATGAGTGAGTGAATAAGTTGGGTTTTACACCGCTTTTAGCAATATTCCAGCAATATCACGGCGGGGGACACCAGAATTTGGCTTCACACATTGTACCCATGTTGGGAATCGAACCCGAGTCATCAGCGTGACGAGTGAACGCTTTAACCACAAGGCTACCCACAGCCCCTTGTGTCTGAGAAATACAACCCTTCTTGTTCTAATACTGACTCTGTGCGAGCTGGGAGATTATCTTCATTCGCTGCTGGGATGCGTACGTCCCTCGCTTGGCCATGTCTGTCTTCCTTTGTCTTCGGGATGTCCTCGCTTCTAGAATTTTCTACAACAGTAGTACAACACATGATAGAGGAGAACACTAGGGATGTCAAGTTCTGTAATATGATGAACATATCTTGACTCCTTGATCTGGTGATGGAGTGAGAATATACTCCAAAAGGTCATGTTCTGCATATTCTGTTGCATTCTTCACACTTCAGAAGCTGACAACCATAAATCATCTCCCTTATATGTATTACTTCTAAATGCCATTCAAAGACTTTCACGTAAGGTAACTTGAAGATAGGACTTTCACAAACTCTGTACACAGTACATTATTATCAAAAATAAAACTGGGATAGCAACAAAAGGCACAGGTCCTCAAATTTTGATGGGGGGTGGGGGGGAATTATTCATTTTCATTCATCAAAACAGGAGGGTTCATAAATATGAGGGCATCAATGATGCATAAATAAAGCCCTATACGTGTGTGGGACACTCTGCAGAATACTTACCTTTGAAACACAGATTGTGACTGGACATTTTGGTCATAAACATGATAAACAGATTGTAACTCTGCTGGGATGATTTAACAGATTCCTTTCACTTACTGATACTTATTGCTGAAGCATGTATGTAATAAAATCAATTAATGAATAAAATACTATTTCATATGGAAATTATCTTCTTGCATGACATGTCAAGGTGAGAAGAATATTGCGACAAAGTGCGACATCTAAGTAATCAGCCCATGAATGGACGGGTCATCTGGCACCACATTCCACTGTGCTGAGTAGTCTCCCTTTGGAGGGCCAGAAACATATACTCATGAGTTCATATCCAAGATTTGCTTATATTTCTCCGTTTGTCAGCAATACGCTATACAACGTGAAATATCGGAAATACTGTAAAACCAGTGTAAAACCAATCTTGATGATGGTTTTACCCAGAGGTGAGTATTATTCAACCATCAGGCCAATAATCACTGGAGATGAGCTGGTGACTCTCAGTCATTGACACAGAGTAGGATTTTACTGTATTAAATCTTGCACCTCCAAGACCAAATTAAATTCCAAGATATTTTATGATGACATTACCTGTCTCTTTTTCCTGACTTCTGACAACCATCCCTGAAAGTCATTCTGACGCTTTACTTCCAGACGACGCTCTTCTTCCATCTCCTGCAAAGTTCATATATCATCATTAAAAAAACTACACTACACAACTCCTTTGTTCTTAATTTTAGCTTGTTGGTCCCTGCCTGGCGCTTGGCATTAATGGGTAAAACAAGGACTGGTCGGCTCGGAGTCAGTATAATGTGTCTGAGTGGGGTATTCATGGCTTCACTGCTGCATGGTATCTCAGTGGGCTAGCACTATAAAACCAGCTTCAGTCTGGGCTAGTACAAGCAGCCGCACATACACATCCACACGCATGCACGTCTTCCTATGAGCGAAATATTCTCAAGCACGACGATAAACCCAATTTCACCTCACCTCACCTTAATTTTAGTACCTTAGTATTAATCTCTTTCTAAAAACATGGTAAATATTCCATGTAAGCTATTTGTACACACAAAGCAATGCGTTACACGGACACCACCAGGTCAGACATTGTGACCACCAAATCCTCATTAATGTCATGTGTTACAGCAGCATCAGCTCCTGGATACCAGTTCTGACTCAAATTCCACATCTTCCCCAAAGATCCAATATGGCAGACAGGACATGCTAGGATAGCCATATAGTGTTTGTTTTCATGCCCAAGATCCAGGTTTGAGTCACTTTAGGGGAACAAGTTATGAAGCAAATACCTTGTCACCTCAACAATGATATTCCTGGAATGACGCTGAAGGCAGCATAAAACCTCACTGGTTGGCAACTATCAATTATAGTCTCATATTCTTGGAATGGTGATAAAAGCAGCATAAAAGCTCATTCTCTTCTCAGGTGAGCAAGCATCAACTTGCACAGCTCACTCTTTGAATCAAGGCGTAAGACTTACCTTCTGGCGTTTGGCTCTCTGCAGTGCCTGAGCTTTGAGACGTCCCTCCCGTGCACTCTTAAGGATCCGTTGTCGCTTCTTGGCAGCCTGTTGTTCTGGGCCGAGCATCTCATCCGGGATGTCCAACAGGTCAAACACCGGCTCCTTGACCTGCCAAAGACTTCTGTGTCATCACCTTCCTCACACAGTTTGACAAACCTGCCTTTGGGTTCATTCTATAACACAGTTTCTGTTAACCTCTAACCTGCTGGGGGGGCGGTGGGGTAGCCTAGTGGTTAAGGCGTTCGCTCGTCACACCGAAGACCCGGGTTCGATTCCCCACATGGGCACAATGTGTTAAGCCCATTTCTGGTGTCCCCCGCCGTGATATTGCTGGAATATTGCTAAAAGCGGCGTAAAACTAAACTCAGTCAGTCTAACCTGCTGGATTCATACTTTTTTAACTTTTCCATTTTAGGTACATAAACTATTTAAAGTATTATATATTTGAAAAGCTGAACATTCATGCATACCCTAAATAATTCAAATGATGTGTCCTTGCTAAATAGTTGTTGCAAGTTATATTTGGGGTTGTCATTATGCTACTCTTATGTCGAATGGGTTCTGCACCAGCATCGAGAGCAGTAAATAATGGGAGGGCCCTTTTTGGTCCAGATTGGTTTAACTGAAGCTTGTAATGGGGAATGCTTCGAAACATAAGGCCTTCAATGCATATTTTCCACTTTCGCAGCCTTTAGAAAACAAAATCTAAATTCAAGGACTTAGCATGACAGATTTCAGATATCTACAACAAACAAAGAGTACTGGTGACTTAGTCAACAACCATGGGTTTCTGGGTGTTGAACACCTCACCAGCAGTATTTCAGCTAAATGAAGGAAGCGTGTAATTAATACGGTCATACTTGACATAATCATACAAAATCACCAAGTTTAACCACTCGAGCCAATAAGTAACCACCACACATGTTTGATGGGGACCAATTCTAACATAGCAGGGTCGGTGGGGTAGCCTAGTGGTTAAAGCGTTTGCTTGTCACACTGAAGATCCGGGTTCGATTCCCCACATGGGTACAATGTGTGAAGCCCATTTCTGGTGTTCCCTGCCGTGATATTGCTGGAATATTGCTAAAAGCGGCGTAAAACCAAACTCACTCACTTTAACATAGCAACAACCATGACAACAAGCAGCAGGTGACCTGATTACAAACCTCTTGAGGCTCTTCAGGAGGGAGTTCGACGCCCAGTATTTTAGCTTTGGCTCTCTGTATACTGACGGTCAGTTTGTTGACAGTGTCCTGTAGCTCTTCAGCAGTCTTGAAGCCAACGTTGTACAGTGCTTTCTGTACAGAGAATAAAGGCATTAAGTCTGCAATAATTCAAGAGAGCATCAGAATTTGTATATGTGATACAAATATTGTACACAATGAAACTGAGCATCAAACTGCCCAATTGTGATACGATTTCTATAGTTTTCAAGCCTTGTGTAGTTATAATGATGTAATGCAATATTTTTGTTTCACAGTTCCTGGATAATGTAAATATTGTCTCTTAGCAAAAGTTCTATTGCACTGAATTCATAGTAAAATTTTAATTTATTACTTCAAAAGTTTTCTGATAAATCATGTCATGACAGTCCTAATTTAAAACAGCAGGTGGACATACTGCCCCACTGACCGTAAACGTGTCCTCATCTCCATCAACCAGCAGTTCCTGGACACTCATCAGCTGACGCAGTCTCTCTTCCTCCGTCTCCAGCTGGGGAGGAGAAAGTAACAGCCTGGTTAACCCTACTTAAACAGAGAGTTTGAGGCGGGGAGGGGGACAGTATGATCAACTCTCACAAACGTGAATACAGTTTTGATCCTCATAGTATCATCTTGATGTTCTGTTATGAAATATACCCCGGTACCATTTGCCACCATACTTTTGTTTTTCATCATCTCCATCCCTCAATAGTCGGGTGTGATTTATTATTATTATTATATGGATATTATTTTTTATATAGTCCATCCCATGTGCATGCTCAAAGTGTTTTTGCTTTTTCCCTCGATCATTGGATGTCGATCTCAACGGCACATCATATTTTCAATTTCAACTCCCTGGGGAGCATACAACTCGTGCAGCCACTAGGCGCACCAAGTTAATGTGGCTTAATAGTCAAACACTGCTGAGGCAAACTGTTGTCTCCATGGAAAAGCTTGGTCCCTACATATTCCTTCTTTAATCAACTTCTTACTTTTGTGTTGAACCTCGGGTAAGTTAAAGTAGTTACGTTGGTCATGGTAGTGAATTTGGATTCAGCAGTCAAAATATGCTTCATCTGATATGACCTTTGTGAGATCTTGATGGAGAGAGGTATTTGAGTAAAATGTTTTAATGAGACTGGGGACTGACACAGGAAGACGTGTAGGTATTTACTGACAAGTTGCGGTGGTGATTGCTCGGTTTGCATTTTCCCTGTATCCTTGGCAACTGGATGTGACTATTTCAGTTGTCAAGCATACAAGAGCAGCAGTCACCTAAGACTCACCTTCTCCAGGCGACGTTTAGAGTTCACTTCCTTCAGACGTCGTATCTGCTGCTCCCGTCTCTCTCGCTGTTGATCCGGGGTCAACTGACTTCCGCCGCTCACCTGGAGGTCACACACAAGGGGAGCTAATTAGTTAAAAGTGCAAGTTGTTTACAACTCCCCCATGGATGTCAACACAAAGGGAGACAGCTCTGTTGTGAGAGCAAGTAGAGTACATAATTCTCATTGGAGATCACACATCAGGGGAGATAATAATAAGTACAAGAGGGGTCAACAACTGAACTGAAGATTACACACAAGGGGACATAACTCTGTTATAAGAGGTGGAAGTGATAAGAGTGAGTGAGTTCAGTTTTACGCCGCTTTTAACAATATTCCAGCTATATCACGGCGGGGGACACCAGAAATGGGCTTCACACATTGTACCCATGTGGGGAATCGAACCCGGGTCTTCGGCGTGATGAGCGAACGCTTTAACCACTAGGCTACCCCAACACCGCTGGAAGTGATAAGAAAGAATGGTAATGAAATAAACAATGTTGACAACACCTATTGCTGTCAGGCCCTGGACAAGAATCACCCAGCTGCTTAGTCTTTGTACCCTCCAATAATTATCTATTTTTTGGACACTGCATTTTTGTTACGATTTACTACTTTTCGCTTACCAACTGACAGGAGTAGGTTTGAATAGAGATAAAAATAATTTTGGGTTAACTTTATACCACATATATTTTAAAAATATTTGTGTGGGTTAGTCGACTTATTAAGTATGATAATATAGGAAATTAGGATATAGTTGCCTGCTGATAAAGTGGACTATTTTAAGGGGTGTTCAGAGGAGTGAGTGAGTGAGTATGGTTTTGTACCATTTTTTTTACAATATTCCAGCTCTATCACATCTGGGGACACCAGAAATGTGCTTCACATATTGTACCAATGTGGGTGATTGAGCCCATGGCTTCTGTGTGATGGGCTCAGAGTTTAACCACTAAGCTACCCCTACCACGAACTTAAAGTGGAAAAAGAATCCTTTTGTTAGCCAATCAAAAGCCATGGAATCACTTTCAATTTTCTTATTATGAAATACAGTGAGACCCCGCATACCCGGACACATTCGTTTTTGCGTACATCATCTGGATAACTAAATATCCGGATATCTGGATTTCTGTCATTCAGGCTTAGGTGTTGAAACAGTAGCGAATATATACTTCTGGTTTAAAATCACTTCCAAAACAGCGTGGTTGTTTTGATTTGCCAATTACAATTCACTCAGTGTCAGATAGGAATACTAATCACCACCAATACCCTGCTGATCGGTCATTAATCCGGATTAGCAGACCTTGTCTCGTGTCAAGACACGTGGAAGATCAAAGCTTCGTGCGGATAAGTGAGTCAATTTTGTGTTGACTTAGCCAGTTCGTTTGTAAAATGTACGTTACAGAGACCGCATATCCGTTATAGACAGTTACTTTTATAACATAAGCAGGGCTCCAGATAATTTTTTAACATGAGGAGTACGTACTCCTTATTTTTTAAATATAGGAGTACTGGAAAAACTTAAGAGTACATTTGGAGTACTGAATGGAATTTAATGGAGTATGTGATCTTGTGTTTCGCTTCATATATGCACCACAGCATTGCTACTCTTTTGAGTACAGGTAAAAAACAATAAAACTATACTTTTTTCAGATAAATTCTTCTGTAAATGATTCTAAGACTGTACACCATTGCTGTGCTGCGTATCTGCTACTGTTTCACTGTATAATCATGTAACAATCCAAATTAGCAATGTTTGTACATTTACTTACTGAAACCTGTTCGTTTACAGAGAAACCAGTAAACCAGTAAACCCATGAACATGACTAACAAACAAGCAGGAAATGCATAAGGAGGTTTCAACTGATAAACATCACTAAGACATGTATAAATCAGATTTTCTTTTATCACATAAACAATAACATTTCTAGTTCTGATTGACCACAATGACCCATATTATGTGGTATTCACAGCTTTGACACAAAGGACACAATTTCTCATTATGTAATCCCTAATACCAACAAAAGGAAACAAGCTGGGGATCATCTCAAAAATCTTTTGTAACCAAATCTCAAAAACAAAACTGACTGCATCACAATGCTAGTCTTTATTACAAAAAGCAAATCTCATATCTATATAATAGAGCAGTACGCCCCAACTCATCAAATCTCATTTTACTCAAATGAAACAAAGATCAAATCAAACTGTTTGACACGATCCCTGAACAAGTATGACTGACCGAGAGTGATTACCACTGAAGCAAAGACAAAGCCCCTAGTAGTGCCACAAACATTAGTGGCCAGCCAGTACACAGATATTACCTGGCAACGCTGAACACTGGCACACTGAAATGTTGTGTTTCTCTATAAGAATGAGGTAAGACCTTTTTCTGTCAAAGTGCTCGTTTCCAAGCTCCCATGACAGGTGGGTAAAATGAAAATACAGAATGTAAAAATGTTTCGTGGTTTGCTTTGAGAATATTTTCCTAACTTTTACTGAGGTAAGTATGTTTCAAAAGAAAATTGTTAACAGAGTTTTAAAGCAAATAGCAATGGGTGGCTCAGTATTCAACTCAGCGAGTTGCAACTTATTAATGATAATGAATTACTGTATCAAATTCAAACTAACATCACACAAGGAAATTACTCACCAACTTATAAAATCATTTTGTTTTAAATTGAACTTTTTTAAATATTTGAAACTTATATGGGTAAAATGTTCAGTTATGATAAGAGAAAGTCATATTTTCTATATATTAGTCTACTATTTTTTACCAACTGGTCAAAAACAAGTCCATTTGCACCTAATCACACTCGTAATTTATCAGAAAACTCATACAGTGTGACGTCATACACATGTCATACATCACACTTCATATGACATGCTATGACATCATACAGTGCTATGACATCATACAGTGTAATGACATCACACACATCAGACAGTGCTATGACATCATACAGCTATCATACATCATACAGCACTATGACATCACACATCATACAGTGCTATGACATAACACACTTATACAGCACATGACATCACACATACAGTGCTATGACATCATAGCGCTATAACATCACACACCATACAGTGCTATGACATCATACAGCACAGTGCTATGACATCACATACAGTGCTATGACATCATACAGCACTATGACATCACACATCATACAGCACTATGACATCACACATCATACAGTGCTATGACAGTGCTATGACATCATACAGTGCTATGACATCATACAGCAATATGACATCACACACCATACAGTGCTATGGCATCACACATCATACAGTGCTATGACATCATACAGCACTATGACATCACACACCATACAGTGCTATGACATCACACATCATACAGTGCTATGACATCACACATCATAGAGTACCATGACATCACACAAATACAGGCACAAGTTCAATGACATCAGCTGCCTTGCTGACCCCCATTCATCATCCAGTGAAATAACATCGACCAGGATATATACATTGACAAGTAATAAACAGTTGAGATCCAGGTGGCCTGGCTGAAATCCAACCCCCATGTTAACATAACCAACTCCACTCACTATACAGTGATTATTTCCTTCCCAACACAAACAACTGCTGATACTCACATTCGTGTAAGGCAGCTGTATCTTGTGTACGTTGTTTTCAAAGTAGTCACCATCTAGCCACTGCTGCAGATTGTCGGTGTAGTCTGCGGCCATGTAGGCATGATCCCGCACAAGCTCCTGGAATAGATTGATTCAAGTACAGATTATATCTACATCTGTTTATACTTCAGCTCTTACCTATGTCTCTATCTACACTTCAGCTCTGTTTCTACTTCATCTCCATCTATACTTCAGCACTGTCTCTACAGTAGCTCTGTTTATACTTCAGCTCTGTTTCTACTTCATCTCCATCTATACTTCAGCACTATCACTACAGTAGCTCTTTTTATACTTCAGCTCTGTTTCTACTTCATCTCCATCTATACTTTAGCACTGTCTCTACAGTAGCTCTGTTTATACTTCAGTTCTGTTTCTACTTCATCTCCATCTATACTTCAGCACTATCACTACAGTAGCTCTGTTTATACTTCATCTCTGTTTCTGCTTCATTCATCTCCATCTATACTTTAGCACTGTCTCTACAGAATCTCCATCTGCTGTTTCTACTTCATCTCTGTTTCTACTTCATCTCCATCTATACTTCAGCACTATCCCTACAGTAGCTCTGTTTATACTTCAGCTCTGTTTCTACTTCATCTCCATCTATACTTCAGCACTGTCTCTACAGTAGCTTTGTTTCTACTTCATCTCTGTGGCTCTTCTCTACTTCATCTCCATCTATACTTTAGCACTATCACTACAGTAGCTCTGTTTATACTTCATCTCTGTTTCTACTTCATCTCCATTTATACTTTAGCACTATCACTACAGTAGCTCTGTTTATACTTCATCTCTGTTTCTGCTTCATCTCCATCTTATACTTCATCTTAGCACTATCTTCAGCAGTAGCTCTGTTTATACTTCAGCTCTGTTTCTACTTCATCTCCATCTCCATCTATACTTCAGCACTATCCCTACAGTAGTGCTCTGCTCTGTTTCTACTTCAGCTCTGTTTCTACTTCATCTCCGTCTATACTTTAGCACTGTCTGTACAGTAGCTCTGTTTATACTTCATCTCTGTTTCTACTTCATCTCCATCTATACTTTAGGACTGTCACTACAGTAGCTCTGTTTATACTTCATCTCTGTTTCTACTTCATCTCCATCTATACTTCAGCACTATCACTACAGTAGCTCTGTTTATACTTCAGCTCTGTTTCTACTTCATCTCCATCTATACTTTAGGACTGTCTCTACAGTAGCTCTGTTTATACTTCAGCTCTGTTTCTACTTCATCTCCATCTATACTTTAGGACTGTCACTACAGTAGCTCTGTTTATACTTCAGCTCTGTTCATACTTCAGCTGTTTCTACTTCATCTCCATCTATACTTCAGCACTATCCCTATAGTAGCTCTGTTTACTTCATCTCAGTTTCATGTTTACTTCAGCTTTATCTATAATTTAGCTCCAATAATACTTCAGCTGTAATATTGCACAAACTCTATCTATAATTTAGCTCCATTAATACTTCAGCTCTAATAGCCCGGCTCAGAGTGACAGCCACCAGGTGTCCATCAGTCGAACTATACTATTACTAATCAACGATATGTACAAGGCCTACCTCAGCCCGGCTCAGAGTGACAGCCACCAGGTGTCCATCAGTCGAACTATACTATTACTAATCTACTATATATCACAAGGCCTACCTCTGCCTCAGCCAGGTGCTCAGAGTGACAGCCACCAGGTGTCCATCGGCAGCGAACTATGCTATGACAGCCACCTAATCAACTATTACTAATACTGATATGTACAAGGCCTACCTCAGCCCGGCTCAGGTGACAGCCACCAGGTGTCCATCAGTCGAACTATACTATTACTAATCTACGATACTATTATGTACAATATGTACAAGGCCTACCTCAGCCCGGCTCAGGTGACAGCCACCAGGTGTCCATCAGTCGAACTATACTATTACTAATCAACGATATGTACAAGGCCTACCTCAGCCCGGCTCAGAGTGACAGCCACCAGGTGTCCATCAGTCGAACTATACTATTACTAATCAACGATATGTACAAGGCCTACCTCAGCCCGGCTCAGGTGACAGCCACCAGGTGTCCATCAGTACTAAACTATACTATTACTAATCTACTATATATACAAGGCCTACCTCAGCCAGGCTCAGAGTGACAGCCACCAGGTGTCCATCAGTCGAACTATACTATTACTAATCAACAATATGTACAAGGCCTACCTCAGCCCGGCTCAGAGTGACAGCCACCAGGTGTCCATCAGTCGAACTATACTATTACTAATCTACTATATGTACAAGGCCTACCTCAGCCCGGCTCAGAGTGACAGCCACCAGGTGTCCATCAGTCGAACTATACTATTACTAATCAACGATATGTACAAGGCCTACCTCAGCCCGGCTCAGAGTGACAGCCACCAGGTGTCCATCAGTCGAACTATACTATTACTAATCAACAATATGTACAAGGCCTACCTCAGCCCGGCTCAGAGTGACAGCCACCAGGTGTCCATCAGTCGAACTATACTATTACTAATCAACAATATGTACAAGGCCTACCTCAGCCCGGCTCAGAGTGACAGCCACCAGGTGTCCATCAGTTCGAACTATACTATTACTAATCAACGATATGTACAAGGCCTACCTCAGCCCGTGCTCAGAGTGACAGCCACCAGGTGTCCATCAGGTGATTAGCCACCAGGTGTCCATCGAAACTATACTATTACTAATCAGGTGACAGCGGTCCATCAGTTCGAACTATACTATTACTAATCATGGCCTACCTCAGCCCGGCTCAGGTGACAGCCACCAGGTGTCCATCAATTCGAACTATACTATTACTAATCAGCCCGGCCTCAGACTAATGACAGCCACCAGGTGTCCATCAGCCGAACTATACTATTACTAATCAACAATATGTACAAGGCCTACCTCAGCCCGGCTCAGAGTGACAGCCACCAGGTGTCCATCAGTCGAACTATACTATTACTAATCAACGATATGTACAAGGCCTACCTCAGCCCGGCTCAGAGTGACAGCCACCAGGTGTCCATCAGTCGAACTATACTATTACTAATCAACGATATGTACAAGGCCTACCTCAGCCCGGCTCAGAGTGATAGCTGCCAGGTGTCCAGGGTACTTCAGCTGTAGAAGCCTCATTAGAAAGGAATCCACATGCACGCCACCTAAGTTCATTCGCCGAGCATTGACCGAGTTGAAGCGGCCATTCAGCACTGGCAGAATGTGTGTTGCCTGGTAGCCACAGTCCACGATTAGAGAGTTCATTGATTCTGAAATAACAACAAACATATAAACACTCGTGACAAAGTCAAAACTTTAAGGAAGTATGCTATTCTGTTTTCAATGTTTTAAACATTTTCCGAGACAGGTATTAAAAAATTCTAAGTTATAAAAACTTTAAGCAATGGGAATAGAGTGAATTGTTTTGATCTGGGTGCAAGAATAAACTTCTTTACCAGATACATATTAATAAAATATTAAATAATAACAAAACATCATTAGGGACTATTCATAATATATGGCTCTGTGTGTGTGTGTGTGTGTGTGTGTGTGTTGATTTTTATGGAGAAGCATGTACAGTGTGAATGACCCCCACTTAAAATTTATGTACAAAGTAAGTGCCTCCCCTTCATGTCATGTACAAAATAGCTGACATCCCCTTAGTACTACTACTACTGCTTTCACTACCTGTCTTAGGCTTGTTGTTGTAGAGGCTGAAGAGCGAGTCGATGCCATATGCGACTTGGGGAACATGATAGCACTCGAACATCAGCTCCGACATCTCTGATAAAGAAAAAACACAGTCATCATCAGTCATGTTGTATTATTCTAATCAACCATCATCAGCAGACACAAACATTGCACACCAACAACTGCTGAGAATCGGGTATCTACATCTGAATCACAAGTCTCCAGTGACACTGAAAACATGGATTGGAAATTATACGGATAATGATCATGCATTTAGTTAACAATAATACCCATAAGGCAATCCTAAATTAGTTACTACAGTTTCACCCTCCCTCTCTCTGTAGTAAATGCCCTGTCTAATATCTATTTCTATTGTGGCTACGTGTTTGTCTGTTTCAACCTGCTAAGCCAATACATAAGCAAAACAATTCAAAAAGCATGAAATATGAAAAAGTGGCCATAGCCACATTCATGGAGCTGGAGACCCTGGTACATTCCACAAAGTGATTTTAGCACTAAGATGCTGTAACTCCCATTTTGACATACACTAACAAGTTGTACATCCTCGATAATCTCCAGGGTATACATTCCGATAAATCTCCACTAGTACCCTGCATCTACAGCTCGGCCTGATAATTTTATTATCTCCCTTTGCTGTGTCTGCCTTCTCACAGAAGCCAATCAGATTAGGCCGTTACAACCGAGCTTGCCAGTGTCAACAAAGACAGCGGCTGCTGCTGTGAAGGTTTGCTCACTGTGAGACTCAGATTGACAGGTCTGAAACCTTAAAAAAATGTATGCAAGAACTCCTTCTACCTCTGTCAGAGTACCTCTGCAACAAATGTGTTGCCAAGTTTAATCGGTTAGATAAAAGGAGCGAAAGTGAGTTATGATAGAAGCCTTGTGATTGGTATGCTCAACTTCCAAGCATAGACACCTGATTGGATGAAAAGCCAGCAAAAGGAGGTAATACAATTATCAGGGCGAGCCGTAGATGCATCCAGGGGCTCCTTTCACGAAGCAACCTTTACTAAGGTTAACCTTAACTCCCATTCTTTAACATTGCACTAAGGTTACCTTAGTGACTTACGATCACCTTAGTGCTTTGTGAAAGGAGGCCCTGGGTACTAGTGGAGATTTATCGGAACGTATACCCTGGAGATTATCGAGGATGCAAGTGGTAGTGCTAAGATAGCTTTGTATGTCGCTGATTGCTATGGGCAGTGTACTCACGCTGTCTGCAATAGTTGGGGTTACACACAGGCTCGGTGAGGACTAATAGGGTGATCCACTTTGCCCTCTGTGTTGATGCCCAGATGTGTGAAGATATAGTCAAATATCTGCTCCTACAACACACACATTCTGTCTCAGATATCGCAGTCATGGCAAACTTGCTGTTATTCATAGTGAGTGAGTGAGTGAGATTAGTCTTACGCCGCACTCAGCAATATTCCAGCTATATGGCGGCGGCCTGTAAATAATCGAGTCTGGACCAGACAATCCAGTGATCAACAGCATGAGCATCGATCTGCACAAATTGGGAACCGCTGACATGTGTCAACCAAGTCAGCGAGCCTCTTACGACAAGCATGGGTTACTGAAGATCAATATTCTAACCCGGACCTTTACTGGTGCTGTTATTCATCACCTGTTTAAGGAGTACGAATACACATAAAAACATTGTGTTCAACATGTTTCAAAACTTGACATCCATAATTCCCACCTTTATGTGTATTACTTCTAAATGCGACTCAAAAACATTGATTTAATAACCGGTTGACACCCTTACAACATGCCTATCCTTGAACTCACTAAGGGACACAACTCTGCACTACATTCTTGTAGCTGCAGATCACTCACTCCTTGTTATAAGCAAATTCTTGATAGCAGGTGCTTACTTGCATCATATTCTCAAGTGTTGTCAAATCACATGACTGAATACATTTAGACATTCAAAATAATTGTTAAAGGATCAGTCATTTACTACTGACCAGGTAATAAAATATAACACAGATGTTAGTTGAAGATCAAGAAAACAAATTGGGCATATTATACAAATTAAAGTGCTTTTGCATTTTAGTTTTTTCAGGGAGGGTCATGGAAAAAATGTTTGAGCATATGGAGAGGGTCATCTAATACAGTGAAACCTGTCTAAACCGGCACCCCACGGGACAGAAATAAAATGCTGGTTTAGACAGGGTACCGGATTAGACAGTGACGATTATTTTCCAACATGGCTGCCATTTACACTCATCAATCTCTTTATCTCTATAATGCCTTTGATTTTTTGTAATTGTGCAACAAATTAAAACAATGTTGATGACAGATAATTATTCTTTATTCAGCACTAAACATTGTTCAAATAATAATAGTTAGCCAGAGTCTTGTCAGGTAACGCACAAAACACAAGACTCGGAAAGTCGTGTCGGAATATGGAATAGATAGGTACCAGATTAGACAATGCTTTAATGCATCATAATATCGTTGTAAAATGGCGGAACCAAAATTTTATGCCGGTTTTGACAGTGTGCCAGATTATACAGGTGCCGGTGATGGCAGGTTTCACTGTAATATGATAAGCATTTGGGGAGGGTCATTTTCAGCACACTAAAGCATGAAAAAACCCTGAACCGCCCATGAAAAAGACTGATAGATGAAAACTTCTGTAATTTTAAAAGCATGTCTATCAGCAGATCATTAACAACACATGCAAGAAACTACCTGAACATCATAGAGTGTGACCACATTTCTGTCAAACTGTGTCCGTAGAATCCAGCGGACAACCTCAATGTTGCTGATGTCATTTCCAATCTGTAAGTCAGACTCCTATGGAAAGAAAACATTTTGGATGTGGAATTAGTCATCATATTTGTTTGTTGTTTAACATTGCTCTCAATGCTCTCAGCAGTATTTCAGACACGAAAAACAGTGATCTATATTACGAGCCACATCTCATGTCAATGGATACGATGACATTCCTGTTTGTTTATTTGTTGTTTAACACTGCACTCAGCTAATAGATATGAGAACATGCTTCTTTGTGCATCTGTTGCTTAATACTGTACCCAGCAGTATTTCCGGCTACCAGGAAGTTCATGACGGCCAGTAAATAATTGTATCAGGACCACGCAAAATAGTGGTTGATTTTAAGAAGAACATTCCACATTCATGTCAAGAGCCTATGGCCAAGCCTGCAAGTCTCTGTTTCTGACAAATTATGATTCTTGCTTGTTTGGGCTTCCCACCTATATGTTTTATACAATGACCTCAAAGAAGACCTTCTCTGTGATATTTGACACATGCCACTGATATCTGTTACAGTTTCACAATGCTATAAGCATAAACCATGTTATAAAGTCAAAGTCAGAACAATAAACTCTTTTGATAATAAACCATGTTATAATGAAACCTAAACTAAGGCAGCCGGGTAATGACTGGGTACAACAGTACACAAAGAAAGTTGTTCAGTGATGCCAGACCCTCAAATGGGCTTGAGAGTACACCAAAGCTAATCATGTCAGAAAATGGATTCGATGAAGAAAAACAATTGCATTTACTCCACAAGAAAATGCAAACATAGAAAAATATTTTTAATGATATTAAGAGAAACAAACGCACCTTCTTTCCTCGCTGTTTAGCAGTAATATTTTTAAATGTCAGAAGGGGCTTCTCTGCAGAGGCCCAGCCAGCTCGACACTGATAAGTTCCTGAAACAGTGAAAGAACTTTATTATCATTGAAAATACATGACTGCAACTTTTGGCATATATGGAGTTTTTGTGCCTTTCCTCAAACACTTTCCTGTGTTATAATGACCCTGCCTGACACAGGAATTATATACATAATGTGCACATAACATCTCGAGTCAGCTAGTCAACAATTTGTTTTGTAACTCTGACATATATTTTACAAGTGTAAGGTATCATGAAGATTAACATAAAGATTGGGCCAGTCCAACCAGTGGTTAATAGCATGTCATACATTAAGCCAGATCAAACCAATGGTTTACACACATTCAGCCCGACCTTCATGTTGGTCAGAACTTATGTTTAGTTTAATAACATTTTGAACAGTATTTCAACAGTTCATTTCCAATTCCTTAGTCTTTCAACACTGGAAGTATTTATACCATTATCTATGACAAGAGGCACTTTCCCATCTCTTAGTGAATCTGGGTACTCATGCACTGGATCAGGCACTGGTTTTTCATCCTTGAAAGAGAACAGATTTGACACTGACATTTTCTGAAACACAAGAAAAAGAGATAAGTAAGGTACCAGTTGTACCTTAGTCAACATGTATTCAACAGCGAAAAACTGCATAGATATTATCTGGTTGTATACATATATATACTATTGACACACAGATCTGATACATAAATGGTTTTTGATTGGTAAGAGGCGTCCAAATCTAGGTAACGTGAAGGGGTGTTAGATTGGAAAAGGGAACCAATCTCAAATGATCATAAAGGGAACCTTGACTCATAGGAAGTAATCTACCTCACTCTTTCTTCATCGGAACTGTCATACTATTGTATGAGATACCTTCGAAAGTGTGGTACTTGCTTTAAATATCACTGATCTGCCTGTGATACATGCCTCTTCGATCCTGAGGGGCCGTTGTGTTAAAGGGTTAAAGCAGACGGCAGACGCTAAAGAGCGAGATGGAAAATTGTAACCCGGTAAACTGCAATCGCGGCAAAACGTTCGTTCATTAAAGAAATAAAGTTGGTTGTAACTGGAGAAAATTTCGGTAGTAACCGATACAAAGAAGGGGAAAGGTTTAACTCACTCTCAAAAGCGATAATGCGTCAATGAGAAAAGAAAATAGCCCTCCGTTGAAAGCTGCGCTCTCAAAACTCAACTCATACCGCCATACTGATTAGAGATATCATTTTTTGCTTCTCGAAATGTGAAAAACTAAATACTTGACAGCGAGAAAAGAAGAATTGATGAGTTACCAAACACATATTTCCTAATTAAATGTACCTTTATAAGATGAATTTCTTATTTTTGACAGAATCTGTTTCGAAATATTGACAGATAAGGTACTATACCAACTATGCGAACTAAGCGCTCCCTTCCGGACACAATGTAACCGGACCCGATCCAAAAATGTTAACGAGGCTCCCGATTTTATATAAGCTCCGTACAGTGTTCCTCTCTGTAACTTTTGAACTCCATCGCAGTACCTTGCCATGTCTTTCTCTTGTCATTAAAATCAAGGAAACCAAAGGCGTTTATCTGCCTTTTCAAGATAAGATGTAGGACAGTGTACCTCCAGTAAGTATGTAAGGTTGTTCAGCAATGGTGTGACGTTTGGCAATTTTGCCTTGAGCCCATGGTATGATACGATGTGTGACGCCAGAGACCATGTAATAGATTAAATGGTATCTGAGTGACGCACACACACGCACACACACGCACACACGCACACACCATTTTTCAAAATGCCTTGTATGCCCAAAGACGTATCATACGTCTTTGGTATGCCCCACGAGTGACTGTGAGCCCAGACTTATCAGTAAAACAATTAAATAAATGTACACAATATGCAGTTGCAAGAAAAATCAGTCTAAGTAAACTTAGGCTCAGTATTATTCGTTACACTGCTATACTGAGTCTAACAAAACCTAGTAGAAGGTCGCGTCAGCTAACCTTGAGCAGCCTATGACCATCCAATCAAACGCGAGACGGCCGAACGGATTTAACCAATCAGACAACTACTACTTGTTAGGGTTCGGCGGGACTTACAAAACGGTTTTTGGATTTTCGGCTTTTCTCTTCCCTGGTCGCTGACACTGATCTATCAACATACGAAAATCCGCATAAAACACATATATTTGACCTGCAGTATATACTCTTATGTGTTTCTAATGACATGGTTACTATTTGCTTATATTTTCGCAAGATGACATCCTTGAATATTGACAAAAATGCTATTTTCAGCAACTGTTTACTCATTGTGTGTATCACTCGGAAGCGATCGTGCGGAAAGTAGCATTCGGAATCGTTCAAGTTTTTTAGGTAAAGGTTGAAACGGTATGTGCGAATGTTAAATGTCGCGATTTGGTAAGCTGTGTTCTGATTGGTCAGTCCAAAAGGTTAGCTGACGCGACCATCTATAAGGTTTTATTAGACTCAGTATAGCAGTGTAACGAATAATACTGAGCCTAAGTTTACTGCAAGAAAAATAATTGTCACCTAGTTTTTTTAGCCAATATGCAATGCCATCCGGTAATTCCACGCACCTAAGCACATCGATCGCAACACGGCAACTAAGGGACTGTTCATAATTTATGGCCAGGGGGGATGATGATGATTTTTATGGAGAAGCATGTACAATGTGAATGACCCCCCTTAAAATTTATGTACAAAGTAAGTCCCCCCCCTGCATGTCATGTACAAAATCAATGACCCCCTCCCCTTCCAATATTTTTTAAGCATAATTTTAAAATATTTTTATGTACAAAATTGCTGACCCCCACCCCCAGAAACATGTGTACAAAATTTCTGACTCCCCTACCTCCCCAGAACAAAATGGGTGACCTGCCCTTAAAAATCACCCCCCCTAGCCATAAATTATGAACGGTCCCTAATGTCTGTTATTTTTTGTGGTTTACGTGACTAAACATGCTGGTATGCATCATATTTACCTAGAAATATAAGTTTTATTGACAACTATAAGATTCTAACGTTGCATTATGCCATAAGGTTGACCGTACCGGCGTTCTAACGCCATCGCACAGCAACTGATGCACATAACATCCAGCTGGAGATCCGAAGTATGGAAGCGTATTCGGGCCAGATCATTTTAAAAAATCACTTCATCAATGTAAGGAAGAGTGTTTCATATTAAATCCACTTATGAATAATGAAGAAAAAAGTTCAAAAGTCTGAAGAAATGAATTTTCATAAAACTGTCAATTTATCTGTCAATTACTGTTATTTACTTGCCTTTAGTGATTAAAAGCCAATCCCTTGTAGAAATGTCCCGATTTCAAGCGTAAATGTGGTAGCAGACGATGTTTACCTTCGATATGGAAGTACGCTATTGCAGCTGCGCAGAATTACCGGACGCGCGGAATTACCGGACTCGCTTGTAATCAGTGTATTGTAAGCAAGACTATATTTATTAAATTTCTTAGTGACATATATTGGATAGCTATGCTTCGCAAAATACTTTAAAAATGGCTATCGCTATAAATAATTATAATGGTCATAAGCCGTATCTCGTCTAAACAGAGTCTGGGCAGTGGGATAGCCTTGTGGTTAAAGTGTTCATTTGTGAGGCCGAAGATCTTGGTTCAATTCCCCACAGTACAGTGTCTGAAGCCCATTTCTGGTGCCTGTGATATTGCTGGAATATAATGCTAAAAGCAGTGTAAAACCATAATCACCCACTCACTCACTCACTCACTCCTCACTCACCTCACTCACCACTCACTCACTCTCACTCACTCACTCACTCACTCAGAGTCACTCCTCCTCCCCAGTACTCTCACTCAACAGAGTCCACATGACCCCAGTACTCAAACAACTACTGGTTACCTGTGAGGGCCAGAATCCAAGATACTGTGCCTTAGGTGATGGGGTAGCCAACTGTGGATTGGTTAAAGCGTTAAAGCTCGATCACCGAAGACCCAAGTTTGTGACCCCACATGGGTACAATGTGTGAAGCCCATTTCTGGTGTCCTGAATATTGCTAAAAGCAGCATAGAAGCTCACTCACTCTGTCTCACATGCAAGTCTCTTCATGATCTGACTCCTCTATGCATATCAGAGCTAATCTCTTCCTGTGTTGAAGTCCGTGAACTTCGGCTCACCGCACCAAGTACCTGACAGAACTACACTACGAGCTAAATACTTTTGGCAGGGATTTACAGGACATGAATTCCCTCGTCCCTATAATGCATAAAAATTGACAAAGGACTAACAAAATTTATTAGCGTGCATTACACAGGGACTCAAAAAGTCCAAATGCTTTTTGTAAAAATTTGGATCAAGTAACAATAAGTTATCACTGAGTCTGCTACTAACCGGGTTATGGTACCATTTGCAATTTAATTACTGTAACAATGTGATAAACATGATACACAATACAACTGAATTACACCAATATTACAACATAGCATTAATAATAATATTTAAGTGTCTGGGATCCCCATTTTGCAGCCCAGGACCCCTGAAAATTAAGCGTATAAGTCCCTGGGACCCTCAAATACAGGACTCAATCTAAATCCCTGGTCACAGATCATTTTTGTACACTGCTCCAGTTTTGTTGAACACTCTACCCATTGACCTGAAACTCTGGTACCGTAATACCATGCCGAAGCCCCACCTTTTCACTCTGTACTATATTTAATTAACATCAGTCTCACTGTTTACTTACAAATGTCTGTATGTGTTTTAAATGCTGCACCAAGAACATGCTCCCAAGCATGGATTTGGGTGCAATAGAATTGTGCACTTTTATTACATATGCACAATTACATTTTATACATAAAAATTGCCTGGATGCACAGAAACTGAATAACTTTTATCAAGCTCATTGAAAGGAGGGAAACAAACTTCAGAATTACATCCTCTTTCTATTTGGCTCTGTTGGAATGACTTTCATCAGATATTAAGTGGTATTAAAGGTCACATGCAACGTAAAACACAACTTTGCAGATTCTGATACCTTTCGGTATGGACTTACCAAAACAAATCATCAAAACTGCAAATTCAACTTATAAAGTTGAAAATTAACGCGATGAACAAAAATGTGTGAAATCGGAGTTCAAACGATTCAGTGGTTTCAACAGCTGGGCTGCGCTCATAGCACATGCTCAGTGAAATAGGTTCGCACAGCTTGGAAGCGGGTTGTCTGATGAATACTCGGTGAAGGCTTTGGTGTGAGCTATTTTTCTAATGTTTTGTTGATATTTCACAGGCGCGAGCTTTTTATATGTAATGACAGTAGATTACCGATTTAACTGTTTATATAATTTCATTTGTCTATTTCACCACTCGTTCTTCTTACCGAGTCACTTTCTCAGTTCGATACTTAAAAGCAATGTCATTATTTAGAGTTGACAGAATTTCTAACTGTGATATAGATATGTCGTTGTCACAGACAAAACTCAATGTCTGTTTTATTGACACCTATTTGTCTGCCTGCCTGTCTGCTAATGACAATATTCAATACACAACTTCGATCACTGACCACATGCAAAGTGAACTTAACACCTATCAGGCTATACACCATAAACAAAAGACATTGATTTATGGCCCGAGTTCGAGTCTCTGTCACATTATGTAATTACACAGACAGGCACACCCACCCACTCTGACTGGGTTCGGTATCCCGGCTGCTTCGTTTCTTGGGAAGTAAACCCAAGTACAAAATATTGCACTTTTGATTTGCGATTGTACGCTTATAATTTTGTTTATATGTTTTTTCATAATCAGCAATATATATTATATGTCATGAATAAGTGATAATTGTATTTTAATTACGTTTGATTTTTTGGTTGCATGTGACCTTTAAGTATTCTTCTCATTGAGGGGCAGTGGGGTAGCCTAGTGGTTAAAGCGTTCGCTCGTCACGCTGAATACCCGGAGTACCCCACATGGGTACAATGTGTGAAACCCATTTCTGGTGTCCCAGAATTGCTTGAATATTGCTAAAAAGCGGCATGAAAACTAAATTCACTCACTTACTCTTCTCATTGATACGACCCGTGAAGGTCCGGGTTAGAATGAACCTTCAGTAACCCATGCTTGTCGTAAGAGGCGACTAACAGGATCGGGTGGTCAGGCTCACTGGCTTGGTTGACACATGTCACTGGTTCCCAATTGCGCAGATCGATGCTCTTGTTGTTGGTCACTGGATTGTCTGGTCCAGACTCGATTATTTACAGACCGCTGCCATATAGCTGGAATATTGCTGAGTGCGGCATAAAACTAAACTCACTCACTCACTCACTCACTCACTCACTCACTCACTCACTCACACTGATACACTACATTTCCAACCTGGACACCTAAACATCTGCATGAGTGAACTAATTTCAGAGCAAACACATTTGAATCCCTGATTCTCTATCTGTCTCTTCTATTTTCAGACTTGATGTAATGTACAAGTCATTTCTTGTCATCCTGGGAGCCTGGACCATCATATGCCTGATCATTTACTATGGGCTGAACAAGGTACTCCTTCCCCAGGGGAGCAATCGACATGCAATTGACGACCCAGTCTCTGCTGTGTCCGATGCACATGCTCATGTCCATAGTGATAGGTACATCATATATACATGTGATGGGACATTCTACTGTGGGGGATGGGCAGACCGACTCAAAGGAGTAGTAGCGGCATATCTCCTGGCTAATGCTACCAACAGGAAGTTCGGAATTCATATGACTGTGCCATGTGACATCTCAAACTACTTATTGCCGAACTTGATTGATTGGCGGATAGATGTGTCAAAGTTGGGAAATGACAGTACTTCTTTCTTTATGGGAATGAGCGATGCTGTTTTTATGAAAAATACAGAGTTGATGAAACTAGAGAATACGTTTCCCCACAGAGTGACTTATTTTGCCTTTAATTTAGACATTGTGCCCCATTTGAGAAGAAATGTTTTATATTCTGATAATTTTAAGTGGATGGTTGGAATGAAGAATCATGAAGTTTTCAGTCATGTTTATAAAACATTATTTCGCCTTTCTCCTGCACTGGAGGAGAAATTGCAAGAGTTTAACATGAAGCTTCCTCTTGGATCTTCCCTGAAATGTGCTCAAATTCGACTTGGAAGAAATCCTTCAAATTTAAATGATACAGAAGTGAGAGGTTCTTATTACGATGTAAGATTAGTGTGGGATTTCTTTAGAGGCTTTCACTCTGGACAGGGGAGCCTAGAACACAGTCACAGTGACCACCATCATCACCATGGCAACCACCATCACCACCATGGCAACCATCATCATCATCACCATCATTCTAATAATGAAAACTTTAAGATATTTGTCACATCCGATTCGGAGCAGGTTCGTGCTGATGCAGCAAAATATTTTCCAGATTTAACAGTCGACTTACCAGGTCCACTTGTCCATATTGAACGATCAACCAAGGTTAAAGAAGAAATGTGTGGAGGATTTTCCAAAGTTATCCTGGATCAAATTGTGTTAGCGTCATGTGAAACTCTCATTATAGGCCAGAGTGGTTTTGGGGAGATTTCCTCCTACCTGAGAGGATCGGACTCCAATCTGTATTGTTTCCGTCATTCAGCATTGTACAGATGTTCGATGTCAAACTTTGATGTCTCTGCAGATAGGTTTACAAAACTACTTACAGTTATGGCGTTTGGAGCTCTGCTTTTGACCGCTCTGGTGTGCTGGATATTTGCAGCTAAAGCAAGACAGATCAGAAAATGTATCAGGATGAAGTTGCTTCGCTGTTAAAGGCACTATATCACACCACACTTCTCTAAAAATAAATAATGTATTTCTCTCAATAATACTAAGTATCAGCCCTCAGGGAAGCTACCATATAATTTATTCCATTTTTTTTTTACATATTTAGATTACAATATTAAATTAAAAAGTTTGAAAGAATTAATGCAACGTTGTATTAAATTGACTCTCACACCCTCTACCCCCCGTACATTATTTCAAGTGAACCCCATAGAGTTGTGTCCCTTGGAGCACTCTTTACGAATATCCTACACACAACTTGTGATTGAAACCAGTTCTGCAAACACCGACAACACAGTTTTCGATGTATGTAGCAATTGTTTACATTCCATATATGGCAAGTGTTCTCTGTTTGGAAGCTGTTCACCTCGAAGTTTCAATTATCGATTTCAGGCAAGTCATAAGGGATAGTAAGTCTTTTATTGCATCAATAGGAAGATAAGGTGAGTGCATATGCCCCAGTGTATATACTATAGGCTAAAATATTGTCGAAAATATGTGACATTGTGCCTTTAAGGTGACACTTGGTTTACAAATCCACCTACCAAACACTATTTAAATAGTAGGTACATTTCTAATTATCTTAATTGAAAGGATTCCATAAAAAAGAGAATCTTGCAACTCCATATCTTGCAAAGACAGTCCAAAGTTGTCTTGCTTGTTTACATTTATCAAACTGAAAGGATTCATTAGTTCCCATTTGCAAGACAGTCAAAGTTGTCTTCTTGTCCTTGTAATAGATACAGTGGAAGTCATGTCTGCCGTGATGCTGCACCTTAAAACATTCAGTTGATTGGGGTGATCAAATGTTTATCTGTATGAAACCTTTTGCATCTTGTGTGTTTTAGGAAAGGTTTCTTACCCAAACTAAAGTACATGTGATTGAGTTGCTGTGTGTTTTGTATGTTGACTTCCAAATTAAACTGATATTAACAGAACAGTTATAGTCCGTTTGGCTCAAAATCGGACCAGTGAATTGCAATCTACTAAACATATAATACTCAATGAAACACTGACCATAATCAAAACATCAGATCAACTCTGTGATTTTTTTTGCCAAAATTTATGTCCTAAAAATAAAAAAAAGTTGTTTAACTAACTATCATTAAAATTTTGACAAAGTTCACTATTTGTTATGAAGGAGGACTGCAAAGAGCGGAACAGCCAGGTGTACGCGGAGCACGTGCACAAGTGCCGACAAAGTTGTTGAATCATTTACCTGTGCTGTGCTTTCTCCATCCTTTCTCACACACCTGGCTGTTCCTGTCTTTGCACCCCTCCCTCGTAACAAATAGGGAACTGTGTCAAAATTTTAATGATAGTCTACTGGCAAACAAGGAAAAGTTGAGAAAGCGTTCACGAGAAGTAGGTGGTGCATGACAATGAGCAAACACATTTGGTTTGTCAAAGGTAGAGCAGATGTAGGCAAGTGCACGTGCATTGTATGACGATTAAATTGATTCAGCGCGTATCTGCACATGCCTTGCTCATAAGACTCTCATGTCGGTGTAGCAAGTCGCACTACACTTGATTGGGGACAACCTGGGGCCCCTTCACTAACAATGGCAAGTGCCAGTGGGCGGCACTCATACATGCTAATAGGGTCAATTGTCAGGTCGGTGCTCAACTTATCCTTGTTTGCCAGTAGCTGATGTTCATGTTAATGAAAACAAAAGATTTTTAAAAGCATTGTGGCTTATCACTGCCCCTGTACCACAAATGCCTTTGTAGTGTAGTGGTTCCTAGGCCACAGATACATAGGATGTAACTTTGATCAAATGAAATATGAAGAATTCATTTGTCATTTGATATTTGATTTTACATGTTTATGTACCTTTTTCATGCAAACTGTGTTCAAATGCAGAATATATCTCCAGTGAGAGATATTCTTCAGAATATCCTTGGCACATAGAAACTTTCTAAAAAATACACTTGAGATAGGGACTTAATAAAGAAAATATTTGGTAAAAAGAGATTTGCTATAGAATATCACTGGAACAGAAATACTTTCTTTAGAATATCCCCGAGACCAGGTTATTCTCTGGGAAGGTGCCTGCTGAGAGGTGAAATGATGGCCTGTTGTTACTAGTCCTTGAGCAATTGATCAAATAATCTGTCGATCGACTGATCTCACTTGCATCAGCGAATATCAATGAGACCGGGACACTAATCGATCTTCACAAAAATGAAACATTGAATGACCTGTCAACTACACTTCATTTCGATGTGTGAGTAGACGCAGTATGATTGTGAATTCTTTTAACAATACAGACCGAAGTTATGATTATGGGTAACTGCCAGTTGTCTGTGGTCTGTGTTTGCTGCGATTAGGATCCCATCGCTTATGTATGAAACATACCGGTACCATTTTGACACTGATTTTAAGGGTCAAGTTTGGGGGTCAGCTTATCTATGGGGTCGGCTTATCTACGGTAATATACGGTAAACTTGTGTAGTGACTTGTATCACAGACACTGAAATAACATTCATGTCTGTATCTGAAGAAATGACAATCAGTTCAAGGGAGACAACTCTGTTATCAGCTTTGACAGAATTGTCAGACTTCCTCCTGTTCTGATGCGGTAACCTTTAGAAAGTATGTTCCTTGTTGTTATGTTTGTTACATCAAGACGTAAACAACTGATGCAGTTTCCTGACTTGTGAAACTGCAATATGAACGACAACACTTGTGTGTGTATCTCAACTGGAAGTATCCTCGATCGTCTTGATCATGGTATTAATTGCTGCCTGTTTTGCTTGTACAGTGTTATGATTGTGTCCCCTTAAAACTCACATGAGTTTTGTGGTTGGGTTATGATTACAATCGATTATTGACTGATTACTAGGGGTGTAACGGTATACCGTGATATTAGTAGAACTGCGGTATTTTGCCTTTGGTTCGCTATACTGTAATGCAATCCAAAAATTCGGTATTTTCGGTTTTCGTACTGTCATTATATTAACCTTTTTAAACCTTTTCTAAAATGTCTAGAAATCATTTCTGTAAGGTTTAGCTCTTGTTGTAAATTTTCTGCATTATGAATATGATCATATCTTGTACACCGAAACGAAACGGACCGAAACGAAGACTTTGTTCCACAATATGTACCGTACCATGGTAAGAGCGTACCGTTTCACCCCTACTGATTACTGAGCTCCGATTACAAATCTGCATATGACCAGCACTAGTTGTAATGACAGTTGTCTGACACTGTCACTTAACTCTTGTATACATTTCAAAAGTGAACTGTATGTATATAATTTGTTGATATTGTTTTTCACCATATTTAAAATTTCCTTTCTTGCATTTGATATTTATTTATACAGGGTATAATATTGATCCAGTCTAGGTAAACTTAGGCTCAGTATTGTTCGTTACACTGCTATACTGAGTCTAACGAACCCTAGTAGAAGGTCGCGTCAGCTAACCTTTGAGTGACCTATGACCGCCCGATCAAAGGCGATACGGATGAACGGATTTAACCAATCAGACAACGGCTACTATTTTAGGGTTCGGTGGGACTTTTTCAAAATTTTCTCTTCCCCAGTCGCTGACACTGATCTCTCAACAAATGAAAATCTGCATAAGACACAAATATTTGACCTGCAGTATATACGCTTAGGGGTTTCTGATGACATGGTTACTATTAGCTTATATTCCCGCAAGATGACATCCTGGAAATTTGACAAAAACGCTATTTTCAGTGACTGTTTATGCACTGTTGTGAATAATGATGTTCTCCATGTGTATCACTTGGAAGCAGTCATGCGGAAAATAGCATTTGGAATCATTCCATTGGAAACGTTTTTGAGATGAAAGTTCAAATGGAATGTGTGAATGTTAACTTTCGCGATTTGGTAAGCTGTGTTCTGATTGGTCAATTCAAAAGGTTAGCTGACGCGACCTTCAACTAGGGGTTTGTTAGATTCAGTTTAGCAGTGTAACGAATAATACTGAGCCTAAGTGTATTCAGACTGAATATTGATCCAACATTCCATTTTGAGGCGTATGATATATAAGGGTGTATTATATACACTAGTAGGGTGCAACACAGAGATGATAGTAACAATAATAATAATAATAAGTGCATTTATAATGTGCTAAACTCCATTCACTAGGTGAATGTTTATAGCGCTAACAATCTTATTATTATTACCCCGGATAACCCAAGCTGCCAGTGAGGAGCTAGAAGGTTAATAGTCACATGACTTATCCAACCATGACTTATACACTGTGAAGATAATGTCGCATTTTCAGTGCAATAGCAACAATGTATTTTTTCACTGCCTCGATGCTTTCTCTAAACGTTTTACTGTTGTGACGATGTCAATGATATTTTTACTGAATCATTTACTGTTATTTTGAGTAACATGAAATTGTGTATGTGAAAAACATGGATCTCTATGGTCTATATTAATCTCAGATAATTTGTTCTTCATTTAATGCATATGGATGTGATGAAGTCAATTGTTAAGGTTTTAAAAGGCCTCAGGGCAGTGTTTTCTCCAACCTGTATTCAATAAATAAATAAATTTTAGTATTTGTGTTTGTTTGATTTATATCAGTGTTCGAAATACCTGCCTGCCCGACCAGTCAACACGGACAGCCAGATTCTCAAATTCACCTGCCTGACGGTCAGGCCAAAATTACAGACATGTATGTTAGTACTTTTGTGGGCAGGTAAGTTTAGGTCAGAGCTGGCAAGTTTTACATCTAACCAGCCCTGTGGTCTGGCTGAAGTCTTTTAGTTTTATACCGTTTATATTGTTTCCATGGGGCGAAAAAACTTACCATCTTCAATTACCAAACATCACACCAATACAGACCGATGTGCATTTTGATATTGATATTTTGCAGGGCCAGTGAAATATCATGTGGACGAGTAACATTTTCACTTAACTAGCCCTCCAGGTAATTCATACACTTCCATTGATTTCATATTATATTTTATCCTGAGACAAGTATAGGTTGGTTGGGACATAGGCTGTCCTGGAATATATCCATGATCAGAACTGTCAAGACTAGGGGTGACTATTGAGGGGAAACAACTATTGCGATAGTGATCGTCTATTGCAACCAACTATTGCAATAGTTTTTTTCTCCTTGAATTGTCTCATTTGAAGTCATTTTCCAAATGAATGTATAGTTTATGTGAAATAAAACCAAGTTGAAGTAGTTTCAATCTCTTTTAATAACTGACAAGAAACTTGAAACCCAGATCAAGTAAACAGTTAAAACATAAACTTATTGTTATTCACAATTTCAAACACTGAGTCGCATGCCATGTTTATTTAAGAGGTAACAGGCATATAACTCTAAATCAAAGTGAATGAATCTGGTACTTTCTGTATTTTGTGCTGTGCATTTATCAACAGAAGTCAATTACTAGACTATCGATAGTCGCACATACTATCGATGCGTCAATAGTTTTTCATTTCTACCATTGATTAATTGCTATCGGAGACTCAACAATTGCAATTCATTGATAGTTCGATACATCGTTACAACACTAGTCAAGACACAGCTCAGATAATTTCAGGATGACATATATATTGTCCTTTTAAAAGGTACAAAATAATCGGGTGAATTTACCAAATTTTAAATTCACCATTTCTTTCAGTAAGTGCACTTCGCTGCTACTTAGGGTAATGATGCTTAAGGGTGAAGGTCATGAACAACAGGATAAGCAATTGGGAATGGTCGTCAAAAAATGGTCCAAATTTTGAAGAGATTAACATGTTGTAAGTTGCTTAAGCTCCTGACTGAAACTACACTTCATGTGGATCAAATGAAATGCAGTTTATTCTCTCCAATAAAAGTATGTAGATATTTAATTTTGTTCTTTTATGGAGGTATTCACATCTTCATTGAGGTTATATTTCCTTCAAAAGCCTTTAATACATAATTTCCAGACATTATTGGAAATATTTTAGCTGTCATTACAGAATAAAAATCTTCAACAGAAGTCCTCTTCACTGTCAACTATCTATCAATAGTTGTGCAAGTTATAGTATCTTGCTTCTGACGCCTCATGAGCTTTGCAGGAAAAAACCTGTTTCTCAGTATGAACATCCAGAGATTCCACAATGATGTCATTGCTGTCCTACAGGTCTAATGGCTGTGCAGATGTACCTAGGTCTGTTTATTGTCATCTGTCAGGTAGAAACTACGAGGCTTGCAACACATGGAAACTTTTGTTTTGCTGTGCGGAAGTCATGAGCCATAGAAATTCTCTTTTTTAAATGCTTGAGGACAAGTGGAAACTTTATTTTTTTTGCATAACAGAACTGTCACTGATCAAATGTTGGTGTAACAATGGCTGTTGGGACGTGGCTGAGGGGATGAACGGTTGTTAAGAGGTGACTGAAAAAAGAACAGCAGTTGGGAGATGGCTGAAGTGAAAAAAGTTCTGTTGGAAGGTGGCTGAAGGGGAAAAAGTGCTGTTGGGAGGTAGCTTAAGGGAAGAACGGCTGTTGCGAGGTGGCTAAAGGGTAAAACAGCTGTTGGGGGGGGCCTGAAGGGAAGAACGTCTGTTGGGAGATGGCTGAAGGGAAAAACAGCTGTTGGGAGATGGCTGAAGGGAATAGCAGCTGTTGGGAGATGGCTGAAGGGAAGAACAGCTGTTGGGAGATGGCTGAAGGGAAAAACAGCTGTTGGGAGATGGCTGAAGGGAAGAACAGCTGTTGGGAGATGGCTGAAGGGAAAAATGTGTTGTTGGGAGGTGGCTGAAAGGGAAAAAGAGCTGTTGGGAGGTGGCTGAAGGGAAAAAAATGCTGTTGGGAGGTGGCTGAAGGGAAGAACAGCTGGTGGGAGGTGGCTGAAGGGGAAAAAGTGCTGTTGGGAGGTAGCTGAAGGGAAGAACGGTGGTTGGGAGGTGGCTGAAGGGTGAAACAGCTGTTGGGGGAGGTGGCTGAAGGGAAGCTGAAGACCGTGGTTGGGAGGTGGCTGAAAGGGGAATGGCTGTTGGGAGGTGGCTGAAGGGGAAAAACAGCTGTTGGGAGGGCTGAAGGGAAATGGCTGTTGGGAGGTGGCTGAAGGGGAAACGGCTGTTGGGAGGTGGCTGAAGGGGAATGGCTGTTGGGAGGTGGCTGAAGGGGAAAGGCTGTTGGGAGGTGGCTGAAGGGGGGAATGGCTGTTGGGAGGTGGCTGAAGAAGGGAAGAAACGGCTGTTGGGAGGTGGCTGAAGGGGGAATGGCTGTTGGGAGGTGGCTGAAGGGGAACGGCTGTTGGGAGGTGGCTGAAGGGAAGAATGGCTGTTGGGAGGTGGCTGAAGGGAAAAGCTGCTGGTTGGGAGGTGGCTGAAGGGAAGAAGGGAGGTGGCTGAAAGGGGAAATGGCTGTTGGGAGGTGGCTGAAGGGAAGAAACGGCTGTTGGGAGGTGGCTGAAGGGAACAGCTGTTGGGAGGTGGCTGAAAGGGGGAATGGCTATTGGGAGGTGGCTGAAAGGAGGAATGGCTGTTGGCAGGAAGGAGGAGGTGGCTGAAGGGGGAACGACTGCTAGGAGGTGACTGAAAGGGGGAACGGCTGTTGGGAGGTGGCTGAAGGGAACGACTGCTGGGAGGTGACTGAAGGGGGAACGGCTGTTGGGAGGTGGCTGAAGGGGGAACGGCTGTTGGGAGGTGGCTGAAGGGGGAACGGCTGTTGGGAGGTGGCTGAAGGGGGAACGGCTGTTGGGAGGTGGCTGAAGGGGGGAAAGTCTGTTGGGAGGTGGCTGAAGGGGGAACGGCTCTTGGGAGGTGGATGGAAGGAAGAATGGCTTTTGTTAGATGGCTGAAAGTAGAAACAGCTTTGGGGAATGTGTGAATGAAATACCAGCTGTTGACAGCTAGACATGATAAACCCAACTGGAACAGTAGGACAAGGCACAGATGGATGTTATGAATATTTTTGATAATTTGTATTTGAGGGGCATCTGTGGTCTAAGGCAACCAATGTTTGCTATCCAGAGATCCCTCCATTATTCAAGCCAGGATCTGATGGTCTTGAATCCCACATGGGCCAAAACTAAAGAGGTGTATTGCTCTCTGCTTTTCCCACACAGTGAGTATGGTTTTACACCATTTTAGCAATATTCCAGCAATATCAAGGCTGGAGACACCAGAAATGGGCTTCACACATTGTAACCATGTGTAGAATCAAACCCGGGCCCTGGCGTGACAAGCGAATGCTTTTACCACTAGGCTACCCCACCACCTCCTTTCTCCACACATCCAGCTGACACACAGTGATGAATGACGTACTCTTGATAGAGTGAACTGCACAAAATAATAACTCGACTGGCATCCGTTACATCCTACATGTTAGTTTTATTTGTAAACATCACATAATATACCATAAGACAACTGACATTTTATTCAATGAAAACATTGAAATGATTAAATTCCAACAATATGTAAATAAACATTCCCAACATGTTCACTTAAAACAAGACATACATGTGAACATTGATCACAGAAACAATCACACTTAACATCACTAGCAATCGCTTATTCCTGGCTAAAAGTTCCAAATACAATATTTCTCCTATGCAGCATAGACCAGTGTACATTTCCTGTACCACTTTAATATGTTTTAGGGACGCACATCAATTGGCTTCAACTCATTCAATATTTCACTCAAAAATGAGGAGCAGCATTTTTTGTGACATACTCACTCTTTTCTCCTTTTAGGGAAAATTCTGGTATCAATGATTGTAGAAGATCCATTCATACAATTTTCACCCCTATATTGCCTTTCACACATGGAATCTGTTCCGGAATATCATCAAGGTGGTTATTCTCAGGAGTTGTCATTATGTAACTGAGAAGATGTTCTGTGATTAACGTATTCTTGGTGCGAAACCTTATGAAAAAATTTAATATCATTATCCATTACTTTCAGGAATGGATTATGTCAACAAACATTATTAGCAGTGAAAGACCACTACCCTAAGAAACCCATTGAATGTTTCTATTCTGCAGTAAACTTGCTGTAGTATTGAGCCTACAATGTTATACCCGAGGTGTACTTTAAGTATATTCCAACAAAATATATGTAAAAATTACACTTCTTTGAAGGGTCACTTTCTGAACACTTGCAACAATAATGAAACATTTAAGCTTTACAGTTACATAATGCCCTCCTTATATATAACTATTACACATAATTCATTGAATGTTTTATCTAGAGACATTCTAAGACCAATGTGCGCCATTTCCATCTTTCTGTATCTTTGCCGGAAAAATAATGATAACATGTGACACCACCTGAAACTTAAAAATACCCCAATCCCGTGGGAACAAAACAATCTGATGAGCAGGCTGGTGCCAGTCTGCATCAGTGGATAGGTGCTGTTTAAAGTTTGAAAACTATCATTTCCCATCCAACCAGCTAATCTTTAAAAATTATGAAATGATGCGGATAAATAAGGATTTACAATGACGAAAATATTGACAGATATTTCACAGGACCTGACTAGAACTACATATAAAATTATATGCCTTTCAAACACTTCCAGATGAAGTGGAATCCAGACAGCTATACATAAACTAAAAATGATGGTATTGTGTAAATGGCTTCACAGTTTGATCAATACTGTTTACAAAAGGAGAACACTTATCATTATGGAAAATGATGCATAATGGGGACAATAAAGAAAGTTTTCACTGAAATCTATTTTTGATCAGCTTGGAAGCAATACATATTTATATTAGGTGTACAGATTTTGAAAATAAATAAATATTTAAAAACAGATTGTACAGGATTATCTAAATCATCTTAAAATGTGATTTCAATCTGTAGGTGATAAAAAGTACAATGATGATTAATGGATTAATATATCATTTTTAGTTACATAAAGTCCTGATACATTTGTAGTATGTTTTCCTGAAGAATTTTGTACATTCATCTCTCTAAATTACTACATTTGGAATGCCAGAATACAGCAGAATTAACCCAAACTGCCACGAAAAAAGAAGCTGAAAGCATCCCCAGTAAATGTTCTGTTATGGCTTTCCCTGGAGTATACATGGAGCTATTTCTAAATATACCTCTGAGAAGACATGTTAAAGTCATTATCACCCATAACTGAGCAAGCTATCTCAGTCATAGGAAAATCTTAATTGTTCATGTAGTGCAGTGTGGCAAAATAGGAATTTCATCATTACTGATTGATGTCACATGATCAAGCAGGTCTGAAGTCTACCGATAGCCCTTGATGGTGACCTTAAAGGTTCATGCCTGGTTTTGTTTTCAGTGTATTCAGACTGGTCGGACTGCACATAGTAATTTAGATGATGGACTATGAACTGTCCTTTGTTTCACTGTCTGGGATGCTGACATCTTCACCTTTACGACGTTCTTCCTCCAGTTCCTGCCTGGCCTGTCGACTGGACTCGAGAAGGTCCTTGAACTTGGAATAAAGATCATCACTTCTCTCTTCCAGAGTGTTCAGACATTCATCCAGTTTGTCTAAAGTGTTGTTCAGATCACTATATTCTGTAAAGGCAGAATGGACATTATCATGCATTTTATGATGCATGTAACAAAGTTAAGGCAATATTTAAACGTGTCTGTTGTTTAATGCCTCATACAACAACTTTCTTCTATGATAAGTTGAAAACAAAAATTAATAGCTCACCAAAGTCGTCACTTCAGCAGATTGTTTGGTCAGTAACTGCTGTGATTATTGACTGATATAACTTTCAAAGATACCCACATTGTATCTCGCAAGAAACAGTTAACAGTTAATGAGTAAAAGTATTTTTTCCATCTTGCTGGGGCAAGAAATAATATTGTGCTTCAGGTCAATGGACTCTAAAGTTTTGGGCTGTTAGAAGGAGGTTTCCTTTTTCATATTGTTTTAGAACTGATGTTTGCTACACCAATGGCACTATGCAGGAACAACAAATGTTGTATTGAGATGTGTTTCTTTCCAACGTGGTTTGGAAGTGAAACAAGAGGGTACCAAATAATTTTCATCAACAATATACTCCTCTTAGCCAAAGCAATGCTGAAGGGGTCGTTGTCGGCACGGGTACTACAGATATGTACCGCAGGTACGTTTCTGAAACGTACCCTGGCCATAATGAGAATACAGAAACGTACCCTAGGACGATTCCATTCCCATTCTTGATCGGAACTGTTATGTTGTTATTGGATACATTTGATTGCATTATGGAAGTAATGAGAATACACAGTAACAGATATTTTGCGATGCATATGAGTACCACTCGCAATCAGTTGAACAGGAACAACTATTCCATTCCTTGGGCTTGTGCTTAATAATGCCTGTTACAAAAATATCTGTGACTTTGTTTAGGGTACATATCTGTATACAGTATTTATCAATGTATATAGTCATGTACCTGTGCCCAAACGACCCCTTCAGCCAAAGCAATGGCTATCCTCATATAACACTGTCAAGCCTGTAGTATTTTCAATGTACTTGATCCTGTTCGACAATAACAGTCTGTATATTTGAACTTGACCTGTCGACAAAGTCAAAGCCTTGAATTACACATTTCATTTCAGTGACCAAATATGCCCAGTATCTTCCACCGCGCAGCAAGGATTTTTTTTCTATAATACAACGGCGACTCTAACCAGCTACTCGTGTCTACAATCATCAATATGTCAAGATTCCTGTCATCAAATCTCAATTTGACAAATGACAGATTAGCTCGGCTAAAGATGTCTATGTCATGGTGAAATATTATCATAACGACCTTGAGCACATCCATCCACAAGACTTTCAAGATCACTTCCATCATACAAATCGTCTTCGTCATTTTCTCCATTCATTTCGACAACACTGTCATTTGCATCTATAGTTTTCTTATCCTCATCCAAATCATCCCCATCCGCCATTTTGATGTCATGTGACATCATCAGCGTAAGGGGACGTCTCATCAGTGTTTCAGTGATTAAGAATATGTGTTGAAAAATGATTCGTGTACAATCATTATAACTTATGTGGATATTTAGAAATATCATGAACAATTATTGTTACACTAATACAAAGGCTTTGCGTTTCGTGATTAGTTTTTAAAAAATGCGAAGACAAATCATTAAAGTATTTCTGCTGGTCCCCATTCACTGCGTACAACACCGGAAGTAACATACCCCATCAGACAAGTGCGTGGCAGTTCTCTTCAAAGGTAAAGGTTTGTCAGATGCCATCCGTTGCTGGCGGAGTTTCAGTCTTATTTATTTTGTAACTATAGTTTAAAGCAACATCTCTTATTCATCAGTGACCGTTTATTTTAATGTAAGTGTGTACTGCAGTTGGGATTGTCCTCACATCTGCCTCAGTACTAATGTAATGTGTAAAGTTTCAAAATGGCGACTTGTATCCAGGTCGAGATTACATTTTCCTTAAGAATTGCTTCATGGTTTAACACTCCCGATAGGATTTCTTAGTATTATGTCGATTCAAAATACTTCATGTGACAGATATGCCCATCAAAGATGTAAACTGTACTTGAATTTATAACTTCGACACGAAATCCTAAGATCTGAGCACAAAGAAGACAACAGCTTGTTCCCGTCAAGCTTAGTCGTTTCGATAAGGACATTATCAGACACCTAGATTACTCGGATGGTATCTTAGGCCGAAGGTGCAGCATGTAATGCATGTTACGTTAAAGGCGTCTTTCAAGAAATGAGTTTGTGGTATAAATTCACATCAAGTAATAATGGAGCCTCAAATGACATCATTCAGCATTCCTGCCAGTAGGTCATGAGTAAATGTGCTAAAAATATAGAGTGGGTAATCTGACCTGATTCCTGACTACTATGGCAGAAGCATTGTGCCCATTAAAGAGCTTATGCTTATGTTTTTCAAACAATGATGCTACCATTATGAAAAAAAGCCTGGGCTTACACATGATTTTTGCTATTATGGTTGGGCAAGCCCTCAATACTATGTACATATAAAGCTTTGAACCTATTGGGCTTGCACGACAAAAAAATGGATTGCTACGTGCCTGATGTGGAATCCAAAATAGAAAATGCTGAGGTATGATAATCTCCTATATATAGTTCTTAGTAACTAGAATGATATAAGTTCTATTTTGATACCTTCTATATATGCAGCAAGTAGAGACTGTGCATTCCATATCCAGTACAATTCTTCAAACCAAAGGAGTAGGAGCAGACATATGTTGAAATAATGCCTGTGCATTTCATTATGGTAATGTAATTGAGTGTTCCTTTGTATTAACAAGTTGAATTACATTCCACTTGCATTTTTTAAATATCAAGGATCCTGAAGCACAAGTACTCTTCATTGCTCCCAAACTGATTGCTTTCTTTGGGAACCAATGAAGTTCACAAATGTTTTGAAGTTTTCCTAATAATGTTAAGATTGAGATATTACTAATTACTGGAAACACAAATTACTTCATCTGAAGGGGTTTTTTTTGTGAGTAACTTCAAGATTATATTGATTAAAATTTAAAGCATTAATACTGATCATCATGGTGTCTTGGTTGGTTGCCATTATTTATGTGAAATAGTTACCTTGAAATAACTTGGCAAAGCTAAACATGCTAATGGAACAGACCTATTCCCGAATAGGTGGCATCAAGTTGATATGGTTATTGAGGTGCTTTCCGAAGACAGGGTAATTTAGACATTGGTCTTCACCCTTCCATTATTCAAAGTTACTTGGTTGTCAGACCATAAGAAATTTGACAGGTCATTGTAGACATTGGCTTGATACGACTTGTTTTAAGGTTTTGGCTGACAGTACTAATCACTGATAATTTCATTCTTACCACAGGTTTACTGTGTCCCAAAACAGTTGAGAAGATGTGTTAGGGTTTATTTGGTAATGGTGCATCAGATCCTAGGATGTTCATAATATTAATCACTGTTTTCGCGAGTGTTAAATTAGAAAGAAACTCAAAAGAGAAATTGTCAGGAAAGGGAAAGTTTAACTTGCTTTCCATTTATTCAGATTTTTGTCAAGCAATAAATGTATAAAAAAGTATAAATGTTGTTCTTACCTTCATTGTTTGGCATTATTATTATTAGCGAACAGGCACTGGCAAATATTGTCTGTTCTTAAAAATAAATGGTATCAGATCTTCAGAAATGATAATAAGAAAAAAATCTTTTCTTAGAAATCAAAGATGGGAGATACCGAAGTTGAAAATGAGATCTTGGACTACGAGGAGGATGATAATGAAACCACCACAGAGGGGGCCGCTGGTGATGGGCAAGTCAAGAAAGATGTCAAAGGAACATATGTATCCATACACAGCTCTGGCTTCCGAGACTTCCTGCTTAAACCAGAACTGCTGCGAGCCATTGTAGACTGTGGGTTTGAGCATCCGTCAGAAGGTATTGTTCTCAACAAATTTTGCCACATTTCATGCTGTTAATCACTGTATTGTCTGGTCGATTCGACTATTTACAGATCGCCACAATAAAGCTGAAATATTGCTGAGTGTGGTGTTAAACAACAACCAAACAAAACCTTTTGATATATTGAGCTGTTTTGCAAGGACTATTGGAGTTGAGCTGATTTTTATTTGGTGCGTGATAGGGCAGAAATATTGCTGAAAGTTATGTAAACCCATACTTAGCCTTCAGTTTGAACTTTTGTACAAGCTCATTGAAACTCAAACAGTTATGTTCAATATTTATTCCTTATGTTGTCGCCAGTAGTCATGTTGACTAAAACTGAGTAAAACTTTCGCCATTGCTTAAAGGAAAAGGTGGTGGGGTAGCCTAGTGGTTAAAGCGTTCGCTCATTACGTCGAAGACCCAGGTTAGATTCCCCACATGGGTCAATGTGTGAAGCCCATTTCTGTTGTCCCCACTGTGATATTGCTGGAATATTGCTAAAAGCAACGTAAAACCAAACTCGCACTCTTGAAGGTAAAATGAATCATGAGAACGAAATTATTGTCTGTACATTGGTGGGTACAGCTTTATGGAAGTGTTGTTCATGCCGGCCCTCCTGTTTCAGTTCAGCACGAATGCATTCCCCAGGCCATCCTCTCCATGGATGTGTTGTGCCAGGCTAAGTCTGGTATGGGAAAGACTGCTGTGTTTGTGCTGGCGACTCTTCAGCAACTTGAGCCTGTTGACGGACAGGTAAGTCCATGAAATAAATACTGTGTAATGCCTCTTATGCTTGCAGAGACTGAAATTAAGCATGTTATTGTCTTTTCCTTGTCATGACACTATTAGTATAATATAAAGTCACTGGGTTCAAATCCAATACCAAACCATAAGGACGTGAAAGGTCTCCCACTTTTGTTTAGAACTGTTGAATTTGTTTAGTTGTCAGTTTGTTAGCATTAATGTACTACATGACCACCTTGTCTGTAGCTGATAAGCATGTTATGTTAAAAGTTTGCATGAAAGAAAAGTGTTCCCATGTATATTGTTCTAGAAAACCTCTTCATATTAAGATAATGCAGAAATTGATTTCTCAGTTCGGCACTTGAAATTAAAAATTATCATAATGGGAGCCTTGTCATGACCATAATTTTTAGACCTAATAAGGAGATTGTATTTTCAAATCTTATCAGTTAACCTTGTGGAACCAATAACCCTTAAGGGGTGGTGGGGTAGCCCAGTGGTTAAAGCGTTCACTCGTCACGCCGAAGACCCTTTGATTCCCCACATGGGTACAATGTATGGAGCCCATTTCCTGTGTTCCCCACCATGATATTGCTGGAATATTGCTAAAAGCGGCATAAAACTAAACTCACTCTCAATAACCCTAAATTCTGACCCTTACTAACTCATTTATGGTGTAACAAGTGACAACCATGCTTGTCTACTTTCAGGTATCAGTTTTGGTTCTTGCCCACACACGTGAGCTGGCCTTCCAGATCAGCAAGGAGTATGAGAGGTTCAGTAAGTACATGAACAACGTCAAGATCGCCGTGTTCTTCGGTGGAATGTCGGTGAAGAAAGATGAAGAGGTGCTGAAGAAGAACTGCCCACACATTGTGGTGGGAACCCCTGGTCGTATCCTTGCCCTCACACGTAACAAGACTCTGAGTCTGAAGCACATCAAACACTTCATCCTGGACGAGTGCGACAAGATGCTGGCGGAATTGGGTGAGTTAGTTCACCATGTAATCTTTTTCTTTAGTTCATGAAACAAGTCATATTTGTAATAATTTTGTTTTTGTTCACTTAAGATTAATTTTTTATCTTTCGATTTCCAAAGTTCTAGTGAGACATTAAAAAACTATTCATAGGGAAGGTGTGTATTTAAATAAAAGTTCAGACGTATCTAGACAATATTTGCTTTAAATGAAAAGGAACAATCTTGATTCAGATATGAGACGAGATGTCCAAGAAATTTTCCGCCTGACGCCACACGAGAAACAAGTGATGATGTTCAGCGCCACTCTCAGCAAAGATGTCCGACCGATCTGCAAGAAGTTCATGCAAGATGTAATTACAACACACCCTTCTCGCCAAGTTTCTTTTTCTTCAGTTGGTTATTGTGGCCATGGCATTGAATGCAATGGCTGATCTAGATGCTGACACACCATGTCAGATTCTGCACCTACATCGCAGCTACGTCTACCGCCGAGCTCTCCCTGCCATGGCTGTGGCAGCAGTCAGTGCAAGATGCATGGAAAAGACCTACAGCTTTTCCTGGCATTCATGGATCCCCTTCTGTTGCATATCAAGCACCAGCATAGTCGCACAATACCTTCTTCAGTAAAACGCGAGTCTCAAATGTAGTTGGGTGGAATATGAAATTAGCACAGTAGTTAAAACATGTCACAGGGCTGTTGAAGCATTCATTTACTTATTATAGGGTATAAACATATACATTTCACAAGTAGTCATGTCAGCACAGTGTTATAGAGGCACTCGGAACCTAAGCTCTCCAAGCAAGGGGAAAGAGTGTTTCTCAAAATTTACTTTCTACAAGATAATAAATATTAACATACAAATCTTTAACCATCAATCCAATTATGTAATAACTTCTTTCTTTAAAAAATATTAACAGAGGTACCCTAAACCTTGGCTCTCATAGCAAAGGGACAGGGTGTTTCTCAAATAACTATTCATCCCTATAAACAACATTAAAACATTCCCTTTACATATCTGCATTGGCGTTTCACATTAGCTACTCAGTACCTGAATACTTCTGTCATTTTCACACTTGCCAGGGATTTCATAGTAGTGGGGCACACTGAACCCGCGCTCTCCTAGCAAGGGGGACGTGTGTCTCTTGGCTACCTGTAAATGATGTGTTCGCGAAATCAGTTCATGATCAATTACTCGTGAGATGGAAATGATTGGTTCGATTTGCAGCATTTATATTATCTGGTTCAACAAACATCTAATAAAATAACACAAAACCTCTTTAATATGAGACAATACATGAATATGATAATATATAAGGATAAAATTTGACATCGTGAAAGGTTATAAATTCGTCTTGATGAATGTGTACGATTTCCCAGTACACTGATTACAATACATATTCAGATGCAAATACACACTAGGATGGATGTCTTAGACAGTTAATGATTACATTTATTGTACTGAATATGATAAAGTAACACAAGATGCAGTCAGAAACGTCATTTGCTATTTCAGTAATACGTCTTGCATCCTCAAGAACACATGCACACACACATACTTCATGTTTCTTCGAATGTTCTTGTGAAAGTGATATCCCGCGGAAGTTATGGACTGAAGGCACACTAGCACCCTGCGCTCTCAAAGCAAAGGGCATGTGTGTCTTGCCTCAAGATGAACAGACTGTGTGGACTGTGAATATTGTTCTGGAGTTCATTCCTTTTGTCATGAGTATGATCATCGGACTGAATCTTCACATACAAGTTCCAGCTTTCTTGGTGCAACAGGTGCTCCAGCAGTGTGGATCCGCCAGCGTCGTGTTATCGTGATCCGTAGTTATCTCCCCTGGGTGTCCTAGATCCCGGCTGTAGGCATGGATGTGCAAGTATGCTGTCAGCTGATGTTGACCAAGTTGGTGCTGCCACCTACAGCTAATTTGGTCTTTGTTTCTGATTACATGTTTTTTGGTATTGTGATAAGTTTCAAATTGATTTTTTCTTATGATACTGGAAATTCAACGCCTTCAAAACTTTTGGCCTTTTATACCTTGTTGGAATGGGACAGATGTAGATTTTCATTTAAGAATATTTACTAGTGACACCATTAAAAATCCAGAAAAGATTATGCGATCAATTTTTTAAAAGATTGTCAAATTAATGGGACAGTGATCATGCATGGTCAGAGCTTATGTTTTGTTTGGAACAGTTTTTGTCGACTACTTAGTAAATGTTTGTTTTCCCAAAATGTGTAAGTAATTATGGAAAGAATTTTGTTTCATATGCTTGATTGTGTGATGTACATCTAAATGAGAATCCAGTGTTTGAGTGATTGATGTGGTTACAAATAATTGCCTTTCGGGACATCTTTGCCACATACTCCTGTCAGAGTTACGTGCCAGAAACAGTGTAAATCATGATTTGTCAACATAACACACATTCACATGGGTTTCCCAACTTGGTGAAGTCTGTGACTGATTACTTGGCAAAGTCATACCTTTGTGATTTGGGTACAGCTGAATACTGTTCCAAATGTTGTCCAGTGACTTATGGCCTCCTTCCTTGGTTAAGCTGCCATTTTGTCATGCAACTGAAATGCTGTTCTCAGCAACGTAAAACCTTTATCAATGGCCTGATTGCGTCATGTCCAGAATCATTACCAGATCCTGATTCCGCAAAGCTGTCAGTGCTAGGCAGTTGTAATCTTAATGTTTCAGCGAGATCGGGTGGTCAGACTCGCTGACTTGGTTGACACGTCATCGGTTCCCAATTGCGCAGATCGATGCTCATGCTGTTGATCACTGGATTGTCTGGTCCAGACTGTTATTTACAGACCGCTGCAATATAGCTGGAATATTGCCGAGTGCAGTGTAAAACTTAACTCACTCACTCACTTAATGTTTCAGCACTACGGCACTACTTTGTGGAACAGGGTCAAAACCTGTAAATCAGGTTTATGAAAATGGCTATTGTAAGACGGGAATACAAATAGCTTCATTTGGTTCTAAGTACACCGATTATGGAGATCAACACTCATGGACATTGGGAGGATATCCATGGATGAAATATTTCTGTAATGGATGTCCTGCTCACTTGGATGTACTTAACGCTTTAACTTGTATTGTTTGCTGATGCATGATTAGTTTTGGAAAGAAATCCAATGATGTAAATGTCATCAAGATTAATGTACTTTGCACTAGATAGCCAAGTTCACGTTATTGAGATTTCTGTTCTGATGGGACAAAAGTGAACTTGAATTTGGCTGACTAGTATGTTTTCAGTTGTGGTGTGGCCAAGTTTGTGTGAAATATCTACGCGTTGGATATTTACAATATTCAGAAATTGAAAAGTGATGTTTTGCATTTAATCAATTAAGGGGAAATAATTGTGGCAACTGCCCCTTTGGAAAATGTCATTGGGAGTTATGGCCACACCACATGACAAACACCATCAACTGGCTGACGGACGTCTCGCCTTCAACTCCTGGCCTCGTCGGGCACCTGACCAGCCTCATTGTTTGGCTTCTGACTGGCCTCCCGAGACCCGGATCAGGTAACATGAGGGTAACATGTGTAATGTGTGGTTTTCTAGCCGATGGAAGTGTACGTTGACGACGACTCGAAGCTGACCCTGCATGGTTTGCAACAGCACTACGTCAAACTGAAGGACAACGAGAAGAACAGGAAGCTGTTCGAACTGCTTGACGTGCTTGAGTTCAACCAGGTATTACAACTACGAGTGAAGCAGTTGGAATAACTTATAGCTATTTTCTATGAAGTTACAAGTCTCTTTTCATGGTGGCTGTGTTTAAATATTTCATAGGGGAAGAGGTTCCAATGTTTGTAGACTGATCAGTACCTGATTGTTTGCCTATATGGATAGTGGGTGTATTCTGAATAAGAGGGGTGGTGGGGTAGCATAGTGGTTAAAGCGTTAGCTCGTCATGCTGAAGAACTGGGTTCGATTCTCCACATTGGTACAATGTGTGAAGCCCATTTCTTGTGTCCCCGGCCGTGATATAGCTGGAATATTGCTAAAAGCGGCATTCAACCAAAGTCTAAGAGGGGACCAAAGCATTCTGCTTATCCAATGGTTTTCGATGAGTTTCATTCCTGTGTTTTATTCGGGCTTATTGCAATGTCTTGGCATTTTGTCTGTGTGATAGTGGTGGATTACCTATCAAACACTTGTAAGGTAACCGCCTCCATGGTATAGTGGATAGCGTGTCGCCCGGAGAGCGGAAGGTCGCGGGTTCGATCCCCGACCGCGATCCCCGACCGTCATACCGAAAGACGTTAAAATATGGCACTTGTTGGTCCCTGCCTGTCAGCTCGGCATTAATGGGTACAACAAGGACTGATCGGCTCTGAGTCAGTATAATGTGTCTGAGTGGGGTATTGCTTCACTGCGGCATGGTATCTCAGTGGGCTAGCACTATAAAACCAGCTTCAGTCTGGGCTAGTACAAGTAGCCGCACATACACATCCACACGCATGCAGGTCGTCATATGAGCAAAATATTCTCAAGCACGACATTAAACCCAATTTCATCTCACCTCACTTGTTAGGTGCCCATACAGAAATGTTTGTAGACAGTTGTACTCTTTTATAGGTGATCATCTTCGTGAAGAGCGTACAGCGATGCATGGCCCTGGCTCAGCTCTTGATCGAACAAAACTTCCCAGCTATTGCCATCCACAGAGCTATGACCCAAGAAGAGAGGTATGTTTGTAAATTTCGGGCAAGGCAGGAACAATTCCTGATAGTCGGTCCACAGGATTTTCTAACCTTCACAAATGAGTTCATGAAACCTTAGTTTTCACTGTTTATCCTTATTTCCTAAAAATCAAACGGAACCTCCAACATCAATGTGTCATCAATAATTTTATGAAAGTGCACGTGATGTTGCTGTGGACTTCAGACATATGAAGCATTGAACTAAGAACTGATTTGTTGATAACAGTATCCAACTTGGTTGACTAATGTCATCATATCCCAGTTGCGTGGATCAGTATTTATCTTCGTTGACTGTCGTCATATCTCAGTTACGTGGATCAGTATCTATCTTGGTTGACTTGTGTCATCATATCCCAGTTGCGTGGATCGGTTATCATGCTGTTGATCACTGCATTTTCTGGTCCAAATTCAATTATTTTACCGACTGCTACCATATAGCTGGAATATTGTTGAGTGTGGCGTTAAACAACCAAACCATTATTCAACCACAGGTAGCTCTTGGTATCAATGGGTCTTTTAAAAAGTAACTTTTTATTCAGGTTATCGCGGTACCAGCAGTTCAAAGACTTCCAGAAGAGAATTCTGGTTGCAACCAACTTGTTCGGCCGAGGCATGGACATTGAGCGAGTCAACATTGTCTTCAACTACGACATGCCTGAAGACTCTGACACATACCTTCACAGGGTAGGGGGAATTCTCCTGATCTATATAGTTTGGAATATATTCTAATGACAATACACATTATTAAAGCATTCTGACAGCGGATTGTGTATGTTAACATGTTTGTCTTGATCATAACTTTGAAAATCTGCTTGCCTCATTTAAAAGAATTACATAGTTTACCAAATGAGTTCGTAAGGTTTAAGTGTTAAACATGAAATGAATGTTGCAAGATGGCTTTCTATTGGATCCCTGCTGGAATTCTGGATTAGTATAGTTCCTTTGTACCCGATGTTGGCCATACGGGACTGCCAAATGGGTCAGGTGGTTAGTAACTTGTTCGTTTGTGTGCAACCATGTTCACATCAATCACTGGATTTTCTCCTCCAAACCATATTATTGACTTGATGTCATACAACTGCAATATTGCTGAGTGATGCATTAAACATACATTTCACAAAAGTACCCTTAACCACACTCACCCCAAACTTTCCCTCACCTCCCTGCCCTCAACCCAACTCACCCCTGCCCTCATGCCTCTCCCAACTCCCAACTCGACCTCATTCTCACCCTCAAGCCCCAACCCCCTGGCCCTCTACCCCCAACTTGCCCTCGCCATCACCATCACCCGAACACCCACCCCACAATTAGTATCCACCATAGAGGACTAAGTTCTTTCGCTCACCAGCATCAATCTTGATTTCAGGTTGCCCGAGCTGGAAGGTTTGGTACCAAGGGGTTGGCCATCACATTTGTGTCGGATGAGAATGATGCCAAAATTCTCAACGACGTCCAGGAGAGGTTCGAGGTGAACATCACTGAGCTGCCAGATGAGATCGACATCTCCTCATACAGTGAGTGATTTCTCCCTGCTGTAATTCAGCAACATATTTTTTTCTAAAATTATAATATTGTTGAAAAAATGACTTAGCTTAATCATGATCCCTCTTATCCATTACACTGCTTGTTCTAAAGTAGTCTATTAATTTAAAAGTATAATTAATTACCTTACCATGTTTATGCCAGAGGTACACCCTCATGTCCTGTTCCATCCTTTCGGAAATATCGCCACAAATCTGGCTCTTTGTCAACAGCCTCGCGAACATGCCAGCGAATCCGATTCAATTTGAATCCACGTACTACACAGTAACACTTTGAAGCCACTAGGTCATAAACACTTTCCAAAATGTAGAAACAATATCCGTAGAAGCGAATTTGAGTACAAACTGCACACATGAGTGTGTAAGAGTCACCACATTGAATCTTCTGTCGCACGCATACGTAGAGGTGGGCAAAATCGTCAAGTTGACAGGGCAAAATTCAACAGTATCTAAATTCGGTACAACACAGACTTCTCATTACAGCAAAAGCGCCTCTACTCTTAAATTTTGTACCAGTAATTAGATATCAAAGACTCTCTGTCATACAATCAGGTTAACCTTGCGCAATCTGTCAGAGGCTCTCCTGTTGCATCTTTCCAAATTTGCAAGTAAATGTAAACAATGACTTCCGAGAAAAGGTCAAGGCCATGAGGTAGCTGCCATTATTCTGGCGGGGAAAGGGTCTACGGTGGAATTTTCAAATGTGAACCAAGCTTTTTAAACTTATTTGATGCATGTTTTCCAACTTATCAGTTAATGATTGGTTATTCATGCATTGAAAAAAAACATTTGTTTTTACTGAATCTGGAGTTTGTTAGTTATTGACGGTTTGTCACCAATCACCCCGCTTCAGGCGATGCCACTTGAGATTGGAATGCGAGGCCGTTTCACGTATTGACTCGTAACCAAAGAAAGAGTTCCAACTGAAATTGTTCATAAAATTGTCATGGTAGAATGGAGATAAACCTAATGGGTTGGAAAATCAGAGGTATATAACGAAATTATAATAGCTCTAAATTGTTCATTTAAAACCTCATGCTACGTGTTCTGTTTTAAATGAAATTTAGAGCTATTATAATTTCATTGTATACCTCTGGTTTTCCCACACAGCAGGTTTATCTCCTAAGTAACCTTTTTACTTAAATTTACTTCATACATGTGAACTCTATTCTCTCTTTACAAATCACCCCCCTTAAACGGTAGTGTTAACTGTTTGCAATAAAACGTAAGGAAAACAGTAAGATATTTTCATTGTTAGGGGTTTTCATGACACACAAAATGTGCATCCAATATGGACAAATATATAAAGTGGATGCAGGAACAAAATGTATTGCATCTTGTTGGACATACAGTGCATTCTAATGCCCCTCTGGATATAATGCCATGTTTTTATGTATAATGATATCACGTTAAATCAAGTCATACATTACAGTATGATACCTCATTTCATTTCTTCACAACCCTCTCATATCTTCCGTTAATACCTTTGACGTTAGAAACTGGAAGTACGCTGGACCCCTAGCTTTCTATGTTACACTAAATCCCTGCATTGTTTCAACAGATATTGTAACCCCATGTGGGAATTAATGAAGAAAGAAAAATCAGCTTTGGAATTTCAAATTGGTTCTTTTCACTCTCCAAAGTATCTGATGATGGCTTTTTCTGTTTCAGTTGAGGGACGTTGAGTGCTATCCACCCTGTCTGAAGTAGTCAACCACCAGCCATTGTACTGTGAACAGTTTTATACTGAGATTTATTATGGTTTTATCACTTTGTGTTTGTACATTTTAAAGAAGATATCTCACTTTATGTTGTCATCATTTCACTGTAAATATCAAGAACAAAATAAATGTCAAGATTTTAAATGTGTGCAAGTGTTTTGTGATAATAGCAATTTCCAAAACGATTAAGAGAAGATCTGACATTGCCTGTTGATCCAAATGATACAGTACAACCAGAAATTATTGAGAATTTAAAGATTGTAATGTTTTATATATATTTTCACTCATTACTCAGGTATTAAATGTGAATATTAGCAGAACATAACTCCAGATTCAAAGACAGGTGAACAGTTAGTATTTTGTCAAGTCACCATGGGAAGCAATGCAGGCTTCAATGCAGCGGGGCATACTACTGATCAAAGAAGTTAGAAAGTCGTGGTCCATGCTGCCCCAATATCGGACCACCTCTTCTTTCATTTCAGCAATATTTGTCAGATTTTTCTTATTGACACTTTCCTTCATAAGTCCCCAAACATTTTCTATTGGATTTAGGTCAGGGCTATAGCTTGGCCAATGTAATAATGTCATATTTTGGGTCCGAAACCAGGGCCCCATTCCTCAAAGCGATCGTAGCGCTACAACAGTCGTAAGTCTATGTTAAAGTATGGGAGTTACGATCACCTTAGCGCTACGATCGCTTTGAGGAACGGGGCCCAGGCCTGTGAATGCTTTGATCGATGTTTTGGGTCGATGTCCTGCTGGAAAGTCAAAAAAAATTCCATAGAACACGTGAGCAGATGGAAGTAAATGGCCCTCGAGAATATCTGCGTACCACTCACTGTTCATATTCCCTTCAAATACACGGAGGGGCGTTGCCCCTAACACAGATATGCCACCCCACACGTTAAATTTCTGACTGTACTTTGGGCGCTGATACAAAGATTTTTCAGTTTGTTTGGTCCAGAATTTCAGTGTATTAGGAAACAGCCACACAGAACTTTCATCTGAGAAAAATCACATTGTCCCAGTTAAAATTTCTATGCTTGTAAGCACCAGTTCAACCTTCGCTCCATTTGTTCAGGTTTCATGATCGGTGATGGAATTCCTCGACTTTTCTGCCAACCCATTGCATGCAGCTCAGTTATAATTGTCTCCTTACAGACAGCCACAGTTCCTCTATCAATCATATCCAGCCTTAAGTTTTCTAAACTCCTTCGTTTGTTTTTAGAAATAATACCAAGCCGCCTCCTGTCACTGACAGTCAATTTTCTGGGCCTACCTGCGCCTCCCTGGTGCTCAATGCCATATCCATTTGCAAAAACACGATAAACAGTGGACAAAGGGATGCCTGTTCTACTTGAAATCACTTTAGCTGATATGATGTCCTTGTTATAATACTCTAAATTCAACTTCCTCTTCTCTAAATCATCCATACTGAGGATCACTTAAAATGTCGTCTGCTAGCAAGTAAACAAAGGGGGATAACTCTTCACAAACTAATGAAAAGGTTTAACGGAGTTCTCTCTTGAATGAAACCAAGCACTTGATAGCTGGTCAAGGTTGTTTATACTAGAAATCCAATTAAACATTCCTAAACTTCTCAATAATTTCTGGTCATACTATACAATATACACGAAGATCTGGAGGGGAGAGAGCAATAACTTGATAATTCTCAGGCGATATCATTTTGCATGGACATGGTGCATGTTCCAAAGTGAGGAAGATGAGGATCAGGGATGTAACACCTGGATGAATCGGTCTTCAATGGGATAGAATCATTGCTCACGCCATCGGCCAATGGATTAGCCAGGCCTCAAATGAATCATTTGATGGCTCCAAGATTACATTTAAGTTCGGCACGAAAGAACAATTACTCATTCATTGGTGCCTGCACATTTGGAAGTTTTGGTTTTGTTTGTTGTAAATGGCTTCACTCAGCAATATTCCAGCTATATGTAAATAGTCTGGACCAGACAATCCAGTGATCAACAGCATGAGCATTGATCTGTTTAATCAGATACGATGCCTTGTTAACCAAGTCAGCAAGTCTGACCACCCGGTCCCATTAGTCGCCTCTAAAAGACAGGCGTGGGTAGCTTAAGACAAATTCTAACCCGGATTCTGCATGTTTGGAAATGCCCGTACAGTTTCATTTTATTTATTTTTTCCCATTAACAAAAATCTGGGAATCCCAGTTCACCAACGGCCACAAACGGGTATTGTAAAAGGAAGAGGATGGTCTGATGAAATCTGTTCAGTCTAGAACCTTTTTACATGCGATTGGTTCATGAAACGTCTTACTGATTAAGACAAATTGCCCGAATATTCTGCTTTTGAAAAATGTATCTTGTGGTTTGGGTGGTGCAGTATCAACTATTTTCTGATTTGTCATGTGAAAGGGAGGGGCATCTGGTGTGTTTATATGTCGCTGGTCATAACTGATAAATTCGACATTAGACGTCATTCTTAGAATTTAATATTATAGAAGATGACATTTTTTATTCCAAAGATTTTATGAGAGTTTCACTGAATTTGGAATCAGCAAATAGAGAGGGAATCGGGGAAACGCAAAATATAATGAGAATCTAAGATGGACGATAAGATTATGTGAGAAAACAGTGAAGCAAAGAATACCCACTCAGACACATTATACTGACTCCGAGCCGATGTCCTCTTGTACCCATTAATGACCATTACAACGTCTTTTGGTATGACGCGGTCGGGGTAAAGGATCGAGCTCACAAGATTTGGTTCTCCGTCTCGGGTGAAAATGTATATCGATTTGAAGAAGACCTAATTGATATTCTTAATCGAGTTGTTTCGAGGGCTTAAAACAACAGTTAGAGCTGTGGAAACAACGTCTCCCCCGGGAAAGATGATAAAGGCAGATCTATCAGATGGCTTGTTTTCTGGGACTGGCAAATTTCCAAAACTTTGGCAGATCTAGGGCGGGGGCTGTGTTCGAACCCCACCAGGTAGATTCAACTTACACGGGGCATGCAACGCAAATAACTGGCATAAAAGTATACACTGCGACTGACGGGTTTCAACACAACAGTCTTGCATTGAATCCATGGCGGATACAAGTGCACAGGTGCTCTGGGCTTGTGACGCCAAAACCTGGCATCAAGATATACACTGTCACTGACGGGGTCTTAATATGATAATAATCATGTAGATTAGCGTCCTTCGTTCGGTAACACGACAATGCCTAACGCGAGCCTCACTCTTATAAGACTGAAAATTGGCCTGTATGAGGAACTCCAACATCCAAGAACTGCCATTAAGTCTCCAGGACTAAACCCCATGAAACGTCTATGGGTTGCTCGGGACCAACGTCAGCAACAGTAACAGATGCTCCAACTGTTGGCACAGGTTTTGCATCAAAAGTGGATGACTGACTGACTGTGTTTGGTTTTACGCCGCTTTTAGCAATATTCCAGCAACATCACGGCGGGGGACACCAGAAATGGGCTTCACACATTGTACCCATGTGGGGATTCGAACCCGGGTCTTCGGCGTGACGAGCCAACGCTTTAACCATTATGCTACCCCACCGCCCCTAAAAGTGGATGAACATTCCCAAGGTCACAATTCGTAATCCGATTTCTTCCATGGGGCGACGATCCCAGCCAGTTCTGAACTTTGGAGCCCATACAAGATGTTGAGAACAGGTGACCTTCACCTTGACATTCGATAGTTCCATGCGTGCGATGATGAAGCTCGGTCAGTGACGATCTGAACAATTTAATATGATCTGTAGATTATTTATATAAAACATAAAATACATACCTGAAGGAAGGATGACAAAAGATGGATGAACAACTTCTTTATTACAGTGAGAGCGACGTTTCGGTGTAGGTTCTAACACCAAGTTATCAAGCCTAGAACCGCTGTCACTGTTATAAAGAAGTTGTTAATCCTTATTGATCCAACGTCTAAATGGCTCTCAAAGAAGTTACACACCAGACAACCATATTTGTGTTTCTTTTTTATTCAGAGCATATTAATGCTCACACATTCCACGAAAAACATGTGAGATGCGAATGCATTTTTCTATGAATTACTATGAAACAGAACAAATCAAGCTTCTGTACATCCTCAATCAACGAGTATTTCAGTCAGCAAAAATGAGCTTCAGTACTTCTTAATTCTTGTTTTGCCTCCTATATTATTTGGTAATAATTAGAATATTGCTACATCATCATTCATGTAAAACTATGTCGTGTGGCCACTATATATGTGTGTTATGATATGTGGGTGTCACAATTTAGGTCGCTTTGGAAGGTTTGGTAACCTTTAGTCGGCACCCTCTGTCGTCGCGCGTATTTGATAAGGGAGCACTCTGCAGATATGTGGGCGAGATTAATGTGTCCTTTGGGACCGTTCATAATTTATGGCTAGGAGGGGTGATGGTGATTTTTATATAGAAACATGTACAATTTGAATGCCCCCCTCCCCCAATAAATAAATAAATAATTGATGTACAAAGTAAACCCCCGCTGCATGTCATGCACATAATCAATTATCTCCCCACACCACACTTCCCAAAATATTTAAGCATAAATGTTCAATCTTAAAATGTACAAGATTGTCCCCACCCCCTTTCGTACATGAGTACAAAATGATGATATATCACACACACACACACACACACACACACACACACACACACACACAAAACACACACACACACCCCCCACACACACACACCTCCCAGGACAAAATGGCTAAACACCCCACCCCCAAATCATCATCACACCCACCCACCCCTAGAAACGGTCCCTTCAGTGCACATCAAATATATATTCGGTCAGTTTGTAACATTACAGCCGGTGAACTTACCTAGTGATTGAGGTAAACCAAATTACATGGGCTTGAGTGGAATCCAAGTACAGATGATCGCTGTGCGTTATGGTGGTTTATCATATAGTAATAAAATACACCATGAAATTATATATTGTCATCAGTCAGTCACTCGTTGAAATAATGACCTCATCACTTCATTCGATGAGATATAAGTGGTATCTGATAAAACAAACAAAAAAGGTAAATATATTCAATGTATTCGTCTGTTTTGGTGAGCGAGTTGGATTTTTCGCCGCTTTTGGCAATATTCCAGCAATATCACGGCGCAGGGCGTCAGAAACGGGCTTTACACACTGTATCCATGTTGGGAATCGAACCCGGTCTTCAGCATGACGAGCTAACGCTTTAACCACTAGGCTACCCCATCGCCCCTGTCTGTCCGTATTTTTATAACCGGTTCTCTGTACAGTTGCAACCTCTGATATTGACAACGCGCGATGCACTTCGTGATGATGACGTGCATTTTCCTATATAGCAAGGGGTCGTGTTTGGTTCTCAATAGGTTATAACATGGATAGCTTGCGGTATATATGCTTAATTTACGTTTGCTTAATGCAGGTAGAAATATATGCATAAATCACTTTGAGCAAACCTGTTCAGCAACCCATGCTTGTATGGGGAGACTGACGGAACCACGCGTCATCATTTCCAAGACGTGTAGATTGATGCTCATCATGTCAGCGGGAGAATTGTGTGTGATGATGATGATGATGATGATGATGATGATTGTTGTTATGAGAAGCATGTACAATGTGAATGACCCCTCCCCAGAGTTTATGTACAGTGACACCCCCAAAAAAGTAACCCCCAACACACACACACATACCCCCACCCCCATCATGTAAAACAATCAACGACCCCTTATGGTTTCCTGTGCACCACTGATCTTGAAAAATCAAGCACTAAACTGTCCCTCTTAGTGGTATTGAAGGCAAGGGCCACCCTTCATACAAAACCACTGATCTCTAACTCTTTTGATTCATATTAGTATAACAATGGCATATGAAATGTGAAAATGACGCACTCAGAAATGGTTGAGAGATAGATTAAATATTATTTCGTCAGAATATCAGCTCACAAGCTTGAAATGTTTCAACTTAAAAATCAGAGGTCTAACATATAAATGTATAATTCCACGAAAGGAGTGAGTGGGGGTCAAATGTCACAGCTCGATAACAAATCAAAGTATCCTACAAAAAGTATGAATTGAATATACCTATGTCAAATACAATACACGTTATTAAAAATGTAACTATGATCAGGAAATAGCTGTTATTGTCCGTATATAATGGAATAGGAATTCTGTTGGCGGTGTTAAGAGAAAACTGCATCCATCAGCCTCATGCAATTAAAAATGTTTAGTCTATAGTTCTTGCATGAGAGGTGGGGATTACGAAAACGTAAACATTATCCATGTTAAAGACGGGTGGACAAAGCGCACCAACAAAAGCTGAAACGACTTTCAGTCAGGAGAGCTATACATAAGCAAAATGCACAATGCCATTTTATATGCAATCATGGTATCCAATATCGTATCAGTACAGTAGAGTATATTGTTTCAAACCCGGTTACACAAATACAAATCTTGTCCCCCACTAAGAAACTACTTGAAAAATAAATCGCAATAGAATATATAATTAAATGAATAAACATCTAAAGGACAGGGAGCAATCTGGCAAAATTATAAACTACGATAAATATTTTAAAACTAGTCAACATTTCAGAGACGATCGCCCTGTGAGAATATATAATGAGTCGTATCATCATATGTTCTTTCCGACTCGTTGCTGAAACCGTACGAAATATATTAAAACATAACCAGTTGCAAAGCGTTAGAACCATGCCCGTTGCTCGTAAGTATATTTATGCTGCAATTTCCCGAAAGTCTCAAACGTGTTACGGTTCTTATACGAGAAACACTTGCAGTCGATGCAGACAGTATCTTGTTACACCACCAGACGAGCAGGCCAGCAAGTTCAACCGAGCACTAAGATGACCTTTCGTGTCAACCAATGAGAGCAAAACGGCTTTCCTACCACTATTTCTATACAACTGATTCAGATGCTTGTTAATTTCGTGAACAGTAGATCTATATGATTTTACTTTTAGTTGGATGATTTGAAATGTTATTTTTCATACTGCCAGTGTATACATATTTGATAGAATAATTTTAAAAACCCATTTTAATGTAGATATTTTTGGATCAACCGTTTTCACTAAAATAGTGAATTGTGTAGCGGAGTTGTAATAATTCTTTGAAAAACATTTCCCAGCTTAATTGGTGAGTTAAAATCAAATGATTCCAATATATTATCCTGGCACGATTAATAACGCAATTTTGATATAATCGGCGAACTCGGGTGTGGAGCTGACAAATTATGTATTAAACAGGCTGAATCTTGAATTCGAACCCATGATAAACAAATCCTGACACGACCAGGAACGCCTTGGGCCGTCACTAAACTGAAGTATAAAAGATAGTACGCGTCTGGCGTTTTGTTATTATTTTCAAAACAAAACAAAACAAAACAAAACAAACATACTACGTAAATATTTTGAAATGTGATTTATTATGACTTACAGGATACAAATATTGTGTCCATGATCCCAAAGCACATGGTGTGTACTTACTTTCGTACGTCAGTTTCTGAAGATATATGGGATCATGTGGTCAGGCTCGCTGACTTGGTTGACACATGTCATCGTATCCCATTTGCGTAGACCGATGCTCATGCTGTTGATCACTGGATTGTCTGGTCCAGACTCGATTATTTACAGATCGCCGCCATATTGCTGTAACATTGCTGAGTGCGGCGTGAAACTAAACTCACTCACTCATTCTGAAGAAATACAGAACATAATTTAATACCATTGTTCTTTGCAATTTTCTCTGGTAGCAGCAAGGTTGAGTTGCTGTTGATATGATACATATCTGACATAATGGTGCTTTGAATCACATCCTTGTGGGGATTAGGAATAGGGCTTCAACGTCTCCTGTTTGCCTTGAGATCGGGACACAGATGCAGTGTTGTAACTGTGTGATTCGGTATGTCATCGTGACCTGGTGGAATCGGTCGTTGCTCATTCGTTCACCCACTGGTTCTCCAGATTCGATCATTTACAGGAAGAAACGACCGCGTTCGTGGTCTTGTGGATGAGGCGATTGCCAGAGAGTGGAAGGTGATGGTTCGATCCCAATCCGCACTATACCAAAAGACGTTAAAAGATATATTTTTGTTAGGGAGGAGTCTGACCATAAATCATTACGAGAGGTATTTATAAACAATATATTTGAACGGTTTCTTGGGCACAAAAGGTGATTTAATATAATGTATTTGGTCACGTGTTACAACTTTTCGGTGTCACTCGATATCTTCCCGCACACCCGATCCCGTTAGTCGCCTCTTACGACAAGCATTTTTCCCCGGGTTACTGTTCATTTCAGACCATTTCTAACGGGTGAGTATTACAAAAATATTGGAACGGTGCGAGTCTTCCCGCACCCAGGTTTGAACTAATGACAAGATGTTTGAAGGATATCTTTAGTGATATAAAAATATTGAACGGGTTTTTTCAGGAGTGAACATGGATGTCCATGTTATATTAGCTAAAACGTTTGTCCATTTTACATTTGTATTTTCAAGTGAAAATATGTCTTTTGTAAATGATAAATTAAGTGACTGCAAACACCAGTACCTCCCCACCCAACAATTATCAGTGACTAATTACGTATTTTTATAACAGTCTGAAATCAGTGACCCGTGAAAATGTGGGTTAGAATTGATCTTCAGTAACCCATGCTTGTCGTAAGAGGCGACTAACGGGATCGGGTGGTCAGGCTTGCTGACTGGGTTGACACATACCATCGTATCCAATTACGTAGATAGATGTTCATGCTGTTGATCACTGGATTGTCTGGTCCAGACTCGATTATTTACAGACAGCCGCCATATAGCTGTAATATTGCTGAGTGCGGCGTAAAGCTCAACTCACTCTGTAATCAGTAACGGTTTCTTAAATACACGAATGACTAAAAAACTCAGTTCCATTAATCATTTGTTAAATAGTTTATTCATGCGTTGTCACTGATCCATGAACCCCGTGGCAATAAAAATCGCCCTTCGCTTGCAGATCTTTGTCCTAAAGGTGAAGGGCGATAATTAATATCAACAACCGTTCCAAGAGAAGATATACGGTATTCCCGGTCGAAACACCGCATCATACAACTGCTATTGGAACATTGCATAACCGTCTTTGTTATGCAAATCGCGCGCAGAGCTATGAGAAAGGATATCAGTTCACATAAAATATCATCCATGTTATCGTGCCTCTATATTTTGTGATGATACAAAGGGGATTTTTTCATGCATAGAAAAGCAGCAGACCGTATCAACAGTCTCTTGTTAGAGTACGTACAGTATGTTCTGGTTACAGAGAGATCAGCTGGCAGGTGTTGTATTGAAGATAATACAGCAACACAAATGTAAGATACAGTCTTCACGCCGTATGCGTACTTTGAAATTGCTTCATTCTTCGGTCACGTGTCGATTATTATTCATTTGCAGTTTGCTGTACCGCACTTACGTATTGAAAATATTCTAGCATGTGCGAAACCTCATATCGAGGTGCCTGTTTTATGTTTAAAGTATCAATATATTCTTAATTTATACAGAAAAAAAAGTACACATAGTTTTCAGTGAAATTTGGCAATGCTTCAAAGTTATACGAATCACAAATTACTTATGCACTGTCTTGTCTAACCGAAGACCGTAGAATCATTTGAAATATGTCAAGAGGAAAATACTTTTCTTGAATTAGAACCAATCAAAATACATCATTTTCGTCAATGCTGAGATGCTGTTTTGGGGAACAAAAGCAATGGACACCTTGCAAAATCAGCTGTCAAAACGATTTAAATACTGTAACTTGACATCTATCGGGATGTAGCTGCACGAAATCCTCGGAACAGTTGGATATTCTACAACAGAGGATGTAGATATGCTATTATAGTGCATACTCAATGCCATGTTGAAGCAGACGATGGGCTAATATGCCCCCAAAATGAGAACCATCCTCGACCAAAAAATATTCAATTGACACGGTCGATGGTTTGGGGATATGCATCATTTGTTGATAACCGGCTGTCGAACAACCTTTGGTCAGTCATGACTTGTTTCACGTCAAGAAATATCTTCTTTGCTGCTGTTTTCCTGACAGCTTGGGACCTCTCCAACGCATCTTGCAGTGGTCGGAAAATCTTGAAGGGTCAGCGCGGCCAAATATCCGATGGACCAGATATTTATTCAGCCAATGCACATTGTGAATGGCTTATTGACGGTACGTAAACATATTAGTTCATTGTTTTAGAATGCTGCATGGTATAGTCGTTTGGAAGGTTAGCATGATGTGCTGAAGTTCGAGACGAATACGATCACATGAGACACATACAGTTAGATCTACTCTCGTGGTTATCACTGATACTTCAAGTTGCACTATTAGCATAACGCTACTATGTGGATACATTCTGAGTATTTAATTATACAACATTTTGTCGGTATATGTCACATGCTTTGAAGTATTTAGATTGTTGACACAATAATATCAAGAGATAGAAACTTCATATCCAGTGAAGCACTTCTTAGTGAGACTTTCCACTGTTTCTAATGTCGAGGAGTCTGGCCCCAAGAGTCTGTAATCACACTGGAGTTAAAATTGTACCTATTTTTCATGATGTACTCATCAGTTATTCACATTCATGGTAACAATAACACTTTCAGCAAAATGCTTAGAAGTAAACATGCTTTTAAGTGCCGCTTATATGTCAATATGATGAAATGACCTGTCAAGAATATTGTTTGTTTCATCTGGCGATGCTATTGCTAACTCACACAGAATCTCATTTGTTGTCTGAAATGATATTTACTTTGACTTCAGTCTTAATTGTGGAAAATGGGTTGAAACATTGCTGTGTTGTTAAGGGACAAGGCATCATGACCTTATTCATGAAGTATAAAATGTATGGGTTGGGGCAATAATTAAGGATGCTCCATGCAAACATGATGTATAAATAAAGTGTATGTACATGTAGCTATATTAAGGTTAGCCAAACAACTCTAAAACTCATTACCTCAAATCTCATGGACTTCCAGTAACTGATGCTGTTTAACAATATTACTGCCACAACATATCACAGTTGTTTTTCTTAACACTCGAAGGCATGTTAACATGGTTAATGTACACATTTCACAATATCATTGGAACAAAATTTCCCTCATAATCATATTCCATTTGCAGCCTAATATTTTACAGCCCCACACAGATTATACAATAAATGCTGGTTAAGCACTTTTATGAAGATGATATGATTTTATGTACAGTGAATTACAAACGATGGTAGTTCAAGCTGGATTTTGTGTGAACTTGACACAGAATTTCCACTTCATCCACTAAAACATACAGTTGTAATTGGGCTAATTTATGGTGATATTTTTTTTTAGCAGAAAGTTCTGTGCCTAAAGAGAACTGTACATGAAGAGTTATGTCCCTTTCAGACAGTAACACTCCATCCTATGCATATGATGTTGTTAAGAAATAGCTTGACAGCAAATAAGTTCAAATTTAATCAATATCTTCTTTTAATTATTTTTACTCATAAAAATGCCAGTTCAGACATAATTCATAGGTTTCAGGGCAGTTTATCATGTTTGTTTTATGACATAGGTATTAGTTGTTTCATGTTCATTATGTTAACTGTATGTCAGTTTCCAATATTTAGGTATTTGATATCATACAATAGAAATAGTTACTGTTTCCATAAGATAGTCATTGTCATCAATTGTAAACACATTTCTAATATAACCGTCATGTAAGTGACAGCTGAAATAAGCAAACTATACTCATGATAAAAGAGGTTTATGTATTTGAACTAGTGCTTTGTTTTGAACTGACAGTAGGTGGCTCTTTCTAGAAAAAAGTTGACTTGTGATAATTGTTCATAATATATTTCTTGATGTATAGATCATTGGCCCTTCATGCCCATAGGACTGTATTACTGGCATACTGCAGTATGCTTTTCCAGTATTACATCTTGCAATTTTCTTCTGGTTTTCGGTATGTTTGGTTAATAAATATAACACATTTGTTTTTTGCATTTTTGATAATTTGTTACTGTAAGTCCATACCGAAAGGTATCAGAATCTGCAAAGTTGTGTTTTGCATTGCATGTGACCTTTAAGCACATGTCGTAATATGGCTGGAATTCATTTTACTCGATTAACTCCAACTGTATTTTCAGTGTGATTCTGTTCTTTTAAAAACAATTCAATTATAAGAAGTTTTTATATTCACAAGTTCACCTGCATGAATATGTTGAAATTTATGTACATCACATTGATTCAGAATACAAATATATATTGTTTTATGTAAATGATAATATTTATCTTATGGATAATCAAATAAGGATTGTAATTATGCCTTTTGCTTTGATCTTTTCTAATGCTTTCTTTCAAAAGCTGTCCACTGATTTCATTTTTAACTTCAACTCTGATATGAACTATTCTTACATTAATTTGGATAAATCTTGATTCTGATTGGTCAATCAATGGTTTCAAATTATGGTAACCACTTCTGATTGAAAAAGATGGAGTTGATGACTAGTCCTGTTACAGTTTACTTGTGTATTCGGTGCAATGAACAGTACCCCTTTATGAATTCAGTACATTCTTCGATGTCACTACAATACTTTAACAGAGTGAATTTATTTGGGATTAGTTTGTTGTTTGTCTGTGTGAGAAATGGAATATATCCAAGCCACACAGTAGCCTAACTTGTGTCATTTGAAAAGCCCCTTATGGCACTACCATTATGCCAGGGAAATTGTATTGATTTTATTTGCTCTGTAGGAAATATCATTAAAATGTTTCAATTAAGCAATTACATGACATGTTCATTACAAAAAGTGTTCATGATAAGATATTTGTGTTTGTTACTATATATATAAGTGTTGGGAATTGGTTGAAATCTCACAATTGATAATTGGTTCATTACCAATGAGCAATCATCGAAAAGAATTGGTTAGCGTCATTTTTTAGATTTTCCTGTTCAGGTTGTTATTGCGGATAAGTATAACATGGTTATCTGTTGTTTTTTGTTTTATTTAGAAACTGCGCAAATTGCATTTGCAAATTTCATATCCAATGTAAAATGATGCAACTGGCTACTTTACAGTGATGACTAATATATCATAAACATAAACTTCCTGGAGTCTACAAGAAATATTCAGTCATGACTTTTAAGTATGGGAAGTGAGTTTTCTAAGAATTAAACATGTTTCAGGCTTCAACTTTCAACTTCAGGCTTTCAATGTTAAGATATGTTCCATCGTCAAGTGTTTCAAACACTAAAACAGTAGTTCCAAAATTGTTTATGTTTGATTATGAGAAAATGTGATTGATTGCTTGGTTGTTTGGTCACTGCGACCAGTCTTCGATTATTTCAATTAATCAGAACACCACTAATATATATGTGTATATGTATCACAATGGCTATTGCCTCATTTTGACATGGATGCAGCTCTACTGATGACTGCAACAATCCAGAAATCTTACTGTTTGAAGAAATGTCCTTTTTTCAAATTATGAAAGGCATTTAAATCATGATATTTACAATTATAATTTTACAGTATGCAGAGTTGTCAGTGGGTTAGACAGTAATCAAACTATACAGGACGATACTTTGTGAGCAGAAATGAAATAGATGTCTGTGACATGACACCTTTGTATCACGGTGACTGATGTGACCTAATAATAGTGGGGTGCAGTGCAGAACTTGTGAACCTTGCTTGGTTTTCTCAAGGGTGCCATTTGGCTTTGTTTGTTTTAGGCTGTTATCAGTGTTTCCTTAATTCAGAATGAAAACTCATTCAATACATTGGACTCAATGCTACTCCACTCAATATCGTTGCTCCATTAAAGAGTTGGCATTTATTTTGTTATTGTAATGGCGGTAATACTGACAAGCTTTCAATGTAGTTCTTAGTTACCTGCGGATTTTACTGATAAACATGATAAATTTGACATTATAAACCTCATGTCTTGTAGATTATAATAAAAAATATAATATAAATTGAATTCAGTGCTGTTATATCTACTGGTTACCTCATGTCTTGTAGATTATAATAATAAATATAATATAAATTGAATTCAGTGCTGTTAAATATACCGGTTACCTATCTTTACATTGAACATGTTGAAAGCGTGGCATGTTTGTCTATTTATTTTGATGTATTTAATTTTCTTCTACTTTTCTCTCTCTGTAAGCCCCTCTATGATCTTGTTGTTAGAGCCACTGTGCAGACAGTAGAAGGTCAGTGGGTCCATTCCTGTCTTCCTCATACCAAGAGACATTACAAGATAGTTCTTGTTCTAACCCTGCCTGGTTGTCCTAATTAAGGGATTAAACCAGGACTGACTAGGGGTATAATGTGTCATAGTTGTGTGTAAATGTTATACTGCAGTATCTCAGTGGGCTAGCAATATTCCAGATATATGGCGCTGGTCTGTAAATAATCGAGTCTGGACCAGACAATCCAGTGATCAGCAACATGAGCGTTCGCAATTGGGATAAAATGACATGTGTCAACCAAGTCAGCAAGCCCAACCACCTGATCCCGTTAGTCGCCTCTTACGACATGCATAGGTTACTAAAGATCAGTTCTAACCTGGATCATGATCATGGGTAGACATTTCATGAAGGGCCAGAGGTCACTCTGTGATATACCACTTTTAATGATGGACAAGTTGATTTTGACAAGCAAAAAGGAAATTAGATTTATTAATTAAAATGTCAATAACCATCTATCAAAAATCTGTTTAGGCATCTGGCATTTCTGGAGATAATGAAATTAGCTATGAATGTTCCTATCCTTCCTCGACTCCTGTTAGTGATAGTGATAAGAATGTTGATAACATGGTGCAGCCAATATTATGGTGGTGCAACCTGTTTTACTCACTTAGTTGGTGCAGGTAGTGAAAAAATAAATCATACCCCAAATTATGATGACAACACCCTACGAAGCCTGTAATTCTACTGTTGATAAACCCCAAGAATAGCAAGTTGGACAGACCAACTAGCTTCATAATAATTGCATGTAGTTTGTTGCATTTATACCCAGTGGCAAATTAGACATGTGTTAAGCAGACCTACATAAATATTTATTGAAAACTCAATTCCCACTGGTAAAACATGTGATCTTACATGCATTACACACGAAAATGTGAAATCTTAAGCTGATAGAAATTGACTCATGAATCTATACAGCATAATAACTTGACAATGTAGTTTGTTGCATTTTTACATTTCAAAATTAATGGGCAAAATACCCAATTAATTGAGTGAGGTGAGTACAATTTATGTGGTTACTCTAAGGAAAAGTGATACACAAGAGATGAACATGCTAATTTGACCCAAAAGTTATCTGTAGCTGTTGTACACAGGTTGAACATTAAATGACAGGCTGCTGTATTTAAATACACATTTTATGCTGGTTGTTACCAATTTTGACTGTCATTTCATTCTTGAGTTGGGGCGTTGGGGTAGCCTAATGGTTAAAGCATCTGCTCGTCACGCTGAAGACCCGGGTTTGATTCCCAACATGGGTACAATGTATGAAGCCTATTTCTGGTGTCCCCCACCGTGATATTGCTGGAATATTGCTAAAAGCGGCATAAAACCATACTCACTTACTCACTCATTCTTGAGTCAAGGGCACACTGTGCAGAGTTGCATCCCTTTTGCACACCATAAATCTGTGATTGTTGTTCCGAATCCTGTGTTTTCCTTATTGTGTTTCTAGTACTCTAAGCACTATACACGTGATCATGGATTTTACCTGGTTTCCTACCACATGATGCTGACAGGAATGACTGGAACACTTTTAAATCCTATCCCCTCCCTCATTCTTGAAAGGGCGATGGAGTTGCCTTATGGTTAAGGTGTTAGCTTGTCATGTCAGAAACACGGGTTCGATCACACACATGGGTAAAATTTGTGAAGCCCACTACTGGTGTCCACCGCTGTGATATTTCTGGAATATTGCTAGCACCAACATAAAAATCTCACTCATTCACTCTTGAATCGGATGTTAATTAGCATTCCTTTGTAATGTATGTGTATGAATTTTTATGAATATTATTCAGTTTCATTAGTCTCCTTGTAAGTATTAGTTGACAAGAAAATAGCATGTTTTGTATGTTCAATTATGTTATGCAGTGCTGGAAATCAAGGGGTGTCATTGTGTCCTTGTGGACTTCTCTTGTGGTATTTGAATCCAGAGATCAGCAAACTTTCAAAGTTAGAGTAACTTAAGAGTTATAACAATTACCCTTTCACATTCATGGTTAATTTCAAGCTGTCACCATGGTTACGGATAGGTATTAAATGTGTAAGTATTTCCTTTTATTAGATGTGTGGGAATCTAATATGAGGCTTGTCGTCACTGTTGTAGTTTCAATCAATTGTAGGATGAACTGACCAGGGTTTTTTATGTAGAGCTGGATAACCTTAGTCAAAATTATGTGTAAGAATTCCATATATTAGTGTTTATCAGTTTATGAACATGTGTAAGAATATTTATGAATTTAATTAGGTCTATGCATATAAGTTCTTGATGGTCGATAAGGAGATAAGGCTACTGTGCTACTGCTACTGCAAAGTTACCATGGTAACTTGGTTACCTGTAGATTTTATAGTGCAAAATACGAATTGGAATTTGATGCAGAGAACTTGGAATAGCGAAGCAAAGTGTATGTTTTTTTTATAACAGCTATGGGATGTATTTCTAGGCAATGCAACTTGACACAGCAAGATATTGTCACAATTTTTTATATCAAGATGTATCATGTATCCAAGATGATCATTAGTATTAGTTGAAATATCCATGGTCACCTGGATAGCTGTCTCACCATGAACATGGGTAACCACCATCGAGAATTTTCACAAGATTATGGTGAAAAAATAAAAGGTTGGATATGAAGTTTTGGGTTCAGCTGTATTGTACAGTTGTGTTTAAGAAAAAATAGGCAATGCAGTCACAGACATACTTTAAAAAGAGAAAGTTTCTGGGTACATGAATGTATGTTATTTATGTATATATGATTGAATTTGATAAAATAGAAATTGTTCATAATAACACGTCTGAAATATTGCTTGAATGTGACATTAAACAAACAAACAAGCCAATGAACATCCTAGGGCAAATGAATTCAGCTGTACTGTTTTCATAAGTATGTTTATTACTAGGAGCCCGTGGAGATCCGGGTTAGAATTGATCTTCAGTAACCCGTGCATGTAAGAGGCAACTAATGGGATCGGTTTGTCAGACTTGCTGACTTACCTGATGCATGTTATTGTATCCTATTTGTGTAGATCGATGCTCATGCTTTTCATCACTGAACTGTCTGGTCCAGAGTACTTGCAGATCACCACCATATTGCTGGAATATTGCTGAGTGTGTGCAGCATTTAATAGACGAAAAAAAAAAAAAAAAAATGGAAAGCTATCTCACTATAATAACATTGTTGGGAAATTGCTAAAAGCTCACTCACTCACTCACTCACTCACTCACCATAAGATAACATGGGTAACCAACATCACAGTTTTCACAAGATTAACATTGTTAAGACCTGTAAATGGTGAAAATAGAAGGTTGGACGAGTTGAATACAAAGTTTTTGATTCATTTGTGTGAGAAAAAATGGCTGATGCTATATGACAGACATACATGTACTTTGATAAAAGAGAGCTTCTGGGTACATGTATGTAAACTTTTTTTGTATAATGACTTAAAGCTGAAATATTGCTGAATGTAACATTAAACAAACAAACAAACCAATGAAGGTCCCAGTGCAAATCTCTACCTTATTTCAGAAAATGAATAAGTCTACATTGATTGAGCAGGTCTAGATTGCCCTGGTGTCTTTTTCATTTTGTTTGTTTGGTCATAGTAAATGTATGTTTATAAGAAGGGTGGCTTCATTTCTCAGATTAAATTGTCATCCTATTAGAAGAATATCACTGGCCTCTCTACTTGTGCTGTTATAGGTCATTGGCTCCCTCCCTCTGCAAGCAGTCTGCTGTTTATTTTGTTGACAGTTACATAGACAGATTCTTTAATACAAATGCATAAAATTGGTGATTTACAATGTGCTTAGGTTGTCTGACAAAACATCCACTTGCACAGTTTGAGATCGATTGGGTCATTGGATGAAGAGATATTTACAAAAAACGGGTCCACATGCATTTCATGCCAAACTATAGTAGTTGGTCAGTTTGTCAACACTATATAGAGATCTAAATTCAAGAACGAGTATGGTCTAAAACTGATTCGAAGATTGCACCAACTATACCTCATGCTTTGACTAGTGCAAATTCCCTTGTGCCATAGCATAAGCTACAAGTTTGAGAGTCTGTTTTCGTAATCTGAATAACATAGTAGACACAAGGCAGAATGTAGATAAACAACAGCTATCACTAGCCCACTTGTTGAATAGCAGTATGATGGAAATAGGTAGGGCTGCTTCAGCTTCCACAGCTGCCTGGGTTATGTTAATGACCATAGCAACAAGAAACTTGTACAACGAAGCATCCAGGTCATGGGCTTGAGGATGTACTCAGTTCTGTCATTACATCAAGTCCGTGCGTATTAATTTCTTGCGAATAAAATTGAGATGGCATACTTTGTTGACCTAGTGTAACATATAATTTAAACAAAAGTAACAATATATACAACACCTTTGTAACTAACATGTCATTATACTCCCACCTCCCTGAACTTATTGAAGTACTGGGGGCATGTTAGAGTGAGTGAGTTGGGTTTTACGCCGCTTTTTATGCACTATTCCAGCAATATCATGGCAGAGGACACCAGAAATGGGCTTCACACATTGTACCCATTTGACCCGTGAAGATCCGGGTAGAATAGGTCTTCAGCAACCCATGTGCTTGCCATAAAAGGCGACTATGCTTGTCGAAGAGGCTGACTAATGGGATCGGGTGGTCAGTTTTGCTGACTTGGTTGACAAATGTCATCGGTTCCCAATTGGGCAGATCGATGCTCTTGCTGTTGATCACTGGATTGTCTGGTCCAGACTTCGATTATTTACAGACCGCCCGTCATATAGCTTGGATATTGCTGAGTGTGTGGCGTAAAACTAAACTCACTCATTGTACCCATGTACCCAGAAAAATTGAACCCAGGTCTATGGCATGATGAGCAAACACTTTAACCCCAAGGCTACCCCTCTGTCCAAGAGGGCATGTTAGAAGGTAAACATGTGGTTTCATGATACATGAGTAGATGTATTGTGTCATATTTTCAGCTCTAAATTTGTTATTCATTGATACATATCAACACATCTGTGAATCATAACTGCGTTTACTGCAGCCACACTCATCAGGATGCAAGATGCACTGTGAGTTCTGACCCATGAAACTCTTTGTCATTAACATAAACAACCAGTGTTTGTTTATATTGTAAGGAGCCTACTAAATAGCTAGAGACTGATGGTCAGACTTGGTTGATGGCGGCAGGTGGTGTGCGAACTGGCTAAAGCACCAGGCTATAGTCATACAGTCCCAGTATTTGCAAAGCCTTTGAGCAGCTTAGCTGGAAACCGTGCTATACAAATTGTATGTATGTAGGTAGGTAGGTAGGTAGGTATGCGATGCGATGCGTGTATCTGTTGGTGTGGACCGATGGCGGGTGCCTGATATCAATCACTGGATTGTCTTGTTCACACTTTCGGTCCACACACGAAAGTAGTGGTAAGCTACAAGCAGTTTGTTTAAAACAAACAGACCATAGAGAACACTGATATGGATAATATACTACTGTTCTTTGGAACACTCTTTCGCCATAAATCTCTGTATATAAAAACAACATTACATACATACATACCTACATGCGTGCGATGCGTGCGTATGTATGTATGCATACGTACGTCACGTAAGTACGCCGCACTTACGCGCACACACACACATCACCAGTGCATACATAATCCCAGTATTTGCAATAACAATGTGTTTGTCTTCTGTTATCTTTTGTTTTGGTTTATGTAGAACTTCAGCACATATTGTCTTTTAGTTTTACTGTTGACACGGCGTAACTCCAACTTGGTGACAATAGAGGTGCCAATTATCATGTTTCAATTTACTGTTCTTTCTGGCTAGTTCAGTTTTTCTATGCTTGCTAACAGATGAAAAGTAAAAGTAAACGAACTGTAAATGAACTGATATCGGGTTCACTGGTTAGATACACCTCAGGCCACATGTGCCACTTACCAGGGTCATCTCAAGTTATGAAAATGCAATTTCATTATTTGTTCCAGTTTTGCTTCTTCATAGTTTATTTGAATACAACAATATGATTAGATATGTATTTGTGGAAAGCATGGAAATTCATTGATTTAAATGAAATAAATATGTAAATCTAACTGTTATGCCATATTGTACAAAAGAATTCAAGTGATGTGGATATATATATAAACAACTTCAGTTTCTATTGGTACTGGTTAAAACTGCCAGTTAAGAAAATGTAAGATCTTCTACCCCATGTATAAGTGACATCCTCCAAACCAGTCTAATTCTTGGCACGAAAACCTCGCTTTACGCAGAGTGATATAAGTAGATGTAACATCTTCTACCCCATGTATAACGCAGCACCCTTGAAACCAGTCTAATTCTTGGCACGAAAACCTCCTGTTATACATGTTGGCGATATACAGTAGATGTAAGATCCTCTACCCCACATGTATAAGCAACACCCTTGAAACCAGTCTAATTCTTGGCATGAAAACCTTGCGTAATACGCAGCGATATACAGTAGATGTAAGATCCTCTACCCCATGTATAAGCAACACCCTTGAAACCAGTCTAATTCTTGGCATGAAAACCTTTGCGTAACGCTTGGCATGATATACAGTAGATGTAAGATCCTCTACTCCATGTATAAGCAACACCCTTGAAACCAGTCTAATTCTTGGCACGAAAACCTCGCGTTATATGCAGCGATATACAGTAGATGTAAGATCCTCTACCCCATGTATAAGCAACACCCTTGAAACCAGTCTAATTCTTGGCATGAAAACCTCGCGTTATACGCAGCGATATACAGTAGATGTAAGATCCTCTACCCCATGTATAAGCAACACCCTTGAAACCAGTCTAATTCTTGGCATGAAAACCTTGCGTAATATGCAGCGATATACAGTAGATGTAAGATCCTCTACCCGTGTATAAGCAACACCCATGTATAAGCAACACCCCTGAAACCAGTCTAATTCTTGGCACGAAAACCTCAGCAGCTATAATCGCAGTAATATAAGTAGTTTGTGCTGACAATATGTGTGAATGTAAGGGTAGACTCAGCTCCATGGCAACATCACCCCAGCCAGCTGGCAGTATGTCCACTGGGAGTATTTTCTTACATTAAACATCATCTGTGATATTCACGGTTAATTCCCCATGACCATGTGTTGACATTAGTGTCAAACTGATAAACACATGAAACTGGAGTCTTTAAAATATATTGATGTGACATTCTGGAACTACTAAACCCCATGTCAATACAATTTGGTGTTTGGTGAAATGTTTATATATTACTAGACTTGCTCCAATGTTGATTCATCTGATGTGAATTACAGTATTTATATTAACATGAAAAGGATTTGTTGAGTCACTGACATGGATTGATCCATTTCTGACAGGTTGGTTCAGTAATGTTAATCTTAGCAATTAGGAACTAAGGATTATGCTGATAACAATGATAAATGATTACCAATATTGGGCTGTACTTCAGCCAAACTGAGTTGATTTCAGTTCAGTTTAACTCACCTCTAAGTTCACTTGGGTGGTAAAGGTAACCAAGTGGCTAAGTGATTGCTCGTCACGCTGACAGGTCTATCATCTCTTTCCTTAGTACACTAAGGCTGAAAGGTCTATCTAGTTCCTTTAGTCAACTAAGTCTAAAATGTCTGTCTAGTTCCTTTAGTCAACTAAGTCTGAAATGTCTGTCTAGTTCATTTAGTCAACTAAGTCTGAAAGGTTTGTCTAGTTCCTTTTAGTCATCTAAGTCTGAAAAGGTCTATCTAGTTCCTTTAGTCAACTAAGTCTGAAAAGGTCTGTCTAGTCCCTTTAATCTACTAAGTCTGAAAGGTTTGTCTAGTTCCTTTAGTCAACTAAGTCTGAAATGTCTGTCTAGTTCCTTTAGTCAACTAAGTCTGAAATGTTTGTCTAGTTCCTTTAGTCAACTAAGTCTGAAAGGTCTGTCTAGTTCCTTTAGTCAACTAAGTCTGAAATGTCTGTCTAGTTCCTTTAGTCAACTAAGTCTGAAATGTCTGTCTAGTTCCTTTTAGTCAACTAAGTCTGAAAGGTCTATCTAGTTCCTTTAATCAACTAAGGCTGAAAAGGTCTGTCTAGTTCCTTTAGTCAACTAAGACAGAAAGGGTATACCAGGTTCCGTTGAGCCAACTAAGGCTGAAAGGTCTAACTAGTTCTGTTGGTCAGCTGAGTCTGAAATGTCTGTCTAGTTCCCTTAGCCAACTAAGTCTGAAAAGGTCTGTGTAGTTCCTTTAGTCATCTAAGTCTGAAAAGGTCTATCTAGTTCCTTTAGTCAACTAAGTCTGAAAAAGGTCTGTCTAGTCCCTTTAATCTACTAAGTCTGAAATGTCTGTCTAGTTCCTTTAGTCAACTAAGTCTGAAATGTGTCTGTCTAGTTCCTTTTAGTCAACTAAGTCTGAAAGGTTTGTCTAGTTCCTTTAGTCAACTAAGTCTGAAATGTCTGTCTAGTTCCTTTAGCCAACTAAGGCTGAAATGTCTGTCTAGTTCCTTAGCCAACTAAGTCTGAAAAGGTCTGTGTAGTTCCTTTAGTCAACTAAGTCTGAAAAGGTCTATCTAGTTCCTTTAGTCAACTAAGTCTGAAAAGGTCTGTCTAGTCCCTTTAATCTACTAAGTCTGAAATGTCTGTCTAGTTCCTTTAGTCAACTAAGTCTGAAATGTCTGTGTAGTTCCTTTAGTCAACTAAGTCTGAAAGGTCTATCTAGTCTGAAATCCTTCTAGTCAACTAAGTCTGAAATGTCTGTCTAGTTCCTTTAGTCAACTAAGGCTGAAATGTCTGTCTAGTTCCTTTAGTCAACTAAGTCTGAAATGTCTGTCTAGTTCCCTTTAGTCAACTAAGTCTGAAATGTCTGTCTAGTTCCTTTAGTCAACTAAGTCTGAAATGTCTGTCTAGTTCCTTTAATCAACTAAGTCTGAAATGTCTGTCTAGTTCCTTTAGTCAACTAAGTCTGAAATGTTTGTCTAGTTCCTTTAGTCATCTAAGGCTGAAATGTCTGTCTAGTTCCCTTAGCCAACTAAGGCTGAAATGTCTGTATAGTTCCTTAAGTCAACTAAGTCTGAATCTAGTTCCTTTAGTCAACTAAGTCTGAAATGTCTATCTAGTTCCTTTAAGTCAACTAAGTCTTAAAAGGTCTATCTAGTTTCCTTTAGTCAACTAAGTCTGAAATGTCTGTCTAGTTCCTTTAGTCAACTAAGACTGAAAAGGTCTATCTAGTTCCTTTAGTCAACTAAGGCTGAAAGGTCTGTCTAGTTCCTTTAGTCAACTAAGACTGAAAGGTATACCAGGTTCCGTGAGCCAACTAAGGCTGAAAGGTCTGTCTAGTTCCTTTTAGTCAACTAAGTCTGAAAAGGTCTATCTAGTTCCTTTAGTCAACTAAGTCTGAAATGTCTATCTAGTTCCTTTAGTCAACTAAGTCTTTAAAGGTCTATCTAGTTCCTTTAGCCAACTAAGGCTGAAAGGTCTAACTAGTTCTGTTGGTCAGCTAAGGCTGAAATGTTTGTCTAGTTCCTTTAGTCAACTAAGTCTGAAATGTTTGTCTAGTTCCTTTAATCAACTAAGTCTGAAAGGTCTGTCTAGTTCCTTTAGTGAACTAAGTCTGAAAGGTATACCAGGTTCCGTGAGCCAACTAAGGCTGAAAGGTCTAACTAGTTCTGTTGGTCAGCTAAGGCTGAAATGTCTGTCTAGTTCCCTTAGTCAACTAAGTCTGAAATGTCTGTATAGTTCCTTTAGTCAACTAAGTCTGAAAGGTCTATCTAGTTCCTTTAGTCAACTAAGTCTGAAAAGGTCTATCTAGTTCCTTTAGTCAACTAAGTCTGAAAGGTCTGTCTAGTCCCTTTAATCTACTAAGTCTGAAAGGTTTGTCTAGTTCCTTTAGTCAACTAAGTCTGAAATGTTTGTCTAGTTGCTTTAGTCAACTAAGGCTGAAATGCCTGTCTAGTTCCTTAGTCAACTAAGTCTGAAATGTCTGTATAGTTCCTTTAGTCAACTAAGTCTGAAAGGTCTATCTAGTTCCTTTAGTCAACTAAGTCTGAAAAAAGGTCTATCTAGTTCCTTTAGTCAACTAAGTCTGAAAAGGTCTGTCTAGTCCCTTTAATCTACTAAGTCTGAAAGGTTTGTCTAGTTCCTTTAGTCAACTAAGTCTGAAATGTTTGTCTAGATCCTTTAGTCAACTAAGTCTGAAATGTCTGTCTAGTTCCTTTAGTCAACTAAGTCTGAAATGTCGGGATGTCTAGTTCCTTTAGTCAACTAAGTCTGAAAGGTCTATCTAGTTCCTTTAGTCATAGCTAAGTCTGAAAGGTTTGTCTAGTTCTAGTTTTTAGTCAACTAAGTCTGAAATGTTTGTCTAGTTCCTTTAGTCAACTAACTAAGTCTGAAATGTCTGTCTAGTTCCTTTAGTCAACTAAGTCTGAAAGGTCTGTCTAGTTCCTTTAGTCAACTAAGTCTGAAATGTTTGTCTAGTTCCTTTAGTCAACTAAGTCTGAAATGTCTGTCTAGTTCCTTTAGTCAACTAAGTCTGAAAGGTCTGTCTAGTTCCTTTAGTCAACTAAGTCTGAAATGTTTGTCTAGTTCCTTTAGTCAACTAAGTCTGAAAGGTCTGTCTAGTTCCTTTAGTCAACTAAGTCTGAAATGTCTGTCTAGTTCCTTTAGTCAACTAAGTCTGAAATGTTTGTCTAGTTCCTTTAGTCAACTAAGTCTGAAAGGTCTGTCTAGTTCCTTTAGTCAACTAAGTCTGAAAGGTATACCAGGTTCCCGTGAGCCAACTAAGGCTGAAAGGTCTAACTAGTTCTGTTGGTCAGCTAAGGCTGAAGAGGTAAATCTAGCTCTGTGAGTCAACTAAGGCTGAAAGGTCTGTCTAGTTCCTTTTAGTCAACTAAGGTTAAAAAGGTCTGTCTAGTCCCTTTTATCTACTAAGTCTGAAAGGTTTGTCTAGTTCCTTTAGTCAACTAAGTCTGAAATGTTTGTCTAGTTCCTTTAGTCAACTAAGTCTGAAATGTCTGTCTAGTTCCTTTAGTCAACTAAGTCTGAAAGGTCTATCTAGTTCCTTTAGTCAACTAAGTCTGAAAGGTCTGTCTAGTTCCTTTAGTCAACTAAGTCTGAAATGTCTGTCTAGTTCCTTTAGTCAACTAAGTCTGAAAGGTCTGTCTAGTTCCTTTAGTCAACTAAGTCTGAAATGTCTGTCTAGTTCCTTTAGTCAACTAAGTCTGAAATGTCTGTCTAGTTCCTTTAGTCAACTAAGTCTGAAATCTAGTTCCTTTAGTCAACTAAGTCTGAAAGGTCTGTCTAGTTCCTTTAGTCAACTAAGTCTGAAATGTCTGTCTAGTTCCTCTAGTCAACTAAGTCTGAAAGGTTTGTCTAGTTCCTTTAGTCAACTAAGTCTGAAATGTTTGTCTAGTTCCTTTAATCAACTAAGTCTGAAATGTCTGTCTAGTTCCTTTAGGAACTAAGTCTGAAAGGTATACCAGGTTCCGTGAGCCAACTAAGGCTGAAAGGTCTAACTAGTTCTGTTGGTCAGCTAAGGTTAAAAGGTCTGTCTAGTTCCCTTAGATGACTAGTTGGTTCTTTCTACTGCCATTGGATAATTAAGTAATGTGGACGATGGAAACTCTGCTTAACTTTGTATCATCTGCTTTTGTACCTCTAATACCATAGTAAATTGCTAGTTTTTAAGTGTCGGTAGCAGTGAAAATAGCAATCTGGAAGTTTTTTATGTTTTTTTTTATTTTAATGTTTTTATTTCCCAGTACATGTTTACATGACATTCTAATTATGAGTAGATGTTCACATAAACAAGGCATATATAAATAGATACTAGTTACAGGTTTGGCATAGGGCCTTATAAAAAAAAAAAGTAGTCGGTGTTACATTGACCATTCTTTCTTTGCAGATATTACATATAGATAAGTGACCCGTGAAGATCCGGGGTAGAATAGGTCTTCAGCAACCCATGTGCTTGCCATAAAAGGCTGACTATCTTGTCGTAAGAGGCGACTAATTAACGGGATCGGGTGGTCAGTTTAAGCTGACTTGGTTGACAAATGTCATCGGTTCCCAATGCGCAGATCGATGCTCATGCTGTTGATCACTGGATTGTCTGGTCCAGACTCGATTATTTACAGACCCGCCATATAGCTGGAATATTGCTGAGTGCGCATAAAACTAAACTCACTCACTCACTCACATATAGATAAGTAGGCATAACTACATAATATATAGGTAGGCATCGGCTCTTAATGTTTTCGTATTGTATATGAATTACAACTTGTGTATGTTTGACTGCCTCTGGTAACACGCAAGGTATAAGTTATTTAACATTACACATTGTTTCTCAACATATGTTTATTTAAGAAATACACTTGGCTCTACCACCATGTATAGTGTAATAAAACACACTTTTGCCCTGAACTATTATAGTTAAAGCACGAGGACGCTTTTATGATAGTTCAGGGCTTAAAGTGTGTTTTATTACACTATATACATGGTGGTAGGGCTTAACTGTATTCTTTTCTAAGATGCCAAATTTAATACTTTCTAAGGATAATTACGATTAATTTAAGGCAGAAAACAAAGCGGCGGTGTCAGTGACCTAAATTAAGAATCCTCGCACAGGGGCTAAACTGGCTGTTCTATTGATGTGTCTGCCCCTACGTTAAGACGAACGTTACCAGAAAAAAAACAAATGATAACAGTTTGATGGACGGTTTACGTTTGGATTAAATATCTTCTCTGAATTATTTTAAAATACATCTGTTATTAACAAACCATATGGGGCAATATGAGCGTTGCATTTCTACTACCAGCGTAAGTTTAGATCAGTACATCCAGAGGAAGTTGAGTAGTCAAGCGACATTCCACAATTGCATTGTGGGAATGTAAACATTGCGAGCGTTACGTGTCAAGCTGAAAACTTGTGAGACGAACTGAGACATTTTAACCATCGTAAAACATAAAGCGTAATGTTTCCACCAGTGATGTTAGCTGGGTGAAGCAACAGCAAACCAAGAAACTGGATGCAACGGTGTAGTTTACTGTAGGAGGCCCATTACAAGGCGATGACAACTGACATGCATCGTGGACGTCACTTACATTGTGGCGTAATGTAAAATGGTTCGATTACGAGGGGCAAACTAGAATGTCGCGGTGACGGGATAACGTCATTCAATTGTTACGTCATCAAAAACTATACCTTTATTGTCTGATAATGTATTGTTTTATTCGATTGTTCTAACCGCTAGGCATCTTAGAAATGTATACATAGTACAGTGTATGAAAACGTCTACTGCATGTTTGACTGTTTTAAGCACCTGCAAGGCATTAATCATTTTACATTAAAGTGTACTCTTTAAAGTTTACAATTAAATGTTAAATTACAAGTGCAACTTTTAATTTTCATTCAGTCTGCCTGTGATTTCAGTTCAAAGCATGAAAATCTGTAAAGTTCTGTTCAAGATGGTCATCTAATGATCAACATTTAAACATTTAATTCTCCTGAAAATGGGCTTAGAGCCAAGTTCAATTTAGTGTCGTCAACTTTTTTTTACTCATCTTGTAAGCCAAGTACATATACCACCGGGATTTCCTATATTCAAGCCCACTTTCGTAATTATGCCCATGGGCTTAAAACAGGATATTTCCCGTTTTTAAGCCCATGTGCCTAAATTGAGATTTCAAATTTTATTATTTAGAGTGGCGTCCCTTTTCAAAAGCACATAGCAAACTTCAGCATATATAACATTTGTAGTTAGAGGTTTTCATATATATATATATAACCTTTTGTAGTCCCGAGAGCAGTCAGGTACTCTACTCATATAGACAATCTCAAACCATATGTATGACTCACCGCGAGTCGCAAATAAAATGTGACAATATCATAGGACACGTTCCCATATAATCCCAAAGAACAGAGTAAAGTATGCAAATATTTCATCAAAAGAGGGGGTGTCATTCAAGTTCAGGTTTATGAAAGTTCTTTAATGACTGTTTATGGTTAAAGTGTTCTGTATTATTCCATTTTCATTAAGGTTCATTCCATTTTATCGTGTTTTAGAATAATTTTCTTCAGTTAGAGGTAGGGATGCCACTATACATCGATACATCGATACTTTTTTATATGATGATACAATTATTGATACATTCAAAATGATATTTAGTTTTGAAAGTATTGGTTTAAATATGTTTATGTATTGTTTACATTTTGCAATTATATAATATTTTTTGATGTTATGAGAGTTATAAATGATTACTTTTCATGCACAAAGATGGGAAATTGGAACTTTTAATCTCTGAGAATAAAAATGTTGATCTTTTCATGGACAATTATAAAATATGTAATATTAATGTTCAAAATGTAACTAAATTTATGCAATAATGCGCGGAAATAGGTATCGTGATAAGTATCAAATTGTGACATGAGTATCATTGATACGTATCGATTCATGAAACCTTTGTATCGTGACATCCCTAGTTACAGGCATTTCCTGAATTTAAGCCTGGCGTGCAATTATGGATTTTTTATTTGTTAACGAGGAGGGGTCATTTTCCGCTATTAAGCCCAGGTCTTAAGTAACCGTATATGACCGTCTATAAGGCGACCCCATGGATAAGACGACCCCAAACTTGACCCTTAAAATCAGTGTCAGAATGGTATGTTTAGGTGCTTAAATTCGATCCCCGCGATGGGGTCCTAATCGCTGCAAACACAGACCACAGACAACTGGCAGTTACCAATAATTATAACTTTGGTCCACATTATTCAAAGAATTCACTGTCATATATATTGTGTCTACTCATGGATCGAAGCGAAGTGTAGTTGACAGAAAATGCATAATATATATTGTTTCTCTAAATATCATATGTATTGTAGCAACAAACTGGCTTGCTTATTTTACCCCATTCAACAGTAACATCGGTAAAAATGTGTGAATTTAAATGGCTTCCTTATTTTACCCCATTCCATAATGCTTATGCGTTCATGAGGGTCCATTATAACCTTAGTTTTGATTATATATATTTTACATAAAACTGTAGATAAAATTACACAATGCTAGGATATATTTCTTTGGGTTAAATAATAATATTCTGTATTATATTTTACTGGCGACTCGCGTCAGAATTCATCCCGTTATATTATTGTGCATGTTTGAGCTTGTTCACCAGGAAATGTGTTCACAGCTGATTGCTATTTCGGCTCAAATACACACGGTAATCTTAATTAATTTATAGAGCAAAAACTATAACTAAAATTACACAATGCTAGGATATATTTCTTTGGGTTAAATAATGGTATTCTGTATTATATTTTATTGATGACTGCGTCAGAATTAAGTCCCGTTATATTATTGTGCATGTTTGAACTTTTTCGATAGGAAGCGTGTGCACAGCTGATTGCTATTTCCGGCACAGATACACATGGTAATCTTAATCCCTCCAAATAATACAATGCCCAGCAAAACAACTTATAACTTAAAAGGTAAATAATCTAGTCAAGTGATGTTTAATTGTAAATTTGGCGTCTCTACTGACAAAGTCGTCTTCTGTTGTTTGTTCACGCAGTGATATCTGATGTTATTTTCTTACCCCTGGAAAAAAGTTTGTGAAAGCGTAACCCATGGATAAGGCGACCCCTTCTACAGACTGCAATTTTTGGTCCTCAAAATTGGCTTATAGACGGTCATATACGGTACAGGAAATCCTGGCAACATGTCTACTGAAAGTAATACCAAACTGATGTTCACCAGAAACTTTGTCTCTGGATTACAGAAGTGATCCTCCTTTATTTTGCTTGAATATTGCTGACTGCAGCACAACTGGTTCAATAATGACAAATTGTATGGATAACAACTTTTTCTATTTTGCGAGTGAGTAGTTGGTATCCATAAACTAAGTCATCATTTCACTTCCCAACTTCTAAATTGCCACTCAGAGTTAACTCAGGTTCAGTCGGTCAACAGAAAATTGAGAATACAAATTTATTTAGTGTATACTTGAACACAATAGCTCTCACTTGTATTTCATTACATACATGTTACGAGTGTGTACGGAAGCTGCTGCGTGAACTGTGTCTCACATTGTTTCATTTGTTTTTCAGCTGGCGGACCCAACAAGACAATCCAGCTGGAGTTCAAGAGCATGTCGACAGAGTGCTCGTTTGACTTCCTGTTTGTGTATGATGGAGACTCACACACAAGCCCAATGTTGGCCAGCCTCTCAGGGGACAGTCACCCATCGCCTGTTATCGCCACTTCCGGATATGTAAGTAGCAAGATAGACAATAGTTTTGTGCCCAGAGCGTTCGTCTTCCAAAGGTTTGTTTCAGTCGTGACAATTTACATTTAGAGTTATCTAAGGATTGCCCTCATGAAGATCTAGGTTAGAATTGGTCTTCAGTAACCCATCATTATTGGGTTTGGATGCTTAGACTCTCTGACTTGCTTGATGCTTGTCATTGTAGATTAATGCTCATGATGTCAATCACTTAACTGTCTTGATATTTATAATTTATTTGGAATTTAATAATGGTGCACTGATCGATCAAATAATTGGTTTATTGATCGTTTGACAGTCAAAATTCGATTATCGATTAAAAAAGTTGCATTTCGGCAGACCTATCCCGCCACATACAAGATGCCGCCACGGGATGCATGGGAGAAATTGTCCCTTGTTGGGATTCATGAGAAAAGATGTCCCTCCTTGGAATTCATGTTGGGTTTTTTTGCCGTAATACAGGAAGTCAAGTTAATTTTTGCTTTCCAATGGAGCCGTCGTTTTTCTTATTTCTCAGGTAGGGGCTTGCGGGGTAATAAAGTTATTTATTTTGTATTGCTACACAATAGGAATTACTTATTTCATACAAGAAACATAGACATTCATGTAATTGTTTGTTTCAGATGTTACTGTACCTGTTCACAGACAGAAACTATATGCGTGACGGCTTTGAGACGAACTACTTCGTCTATGACTGTCCCTGGAACTGCACTGGGCGGACACTGCGTGAACCACACCTGCATCTGCGACAAAGAGTACACCGGTAGTGGCTGCGAGCACCGGCTCTGTCCTAACTCATGCAGCAACAGTGGTGTGTGTGATAAGTATGGGCAGAAGAAGTGCCTGTGCAACGAGGGATATACTGGGCAGAGCTGCAGCCTCTCCACTCATGACAACAGCGGGACAGGAAAGTGGTACACACTGGCCGAAAATGGCTACCCTGCTCATTACATCTCACACGGCTTCTTTCATGACCAGACAGAGTGTTTGTGGATGTTTGGCGGATATGATCTCAACAACGTCCTAGGCGATGTAGTCCGCTACTGCATGAAGGAAAACAAGTGGGAGAGTCTCACCAAATCTGGATCCTGGCCAGAGGGGCTTAATGGCCATGCAATGGCTGGTTTTAAAGAAGGGTTCTATATATTTGGTGGCATCCTTGCCAATGACTCCCATAGTAGCGAGTTGTGGTTCTTTAACCTGACCACTCTTGAGTGGACCCGAAAGCTTTAAACAGCACGGTCAAGCCGTTGCCTGTCACTGGTCACACACTGACCACAGTGGAAAAGTGGATTTATTTATTTGGTGGGAAGACAGAAGATAGGGTATTTATCGATCATATATACAGAATAGCCCCTCGGAGGGGGAACAATGGGAAAAGGTGCTGGTAAGGGGAGGTAACTACCCTCCAAAATGTCTCGTAGGACATACAATGGTGTATTACAAGGAAGCCAAGTCTCTGGTGGTGTTTGGTGGATACAAGCAGAAAAATTCCATCATTAGTCACAGAATTAATCAACTACACATGTTTCATATTGAGGACAATTACTGGTCACAGATCCATAATCAAGAGGTGAACCTGTCTAGTACTCCCGGTGATCGGGCCTTCCATTCTGCTGTCATCCTGGGCAATTACCTCGTCGTGTATGGGGGCAATACTCACCTTCACAACAGCCTGGAGATATGCTTTAACTCAGGGTTTCATTTCTATCATCTTGGCTGCCACATGTGGATGAATCATACTCACTTCACTGGTGAGTTCTCAAGTGTGCTTCCATAAGTTTTGTCCCCGCATAGCGTGGAACGGGGACTATGTATTCAGCGGCGTACGTACATCCCGATTCTTGTTAACAAGATATCTCATGAACTGTTGTACCCAATGTCTTCAAATTTGGTGGCAGTCTACATTGGGGGATACCCAGACACCAGTCGATTTGGGTGACCTTGACCTTGTTTTCAAGGTCACCACGACATTTTGACCACTTTTCGAACTCTTGTTAACGTGATATCTCATGCACTGTTGTATCCAATATCTTCAAATTTGGTGACAGCCTACATTGGGGGATTACGCAGACACCAGTCATTTCAGTCATCTTGTATGTGACCAAAAAATAAAAAGTAGTAAATATAGATATTCCATTCTTTAGCAGCAGGGGACATTGCCATATCAGTGACAAACACTTGTTTGTTTTATTTTTAACTAATATTTCAGGTAGAATGTTTAGGCAATAACTAGTGAATGACAGGGGAATGACAGATTATCTTGCCTGAGTTATATTAATTCTGTAATTAATATGACAAGGGAAAGATAATCTGTCATTCCCCATCACGAAGTTAATAAATTGTTTTAATTACCCATATCAGTTTTCGATCTAAAAACTACCACCATTATCAGCAGGATGTACAGCTGTTGTATGCAATAGTAACCCAAGAACCCCCAAAACACAACTATGTCTAGACTCTCGTTGAGCTGTAAAATCCATCAGCAGGATGTAAAACTGTTGTAAGCAATAGTAACCCAACACACTATTGTTTTCCGGACAGGTCTTTCAACTGCATCATTACCAAGGACTGGACGGTTTGGCCACATAGCAGTAGCAGCTTACGGTGATGTCATGTTGCTAGCCGGTGGCTACTCTGGAAAAGTCCATGGGGATCTCCTTGCTTACAAAGTGCCAATCGCAGTTGCTCATCACCAGGTAAGGTGTTTAGGACGTATATGATGGAACCCATGTAGATTTGAAGATTAACCGGATGTAAAATTGTGCATCTTATGCTAGTGTTGTATCGATCACGGCAATACAGTATTATCTTGTGATCCAAGGCTTGTGATACAACATATCGATCTCCTATACCGCAATGCATACAATACATTACATTTCAAGTTATATTTCAAGTCTAATTGTCTATTCAGTACTTTGTGAGACCTTGCCCTGCAATACACGACTGAATGCCCCTAGGTATACTACTGATCAAATTTTGAAGGAAAAATGTGTGACAGTGTATCCCAATATTCGACCACTTCTTTCTTCATATCCTCAGTATTTCTGTCCTTTTGGGTTTATTCTGTCCTTCCTTAGTCCCCACACATTCTCAATAGGGTTAACATCTGGGCTGTAGTTGGGCTAGTTTAAAATGTGAACACTTTCGTCCTACAACCACAGCTTTGTGTAGCCTGCAGTGTGTTTTGGATCGTTATCATGCTGGAAAATCCAATCATCTTCATACAGTGTTCGTATGCTGGTGGAAGGAGGTAATCATTTAGGAGGTCAACATATCGTCCCTTCGGTCAAATGTCCAGTGAAAGTACCCAACAACGTAATATGTGATGATATCCCACCCCACATGTGACATTTCGGGCGTTGGTAGATGGGTTTCACGGTATCTTTAGTCTAAAGTTCACACAGTTCGGAAAAAGCCAGACAGAACTTTCATCAGAAAAGAAAACATTATCCCAATCTTGATTTTCGTGGAGCCCTACATCAGTTTAAACGTCTTTTTTTTTTGTGCATCTTTTTTTTTTTTTATTCATTCAAAATCAGTTTTGCTTATCTCCTTTCCCTTTCGAATGGTAGTGGAACACTTGAATCCTTTGAAGTTCCCGAAGTGGACGTGAAAAAATACACTCACCCACGAGTTACCTCCCCTTTCTCAAGATAAACAGTCATGTGACCAGCCTTACTTGTCACTCTCCTTTTAAGCCCAAGCCGGATGTTGGGCAAGCACTGGAGTCCCATATACAGCATTATATCCTTTTTATTTAGACCCTATTCTTTGAAATTACGCTGTGTATGGATTTGGCTATAATAACTATGTATTATATGAAAAAATTGAAGAATTTTTTTTGTATTTGTGTCATATTTTCATTGTAATGTAACTTGCTTACATTTCATGAAATCTTGCAGTGTTTGCAGGCACAGGTTATCCGTGACTGATCCTCATCCCCAATGCCCTTCGTGCATCTAACCATGTTCTTCCAGCTGGCGTTGTACATATTGTGTTGATTTATCAAATCTACAGTTTAATCAATATTTGTCTTATATCTATAGGACGTGCCATGGATTGGGTGAGGAAGTCATCGCAAGTCACGGCTGATAAATCTGGAGATCAGTCTGCTAACCTTATGTTGCTTGCTACTGCAGAAATTCATAATACTTGAGTGTCGAGATACGTTGCAGGGGCAGTTGTCTCAGACGGGCTAAGAAGAGATCGGCTACAATGGAGTTGACACCGGCTCTTAGTAAGAAGAAGACTTCGTCTTCATCTACGTCGCAGAGGAGAGCATCTGTAGCCAGTTCGGAGGCTAAATCTACGCGGCCTAGTAAGTCAAGGCATCAGAAATCCTTCAACGAAGAGATTATACCTCCTCATGAAGTAGACGTATTTGATGAACCTCCGTTACTTCTACCTGAAGTACCTACTAGATCAGCGACTCAATCGTCTTCCACGACTACCAGATCGTCTCCTGCAACTGCTACAGCAGGCCATCTGTTTGACGACCAACCACCAACTTCTCAACAGAGTGAAGTTGAGGCACACAACTCATCAGCGTTCGCGAACGCTTCATCTACACCGCAGCAGCTTCAATCAACGCAGAACTTTGATCCAGGTGAATTCATGAGGCAATTCACCAACCAGATGATGGCCATGATGGAATGTAGGTTCGAGGAAGAGGCGAAGGCTCGACGGAACCTCTCATCTGCTGACAACGTGCGCAAACCCTCGGACATCTGCGCCGAACCTACTCCTCATAGATCTACGCCACAAGACTACGTTGGCTTAACGATACCCTTATGCGAAGGTCCACAGTCTGACGACTCTGTCATCATGGAGGAAGATAGAAGGCATGAGAAGTCTACTCACACGCTCGACATCTACATCTGCGAACCCTCAACGTTCAAGAAACACCTAAGGATCCATCTCCAACACCAAGCTGCTCTAGATCAAGATCACACATCTCTCACAGACGTTCGCGAGAACCAGGTTTACGGAAGCAGGATTCAACTTGTCGGGATGGATCTCAAGATAGATGTTCGCGAAGAGTAGCACAAGACAGAGGTTCAAGAAGAGAGGATTCACAAGACAGAGAGGTTTGCGAAGAGTTGTATCTAGAGACAGAGGTTTGCGAAGGGAGGACTCACAAGATAGACGTTCGCGAAGGGAGGAATCTAGAGATAGAGGTTCGCGGAAGGTTGATGCAAGAGAGGGAGGTTCGAAAAGGGATGACTATTGGGATACAGGTTCACAGAAGGATGATTCGCGGAGGCATAGTTCTACTGGACCGAGATATATCTAATGAACAAGCCGACTTCGTCTTCCCAGACTCCAAGGTTACAGCTTGGATAGTCAATGGATTGAACTTGGAGTCTCCTTCTAAGGATGTGGATGAAGTCTACACATATAAGATGTGCAATGACGACTTTGACTCGGTGACTATCCCTCCGATTGAACCTATATCCAAGGTACCTTCTAACCTACGCACAGCTTTTGAGAAAGCTGCAGACATCTACAAGGTTCGAGAACTCTCAGATATACAGGCAGATAACGGCAATGCAGACATCTGCAGGGTTATGCTAACCCTTAAATCAACAGGCAGGATGATGACGTTGACTCTATTACCATAATGGCTGAATAAAACGAAGCAATGATTAAAAGATCAACAACATGTGTGCAATCTGTACGTTAACAGCCTGCACAACTCTACAACCTGCACGAACCTTACACCTGTAGTAGGTTCAGTTTCGACGACATCCTACTTGATGAAAGGAATCCCTTCATCTACAGGGATGCAGAGGTCTTATCCTGGGTAGCAGATGGCCTGCGGATATTGTAGTTCACTCACTCACTCCAACCCAACAGAGACGCACTGCATATACGCTGATGACTTCGACTCCAATATGATATCACCTATTAAGCTGATATCTCAAGCACTGGAGAACCTCAAGGCGCACCTTCGTAAAGGGCTTAAGGTTAACAACGCCTTCAAGAATCCTTGAACGGACGTGCAGATGATATTATTAACACTTGTCACTCAGCCGGGGATTAGGATTTTATATCCTATCAACTAGATTCGACATCGGTATTTCTTCAAGATCCATACAGACATACGCCCTCGACAGCCTCCTTCATCATGCTGGCTTATATTATCCACAATGGGAATACATGATTAATATCGCTGAACAATATTTTATACTTGGAGGAACCCTTAATCAAGAGGTTTGTATGAGCAGCGAGAACTACGCGCTTTTACTCAACCAACTATTGCACCAGATTTTATGGAGGCCAACTTGCTACAACACCGGTGACATCATGCTTGGAAGCTGATTGGTCCATGTCAGACAACGCCTCCTACTGACAGAGCAGGCCAGCAAGTTTACTGACTTGTAAACAAACCCATTGTAATGCACGGGGCAGCCTTTGGAAACAGTATACAACTATGGCCTGTTATCATCATGGGAATCTAATAGATGTCTAGCCTTGACAGCAGGATAAACGATCTTTATCTTGGAAGTTGTCGCTGACGTAAGTACCTGTCCCCTGCGATAGGGGAGCCTGCCTTGCTATAAATAGACAACGCTTCAATGTATGCTGATCAACACAGATCGCCTCACACGATATAAGGGAAGAATGATATATCATCACTGCAATCAGAGGTTAGGACTTCCAATGGAACGTCGTTATCCGTTTGGAATATCATCAGCTCTATGGTTATTCTTACTTAATAACCAAGCCTATTGGCACCTATCTGCAGCATCGAGGTCACGCGAGTGCCGGTTATCTGACGACAGCATACAGGTTCTTCAAAGTGCCAATCGACTCAGACAGCAGCTGAACTTCACAATTAAGTTGCTCACGCAACTAGGATGACTAGTGAACCTGATGAAGTTGGAGTTAGAATCAAAACAAGATCTTCAATTGCTGGGAATAAGAATTATCACAACACAGAATTGAATTGTGGTCCCAGAATTGTGGGTCAAGATACAAGCCATGATTCCACAAGCAGTCATCTCTCCGTTAACACTACGAACATGGCAATGTCTACTCGGTCTGCTAACCTCGCGCAGGACTTGACTCGCACAGGAAGGTTACAACTAAGGCCGCTGCAACGGTTCCTGACAAAACATCTGGACAGTGTCGACCCTATCTTGCTGCCAGACAATCTCAAGAGATACCTACTTTGGTGGACCCACAGGTAGAACGCGTCTGCATGGAGGGACCTATTTACAAGAGCCGCCTTCAACACACATCTCTCACGTGAAGCGCATCGATACAAGGTTGGGGTGTACATCTCAACAATCAAGTTGCATCAGGGAAGTGGTCCTAAACAGAGCAGCATTTTCACATCAATCTGCAGGAGATGAAAGCCGTGATCAACGCCTTACAACTATGGTCCACACGGACAACTCTACAGTGGCTTTCTCCATAAATCGGCAAGTAACTCATTTATGATAAAGATCTTATCATAATCTATGGGTTGTTATGAGATATCTAGTAATAAGAAGATACTAGTTTATCTGTAGCCACATGAATCAACATGATTCAACTTGTCTGAGACTGAAGTAAGACAAGAAAGTGGTCCCCGAGTTATGCGGAAGTTGGAAGAATAGGATCATGGAAATGCCGTTTCCACAGTTCCCGTGTGTGTGTGTGTGTTTGAGCGTCGCATGATGCGTCGTCATGGGCGTCGCAGATAAAGGCAGCGACAATATCTGAGGCGTATTTAAGGACAGCTGATGAATCCACAAAGTGGCTTGACCCACCACCAATCCGTTTGGATTCTATAAGCAAAAGAAGATCATGAGTCAGGATAAGAAAAACATGTAATTTTTAAAGTAAAATTGATGTTTAGATACTTATCCTGACTCATGACGCAGGCCCTCCCCGACCTCCCCACTGGAAACACCGGATTGCACAGCAGATGCAAGTTCTTTGGCAGAAAAATCAGGAGAGAGTGACAAGTAAGGCTGGTCAAATGACTGTTTTTGCACGGGAAAAGGGCAAAAGGGAGGTAACTTCGTGGGTGAGTGTATTTTACGTCCGCTTCGGGAACTTCAAAGGGATTCAATTCAAGTGTTCCACTTCAAAAGAGTCAGGATAAGTATAAAATATCAATTTTACTTAAAAAATTACATGTTTGTTCAGGACTGGTCACCCGTGAAGGTCGGGTTAGAATGAACCTTCAGTAACCCATGCTTGTCGTAAGAGGCTACTAACGGGATCGGGTGGTCAGGTTCGCTGACAGGGTTGACACATGTCATCTGTTCCCCACGATGCTCATGCTGTTGATCACTGGATTATCTGGTCCAGACTCGATTATTTACAGACCGCCGCCATATAGCTGGAATATTGCTGAGTGCGGGCGCATTACAACTACACTGACTCACTCACTCAGGACTGGTCACTTTTTGGACACAACTAGCCCTTGGACAGGCCACATGTCAAAACTATTTTATACACTGTAAGTATATATGATTTTCTTCCTCCAGACTTTCACCGGTGTGAAAAACACAACATTTGACCATTGTGAGGGACTACATGACCTCTGACCTGTGTGTTGGTGACCCAGAGTGTATGTACTGTAGAAGTGAGATCATAGGATTACCGTTTAAGACACACTGCTATCATCGCACACGGAAAGAGGTGAGTTAGAAACAGTTCTGATTAGGCTCAGGGATTTCCAGCATATTTCACAATTCTATTTTTACCTGTAAGTTCAAATGTTATTATGCCAGTTCATGATGACCTCTGCTTAGAAAATACATTACAGAGTCAACAATTTAAATGTGATTAGTTTTTGACCAGTTATGGAAACTGATCAAACCCATAGGCCCCAGGCTAGATGAAATTACCTATGCCTAACAAACAATATGATTCTTTCAGTCCCCAAGGGCATTGAAGTATTTTGACACATGCTGTACATTGTTCAGTCTTCCTAATCCTCCATGTCTGATTGTTGCACGAGACATTTGGTGCAAGCTTTCAGGTCCCTTTTATAATAAATTATACGCAAAATTTCAAAATTCACACAATCTATATACTGTGAACTGCTGAAGATGTACTAATATTTGAATGTATTAAGGGCACATTAATGATTGAAATTTGAAAATCTTAGAGTATTTTGTTAGGATGTGATTGTGAAACAGCTGGGAATAAAGTCCATGACCCCTATGGTCTTTTTGAATTTTTATTTATTTCCATCTCTTAATTGGATTGATATCAGAAAATGTTTTAACTTTTCATTGGTTATCAACACCTGTCTTGAAAAGTGTCTTATCCCACATTTAAGGGAAAAAATACTTTGCTAGCGACATTGGATTGTCTGATCCGACTTGATTCTGTATAAGCCACTGTCTCAAAGGCTGAATATTGCTAAGTGTTGGGTTAAAAACAAATTACATAACCATTAAAGAACTAGACACTCTTTCATCAGCGGTGTTAGCACTTTATCAGTTGTTAGTCTATGTTAAAGTTTGCAGGTTACAAAATATCTTCGTTCTGCAGTCAATAAGGACTGGGAAGGTAATAATAAGCATGTGACATATCATGTTACCATGGTTACAGATATGCTTGGAGAGAAGTCACAGTGAACTCGTATCCAATTGTCCCGGTATCTGTAAAACATTACATTCATGTGGCTCGTGTGCAAGTCAAGGTCGTGGCGTGGATGTCATCAACTCCCCAAGGCTCAGCGTGTACAACGAGAAGTGCATGTGGTGTGTCAAAGAGGCCAAGTGTCAGAAACAGACAGGTAACATGGCGTCCTCAGTTTACCTTTCAGAATGGAACCCGTGAAGATCCGGGTTAGAATTGGTCTCCAGTAGCCCAGAGGCGACTAACAGGTGGTCAGGCTTGCTCACTTGGTTGAGGCATATCATCGTATACCAGTTGCGTAGATTCATGCTCATGATGTTGATCACTGGATTGTCTGGTCCAAACTCGTTATTTACAGACCGCCATCATATAGCTGGAATATTGCTGTGTGCAGGGATTGGTTAACATTTCAGGATTGAGCAAGTCGGGATTGGTTAACATTTCAGGATTGAGCAAGTCGGGATTGGTTAACATTTCAGGATTGAGCAAGTCGGGATTGGTTAACATTTCAGGATTGAGCATTGGTTTGAGTGATGACCCATCAATAAATATATGATCATAAAATGAGTTGGAATTTTAAGAACTTTTCAGCAAAACTAAAGCGTCACTACATGGCTTAACTGTTACCAACAATTTGTTCTACTCTCTAACAGAGACATATCCGCTAGGCCAGCTTCAGGTTTCACCAGACCTTGAAATTAATTTCAGCGTTTGAAATTTGGCAAGAAAGTTAAACATTTCTTTTATTTATTTTTTTCATTTAAGTCTTTTATTTCCCAATTCCATGTTATAAATACAGGATCACATATGTTTGACGAGCATTTAACAGACATATCATGTACAAATGAATTTCAGTGTTTACATATCACTGCAGAATTATTGCAGATGCCATGTACATACTGCATAAAAGTACAACGGTAAGATAGAAACAACATGGGCGTAAATGTTTGATTAATATACAAGTTGTCTTAATCTGCTACAAACAGTCAATAATGTTGCTGTATTGGACACAAAAGTAAGCTAATCATGAAGCCCCTAATTGCTTGTTCCAGATCCGAAAGGAACATGTGAGTCGGCCAACAACACTGTGTCGGGGCTGGAGGGCTGGTGGGAGGGACTGAGCGGAACCTCACCACCATAGAGCAGTGTGTGCTGGAGGACTACCCTGCTGGCCTCCACTGGATGCACGCTATAGGAGTCCCAAGAACACCACCTTTCCTGATGAAGTAAGCAATCTTGCCTTCTTTGACTCTCAAGATCACCTGGTGCACATTTATAAATCAGCAGTATGAACAGGGAACTATCCAAGCCTCTCTATCGCCATATAGCTGGAATATTGCTGAGTCTTTGGCATTAAACCACAAAGAAATATCACTGTAAATCTAGTGAACTTGTCAGGCAGTTTAGGATTGGAATTTTTTATGTTTTTCGAAAAATGGTTGACAAAATACGCGTTGCTTCTAAAAGCCATAAAATCAGTTACTACATAGGCTGGGAAATTTGTAATTCCAGTTTAGGAACTTTTGCTGACATTTGCTTCAGAGTTCTGTCGGATTATTGGCCTTTTAGCAAGTCTAGATATATAACCATGACGAATCCCTGACCATTAGTGTTACTGGATGATGATGATGATGATGATGATGATGAGTTCAGTACTGCGTGCCCAGAATGAGTTAGGAACATAGAGCACATTTTCCACACTCTTGTAATCAATTGCAGGTGAGCCTGATTCGCAAGGCAGAAGCTCGACTGAAGTTTGTGTACAACTTTGAAGGAGAAGTAGCACGGCCATTTGTGTATAGTGCTGACATTATTGGCTACTTGCATCCACTGAATGCAGTTCCTACCCCTGACCGCCAGCTGAGTCTGTACCATGGTATTCAGCAGGCTGAGGGAAAGCTCTACCTCAGCCGAGACGAAGCCAGGGATCACAAGGTCAGTCACAGCAGTTCAAACCTGAGGAATCTTAAGACCCTGCCCCCTTCCTCCATGCTGCCTTACAATCTAGTAGGGTTGCACACTCTCTGAATGTATGACCCCTAGCCTCATGCTTGGTAGCCATTCCAAAGGGTAGACACCTTTTTAATATATGGCATTTTACCTTATGCCTGATAGGCATTCAGCAGGTTTAGACACCTTCTGAATATACGACACTTTACCAGAACGAAGATACTTCTAAAATGGCTCATTGTTGTGACAAGAGGCCACTCTGATATTTTTATGACAAGGTGGTTTACTTTCAGGAACTTGTCTCACATGTGGAGAGCCAGAATGAATATACTTCTAAAATGGCTCGTCGTCGTGACAACAGTCCAGTCTTCCCCTACGTTCAGCGTGGCTTCAAGTACTACGTGGAACAAGAAACAGAACAAACAATAAAAAGCAGCCAGAACCTGAAAAGCAACGATATGTTCTATCCTTCATCACATACAAAACTGGCATGGAACCGAGAAATCAAAGCCACCTTCAACCAGCCCCGAGACATCACTTACGAGTTCCTTGAACCATACAGCAACGGTTCCTGCAGTGGCCATTACAACTGCCTGTCTTGTTTGACCGATGCCCTCTGTAGCTGGTGTCCAGCAACAGACACCTGCTTGAGACGCGACACTCTGAACAACGAGTCAGCATGTAATGGCCCTCATGATCCCTACCTGATAACCAGCATGGCTGAGTGCCCGTGCTGTGATTACTACGTCAGCTGCCACACCTGTGCTTCAGTAAGTATCATGTCAAATCTCTGTGGGTATACACACAGATGCCAACCACTCTGATTTTCAAACACAAAATCCACTCTCTGATTTGTCTTTAGAAAACTCTGAGTGTTTAGAACAAATTCTTGATTCTTGTTAATGCTATACAATTTTGTAAGTCACCAGTGATTTATTTGAGCTGACACCGGTAACAGTATTCTGAAGCTTAGCGTGTGATCATTTGGGTCTCGATTGTGTATATTGCGTGTTATTGACGACAAAGTTTCTCAAAGTTTTTCTCGAAGGCATGTTTAAGCCTGGATATAAGTGAAACAAAATGGCAGAGCCGGCTATGCACTCACCACCAACTTGCACCTTCTGTGACTCCACTTTCATTAGATTCAGTGTTGGCTTCTCTGTTACTTTCTGAACTTTGCAAATGTTTAACATTGTTTGCTGGTAAGTTTTTGTGTATGCTGAGTAATGTGATGTATCTGAGTTTTTTATGTATAACTCTCCAGACGGGTATGACACAATACATCACTGTTCTCCTGTTTCCCAGAACCCCCTGTGTGAGTGGGTGTCCGGCGATGGTCAGTGTAATACGAGGCGTGGACGTGTGGAGCAGACAATACGCAATGCTAGTGAATGCCATCCACCTTGTCACATGTAAGTCCACTCAGTTATTGCAGGGAACAGGTTTAAAGGCCGCATGACAAAAGGGCCCCAAAACGGAAAAGTCAAAAGGGCCGCAAGAAAGTCAAAAGGGCCGCAAACCCCTAGTCAAAAGGGCTGCATCAAAAAGTCAAGAGGGCCGCATCAAAAAGTAAAAGGGCCCCAAACCCCTAGTCAAAAGGGCCCCATATAAAAAAATAATAACATCTTTTTTCAACAGTCTATTATAGTAAAAGTTTATATATATCTATACAATGTATACTTTATACATACTAGTTCAGTTTTTAGTACAATATTTTTTTCAATATTTGAAAGAAAATGCTGACAAAGAATAGATGTATGTGATGGTTATTTATTTCACCTAAGTAGCAAAACACTTATCATATATGATTATGACAAATACTTTGGCAGAGAAATAAACAATCTGTCTGTCTATATCAGCAAATGCCAAAATTAGGTGGCATGCTGGCTTTTCCTCACTTTATTGATTATGTGAAATCTTATTATGTAACAGGACTAACAGACATGGCTTTCACCAGTTTGACTTGTCAAAATATTTACAGATTTAAATATGCTATTAGATTGTCATCAGGCAATCAGAAAGGTCGGTATGCAGGTGATATTAAAGTTTTTTATCTAGAAATTCTATTGATAGATTTGTAACACCTTAAATATATCACATATATAGGTATGTTTTTAAACTTAATCAAGAAATATTTGATCATGAAAATGATAATTTTTACTTATCCTGACTCATGATCTTTTGCTTATCTCCCTTTCCCTTTCGAATGGTAGTGGAACACTTGAATCCCTTCAAGTTCCCGAAGCGGAAGTATAAATACACTCACCCACGAGTTACCTCCCTTTTCGCCCAAGCGAGCACTGGAGTCCCGTATATGGCATTATATCCTTTTATATTTAGGTCCTATTCTTCAAAATTACGATGTATATGGATTTGACTATAACTACTATGTAGTATTTGTAAAAAAATTGTAGAAATTAATTACATTTGAGTTGTGTTTTCATCATCATGTAACTTTGTTTACATTTCATGAAATCTTGCAGTGTTTGCAGGCACAGGTTATCCATGGCTGATCCTCACCCCCCAGTGCCTTCGTGCATAAAACCATGTGTTTCCAGCTTGCGCTGTACTTATTGTGTTGATTTATCAAATCTTCAATTTAATCAATATTTGTTTTATATCTATAGACGTGCCATGGATCTGGTGAGAAAGTCATCTCAAGTCACGGTTGATAAAACAGGAGATCAGCCCTCAAACTGTATGTTGCTTGCTACTGCTGATGTTCATAATACTTGTGCTATGTTTAGTGCGTTACAGGGGCAGTCTGCTGGTAAGGGGGCCAAGAAGAGATCGTCTACATTGCAGTCGACTCCGTCTCAGGCTGAGAAAAAGACGTCATCCTCTTCTACAACGCAGAAGAAAGCATCTGTTACCAGATCGGAGGGCAAATCTATGCGTGCTAGTACATCAACGCAGCAGAAATCCTTCAACGAAGAGATATTACCTCCACACGAATTAGACGTCTTTGATGAACGCCCATTACTTCTACCCAAAGTATCTATGAGATCAGCGACTCAATCGACCTCTACAACTACGAGATCGTCCCCTACAACGGTCACAGCAGGACAGCTGTTTGACGAACTACCTCTTACTTCTCGGAGTGAAGTTGAGGCACAGAACTCATCAGTGTTCGCGAAGGCTTCATCTACACCGCAGCAGCTTCAACCTATGCAGAACTTTGACCCAGGGGAATTTATGAAACAATTCACCAACCAGATGATGGCCATGATGGAACATAGGTTCCAGGAGGAAGCGAAGGCTAGGAAAAGCCTCTCATTGACCTACACCGTGCGCAAACCTATGGACCAGTGCGAACCTACGGGCCTGCACGAACCTACTCCTCATAGAACTACGTTGGCGAACGTACACCTTTGCGAGGTCTCTACAGTCGGTCGACTCTGTCATCTTGGAGGATAGAAGAGATGAGATGCATACTCTCAATTCTACATCTGTGAGCCCTCAACGTTCGAGAACATTGAAGGATCCAGCTCCTACACCTAGCCGCTCTAGGTTGAGATCTCATATCTCTCAAAGACGTTCGCGAAGTCACTCACCATAAGACAGGGTTTGCGAAGAGAAGGCTCACAGCACAGGAGTTAAGACTCACGATAGGCGCTCAAGCAAGAGAGAGCTCACCTCACAGAGGTTCACGAAGAGATGTATCTACAGATAAAGGTTCGCGAAGAGAGCATTCCCAAGATAGACGTTCGCATAGGGAGGAATCTTCAGACAGGTTCGCGAAAGGATGATGAAGGTTTGAGAAGGGATACATGTTCGCAGATAGATGAGTCGTTGAGACCTAGCACTAATAATCAGGAGACTTTGGACTTGCAAACTTCCCAGACTCAGAGGTTACAGCGTGGATTGCCAACGGGTTGAACTTGGAGTCTCTTTCTAAGGATAAAAATGAAGTCTACACTTATATGATGCGCAACGACAACTTTAACTCGGTGACTATTCCTCCGATTGAACCTATATCCAAGGTACCTTCTAACCTACGCACATCTTTGAGAAAGCTACAGACATCTACAAGGTTCGAAAACTCTCAGATCTACAGGCAGATAACAGCAAAGCAGACATCTACAGGGTTCGCGAACCCTAGGGTTAACAAACCCTTACATCAACAGGCAGGATGTTGACGTCGACTCTATTACCATACGGCTGAATAAAACGAAGCAATGATGAAAACGGATGGTTTTGTCTGAGTTTAAAACTCAACAAAAAGATCTATAACATGTGCGATCTCTACAGTTTACAGCCTGCACAACTCTACAACCTGCACAAACCTTATACCTGTATAGGTTCAGTTTCGGACAACAACCTACTTGATGAAAGGAATCATCATGGGAATCTAGCCTTGACAGCAGGATAAACGATGTTTATTTTGGGAGTTGTCGCTGATAAAAGTTGGTACGAGTACCTGTCCCCTGCGATGCTACACTGGAGCCAGCCTTGCTATAAAGAGACAAAGCTTCGATGTATGCTGATCAACACAGATCGCCTGCGTATATATGATGTATCAACATATGATGTATCATCACTGCAATCAGAGGTTAGCACTTCCAATGGAACGTCCTACCATTTGGAATATCGCCAGCTCTATGATTATTCATACAAATAACCAAGCCTCTCGGCACTTATCTGCATCATCGAGGTCTACGCATTGCCGGTTATCTGGACGACGGCATACAGGCATACAGTGCCAATCAACTCAGACAGCAGCTGAACTTCACAATTAAGTTGCTCACGCAACTAGGATGACTGGTGAACCTGATGAAGTTGGAGTTAGAATCAAAACAAGATCTTCAATTGCTGGGAATAAGAATTATCACAACACAGAATCGAATTGTGATCCCAGAATTGTGGGTCAAGATACAAGCCATGATTCCACAAGCAGTCATCTCTCCGTTAACAATACGAACATGGCAATGTCTACTCGGTCTGCTAACCTCGGCGCAGGACTTGACTCGCACAGGAAGGTTACAACTAAGGCCGCTGCAACGGTTCCTGACAAAACATCTGGACAGTGTCGACCCTATCTTGCTGCCAGACAATCTCAAGAGATACCTACTTTGGTGGACTCACAGGTAGAACGTCTGCGGAGGGACCTATTTACAAGAGCCGGCCTTCGACACACATCTCTACGTAGACGCATCGATACAAGGTTGGGGTGCACATCTCAACAATCAAGTTGCATCAGGGAAGTGGTCCAAACAGAGCAGCATTTTCACATCAATCTGCTGGAGATGAAAGCCGTGATCAACGCCTTACAACTATGGTCGAGCTCACTGATCAACAGAATGCTGATGGTCCACACGGACAACTCTACAGTGGCATTCTCCATAAATCGGCAAGGATCTACAAGGTCACCAAGCCTACTACAGCTCACATTCCAGTTGTTTGACATCATGGAGGAGGCAAACATCTGGATAAAGGCGTGTCACATACCCAGAGCCAAGAACGTGCTTGCAGACACTCTCTCCCGACCACTGCACCCGTCACCTATGGAATGGATACTCCATCCAGAAGCATTTTCGGCTTATCATAAGGGAAATAGAACCCCCATGCATAGACCTGTTTGCCACGAGGTTCAACAAACAACTACAGACGTTTGTCTCACCAGTTCCAGATCCTCAAGCCTGGGCAACAGATGCACTGAACATATCATGGGAAGGACTAAACGCTTATGCGTTTCCACCACTGATATTACTACCGAAAGTACTGTTGAAGATCAAACAGACAAAAGACTTCATTGCGATGAAAGCTACTCATCCTCAAGTGGCGGAATATTGTGTCATCTTAGAGAGACCAGACATCTGAAAGGTTCGACATTATCTACATACCTCGCCACCATCAGTGCAGTGATTACCATGAAAACAGGCATCAATTTGACGAGAGTACCAGAATTACTTGCTCTGCTGAGATCTTTTAAACTGGGGGACCAGCAAAAGAAGTTCAGAGCTCCGGCCTGGGATCTGAATGTAATTCTACGTCATCTTACCAGTGATGCCTACGAACCTCTAGACCAGACTACACTCGAGCTGCTGACACAGAAGACTCTGTTCCTGCTTGCGCTAGCCACGGCAGCTCGAATATCAGAGATACATGCGCTGGACTTTGGTCGAACCAGATTTGACACAGGGCAACATGCTGCAGTTCATCTAGGACTTAGATGGGACTTCATTGTCAAGAACCAACTACCTCGTCAGCCAGATAGACAGTTCTACGTACCAGCGCTATCTACAATCCTCAGACCAGAGGATATGCAGGACCTATCCTTGTGTCCGGTCAGAGCCCTGAAGATATATCTTCAAAGACTAAGACAAGGAGACGAAAATGCAAGCGCCTGTTCATCCCATTCTCCACAGAGACATCTGCAGAAGTCTCAAGAACGACGATATCGTTCTGGATGCGAGCTGTCATATTGAGAGCCTATAAAGCAGCAGGACTAGAACCTCCTAGAGCTTCCAACCCACACGAAGTCAGAGCATTGGCGTCAACACTAGCTATGCATGGAAATTGCTCTTTATCAGCAATTATGGAGGGCTGCTTTTGGAAGTCTGATACGGTGTTTGCCAACCTCTACCTCCGAGACATAGCCACTGAAGACGTCTCAGGCATTCACCAATTTGGGCCTCTCGTTGTAGCACAGCTACTAACGGTTCCACAAAGGAGCTGAGTTGGAAAATCTCACCCTTTATCACGTTGACTTGTTGATAACTTTTACTAAGGTAAAAAAGTATTAGTATGAAAGTCCATGCGCACAGTCTAGGACAGGCTAGCATGAGTGATTAAAGATCCTGTATGGGTAAAGATCTTACCTGTACGTGAAAGGGTCGCAACTCATTTATGATAAAGATCTTATCATAATCTATGGGTTGTTATAAGATATCTAGTAATAAGAAGATACTAGTTTATCTGTAGCCACATGAATCAACATGATTCAACTTGTCTGAGACTGAAGTAAGACAAGAAAGTGGTCCCCCCGAGTTATAACGGAAGTTGGAAGAATAGGATCACGGAAATGCCGTTTCGCAGTTCCCATGGGGGGGGATACAGGACGTATCTAGGGACAGCTGATGAATCCACGAAGTGGTTTGACCCACCACCAATCCGTCTGATTCTATAAGCAAAAGATCATGAGTCAGGATAAGTAAACATATGTAATGTTTAAAGTAAAATTGATATTTTTATACTTATCCTGACTCATGACGAGAAGCCCTCCCGACCTCCCTGCTGAAGACACTTTGGATTTCACAGCAGATCCAAGTGCATGGGCAGAAATTCAGAATTCATGGGATTCAAGTGTTCCACTACCATTCGAAAAGGAAAGGGAGATAAGCAAAAGATCATGAGTCAGGATAAGTATAAAAATATCAAATTTACTAAAAAAAATTACATTATTTAAAACTGAACAAGTATGTATAAAGTATACATTGTATAGATATATATAACCTTTTACTATAATACACTTTATTTATATACACCCTTTTGACTAGGGTCTGAGGCCCTTTTGACTAGGGGTTTGCGACCATTTTGACTTTCTTGCAGCCCTTTTGACTAGGACCCATTATTGCAATGTTTACATGTTCTGTGTAGCTTTCCAATGATGCTACAACAAATGATTGGATCAGGGGCAAATGTGTTAGTACCATGGCTGAAAGGGTTGCTAGTATCTTTGCATATAATCAGTGTCACACAGGTAGGAATTTGGTGGCTTAGTAATCTTCTGTTGCCATGTGCTTCAGCTGTGTACTTCAGCTGAAGACAGGTTAAGATGGCCCCATTAACTATTGTTCAGTTGGGGATATGCTTGTAGCTGAGAAGTGGATTTGGGCGACTACAGTACCAAGAACATTTGGGTGGTGTAGTCAGTAGGCCTGTCCTTGTAGGAAGATTAATGAAATGGCCACTTTCACTTGTCTTCTAGAAGGGACATTGATACCAAGAGATCAATAGCACTCTGGATGATGTTCTCTTGGTATGTTTTGGAAAGGAAGCGATTCCCCTGATCTTCTTGATTTAATGACCATATTTCTAAAAATGCTATTGAGACAGAAACTGCAAATATTGATGTAATGTAAACAGTACCACATTTAGCAGACTGAAAGCTGTAAGCTCATTGTTTTTTACCACAAATGTGCAAAAGTTGTATGATCAAAATTATTTTTAAAACCTTGTAGGCGCACCACATGCATTGACTGCACCCACGGGCAGGAGAAGTGCGCATGGTGCAAGAACACCAAGAAGTGTTTGCCGTTCTCTGACTACGTCACACGTTACCTGATGGGGGAGTGCACAGGCTGGGTGGACAACGACCGCAAGGGCATCAACTGCAGCGACTGCTCCCACTACAACACGTGCAAGTCCTGCATCCAGAACTATGGGCATGGGTGTGGCTGGTGCGGCAGCACAGAGAACCCCACCATCGGGGGTGTGCCTCAATGGAGACTTCTCTGGTATGTCACGTACATCACCTCTGTCCCAGTGGGAGTCTTGGATTATGTCCCTTGCTCCAGTGTACATCCTGTGATACCTGTGCCAGTTTTGTATGAACTGTTATGATAATGTTTATAGGTGTATAGTAGGGGTGAAACGGTACACTCTTACCACGGTGCCGTATGTATTGCAGTACAAGGTCTTCGGTTTGGTCCGTTTCGGTTCGGTAAATGAGATATTTTCATAATGCAGAAAATTGACAAAAAGAGCCAAACCTAGATAGATTTTGACAAAATGATTCAATTTCTAGACATTTTAGAAACGTTTTAAAAAGGTTAATAAAATGACGGTACGAAAATCGAAAATACCAAATTGCATTACAGTATACTGAACCAAAGACTACTCTATAAAGGCTCTACTAATACTGTGGAAAAACGTTTCACCCGAGTTTATAGGGGTGAAGTTGCTGATCAGTGAAGGGGCGGTGGGGTAGCCTAGTGGTTAAAGCGTTGACTCGTCACGCCGAAGGCCCGGGTTCGATTCCCCACATGGGCACAATGTGTTAAAGAACCACTAAACTTTGTTTTTTGTTACTCTTTTAACCATTAACACCAAATTTATTCTTTAAAAACTTGTGGTTAATTAATACCGAGCGATTAAAAGTGGCCAAAAAGTCGCCTGCTTCCCTCTCGCCCGCCAACGAAACCACAGACAGGTTACGTAACTCTGTCGCCAGAGCACTGCAGTGACGTCATATGAGGAACGATTTTCAGTTAGTTGTATAGAAAGTGTGTAGCACGCTCATCATTTTGATGATTTCTCGACATCAACCACTTTACATGCCGAATCGCTGTTGCTTTGTCATCAATTGCTCCTAGGGGTCGGGTGATGGTGTCACCATGCACAGATTTCCACAGGACCCCGCAGTTCGTGCTAAATGGGTTATGTTTGTGTGAGCGGTTTAGCCGCTGTGGAAGCCTGAAACGATATCTTACTTGTGTTCAGATCGCTTCACGGAAGTTAAAGAATCAAAACTACTTACTAGTTATAGTAAAATATGTATATGATTGATGACCATAAAGATTTTCCATAACACAACTTGTAACATAACGATTTCTTCCTCGAAGTGAGGTTGTGGTCAAGTAACAATAATATTGTAAGTAGTATTATATTGACACCCACCTCGCTGCCAGAGAGAGAAATTGTTATGTTATCACGCTTATGTCATGCAAAAATCCTATTGGCCATCAATAAAATACATATTTTACTACCAGTAGAAAGTAGTTTTGATTTTGTAACTCAGTGAAAAACAAACCTAAATAGCATTTATCCACAGACTCATGGATGTTCCCGACAGGGCTACCATTTTGAAAATCGTAAAGTCTGGTAGAATTAATGAGATTATAGTTTGTTTTCATCAAGTTAGAAAATCAAAACTACTTTCTACCTGTGAAGTTAAATATGTATTGGAATCATAACCAAAAGGATTTTGCATGACACAACTTATAACATAACGATTTCTTCCACGGAAGCCAGGTGGGGGTCGAGAAGTCACAATACTGCGCGCGATAAATTTCTTGCTACATTCCCATGGTTAATGTCCACTCACCAGTATGTAGATACTAGTCAATGTGCGCCTTTATATTTGGTCTTATAATCCTAATTAGTTTATTATCATACTTTTATGCATTTTGAAACTAAATAAAAGCTGACGATCTGCTGATACTTATAGTGAATTTATAACAGAACTGTAATATCTAGACATTTTATAGTTTGCCAATGTGAATCATAATTCGCATTACACACACCCTAGTGTATGTCGTCTGTCTCATTACACTTCACGGCGAAAAACAATGATTCTGTTGAATGCTACACAAAATGAATAAAAACAAAATGCAAATATTAAAATTAAAACAGATTAAAGTTATAGGAACAATATCAGGCCATTACCTTGTTTGAGGAATGTATCCATCAATATCCACAAAACTGTTCCAAATGATGTGTCTTTTAACAGTTTTAATATACTGAAAAAGTGATAAATCTTTTCAGGTATTGGTGTATAGTCTCATTGGTCACCCAAGATAGCACACCTGGCAACTAATTCGCGAATGTCCGCCTTTCATTAAAAACAGTAATTTAGTTAGCCAATAATGGGCAATCAATCAATGTATTGCCGGTTAATCTTTCTTTGAAAGAAGGACGTTGTTTTACGCAGAGACAATCGACACGCAGAGTGTATTCAGTATAGATTAGTAAATCTACATACATAAACACTACCTTTGACAAAACTGTGTAAGATAAAAGTAATTAATCAATCAGCGTGTTATCGGTTAATCCTTTGATCGATGTTTATAATGTTGAATATTTACTCCAGACACAAGAAATGCCAAATGGGAACCTTTGTCGGGTAATCTAAGTGTGTTACCACTAATTATACCTGTTATAAATTCATTAACTGACCATCATGAATGATGGATGAATTTCTAAGACTGATATGACAAGTAGGTTCCTGTTGGACAGTTCACAGATGAACAGTGGGGTAAGGTAAACATGGAATGGTGTGTTTCAGGTACCGAAGTATGTGCCCCCTCTGGCCGGCCACAGTCTCACTGAAGTCGGGGATGCCATGCTGATTGTGATCGGTGGCTTCTCCACAGAAGACTACTTCTCAGACATGGTGTTTGAATACAAGGTGGATGAGAAGAAGGACATGAGGTGGAGGCTGTTCGGGATGGAGCTCCTCCGTGGTGCTATCCCTGTTGGTGAGTGGACATGGATATTCATCTTCAACCAAAGGGTGCTAGTCCTTTGCAGTTAACTGTTCTAAGATGTGTCCCTTGAGTGTGAATTCCAGCTCCAATTAATGATAATATCACTGTCTGTCAGTATTACACCTGACCTCATTGGTTGTCCTTGTTTCACATTTTGGATATTTCCAACCTGAGGTATAAGACCAACTTGCTCCTAGGCTTTAGCCCAGTAGTTAAAGTGTTTAGTCATCATGCTGAGGTTCCAGGTTTGATTTCCCTCATGGTACAATGAGTGAAGCCCATTTCTGTTGTCTCCCATAGTGATCTGTGAAATTAGACTTTCTCACTTAAAGAATTTGAGGGTATGACCAATCTTCCCTTTGAATTTCATATTTGGAAACCCAATTGATTGCTTGTAGTGTATGGTAAGGGGTTAATGTCTGATCTGTGTCACATACAGTTTTGACCCGTGAAGATCTGGGTTAGAATTGGTCCCCAGCAACCCATGCTTGTTGTAAGAGGTGACTCATGAGATCGGGTGGTCAGGCTCGCTGACTTGGTTGACACATGTCATTGGTTCCCAATTGTGCAGATTGATGCTCATGCTGTTGATCACTGGATTGTCTGTCCAGACTCGATTATTTACAGACCGCCGCCATATAGCTGGAATATTGCTGAGCGCGGCGTAAAACTACACTCACTCACTCGATGCTCATGCTGTTGGTCACTGGATTGATTATTTACAGACTGCCGCCAAATAGGTGAAATATTGCTGAGTGCGGGGTTAAACAACAAAACAACCAACCACATACAGTTTTCCTCCCATGTAAAACTGAAATTGATATGGAAATTAATTCTGTTCACTCATTCTCTGTACTTGTTTCTCTAGCTACATATTCTTGACTAACTATTGATACTGCCTATTACAGGAGACAGTAGTTGGTGGTATGACCTTACTGTGTGCTGTGTTTTCAGGTCTGTATGGCCACAGTGCAGTGTTTGAGCCCATATCACATACAATCTACGTTTATGGAGGCTACATGTACAAATCCGGCAGCTGGTATGTGTCCCGTGACCTACTGCACGCCTATGACGTAGTTGCTTCAATGTGGAGTTTGCTGGTTCCGGAGGGGAATGGCGAGGTGAGATATGTGCTGAAACTATAGGTTTACACGTTACAAAAGGTGTTCAACTTCGTTAGTCAGACATTCAATTTGAGCGTTACTCAAAAAAGCTTTGTATTCTATTGGAACTAAAAATATGGATTGTCCTTCAAAATGATTTATGTGTGTATTTACAGGTCTTGATTTGGCTATGTAAAATATGAACCATGGCAGCCTTTTGTTGCAAATCCTTATACTTATGTACAGATGTACTGAGTGCATGTCAAAATATTTCTGATTTGTGTCTAAACCCATGTGGACACAACGTTGATCTTTAAACACATTAAATATCTCAAAGCGTATTTTCAGTACTAAGCTAGTAACCAGTTAATGTTGGGTTTTTTGGGACTTAATGTGATCAAATTGTGTGCACATTTCAGCTTTAATGAATTTATGGGTATAGGATGCAATTAGGCGTTTATGTCAATGTGGAATTCAGATCAATTTCCTTAAACTGAATCCCAATTCATCTTCTCTTGCTTTTATATTTTGAAAATATTTTCTCTAAAGAAGCCTCTGCAAACAAAAAAGGACTGAAAATTACATGTAACAAAATATTGTTCATGTATGTGGTATTCTATGGTTCAAGAAAGTCCTATGACAGTGGATGACATGGAAAGAGTGGTCTTGTATAGCTTAGATTATTTACACAACCCTGTCATTTGATGTGAATATTATTGAATCCAGCATTAAACAACAAATATTGTCAATAATTCTTGACAGCTTTGACAAAAAATGAGTGTGATTTTCGTCCGTTGAAGGTTACTGCCAGGGCCTTTCATACTGCCGTGCACTTGGAGGACAAAATGGTGGTCATCGGTGGCCTGGAGGCAGACGGGAGTCGCGTTGGACATCTGCTGATTTACAAGTATCGCTGCAACACTAGGCACAAAGTTGACAAAGGTAACAAAATCAGTTTTCCTTTTTTATGATAACTGGTGTCAAAATCCTCATTAATAATGATGAGTGATAATGAGTGAGTGGTAGGGTGGAAGAGAGGGAGTGTATTGTTGAACCCTGAGTCTGTCTTTGTGTTCTGTGGATCTGTGAAGATCCAGGTTAGAATTGATCTTCAGTAACCCATGCTTGTCGTAAGAGGAGACTAATGAGATCGGGTGGTCAGGCACGCTGACTTGGTTGACACACATCATTGTATCCCAATTCTGTAGATCGATGCTCCTGCTGTTGATCACTGGATTGTCTGGTCCAGATTCGATTATTTATAGACTGCCACCATATAGCTGGATTATCGCTGAGCGCGGCGTAAAACTAAACTCACTCACTCACTTGTGTTCTGTGATACTGGTTGAAGTTCTGTGACACAGGAGAGGATATATGATATTGATGCACTGTGATATTGTCTGAAATTCTGTGATATTGATAAAGGTATTGTGAAGTTGTTACAATTACTGTACTATTGTGATTTATTATCTACGAGGGCAAAATTATTGGCATTCATATTTTTCATAACGATGCCTTGGGGCAAAATATCACTTTGTCATGGTGACATGACGTCATGAACAATGCTATATGTCATGTTTCCTCCATGACGTTGCGTTCTACATGCAGCGATGGCAGTTAGCCAGTCTATGTTTGAAAGTAGATTTGGATTTATTTTCCTCTTTTTGACGACTTTGGTAATAAATAAAGCATTATATTCATGCCTATATCATACTATGTTCACGACACTTGTGCCGAAATATCTGTATATCCCTCGCTTTTGCTCAGGAAATAACAACATTTAGACACTTGTGTCGTAAACATAGTATGACATGGGCACTCATATAATATCCTCTATATATTGTGATGTACTGTGATATTGATGCAAGTTCTGTACTATGGCTTGCAGACCTCGGAACAGGACTTGAGGCAGCAGCAGTTGTGGGCATCAAAGCTGTTGTCAGCGACAATAACATCTACCTCTTTGGCGGCTTCTCTGGCACAACAGTTGGCACTATGTCTCGTCTTACTGTTCCTGATGATGTCTGCAAGCTGATCGACACGAAATACTGCAATCTGCAAGGGTGTTCACTCTGCACCAGCGTGGTGGAGGGCAAGGAGAACGAGTCCATCTGCTATTCCAGTGATGGAGAGAAACCTGAAGGGTAGGAGACTGAACAGATTCTTTTTTCCAAATTTTATCTGCCAGGGCTATTGATGTGAATAATGTTTTCCAGAGAAGTATAGTTAGAGGCCATTAATGAATCATGTATTAGAATCAGTGCATGTTTTGGGATTTATTAGGGACTTCAAACTAAGAGTCCTTGGTGGGCAAATTGGGGAAAAATTCATGATATTTTTCAAAGTTGGATTTACTAAATGTTTCTATTTTCATAAATTAGGAGGAATTGGGAATTTTGAAATTTAAAAAAAAAGAGAATGTATATTGTCATTTGCATTAAATGTCTAGATTAATCTCAGGCAACTTGTGTTTATTAGTCAACTTTGGCCTGTATTTGAGAACCATGGGCAGAATAGGCCCTACTACTTCTTCATTCTTGTGGTGGTGGGGTAGCCTAGTGGTTAAAGTGTTGGCTTGGCACGGCGAAGACCGGGTTTGGTTCCCCACATGGGTACAGTGTGTGAAGCCCATTTCTGGTGTCCCCGCTGTTTTACTGCTGGAATATTGCTAGAATTGGCATAAAACTAAACTCACTCACTCACTCTACATTTTTGCCATGGAAACAAAAATTGAGGATTGGAAGGACACAATGTATGAGCATGGTGATTTTGTGTGTCATGGGATGACATGGATTGTTGGTCAACCACTTGTTTGCCTGCCACAGACTGCCATTTACAGACTGCCATAATAAAGCTCAAGCTTGCAGATTGCTGACTAAAATAGTGAGTGAATGATGATGTTTGATGGTTGTAGTGACATTTTCTGTTGTCAGTTGTACGAGTGAGGACAAGAAGCTGAAGTGTAACAACCTGTGGTACAACAGCACCAACTGCTACAGATACACCTCCTGCAGCCAGTGTCTGGCAGTCTACCCTCAGTTCAAGGACCAGTCTCCGGTAAGCAGTGTGCGACAATCACGCCAGCCCAAGACTACTAAACTGCCAAGTCAATTCCCAATTCTGGTAGTCCTTATTGATCTGAATGATTTGGGAGCTGTAATTCTGAGCTTGGGCCTTATTCTCGAAATGTTTGTAGCCCTAAGCAGTGTAGGAAAGATAGTCCGTCCCAACGTCCGAGACGGGTGAATTTTGTGGAGGACGGGTTAAAAAAATATCTAGTCCGTCCTCATGTCGGGTCAATTTTAGCAAACCAATGACATATATATAATGATTATAACCTTTTTGAATATTTACTGCCGAAGGTGTTTTATTTATATTTGGAGGACAGGCTAGATTTTGGCAGGACTGGTAAAAAATTTGACCTGCCAGTCCTGTGGACAGGCTAGATTTTCTACATCTTTCCTACACTGCCCTAAGAATTCTTAGCTTTGATCGTAGCCAATGTGTTAAGAATGGGCTTAAGAAGTTTGTAGGGCTATGAACGTTTCGAGAATAGCTAGCCAGGTCTCTTCAGTTTTGCTACATAAATAAAAGCGACAGAAAAGTTAGACGTGTTGTTTAGTCTCAGGACCAGCTGCAAACACAAACGAGTGATATAATGTGTCCTCTGGTTCTTTGGTATCACCGGGGGCGGTGGGGTAGCCTAGTGGTTAAAGCGTTGGCTCGTCACGCCTAAGACCCGGGTTCGAATCCCCACATGGGTACAATGTGTGAAGCCCATTTCTGGTGTCCCCTGCCGTGATGTTGCTGGAATATTGCTAAAAGCGGCGTAAAACCAAAACTCAGTCAGTCAGTCTTTGGTATCATCTGTTAAGGAATGAGTTCCTAAGACCAAGTAGTGCAGTGACGTGTAACTAAAGTCTGTCAGTATGTTCACCATGTCTTGAAGTTCATAACTCTTCAAGTGTGTGCATGTTGCTATACAAGAATGTAGTTGAACGTGACCTCTTCTCAAATTGTGTACAGATGTTGCTATTTGATAATTACAGACTTTCCCATTATAGTTTCAGTTTAGGATTTTTGATTTTTCTTGTTTTGTTTCTCTTTCCACTGGGGACGGTAGGGTTGCCCAGTGGTTAAAGCATTCGCCCGTCACACTGAAGACCCGGCTTCGATTCCCTACGAGGGTACAATTTGTGATCCCAATTTCTGGTGTCCCCCGCTGTGATATTACTGGAATATTGCTAAAAGCGGCGTAAAACTATACTCATTCACTCACTCACTCTCTTTCCACTGAACACTATAGCCAAGCAAAGGGATGAAAACATGAAGTAATGTGGAAGGACAAAACTTATTGACAATTGTATAACATATAGCTGATGAAACTAGCTAATGAGTATGAAAACCCTGTTGAGATAGGTAGTGTTTGTTAGTATTACACACTGCTTGTTCCTTGTGACGGGGCGGTGGGGTAGCCTAGGGGTTAAAGTGTTTGCTCGTCGCGCTGTAGGCCCAGGTTTGATTCCCCACATGGGTACAATGTGTGAAGCCCATTTCTGGTGTCCCCCACCATGATATTACTGGACTATTGCTAAAAGTGGCATAAAACCATTCTCACTCACTCACTCGCTCATTCCTTGTGACAGAAGTGCCAGTGGTGTCGTAACTGTCCAGAAGGCAAGTGTATCAGGAAGGATGCTGACTGTAAAGAGGAGACGAAGTGTAACGGCCAGCAGGACTCCATCCACACTGCCAAGAAATGCTTCCAATACTTGTGTCCCTACTCTAACTGTGAACGATGTACTGAACATGAGAGTTGTGGCTGGACCAGGAATGTCAAGAGATCAGGTGAGTTGTTAGGATGGATAAAAGCAACAAGACTCTTCCAGGTTCATACAGGGTCCATTGTACAATTCTGATTGTGTCACAAGTTTGTGTTTATTGATCATCATTCAACAGTGCCCAAACTGCCCAATGATTAAGCAAATGTCTCTAGTTCTATCAAGCTTTCAGACCTGATCAAAATGTAAAAATCACCTTTTTTAGTGCCACTATTCAAAAGCCAATATTTGCCATAAGAGATGGCTAATATAATGCAGTGTTTCCGTTCTCCGGTATATGCCTGAAAATCGCCGGTAACATTTGTTGGGGACCGGTAAATTGAAAGCCAACCGGATACTGCGTCCGGTAAATAATTATGTATTAAAATAGAAAAATCATGGGTAAGCGAAATCAGTCTTGGCTGTGCTTTCATGGTCGCAAAAGTTGTTATGTTTGGGAAATACCCAGGCTAAAAAATAACTTTAAAATGAGTACTTACAGTATGGTAATAGGATATGACCGGCAAATTTAATTCATGACCGGTAAAATTTTAGGTTGCCAGACACAGTGTCCCATAAATAATTTAGTCAGCGGAAACATTATAATGGTATCTGGTGTACAGGCATATGTCAATGCTCATAATGTCGACCATTGGATTTTCTGATATCGGCTTGTTTACTTATAGGCTGCCGTCATATGCATGGCATATTGTTTAGGTGCAGCGTTAAACAAACGAGAAAGGGGAACTTAAACTAGACTATTCGCTGCCTATTATTACGTACAAATGTCGCACACATTTGTGTTGTTGCATCGTCGGCAGTGGTGACGTGATTCAAATCATATTGTTACGTAAGTTTGAATGATGTCACAAATGAGGAGTTCCTGATGCTGAAACGCCCGGCTGATGACACTTTACTGCTGTACCTGTAATCAGTGTCAGTGAGAGTAGACAGAAAAAGCATGTGGACCTTTTGGTTTACGTTTGTATTTACAATGTTGATAAACATCATGTGTTGGCCAATTTCTGGGTTTTATTGAGTATTTGAAGCACAGGAATATTTCATTTGAAACCTCCGGTTAACGTTGTTGGTTCCAAATAAATTGCCGTGCTTTGAATACTCAATAACACCCGGAAATTGGCCAACACATGATGTTTATTACCTAAGTGTTGTGTATAAGACAAAAGGCAGGATATTATTAACCTTACGTGTTGTGTATAACACTGAAGGCAGGATATTATATATTGATGCTACAGGGGAGAGCAACCGCTTCATCAGTGGAGATCCGATTTATGACTGGAACTGTGTGGCAACATCTCTCCTCTCCAAGAAGGGGAACCACAGTAACTCCATGCCCCCCAACAACTGCACGCGGCGCTGCTACACCTTCAAAACCTGCGACATGTGTCTGGCCTCAAGTGGAGGGGAAGGGGGTTCTCAGGAGTGCATCTGGAGTGAGACTCTACAAGAGGTGAGTCCACAATGTCCTTACTTCACCCACAACCCCATGCCAGTACAAGCCATTGATAAGAACCAGTTGTCAGTATGAGAATTGCTGCAGCCAGATATGTACAGGAATGTTTATATCTGCTGTGTAACACATTCACATTCTTTGCTGTACATATTTGCTTGTATTAGTTGGGCCACAATGCAATTATTGTTGGTTCCGATCTGTCGATTGTGTTATGTTCTTCAGGACCAGTCATGTTCGTAGGTTTTAACAAAAATGCAGATATTTCAAAATGTCGGTCAGCTCCTGGATCAAATGAAACAGGATAGCAATGTTTGAAGCCAAAAGGTGTCCTTGGTGAAAATGCAGGAATTATACTAAAGTTGGTTTTAAACCGTGCCAGCAGTTTATCTTATATTTTAAGTATGGCACCAATGTTGGATAGGGGGAACAGAATAAGAATGGGGAGGTCCCAGAAATGGCATGCTGATTCCGTGGTTGCAGAAGGCAGAAAATTGGGACGTCCCATGTACAGCTTGCTAATTGTATTGGGGGGCAACAGAATGAGAATTTCAGGATTTCGATAGTGGCATTTTGGTTTTATTGGGGGAAAACAATAAATGAAATGGGAAGTCCCAATTGTAGGAGGTTTGTTGTTGAACAAGAAGTGGGAGTGCTCAGTGGATGACGGAATAAGAAGTACAGGTTTGGTGTCTGTTGTGTGATCAACTTGCAACACTTGTGTCTTGGGGCTTCATATCACTTTGCATGGTTATCATGATTAAGATGAAATTCTTACAAGACAGCATACAGTCACCAGTCCTCTCCTGTATATATGCACTCCACAACTATCCTGTATATTTGACTGTATCTTCAGTAACCCATGCTTGTCATAAGAGGTGACTATGGGATCAGGTGGTCAGGCTTGCTGACTTGATGGACATGTCATCGTATCCCAATTGTGTAAATCGATACTCATTGTGTTGATCACTGGATTGTCTGGTCCAGACTCAATTATTTACAGATCGTCGCCATATAGATGGAATATTGCTCAGTGCAGTGTTAAACTAAACTCACTCACTCACCCGTGACTGTTTGTTACATTTCAGTGTATGCCTCCTGCCTACCGCCCTCTTCGATGCTCATTTGGAGAATGTGGGTTTGTCATCCAACAGAGGAAAAATAAAACCCTTCAACCAACTGCTCGTTGCCCTCTGCCCTGTGGCAACCACACCAAGTGTGCTGAGTGCATTACAGCACCTGGGTGTGGCTGGTGTGCATTCGGGGGACAGAATGGCCTGGGGGTGTGCATGAAGGGGGGACGAGCTGGACCATCTGGCGGGGCCTGTCTGGATGACCATCGGATGGAGATGCACCTCAGTTAGTACCGTTTCCATGTAGTAATTAGAGAAACTCTATGTGCTGAGACACTGCCAGTGTTCCAAATATTTACTTATCAGAGCTTGCAAAAAGGCAGTGAAAGCCAAAAGATATTTGCCAGAACATATGAAGCACAGCTTACAATACTTGCATTTCACAACCTTTATATTACTATCAAATGTGTCATTGTGCTTTAATGTTACAGATCAAAGATACAACCAATATGATTTTGGGGGGAATTATTATACACATACGATTAAGAGAAGGCTTTTACACATGTTCTCCAAAACACACAGTAACTTGATTTTCCATTAAATATTGACCCCAGCCATGTAGATTTGCATTTAATACATGAACGCGTTTTATTGTTCCAACTCTTTACTCTTTGTTTCTGATTTGTTGTAAAATGTTGATAATACAAACTGAGAGACTCTCTTTTCTACTAGTTTCAATAGTTCTTTTGTTCCCAATTATTTTTATTTGTTTTTCCGTGAAAATGACCCTGAACTGCTACACACGCTCTCCACTGTTTGACGTGTTCAGTATCCAAGGTTACTTTTGATTTGTGTTTTGCTTTGTTTCTGATCAGTCAGTTTTGACACCTTGCTGTTAATAGGGGTCTGTGATCTATTTAAGGAAAGACGGATAAATTTACAGAAACACAGTCCGACGGAGTTGCTGGTGCCCACATCTGGTCCTTTGACAGCTGCCCACCTGAGAATGAGTGCCTCAATGGTCACCACACCTGCAACGAGAGAAGACTCAGAGCTGCATTGACACTCCCTCCCACTTCAAGTGCGAATGTAAGAGCGGATATGTGGCCACTCAGCAGTAAGTGCCTCTCCTGTTTTTCTACGAATACAAGGTGCGGTGGGGTAGCCTAGTGGTTAAAGCGTTCACTCGTCACGCCGAAAGATCCAGGTTCTATTCCCCACATGGTTACAATGTGTGAAGCCCATTTTTGGTGTCCCCCGACTCAATGTTGCTGGAATATTGCTAAAAGCGGCGTAAAACCAAACTCGCTCACTAGCTCTACAAATACAACGTTCAGAAGTTAGAAAAGGCAACAAATTTAAGATCTGCCTTGAAAAGGTCTTTACTTGGCAGAGTCGCCTTGAAAACACATTGATTTGTAAACTAGCCTTTGAAAGACCAGGAATCTATCAAACAGGCTTGACTAAATCTGACAGAATGCCTTGATAATGTTCTGGCATTCAGTCTCAGTATTTGAGTTTGTTTCAGGGGTGTGCTTGTGTAACCCTGTGTGTTGTGTGTCACAGTGCCACAGGGTTAATTGGTAACCTGGTGGTTAGAGCAAACGCTTGTCATGCCAGAAACCCTGAAACGATTCCCCATGCGAGTATAATGTTTGAAGCCAATGTCTTGTGTCCTCTGCTGTGATATTGCTGGAATTATACCATACTCGCTCCTTCGCTCATAGTTCCCAAGTGTTTGAGTTTGTGTATGTCCCGGAGAGCAACTGTATGTCACAGTGTGTCACTGGTCACTGTATTCCTATATTTGAGTTTGTGTATGTCCCAGAGAGTAGCTGTATGTCACAGTGTGTCACTGGTCGCTCTATTCCTATATTTGAGTTTGTGTATGTCCCAGAGAGCAACTGTATGTCACAGTGTGTCACTGGTCACTCTATTCCTATATTTGAGTTTGTGTATGTCCCAGAGAGTAGCTGTATGTCACAGTGTGTCACTGGTCACTCTATTCCTATATTTGAGTTTGTGTATGTCCCAGAGAGTAGCTGTATGTCACAGTGTGTCACTGGTCGCTCTATTCGTATATTTGAGTTTGTGTATGTCCCAGAGAGCAACTGTATGTCACAGTGTGTCACTGGTCACTCTATTCCTATATTTGAGTTTGTGTATGTCCCGGAGAGCAACTGTATGTCACAGTGTGCCAGTGATTGCTCTATTCCTATATTTGAGTTTGTGTATGTCCCGGAGAGCAACTGTATGTCACAGTGTGTCACTGGTCGCTCTATTCGTATATTTGAGTTTGTGTATGTCCCGGAGAGCAACTGTATGTCACAGTGTGTCACAGATTGTTCTATTCCTGTATTTGAGTTTGTGTATGTTCCAGGGGTGAGCAGTGTGGACCAGTGTGCCACCAGCGCTGTAATCAAGGCAAGTGCGTCCATCCTGACCAGTGTGAGTGCAACTTCGGTTGGGTCGGCGTCAGCTGCAACACGGAGTGCCAGTGTAACATGCACAGCAACTGTGAGGATGAAACAAAAGCTGATAACTGCACCCAGTGCCTCAACAATACTCAGGTAATACACAATAGAGATAACCTGTGAAGATCCAGGTCAGAATTGGTCATCAGCAACCCATGCTTGTTGTATGAGGCAACTAAGAATGAGTAGTCAGGCTGTCTAGCTTGGTTGGCCCATGTTATTATCCCCCGCTGCAGGTTTAGCGCGTAGCGGGGATATAGTATCAGGCTCTATCCGTCCGTCCGTACATACGTACGTACGAATTGGAATATCTTAAGAATGTTGACTAGTTTCTTTTCATATTTGGTACCTAGGTTCATCACAGTATAAGAAAGGTCCCAGTCAGGTTTGGTGACCTTGACCTTAATTTCAAAGTCACAAGAGGACTTTAACGTTTTACCCTTGTCAGCGAGATATCTCAAGAACTGTTCACTAGATTTTCTTCATATTCAACACCAAACTTTATCTAGGGAAGGCGCAGGGCCCAGTTGATTTGGGTGACCTTCACTTGATTTTCAAGGTCCTAGTGACACTTTGAAGATTTCAGTGTGTTAACCTGCATGTTATGCTTGTCAGCGAGATACCTCAAGAACCATTCCTGGATTTCCTTCATATTTGACACCAAGCTTCATCCAGGGAAGGCGCAGGGCCCAGTTGACTTGGTTGACCTTCTCTTGATTTTCAAGGTCCCAGTGACACTTTGAAGATTTCAGTGTGTTAACCTGCATGTTAAGATGGTCAGCGAGATATCACAAGAACCATTCACTGGACTTTCTTCATATTTGACACCAATCTTCATCTAGGGAAAGTGCAGGGCCCAGTCAATTGTGGTGACCTTCACATAATTTTCAAGGTCACTGCGACACTTTGAAGATTTCAGCATGTTAACCTGAATTCACTGGATTTTCTTCATAGACTTTCAAGACTTCCCTTGAATATTTTTCAATAAGCAATTTCTTTAGTACCATTTTTGCATATTTCATCCACTATGACATTCATGTCAAGGTCGGGGCGGTGGGGTAGCCTAATGGTTAAAGCGTTGGCTCGTCACGCCGAAGACCCAGGTTCGAATCCCCACATGGGCACAATGTGTGAAGCCCATTTCTGGTGTCCCGTGCCGTGATGTTGCTGGAATATTGCTAAAAGCGGCGTAAAACCAAACTCAGTCAGTCAGTCATGTCAAGGTCAAAGTCAGTCTTGAAAATATTTGTGTGTTTGAACAACTAAAGAGCAAGATGTCAAGAGAGGTTGACTGGTCCTGTTTTTGTTGACATTTAACTTCATCTTAAACTTTCATTACTTTTTTAGTTTGATTTGATAATTTGCGGCAGTGGATTATGTCACCTTAGTGACAATGCTTGTTATATCCCAATTGTGTAGATCAATGCTCATGTTGTTGATCTCTGGATTGTCTGGTCCAGACTTGATTATTTACAGACCGCCGCCATATACTAGTAGCTGGAATATTGCTGAGTGTGGCATTAAACAACAAACCACAAAGCCCAATAGCAATAGATAGATACATGCAGTACAGCAACACCTGAGAACAGAACAAGACCTGAAACTACTCAACAACAAAAGTAACAGATGCATGTTCTTATTAGACATGGTGAATGTGGAACATTCAGGCAGTAATGGAAATTGAGGTGAATTGTTAGGGTGAGAAGTGATGAATGAGTTTCTGTTTCAGGGAAAAGATTGTGGAGAGTGCAAGGAAAACTTTGTGGGCAATCCGAAGAAGGGAGGAAAGTGTATACCTTGCCATCAGTTCTGCAACAACCATACTAACAAGTGCAGGCTGGATGTGAGTAGTCGTGGCACCTTGTAACTGTGCTGTAGTAGCACGTAGTGTTTGGGTGGCAGAATATGCCTGCCTTATGTTTCATGATAGTCAAGGAACAAAACTGGTTAGACATGATCTCAAACAACCCTGATCATAAGAGGTCACTTCATGGATCTGGGGCTCCTTTTACAAAGCAACCTTTACTAAGGTTAACCTTAGCTCCCATTCTTTAACATTACACTAAGGCTACCTTAGTGACGTACGATTACCTTAGTGCTTTGTGAAAGGAGGCTCTGGGCCCCGTTCCACAAATCTATCAAAGCGCTATGAATGTCGTAAGTCTTTGCTACAGTATAGGAAGTCTGTTTTGTACGAGAAAGTTACGAGATCTTAGGCTTACAAGAGCTTTGTGAAACAGGGTACAGGTGGTTGGGCTCTGTGATTAGGCAGAGAGAGTGTTAATATAACCCAATGGAGGAGAGTGTAAATCAGAATATCATGAGATTGTCTGGTCCAGACTCAATCATACATAGGCCACTGTACTTGGATTGTTGCAAATTATGTTGGCATCAAAGAAGCAACACACACAGTCAAGATACAATACATGGCAATACTTTGTGTATATTCCATGAGGAAGATCTATTTTCGAGGCATTTAAAGTTAGTCTTGTAGATATTTTGCATCATTTATTACCCTGTTCTGAATTCTTGACCTGTGAAGGCCCGGGTTAGAATATTGATCTTCAGTAACCCATGCTTGTCGTAAGAGGCGACTAACAGGATCGGGTGGTCAGGCTCGCTGACTTGGTTGACACATGTTGTTGATCACTGGATTGTCTGGTCCAGACTCGATTATTTACAGACCACCACCATATAGCTGGAATATTGCTGAGTGCGGCGTAAAACTAAACTCATTCACTCACTCACTCTGAATTCTTGTCAACCAATTGATAGAATGACCCACTCAGCAAGAGCAGACGAGGGCCAACGGAGGATGAAGCTATATGTGTGGACTGCCAGCATAATACTCAGGGCGTGCACTGCCAGATGTGTATGCAAGGACACTTCAGACTGCAGGAAGAACCCAAAACTAAAGAGTGCACTGCGTAAGTTGTAACAATTGTCACCATCGCTCTGATGTGATGTTAATGGAATATTGCAAAATGTGGCATGAAACCATACTCACTCACCCACTGTTAATCCTCTGTGTACAGTATGTGAAGCCCATGCTTGATGGCCCTCAGCAGTTGCAGAATCCGCTTTCCATGCTCATTGTTGTGTATGTGATAGGAGGAATTAGGACAGATATGAGAAGATAATTTGGTCCCAGAGAAGGCGTATATATTTGAATTGAGGTTTTTGTTCAGTCAGTATGTTGGGGGCATTGTCAGGCATCAGTGTCTGTATGTTACTGATGTTTTCAGGTGTCAATGTTAGTATGCTACTGATGTTTTCAGGTGTCAATGTTAATGTGTTGCTGGTGTTTTCAGGTGTGAGTGTCAGTATGTTACTGATGTTTTCAGGTGTCAATGTGTTACTGATGTTTTCAGGTGTCAGTATGTTACTGATGTTTTCAGGTGTCAGTGTGTTACTGATTTTCAGGTGTCAGTGTGTTACTGATGTTTTCAGGTGTCAGTGTGTTACTGAAGTTTTCAGGTGTCAGTATGTTACTGATGTTTTCAGGTGTCAGTATGTTACTGATGTTTTCAGGTGTCAGTGTGTTACTGATGTTTTCAGGTGTCAGTGTGTTACTGATGTTTTCAGGTATGTTACTGATGTTTTCAGGTGTCAGTGTCAGTCATGTTATTGATGTTTTCAGGTGTCAGTATGTTACTGATGTTTTCAGTGTCAGTATGTTACTGATGTTTTGATGTTTCAGGTGTCAGTATGTTACTGATGTTTTCAGGTGTCAGTGTCAGTATGTTACTGATGATGTCTGTCAGGTGTCAGTATGTTACTGATGTTTTCAGGTGTCAGTATGTTACTGATGTGTTTTCAGGTGTCAGTATGTTTTCTTACTGATGTTTTCAGGTGTCAGTATGTTACTGATGTTTTCAGGTGTCTGACTGATGTTTTCAGGTGTCAGTATGTTACTGATGTTTTCAGGTGTCAGTATGTTACTGATGTTTTCAGGTGTCAGTATGTTACTGATGTTTTCAGGTGTCAGTATGTTACTGATGTTTTCAGGTGTCAGTGTCAGTATGTTACTGATGTTTTCAGGTGTCAGTATGTTACTGATGTTTTTTCAGGTGTCAGTATCTAACTGATGTTTTCAGGTGTCAATGTCAGTATGTTACTGATGTTTTCAGGTGTACTGAAGGTGTCAGTATGTTACTGATGTTTTCAGGTGTCAATGTTAGTATGTTACTGATGTTTTTGTCAATGGTGTACAATGTTTTGTTACTGATGTTTTCAGGTGTCAAATGTTAGTGTGTTACTGATGTTTTCAGGTGTCAATGTTAATGTGTTACTGATGTTTTCAGGTGTCAATGTTAGTGATGTTACTGATGTTTTCAGGTGTCAGTGTGTTAATGTTTTCAGGTGTCAGTGTGTTACTGATGTTTTCAGGTGTCAATGTTCAGTGTGTTACTGATGTTTTCAGGTGTCAATGTTAGTGTGTTACTGATGTTTTCAGGTGTCAATGTCAGTATGTTACTGATGTTTTCAGGTGTCAATGTTAGTGTGTTACTGATGTTTTCAGGTGTCAATGTCAGTATGTTACTGATGTTTTCAGGTGTCAATGTCAGTATGTTACTGATGTTTTCAGGTGTCACTGTCAGTATGTTACTGATGTTTTCAGGTGTCACTGTCTGTATGTTACTGATGTTTTCAGGTGTCAATGTCAGTATGTTACTGATGTTTTCAAGTATGTTACTGATGTTTTCAGGTGTCAATGTCAGTATGTTACTGATGTTTTCAGGTGTCAGTATGTTACTGATGTTTTCAGGTGTCACTGTCGGTATGTTACTGATGTTTTCAGGTGTCAGTGTAACGGCCACAGCAACATGTGTAACCGACAGACTGGGGAGAGTTGTCTGTGTCAGAACAACACGGAGAGCAAGTGTGACAAGGACAGTACAGAGCCATGTTGGCAGAGACAGGTAGGGGGGCAATGTATCACAAAATTATCAATATGTCACTATGTCCATTTTATCACCTTCAAGTGCCAACTGGTAAGCAATTATCTTGACTCAGGTATGTGATACACTCAGTCCTGAGATCCTGAATGTTGTTGAAATAAGCAGTACATTAACACAGCCTTGTATTCACATAGCATTAGGTCTGGTAAAAGAATAAATAGGACATAGATGTGACGTGACTGGGAGATTAGATGAGGTTTTAGACATAATATATTACCATATTGACATATGCACGAATTTCATGAAGTTTGTTGTCTTTTGCTTTCAAATAGGTACTTCATGTATCTGGATACCAATATTTGAAAGTGTATCACACATAGGTTCACAATGGTGGAAGTATCTGAGGAGACCATGTCGTCTTCTTTAAATGGAGCATTTGATTGTGTTGCAGTGTTCTGAGTGTCGGGAGTACTTCATGGGGACCCCCACCAACAACCATCAGTGTTACCGCCAGATGACTGTAGACAAGGAGTATTGCTTCGACCCGGAGACACAGAACAACTGCAACCGAGAACCTATGGCCCTCAGACAAGGAAGAACGGTCTTTTTTGCAGTCCAACCAAAATATCTGAACGTCAATATTCGTATTACAATAGATGTAACGATGGGAGGTAAGATTTAATGTTGACAGAAGCCCTGTCCAAAATATTTGACCGTCATTATTCGTATTTGAATTGATTTGACAATGGGAGGCAAGATATAATGCTAACATATGTCCTATCTAAAGTATTGGATAACCATGGAAATTGAGACAAAACAAGTCTTGTCCATGAGAGAGTACAAAAATGGGTATTTGCTGGCCACAATGGTTTTACTTATGAACATCATTTGTAGTCAGAATTTGTATTGCTTAGGGAGTGTTTTCGCTATTTACAACCTGCACTGGTGCATGTTAAAAGTTCCTGGTGCAGGTTACCTTCAGTAACGGTTTGGTGTACCCCATAACCCCTACATACCATTACCCCTACACCCCAGTACCCCTACAATTAGTTAAAACAACACACAGCATTTACCTGTCTGGCATAATGGACTGACCCAAGGAGAGATTAGTGCATAGAGTATACAGATTGGGATCAGCTAAAAGTTGATTAGTTTCATGATGAAAGATAAACCTCTAGTGAGTAGAACAATTTTACAAATTGGATAGTGTTTTGTGTCAAGGAAATTTAGGATCAGCTAAAAGTTGATTAGTTTCATGATGAAAGATAAACCTCTAGTGAGTAGAACAATTTTACAAATTGGATAGTGTTTTGTGTCAAGGAAATTTGGGATCAGCTAAAAGTTGATTAGTTTCATGATGAAAGATAAACCTCTAGTGAGTAGAATGGAAGGTTTCATTCAATCCTAACAAAACAAAATCAATACAGTTCAGTAGAAAACTAAATAGAAGCATTGAACCTGATCTTACAATGAACGGTGTGATAACCAAGACGTAGATAATCATAAGCATCTTGACCCTTCAAAATAATTGTTACTAGGATATTCACATAAACTCTATGAAACGAAAGTTAGCCCACTGATTAAATGCTCAAGAAGTTTGAAATATCGATTATCGCATAAAAGTTTAGAAATTATCTACAAATCTTTCATCTTACCGACGACATATGCCAGATCATTTCTACCTGATACAAAAAAACTGTGGAAATCCCTAAGTTCGGAAATTCAAAATATTGATACTTTATCCCGATTCAAAAACTCGATATTAAGACAATATAACAAAACTATTATTTTTTATCTAAACTGATTTGATTTGAATGCTGATAGGTTTGATAGACATCATCGACAGCCCCTCGTGCTCATGTGGACATCCAGTCGAAAATGCTGTGCATTATTTCTTTACATGCAATAAATACACGGAATTAAGACAAAAATCATATTTCTATTTAAAGGGGTTTAGTATCAACACTGTACTATGGGTATCAACACTGTACTATGGGTATCAACACTGTACTATGTACATTGAATGTTAACAATTAATTGTTAATGTTCATCAATTAATCATGATGACAACTTATTGTTAATCCTTATTAAAATCTTGATGATGACAAATGATGATATCAACCTTCATTAAAATCATTCTCTCAGTCTTATAGCTGTGTGTTGTTATGTCTCTTAAGTGGATTAGTCCATTGTATGGAATAGGTAACAGGCAGGGGATTAACAGTGCAACAGACCGTAAACTATGTTGTTGTAAGCTGTAGGGGTAGTGGCATGTAGGGGTAATGGGGGGTTACCTCAGTAACAGGTTGCACTCCGTGCAGGTAACAATAAAACCTCCAACATCTTATAGCTGTCATTGTGTGTTTTAAATGGGAAGTAAGTGACTGTAAGTAATGTTTTTCTCTCCACATGACTTGTTACAAGCATGAACATTTGTGTACTCATAAATCCGTTTCGTAGAAGTTATATAATTGAGATTTAGGAATAAAGGTAAGGCAAAATTGAAACAGAATCATTAATCATGTATCATCATGGGGTCAGGTTCTGTTGAATGTATCTGATACTGAGGATTGTTATGAAAATTAACAAATATTTTTGTTACCTAATAGAACCAGTGACATTATTTTAAGGTGCAACCAAAATTTTGATGGTGCAGCCAAACCTATAAGCCAGGTTGCACTCGGTGCAGGTACTGATAAAACAACAAAATTGCACCCTGTTGCTTCATTTTGCACATGTATTTGTGTGACTGTTTTGTACATACAAGGACAAGTCAACTGCTAAACTGAGGTTTCTGTTTTCCAGGGGTGGATGTGTATTTCTCTAACAAGGAAAACACATTCCGTGTGATAGTTGGGAAGGGGACAGGAATCCACTCAGTAGACATGGACAAGGAAGCACTGGAAAGCAAGTTATCAGCTGTATCTGTATCACAAGGGTTCTTCCAGGACGAAAGAAAAGCCAATGATCTGAACACTTTCATCACAATCTATCGACAGAACACCATCCTTAGAGTCCGTGATGTTAGATTCCGACTTATTATAACCCTACCCCGTGACAATCATGAGCTGCGAACAGCTCGTTTCTACTTGATTCTGAAAAGCCAGGGTGATGGAAACCATAACGTGACATACGGCAGTTTGTATTTCCGCCAGGATCAGCCTCACATCGATCTGTTCGTCTTCTTCTCTGTCTTCTTCTCCTGCTTCTTCCTCTTCCTCGCCATGTGTGTTATGTTGTGGAAAATGAAACAGGCCTTCGACGCACGGCGCACACGCCAACTACGAGCACGGGAAATGGAGTGCATGGCATCACGGCCATTTGCCAAAGTTCTTTTACTAGTGGAGCCTGAACACTCCATCTCAATGCCAGCTATGATACCTAAAAGGACTCGTGCAACGAAAATCACTCGAAATATTCACCAGATCGAAAGCCCACTTCATATCCCCACGTACCGGGATGACCATTTGAACATTAATCCCATAGCAATAGAGCCAACTGACGACGGCGTAGCAGCAGTCGGGACAGTTCTCATTCAGTTACCAGGGGGGAACAGTGTGCCCTCAAAACTGTGTCTAGGGTCTGCATTAACAATGCGAATTAACCCACCAATTTCTGCAACTAAGAACATGCGGCGCAGGCCGAGTGCATCGTCTTGTTGATTGTTGCTGTCATCGTGCATGTGGATGAATGAGACCAAATCTGTGTCAAAGTGAATGGATTCAACTTGTGATTCTTGGGAATTTTGCAGATTTCACATTTTACATTTTTTTCCAGAATGTCTGTTGCTGTTCTCTTTACCATTTGTAATGGTTACACTTGTGTCGATGACCTCCAGTTTGTGTCTGTGGGTTACAATTGTTACATGTGTGTCGAAGACATTTCAATCTCTGTCAGTAACCGGTTACTATGGTTATGTATGTGTCAAAGACCACCAATCCTAGTTGGTACTAGTGACAGTGGTTACGATCTGTCAAAGACCTTCAATTTGTGTCCTTGGATACCAGTTAGCGTGGTTACGATGTGTCAAAGACCTTCAATTTGTGTCTGTGGATTAGCTTGGTTACGATGTGTCAAACACCTTCAATTTGTGTGGTACCAGTTACCAAGACTACGATGTGTCAAAGACCTCTATTCTTTGGCTGATGGTTTGAGAGCCGTCAAGCAAATAAGGGAGGAGTAACAACTGCCATTTCACGACATGTTTCTCTTGTGGCACAGGTATCTTTCCAGTATCCTAGCCCATATTTAACCTCGGTTTTTTTGTGCAAGGGAAATTTTTTGGTGATGATTCCATGACATAATGTCACTGTCATGGCAAACTGTTCCCTCCGAGATCCTTCAGTGTGATATATATTAACAAGAATTACTTCAGAGATAGAACTTAATAAGCAGAAATGCCTTTTTAAACAAATACTCTAAATGTTGTGGCTGATCTGCATGGAAAGTTACGTTCTGTCTCTGTAAATTAATTGTAATGGCATGTTAATTTTACTTTTTTATTCAACAGTTTGTTTTGAAATGTTGGTAAAATTTCACATTATGTCATATCGATATTTAGCGATTGTCATAATACATCATGCCATTTTACGGTGTACAGAAATTTGTAAATCTGACTGAGGTAATTAAGGATTTGCTTTTCACCTGGAAGTGTCACATTGTATCATGGGATATCAACATACCTGCCACATAAAAGAAATTTGCTTATGAGCAAACAGTTTGTGAAATGATCATGACGGACATTGCACTAAAGACATGAAACATGTCATTATTTGTAGACTTTGCACGATACGTGATGCAGCATCACTTGAGTAGCATGGGCTCTTGACCAGTTCTGCAAGTGCCTTCCTGAGTAATTTGAATAGTCTGTTCTGATGAAAATCACACAGAGAATACAACATAATGCAAATATACAACATTGCTAGGACAGAGGTGCATATTTCTGACACATCTTTATCAATGTCGATTGTTAATTTTGCAATGAGGGCCCTGTTGCACAGAGAGATCTTAGCTTTATGGTGAATGTAAGCCGATGTGAGTATGGGACGTTCGATCACCTTAGCACTAGGCCTGCTGTGAGCACTGAGGCCCTGGGACCTGCACAAAGCTGTCGTAGCGCTACGACTGTCGTAAGTCTATGTTACAGTATAGGAGGCACAACAGGCATTGCACTACGATATCTTTGTGAAACGGGGCCCTGTTTTACTTGTCTGTGTGCAAAGTGATCAGTGCATGGCCATTTTGCACCTTTTTGCTCATAAGTGTAATTTCTGTAGTAGGCCGGGGCAGGGCCCATGTGTGAGAGGACTTTGATATACGTGTCATGTACGTAGTGGCAATATTCAACAACAGATATGCACATTTGTTAGTTCAGATGTCGGTTTACTAAACAATCCTGTCTTTGCTGGACGTACGAAGGCATAAGATGATTTCTTGTAAAATATTGATTGTACTTGTTTATTGCAATGTCAATGCAGTTACCACGGTAACGGATGGGTATGAATGCTTGTAATGAATGCCTACTGTAATACCAATCTCAAGTATTTCCAGCTATTTCTGGGGCTGTCAGTGAATGTTTCAGCATCTTGGTAGATTAGGCCACACTTGTATTTTTTAGTGTTTACAATTTATTTGCAAGAAAATCATCATGAGTAGGTCAAAATGAAAACAAGAATCTTTTGTATCTTAATTAGTGTATTGTGTTTGATGAATAAATATTTTGGTTTGTCAGTAAGTGGGAACAGATATTCCAGTTTTTTTATTCATTTTCTTATTCTGTGTATTGGGTCTTTGCATACTATTGAAGTTTTCCCTTACGGATAGTGACTGATCGTTTTGCTAATAGCTATATCAACCTCATGTGAGAGGTCACAAAATACACATTTCCTACAGTAGTTGCTTTTTCATACAACAATGCAAATGATTATGTTTGAAAGTCAATTTGTGGAATGAACTGGACTGATATATAATGCATTTGAATTTGTAATAGCTTTGTACACTGGTATACGATAACACAAATTACTTAAATCATTTGTTTGAATATGGTGCTGAAGGTTTTAATCATTGACAGCCCTACTTTTTTGCTGACTGTTCCAATTAATCCTTGGACATACTGGGCGTCCATTTCTTCATCAGTCTATTATTACTACAAGTTATGTTCTCAGAGAAGGGCACTCAGAGATAAGCTTGAGCTGGATCTGATATTTGTGAGCTAGGGACTAGGGCCATGATTGATGGTGATTCAGTTCTCTCACAGCTCGTCAGTTTATAGCCCAGAGTGATGCAGATCATGCAGGTTTGCTACTCTCATGCTAATAGTTTTGAGGGAGGTGGGTAGCCTAGTGGTTAAAAACCGGGTTCGATACCCAACATGGGTACAATGTGTGAAGCCCATTTCTGGTGTCCCCTGACGTGATATTGCTAGAATATTGCTAAAAGTGGCATAAAACAAAACTGTTGGTGTAAAGTAAGAAGATAAATGCATTGGAAATATTTTGAATGCACTATTAGAATTAAGGAGGTGGTGGCCAATTTGGACATGGATAGTTGGAACAATGTCAGTGCTACATGGCCTTGGTAAAAGCAGATGGCGTGAATGAATGTGGAAAACATTTGTTTGACTTTTAATCAGTTCTAATTTGTTACTACTGTTGCGTTTCAAGACATACCACATTCCGCAGAGATTTGTTACAGTTGCCCCAACCCAAGATGACTGGGTAGGTATATTACCTAGGCAGTAGCAGAACATAACATAACTCAGGACTGATGATGTTGGTGTGTCAGTAAGCAATTCAGGTTCTCTTACAATCAAATCAGTGAAGTTACTGATAACCTGTTTTATCTAAATATTAAAAGACAATGCCAGGGAATAACTAGTCTTTAATATCTTGATATAGTGTAAAAAGCAAAGTTGTTATGACAATTACATGACTAGATCACTGATTTATGTGACATGAAATTTGTACTTGTTATTAAGCAAATCAAATATTGAAGATGGAAACATGTTTCTAATCTGGCCTGTTGAGTTTTGGCAGGTCTGCTTTTATCACAAAGGTCTCGGCCAGTTTTCTCGAAACAAACTTAGGTTATTACTCAAATTTCAAACCGAGTTTGATCATTTGAAACAGCCGAGTTTCTAACTCAGTCCCTTTTAAAAAATTACTAGCAGAATAATAAGCTTTATTAATTTTGATAATAAGAACATTGTGAAAAATGGAACAATGAGTTTATAATCGATTTCAGTTGAATTCGGAAAATGCATTTTGCAACGTAAATTTTAAGTTTTATTAAGTGATATCCCAGGCTTAGTTTGTTTTGAGAAATTGGTCCCTGGTGTATAACTGTTTCATGACATATACACTATAGTAGAGAATTATATAGCAGTGTGTTTGTGACCAGTTTGATGTTATGGAAAGAGAGGTTTGTGGATTAACAAGGTCCAGGTTTTTGAGATTTGTACTGTAGATGTTAAGGGTCACATAAAATGTTGTTAGTGTCTTGTCTTGTGAAAACGGAGGATTAGTGAAGGATGGCGTACAATAGATTCATATCTAATTGTTAGTATGGGGGCTGGAGGGAGGGAGGCAATAGAGTGAGGAAAGGAGTGTTAAGTTGATCAAATTATCGTTTTTAACATACCTTAGACCAAATACTATATCCCTGATGATGTACACAGTAGAATGCCATTTTAGGTCACCTAACTTTATAAGTGACCCTTTGTTCCTCTGTCTGATGATTTTTGACTGAATGAGGATTTTGTATATGAGGGAGATTGTATTACCTGTGGCTGTGGTCATGTCTTGAAATCAGCTGTTGTCATTCATCCCAGCATATCCATGTCATGCAATTCTTTCAATATTCCATTGTTTATCCATCTTTGATTTTATCGGTTGTGTCAGCTTTACACAGGTATACTTACAAAGCAATTAGTGAAATACAGGTGATCCTATGTTGGAATGAACCTATTTAATGAAGCTTAGACATGAAACAGTTGCATCTGTTGAGATTTTCTTCGATTTCATGATCACGTTTAACACATTATGATCTTTCATGTCCATATTTTTGTCAAGATTTTATTGCAAAAAGGTTGGTTTGAAATCTCTCTGTTCTAAAATATAGACTGCATAATGTTCATATTTTGATTGAATCTCATCACATGATTCAAAGTTCTAGTGTGTGAATGTACAACTAAAAAATGTCTTGTACCACTCATTTCTGTCATATTACAATAATTACTCTCTCAGGGGCTGTGGGGTAGCCTAGTGGTTAAAGCATTCGCTTGTCACGCCAAGGACCTGGGTTCAATTCCCACATGGGTACAATGTGTGAAGCCCATTTCTGGTGTCCCCTGCATGATATTGTTGGAATATTGCTAAAAGAGGCATAAAACTAAACTCAGTCAGTTAATCTCTCGTAAGGACAGCCTGTTTGGAAGCCTAGTGGTTAGACAGTTTGCTCATGGAACCCCTAAGTTCAATTGTCCACATGGGTACAATGTGTGAAGCCAGTTTCTGGTGACCTCGCTGTGATATTGCTGGAATATTGCAAAAGCGACACAAGGCTGTACTTCTGTCATGTGAAGCCAGATCAACTATAGAAATAGGAACAAAATCAAGAGCTATATTCTTCTGTGTCTGTAGACATGTCCAGAGAGCTGCTGTTGTCCAATTCAGTTAATCTCTCTTATCTGTAGTAATATGATAGATTTACTACAATAATGTGAAAGAATTGGGTGGTCCTTACTTTTTTTAAGCTGTATATCCCATGTCATTATCAAGTGAAGCTTTTGAAACAAATACCATGTTCACAATATTTGAGGTATTAGAGGAGTGAATGCCTCAAGGTTTAGACAAGTGTTTCATAGAGGAAAATGTGTTTTCCTTCTTTCTTCACTACGTATCATGTCTCTGAATTTGTTTGTTTTTCTTTTTGTTTTGTTTTGGTTTGATTGTTCATTGTGAACTTCAACATCAGGCCCCGATTTCTCGAAACAAAAAGTTTTTACTCAAATTTCAAACTGAGTTGGACAATTTGAAACAGCTGAATTTTTAACTCAACTGCATTTTTTAAATAGAAAAGCCCAAACAACTTAAGTAATCTATCCACCATACTCAAATCGTCTACTATGTTTGAGTTTAATATCGATTTTAGTTCATTTTGGGAAATGCATTTTCTCAAATTTGAGTAAAAACTCTAACTTAAGTCGAAACTAAGACTTAAGTTTGTTTCGAGAAATCGGGGCCTGGACCTGATCCAGCATTGTTCTGCATTTCATCCTGAGTTCCAGTCAAGTCAGTTGTTAAATGTTCTAGTCTACTATTTTGTTGATGTGAATGATTTAATGTGTGGACACTAGAGGAAATGTTTATATGTTCAAGTTCCAATGATGCTACATGGCTCAATACTTGTAAAGCTTTGTCCTCCCTTCCTTGCATGTGTCCTCCCCATGTCCTCTTGTATATACACCTGGATGTACACAACGTGCATAATTCATTGTAAATGCTTCTATCGAGACCTCACTTAGTCCACAGGAACAGAGACAACTTGTCAACTGATGATCAGCAGCTTCTGGAAACAGGCTTTCTACAGATGCCAATGTTTGGACATATTTGTCAACTGGAAGACCAGGGGACAGTTCCACAAACCAATCATAGCGCTGCAACTGTCATAAGTCTATGTTAAATTATGGGAGTTACGATCATCTTAGCACTAAGATCACTTTGTGGAACTGTCCCGATGGATTGTGTGTTGTATTTGTTATCAGTGGTGGCCGAATGGATTGTGTGCCAGCTTATCATTCAGAGTTTGATTCTGATGTTGCTACAGTGTGGATGGAAACCCATAGGTATTGTCATTGTATCTAGAGAATTTGGGTTGATACAGTGTTCGAAGCCATACCTCACACACTGATTTAGGTGTTTATACCTGTGGAATGGTATGGTGACATTCCAGCAAGATGACGAGAAATGGACCATACCGTGGAGGAGAAATTGGTGGTGCATTGTGAGTACGAACTGCTGGCAGATCTCATGTGAACGTCTACTCCCGTCTTGGTTGATTTGCTGCTTGGGAACTGCATGGATGACCACAGACAACCTTTAGCTTAACTGTGGTATAATATTGATACATCCTGGGGTATATTGCCTGCTGAGGTATTGGCGTCATACTGTTGTATGACTGACACAAAAGGATTGTGTTTAGTGGTCTATTTCTCTTGAGGAGTTGTCTTTGTTTCATTGACAAGTAGGAAGTTCCCGTAGGCACGATTAGTAGGACATCATTATTGATCCTAGATTAGAATTATGTCAGCCTACTTTTGTAAGATTTGTACATATTATGGAGCCCTTGCATGATACGTTATGAGTGCATGTGATATTTGCCCAGTTTTTGTCATTCTAGTCTAGAGAATATTCATGGTGTACATGAACTACAAGTCCATAGTGGCAATCATTTGAATATTTTGTATAAATTTGTCTTATACATATGATATTGGTAGCTGTGAATATTTTAGTTGTAAGATATGTATGTATCAATGAATTGATGATCAAATCTGTTCTGGGGATCAAAAGAACCGTGATGCAGAAAAGCAAAATTGTGTGTTTAAGCGTCTGTGTCAAAGTATGTTCTAACATTTTTGTGATATATCTGGTTGTCAAATGGCAAAATTCCTATCTATCAAAATATTTCATGTGATATAGACACTAGCAAAGACCTATTACTCAAATAAGTAGAATTTGTAGCTTTTTGTACAAATCTGAACTCCTATATACTGCAGGTGAATCATGGAACTGTGAACTTTCCTACAGGTCTTCAGGGCTGACCACTTGATATTGTTTGATATGTAAGACATGTACTCATTACAATTTACATAACTAACGATAGTCGTATTATAAGATCAGGGTCCCCTTGTACCAAACAAGCCTTAGCGCTAAGGCTACCTTAAGTCTATGTTAAGGTATGGGAGTACGGTCACCTTAGCGATAAGATCGTTTTGTACAACGGCACCCAGGTGTTCTTTAAGTTATTTTGAGTAATATATACCAGGATGGAGGGAGCTCGGATGTTTGGTGAACAAAATTATTTGTTCTAGGAAAACCTGTCTGAAAGAGGAAAATAGTATTTGGATTTTTACAACAAAAAGATAATTTTTCATTTCACATGCTGCATTTCCTCAAGACGAAGGTATTGTGGCTCCCCCTAAGTGTCATCTTCGACAGATGTTATATTTGGAATTATACATCTAAATAAAGTACAGATTGTAGTACAGAATCTGATTCTTTCTAATCCTGAATATCAAGAGGTCGGCCACTGGAGTCTTTCGTCTACTCATCATGACCATCCACTGCTGTGTTTTGAAAATCCACTTTCGGGGTTTGTTATGGTTAAAGAAGGTGTCTACCAATGTATAAAGTGTAGTCCAGCTCATATTTTAATCTTTAACTTTAGAACTCTCTCATATTGACCTCAGATAACATATGATCCAAAGAAAACTTACTGGCATTGCTTTAACCTATTTTATTGTGTATTCTCGAATAGGTCATTTGAATATTCTTTTGATAAGTGCATATCCTATTGAGCATTTTAACAATGGAAGTTTGAGTTAAAAAACTAACAGAATTAGTTGTGATTAATTTTCATTCAGTCCATTTCACATATTCCTTACGATTTATGTCATTTTGAAAAAGTCTGCAAATAAGCACCTGACAATGATAGAATATAGTTAGGAAGACAGAATGTTAAGCACCAAATACTTAATTGTTACTATTTTATCAAATTGTTCAGAATTTCACTGACGTCATATTTGGTGACACATATATTTCCAAACGTTTCCCCAAACTGTAACATTTAAAAATATATTTACTGAATAAGTGATATAATATTTAATAGCCAGTGGAAGCATTTATGCCCTAATTAGGAGGGAATATTGTCAGACTCAAAAATGAATCAGAATTGACATACAATTTCTCTGACAAGAAGGTAAGTCTTCCAAGTAAGAAGTGTTTATGAGTACCACTTGCACTGAGCAGTAGGAGTAGTGTATAATGAACTTACAGTTGTTAGGTCTATGGCAGCTGCCTACGTTAAGGAAACACCTATGAGAATATTTTATAGGAATTGTCTGAAACCAAACATGATTTTGTTAATCAGTGGAAAGTTAGATGTGCTCTTGGGACTCTAAGTCAGCTACAAACTTGAAGTTTTGTTTTGTTACATGTTCTTTGTAACAGTTATTGCAGTAATATATCATTGTAGATTCGTACATGGAATCGTGCCTAGGAAATTCCATCAGTTGTCAGACTTTGATAGGCATGTGAGGAAATAGGTATGGACAATTTTATTTGATAAATATTTTCTCAAATGTTCTTCAAAATATGCTTTGAGAGACACTTGCTGTCGATGAGTAGATATTGCTGATTGAGGCATAAAACAACATTTACTCTCTTGCTCTTACTTACCCTAAATAATCTTTCAAAGATCTCCGTTAACAGATATACCCTGGTATATTTGAATTCAGTATACTCAACTAAAACCTTTGTGTGTTTGCTGGCTGTGGAGGTACATACTGCGATGCTTATACTATCTAAACTTCTCTTAGTTGCTTATATACAGCTTTGAACTCCTCGTAGAGTAATATTCTTGTAGAACTTGATGCTGATTTTGCATTTGCCTTCACAAACATCATGCAAGCGAACATTGAAGAATATTACTATACAAGGGATCTGTAGTTACAGATTAGCAACCAATACAAAAAGAAGTGTGTAGGTACGCATTCACAGGTAATGGTTTGCCTCATTAATTAGTTTACAAGTGCCAATATGGTATATTCATGTACTTAAAATGTACAACATTACAGTATTACATTTCTGTGTTAAGATCAAAAGCATTTAGTGTTCTATTATTTGTTAAATTTACTTATTTTAAGTGGCTATATCAAACAGTTTTTGTGATGTGTTGCAAAGGAAGATGCCCAGTGTTGATTTTCAAAGCATTCATAGTGCTAGAACTCCCATAATTAGAGGATGGGGAACAGGTAGGGGTGAAACGCTACATCTCTTACCATGGTACGGTACGTATTGTGGGACAAGGCCTTCGGTTTGGTCCGTTTCAGTTCGGTATATGAGATATGATCATAATGCAGAAAATTGACGAGCCAAACCTTACATTGTTTAATAACATGGAAAAAAATAACCTCAATCCTTGTTATTTTGAATGAACAAAACTGTCATTTTGTGACTAGATGGAAATGACAGTACGAAAAAACCAAAAATACCGATTTTTTTTATTGCATTATGGTATACTGAACCAAAGGCAAAATATCATGGTTCTACTAATACCACAGTATACCGTTTCACCCCTAGTTAAAAGCAGTGTTAGATCCCGTTCACTCACCCACTTGGATAGAGGTTTACAATAGCACTCTGATTGTTTTGTCGAACATGCCGTAGAATACTAAAGTAATCATTTTCTGATTCTATGGGTATTTTTATCTATATATGTGGATATTGTAGAGAAATGTACCTTGCCTGAAAGATTCTTGACAGCCACATCCATGTAGAAGATGGACACTTGATTGCAACATGGAGATGGAATGTACCTTGTGAATCTCAAGATGTTAAGGCATGTAAGCTGTTGGCTCAGTTGTTTTTCAGTTCATGATATGAAAATAATTTCTTATTGAAATGTTAATATAGTGGCATTTATTTATCAGATATAAATACCATCAAACTATTGTAAAGCTTTTCTCTGCCTAAAAGAGAATTTGTGCAATATGACCATGAAGACGTGAATAGTATTACAGTACCTTGTTATTCGTTTAGAGATTGGCAAGATTGGAAAATGTTCTGGATAGCGATGAGAAAAGTGATGGAAACCGGTTGGGTAGTTCTTTAATTTGTGATATGGCCAGTAAGTTAGGTGTATACACAATTGTGTGCTTGTGTGTCGCCCAATAGTAGACTGAATGGCGATATTTGATATGAGTCCCATCATGCCTCATTGCTATCACCGTATACACTCATCGCCATCGCTCACTGAAGTCTCAGACTCAATAAATCATCATATATACAAATATGCTGTTTGTGTTCCTTTCTTGTTTCGTTGCTGTTTCTTTGCCGTTTGTCCAAGCATATTAAGGAAAATGTCCAATTCTAAGGATTCAGGAATTGCTGTGAAGACGGACATCTATGTGGAGGTGTGGTCCTGTGCATAGAGCTCAGATCACAAGTCAGTTGAAATTAAGCAACTTGGGCGCAGACAGTCCTTGGATGGGTGACTGTGTGTGACAGCTTGACTCCTGAGAGTTTCTAGGACTTCGGTCCTTGCCACACAACGATGCACATGTGATACATGTGGTCTCACCTTAGGCAAGTGAGTTTGTTCAAAATTGCCTCTGTTCACCCAGCAGAAATTGTGTACCCAGTGAAGTCCAGGGTAATAATGATCAGATTGTGCACTTTGAGCAGGATATCTAGCTTGGAAAAGACACGTTATAAATATTCTCATTATTATCTATGAGTTTGGACCCTATGTTGAAAAAGTCAGTTTTGCACTGCTCATGATCTGACATCTGTAGACACAAAAGTGGTAAGTGTCTAAGACCTGTGTCATTTGGACGTTTCCAACCACTTTCAACCTGCTGCTTTATGCATGAGCTGTTGAAAGTATTGAACAGTGATATTAAACGCACACCTTGATTTAGATCTACTTAGGCCAGGTACCACACAATACCAACAAACAACATGTGACCAGTAATTCACCTGTCAACATGGGAGTACCAGAACTGAACCCTAAAAAATGTCGACAAAATTTTCATTGTCCACTGAAAAGAGTGAGTGAGTTTAGTTTAACGCCGCACTCAGCAATATTCCAGCTATATGGCGGCGGTCTGTAAATAATCAAGTCTGGACCAGACAATCCAGTGATCAACAACATGAGCATTGATCTACACAACTGGGATACGATGGCGTGTCAACCAAGTCAACCGACCGATCCTATTAGTCACCTCTTACGACAAACATGGGTCACTGAAGATCAATTCTAACTCAGATCTTCACGGGTCTGCTGAAAAGAACTCTTCATTGCACTTATATCCTCAAGGAGAAATCAAAGCCTGGCATTGTCATCTCTTGCTCCTAATAAGTGTATGAATGGCTGGAGGTGAGGTGAGGTGAAATTGGGTTTAACGTCGTGCTTGAGATGACGAGGTGCATGTGTGTGTATGTGTATGTGCGGCTGCTTGTACTAGCCCACACTGAAGCTGGTTTTATAGTGCTAGCCCACTGAGATACCATGCCGCAGTGAAGCATGAATACCCCACTCAGACACATTATACCGACTCCGAGCCCACCAGTCCTTGTACCCATTAATGCCGAGCGCCAGGCAGGGACCAACAAGTACCATATTTTAACGTCTTTTGGTATGACGCGGTTGGGGATCGAACCCGCGCCCTTCGGCTCTACGGGCGGACGCTCTAACCACTGCACCACGGAGGCGGTATGAATGGCTGGAAGATTGTTCCACTCTTCAGTATTGACGACTTGTCTTAAGAGTTTGCATCGTGAGAGTGTGATCTGGTGACTAAACTGTCCACACCATGCAGACATGGTCGCCTGGCATTAGTAGGGATCAACAATGATGAGGCCATGCTATCTTCAAGGATGCAGCGTTTTCAATACATGCACACAATTGGCTGTGTTGCTGACAAGACGAGAATCAATACAATCTTGGATTCCAACCACATTCACAAAAATTCCAGTTAATGGACGGCTAATTGTCTTAAGCAATGCCAGTTTGACTTGCATATCAACGATGGGAAGTTCTCTGAACCTGTGTGTGCATGTTCTGTGCATCTGGTATCTGAGTGGTATGTCGGTGTGTATTGTGTGTTAGTAATTTAATGCCACATTCAGCAATATTACAGCTCTTTGATGGTGGTCTGTAAATAATCGAATCTGGACCAGACAATCTAGTGATCAACAGCATGAACATTGATCCACGCAGTTGGGATACAATGACACGTGACAACCGAGTCAGCGAGCCTGACCACCCGATCCTGTTAGTCGCCTCTTATGACAAGCACGGGTTTGCTGAAGACCAGTTCTTACCTGGATCTTCACAGGTTGGTAAGTGGGTGTGCATGTGAGCACGCATTTGTTAAAATGGCATGCATATTTCATCTGATCATCCATGAAAATGAATAACAAAACCCAATCAGCGATATCTTTCTCCCAAGATTAATATTTTTCAAGATCCACGATTCTACAATGAAATTAGACAAACTGCTGAAAACAGCATAGTCCTCTATAAAATTCTGAGAGAACTCTCCTGGATCTCGTCCAGGATACCTGACCACAGCAATCACACATATAGCACATACATCACAAATAGACTTGTAGTGTTCATTCATAACTCACATTTTATGTGTCTGAGCGGAGTACCCAACACAAGGCTATAGGTCATTTACTTTCTGCCTCTCTTAGTAACATCTAACATTCATCAAAGGAATTAAAAACTCCATGTCTCAACAGCTGTTTAGTTGAAACATATATTGTTGATTCATACTGAAGCAGATTAGTTTGTTGACTAATGAAGTAACATTTAAAGAAGGTGAGTGGAAAGATAACACACCCTCAGTGGTTGGTTGGTTATTGTTTAACACCACACTCAGCAATATTCCAGCTATATGGCGGCGATAATCGATTCTGGACCAGACAATCCAGTGATTAACAGCATGACCATGACCTACACAATTGGGATATGATGACATGTGTCAACCAAGTCAGCAAGCCTGACCACCCGATGCAATTAGTCACCTCTTACGATAAGCATGGGTTGCTGAAGATCAATTCTAGCCCGGACCTTCACGGGTCACCTAATGGTAAAAGTGGTAATCTGAATATAATGGTACAGACCAGCGAACCTAACTTCAACCCCTGACATTTTCTGGCAACTAATTGTAGCCAACAGACATTTACAATCTTTTCCTAACATGATGTTTGCATTAAGTGTCTGTTTTGTATTCAGCAGAATAGTCAAAAGACTCCTTGTTCCTTAACAAAGCAAACCTATTCTTGGCTCAACTTCTGCAACAAGTTATCTGTTTCATAACAAGCATCTGTGTTATGGTTGCCTAGCAACTTGAAGTTCCTTCTTGCTGACAAGGGCAAGTTCCATAGTTTAATAGTCACATCACATGATTCAGTCCAAGCTCCCAACACCACTGTGTACACAACAATTTGATGGAGCTGGGTTGAGGTAATCTTGATGATGTAGGGAGCTCTGTCACTAAGAGACAGGATGACATCATCAGGACTTCCTGTTCAGAGGATTTGCTCCAGCATGGCTTTTAACAGCAGCTTTTGTTCTCCGATACCAGGGGCCAATGTTTGTGTTGGACAGAGCATCTTGGAAAGCTTCACAACCCTCGATGGAACTCAGGACACCATACACAGCCTGAAAGGGAAGCAGTAGGATATTGGTAGGATTTGACATAGTCAATGACTAAATACAGTCTATATATACAGTCTAAAGGTGAACAGTCATTGGTTGAATGGCAAGGGTTTCATGCGACTCCGGACAACGTACACAGCCTGAAAGTGAACTGTCATTGGTTAAATGGCAAGGGTTTCATGTGACTCCAGACAATGTACACAACCTGAAAGTGACCTGTCATTGGTTGAAAGGCCAAGGTTTCACACAGCTCAGGACAACGTACCCTGCCTGAGATGGAGTCTGTCTAACACATGTAGAGTGCAGATTAAGAGGACTACACAGAACAACTCACCAGGTCAGCCAGATTAGGTCTGTCTCCTCCCATAAACTCCTGCTTCTTTTTAGACAGAGCCTTCGTCCACTCTCTACAACTGTCGTACAAGGACTCACGGACATCATCCTTCAACTTATATCTGTCAATAGTAATAGGCATATGAAATATTATCTTTGTAATGGGAAATAACATCAATTGGGAATGGACAGAAAAGTTTTCAAGGCAAAATCTAAATTCAAGGCCTATAATTATAGAATCCAATGGAGACATGATATCTACAAGGGTATATTCTGATTTTAAGACCAAAAACTTCAAAATAGAAACATTTGTCAGAGATCATTGAATACATCCATAGCAAGACAATTTTACTTTTCCTCACTTAACAACTCAGAAATTTATGGTTCAAGCGTGGATAAATGCTGCTTACGGCAACAGTCAAGCCACATAACAGAAGAATACGAGTGTAACGATATGACAATATAGTACTGTATCACGATACAAGGCTCATGATACAATAATTAATGATTTACAACACCTGTATCACAATACATACAGAACATTACAAGTTATATTGATCTAAAAACATGTCAATAATCGCAGGAAAAGTTTAAGAACCAGATTATGCAGATTCTCCAGTACTTCCTAGTTGTCTACAGACAGCAGAGTGAGTGAGTGAATGAGAGCACTCGGCAATATTCCGGCTACAATGTGGGTGTCGAGTCTGGTGAACCAGACAATCCAGTGATCAACAGCATGAGCATCAATCTATGCAATAGGGATACGATGACATGTGTCAAACAAGTCAGCGAGTCTGACCACCCGATCCCATAAGTCGCCTCTTACGACAAGCATGGGTTACTGAAGACCAATTCTAATGAGCAAAGGGAGATAATATGGACTGATGAAATAAAAGTACATTACTGGGATAGAGTCATATTGCACACATATTCTAGGGATATATATTGTGTGGAATATTGCTAAAAGCAGCGTAAAACTAATCTCACTCACTCTACAGCACAGTATGGCTTTACATGTGGAATCCAACCAACTCATGAAGGAAACATTTTAACCATTAGGTTACACCAACGCCCTTGGACAAAGTGAGGAAGAGATGAAAGTGCTCAGCCATCATTTCAATGAAACTTACTTATTCTTGAGCATCTTGCCAAGGAAGTACATGACTGCAGCACCAAGGTAGATGACAATCTGTCTCTCAACACTGGAGAAGTTCTTCTCCCATTCGCCCACATCGGAGAAGTAGTGAAAGGCCTGTACTGCCTCTGAACGTGTCCGGTACACGTTAGGGGACAACATGTGCACCAGATTACTGTCAGCCCATTGGCGCCATTTTCTCTCCTCTCTGCAAAGGCAAAAGTGTTTGTTTAGAGGATTCAAGACAAGTTTCAAAGGCATAAGTGTCATTATATCGTCATTACTTCATGCAGTTGCTAAATCCCATGTGTGTACATATGGACACACGTTTGTTTTTTGTTGTTTAACATCACACTCATCAACATTTAAGTGAGTGAGTAAGTTAAGTTTTACGTCGCCCTCAGCAATATTCCAGCTATATGGCAGCGATCTGTAAATAATTGAGCCTGGACCAGACAATCCATCGAGCATCAATCTACACAACTGGGATACGATGACATGTGTCAACCAAGTCGGCGTGCCTGACCACCTGATCCTGTTAGTCGCCTCTTACAACAAGCATGGGTTACTGAAGATCAATTTTAACACAGATCTTCATGGGTCTCATCAATATTTAAGCGATATGACAAAAGCCTGTAAATAATTGAGTCTGGAGACTATTCCTTGATTGACAGCATACAATTATGGTTTATGTCATTTTTAGCAATATTCCAGCAATATCATGGCAGGGGACACCAGAAATGCACTTCACATCGATTGTACCCCATTCGGTAAAATACAACGGTAACTAAACAATATGTTTTACTTACTTTCTTTCTTCTGGCGTGGTATCTATGCTTCGGTCCATGTACATGATGAAGTACTTGTTGGGGAAGTCATACACAGTCTTGCGGCCCTCCTTGGACTCGATGCAGGGGTAGTAGGAGTAGAGTTGATCCATCTTTTGCATCCTGTTCTCCATGTATGACTGTAGCAGACTCACTATCACACACGAGTCCCGCCGCAAACATGGCCTAAGAACAAACACAGCCTTTGAAAAGGAGGGTAAAACATGATTTGTCCGTCTGTTTTTGCATAAGACTGCTTTTGGCCCCATTAAAGATATCACTGTCTGGGAGTAGTGAAAATAGTCAGTGACCAGACAATCCATTGATCAACAGCATGAACATCGATCTACGATAAATTGGGATTACGATGACATGCAACAACCAAGTTAGTGAGGCTGAACGACAAGCATGGGTTACTGAAGACCAATTCTAATGAGCAAGGGAGATAATATGGACTGATGAAATAAAAGTACATTACTGGGATAGAGTCATATTGCACACATATTCTAGGGATATATATTGTGAGGAATATTGCTAAAAAAAGCAGCATAAAACTAATCTCACTCACTCTACAGCACAGTATGGCTTTACATGTGGAATCCAACCAACTCATGAAGGAAACATTTTAACCATTAGGTTACACCAACGCCTTTGGACAAAGTGAGGAAGAGATGAAAGTGCTCAGCCATCATTTCAATGAAACTTACTTATTCTTGAGCATCTTGCCAAGGAAGTACATGACTGCAGCACCAAGGTAGATGACAATCTGTCTCTCAACACTGGAGAAGTTCTTCTCCCATTAAGCCCACATCGAGAAGTAGTGAAAGGCCTGTACAGCCTCTGAGCGTGTCCGGTACACGTTAGGGGACAACATGTGCACCAGATTACTGTCAGCCCATTGGCGCCATTTTCTCTCCTCTCTGCAAAGGCAAAAGTGTTTGTTTAGAGGATTCAAGACAAGTTTCAAAGGCAAAGTGTCATTATATCGTCATTACTTCATGCAGTTGCTAAATCCCATGTGTGTACATATGGACACACGTTTGTTTTTGTTGTTTAACATCACACTCATCAACATTTAAGTGAGTGAGTAAGTTAAGTTTTACGTCACCCTCAGCAATATTCCAGCTATATGGCAGCGATCTGTAAATAATTCAGCCTGGACCAGACAATCCATCGAGCATCAATCTACACAACTGGGATACGATGACATGTGTCAACCAAGTCAACGTGCCTGACCACCTGATCCCGTTAGTCGCCACTTACAACAAGCATGGGTTACTGAAGATCAATTTTAACACAGATCTTCATGGGTCTCATCAATATTTAAGCGATATGACAAAAGCCTGTAAATAATTGAGTCTGGAGACTATTCCTTGATTGACAGCATACAATTATGGTTTATGTCATTTTTAGCAATATTCCAGCAATATCATGGCAGGGGACACCAGAAATGCGCTTCACACATCGATTGTACCCATTCGGTAAAATACAACGGTAACTAAACAATATGTTTTACTTACTTTCTTTCTTCTGGCGTGGTATCTATGCTTCGGTCCATGTACATGATGAAGTACTTGTTGGGGAAGTCATACACAGTCTTGCGGCCCTCCTTGGACTCGATGCAGGGGTAGTAGGAGTAGAGTTGATCCATCTTTTGCATCCTGTTCTCCATGTATGACTGTAGCAGACTCACTATCACACACGAGTCCCGCATGGCCTAAGAACAAACACAGCCTTTGAAAAGGAGGGTAGAACATGATTTGTCCGTCTGTTTTTTGCATAAGACTGCTTTTGGTCCCATTAAAGATATCAGGGAGTAGTGAAAATAGTCAAGTGACCAGACAATCCAGTGATCAACAGCATGAGCATCGATCTACGCAATTGGGATACGATGACATGCAACAACCAAGTTAGTGAGGCTGAATACCAAGTTGACATGCGTCCACGTATCCCAATTGTGTAGATCGATGCTCATACTGTTGATCACTGGGTTGTCTGGTCCAGACTCAGTTATTTACAGACCACCGCCGTATAGCTGGAATATTGCTGATGTACATGAGCATCAATCTACTCAATTAGGAAGTGATGACATGTGTCAACCAACTCAGCGAGCCTGACCACCCAATCCTGTTAGTTGCCTCTTACGACAAGCATGGGTTACTGATGACCAATTCTAACCCGGATTAATATTTGCTATGAGAATAGTCATTGACAGTTTCCATTTCAAAGAATATAACCACTATTTATTTTCCTACTGAACTGACACATAAACATCATTACAAAAATAACTTTAAAAAATAGTGATCTAAACAAAAGTACTTTTAGCTTCTAAAGACAAACAATAGCGTTCTAGTTAGTGAAGAAACAGGTTAAAAACAGACTCAAAACTCAGAAACCATGGTGACCCAATAATAGATCTCACCAGAAAATCATCTTCACCAACACCATCTAGCACCAACAGAGGCACTTTCTTGTACTGGGACCACTTGAGCTGTTTCTTGGTAATAGAGTTGACCTCCACTATGTCATAGGAAAAGCCATGATAGTCTAGGAAGGCTCGCACCTTGCAGCAGAATGGACATGTCTGATACTGAAATAATGTCAGTTTCAGTCCACTTGTGTTGGTGTCGATGTGCACCTGAAACAAATCACAAGTCATGTTATATTAGCTGTAACATTATATTATATAATTATATTATTATATTATAATCAGTTTTGGTTCAGAATGGCATTGTCAGTTTGTGAAATATGGGGTATGGTTGGGTTAATGAGTTGGTGGTTTGGCAGAATGGTGAGTAGGTAGGTGTTGGTGTCGGAATGAGGAAGTGGTCCCATTTGAGTGTTATGTTATGTTATGATCTGTTTGTGTTTGTGTTTGTGTGTGTTGTGTGTGTGTGAGGGAAGGGGAGGAAGGAAGGAGCGAGTGAGCAAGTGAATGTCTGACAAACTGACTGACTGAGGAGGTGATGGAGTGTGGGTGGGTAGCAGGGTGGTGTACATTTTGACAGGCTATTAGGGAAATATGTTTGAATCAGGACTATTAGGAAAACACTATTGAAACAAACCAACTTTCTGTGTTGTGAAAATACAAAATCAAACTAATTTATAGGGAGCTTCACTTTGATACCCTCACGTCATGGGTTTCCGTGGTATTAAGAAATTTACGACTATGAATATGATCGCTCATATTGCCAAGTCATATAAACATAACACAGTGTTAGACGACATACCTTTGTATCATTTAATGTCAATAAAACACTTTTGTCATTCTGAAGTTCAGTGTTGTCCATATCGGACGACAGGCGGCCATTGTGCACAAACTCTGGTGACGTCATATGTTTCCATGGTATTTCCTACAGATCAAATTACGGACGCACAGCACGTCATAATCTCACACGTTGTCAACAGCCAATCCGGGAGTGTCAATGTAGGTTTACAGTAATAACGAAGATGATAAATTGTAATACAGTAAATGATTTAAAATATAGTCACATGTAGACAGGTTTCCCAGTTATCTCAAAGTGCCACAATTCACAGTGACCGACACCTACGATTGTGAGTTTGAATTATGGCAAGGCCCCATGATGTTTCTAGGTTTGTCCGCACCATGCACTTGCTAGTGAGATTTAACAAAGTCGTAAATGTTTGAGACTTCCATCATGTCGGAACTACCTCTCAGATTACGCCGACTCACCGTAACCAGAGACCATATAATATTATATGGTCTCTGCCGTAACTTACTCAATCACGAAATAAATTTCCAGTTCATAAAATATGTTGAGTTGATCAAGGGGATACGTGAAATGAAAAGTGAAATACCGGTAACAACTTAAGAGATGACCCTATCGGGCTTCATTAGTTTAAAAAATAGAGCTGGGATTCCCCCCTTGGGTTACGTGATTATTTTTATTGATGACATCAGCTAGCAGACGAGCGATCTTTGGAAAACTTTGAATGAAGTTTATAGAAAATGTTTGTAATGATTGCACAAAAAGTGCATTACGTGCTAGACATAAAGTTGCATTAGTTTTTAATAGTAGATGACTGTACGTATGCAAATTGATGAAAGTCTGAACATTTTTTGCTCAGAGCCGTGCCGATCGACTGATGAACGTAAACAATCAATAGGTGGCGCGATTTGGCAAACGGCTCGTGAGAAATTATGTCTTTAGAAAATTACACGGAAATGTAAGTACCACGGAATCATATGACGGCATGGTACTGTAATAAGCAGAAAGGTAAACAATCGGATGTTGAATACAAGGTAAACAAACACAACGGCAAGGATTTGGCAGGTCCACATTCATCTGGAGTAGGTCATGCCTAGACTGATGAAATCATACTGCAGTGATGACGTAACATGTCATCACTGCCACAGGCTAATACAAAAGGCCCATCACTGCCATAGACCCTTTCAGCTTGACAATGATGTTATCTCTCTAAAAGTTGTCATCCATGAAGTTGTTTGTTTCAATATTGTTTTTAATATTTTTCTATCATATAACAAACCCGTCTAGATGGTGTCAAGTCGGGTTTCACTTTTCCACTTGCGTAAACCTTCCATCCTTCAAAGCCGATCAGGGCGGATCCAAGTGTAAACATTGAAGCCCTTGTGAAGATTGACCAGTTTCGCTTTCTTGCGTTCTGTCGATATCCCTGAGAAGTAGACTGAAAACGGTATGGTGTTGCATTTTGTGTTGTCTGTGATGGTCTAAAGAAATAACGCGAATACTGGACATCTTTGCAAGTTTGATGCAATATATTTACACACGCACGTAACCTTGTGGGCGCCGCCATCTTGTTTATGTAAGGAAAGTCAACGTGATGATCTAAGAAACATTTCTTCTAATAACGCGCAGAATAGTATTAGTTTTCACAACCAACAACCTCGGTTGTTTTTAAGTATTGTATATATTTATTACTATATTTATTATATATTTATAACAAACGCGTATCGAAAATGCAAAAGACTAAAACGGCAATGCGTCAAAACGGCTGTAGGTGAATTCGTAGACGTAGACGGATGGAAATCGGTGGATTCGTAGACGTTATTAAAATGGGAAAGGTTCATCCTCAATGATGAAGAAAATCGACGAAAAGTGTTTGCATTTTGTGAAATAAATAAAATATATCAGGTAAGTATGATCGGCGGTGAAAATATCCTTAAAATAATAAAATATGCTTCACAGTGGTCCATGTCCGACAAATTCCGACAAATCATAGGCCGCTAATATATTAAATTCAGTTGTGTAAAATTAAAAGATATGTATTAGGTAAGTATCCTCATTCAACGTTCAACTACGCAGACCAGCAGAGAAGTAGCAGAAAACACTTCTTAAGAAAACACTTACATCTCCCACACAGAGTATTTCGCAATCAAAACAACTCACCACTTCCTAATTAACATTCACAACAACTCAGTGAAACCTGTTAATCCACATTCACAACAACTCAGTGAAACCTGTTAATCCTCCCACAACAATGAAAACAGTCGGGAAATTATGATGAGTAGACTAATTTTGTCTAATCCGCCGACAAAGTTTACCTGTACACACACTTATGGTATATAAACCTCAAGAAGGTAAGAAGAAATCATTCTGCATCAACCATGGCTCTATGCGTTGTATGTGTGGAAGAAGTGCGTCCGAGACAACATGCCATCCAGTGCGACAGCTGCGATCAGTGGCAGCATCGCCTTTGCGACACAGGGATAGACATCGCAACCTACCGCCAGATGACGAAAGGGCACCTGCAGATGGACTTCACCTGTAAGAGATGTTCACTACCCCCGCCGTCTCCACCTTCTCCGACTCTTCCTCTGTCCCCGACCCTGCCTCTCTCTCCACCATCGTCGCCGAACCCTACATCTCCTACATCGCCCGTGGACTCATCCTTCGACCTCACTGCCGCCACCATCAACGCAACAGAGGAGTGAGTTTTATTAATTTCATTATTCATTATTATTTCATTTCAGTTAGATAATTAATCATATTAATATAATTCAATGTAAATTTTGAATTTGATATTTCATCATTTTAGTTCTATCGCTGACCCGGACCCCCAACCCCTGCCCGACGACCATCAGCTTCAAGCCGAGTGGACTATTCTCCCGACCGGCAGCAAGCGTGGCAAACCACTTTTAGTTGACAACAGAGGATTTTCCTACACCATCCAGGTAATGAATAATGAAATGAGTCCTACGTATTTGATTACATTTGAACGACGTTTGTATACACATGTAACTACTAAAATATATACTAAAATATGTTTCTTTCTTTAACAGAAGTCAAGATCGTATGCTGTGTACTGGTGGTGCTCTGTGCGGCCAAAGGAGGGTCGGTGCACTGCCGCGGTTTCACAGAGAGGTGAAACTTTCACCCGCGGAGCAGCCGACCACAACCATGAGCCGACGACAGGACTTCTGACCAAGGCCACCATCAACATGAAGGTATTTTGTCGTTTTGTTCATAACGTATCAATATATGTAACGTTTGTATTATGTAATATTATTATAAGATCTTTAGCAACTACAGCAATAATTTGAAATTGTTCATTTCTTCAGATCAGGGTTGTCGCCAAGTCGGGCGATTACTACAAGTCGTCTGGCGTGATGGCCGAGGAAATTTACAAAGCAGAGAGTGAAGCCAGCTGCCCATGCCCCTCCCTGCCACCTCTGATCCAAGCAGCCCGCAAAATTAATTACCATCGCCAGGGTGATCGTAACCCAAAGACTTGGATTTTGAGGTATGTATGGTGTTCGCTTTCAGTATTCGGTATATTTTAAATTATGTTAAAGACTTTAAAGACGGCCAAGACTTGGTACATAGATTCTATATTCCGTGTTGTGTCACCCCCTTTCCACCAGCTGCTGTCCATCCATGCTTTCCTCGTCTCCGGATCGTCGATGAAACAAGTTCCCCTTTTGTTTGTAATTACTGTACTTGCTGTAAAGTTTTGTTCATTGTCATCAATTAATGATGTAATTATCTGTTTAACAGGTCTTCAACGCGGTCAACGACCTAATGGACAACGCAGCTGTTGAAAAAATGGTCATGGACTTTGAGGCGGCGACCTGGAGAGGGTTTCAAAGAGTTTTTCCGTCCGTCCAGATCAAGGGCTGCACCTTCCATATGAATCTGGCGATTTATAGGAAGGTGCAGAACTTGGGATCTGGCTACGGCTTACGAAGAGGACGTGGGAACACACAGGTGGATATTTTTTTCCTTCTTTTTACACTCTTTCAGATGATCTTGTTAAAAAAATTATCTACATTTCATTAGTATTATGCCTCACATTTTTGTTTTCTAGATTCATCAAAAAGCTTATGGGCTTGCAATTCCTAGACTCAGCCCAAATCGAGCCAGCATTTATGAAGGTGAAACAGCAAGCAGTGACACCGAATCTGATCGCCCTCTGTGAATATTATGAGTCAACATGGATCCGAAGCTCTGTGTGGACCATTACTAATTGGAGCGTTTTTGGGACGGCCATCCGGACGAACAATGACCTGGAAAGCTGGCACAAGCGCTTAAACCAGGGCGACGTTGCCTACCTTTTTACAGGCTGCTTCCCCTCCTCTTCAGAGAAGCTGACCTGCTGCCCTTGCAGATTCGACTTGTCACAGACGGTCAGCTGGATAGAAGGCAGAATGCTGGCCAGCGTGCCAAGTCGGATAAATTTTTTAGGTTATGGGACGATTTCCAAGCAACAACTCTTACCGTGTCCCAGCTGCTGAGAGAGGTGTCCAAACTAAATGGACCAATGGTCACTGAGTGACTGTGATACTACTGTGATACGTGCTGTTGGGAAAATTGTTGTTGATCATAAATATATTACATTATCACTCTTCCATAACAATGTTGTCTGTCTTTTTACATTTTACGACGCTTCACAAGTAACAATATTTTCGTATCACTGAAAACCAAAAATACAACACAAGCCCTACATATACAAATACATGTAAAACAAGTCTAGACAAGATACGGGAAAATATTCGTTCACTCTTCAATCACACTTTCATGTCCTTAGCTGCCCTTAGTTTCGTATCACTGAAAACAAAGCATAACAACTTCGTTATATCCCATAAAAAAAAATCAAACTTATAATCAAAATATATACTATTATTCAATTAATAATACACGTCTACGAAATCACCGTCTACGAAACAGTCTGGGTTACGAATCCACCGCGTCTACGAACTGGTTCAGTCTACGAAATCACCGTATCCCGTCAAAACAGCAGTTTCACAGAATTTACCAGCTTTGTCATCTGACTCTGTAGATGTACGGTATAATTTAAATATCGCAATCTAAAGAGCATAGTGCAGTATGTCATTATTTGATACAAAAGAAACACAACTGACAGGTAACGTCTATTGGATGTAAAGGTACGAATGAGCCGAAACAGATACCATATACAAAACTGATGTCATGAATGATGGTATACAGTTCTCTGGTATACAATTCATCTCGTGGGCGGTTGTATGTAATAATGAGTATCACCACAGACGCTTTTGGAGTGTTTGGATAGTTATAACATACTTATAACACCACGTTACATATACAATGTAGTTCGAATGGCAAAAAATTGGGACATTCTAGAAAAGTGACAGACGTTTTACTTTGATTTCCAAAATGGAAGGAAAGTTACATTTTAAGACAAAATGGCATGATATATAGAGAATCTCACCCAAGTGTCTTCTGATATCAATCATATCAACACGAGTCGATAAAGTTACAAATATCCGAGGCTTGCCGAGGATATTTTACTTTTATCAACGAGTGTTATATTTGATATCAGAAGACACGAGGGTGAGATTCTATTTATCATCCAAAATCACTCTTCATTAGTTTTCAATGAAAAATGTTCATCTGTGAACATGGTACTGCCATTAGACTTGCAGTGCAGCGATGTCATAGCATTGTGACGTCATCAAGTACATGACGTCATAGCATTGACAGGGCATTGTACAAAATCTACTGTCAAAACGATATCTCCGAGATATCGTTTGATCTCACACAAGCGATATCTCCTGTGGAACACAGTTTTGGATGATAAAGAAGAACGTTTACATTCCTCCGAAAGGTTTTTCTGTAGTTCGGAGAGTTCCTGGTACAATTTTTAAAGAGTGTCAGTAAATTACAGTTAATTTATTTCGTGAATGAGTGAGTTACGATGAGTCGGCGTAATCTCAGAGGAAGTTCCGACATTATGGAAGTCTCAAACATTACGACTTTGGTAAAATCTCACTAGCAAGTGCATGGTGCGGACAAACCTGGAAACATCGTGGGGCCTGGCCATAATTCAAACTCACAATCGTAGATGTCGGTCACTGTGAATTGTGGCACTTTGAGATAACTGGGAACCCTGTCTACATGTGTCTGATTCGCATAACAAGGGAAGGTTGTTGAGTTCCTATCTTACCACTGAACACCTAAGAATAACGTCATCAACTTCATCATCAGTCATCATCAATCATCATCATCATCATCATCATCATCACATTTCGCGTCATTCCAGTAAACCACAGTTAAGTATATGCAAGAACCGAGAGTGTCGAACCAAGAAATGCAGGAGTTTGCCAATTTGAAAAATTATTAAATATCTAAATAATATCTACAAATTATGAAGGGTATATTTGGCCCACATAACACTTGACTACAAGATCTGTAATTCCTGATGTGAATATTCATGGTTTGTTTGAACTTTTGCATCGTCAACTATGTGAAAACAATTGATTTTCTCAACATTGTACTACACTATCCCACGTGACAGGCCTAAAGGAAAACTTTATTCCTTGATCCATGGAGCATATGTAACTAAGCGTGATGACCGTACGTAAACATATCTACGATTCTACATCATCATGCACTTTCTTCAGAGGTTCCGTACAATGCGTCATATATCCAACCACCTGGCATCTGATGTTTACTGGGAAATCAATTTATGAAATGGTGGATTTCAAAGTAAGCAACAATATTATGCTTCCGTCCATTTTGATCCGTTTAAATTGCGTGTGGTTTGGGTCGTTTTATTCAGTTCATCACTTTTGTTGTTGTTTTATTTTATTTATTTTATGTGTGTGTGTGAAGGTGGGGAGGGGTCACACATTATTTTTGTGTGTGCCATGTTTTATTTATTCATTCATTTATTTTGTGTCCGTGTAAAAGAAGTATTTATTTCCGTTCCTGTTTTATCCACCTGAACTAGATATATATGAGACTATAGAAACTGCCTTCTCTTTGTGATACTTAGATCTATCCTCAAAGATCAGAGTGACCACCAAAGTCTGAGCAAGACTTTATGGCATGAGGGTGAAATCAACATTCCCATACTCAACTAGCCCTCCATGCCCACTACTACACCTTACGGGGGCGGTGGGGTAGCCCAGTGGTTAAAACGTTCGCTCGAGTCACGCAGAAGACCCGGGTTCGATTCCCCACATGGGTACAATGTGTGAAGCCCATTTCTGGTGTCCCCCACCGTGATATTGCTGGAATATTGCTAAGAGCGGCGTAAAACTTAACACACTCACTATACATTACGTACGTAGCTTTGGTGTGCACCTAACACTACTTTTATATGTACTATCGAACACATGCTGTCTACAAAAAATTACATCGTCATACCCCCACCCCTCTTTCACAGAAAGCTGTTTCCGCCTCTGCCTAGCCATATGTTCCGCTGTTTCGTCGGGTGAACTCTTTACTTGTCTTTGCACGTGTATGTGACGGTGCAGGATACACTCACTTTCCGCGTTTTCAAGAATATCACACATTACAGATACGTTAGTAGCATGTGCATAAAATCGGTGATTTTAGACTTAAACTGTGCCACGTTAGAACAATACGAAGTATGTTTTGCCTTGATCCCTACATATCTGACATCTGCCACTACTAGTTTACCAATTTGTTCAAGATACACAAATGTGTGACCTATATAGATCTAGTACATATTTAAAACATATTATTCAGTAATACAGCGACGATCGAGATAGAATGAATGAAGAAAACTAGAAAGAGTCTACAAAAAGTGATACCACATATCTTTACATATGTAAACATCTCGATTACATGATATTTCATCACTAACATTCACATTATTTTTACCATGACCGAGTTTCCAGATCATGATAGCTGCATGTGTAATTCAGGGTATTGTGATTGCCAAAGATTACACCACCCCTTAGTTCAAATTTAAGCACTGAAATGAACTGTTGTTTTCTTGTTTGACCTAATTCACAGTCTTGTTAATGAAATTAAAACCCTAAATACCCTTGCTGATATAAGATCAATCAATCGTTCGATAATCCGGCGTTCAAATAGTTCACTAGAACATCACGCAGAGATAAAACGGCAGCACGTCAAACGTCACAATACCCAAATGGCACTCAACGTCGCGAACGGTGCCTTTAACTTTGCTAAAACGTCACTTTTAACTGGCCCTTTTACCTGATAAAAACGGCACACATCTTCTTTCTGTGTGTTTGAGACCCTGTACACATATTATCAGTTTGTGTTTTAAAAATCGGATTTGTTAGGTCTGATTCATAGGGGAATAACCAAATATGATATGTTGCCGTTTTAGCCTCGTCCCTCACACCGGATATTGACACCGGTACCGGAAGCCACATGTCAGCCTCGTTGTAAAAATCTCATGCAACACTTTCATCACGGTGAAACTGGCCTGTTATAAAAGTACTTAAACTTCGGATCGGTTTGAGTGAAAGTCAACGACGTTGCGACGATGTCGACTGAGGACACGGCAGCCCAAACGAAAACGGATAATGGAGCTGGAGGTGAAGGTAGGGTCGGATCGAGACTGTCGGTTTTCAGCCGGCTGTTTACGTTGCAGCAGACGCTCCGAATCAATGCAACTTGGAAAACTTTGTGATCAGATAGATTTTCAATTGGTTGATTGTTATTGTCAGGTCAAGATTACAGGGCCAATGCAAATCGCATGTGTATAAAACATTTTGAAGTTGTTCGAAAGTAAAGTCAAACACCTTTGTGTCGAAGGTGGATGTGTCGAAGTTACGGTTGTCTCGAATAACTGACTGACTGAGTGAGTTTGGTTTTACGCCGCTTTTAGCAATATTCCAGCAACATCACGGCGGGATTGTCTCGAATGAAAAATGGCTCCCCGAGTATTTCTTATTTAGACATTTTGTGGTTGTATCGAAGTTCGGATATCCATTATTTATGCAGGTCCCTTCAACTCAACACAATTATGCTTGACAGTAATCTGTATGCAATCACTGTCACAAGTGTTTCTTACACAGAATTAACAAGACTCCTAATATATTGGTCTTACCCATGATACTTGATCATGAAAATACCTATACTGCCAGCGCCATAGACCGCGCATTAGAATTTTTGTTTGGTGTATGTTGGTATAGATATACTACTGCCACTGCAACAAGATTTTCCCGTTATTTGCATATCCTATTTATAAAGTATAAACTACTTAGTAATGCATGAGCAAATTGGTACTTATACTAGATATCAGAATAATTATCAGCAACACTTAATGTGGGACACATCAGCTTGCAGATGCCGACAGCCTGTTGCAATGTCTCCCTCACCTGATGTATCATTTCCTGCTGAATTCAGAGATCAAATTTAATTTGATAATTCTGCTAATTCTGTTGCTTAGTTTTAGTGAAACGTCTTTGCAGATGCATGACTTGTAACAGGCATTTTCCTAATAAAAATGATAAACATGTCAATCAGTAAATAAATTTTGAAGTGAATCTGGCAATCATTTGTGTAAAAATGCAAATATGTCACTTCTGTAATCACTAACACAAAATTCAACATAATTTCAAAACAAATTCAGGGTGTTTTTGGTGGGAATAATGATTAATAAATCAATGGTTTGATAGATCTTTCTACTACTGGTAGGGGCGTGGGGTAGCCTAGTGGCTAAGGTGTACGCTCATCATGCCAAAGACCCAGATTCGATTCCCCACATGGGCACAATGTGAGAAGCCCATTTCATGTGTCAGCCAGCTGTGATAACTGGAATATTGCTAAAAGCGGCATAAAACCTCACTCACTCACTCACTCACTCACTCACTCACTCACTCACTCACTCACTCACTCACTTTCACTCACACTCACTTCACTCACTCACTCCACTGTATGAGTCACATGCTAACAGGTAAAGGTCTGGATGAGGTGCATCAAGCTGTGGTTGCCAAATTACCCAAACCTTGCCACATGCAAACCTGTAATTTATCAACACATAATTTATTTTCAGGTGCTCCAAGGCAAAAGAGTGAGAAGGAATTGTTGAAAGAAGCAAAAAAGCAGGAGAAATTAGCCAAACTAAAGGCTAAACAGGAAAAGCAAGCGGCTTTGGATGCAAAGAAGCAAGATGGAGAAGGGGTATGAGCTTCCATGTTTTCTTGTCAACTGGACCCGTGAAGATTTGGGTTAGAATTGATCTTCAGTAACCCATGCTTGTCGTAAGAGGCGACTTACAGGATCGGGTGGTCAGGCTTGCTGAATTAATTTCCACATGTCATCGTATCCCAATTGCGTAGATCAATGCTCATGCTGTTGATCACTGGATTGTCTGGTACAGACTCGATTATTTACAGACCGCAGCTATATAGTTGGAGTATTGCTGAGTGCGGCATAAAACTAAACTCACTCACCGTTGTCAGCTGTTTGAAATAAGAACCATCAATGATAACATAGAGAGTGGACTCGTAAAAGGCATTATGTTTTTTATAGTGTTTGCTTAGCTAGTCTACAGATCCTAAAATGAGGAGAGTGGAAAAAAGAGTGGTTTATAATTATATTACAGCCAGTTTAGTCCATTGTATTATGTATTTTCGTTCAAAGAAATTGGAGATTAGCAACAGTATACATTTTCTTAAACCACTCACTACACTTGATGTAAAAAACAATGTTTCCAATTTTTCCCATCATCCCATTGGCGGCCATCTTGGATTTCAAAATGGCCGCCACATTCAATAATGTGCCACCCTTTTTTTTCACTTTTTAAAGGTTACAATTCTGGTTCTATTTTTCAGTATATATTTTGAAGCTTTTATGCTGTTAAGGATGACTTGTATACACCCCAGTATCAAAGACACTGTTAATGTGTATACATGAAGGGAAATGTGTTATTATATACAAAATCTAAACATTACATATTTCATATCAGCTATTTAGGATATATATCTATACACTGAACTCCCAAACACTTGTATTTTGTTATACTTATTTTGCTCTGTATAAAACAAGAATATTATGAATGTTATGATAACCACACTAGCTGTTAAAAATCAATGAAACTACTAACTTGTTGATCAGTGGTGTAAAGCGTTAGGAACAGGTTGAAGATGAATGTCCACAATGTCACAGAATTGATAGCTTAATGTCTATCCTCAGATGTTGCAATCTTCAGACAATATAAGCACCAAATACACAACACCATTTACAGCAAGTCATCAATATCATCGTGGATTTCCATTTCAGACATGTAATCATATCTCAATCGAAAAGTTGTCATTAATGATGAAAGTATATATCCACAATGTCACCGAAAGGAGAGTCTTTCACACTCATCATAAGATATATTTACAGCAGTTCATCAAAGTTATCATCAGGAACTGTTTCCTCCACTTGAGACTCTTCATTCTCACACTGATTACTGCATTGACAAAGTTCAGTACATGGTAAGTCCTTTGATTTGCATGTACACCGCTGAGAGTTGAACAGTCTGTCTTGCACTGGCATCGAACCATCTCGAGAATAGCCTGGGGGAGCTGGCAGAACATCTGTGGTGACTGGTCTAAGCTGAGCATCCTTATCCCTATGAAACCCATTATCTCATTGGGTCCAAGAAGACTTGTTTGGCAACATGAACTTGAGCCCATACCCATGCCTGCATCTGAACTCTGTGAATGTGCTGTTTCAAGGCACCAAGTGTTGGAGGAGCCTATCACTTTCAGCCATGTGCTTGCAAAGAGATACCATCTGAGTTCAGGAATTTCATTCAAGGTGATTGTTTTTGGACAATACACAGCACATACAAATCTAGCTAATGTTGAAAAGGTTTCTTCATCAAGATCTTCTCTACAACACAGCAGCTGCAAAGGCTTCAACAGTGTCTTCGGTGGCTCTTAGAAGCGTCTTGAACCAATTTGTCTTCCCAATGCGAGAAAATCTACTTGTGTTATCAGCTCCAGAAAAGGCATGGAAGGCTGGCAGAGCCTTGGCTTTTTCAACCCCAAGTGATTTCCATATATGCTGTATTTGTACTTCACCTGATGCCATGCAGATAGATGTCTTTACTGGCAGGTGATCATAATTTGCTATGATTAGCCGCGAGGGGCGTCCAGTATCTGGAGAAGAAAACAAGTTCAGAGTCACCACGAGTTTGGCTGAGATGCACAGATGGCTTGGTAGATCATCAGTGTGTCAGCCTCTTCATGGTTGTTTGACTCAAAGTTGATGCTGCTGTTACTTCTTGTGTTACCCGATGCTGAGGTGATGAAGAGCTTTGATGAATCCTTGTTGTACTCCATGGTCTTTGTTGCTAGGTACTCTGCAAGGGTCATCCTTGGTTTGAGTGTCGTGAGATAAGAATGCGCTTCAATGTGATGTGCTTGATTCTTGTTTCATCAGTTATTTGGTACTGGACTGGATCCTTGCCATGGCGTCTTTTTTCCCTTGTTGACCATTTAAGTGAATCAGGTTTATAGGTATCAAACACAAGAATGACTTCATCAAATTCTCTTGTAAAGGCTCATCAGTCGGGTTATTGAAGCACTGACTTAGATCCTTTACTGTCTCCACCACTGCAGGAGGTAACTGTGTCATCTTCTGTAGAAGAACCATACCATCAACTACAGCAATCCTATACACTGCAGAGTCAATTTGGTCAAGTTGAGGGCCATTTCTGGATCACTGATCATATGACTTTTTACCCAGTTCCTCAAGGCAACTGATGAGTTTTGACTTGTCTGTACATTGTAACAACATGCCATCCGGGGAAAAGAATGCTCTTGGTGTCAGTGTGAATTCATAGTTCCCCTATAGCATGTTTCAAGGTCAATATCAAGCGGCTTGATCTGGCTAAAATCATCAACCGTCCATACAAGTCCTTTGTTTCTTTCAGGTCCACAATCTTGTCTCCGAAGTTTCACTGTTTGTTTCTTGCTGTCAGACATGTAGAGATGGTTGTTTTCCTTCTTCACTGAAGCCCATAGGCTGGCTGTTCCATTGATTCTTTCTGCCACATATTCTTCATACAACTTTTGCCGGTCTCATCTATGTTGAAATTATCACGAGAGACATACTGATCTTGAATATATGCATGTGTTATCACATTCTGCGAAGCTTGTCCCCTTCAACAGTAAAAGGATTCCCATGACTAAGGATAGCATTCTTGATTTTTGTCAACTGCAATATGGTCCCGCTGGATAACACCTGGTGCAAGGTCATGATGCTCCTTGACTTTAGCTGCTTCAAAATCAAACTGACTTTTAAACTCATTTTGCTAAAAGCGTGACAACTCAGGTGCTGCCAGAAAAAACTGCTGTCTTGCATTTTGCATTCCAGTGATATGCCAAGCGAGACCAGAGTGTACCTTCATTAGTCTGTTCAGTTGTTCACATGCATGATCAGCTCAATGAACACAAAGGGGATACCTTTCTTTGAAACTGATATATTTCCATTAGCCAGCTCATTCCATGTGTATGGATCCTTTGACCTCAGTGCATACATATCTGCTAAATTATCTGGGCCACAGTCTTTTGTATTTGATCCGATCCATTGCAAAAAGAGAGTTTGCTCAGTTCTTCACCAAGCCTCTAGATGCAACCTAAGATCTGCATTCCTTGATGCAGCTATGAAGAAGAGAATGTCTTCAACCGCGATTGTAAGTAGTTCATCATTGACTTGAACATGGCATGTTTGCACATCTCTTGCTCCCAGGACTGAAATTTGGTCATTAGATCATCCATGGCAATTTGTCTAAGCAGCTTAAGAATTTGCACACTTCACGCAGATTCTGCCTTTTCACTTTTGTCAACTACATTACAGGCTCTGACAATTTCCTTGGTGAAATCAGAGTAAAACCACTTGCAGCCCAGGATTATTCCTGAAAAACTCCTCAAGTGATAACTCATACAGTGCAGTGTAAGAGTACAGATGAGCTTCGGGAGGCAGCGTTTGTAGTGGATACATTTTAGTATCTGTCTTGTTGTTGTTGGACCAAAACATCAGCTTCCATCCAGGCATCATCAATTCCAAAATTTTCAATAGATGTACCAAGAGCTCTTAGAGCAGCCATAACAACATGCAACTCACCAAGCCTGGGCACAAACTGTCTTTTTCAAGTCAGGACTGGAATCAAAAGTTTAACAACTTTCTGGAAGTATAGAGCCATGTCGAATGATATAACAGTTGGGTGATCTTTTCCAATTGCCAGTTCTTTCAGATTCTGAGCCTGTATCATTACTGCCAGTAGTGTTGACCATTAGGTAATGCGACTTCAGGGAGTAATGGCAAAGCCCTCCACTTGTTGTCATTGTCTTGCTTTCAGACAGCAAAGAATTGTATGCAGCCAGCCTGGAATCATGTTGGCTTCTCTCTCTTCCCTCATTCTGGACATCACTGATGCTACTATCCATCCAAAGTGTGTCAAGTAATAGCCTTTAGAAATACCATCTCTATTGAAGTCCAGTTTTGTCCCATTTGTTGATAACTGAGATGTGGTTTTCAAGTCTGGTTTTCTGCAGGGGATCAGCTTTGTATGATAGGAGCAACTGTAAGATTTTGGCCTTCCTGTGTATGTCCAGGGGTTGGGATATCAGTTCTCCTGAGGCATCAACCTTCTGGTAGACGAGCAGTCACAGTTCCATGTGTGGATTCCCTTCCCATCAGGTGTGTCTTCTGCAAAGTCTATATTTGTCAACAGCAAAGAGACAAATGAACCTTTCGAAGAAATGGTGGAGCGTATAAACCGTTGAAGTGTCTTGTATTTTTAACAACAGCATTGGCAAGTGAAGTTTCTAGAAGAAGAGCAGCCTGTAAGGAATGCAGTAGTTGTGGGCACTGAGGAGATCCATGATCATCTTGTTTCTGGTGTTGTAGTGAACTGCAAGGGGCTAATCCAAAGCACCTGAGGATTTTCCTTTCCACGTAATCCTAAATGCTCCAGACTCTCTTTGCTGTTTATATTTTACCTGTCTTCTGGATTTGACACCATACATGATATTTTGGCAGATTAGCAAGTACACTTCTGTCAACAGTACTAGTCTTTTCTTCACTGCTGAACTCAAGTTTTGTTCCAGCCATTATCCAACGAATGAGAGAGTAGAGTTCAGAAGGAACATCATCTACAGTACTTTATAACTTGCGCATAGAAAAGTTGCTGTTATCTTCTTTTCTGAAAGGCCTCAATGCTCTTAGTGTTACCAGCTTGGCAGATTGGTATATGTGTTTCATATTTTCCATGCTGTTGTCTCTCTCAATAGCATTATGGACCATTTCTTCCTCACAAGCATTTGGGGGAATACAGCACAGCAGGTTTCAGCCCGGTCTTGTTGAAGGACAGATTTCACATTGGGAAGCTTCGGAAAGGATCTTTTCCTTCCTGAGCCACTGCCTTGTGTAGGTAGGCACATGCTTGTCCAGCGTTTTAACCCCTCAAGAATAGCGATATATGTTTTCTCAATTTCCTCTAGTGATAAAAAGCCTTGTTTGCTGTTTGCTGGTCCACCAAAATCAATCAATTCAGTTATACATGCAGTTTGAACTGGATGCTTACTTGCTGGTTTCCTGGCGTGGGACATGGAAAACATGGTTGAGTCCAACAAAGTCTTGTGATATCGGACATCAATGGCATGTGCATCAGTTGGAGAAATGGTAGAGTTTAATCTTGTTTTCAGAAAAGGATTTCTTGAAATCTCAATTGCATCTCTGAGGGTTGAGCCAGCTTTTTCCTGTCCTGACTTTGAAAAAGCTGCTGTTGATCATCCTGTTGACAGAAGAAACAAAGATTGTTGTCAAATGGAGATGTTGATGATCTTGTGAAAGGCATTGCTGAACATTCAGGCTGACTTTAGGTGTTCAAACCCTTTCTTTTCCTTCCCCTCTTGCTGCATCGCGATTTGTTCAAAATCCTGGAGTTTTTATGCTTTCTATTCCTGGCCGCGTTGTATTTGGTCTTTATTTGTTGCATTAGAATAGCAGCTTCTGTGCCAAACAGCCTTGTGTAATTCAAGTGTCTCCTTTGTGCAACCTTCAAGTCTCTGGCGAGATATCAGCGTGCGGTCCATCTTTTAAAAAGTATGCAGCTCATGTATATGATTTCAACAAGTTGTCATATGATTCCAATCTTGGTTTGTGATACAAGAGAGTTTGATTTTGTCAGTGGTAGCATTTTGACATAAAATGCACAAACTCCAGTTAAGGTCCTTCTCATTTGTTGTTCCATGACAATGGCTTAGCTGTGGTATTGTTGTCATGGTGACCTGAAAATATAAATATAATTCATCTATTTTTTGTCATATCAACCCAAATGAATTAGTTATTGTAAAATAATCACCTTGCTAAAGCGTCTTTTCAAAAACCGCTGAATTCATGACAAATGTGGAAGCAATTATAGTAAAATCACTACATTATGATCAATTGCAAGTCAAAATCTTACATGGAAATAATAGTATAAATTCTTCAACAAATAATCACAATAATTGTACCCAAAATAAGCATTTTATAAACTGTAATCACTAAAAGGATACAAATACAACACCTAAGTAAGAATTTAACTATAAACTATCTTGCAAAATTGAGATATTTTGTAATTTGGTTCACCACAGGACCCTATAAAGGAAACATTGTTCTTGTTTGTTGTAATGAAATTATCATCTGTGACTGCATCATAACATATTAGGGGCCCTTTTAGGAGGGATGTTTTAATGGCAATATTGTGGTGATACAAACCATGTTTCCTGATTTAAATAATTAAAATACATTCTATATTGTCAGAGATGTGGACTTAATAAAACACTTGATATACAACATCATGAGAATAGCCTTAAGAACACATCATATACAAAACAAGTAAAGAAGAATATCCCCAAAAGGCCCCTATGTTTGCATACAAGCACAAAGACCAAACACTTGCTTTTCACTTATTTAAGCAGATATGTAACATTCTATCTATATGATAGCATGTCAAATACTATGAAAATGTCAATCAATTTACTACTAAATGACTCAGAAAATGACATATACATCTAAAAATCAAAAAATAATGCTAAGGAGGCAAGTGGTCTCATGTGATAGAATTAATTGATATCACATTTTATAAAGTATTTTCAATCAAAATATATAGAGATATGTCAACACTTGAAAATATTGTTATACTGACCTTCAAGTCATGCTTGATATCCACTGTGTACCATCCTTTAGACACAAAATTGTCTACAAGTTCTTCCTGTTTTGCAAAGTCATCACTGCCATGTTGACTTCATAGGACAGAGTCACAAAGGGAGACAACTCATACGGCAGTAATCTCCTACAACTAATCATGCTTCCACAACTGGGAAGGAACTTCATGGTGCCAACTATAATGAAGTTTTATTCACTTTAAGAGAAAGTGAAAATTTGGAAACATTGTTTTGTAGAAAGTAAACCCTAAAGAGTGTAAAATAACACAGAGAAACAAATCTCAATTTTTTTGAACTTAAAAAATTAAAAGTGAACATAATGCAATGGACTAGTTTGTCATCACACTAGTAAAACAAGCATGAGAATCTAATTTTCATCTTTTACTAACAGAACAAAATTCTTCTTTTTCTAATCCAGCTACCAACAACCCTAATTATTTGTTTAAAAGTCTAGAATTGAATGGGCCTGGCAAATTTTGTTTTCAAGCACCAAACCAACACACTATGTAATCCCTAAGGCCACGAATACAAGAATAGAAATACCAGTAATTAAAACATCGGCTTTACTTTAACATGCACCCACCCTAAGCAGTTACATCAATTTTTGATTGTCTTATCTTTTTGTTTTAGAAGAAAGATAAGAAAAAGAAGGAGAGATCAGTCATCACTTATGATATCAAAACAGAAAAAGGAAGCAAGAAAGGTTTGTGATGATCAGGATGTCAGCGTCCATGGCTATAGAATATGGCGATAGAAGATACAGTAGCCACAGCAGTGGCTGGGCATTTCAGTAGCCCCAGTAGCAGCAGGCCAGATTCAGTAGCCATAGTACTGGCAAACAAGGATAAGTTGGACCGGTGCAGAGAACGCGTTTATGAGAAGTAGGTGGTGCACAGCAATGGGCAAACCCATTTGGTTTGTGAAAGGTAGAGCAGATGTAGGCTAGTGCATGTGTATTGCATGACGATGAAATTGATTCAACGCGTAGCTGCACACGCCTTTCTCATAAGACTCTCATATCGGTGTAGCAAGTCACACTACACTTGATCGCGGACAACCTGGGGCCCCTTCGCTCACAATGGCAAGCGCAAGTGGGCAGCACTCATACATGCTAGTACAGGTCAGTTGTCGGGTCGGTGGTCAACTTATCCTTGTTTGCCAGTAGTAGCCTGAAGGATGGCCATATTTGTTGACCATCTTCTTAATGGACTTGTTGATGATAATCTTCATGAGCCCTCAGTGGAGATTCCAGCTTAGGGTAGAAGCCCTGCGAAACATGCATGTAGGAAGTCTTAATTGATTGAGTGAACAGGCTCTGTAGGCTGGCTTATAGCTTGTCATCATATTTTGATCGTTACTCATATCAATCACCCGATCGTCTTGGCCAGACTTCATTATGTTAGTAAATGTTTTATTAGCATTTCCACCATGTCTGTTGTGTTGATATTAGCCATGTTGGTGGCCAAGCTAAAGTAGTACGGCAGTGTTGTATACATGCACAGTGAAGTGGTCATGAAATCAGACCCATTTTCATTCCAAATTGATTGTGTCTAATTTTATTGATTGTCCAATCAAATTCGAGTATTTCACATAGTCATGGTAGAATTGGGCATTGTTATACAAAGGATCACATCTAAAGGAGATAACATTATATAGGGTCTTACAACTAAAGGGAAGTGAGGTAGTGTCATGGTTCAAGCATTGGGTCATCACATTGAAATACAAGGCTTTCATTATCTAGATTTCTGGTACACAGGGCCCTCGTGTTGGTTGATGCTTGTTAAGGAGACATTTACAACTGATGCTTTCTTTTGAGAAGCCATGGCTTGAAAAGAAATTCTTGCATTTCCAAGTCAAGCTACCCCACCACCCTGTAACCCATAAGAATCGGCATCGGGTGGTCATGCTTGCTGACCTAGTTGACACATGACATCATATCCCTCCCAATTGTGTAGATCGATGCTCATGCAGTTGATCACTGGATAGTCTGGTCCAGAGTCGATTATTTACAGACCAAAGAAACAAATCATTCTTATTTTGTACTTTCTGTTACTGATCATGATGTAAACAGATTGTCATAGACAGATGTTGATGATGAGGCACTGTTAACCAGCAGTACTGGAGCAGTAGGTTGCATGATTTCAATGCTGACTAACATGACCTGTTTCTTTTCAGACACGAAATGTCCCATGCCAGATTCCTACAGCCCGGAGTATGTAGAAGCAGCTTGGTATGACTGGTGGCAACAGAGCGGGTTCTTCAAACCAGAGTATGGGGTAAGTTGGTGTATTGAAGATTGGTTGTTTTTCTTTGTTTAACGCCACACTCAGCAATATTCCAGCTATGTGGTGGCGGTCTGGAAATAATCAAGTCTTTACCAGTCAATCCACTGATTAACATCATGAGGCCAAATAAAAAAAATGTTGTGGTTCTGATTACACCTCTTTAAAATTTAGGGTAGGTAGGTAGGTAGGATTTTTTTTCACATTTATTTTGAAATGTAAAGTACGAACTAATAACACATTTATCAATGTGTAATTGTAACATATGTTATACTTGGGATTACACTTTCTTAGTAAAGTACAGATTCTAGTACTTTTTGGGTTGAGTCCCATCCGGGATTCGAACCCACACCCTCAGAGTCAGGTACCTAATCGCCAGCACACAAAGTCAGTTTTCCACTGTAATTGCAAGCTTGCAGCCATCATGTTGACTTTCTCTATCAGAATGACTGATGTCTGTCAGTGCCGGGAAAAAACAATGGTATTTGAAAGCTAATTTTATTCATACCACTTTAAAAACATAGGGCGGCACCAGAATTCAAGGGTTGATTGGGTAATCGGAACCACAACCATTTTTTTTTAAAGGCCTGAGCATCGATCAATGCAATTGGGATATGATGACATGTGTCAACCAAGTCAGTGAGCCTGACAACCGTGCCTGTTAGTTGCCTCATATGGCCATCCCAATGGATCTTCACCCATATTGCTATAGGTAACCCACCATTGGGAGTGGGCCTTGTTTTACTGTCCCTCTCCTTTTCGTCAAAAAAAATGTTTTTCCCATGACCCACCTCCTCTCTACCCAATTTATTCCTCCTGGTCGCTGATAATTGGCCTGTCCAAAGATATGTTCAGATTTGTAAAGTTACTGTTATTTGAAATATTCAAATGATGACAAATTTTCATACTCCTTTAGTCTCTTTATATTTGGGTAATATTATTCACTGTAACCCACCCTTTCTTTTTACTATCATATATTATTACGCTTTTAATCTTACCAACCATAACATCCTTTGTGAGTGAGTGAGTTTAGTTTTGCGCTGCTTTTAGCAATATTCCAGCAAATATCACGGTGGGGACACCAGAAATGGGCTTCACACATTGTACCCATGTGGGGAATCGAACCCGGTTCTTCGGCGTGACGAATGAACGCTTTAACCACTAGGCTACCCCACATCCTTTATAACAAACCACCAGTCTCTTTTCTTGATTATTGTCATATCATTGTTCTTGTTACAGGGTCGAGACATCAGTACAACTCCATATGAAGACAAGTTTATCATTGTCATCCCGCCTCCCAATGTAACAGGGAAACTCCATCTTGGACATGCTCTCACGAATGCCGTGGAGGACTGCCTCACAAGATGGTGTGTTTGTTCTTCTGGCTTCCAAGCTTAAGAAAAGTTTTTGTTGTGGTTCACATTTACTGAGGAGCTGATATGTACACAAAATGTTACGATACCTCCAAACTGAAGAAAACATATTTGCAAAAATTCCAAATATCAGAAAACAATATCTGTTTGATCTAAAATATATTCTTTGTCTTCAAGAAGTAAGTGTGTTGTATTTGGTTACAGGCATCGGATGAATGGTAAGATGTGTCTGTGGAACCCTGGGTGCGACCATGCTGGTATTGCCACACAGGTGGTTGTTGAGAAGAAGCTGATGAGAGAGAGACAACTGACACGGCACGATCTGGGCAGGGAAAACTTTGTTGATGAAGTATGGAAGTGGAAAAATGAGTAAGTTGCCAGGAATTTTGAAGTTATAATCTGTAAAATATGGATCAGATAAATCTGTGACTGAAGGAGTAGTTGACATCCAGATTGACGTCAAGACACCTGGACATAGGGTCATCTGAAAATAGAATGACACAAGTATCCTGGTAGAATGACACATTTGTCACTGTTCAGTAAAACAGTTACATGCAATCATCAGGGTATGGAGTCATCAGGGCGCATAGTGACACACAATCATCAGGGGTCACAGTGACATGAAATCATCAGGGGTCACAGTGACACACAAATCATCAGGGGGCACAGTGACATGAAATCATCAGGGAGTCACAGTGACATGGAATCATCAGGAGGCACAGTGACACACAATCATCAGGGTCACAGTGACACACAATCATCAGGGGCACAGTGACATGACAATCATCAATCTTAGTGCCAAGGTGTTCCCAAAGTCACAGTGACACACAATCATCATCAAAGTGATCACAGTGACAAGGTGATTGTACAAAGTCATCAGGAGTGCACAAGTGATTGTACACACAATCATGCAGGGTGATTGTGACATGAAATCATCCAAGGTCATTGTGACAAGGAATCATCAGGAGGCACAGTGACACACAATCATCAGGGCCACAGTGATTGTACACAATCATCAAGGGTCACTGTACACACAATCATCAGGAGGCAAGGTGATTGTACAAAGTCATCAGGGTGCACAGGTGATTGTACAAAATCATTGCCAAGGTGATTGTACAAAGTGATCTTAGTGCCATCATGATTGTACAAAGCAATCAATCTTAGTGCCAAGGTGATTGTACAAAGTGATCTCCAGTGCCAAGGGATTGTACAAAGTGATCTTAGTGCCAAGGTGATATCTTAGCTTTCAAGGTGATTGTACAAAGCAATCTTAGTGCCAAGGTGATTATAACAAAGAAGCGCCCTGGGTGATTGTACATTGAAATTGTACAAAGCAATCTTAGTGCCAAGGTGATTGTACAAAGCAATCTTAGTTCCCCAAGGTGATTGTACAAAGCAATCTTAGCACCAAGGTGATTGTACAAAGCAATCTTAGTGCCAAGGTGATTGTACAAAGCAATCTTAGTGCCAAGGTGATTGTACAAAGCAATCTTAGTGCCAAGGTGATTGTACAAAGCAATCTTAGTGCCAAGGTGATTGTACAAAAAGCAATCTTAGTGCCAAGGTGATTGTACAAAGCAATCTTAGTGCCAAGGTGATTGTACAAAGCCAAGGCCAAGGTGATTGTACAAAGCAATCTTAGTGCCAAGGTGATTGTACAAAGCAATCTTAGTGCCAAGGTGATTGTACAAAGCAATCTTAGTGCCAAGGTGATTGTACAAAGCAATCTTAGCACCAAGGTGATTGTACAAAGCAATCTTAGTGCCAAGGTGATTGTACAAAGCAATCTTAGTGCCAAGGTGATTGTACAAAGCAATCTTAGTGCCAAGGTGATTGTACAAAGCAATCTTAGTGCCAAGGTGATTGTACAAAGCAATCTTAGTGCCAAGGTGATTGTACAAAGCAATCTTAGTGCCAAGGTGATTGTACAAAGCAATCTTAGTGCCAAGGTGATTGTACAAAGCAATCTTAGTGCCAAGGTGATTGTACAAAGCAATCTTAGTGCCAAGGTGATTGTACAAAGCAATCTTAGTGCCAAGGTGATTGTACAAAGCAATCTTAGTGCCAAGGTGATTGTACAAAGCAATCTTAGCACCAAGGTGATTGTACAAAAGCAATCTTAGTGCAATCTACAGTGCCAAGGTGATTGTACAAAGCAATCTTAGCACCAAGGTGATTGTACAAAGCAATCTTAGTGCCAAGGTGATTGTAGTGCCAAGGTGATTGTACAAAAGCAATCTTAGTGCCAAGGTGATTGTGATTGTACCAATCTTACAAAGCTTAGTGCCAAGGTGATTGTACAAAGCAATCTTAGTGCCAAGGTGATTGTACAAAGCCAAACTTAAGGTGATTGTACAAAGCAATCTTAGCACCAAAGTGATTGTAGCTCCTATAACTTGAAAACCTTAGCGCTAAGGTTTCTTTGTACAATGGCACTGTGGTTTCAAAGACTTCCTTGACTGTTTCCAGGAAAGGGGACCAGATCTACAACCAGTTGAGGAGACTGGGCGGATCCTACGACTGGGACCGAGCTCGTTTCACCATGGAACCAGTAAGTCCTTATACCTGTACCAGTGGGATATATATAGTTTCCGACCAATAAGTTTCTTCTTTCTTGTTTAATCCTTCCTGGCTCCAAGTGCTATTTTCCTGGTTGTCAAAGCATTAGTTCATGAGCACAAGGAGGTATATTGTACAGTTTTTCACTTACCATATTTCATTCCTCACACATGGTTTCGTCTATATTGGAAACAACAAACCTATGCCTCTTTAGCTGTCAGTTACACCCAATTCAACCCTGAAGTGACATTGTCTAAAAATATGAATATACAGAGATGTACCTGGAATCAAACTAAGTGGCAGGCAAACTGGGACAAAATCATTTGTTTCAGAATTGTAATGTTTGTAAAGGTTCTTGTGTCTGTACTTTATCATTATTATGATGTTAACAATGCATTCAGTGTAAGGGACTGTTCATAACTTATGGCTACGGGAGCTGATGATGATTTTAAGGAGGGGTCACCCGTTTTGTTCTGGGGAGGGGAGTGTCATCAATTATGTACATAGAAATATTTAAAAATTATGCTTAAAAATTATTGGAAGGGGAGGGGGTAACTGATTTTGTACATGATACACGGGGGTGTTTCTACTTACTTTGTACATAAATTTTAGGGTGGGGTCATTCACATTGTACATGCTTCTGCATGAAAATCATCATCACCCCCCATGAATTATGAACGGTCCCTAATAATGTAAAAAGATGTGTTGAAGTCTCTTCATCTTTAGCGGTTCTGTTATCTGTGAAATCTCCATCTTGTATCTCCAATTTGGTGCAGATATGCTGCCTGATATAATTTTTATACAATTAGCTAACTTGTACTGTACTTGATAGCCACAACATATTATCATGGTTGCCATCATAGGATGACGTTTATGCATATTTTTATCAAGCATCATTTGATCATGATAATGTTTGTATTCAGCATGTTTAGTTCTATTTGTGCATTCAACTGTATTGATTCACATTGTATGCTAACTGCTGTTAATGTGTTGTAGAGACTGTACAGAGCTGTTCAAGAGGCCTTCGTTCGTCTACATGACAAGAAACTCATCTACCGCAGTGTTCGACTTGTCAACTGGTCTTGTACACTCAACTCGGCCATCTCAGATATTGAAGTAAGTGTCATTTGTCTGCAGGTGATTAGAATATGTTCTTAAGTTGTATTGTTTGCTAATGGGTTTAAAATGAGGGCTGAGACAATACACCAACTGAGCAATAGTTATTATGATAGTCATATCATTTGGCAGACTGGATGAAAATGTTTGTATTATGAGAACTAAATAATGTTTTTAGGATAGCTTATATTAAAATACATTCATTTGAAGTACTGAATGACGTTAGATGAAGAGAGTCTATTTCCTGTAAGTTAATAGTCAGATATCTAAGTTTCAGTTTACTAGGTTTAGTTTTGTTTAAGTATGAGCGTGTTTGTATGTAAATTTAACTGTTATGACAAACTGATTGGAAAATTTGAGTTGTTCCTGCTCAGGTTTACTTCTAGCTCTCAGATGGTGGAGACTTATTGTTCTTTTGCTCTGTCAGCTGGCTGGAATCAGCATGGCGCGCTCAAGTTTATATTTGCACACAATGAATAGTACAAACAAAGAATTTGGATATGATTAAAGCTTATGTACCAAAGTCATTCTTGGAACAGCTATTTCAGTTTACTGTCAAACTATATGTGTTGCTATCGGACACCAATTGACATCGCCAGTCACAAAGAATGAGTTTGCCTCATGTACAATAACTCGATATATGTTAAATATTTGGGATCCATCAATGCACCACTACTGCCAATATCAGGGTGTGTGTACCATTCATGATGCCTGTTTTCTATATGTGACGGTTCATGTTGCACCCCAGGTAGACAAGAAGGAGATCCCGGGACGCACCATGCTGGCTGTACCAGGCTACAAGGATAAAGTAGAGTTTGGTGTCCTCGTCTCTTTTGCTTACAAGGTCGAGGGATCAGGTACTGTGTTCACATATCTAATGAGGCAGTGGGGTAGCCCAGTGGTTAAAGCATTTGCTCATCACGCCAAAGATACGGGTTTAATTCCCCACATGTGTACGATGCCCATTTCTGGTGTCCTCTGCTAAGATACACATAGTTTTAACTTATTTTTTACATTTGCATGTCAACTTTTAGTTGCATCCTGAGTTTAAGATAATTGATTCCATTTTGTTTCGTCATCTATAAGCCTGTTTTGAGTGTACTGAAGCAGATTGGTTTTCTTGGTTCCAAAACATGCATGGTGGGGTAGACTAGTTGTTAATGTTTGGCTTGTCACATCGAAGCCCTGGTTTGAGTCCCAAGTTGGTACAGGTGTCTCCTGTTGTCATGATGGATCCTTGTTAAAAGCAGTGTCAATCTCAACCAGTGTGTTAAATAGCCACGGGCCCGCTAGCCTGTGGCTAGTAAAAATCCAGTCGGGCCAGTAAATCTCCACAGTCACTTGCCCGACAATTTTCATGGGGACATTTTGTAAATATATCACTCTGCCTCACTTGTACAGTTATAATACACTTAAAAATCATGCAAGATTATGGCCTGACGAAAATGTTCATCATATTAGCAGCTTAATGAAACCTTTGTCTACATTCAGATTTCGGGTTAGTGAATTATTTTGTGGACTAGTAACTCTCAGGCATAGCTAGCCCGACTGGCTACCAAAATTTGGAAACTATTTTGCACAGTGTCAACCCACCTTCTTTTCTCTGAAATATTACACAAACCATGTCTACATGGAAAGCATTTGTTCAGATGAGGAGATTGTGGTTGCGACCACCCGTATTGAGACGATGCTGGGCGACACCGCTGTCGCCGTTCACCCTGATGATCCCCGCTACAAACATCTACATGGGAAGAGTGTCATTCACCCATTCTCAGACCGGCGCCTACCCATCGTATGTGACGACTTTGTAGACCGAGAGTTCGGAACAGGTAAGTCTCTTTTCGCTATCTTTGTTGACACTGGCAAGATTGGTTGTAACGGCGGCTTAGCTGATTGGCTACTGTGAGAATGCAGAGCCAGTAAAGGGAGGTAATAAAATTATCGGGCCATAGATGCATCCAGGATACTAGTGGTGATTTATCATAACATGTACCCTGGAGATTATCGAGGATGCAATGGAAAGAATTATTAACAATTATTGACATAAAAATTGAGTCATTGATGATATCATCGCATAAATGATTGTGATGAAATAAAATTATAATTTACACACAAAATATGCATGAATTACTATTAAAATACATTGAGAAATATATTTTTGTCTGTAATCCATGTATAAACATGGTATATGTGTCACCAGTGACTTATATGTAAATTCCTTTTGGACATTGTTTTGCAGTTCTACTCAAAGTTACTTCTGTGATATTTATTGATGTTCGTTTGATATTTAGTTGACAATTACCAGCCTGTACGATCAATATCAACAGCCAGCTCTACTGACTGTACAGCCATTTTTAGTGGCTTGTCTTCCGATTACAGTCAAGGAGAAACATATTCATAATCATTATAAATCATTATGGAACAGACCTATGATGTGATGAAGGGGTGGTCGAGGAGTGAATGGCAAAGGTCCTGTTGTCTTCAGTAGTATAGGAATTGCAAAATAATAGTGTTTCTCGACTTGCCAAACCACATCCTCCGTTGACAGGTGCTGTGAAGATCACACCTGCCCATGATCACAATGACTACGAAGTTGGAGTGCGTCACAAACTGGAGCAGCTGAACATCATCGATGAGAAGGGCAATATAACTGGTGACTGTGGACAGTTCACTGTAAGTGTGGTCTCACTTATAACACCACTTAATGCTCTAGTAGAAGACAGGATAAACCAACACTAAATGCTAATTTAATGAGAGGATCACTTAAAGCAACACTTAATTCTATAATAAAAGACGGGATCACTTCAAGCAACACTTAAAGCTATAATGGAAGAGGGGATCACTTGAAACAACCCTTAATACCTTCTACTAAAGCAGCAGTAAATATTCTGAGGGAAGACAGATCACTTAAAGCTAGACTTTTGCTTTAATGGAAGACCAGATCACCTAAAGCAATGCTTAAAGGTCACATGCAACCAAAAAATCAAACATAATTAAAACACAATTATAACTTCTTCATGACATATAATATGCATTGCTGATTATGAAAAAACAAATAAACAAAATTATAAGCGTATAATCGCAAAATCAAAAGTGCAATATTTTTGTACTTGGGTTTAACCTCCCTCGAAACGAAGCAGCCGGGATACGAAACCCAGTCAGAGCGGGTGGGTGTGCACTCAAGTGTAACGTCCTGGTTCATTAGCAGATGCCGCCTTCCGCGGCTCATTGTGTGTGTATATATAGAGATGTTGGGTTTTGTAAATACATGCTCATTTTGTGTATAACATTTTGCAATCAACAGACATCATAACATGTCATGTGTTCAAGTATCACACCTGCCTGTCTGTGTAATTACATAATGTGACAGAGACCGAACAGGGGCCATAAATCAATGCGATTTGTTTATGGTGTATAGCCTGATTGGTGTTAAGTTCAAATTTCATGTGGTCAGTGATCGCAGTTGTGTATTGAATATTGTCATTAGCAGACAGGCAGGCAGACACACAGGTGTCAATAAAACAAGACATTGAGTTTTGTCTGTGACAGCGACATATCTATATCACAGTTAGAAATTGTGTCAACGCTAAATAATGACATTGCTTTTAGTATCGAACTGAGAAAGTGACTCGGTAAGAAAGAACATGTGGTGAAATAGACAAATGAAATTATATAAACAGTTTATTTACTGTCATAACATATAAAAGCTCGCACCTGTGAGATATCAACAAAACATTAGGAAAATAGCTGACACCAAATTATAAGCCTTCACCAAGAGTATTCACCAGAAAGCCCGCTTCCAAGTTGCACGAACCTATTTCACTGCGCGCGCGTGCTATGAGCTTCAGCCCAGCTGTTGAAACCCGTATTCCCCAGAAAAGTCTGGGGAAAATTATTGAAACGTTTGAACTCTCGATTTCGCGTTTTTTCATCGCGTTATTTTTCAACTTTATAAGTTGAATTTGCATTTTGACGCTTTGTTTCAGTAAGTCCATACCGAAAGGTATCAGAATCTGCAAAGTTGTGTTTTACGTTGCATGTGACCTTTAATGCTATAATAGAAGACAGGATACCTTAAAGCAGCACTTAATGCTCTGAGAGAAGATGGATTACTTAAAGCAACACTTATTGCTTTAATAGAAGATAGGATAATTTAAGTGGCACTTATGATGCCATGGATACCACATTTAAGTAGCACTTAATGCTCTTTATTATGTTTATATCATGTCATCTCATGGCTTTGTAACCCGTGAAGGTCTGGGTTAGAATTGATCTTCAGTTACCCATGCTTGTCGTAAGAGACGACTAACAGGATCAGGTGGTCAGGCTCGCTGACTGGGTTGACACATGTCATCGTATCCCATTTGTGTAGATCAATGTTCATGCTGTTGATCTCTGGATTGTCTGGTCCAGGGCTTATTTACAGACTGCTGCCATATAGCTGGAATATTGCTGAGTGCGGCATAAAACTAAACTCATTCACTCATAGCTTTGTGGACATGACTAGTGTTTGGTGTTCAAAAGCACCAATATAGAGAATGGTGCCTTAATGTTTCAGTATAGATTATTGCATTGAATGCCATGTTCAAATACCTCTGAACTTCAAAAATAAGAACAGAGATAAACTACCACTTTTGAAGAAAATAGCAGTCTTTCCCAGTGTGCTTGACAAGGTCACATAGTTTAAACTTCTAAATAGCTCCCAGATGTAAACAGAAACAACCATGGTATAACCTTGCTTAAAATGAATCTTTCCTATTTGACTGGAATGCAATGCTTGTAGCAGGGTGTATTACCTAATTTCAGGGTATGAAAAGGTTTGACGCAAGGAAAGCTGTTCTCCAGGCCCTCAAAGACAAGGGCTGGTACAGGGACACCAAGGACAACCCAATGGTGGTCCCCACATGCAGGTGGGTAATGTTTCCTCTAACAGCAGTGTCATTGAAGTCTCATCTCTACTCCCAATACGATACTCCCCTGTCTGGAGATCTGGAGACATCTCTGTAGTAGTCCTATCTGGCAGTCGGCTTCAAGGCTTGACATATCTGTACCACTGAAAAGTGAGTTATAAATGCCCAAAATTAAGCTGCACAATTATCTCTAAACACCATGACAACTGCACCAACCATGGTGTACTATTGAGGGTGGATTTGTGTTCTTTGGCTAGCAGATATAGTCTGCTATTCAGTCAGTCATGTAGATTCCCCCTCATTGTTTCAGTCGATCCAAGGATGTGATTGAGCCCCTACTGAAGCCACAGTGGTACATTGACGTGAAGGACATGAATGCCGCGGCAGTCAAGGTCAGTTTTAGTCACCAGGGCCCTGCAGGATTCATGGCCACAATGGAACCTAAATACACACGTTTGTTGGAGGAGCCAGGTATTGAGTGTCTGGTGGATACAGTGGTTCAGTGTTATTGTAACCTGAGAGAGTGGGTTGATGCTCGTGCTGTTGACCACTGGTTTGTCTTAAGGATGCAGTGGTAGTGTGTCATTTTACCCATACACCTTAGACCCATGCTTATTCCATCAACCACTGGTGTGTCTTAAGGATGCAGTGGTAGTGTGTCATTTTACCTTTACACCTTAGACCCATGCTCATTCCATCAACCACTGGTTTGTCTTAAGGATGCAGTGGTAGTGTGTCATTTTACCTTTACACCTTAGACCCATGCTCATTCCATCAACCACTGGTTTGTCTTAAGGATGCAGTGGTAGTATGTCATTTTACCCATACACCTTAGACCCATGCTCATTCCATCAACCACTGGTTTGTCTTAAGAATGCAGTGGTAGTGTGTCATTATGCCATACACCTTAGACCCATGCTCATTCCATCAACCACTGGTTTGTCTTAAGGATGCAGTGGTAGTGTGTCATTTTACCCATACACCTTAGACCCATGCTCATTCCATCAACCACTGGTTTGTCTTAAGGATGCAGTGGTAGTGTGTCATTTTACCGATACACCTTAGACCCATGCTCATTCCATCAACCACTGGTTTGTCTTAAGGATGCAGTGGTATGTCATTTTACGTTTACTCCTTAGACCCTGCTCATGCTTTCACACACCAGTTGTCCTTTGGATACTGTAGTAGTGTGTCATCCACTGACATCTTTGACCTAAGGGGGACGTGGGGTAGCCTAGAGGTTAAAGCGTTCGCTCGTCATGCCGAAGACCCTGGTACGATTCCCCACATGGGTACAAACTGTGAAGCCCATTTCTGGTGTCCCCTGCCATGACATTGCTGGAATATTTCTTAAAGCGGCGTAAAACCAAACTCACTCACTCTTTGACCTATGCTCACGATATCAACTACTAGTTTGCTGGTCACGGTTTATTTAGCAGACTACAATGATTTCATTATACTACCAGTAAACAAGCATGAAAAATATCAGGGTCTTTGATTATTTGTTTGTTTTGTCCAGGCTGTGAGGGATGGAGAGTTGAAAATTATTCCAGAAATGCATATCAAGACGTGGAATTCCTGGCTGGAGAATGTCAAGTGAGTTCCTATATTTAGTTTCTTGACACTGGAATCTGGAATCTGTATTACCCATTGTGTCTTTAACCAACAAGAAAGGGATGTATAATGAGTTTAGAAAACTTGTGTTCATAGGAAAATTAAATTTATTATTGACAACTTGAATGTTAAAAATGCCAATGTTTAAAACTCCCATATTTCCAAAAGCTGATTATCAGGTAATGCTGGACTAGGTAAGACCTAGAAGCAGATGTTATATGTCTGATGATGTTGATGTGCGGATGTCTGTGTGCAGGGACTGGTGTATATCACGGCAGCTGTGGTGGGGTCATCGGATCCCCGCCTACTTCGTCACTGTTGATGACCCCAGTGTCAAGCCAGGACAGGTAGGTCACCAGTTTTCTCATTTTCTGGCATGTTAGTACCTCCGTGTCTAATGGCATAACTTGTGAGACACTTGACCAGGTTTAATATACTGTATCTTTTATAGGATCCTTCAGAGTGCCAACACTATCTTATATAGGCTCCTTTAGAGTGCCAACACTGTCTTATATAGGCTCCTTTAGAGTGCCAACACTGTCTTATATAGGCTCCTTTAGAGTGCCAACACTGTCTTATATAGGCTCCTTTAGAGTGCCAACACTATCTTATATAGGCTCCTTCAGATTGCCAACACTGTCTTATATAGGCTCCTTTAGAGTGCCAACACTATCTTATATAGGCTCCTTTAGAGTGCCAACACTATCTTATATAGGCTCCTTCAGAGTGCCAACACTATCTTATATAGGCTCCTTCAGAGTGCCAACACTGTCTTATATAGGCTCCTTTAGAGTGCCAACACTGTCTTATATAGGCTCCTTCAGAGTGCCAACACTATCTTATATAGGCTCCTTCAGAGCACTGCCAACTCTATCTTATATAGGCTCCTTCAGAGTGCCAACACTATCTTATATAGGATCCTTCAGAGTGCCAACACTATCTTATATAGGATCCTTCAGAGGATTGCCAACTCTGTCTTATATAGGCTCCTTCAGAGTTTGTTGTTCAGCTGTCAACTCTATCTTATATAGGCTCCTTCAGAGTGCCAACACTATCTTAGCTGTATGTAGGATCCTTGTAGAGTGCCAACAGCTGTCTTATATAGGCTCCTTCCAGAGTGCCAACAGCTTTCTTGTATATGTAGCTTGTCAGCTGTATGTGTTTGTTGTTCAGCACTAGTCTGTATGTATAGGCTCCTTCAGCTGTATGTGCCAACAGCTATGTAGTTGTATATGTATGTATGTAACTCCACTTCAGAGTGCCAGCACTATCTTAGTTTGTTCCTTGTATGTAGCTTGTTGTTCAGAGTTTGTTGTTCAGCTGTATGTATCTTGTTGTTCATGTATGTATTGTTCAGCTGTATGTAGTTTGTGTTCAGCTGTATGTAGTTTTTGTTCAGCTGTGTAGTGTTGTTCAGCTGTATGTAGCTGTGTTGTTCAGCTGTTGTTCAGCTGTATGTAGTTTGTGTAGTTTGTTGTTCAGCTGTGTGTAGTTTGTTGTTCAGCTGTATGTAGTTTGTTGTTCAGCTGTATGTAGTTTGTTGTTCAGCTGTATGTAGTTTGTTGTTCAGCTGTATGTAGTTTGTTGTTCAGCTGTATGTAGTTTGTTGTTCAGCTGTATGTGTGTTTTAACTAAAGGACAGTGATGGGGACTACTGGGTGTGTGGGTTCAGCTGTATGTAGCTTGTTGTTCAGAGTATGTAGGAAGCTGTCGACAGGCTTTGCAGCAAAGAAGTTCAGCGTATGTAGTTTGTTGAAAAATGTAATCTCCCAGCTGTAAAGCAATGGTTGGTAAACCAGCTGTAACTTCTCAGCTGTACACATCTTCTTGATCCTGCTAGTAAACAGTATGATACTGTATGTCAGAGCAGATCCCACAGCTCACAAGTTTCTCCTTGAAACAAGGTTTGAACTTCTCAGCCCACACATCTTCTTGATCCTGCTATTAAACAAGATATTGGGAGCAGATCCAGTTCAGACCTTTCAGACCTTGCTAGCTGGGATCTTAAAGGTTGTAGCTTCGGCCACTGATGTGCCTGGTCTGACTGTTGTTCTCAGGCTGCTGTGAGGTACTGTGACTATAGAAATGACCACTGTTGTATTTCAGATGAGGATGTGCTGGACACTTGGTTCTCATCAGCCCTCTTCCCATTCTCCATATTTGGCTGGCCTGACCAGGTTGGTTGTAATATAGTTGTCTAACAATAGGCTATGTATAGTATTCCCGGAAATTATTGAGAACATTATTTCGGCAAATATCTAATACAAGTATATAAACTGTAGAAATTTTAATTAAATGGATATGTTGAGATATGATTCTCTTACATTGTCTTCCACCCCAGTCTTGTGCTCAATCCCAACTCCTGACTAAATATTCTTCAAAGTTCTGTATACTGTAGACAGAGGAATGTTTCTGTCTACCAGTTAACTCTTTTGCATTAGTTACACCCCACATTACAAAGTGAAGCATCTAGAACCAGTTTATCTTAAAACCAAACTTTCTTCTTCTGCTGTCAAATCTGCAATGTCAACAAAGGAAGCCGTCTGCTACACCAGGGGAGATAACTCTTGATGTAGTAAGGTTCATTCTTAAGCCTACAAGAGTTGTCTCCCATATTGAGTACCTTACTACAAATGTAACACCTATGTTAAAATTCTATTATCAGTATTAGGAAACAAAGATTTTCTCAATAATTTCTGGGAATACTGTAAGTCAATGAATTGGAGAACAATCAGTTAGCAGTATAATAACAATAAGGCCACTTATATAGCGGCGGTGGGGTAGCCTGGTTGTTAAAGCGTTGGCTCGTCACCCCGAAGACCCGGGTTTGATTCCCCACATGGGTGCAATGTGTGAAGCTCATTTCTGGTGTTCCCCGGCGTGACATTGCTGGAACATTGCTAAAAGCGTCGTAAGGCTAAACTCACTCACTCACTTATATAGCTGAACTCTATATCGCACTGACATGCTCTAAGCTATGACCTAGCCAACCAGCATCTGTTCTTAGTGAATTACGGTTGTTATATTCCTGCCAGCCTGTCTTCTACTGTCTTCATGTGCATTTGCAGAATGAGGACTGTCTGAAAGCTCCTTGTCCAACTGGCTTTCTGGATTGTCTGTGTATCATGGATGTTCTTGTGTTGCAGACTGTTGACCTTGATGCTCTCTATCCTGGCACGCTCCTGGAGACTGGACACGACATTTTGTTCTTCTGGGTGGCGAGGATGGTGATGTTTGGCCAGACCCTCATGGGGAAACTGCCTTTTAAGGAGGTGAGTAAAACGATCTGTTTGTGGGTCAAGCCATATGTCATTTAGTGCAATACTGTTTTGAATGACCTGTGAAGATCTGGGTTAGAACTGGTCTTCAGCAGCTCTTGTTTGTCATAAGAGGCTCGCTGACTTAGTTGACACATATCATCATATCCCAATTGATGCTCATGATGTTGATCACTGGATTGTTTGGCCCTGATTCGATAATTTTCAGACCACCACCATATAGCTGGAATATTGCTGAGTATGGGTAAACTACAACGACAAAAACAACACACAGCTATACACTTCACAGAGGTTATCAGCTCAGGGAATCCAGTATATAGCAATATTCCAGCAATATGGTGGTGGTCTGAAAATAATGGAGTCTGGACCATACAATCCAGTGATCAACAGCAGGAGCATTGATCTACACAACTGGGATACAATGACGTGTGTCAACCAAGTCAGCCAGCCTGACCACTCGATCCCGTTAGTCGCCTTTTAAGACAAGCATTGGTTACTGAAGACCATTTCTAACCCGCCCCTTCACAGGTTCTTCACAGGTGTGTGAATAAGTATGTGAACAATCTGACTATGTATCCATGGTTCATGTCTGTTCATGCTATTGTAGGTTTACCTGCATGCAATGGTGAGGGATGCCCACGGCAGGAAGATGAGCAAATCTCTGGGCAATGTTGTTGACCCCATCGATGTGATCCGAGGAATCAGCCTGGAGGTGAGTGCTGGGCCTGTACACTATCCTCAGTTAGCCAAACCTACACAGAATCCAGGAAGTAGTATAGTGAGTGAGTATGGTTTTACGCCGCTTTTAGCAATATTCCAGCAATATCACGGCGGGGACACCAGAAATGGGCTTCACACATTGTACCCATGTGGGGAATGGAACCCGGGTCGTTGTCGTGACAAACGAACGCTTTAACCACTAGAATACCCCTCTGCCCCACATACATCAAGATAAACCAAGTATTTGACATTGATGTTGTGAGCGCAGGGGATACGACACTCAGGTCGACTCACTGGTTGAAATATACTCGGAAGACTGGACCCAGGAAAAAGAATATTCAGTGCCGAAAGAAAATTGACAATAAACAATGTGAATATGCAGTGGCTGAAAGTATTGTTACTTTTGAATATGCAGTGGCAGAAACTGTTGTCACTTTTGGCGTTCCCCTACTTTATGCTGACATGAGGTGATGTAACTGGAATATTGGTCAAAGCAGTGTTAAACCAACCTCACTTTGTCACTCATAGTATCAATCACTAGTATGTGTTGTCTGTACTATTGTTTACAGGCTGTTGTCATGGAGATGGAATGTGGACTGAAACAATGTACAAATTTATAAAATGAATGCATACTGTAAATCATGAAATTAATGCGTCACAAATTTAATGCGAGTGCGAAGTGTCTAGTCTAAAATGCGTCACGAAATTAATGCGAGCTAAGGAATCTGTGTTGATGATAAAATGTGACACCCTGAATCTTTGGTGTTGTTCCTTTTCTTTTCACACTTGTTATTTACCAAATAACCTGAATTGAGCTTGTTAAGCAATGAATGGAAATGAGCTGACAATGTTTTGATTACGCTGCCATGTTTGATCACGTGATTGCTTGCTACTACTTGTCTTATGACAACATTTATAAATCTAATCCGCCTCGAAAGACACAAGTCATCTACCCAGGTACAACAATCAATCAATCAATCAATCTGTATTGGTGTAATGTGTAGTGTCAATGTGTCATTATAATAATGCGAGAAGAGTACAGATAATGCGAAGAAGTACAGACGCATTTCTCGCATTAATAAAATGCTCGCATTAATTTCATGATTTACAGTATATATATATATATCTTCAGGGTCTTAATGAGCGTCTTCAGGATGGAAATTTGGATGAAAAAGAGATCAAGAAGGCCATAGTAGGACAGGTAGGTTTTACACCGGGAAGCTGTTCAAGTGATTAATAGATTCTCACCCTGCATTTTAAATTTGATTTTGAGACTATGTTAGCATAGAAGACAAGTACATAGAGTTTAGACCTGGTTGCAATAGGTCCAAAGCAACCTGTGCTTGTTGTACAAGGCAACTAGATGTATTGGTAGTCATGCTGATGTATGTCATTGTATCTGGATTTCATTGTGCTCATACTATCAATCACTGGTATTTATGGTAAACTGATTTGTTATTTACAGGCAAGTTCAATGTAGCTAGAAAATTGATGGTTTCAGCATTAAACAACAAGGATATACCAACCCTTTATTAAAAGATGAAATGCTGCCATCCACTCTGTTGTATCTCGGACAAAGAATAATGACAGTTTGTACTTGGACCCTCAGGCTTTTGTTAAGAATACATGGTGTCCTGCCAAAAGTTTGAAGCTCTTGAAAGAAAGTGATAATGTGGACTAAATGTGTGTTTTACAGAAAGCTGACTACCCAGATGGTATCCCTGAGTGTGGCACAGACGCTTTACGGTTTGCCCTCATTGCCTACACATCTCAAGGTGAGCTTTCAGTTGATGATGGTGCACGACTAGCCCAGTCATCTTATGGCTGCATCAATTGGGCATGAAGAAACCCATGATCATGAGTTTGAATCCCTGAACTTCCCTGAGTATGTTTCTAGGTTTGCATACTCAACAGTGTTCATCTGTTGTCTTTGATCATTGAATTTTCCAACCACCAAGTCAAGATTAGGGGCAAGTTTTCAATACAGTACCATTACTGTGTTGGTGGGTTTCACACAAGTGGTAAACATCTGAGAAATGGGTCACTTGAGCTTTTGTCTCTCAGCAAGCTGTTCAACAATGTTATATTGTACTGAACATTTAATGCATCTGAGGGGGAAGTCAAGCAGGGCTCAGGTTCGATTCCCCACATAGCAAGTGGAGGTGTACTGAGAATGAAGGAAGCCATGTTTTGGTGTCCCACTATTTCCAATCATGTGTTTGTATTTGCTGGAATATGAGCGACCATGTGATACAAATGTCAGGTCCGACTGGATAAAATAGGAACAGTACTCACTCACTCCAGGTTTAGGGCCAGTTTTCATCACAGAACCATTACTGTGTTTTGTGGGTTTCCTCATGTGTCAAATCGTGTTTGAGAAAAGAAACTTCACAAGTATTTATCCGAGCTTTCCATTTGTCTCAGCAAGCTGCTCAACAATGTTATTTATGTGTACTGAACATTTATATGCATGTCGTGGGGGGAAGTCAAGGACCCAGTCGCCTTCAATCGTAGCCCTGGTCAAGGACCCAGTCGCCTTTAATGCTTGCTGAGAAGATTTACGCCCCTTGGCTCGCCATAAATCTGTGATGGTGATTTCAGATCCTACTAGGTTGATCAGCAGTGTACCTTAGCATATAGGTTTAACAAAAGTGGTTGACATCTGGGATCTGCATTTCTCTTGTCTTTCCTCACATACTATGCTGCTACCCCTTGCTATAACTGAACTACTGTTCAGACTGGCACTAAACCCAATTCCCACTCTCACACCTTACTATACCCTGAGCCCCCAAAAGGGTGTACTATCAAGGGTGTGTTTTATTCTTCTTGGGTTATTTTTACTAAGATTGAAGATCTTCATTCAAAGTTATCTGATTTAAATGAAATTGGGAAATGCTAACTATGTACAATGTGTTTTGATCGGCTACAGTTTCTTCTGATTTTAGTGAAATTGGTGAATGTCAGCTATGTATAATGTGTTGTGATTGGTTGCAGGTCGTGACATTAATCTGGACGTGCTCCGTGTCCAGGGCTACAGGTTCTTTTGCAACAAGCTCTGGAACGCCACCAAGTTTGCCCTGAATGGGTTGGGAGTCGACTTTAAGCCCACACCACAGCATCAGGTAACCAGGCCTTCAGCTATGGGGAGGGCACAGGATGTCTAATGTGTTGAAGGTTGTTGTGTATAGTTGCACCCTTCACACATGCCAGAATCCTCCATCATGGATTTGGAACCTATACTTTATGAGTTTCTTTGTCAGCGTACTGTCCATGCTCTTGGTGCAAAATAAAATGAAAAATTGATGCTTAGCCAAACTCACTCACTCACTCAGCTTGATTATGCACAAATACCTTTGCTAAATCTTACATACAGCAGAATATTCTAAATGGTTGTTGCACTAATCAGTAGTCCATCTCACCTGTATTGATTGATTCCTTGATTGTAATTGCAGCTATGTAATGATATTTCCCTGTTTCCTGTAGCTGTGTGGCAAGGAGAGGGAGATGGACAAGTGGATCCTGAGTCGACTGTGCCTGGCTGTGGAGTCCTGTACCAGTGGCTTCCAGGCTTACGACTTCCCTGCAGCCACCACAGCCTGCTACAACTTCTGGTTGCGAGTTGTGTGTGACTGGTATCTGGTGAGTTGAGTTGTGTGACTGGTACTGTGTGACTGGTTCCTGGTGAGTGACTGTTGTGAGTTGACTGGTACCTGGTGAGTGAGTTGGTGTGACTGGTACCTGGTGAGTTGTGTGACTGGTACTGGTGAGTGTGTGACTGACAGGTAACTGGTGAGTTGTGTGACTGGTACCCTGGTGAGTTGTGTGACTGGTTCCTGGTGAGTTGTGTGGTGACTGTGTGACTGGTACCTGGTGAGTTGTGTGACTGGTGGTGAGTTGTGTGACTGGTGGTGAGTTGTGTGACTGGTACTGGTGACTGGATGGTTTGTGTGACTGGTTCCTGGTGAGTTGTGTGGTACTGGTGAGTTGTGTGACTGGTTCCTGGTGAGTTGTGTGACTGGTACCTGGTGGTGACTTGTGTGACTGGTACCTGGTTCCTGGTGGTGAGGTGACTGGTTGGTGAGTGTGTGACTGGTACCTGGTGAGTTGTGTGACTGGTACCTGGTGAGTTGTGTAACTGGTTCCTGGTGTTGTGTGACTGGTACCCTGTTCCTGGTGAGTTGTGTAACTGGTCTCTGGTACCTGGTGAGTTGTGTGACTGGTACCTGGTGAGTTGTGTGACTGGTACCTGGTGAGTTGTGTGACTGGTACCTGGTGAGTTGTGTGACTGGTACCTGGTGAGTTGTGTGCCTGGTGAGTGTGACTGGTACCTGGAGTGAGTTGTGTGACTGGTGCCTGGTGAGTTGTGTGGTATTTTGTGGAGCATAACTCTATAAAGTGTCTATATATTTTCATGAAACTTTGTCACAGATTAGACAAGTGTTTACGTTGTACACTTAATCCCCTGGATGTTCCTGTTCCAAGAAAACAAATTCAAATTGCATGGGTAAAGCTGACTATGTTCTAGGTTTGACAGCACCCTACCGAAATGGTGAAAGTCTGAAACCTGATATAACTGGAATACTCTTCACGACGGTATTAAACCTCACTCACTCACTCACCCAGTCAGCCATTCGTCTGTTTCAGGAGTACATGAAGCCTATCCTGTACGGTTCTGATGAGGATGCCAAGGCTGTGTGCCGCAATGTTCTGTACACGTGTCTGGACGTTGGACTGCGACTTCTTCATCCTTTCATGCCTTTCTTGACAGAAGAATTGTTCCAGCGGTTACCGAGGCGACAAGAGAACTCCCCGCCAAGTATATGTGTCACTGCCTACCCATTACCAGCAGATGTGAGACATTTTTTGTATACCTTTTCAAAGTAGAAAATGTTTATGTACTAGACCTTGAGGGAAATTATAGGTTAGAATTGGTCCTGAGACACCTGTTCTGTTAGTACTTAGTTTTGAGGTGCAACCAAATGGTAGTCATGCTCCATGGACTGTCATTTTGTCACTACAGCTTGTTGATCATAATGTATTCATCATTTATCGGTAACCTGAAGTATTGCTGAGTACAGCATTAAAGGCGCACAGCACACTTCTCTAATAATGAATAATGCATATATATATTGGGGGCATATGCACTCACTTTAGCTTCCTATTTATGCAATAAAAGACTTATTATCCCTTGCGACTTACCTGAAATCGATAGGGGCGGTGGGGTAAGGTAGTGGTTAAAGCATTGGCTCTTCACACCGAAGACCCGGGTTCGATTCCCCACATGGGTACAATGTGTGAAGCCCATTTCTGGTGTCCCCTGCCGTGATATTGCTGGAAAATTGCTAAAAGCGGCGTAAAACCATACTCACTCACTCACTCACTCACTCACTCACTCACTCACTCACTCCACTCACTCACTCACTCACTCACTGAAATCGATAATTGAAACTTTGAGGCAAACAGCTTCCAAACAGATAACACTTGCCATATATGGAATGTAAACAATTGCTCCATACTTCGAAAACTGTCACACATGTGTTGTCGGTGTTTGTCAAACTGGTTTCAATCACACGTTGTGCATAGGACATTCGTTAAGAGCACTCAAAGGGGCATAACTCTATGGGGTTCGCTTGAAATACTGTTCGCCCGTAGAGGGTATGAGAGTCAATTTAATGCAACGTTGCATTAATTCTATCGAACTTTTTAATTAAATATTAAAAATACATTTAAAAAAATGGGAATAAATTATATGGTAGCTTCCCTGGGGGCTGATAGTTAGTATTATTGAGAGAAAATATATTGGTCAAAATATTGTCGAAAATGTGTGAACACTGTCCCTTTAAACAACAAACATCCATAATGTACAAGGATGTTGTGTACATGGGTGAAACTTGAAGATGGGTGGAACAGACTTATTCATTGTCAAGATTTATTGTGAAAATCTGGATTAGAACATTCAGGGTTGTTATCTAATAGCAGGGTCTCTGACTTCCCGATGCATGTCTTTGTGAACCAGTTGTGAAGATTAATACTTATTATGTCAATCATCAGATTGTCTTGTAAAAGACTAGATTTAGTACAGACCAAAATTACCTGTAAGGCTAGCTTAGGTTCTTGTGCCCTATGTACAAGACATGGCGAGACAACACTGATGTTTATCTTTCTGATGCAGATGCAGCATCGAGACACTGACTTGGAATCCAGTGTTGAGTTCGCACAGAGTATCGTGAAGAACATCCGATCAATGCGGGCTGACTACAACCTCACCCCCAAGACAACAGCTGATGGTATGCCATAGGACTTGTGGATGTTGAGACCTTGATAACATTGAACTCCAATACAGGGCCCCATTCACAAGACCTTGAGATCCGGGTTACATTTGGTCTTCAGTAACCCATGCTTGTCATAATAGACGACTAATAGGATTGGGTGGTCAGGCTCGCTGACTTGGTTGTCACATGTCATCATATCCCAATTGCGTAGATTGATGCTCATGCTGTTGATCACTGGATTGTGTGGTCTAGACTAGATTATTTGCAGGCCGCTGCCATTGAGCTTGAATACTGCTGAGTGCAGCGTTAAACAACCAACAAACAAACAAATGCTATGAATATTGCTGACAACAGGCTACCATGAAATGTTCCTGGTAACATTTAGCCCTGTTATGTGGTAACTATTTATATCACAGTATTGATGACTGAGGAGCACTCACATTGCTAATGCTAACAGAATAGATCTTACAGATATTAATGTAAAATTGAAACTGATTAACCATTTCAACGTTGGGATCCCTCGAACAAGTGTTCACTGTCACAGATGTGAAAGTGTTCGCTTGTCACACTGAATTTACAGTTCGATTCCCCACATGGGTACAATGTGTGAGGCCCATTTCTGGTGTCTCCTGTCATGATATTGCTGGAATATTGCTAACAGCTGCATTAAACCATACTTACTCCCACGAGCTAAGCTTGAGTGGTTGTGGTCCTAACACGAGCTCATCTGTTTCTTCCAGTGTACGTGAAGTGTACTGATGAGGACACGTCCAGCAAGGTGAAGCTGTTCACTGACGTCATCCAGACCCTGACCAACTCAAGTGCCGTCCACGTCCTAGTGTCCGACTCTGTTCCTGATGGATGTGCCATGCTCACTGTGTCATCCAAGTGTGAAGCGCATCTCATGCTCAAGGTGAGAGAGTAACAGAATTGCCACTACTCATGGTTGTGTGGTTCATCATAATTATCAACATTAAATGTCTTACTGTTCCTCATGTACAGGTTTTGGCTCGGACTTGAAAATGCCTTGAATTCAGATGCTGCTCTGAAAAAGCCTTGAATTAAGATGCTGCTCTGAAAAACCTTGAATTCAGATTATGCATAAAAAAGCCTTGAATTGAGATTGTGCATAAAAAAAGCTTGAGTTCAGATTATGCATAAAAAAACCTTGAATTTAGATTATGCATAAAAAAAGCCTTGAGTTCAGATGCTGTACTGAAAAAGCTGTGTATTCAAATCCTGCCTCACTACAGTACGTGACTAGTGTTTCATGATAATACAGCACCATTCACCATTCAACTACAGGACTGTTCGGCACCCTGTATTTCCAAAACACCATGGTATAGGTTGAATATTAATGAAAGCAGCGTTGAAAGCATTCAGTGAGTGCTATACCTGTTTACTATAAGATTTAAATGTAGTTGAGAGCAGCGTTGAAAGCATTCAGTGAGAGCTGTACCTGTTTACTATAAGATTTACATATAGGTGAGAGCAGCGTTGAAAGCGTTCAGTGAGAGCTGTACCTATTTACTATAAGATTTACATATAGCTGAGTGAGCTGTACCTGCTTACTATAAGAAATATAGCTGAGAGCAGCGTTGAAAGCGTTCAGTGAGTGTCGTGTCTATGTACTGCAGGGCTTGATTGATGTGGAGAAGGAGACAAAGAAGCTGGAAGGGAAGAAGGAGACACTGGGCAAGTCTCTGAAGAAGCTGGAGGATGCTGCAGCCAAACCCGACTACAGCGACAAGGTGCCCCTGGACGTCAGGAACCAGAATACAGATAAGGTGGGTACCAGACCTCCAGATTTTTGTGAAATATAAAAAATAGACCCAGTTGATTTAATCTGTGAATCATGAAATCATTCATATATTATGATGTCATCCTTGAATCATGTCATCCTTGAATCATGATACCATCTGTCTCATGTTATCCTTGAATCATGTCATCCTTGAATCATGATACCATCTGTCTCATGTTATCCTTGAATCATGTTATCCTTGAATCATGTTATCCTTGAATCATGTCATCCTTGAATCATGATACCATCTGTCTCATGTCATCCTTGAATCATGATACCATCTGTCTCATGTTATCCTTGAATCATGTCATCCTTGAATCATGATACCATCTGTCTCATGTTATTCTTGAATCATGCCATCATTGAATCAAGATGTCATGTCTCGTGTTATTCTTGAATCATGCCATCCTTGAATCAAGATGTCATCTGTCTCATGTTATCCTTGAATCATGTCATCCTTGAATCATGATACCATCTGTCTCATGTTATTCTTGAATCATGCCATCATTGAATCAAGATGTCATGTCTCGTGTTATTCTTGAATCATGCCATCCTTGAATCAAGATGTCATCTGTCTCATGTTATCCATGAATCATGTCATCCTTGAATCATGATACCATCTGTCTCATGTTATCCTTGAATCATGTCATCCTTGAATCATGATACCATCTGTCTCATGTTATCCTTGAATCATGTCATCCTTGAATCATGATACCATCTGTCTCATGTTATCCTTGAATCATGTCATCCTTGAATCATGATACCATCTGTCTCATGTTATCCTTGAATCATGTTATCCTTGAATCATGATACCATCTGTCTCATGTTATTCTTGAATCATGTTTTTCTTGAATCATGCCATCATTGAATCGAGATGTCATGTCTCGTGTTATTCTTGAATCATGTCATCCTTGAATCATGATACCATCTGTCTCATGTTATTCTTGAATCATGTCATCCTTGAATCATGATACCATCTGTCTCATGTTATCCTTGAATCATGATACCATCTGTCTCATGTTATCCTTGAATCATGTTATCCTTGAATCATGTTATCCTTGCATCATGTCATCCTTGAATCATGATACCATCTGTCTCATGTCATCCTTGAATCATGATACCATCTGTCTCATGTTATCCTTGAATCATGTCATCCTTGAATCATGATACCATCTGTCTCATGTTATCTTTGAATCATGTTATCCTTGAATCATGTTATCCTTGAATCATGTCATCCTTGAATCATGATACCATCTGTCTCATGTTATCCTTGAACCATGCCATCCTTGAATCATGATACCATCTGTCTCATGTAATCCTTGAATCATGTCATCCTTGAATCATGATACCATCTGTCTCAGGTTATCCTTGAAACATGCCATCCTTGAATCATGATGCCACCGTGAATCATGTCAACCTTGAACCATGCCATCCTTGAATCAACATGTCATCTGTCTCATGTTATCCTTGAATCAAGATGTCATCTGTCTCATGTTCTTCTTGAATCATGCCATCCTTGAATCAAGATGCCACCGAGAATCATGTCAACCTTGAACCATGCCATCCTTGAATCAAGATGTCATCTGTCTCATGTTATTCTTGAATCATGCCATCCTTGAATCAAGATGCCACCGTGAATCATGTCAACCTTGAACCATGCCATCCTTGAATCAACATGTCATCTGTCTCATGTTATCCTTGAATCAAGATGTCATCTGTCTCATGTTCTTCTTGAATCATGCCATCCTTGAATCAAGATGTCATCTGTCTCATGTTATCCTTGAATCAAGATGTCATCTGTCTCATGTTCTTCTTGAATCATGCCATCCTTGAATCATGATACCATCTGTCTCATGTAATCCTTGAAACATGCCATCCTTGAATCAAGATGTCACCTGTCTCATGTTATTCTTGAATCATGCCATCCTTGAATCATGATGCCATCTGTCTCATGTTATTCTTGAATCATGCCATCCTTGAATCAAGATGTCACCGTGAATCATGGCATCCTTGAATCAAGATGTCACCGTGAATCATGTTATCCATATGCTAAAAAATAAATCAGTAAAACCTGAGAAACTAAAAAAATGTGCATCTCTTAAATGTCATATACATGTTTTGTTCTTTTACTTTCAGATGTCACAATTGACAGAAGAAATAGACAAATTATCTAAAGCCTTATCCACATTACTAACATTCCAGTGATTCTTGCTGATTCTGTAATTTATCCAACTCTGTCAGGATATGGTTTGGAGGACATGTTTTCTTGAGAAGATTCATGTGATAAAAGACATGCTGCAATACTCTCACACACGATAGATTCATCTGGCAACAGCTGAAAGTGAAACAGTCCGATCTGGATGATCTGCAAACTGAAAAGATGTGTTCTCGACATGCTGAATTCTCCTGCTTTAAGACAGGTTTCTGAGTTCAGCTTTAAGATGCTCAACAATTCCATGGGAACAACAGTCCTGTAGCACAAGGGTCTTTTTAATCCAAGCATTCTTCAAGCATTTCCCAGTATGTTTGAAAAGTCAGTTGCAGCTGAACCATTGTATTTTCTGAGCTAACAATTTGTTCATGCTAGTTTCTCAAAACACAAACATTTGTTTTTGAAATTTCAAGTCTATATTGAAAATCTTAAAGGAATTGTACATTATAATTGTACATAGAAATGTAGTTATTTCAGATTTGCAAAATTATGTTAATTATATATGTTAGTGAATATTAGAACTACACAAATAGATAGAATGATAAAATTGTAATTAATTACAATTACAATGACTTGGAAGCTCACAAGGCCGTGGATAATTTTGATAGACATATGTGATGTCAACCATAAGTGAATCTTGTTTAATTGGTTCACAAAACTTGAGATGAATAAATTTGCATAAATCATTTGTCAACAGTGCTAACCAGTGAGTGTTCATAAATACTTGTAGCAATGTTCTCTTGTTAAAGGAGTCCTTCCAGACAATTGTACAGCCTCTTGTCACACTTAGCTGTTCAGCCAACAGCTGATAGATGGTCTGTGTCAGATAACAGGGAGAGAGTGAGAGCCTAATAACCAACACTTTAGATCTTGTTATCTAGGTTTCATTTCTCAACACCAAGAGCACCTTATTTTACCAGTTTCTTCTGTTTTCGTTTTATCCGCAAGAAACTTATTTGTAGTTTTCAGAAACCACCTACGGGTACATTCCTGAATATATTTGGATTGGTTTACAGTATGGTGATGAGTGCAGTGTATGATCTCTGTCTGTGTCTGTTTACACTGTAAGGAAAGGCTGCTAAACAGTAAAGCTTCCAAGAAGAAACATCACTTAACCATGAACATCCCTCAACTGTGGGCTTGTCCATGACAAGTGAAAAGGAAAAGTTTATCATAAATGTAGCAGTTTTATAAAAGTGGTCCAACGTGAATCAGGACATGTTGACAATTAAATATTTTCAAAATTTTAGACTCAGATTTCAACAAAATCTTCTTTGTTTAAAATAATCTGAACACTTCAGAAGCATGAACTAATGGTTGTCTTCATGACTCACTGGAGGTACTGCAGGGATCTCAACACCAACTAGTCACTAACACTGTCACATTTACTATTCAGGTGCTGGAATTTGTTGCTATTTTATTTCCTTTTCAACTTAGTAATTGATGTGAGATAATCACTCAAATATAAATGGATGTTAATTGTTTTGTATTTTTAACATCTTTGGAATAGTAGTATGATCATACAGGTGTTGTTCTTTGGAGCAAGCCATTATCTGAAATCCATTTCTGGTGATCCAGCTGGAATGTTTCAAAACACAGCACCAAAACTACACTAATGTGTACCTGCCTCACTCCACGATGTCCAAGCTATGACAGCTGCGTGTGATTAAGTCCGGACCAGACAAACTGGTAATTAATATCAAGAGCAATGTCGCAAGCCAATCAGGACATGCATTCAGGTAAATCAGAGAGTCGGAGCACCCAGTCTTGTCACTTTCACAACACATGTATGTTTTTCTTTCCTAAAATGCCCACGGACTTGTTACAAACGTGTCAGATTTAAACTAGGTATGCTGCACTGCAGTATCAGACTCTTGGCATCCTTTGTGCTCAGTCCTAAGATTCTGCTCTATTTTGCTGATCAACTGAAGGTCCAAACATTAAAGAATCATGTTTTTGATTATTAATAATGTTTCAGCTTCATTTAGGTAAATGAACTAAATAAATAAGTAAATCTGTCTGTGTTTTTGATCAGGTCATGATTTCAACATGAGTTTGCTTGAATAAGTAATAAATGAACAGATAAATACACATTTGTGTTTGTTATCATGTTCTGCATGAACGTGAAGCTTAGTCTGGTGGTTAAAGTGTTCATTTGTCACGCTGAAGACCTGGGTTTGATTCCCCACATGGGTACAGTGAGGCCAATTTCTGGTGTCCCCTGCCGTGATATTGCTTGAATATAGCTAAAGCGGTGTAAAACTAAACTCACTCACTGTACGGAGTTGACTGAATCTGACAAACCAGTGGTGTGACATCAGCTCACTCATTATAACCAGCTCACTCGCCAGCACACAAAGTCAGCTGTCTAACCCACTCAGCCACCGCTTCTTCAGCCGCGAATTTACACTTATCAGAGGGTACACAAAGTCCGTGGTTTAGACTACCAGTTGTCCGAGGTTTTTTGTGGAAGTCACAGTGGCTGAGTGGGTTAGGCGGCTGACTTTGTTTGCTGGCGATGAGGTGCCTGACTCTGAGGGTGTGAGTTCAAAAGTGTAATCCCAAACATAACATATGTTACATTTGACCACTTTCTAACTGGCATTGTGTATTCATAACAATTCTTGTGTTTCACAATCTGGTAAATGTCTATTAGATTGGCATTGATTATATATCACCAACATGCAGTGATTCTGCTGCAGTGGTGGTCAAAGTTAAACCAAAAACAACAAAGTCATAGCCATGAATCATGAATCAATTCATTTATTTACGCTTTGAACTGTATGTATCAGCAACTTGGGTAAAGCGTCTTTATTCGATCCTGTCACAGGTCCAGGTACAAAAGCTCAATTAACACACACAGATTAAAACAAGACCATTATTACTTTATGTTTTATGATCACAGAATGCATATCTCCAAAGATCCAGGTGGCCTTACACCAGCCTGCCTTTGAGTCCTTTAACAGTAAGTGGACTGGAGGTCAAGTAGAATAGATTTCTTTATAGTATAAAGGCCAGACTTTCAGATCTGTTAAAATATTTAAGAAACAGGGATTGATGAAGTGGTTAGTCCTCATGCATGTATTTTTATTGTAGATACTATTGAAATGCTGAGTAATCATTAATCATTTTTGGATATATATTTTTTTTTCAAAATAATTTTCCTGTGATCCATAAAAAAAATACTAGCCCCCATCATAAATATAGAGGCATTCTCTGTACAATTTCCACTTTGTCTCCTGGCCTTTCCAAGACTTAAAACAAAAAAATATGACATCTATGTTTACTACACTAAGCTGAAAACAATATCACAAAATCACAAAACCATATTATCTCAAATAAACTCAGAAAAAAATGTAACAAGCAAATAATAGAAAAATCATGTCTAAAAATCACCATAAACCATTGAATCGGAATACTTCATTCAAATGTAGACACCGTAACAAATACTAGAAAATCACAGCAAGATTAATAGACATGTAAAGAAGCTCTACATGAAGAGTACCACACATAAACAATGAAAGGTATGCTGTTGCTAAACCTGGACACAAACATAGATGACGTTTCAAATGCCATTGTTGTTCATCTAAACGCCAATTCTCCCGCCTCGAATCAAACACAATAAAACCTCGCCAAGTCGAAGTTTCTGAGCTTACTACATCTGTCACTTCCAGTGATCTATGTGAGATCTATCATGTTACTTCTACCCTTTCAATGAGTAAATGCAAGTCTATATATTGAGCAAGAGGAAGTCCAACCATCTCTTTGTTGTTCTCATGCAACTTATCATAAATATTGTACACTTATTTCAGGTTAGTAAGAAAATATCATTACTGAACAAATATATAATTATCATGCATTATCATGAATATGTGATTCTTATGAGGCCATAATATATACCTATTAGATTTTAGTAGTTGTCTTTGGCGTAAATAATTGAAGTGTTGGCCAAATGTTGAATGATCTTGACTGCAGCAAGAGTAATACAGAGTTATCTACCTTTGTTTAAACATGAACAGGACAGGTTTGATAGTTGGAGAAGTTTGGGATGGGACAGTTTTAAAAGGTGGGATGTACAAGAACGTGAGTCTAAGACTTTTTTACCTTCTATCTGCTTGCCATGTTCAGAGTGAATATTATTTTATGAAGGTTAAATTCCTGCCTGCATCCAAAATTAGAGAAAGACGTTTCAGGACATGTCACAGTGACAATATTACTTCAAATAGGTTTATAATTCTTCCCTGCTGGAATATATTATTTCAACCCAATGTTCATGCTTAATACAAGTAACATCTGTCCACAATTATCATACACAGAAGCTATTTTATTGTGAACGGAATAACAAAATGTAAGTGCACTGAGGTTCACATCTTAGAAACCTTTTGTCAGTTTATTGTGGCCTAAAATCACACAAAAAATCAAATAGAGTCTATTGTTATCAAACATATGAAAATGGTCTGATGAGACAAGTTATGTTTCTTTCCAATATATTTTTTTTTTTTGTTATTGTAATCTGTTTGGTAACATTTAAAGTACCTAGTCTAACTTGCAGAACACAAAATAATTTTCGAACAATACATTTTACAATATGTTTATCTCTGTATTTTCTACCATGAAACCTACACTGAATACACTGAATAGGTCTTAATGGATTTAGTTCCCCGCCCTGATATTGCTGGAATTTTGTTAAAGCGGCGTAAAACTAAACTCACTCAGTCATAATGGATTTACCTGGATTAAGAAATATCTCAACAATTAAATAATGGGTGAGCATTTATTATGTATTTGCCCGGAATGGGAAATTTTAAGGAATAAAAGGGTCTTCACTAAAGAGGTTCTGTAAGTCACCGGTCCTAAACAATGATTACAGGCCCCAGTCTAGTGGGCCAGTGTATTTGTAAAATCTTTATATCCAGACTGAAAACGGTCTTGTTCCATATGGTCAACTTCAGTTCAGCTCCATTATACCTATAAGGACAACCTCTGGTCACAGGTGTGAGCAGTTGGGAATGTATTTTTTGACATAAAAATCTAAAACCTAAAGTACACCCTACACCAACATGCATGGCCACAAGTGAGTGAGTGAGTTTAGTCTGACGTTGCACTCGGCAATACTCCAGCTATATGACAGCGGTCTGTAAATAATCGAGTCTGGACCAGACAATACAGTGATCAACAGCATGAGCATCGATCTGCGTAGTTGGGATACAATGACGTGTCAACCAAGTCAGCGAGCCTGACCACCAGATCCCGTTAGTCGCCTCTTACGACAAGCATGGGTTACTGAAGACCAATTTTAACTCGGATCTTCACGGTTGCTTTGCCACAAGTGTTGAACATGTTTTACTAGTGAGACTGGGACATTCAGTTTCTTGACTTCTCTGTGGAAGAAGTGAGATATTATGAGAATCTAATACACATCAGTATTATGTACTTCCTCTAAAACAACATCAATACTGGACAGCCACTGACTATCAGAGTTAAAGCATTGATTACATTATGGATTTACATGATTCAAGCATACACACAATACAAGGTACTGAATTATTGCCATTAGGGAAGAGTTATGTATCTAAAATTGCTACACTTTTACTAAAATATCATTAACACAAAATATCTTTTGTATATATATATATATACATACATCTTACAATATATATATATAATTCAACAAATTGTAACACAGTATAGATATTTTTATAGAATATAGACTTGTATATGCTTGTCATAACTTCAGACTTATTAACATGAACACCTCGAAATCAGACTCTTGTTTTCAAACATGACTAGACAATGCTGCTCCATAAGGCTGAGAGAGCTCTCAATGCCGCTCTATAAGACTGAGAGCACTCTCAGTGCCACTCCATAAGGCCGAGAGTGTTCTCAATGCCCCTCCATAAGGCCGAGAGCGCACTCAGTGCCGCTCCATACAGCCGAGAGCACTCTCAATGCCACTCCATAAGCCCAGAGTCTCAGCCCTCTCCATGCCCAGAGCTCCATAAGGCCGAGAGTGTTCTCAATGCCCCTCCATGGCTCTGCCTCTCCATAAGGCCGAGAGCGCTCTCAGCGCCACTCCATAAGGCTGAGAGCACTCTCAATGCTACTCCATAAGGTCAAATCAGTGCCAGACCAGGATCCCATTCCACAACCTTTAGAGTGCCCAAAGAGGGGTGCTTTTCATTGTCCGAGCTTTTGTGGACTGGAGTCCAGGGCTCCAATTGATGCTGATCTGTGGAACTGAAGTGAGAAGTGCTCCCCTACTGATTGACAATGATGCTAATGTACATGAGCTAAAATGTAATTCAGATACATGTACTCTATCACCCATGACAAGTGGATGCTTTAACCACTAGGCCACCCCACCGCCCTTTCAACGATGTGCATTCAGCTCTCCGATACACAGGTCATGCACGTCTTCATTATATTTATTTCCCAATTAACACTGAACAAAAGCATTGACAAGTTTACACATGTACCGCCCCCACCCCGATCCCACCTTCCCAATAATGGTTTGAATATATAATAATAATAATAAGAGAACTTTTATAGCGCCTCATCCACATCACTGAGGGACATGCTCTAAGCATACAAGTCACCGTTCATTATTACCCCGGATAACCCAAGCTACCTGTGAGGCACTAGAAGGTTATAGTCACATGACTTATCCCACTGGGTACCCATTTTCTGCTGGGTGAACAGAGACAATTTTGAACAAACTCACTTGCCTAAGGTGAGACCACATGTATCACATGTGTGTGGCTTTAGCCGGGGTAAACATACACACAAATGAGACAACGGATACAACAATGGATACAATGGATACAATGAAATGCCAGCTAGGCTACAACTTTCACATAATGTCAAAGTAAGGGTATTGTACAAAATGCAATATTGGTCCAAGCACCATGATGAAAATCTGGGGATGACTTCAACAATCATCAAAAACTTGTTCTTTAGAAAAACTGGTTTGAAATTACTGGTGGACAACGAACTAAAGAATGAGTAACCACTGTCGGGTTTCTTCAGCCAGCATGAGATCACTGTCAACATTGGAAGATTAGATATGACTTCATATGTATAAATGTACGGAGGCATATGGGAAACAGTGAAACTCTGTGATTAAACATTGTGCTGGGTGGCGGGGTAGGCTAGTGGTTAATGTGTTCGCTCTTCACGGGTTCAATTCCCCACAAGGTTACAATGTGTGAAGCCCATTTCTGGTGCCCCGCGCGAGATCAACTAATTGATGGAGAGCAGTTCAGTTTTGTTGTGATATAATGGAAAATGGCTGCGAAAGTCCAATTAAGTGTTCCTATGTATTTAAGTATAAAATAATCAAACACAACAATGTCTCTGAGTAAGTTTGAATCTCATTCGAGAACGGCTTGATTGTGAAAAGACTTTCTTGAAGCTCAACATTTGTTTTCATTCTACATAATTGACAATCAGGAAGAAATGGTTTTGGGACAAACTGTCATCCATCAACATATAAAGGGTTTTGGATACTGAGGTAGTGAGTGAGTCAGGTTTGATGCAATATCACAGCAGGGGACACCAGAAATGGGCTGAAAACATTGTACCCATGTGTGATGAGCGAACACTTCAACCACTAGGCTACCCCACCACCCCAGGTCTTGGATAACAGGGTCTTCACTTACAGGTTTACTTAATTAACAAGGACTAGACTTACTTTACTGATGAGGTCTTAACTGACAAGGTCTCTACTGACAGGGTCTGTTCTAGACAGGGTATCACTGTACACCAGCGGAATACAACTTATCATCTGACTTCGTTAACCGGACGACAGACCCTAAAGTGACTATTTCTTATTATGCACGCCGCGAATGCAAGTGAGATGGGATTGAAGAACTCTGTTGACAATAATTCAGTCCTGTCTGTTACTGACAGAGGGTAAGACCAGACGTTTGTCTTACTACATGGTTAAACCATGAGATTCTGGGTGATCTGAACCAAACATGATGGCTCTGGCAGGCAAGGGACATAACCCTGTAGGGACTAGTTGACTACCTGAGCCCTACTATTTGTGATTGTAGGATTTAACAACAGGGTAGATCATAGTGATAGCTGTGTGATGGACAACCATGGTGACAGTGACAGCTTCACAGCTTTGTGATGGTGACATGGACAACCATGGTGACAGTGATAGCTTCACAGCTGTGTGATGGCGACATCATGGACAACCATGGTGACAGTGACAGCTTCACAGCTTTGTGATGGTGACATGGACAACCATGGTGACAGTGACAGCTTCACAGCTGTGTGATGGCAACATCATGGACAACCATGGTGACAGTGACAGCTTCACAGCTGTGTGATGGCAACATCGTGGAACAACCATGGTGACAGTGACAGCTTCACAGCTGTGTGATGGCGACATCATGGACAACCATGGTGACAGTGACAGTTTCACAGCTGTGTGATGATGACATCATGGACAACCATGGTGACAGTGACAGCTTCAAAAATGTGTGATGGCAACATCGTGGACAACCATGGTGACAGTGACAGCTTCACAGCTGTGTGATGGCAACATCATGGACAACCATGGTGACAGTGACAGCTTCACAGCTGTGTGATGATGACATCATGGGCAACCATGGTGACAGTGACAGCTTCAAAAATGTGTGATGGCAACATCATGGACAACCATGGTGACAGTGACAGCTTCACAGCTGTGTGATGGCAACATCATGGACAACCATGGCGACAGTGACAGCTTCAAAAATGTGTGATGGCAACATCATGGACAACCATGGTGACAGTGACAGCTTCACAGCTGTGTGATGGCGACATCATGGACAACCATGGTGACAGTGACAGCTTCAAAAATGTGTGATGGCAACATCATGGACAACCATGGTGACAGTGACAGCTTCACAGCTGTGTGATGGCAAACATTGTGGACAACCATGGTGACAGTGACAACTTCACAGCTGTGTGATGGCAACATCATGGACAACCATGGCGACAGTGACAGCTTTACAGCTGTGTGATGGCGACATCATGGACAACCATGGTGACAGTGACAGCTTCAAAAATGTGTGATGGCAACATCATGGACAACCATGGTGACAGTGACAGCTTCACAGCTGTGTGATGGCAACATCATGGACAACCATGGTGACAGTGACAGCTTTGTGATGGCAACATCGTGAACAACCATGGTGACAGTGACAGCTTCACAGCTGTGTGATGGCGACATCATGGACAACCATGGTGACAATGACAGTTTCACAGCTGTGTGATGGCAACATCGTGGACAACCATGGTGACAGTGACAGCTTCACAGCTGTGTGATGGCGACATCATGGACAACCATGGTGACAATGACAGTTTCACAGCTGTGAGATGGCGACATTGTGGACAACCATGGTGACAGTGACACCTTCACAGCTGTGTGATGGCAACATCGTGGACAACCATGGTGACAGTGACAGCTTCACAGCTGTGTGATGGTGACATCATGGGCAACCATGGTGACAGTGACAGCTTCACAGCTGTGGGATGGCGACATCATGGTCAACCAGTGATAATTTCACAACCTACATTGCCATGTTATATTGCTCTGTCCCGATACAAAACTAAACTGCTTGGCAGTCATTTAAATCCTTTGAAGTCCTACACAGGACATAAAATCAGAAGCAACTTCCTCACTGAAAGTCTGGCATCCATGTACCAGGTAAACGCTTCACAGAATCTAGTGTATCTGGAATACCACTAAAAAGGGCATCAGACATCAGACATACCAAAACAGGGTTGGCACCTCATCCTGGTTCTTATGTAACCATAACTGCTGTAAGTCTCATGGTCTAAAATTAGTTGTTAAATATATCCATGAACAGTTTTGTGTTAGTATTCGCTGATAAGCCTTCGGTGTATGCACACCTCGTATGGTGCATTTAGCAATGTTGTTAATCCTAATCAAACAAACTAAAACAACACATAGATTGTCTCACCTATTAAATAGGATCAGTAGGTTTAGTACTTGAGATGCATGTTTTATATCCTGCAAATAATATGCATGATCACAACCCTTGAAGAAATGATTACAAATGAGTCCTAACAGTTCCTTGAATGTCAGCGGTTGATGGATGCTGACTTGTTCTGTGTTGTCTACATGAACGTTGTGTCATCGTAGTTAGTCTTGTGTTTGGAGCGGGACTCGAACAGCTCCCTGATGAGGGTGGACTTCTCCTGCTCCAGCTGAGTTATCTTGTCACTCTTCTGACTCACCTCCTGGAATGAGAGATGGGAGGAGAGAGTCAGTGAAATCAGTTTGTTTGTTTTCTTGCTGTTTAATGCAGCCATTAGCAATATTCCAGCTATGTGGTAGCGCTCTGTAAATAGTCGAATCTGTGAGTGAGTGAGAGAGTTTAGTTTTACGCCGCACTCAGCAACATTACAGCTACATGGCGGCGGTCTGTAAATAATCTAGTCTGGACCAGACAATATTGTGATCAACGGTATGAGCATCGATCTACACAACTGGGATACGATGACATGTGTCAACCAAGACTGCAAGCCTGACCACCCGATCCCGATAATCGCCTCTTACGACAAGCATGGGTTGCTGAAGACATTTCTAGCTCGGATCTTCATTGGTCAATAACATCAGAGTCTGTGACATAGAGGTCAATGTATGTGTCACTCACTGTGTGAAAACTCATGTCCCTACATTATTATTACTCAATCGATTTGTATTCTCAGCTCCCTGGGACCCGATGTTAGAATTGATATTCTGTAACCAATCAATCATCTTCCTGGGGAATATACAACCCAAACTGCCTGTGAAGTGATGTAAGGTTGACAGTCACATTACCTATCCTACCGGGTACCCTTTCAGTGCTGGATGAACACGCGAAGCATTTGTCACCTGTCTAAGGTAACACCACACACGCTTCACATGCTGTGGGTCAGAACTCTCAGTTAGTCTAACCATCCATCTACGCTTCACACCAAACATCCTTAACGTATATTGTTCACGCTGTGCACAGGACCACATGCTAAGGAAGTACCAAAGGCCCTGGATATTGAAGACCTATACATCAAGACAGAGTAAAAATAGATAAAATGAAAATGAGAAACATAAATCAGCCAACATCATTAACTGTAGGGAATCCTGTGGATACCTGAAGAACATGGGGATAAACAAGCACACAGTTAATTGTCACCTTGGTGAGCTGTCGGTTCTGGTCTTTGAGCATCTTGAGAGAGTTGTTGTTCATGTGCAGGTTGGGCGACGGACCCATGGCCAGGTTCATGTGAAGTGGAAAGCCCTGGAACACGGATGCCACACATCATAAAAATACCCACCAGTACCCTCAATATACCACTTGACACCATACAACCATTGATTCATTTCACTGGTTCTCAGAAAATGGACAAGACAGAGGCCAGTGGACTTTGAGAGCGGTGATTAGGTGCCAAAGTCTGAGAGTGTGGGTTCTAATCCTGGATGGGACTGAATACATTACATTCTCAGAAAGTGCAATCCAATGAACACATGTGTTGCAATGGACCAACGTTGGTGTCAAACATGTGACCTTTAGAATATTTACAAGACAGAAGCCAATGAACCAGTGTTGTTGTCAAGTTCAGAGAGTTAAATATTACCTTCTCTGAGCTGTCTGTGAGGGTCCGCAGCTGCTGGTTCACCTCCACAATCCTGGCCTTCTGGAAGTTCATCCGCTCCTGGTGGGCCTCCAGCGAGTGTTCCTGTACATGTCATCATCAGATAGTGAGTGAGTGAGTGCGTTTCATCAACTGACAAGTCAGTTCAATGTTGAACAAGTTGGGCATGGAGAGGTTAATAAAATATGAAACATGACATGGTATTCTCGGCATTGCTGTGAATGAAAGGTACTGAGCTAGTACACTAATCCAAACCACAGAAAACTGAAACTAAATAAAATTCGGCCAGACCATGTTGTCTGGCCTAATTTTGTTAGTTACAGTTTTCATTCCCAACTCATCATTTTACTGTTTTAGTAAATTACTGCACACATTATCAAGTACTGAAAATTAATCATGGTGGCCTACTGGCATATGTTTTGATCAGTTGATGTATACACTACAACAAATTGTGAAGAAGATCATCAGGGTTTATCCCGTCTTAATGCCCACTGGGCATGAAAAGGTCAAACGTCAAACTTCCCCTTTCAAACAGTCATACAGATAAACAACTAGCAATATCATCATGACACAAAAATGCTCAGGTGAATTTGAATTTTCAAACTTAACTGATGTTAAGTTTTAATGAAAATTAAACAAGAGTCATCAGAAGATGACATATCCCCCGATATCTTTGAAAGAACAAATCATCTGACAGTTACTTAAAGTCCAGCTTGATTTTAGACTAAGTGCAAATCGCTTCCATGGAAATCATGAAAAAATAAATGACAAAAATCTGCAAATAGCAAAAGGCACCACTTTGGGATCTGCCTCACATATCTGCCAAGTTTTGCTGAAAGATATTAAGAAGTTTTCGCGAAACAAAACCTACCCTCCCTTTTGAGACTAAGTCCAAATTGTTTTCATGGAAACTGAGAAAATAATAAATCACAAATATCTGCAAATAGCAAAGGCACCACTTTGGCATCTGCCTCACATATCTGCCAAGTTTTGAAAGATATTAAGAAGTTTTCCAGTTGTGTTCGAAAAAACCCATCCCTTCCTTTTGAGACTAAGTCCTAATCATTTCCATGGAAACCGAGAAAATAATAAATCACAAATATCTGCAAATAGCAAAAGGCACCACTTTGGGATCTGCCTCAGCTAAGTTTTGCTGAAAGATATAGAGAGGTTTTTGAGTTGTGCCCGAAACGAAGCCCACCCCTCACTTCTGGGATTAAGTCTGAATTGTTTCCATGGAAACCGGGAAAATAAAAAAATGCCAAAAATCTGCAAATAGCAAAAGGCACAACTTTAGGATCTGTTTGATATATCTACCAAGTTTTGTTGAAAAATATTATCACGGTTTTGAGTTGTGCTCCGGAAAACGAAAAGCAATCCTTACTTTTGAGACTAAGTCCAAAATGTTTCCATGGAAACCAAGAAAAATAAAATGCCAAAAATCTGCAAATAGCAAAAGGCACCACTTAAGGTTCTGTTTCATACATCTACCAAGTTTTGTTGAAAAATATTGAACGGTTCTTGAGTTATGCTCGGAAACGGCTTCCACCCCTCACTTTTGGGATTAAGTCCGAATCGTTTCCATGGAAACCGGGAAAATAAAAATACCAAAAATCTGCAAATAGCAAAAGGCACCACTTTAGGTTCTGTTTGATATATCTACCAAGTCTTGTTGAAAAATATTGAACGGTTCTTGAGTTATGCTCCGGAAACGAAGCCCACCCCTCACTTTTGGGATTAAGTCCGAATCGTTTCCATGGAAACCGGGAAAAATAAAAATGCCAAAAATCTGCAAATAGCAAAAGGCACAACTTTAGGATCTGTATGATATATCTACCAAGTTTTGTTGAAAAATATTATACGGTTTTTGAGTTGTGCTCCGGAAACGAAAGCAATCCTTGCTTTTTGAGACTAAGTCCAAAATGTTTCCATGGAAACCAAGAAAAATAAAAATGCCAAAAATCTGCAAATAGCAAAAGGCACCACTTAAGGTTCTGTTTCATACATCTACCAAGTTTTGTTGAAAAATATTGAACGGTTCTTGAGTTATGCTCCGAAACGAAGCCCACCCCTCACTTTTGGGATTAAGTCCTAATCGTTTCCATGGAAACCGGGAAAAATAAAAATACCAAAAATCTGCAAATAGCAAAAGGCACAACTTTAGGATCTGTTTGATATATCTACCAAGTTTTGTTGAAAAATATTGAATGGTTCTTGAGTTATGCTCCGGAAACGAAAGCAATCCTTACTTTTGGGGACTAAGTCCAAAATGTTTCCATGGAAACCGGAAAAATAAAAATGACAAAATCTGTAAATAGCAAAAGGCACCCCTCATGGTTCTGTTTGATATATCTACCAACTTTTGTTGAAAAATATTGAACGGTTCTTGAGTTATGCTCGGAAACGAAGCCCACCCTCACTTTTGGGACTAAGTCTGAATTGTTTCCATGGAAACCGGGAAAATAAAATGCCAAAAATCTGTAAATAGCAAAAGGCACCACTTTAGGATCTGTTTGATATATCTACCAAGTTTTGTTGAAAAATACTGAATGGTTCTTGAGTTATGCTCCGGAAACGAAGCCCACCCTTCTTTAAGACTAAGTCCAAAACGTTTCCATGGAAACCGAGAAAAATAAAAATGACAATAATCTGTAAATAGCAAAAGGCACCACCTTAGGTTATGTTTGACATATCTACCAATTTTGGTTAAAAATATCGAACGGTCTTTGAGTTATGCTCCGAAACAAAATGATTACGGACGGACGGACGGACGGACGGACAGACGGATTTAGGCGACGACTATATCCCACCGCATTATATGCGGTGGGATAAAAATTTAAAGCAAGAACACAACCTCAGAATTATCAAAGTACACACTCTGGCGACTCTTACACTCTTTCAGGTATCGTTATAAGAAAAATTCGAGGAGAATAGGTCAGTACTCTGTGAACGCCCTGATATCCTTCGGCGAGAAATAATTTTCTCAGGGTTATAAAGAAGAAGCGAGGAAGGGTTCGAGCCAGTGTACTGGACGAGACCTGGGTCAATGTCTCGCACACTGCCAGCAGTCAGTGGGTACCCGATGGGGGTGATAAAGGGGTCACGTAGAAAGCTGCCTCTAGGGAAAGGAGAGAGACTCCATGCTTGTTGCTCCAGCGAAGGCTTTCTCCCAGGCTGCTGAATTTGGTATTCAGGGCAAAGTCCATCCAGATAACAGAGACTACCATTCCGAGATGAATGGTCGCGGTTTTCCTCGATTAAGTTAAAAACAAGTTGGTACCAGCTCTACCAGAGAAGTCTTTTATCGTAATGGATATGCCCCATACCACAGCGCAGGACCCCCGACAGTAAAGCCCCGACATCGAACAGTCAAAAAGGTGATATGATATCATGCCTCGACAAATTTCAGATCGCATGGCCTTCAAAGGCAACGGAGCCTCAGCTATATGAGATCATAAAAACCCACAAAGGTGAAGCTTTCTACAAAGTTGACAGTTACATAAAAAGTAAGGGTCACGATATTCTGCGACTTCCACCCTATCACTGTGACCTTAACCCCATTGAAATGATATGGGGTATTGTCAAAGGAGATGTTGCCAGATCAAACACAACTTTTAGATTACGTGACGTAGAGGTTTTGGTTAAGGAATCCCTTAACAAAATCACGACTGAAACTTGGCAAAACTGTGTCAACAAGGTAGCTAACGTCATTGAACAAGGTTACTGGTCTCGGGATGGCTTACAACAGGCAACTGTGGCACCACTTGTCATCCCTTTAAGTCGTGACTATGACACTAACACGGACGAGCAACCGACAGGTCTCCCGGAATAGATTTTGAGATGTCCCCCCGCCATGACTGGCATGTTTTGTTTCTGCTGTTTCACCCCGCTGCGACAGATAACAACTTTTTGCGTTTTCTTAAACAACTTTGTTGGTGGAATCCGGAAAATTTTCAAATATAAGAAAGCTGTTGGATATTAGTAAATGATAAACATGTGTACTATTTATATTAAAGTGGCAATTTTGTACAATGATCAAATTTGCAATTCATTGAATCGCGTTCTGACTCAAACGGACTGTACCAGGATAACACAAACAAGAGTCATCAGAAGATGACATATCCCCGACCCCCACATCTTTGAAAGAACAAATCATCTGACAGTTACTTAAAGTCCAGCTTGATTTTAGACTAAGTCCAAATTGTTTCCATGGAAACTGAGAAAATAATAAATCACAAATATCTGCAAATAGCATCTGCCTCACATATCTGCTAAGTTTTGCTGAAAGATATTAAGAAGTTTTCGAGTTGTGCTCGGAAGCGAAGCCCACCCCTCACTTTAGGGACTAAGTCTGAATCGTTTCCATGGAAACCGGAAAAATAAAAATGCCAAAATCTGCAAATAGCAAAAGGCACAACTTTAGGATCTGTTTGATATATCTACCATGTTTTGTTGAAAAATATTGAACGGTTCTTGAGTTATGCTCCAGAAATGAAAGCAATCCTTACTTTTGAGACTAAGTCCAAAATGTTTCCATGGAAACCAAGGAAAAATTAAAATGAAAAAATCTGCAAATACCAAAGGCACCACTCAAGGTTCTGTTTCATATCTACCAAGTTTTGTTGAACAATATTGAACAGTTCTTGAGTTATGCTCCGGAAACGAAGCCCACCCCTCACTTTTGGGACTAAGTCCGAATCGTTTCCATGGAAACCGGGAAAAATAAAAATGCCAAAAATCTGTAAATAGCAAAAGGCACCACTTTGGGATCTGCCTCACATATCTACCAAGTTTTGTTGAAAAATATTGAGCGGTTTTTGAGTTATGCTCCGGAAACGAAGCCCACCCCTCACTTTTGAGACTAAGTCTGAATCGTTTCCATGGAAACCGGGAAAAATAAAAATGCCAAAAATCTGCAAATAGCAAAAGGCACCACTTTAGGATCTGTTTGATATATCTACCAAGTTTTGTTGAGAAATACTGAACGGTTCTTGAGTTATGCTCGGAAGCGAAAAGCAATCCTTACTTTTGGAGACTAAGTCCAAAATGTTTCCATGGAAACCGGGAAAAATAAAATGCCAAAATCTGCAAATAGCAAAGGCACCCCTCAAGGTTCTGTTTCATATATCTACCAAGTTTTGTTGAACAATATTGAACGGTTCTTGAGTTATGCTCCGGAAACGAAGCCCACCCCTCACTTTTGGGACTAAGTCTGAATCGTTTCCATGGAAACCGGGAAAAATAAAAATGCCAAAAATCTGTAAATAGCAAAAGGCACCACTTTAGGATCTGTTTGATATATCTACCAAGTTTTGTTGAGAAATACTGAACGGTTCTTGAGTTATGCTCCGGAAACGAAGCCCACCCTTCTTTAAGACTAAGTCCAAAACGTTTCCATGGAAACCGAGAAAAATAAAAATGACAATAATCTGTAAATAGCAAAAGGCACCACCTTAGGTTATGTTTGACATATCTACCAATTTTGGTTAAAAAATATCGAACGGTCTTTGAGTTATGCTCCGGAAACAAAATGATTACGGACGGACGGACGGACGGACGGATGGACGGACGGACGGACGGACGAACGGACGGACAGACGGACGAGGCGACGACTATATCCCACCGCATTACATGCCGGTGGGATAACAACTCAATAAAGCATACTTGGTCCACCTCCGGTTTAAGTGTAATTATTCTAAATTAGAATGATCAGCAAGTTTGGCCTCCCAGTCTACTCCATGCCACTCACATTAAGCGTGGCCTTGCCGAGGTATTTCTGCTTCTCCTGTATGGCAGAGATCTGTTTGCGGTACCACTCTCGGGCTGTGTCCACTGCCTCCAGCCCCTGTAGCAGCATGTCTCGCTCCTCCTCAAACTGCTTCATCCTCTTGATCTGGACCAACACAAATACTCATACAAAACCAATGGTCAACATGCTATTGGCTACCATGAGTGCATGTTGTTTTACACCAGGTCCAATCTTAGTATAAGGCAGACCAGTGGTTGACAGTATCAGTGAGTGCATGTTGTTTTACACCAGGTCCAATCTTAGTATAAGGCAGACCAGTGGTTGACAGTATCAGTGAGTGCATGTTGTTTTACACCAGGTCCAATCTTAGTATAAGGCAGACCAGTGGTTGACAGTATCAGTGAGTGCATGTTGTTTTACACCGGGTCCAATCTTAGTATAAGGCAGACCAGTGGATGACAGTATCAGTGAGTGCATGTTGTTTTACACCAGGTCCAATCTTAGTATAAGGCAGACCAGTGGTTGACAGTATCAGTGAGTGCATGTTGTTTTACACCAGGTCCAATCTTAGTATAAGGCAGACCAGTGGTTGACAGTATCAGTGAGTGCATGTTGTTTTACACCAGGTCCAATCTTAGTATAAGGCAGACCAGTGGTTGACAGTATCAGTGAGTGCATGTTGTTTTACACCAGGTCCAATCTTAGTATAAGGCAGACCAGTGGTTGACAGTATCAGTGAGTGCATGTTGTTTTACACCAGGTCCAATCTTAGTATAAAGGCAGACCAGTGGTTGACAGTATCAGTGAGTGCATGTTGTTTTACACCAGGTCCAATCTTAGTATAAGGCAGACCAGTGGATGACAGTATCAGTGAGTGCATGTTGTTTTACACCAGGTCCAATCTTAGTCTAAGGCAGACCAGTGGTTGACAGTATCAGTGAGTGCATGTTGTTTTACACCAGGTCCAATCTTAGTATAAGGCAGACCAGTGGTTGACAGTATCAGTGAGTGCATGTTGTTTTACACCAGGTCCAATCTTAGTATAAGGCAGACCAGTGGATGACACTATCGAGTGAGTGCATGTTGTTTTACACCAGGTCCAATCTTAGTATAAGGCAGACCAGTGGATGACAGTATCAGTGAGTGCATGTTGTTTTACACCAGGTCCAATCTTAGTATAAGGCAGACCAGTGGTTGACAGTATCAGTGAGTGCATGTTGTTTTACACCAGGTCCAATCTTAGTATAAAGGCAGATCAGTGGATGACAGTATCAGTGAGTGCATGTTGTTTTACACCAGGTCCAATCTTAGTATAAGGCAGACCAGTGGTTGACAGTATCAGTGAGTGCATGTTGTTTTACACCAGGTCCAATCTTAGTATAAGGCAGACCAGTGGATGACAGTATCAGTGAGTGCATGTTGTTTTACACCAGGTCGAAATCTTGTTATAAGGCAGACCAGTGGATGACAGTATCAGTGAGTGCATGTTGTTTTACACCAGGTCCAATCTTAGTATAAGGCAGACCAGTGGTTGACAGTATCAGTGAGTGCATGTTGTTTTACACCAGGTCCAATCTTAGTATAAGGCAGACCAGTGGTTGACAGTATCAGTGAGTGCATGTTGTTTTACACCAGGTCCAATCTTAGTATAAGGCAGACCAGTGGTTGACAGTATCAGTGAGTGCATGTTGTTTTACACCAGGTCCAATCTTAGTATAAGGCAGACCAGTGGTTGACAGTATCAGTGAGTGCATGTTGTTTTACACCAGGTCCAATCTTAGTATAAGGCAGACCAGTGGTTGACAGTATCAGTGAGTGCATGTCGTTTTACACCAAGTGGTTGATGGTATGAGCATTCAGCAACACTGTCACGGCACACTGACACACAATCATCCAGGTGACCTTTTCCAACAACATTTAGGCTCTTCTTCTTCTAGAGATATGGTTGGGTAGCCTGGTGGTTAAAACGCTCGCTCGTCACGCCTAAGGCCCAGGTTCGATTCCTCACATGAGTACAATGTGTGAAGCCCATTTCTGGTATCCCCCGTCGTGATATTGCTGGAATATTGCTAAAAGCGGTGTAAAACTAATCTCACTCACTCACTCACTCCAACAACATATCCATGCTCAGTCACCCATGATTATGTAGGATCCATTCCTCCAGCAACACCCCAATGATTATTTTACGCAATAAAATAATCTGCACAATAACAACTTACAGCATTATAGTCGAGGCCACTGGAGAGCGTATGTCTTCGAGCCGAGTTCTGCCTGCGCACCGGTTTCTGTGGTGGATCGGCTGACTGAAGGGCGGAGCTTGACTGGACAGAGGGGTGGACGGATGATTTGCTGGTCTCTTCAGCATTTTTTCGTTGAAACTGTTCAATGTTGGCTGAAAGAGAAAAGGACAACAGTGAACTACACACTTACACAGAGACAGTTGCTGAAAGGATGTAGAAGTGCTTCTGTTAACAAACATGGCTGATATGCTTTGACACTATATCAAAATGGGTCTGTTTACTCAGGCATTGTATTCATACACCATTCCAAATGCTTTTTGTTGAATGAATCATGTTATAACCTTTTATTGTTTCAACATGACATCATATGAAAGGGTTATTTGGTTTCCATCTTTCAATATCATATGCAGCACAGAATAACACTATTTTCATTCCCGGTACATGATATTCAGACGCAGAATAATCTCTTCAAGCAGATCTTAATAAGGAAGTAACAATTGTCTCATCTCACTTAAAAATGGGTCACCCCACATGGGTACAATTACTAAGTCTGTCTCACACTTCCTGAACCACATTATTTTCCCTACAGCCTAGCCCTCCCAGCAATGCTAAATCCCTAAATGAAGCAAGTCTAGATTTCTCCAGGTTATGAATCTCTTGTCTCCCTTGGGCTCCTTTTCAATTTAAATGGTTTTATTTGTTACAATCAAAATCATACATTCCGAGACTAAGCGTTAGTCTAGGTCTAAAATGTCAAAGTCCATTTCTGCTGTCTCCCACAGTGACATTGCTGAAATATTGCTAAAAGAAACATAAAATAAATGGAAGACAAAGGACAACATCCTTCAGCAACATTTTGTCTCTTTATGTATTTGATGAAGGGTAACCAAAAGAAAAATAAACGAAATTTAATTGAATTGAATTTTTATTTTACCTACCACTTCTATCAGACCCATAAAAAACCTTCCTTTTATTCTTACATTCACCAGTCTACTACATGTCAGCTACTACCAGTTCCAAGTAACTTAGGTTCTGCAGTAAGCACTTGCTGGGGGCCAGTTCTCATGCAGCTCCTAATGCTGGTAATAGCTGATTAAACAAGCAGAAAGTGTATGTGTTTAAACAGACAATCCCTCTAGCTACAAGTATCCTCCTCTAAAACTACCTCCCCACCAAACAGCGGAAACATGATGTGCTCGTTTGAACATCTGCAACAAAGATGAGACACGCTTAAATGCTCTCCTATTGTGCTTGGGGCCGCCATCAGTGTTCTGCTAGATGCGCTTCCATCGTAATCTAGGACGGGAACATTCACTTTGACAAAAACCAGGAAATCTATATGGTTAATAAAATTATGTTATGATGTTTAATAGTGATAGGTATTAGCGTGACACGGCAGTTTCTTGGCTTGATTTCCATATCTAGTGTTTGAAATCAAGCAAAAAAGTCAAGAGGTCCTTTTCATAAACTTTATGTTCAAATCAACACTTTTGTCAGTGCTTAAATCATAAAACCTCTTCAAACATCAAGAATCACCCGCAGTTCAAATGGAAGAAATTAGAATTCACTTGATGTGGTAATTCTGGTAACAAAATCTATGCCATACAGATTTATTAGTAAAAAATGAATATTTTTGATTAAAATACAAAATCCGTATTCAACTTTGCACTCAATCTTTCCTATATATATAAAAAGCCATTACCCAAATCTGAAAATAAACCATTAAATTATTGTAAAGTTATTGGTTGAACAAATTTGCTGTACAGGTTTTCCAGAGTTAAAGAGATGAACATTTGTGATAATTCTTGATAAATTAAAAACATCATAATAATACTTTGCACTGCAAATCTCTCATATATATGTAGAGGGTGATCCCCAAATGCTTTTGAATATGTTTAAGTTATTGGTTGAACGAAAATTCCCATTCAATTTCAGTTTAAAATATATAAACTCACACAACTCTTTCACAAAGTAGAAAATCAGAACCACACTTTGCACTGCAATTCTCCTTTATACAAAGAAGCGTCTTTCCACCTTTGAAAATATTTTGACAAATACTTTTCCAAATTCAAATTTGTAATTTGTTGAATTTGTGAAAAAATTTGAAATATCATAATCAAAATTTGCAATGCCCCTACCTCTCAAAGAAAGACAAAGAAGGTGTTTGCCAAATTTGAAAACAATTTTCAAGTTACTGGTTGAATAAAAATATCTTAGGATTTATGGTCGGATGGATGGGTTGCTGAAAATCAGTTCTAACCCCAATCTTCATGGAGGGTAGCACAATTGTTGTGGTAAGAGAAACAATATTCAGACACAGGTCAGAGATTAAAAACGTGTTGCTAATTAACAAGAATAACTGCAATTTCACATATCACTCAATTTTGTTTCATTGAAAAAAAAAGAGTCCAATCTAAAGTTAGCATAAGGCTCTTTCTTTATATTTCACTTGATGCTGGTACAGAGGTTTTGCGGGTGCGATGGGGTAGCCTAGTGGTTAAAGTGTTTGCTCTCGTCACGCCAAAGACCTGGGTTCGATTCCCCACATGGGTACTATGTGTGAAGCCCATTTCTGGTGTCCCTCGCCGCGATATTGCTGGAATATTGCTAAAAGCGGCATAAACCTAAAACTCACTCACAGAGGTCTTGCTGGGACCCCCATTTTCTTGACCACCAAACATCACTGACAGGCCCCCAGACTCACAGACAAAGAGGCGACGAAAATTCCTGTGTAGCTAAACAACCAAACAAATTCACGCTTCATATGACCTTGAAACCATTCATTAAAATTCAATTTAGTTAACTCTGAAACATCAGCCCTTGTTCAAAGCATATAATCAAACCCTCAGTTTAAATTCTGTCAACAACCAGCTTAACGTCTTAGCTCCCTATGGACCAGAATGAATATGCAATGTCCAGTATAAGACTGACCACCACCTGTATTATCAAACAGGTCCTACTTTGCACAGCCTGGCATTGTGTCCATTGTCCAAGCCCTCAAACAATACTGTATTTGTCCAACATGACTAGCAACAAATCCCACATGTCCAGTGGCCGAAATCCCCCCAACCCACACACAGGCGACCTGTTGTGTACATGGGAATCTGTTAAAGTTAGTACTGCCCATAGATTAGATGCAGGTTGAATGGCCTCTGTTGATTCTCAGGATTGAATACACGGGTAGACGAATTGTTATCGTGTTTTCAAACTTAACTGTTGAAACAATTTATCAAAATTCGAAGTCTGATCCTGGGGTCAATTTGCGGTCCTGTCAAATTGTGGTCTCGTCAAATTGATCTGTGCCCGGGGCTTCAAATAGACTCAGTAATGTCCAGCATCTACTGTTCCCTAGCACCTCCAGGTGGTAACTTGACAGTGACTGTTGGCTGCTAAAGTAGTGACTTCTTAACCACTAATCTTAGTTGAAAATGTTTCATATACATTTCATTTTTCAGGACTAAGATATCCTTATGTTTCTAAATAACAAGGTGACACACATAATTATAATCAGGGTAAATTAAAATTGTCAGTTTGCTTTTGTTTTAACTATTTAGAAGGAATATTACTTTGACTGGTGCCTGCAAATATTTTTGAGAACTACTGTCAATGTTCTGTTGTGTTTTTGTTAGGTAGATATTTTGAGAACTATGTGTGCTTTGTGTACCACTGTGCTTTGTGCACTTAGTACTAGTGTTGGCACCTTAAACGTGGGTGAGTCAGGTAATTGAAACAACATGCCTTGTTTTTCAGCCTCAAGCAAACACAGCTAATTTTACGCTCTTTCAAGCTAAACGTGCATGACATGCTGAAGTATTTCAATCCCCTGGAGACGAGTAGGTCTAAAGTGTCCATCCCATGGTTATAAGAAATGGAAGACCTTTTTATAACTTAATGTTTAAAAAAACAACCCCATTTACCGTTGCTATCAACATGATCAATATAAATATGTTCATTTTATAATCCTATCATTTAAACCAGTTAAAAATTTGCCTTGAAAACACAACAAATTCTGGCAAATTATGACAGATCCGTGTCTCTAATGGATGAAGGGCGGCAAACTTAAACAGGTTTCTTTCCCAATTCCTAGGACCCCCACTGTTTGCTTTATTTTTCCCTATCAATCTAACATTTTGAGGAAACATAAAAATATATTTCAAATTGAATTTAAAAAATACACATTTTGACCCAAAAACCTGATTTAAGGGCAAAAATCAAATAAACCAAAGATGAATGAGAGGATCAGTTCTTATCCCCCTTACTAACTGATTCCATGTCATCGTGACCCGATCACATCGATCGGTGCTCATGCTTTCAATCACAGGTTTCCTGTCCAGACTAGATGATGTACAGGCAACAGCAATATAGATGGATTCATCAACCATTTGTTCACTCATTCAGAAAAATACATCAAAACAGCAGGCTACAAAACTTTGATATTTAAAGCACTGTGATTTTGTTGTTGTTTGTTTGTTGCTAACCTCGCATGTTCATGGGTTAAAGCACTCCATATATCTAAAGGGTAGATGCGTTTACTGGTCTCTAAGATTTACATTTAAAGGATTAAGTCGTCCCACCAAAGTTTTCAAAAGGCACGCAATTCCAGGTTGTAAGTGTTTGATTAATGTCAAAAACCATGGTTGCAGTCAGAAAATATTTATCTTGAAAGAGCTTAATGGGGACCTGAATAAAAATATTTGTTCCTAACATGCAAAGCATGTTATATCAAGGAGCAATATCAAAAATAAATGGTTCAGAACATGTGGAATCAAGGGAGCCAAATTTCTCCTGCACATGCAGTGAGTGTTTGACAGCTTCAGTGTAAGAGGTGGTGAGGTGAAACAAGGTTTAACGACATGTTTAAGATTATTGAACTTAGTTTTATAGTGCATCGATACCCAGACACATTGTACTGACAGAGTAGACCAGTCCTTGTATTTCTCCTTAATTCTGAGCACAAAGCAGTTCAGCAAAAAGGAACCATTTCTTAACGTACTAGGTTCGACGTTAACATTTTTACTAATAGAGCAGTGGACTAATGGGTCTAAAATTTACTAGATCTGACTTAATGTCAACTCGACCATACAGTTGGAAGACAAAACAAGGTTATTATTGTTATCAGCAGGTTTATAATCCACACTAGAAGAACAAACTATATTAAACACAAAACTATGTGATAATTGTTGTTTTCTTTTGTCCATTATTAATACTGCATACCTAACTTTTGATTTTTCTGAAGAAATTTTATCATTAAACAGTAGCTTGTATAATCTGTTTACACTTAAATAAGCTAAATTCTCTCTATAATACTCATTGTAGCAGATGATGCTGTGCAAGATTCTTAAAACGAAAATAAACAAATACAGTGATTTGAAGAAGTGTTCATTAAATATCTACACGACCAGACGGGCTAGCCAGATATGATTTTAACTAGACAGGATCTGCTATTTACAAGACAATGTCCTTGTGTCGAACCCTGAAAGTCTTTTGGCAAGATGCGACTTTACGCACTTTGAGTGTGATCTTTCCACTAGACAATGTAGGTTGTCTTAAGCTAAACGACATTGCATACAGAATTATTGTAGGTTAATTGCCTAAACAAAATGACCTGTATTTATTGTGGTTAAATGTTTAATCAATGTCTTGTCTGTACACTATGCTGCAACCCACCAAAGGAAAATATGTGTAAGAATTTCTTTCTTTGTCTGTGGTTACTGATGCACAATAGGACAATATGAGGGTGTTTGTTTGTAAGCCTGGATGAAAATCCACATTTTTCACATCAAAATATTATCAACTGTGGAATAAAATTATACTCGCTCTTTAACTGAGAATATTTTTATGCTTATAACTTCTAGCCACACAAATTAATCTGTCAACTGCATACTGAATCCAAACACAAGCTACAGTTGAATTAAGTATATAAATGTTTGGATGAAGGATATTGACGATGAAAAGCACTGAAATGCAACATCTCTCTGTCAGTATGATACAAAAGCTTATTGGACAAAACATCTTCACTCATGTTAAAAGCCTATCCCTGGTAGACGGTCGATGTCACTGAACGAGCATGACTCATACCAGATCTATATAAAGTCAGTGAAATGTACTAGAGTTACACTTTATACAGGCAGGGTGGACATGGTTTTACAAACTATGCAAGCAAGATTAGTGAGTGAGTGAGTGAGTATAGTTTTATGCCACTTTTGCAATATTCCAGCAATATCACGGAGGGGGACACCAGAAATGGGCTTCACACATTGTACCTATGTGGGGAATCGAACCCAGGTCTTCGGTGTGATGAGCGAACCCTTTAACCACTAGGCTACCCCACCGCCCACAAGCAAGACTAACTGTGATGCAAAAATTTGCAATTATGATAACATAGGTGCAACTATGATATAGAAATGAGCAACTATGATATAGAAAACTGAGCAACTATGATGAAAAGAATTTGCAACTATGAAAACTATGAAAAAATGCAGCTGTGATGGAAAAGAAGGTGCAACTGTGATGCAAAAAATGCAACTGTGAGTGCAAAGGTGCAACTGTGATGCAAAAGGTGCAACTATGATGCAACTATAATGGTGCAACTATGATGCAAAAAGGTGCAACTATGATGCAAAAAGATGCAACTATGATGCAAAAAGGTGCAACTATGATGCATACAGGGTCAACTGGGACTCCAACAGTTACATCAAGATGTAACAAACAAGTGACCTCACATCAAACACAATGACGTCATTATGCTTTTAAGGTTTCTCACAAGATGGTGACTCCGCTATCAGATAAGTGCTATAATGAATAATGGTACTTCTGTTTACAGCATGACTGGAGACATATTCTAGTGGCATGCAACAAAGTGGCAGAGTCTCATCACACCATCCCTGAAGTCAGCTGTAGGTTTCTGGGGACCAGTGACTTCTAAACACGATCATGAGGCTTGGGATTCCACATCATAATACAGAAAGTGATGTTTCACAAATTTCCTGCACAAAACCTTCAGATATCAGATAAAAGCATCAAAATAGAAAGGAATTTTTACTTGAACAAACTCATACATTTGAGGTAGATTCTATGTACTGATGGAGCTGTTCACCAGATACTAGAGCGATATCATATCCAACACCACATTACTATCTCTTCATTCCTCTACCTAAAGATTATTAAACACTGTTCCTCCATAAAAAACCTCATTAGACACTGTTCCTCCATAGAAAACTTCATTAGACACTGTTCCTCTACCTAAACATCATCAAACTCTGTTCTTCTATCTAATGCTCATCAGAAACTGTTCAATCTAAAACTCATCAGACTCTGCCTCTCTATAAAACTCATCAGACTCTGTTCCTCTCTATAAAACTCATCAGACTCTGTTCCTCTCTATAAAACTCATCAGACTCTATTCCTCTCTATAAAACTCATCAGACTCTATTCTCTATTCCTCTCTGTTCCTCTCTATAAAACTCATCAGACTCTGCCTCTCTATAAAACTCATCAGACTCTGTTCCTCTCTATAAAACTCATCAGACTCTGTTCCTCTCTATAAAACTCATCAGACTCATTCCTCTCTATAAAACTCATCAGACTCTATTCCTCTCTATAAAACTCATCAGACTCTGTTCCTCTCTATAAAACTCATCAGACCTAAAAAACTCATCAGACTCTGTCTCTTCTCTCTCTATAAACTCTACCTCTCATCAGACTCTGTTCCTCTCTATAAAACTCATCAGACTCTGTTCCTCTCTATAAAACTCATCAGACACTATTCTTCTCTATAAAACTCATCAGACTCTGTTCCTCTCTATAAAACTCATCAGACTCTGTTCCTCTCTATAAAACTCATCAGACTCTGTTCCTCTCTATAAAACTCATCAGACTCTGCTCATCAGACTCTATTCCTCTCTATAAACTCATCTCATCAGACTCTGTTCCTCTCTCATAAAACTCATCAGACTCTGTTCCTCTCTATAAAACTCATCAGACTCTGTTCTTCTCTATAAAACTCATCAGACTCTATTCTTCTCTATAAAACTCATCAGACTCTATTCTTCTCTATAAAACTCATCAGACTCTATTCCTCTCTATAAAACTCATCAGACTCTATTCCTCTCTATAAAACTCATCAGACTCTGTTCCTCTCTATAAAACTCATCAGACTCTATTCCTCTCTATAAAACTCATCAGACTCTGTTCCTCTCTATAAAACTCATCAGACTCTGTTCCTCTCTATAAAACTCATCAGACTCTGTTCCTCTCTATAAAACTCATCAGACTCTGTTCTTCTATCTAATGCTCATCAGTGACTGTTCTTCGATACAAAGTTTATCACACACAATTCCTCTATATAAAACTCATCAGACATTCCACAAGGCATGCCCATAAAAGCTAATCCCTATAAATGTTTGACATCAGTCGCTGTCCCCAACTGCTTGAGTACAAATATTGACAAGATCTATCAGCATCGCATTAACAAGCCCACTCTTGCATGCCCAGTGATTTTGTATGGTGAACGACAATAACTGTATCAACTTCATTGCCTGGTTACATTCCAGCTCACAGATGTACCATACTTCACATAATAAATGTGCCTACTGTGGTGTCACACTTTATCTGCCTGGTTGCATTCCAGCTCACAGATGTACCATACTTCACATAATGCAATATTTGGTTTTATGCAGCTTTTAGCAATATTCCAGGTGTGGGAACATCACGCCTGGGGAACACCAGAAATGGGTTTCACACATTGTGCCCTTGTGGGGATTCTTTCCCGGCCTCTTCGGTGACGACATAATAAATGCTTTAACCACTAGGCTACCCCACAGCCCCCTTCACATAATAAATGTGCCTACTGTGGTGTCACACTTTCTCTGCCTGGTTACATTCCAGCTCACAGATGTACCATACTTCACATAATAAATGTGCCTACTGTGGTGTCACACTTTCTCTGCCTGGTTGCATTCCAGCTCACAGATGTACCATACTTCACATAATAAATGTGCCTACTGTGGTGTCACACTTTATCTGCCTGGTTGCATTCCAGCTCACAGATGTACCATACTTCACATAATAAATGTGCCTACTGTGGTGTCACACTTTATCTGCCTGGTTGCATTCAAGCTCACAGATGTACCATACTTCACATAATAAATGTGCCTACTGTGGTGTCACACTTTATCTGCCGGGTTGCATTCCAGCTCACAGATGTACCATACTTCACATAATAAATGTGCCTACTGTGGTGTCACACTTTCTCTGCCTGGTTGCATTCCAGCTCACAGAAGTACCATACTTCACATAATAAACGTGCCTACTGTGGTGTCAGATTTTGACGACACTTTGTCAACAATTCTGTCTAGTAGCATTCTAACTTACAGATATACCATAATTCACATAATTTATGTGCCTACTGTGGTTAAAACAATAGTTGTCACTATACAATATTGTACTAACTCCTTTGCTATGACAGGAATCTATCTAAGCCTGCTTTGAGGACAATACTTGGTCAAAAGTCTACAGCAAACACTAAGAAACTTTAAAATTTCAGAGGAAGCGTGTATTTCCCTGATTATACTGGTAACACGGTCAGTATACGACAGGTCTCAATGCCTAACATTAAATTGATGCTAAGTTACCATGTAAAAATACATCTTAATTTATGAAACTACCAACTTTTAGAAAATCTTTTTGAAATAAAACAGAGTCTTTTCCCCCAATTGGTGTGCCAAAAATGCACATACTACAAGATCCTTGATAAATCCCTGTGTGAATACCTAATGACAAACAATTTAGAAAAAAGTGTGTCTCAAAATCAAAATTAGCATTTGTGAGGACTAACTAAAAATATGTTTGTACTTAAACAGCAACTTTTCAGATACTTATATGATGGCACAGTTGACCAGGTCACCGAGTCTGACCAGACCCAGTCCATCTAATCACCTTCAATGACAGGCAGAGCATTGCAGGGGCCTATTCCTTACCACAATCCTAGTGTTGAGTTTAATTAGGACATGACCTGTGAAGATCTGGGTTAAAATTGATCTTCAGTAACCCAAAAACATTGCTTGTCGTAAGAGGCAAATAACGGGATTAGGTGGTCAGGTTCGCTGACTAGGTTGACACATGCCATCGTATCCTAACTGCGTAGATCGATGCTCATGTAGATGATCACTGGATTGTCTGGTCCAGACTCGATTATTTACAGACAGCTCCCATATAGATTAAATATAGCTGAGTGCGGCGTAAAACTAAACTCGCTCACACTCACTCTAATTAGCACACAAATCTATGATGTTATTTAATTTTTTTTTGAGGTTTCAAACTTTGACTCCAATATCTAATTCAAAACTGAACGCAAAAGCATGAGGTTTCATATTTAATAGAATGTTCATGCATGTAGGCGAGCTGGCTAAGGTGCCAGCCTAGTAATCCAGCTTGAGGTGTCAGGATCGAGCCCACCTGTGACCGGGTGTAAAAACCTCAGAGTCAATTTTGTGTGCAGACTCTTTCAGTGTTGTCACAACCCCTAGTGTACAGTACACATCCCTGTGCACTTAAAAGAACCCACGAATCCGTAGGTATATGACCAGATGGTGGCCACATGAATACGTGCAAACACCAAGTTGCGGGTACAGCAACGTGCAGTGAACTTGGACAAAGTACTGCGACTATGTGTCCCAGTCCACCCAGCTGTGAATGGGGGTACCTCGTAAGGATGACAAGGCCACAATAACTCGGTGCGCCTAGTGGCTGCAAGAGTAGTATGCTCCCCAGGGAGTTGAGATTGATAACACGATCTGCCGTTGAGACTGACATCCAATGATCGAGGGAAAAAATACCAGCGCCTTGAGCAAGCACTAGTTGCCTGGATATGTGCGCTATATAAATATCATTTAAAAAAAATATCCTATAATAATAATGTAAACATCTCTGTTACATGTGGTTCTATCTGTATGCTGTTACCAGGACAGACTGACAAAACAAGTACTTACTCTGGTTATTGTGGACATGATTTGTGATGAGGCCTCAGTCAAGTCAAATATTTTCAGAAGGTTGAAAGGGCAAATTCAGGGATCAGTGGAGATCAGTCTTAATCCACATAAATATTTACTTTAAGAACAAACAAAATAATCTCACCATAAAAGTTGCATCCTATCAGTGAGATATCATATAATCACGTAGGTAGAGATCCTGTGTAGATTTATTCAACTGACATCCCTAGAGAAAATAATGCGACCTTTGAAATGTCTTGTTTTAAAGTACACACACTATATAGATTCACCAAGTATACACATCAGATTTTGTTTACCTCCATAATAGGAAAAATACAGAAATCAATATTTAACATCCTCTATATAACACATCATCCATCACATCCAAGGTATCCTTAATATAATATATTATTTATCAAATCCAAAGTATACTCAATATAACATATCATTTATCAAATCCAAGGTATCCTCAATGAAACATGCCGTTAATCAATTCCAAGGATACCTCAATATAACATATTGTTAATCAAATCCAAGGGATCCTCAAAATAACATACTATTTAACAAATCCAAGGTATCCTAAATATAACATATCATTTATTAAATCCAAGGTATCCTCCATGAAACACACCATTAATCAAATCCAAGGTATCCTCAATATAACAATAATTATATATTGTTAATCAAATCCAAGGTATCCTAAATATAACATATCATTTATTAAATCCAAGGTATCCTCAATGAAACACACCGTTAATCAAATCCAAGGTATCCTCAATGAAACACACCGTTAATCAAATCCAAGGTATCCTCCATGAAACACACCTTTAATCAAATCCAAGGTATCCTCAAAATAACATATTATTTATCAAATCCAAGGTATCCTAAATATAAGATATCATTTATTAAATCCAAGGTATCCTCAATGAAACACACCGTTAATCAAATCCAAGGTATCCTCAATGAAACATACCGTTAATCAAATCCAAGGTATCTTCAATGAAACATACCGTTAATCAAATCCAAGGTATCCTCAATATAACAATAATTTTATATTGTTAATCAAATCCAGGGTACCCTCAATATAACATGATCAAACCAAGTAAAGTAAACTACAATTATTATGAACTCAAAGGACCAGTAATCTAGGTTCTTTATAACCACTGTTCATTATATGCATTTTAACTAAATATGCAACAAGGAATTATCCAGTATGTTACAAATGATGTTGATTTTATCATGTGGCAAAATATTATTTAGGATTTTTTGTAGAAATTATTACAGGAGTATAGGGTAATGAAGTAGGATTTATACAATATTAATTATTAATTATTACTCCATGAAAACTTCATGAAAATTACCTGCACAACTCATCAATATAATTTCAATTACCCCTTCCTTGATTTTAACAGTTCATCAACTTGGTCCACAACGGTTACAAAGCCACAATGGGATGATCTACTACCCTAAGGTGAGTGAGTGAGTATAGTTTTACACCACTTTAAGCAATATTCCAGCAATATCACAGCAGGTCACCAGAAATGGGCTTCACACATTGTACCCATGTGGGGAATCGAACCCGTGACTTCGGTGTGATGAGCCAACACTTTAACCACTAGGCTACCCCACTGCCCCTACAACCCTAAGGACCAACAATGGGGCTCTCACCCACACGTACCATTGTTTAGACCATACAGGTTGACACATGAGGTAATTGGCTTGCCAGGAAGAACCAAATATTGGCTCGACTGCCTGTAAGTACGACAGATCAACAATGCTGATTCAGCTTCAAGTCCTCGTAGCTGGTACACAAATATTTGCTATTCAGTGATTTCAATGAAATTGGCATATTAAAACCTCATGGTATGAGTTTTGTGACAACATTGCTCACATACTGGAAAATTATCATCAAACTGAATAAAGAATTTGTTTATGACATCATTTTATTTGAATACTTTTTTAAAAACTTTAACTTAGTTAAAATTTACTATGAAGGAAAGATTTATGTTCTGTTTGTAAATTATATCAGTTATATATGCCAAGGACAACTTATACATATGAAAGAGTCAGATCAAAATCTATTTGTCAAGAGTTGATAATTAAATATTTATTAATTAGTTATTTTTTTCTGTTTCATGGTTTTGTAAACCAACAAATGGGGTTTTACAAAATGTTGATCAATTTCTTAGATGTAAATTGAACAGTTGAAAAGGAAATTTAAGATACGTCGGTAAGGCAATTAAATCATTATATAAAAAACTTGGGTATTGTTTAAGTTGTTTGTTTTTTAGAAATACATACAATTTTAGGCCCCAGGGCAAGAGACTGATTGAAACAATTTACATCAGGACATCTTTTCAGGTAGGAAATTCAAAGACAATCCAGTGATCCAGTGATCCAGGATACAATAACATGTGTCAACCAAGCTATGGGGGCAGTCTGTAAATTATAAAGTCTGGACCAGACAATCCAGTGATCAACAACAAGAGCATCGATCTAAGCAATTAGGATACGATGACATGTGTCAACCCAGTCAGCGAACCTGACCACCCGATCCCGTTAGTCGTCTCTTACGACAAGCATGGGTTACTGAAGATCAATATTCTAACCCGGATCTTCACGGGTTCCAAATCAGCAAGCCTGACCACCTGATCCCGTTAGTCACCTCTTCTGACAAGCATGGGTTCCTGAAGACCAATTGTAACCCAGATATTCACGAGTTAAATATCAACAGTAAAAACTTGAGCAGGCCACCAATGATGAAACATTAAACAGCATCATGACGCAAGATATTTTAAAACAATGTCACATTGCCTGCACGAAGATATCTGGCACACAAATAATAGTCTGATGTAAATTAAAACAAATAACGTGTTCCATGAGCCTCAAGTGAGACAACACACACTGACACTGCTATCTCAGCAGGTATTCTATGACACTGAACAAGCAAAGCATTTTTGTTGGACATTTTAACTACTGCTCCACAGGACAATGATCTTTAGGAAACATTCCCGGAAAAATCTGTTTGCCGACTAAACTCTCAAAGAGATGCTAATTCAAGAGACAAATGATTCTGTTTTAACACGAGGGGGGACACGATATCTGATTTTATCGCCAGAATGAAAAACTGAGGACTGACATATTTCCATATATACCCAACAAAGGAAGTTAAGGACCACCCAATTTTCAATATTAAAGTATTTAATAGTTCCTATTATTATCCATATAATACTTAAATATGGAATATTGGGGTGGTCCTTAACCTTTTTTGTTATATATATTTATGGTTTACATTATTTTATAAGCAGGTATCAATGTTTTGTCATACAAAAAAAAGAAGAAATACAGACCTATGATCAAGTGATACATTTCACTTTCAAAGTTCGTTTGTTTTTGGTTCCATTTTTGTTTAAACAACAAAAACAGAATATCCAAAAACCATTAATTCTTTTGTATAGTTTCCAGATTTTAATATATGATAAAAGAAAAATACCAGAATTACTTCTACAATATATTTTAAGCTTTCTGGGGGTGTTTTCAAAACGATCTTAATGTGACAGAATGTGAATCATTTTCACCAACAAATGATAACAAACATCTGACAATTATCCTATTATGGAGAACTCGCCTTTACATCTCATACTGGACAAAAACAACAAAGTGAACCACCAATTTATTGTGGCCTGGCCAATGGCAGATCAAACATGTGGCCTTGGATATTTGCCTTACAAATACGTGCTTGTTTTTTTCTGAAAATAAATCTAGACATAGCATGACTCTGGCAACACATTCAACAGATTGGGTCAGCGCTATAAATAACTTTCTTAGCCACTCGCTAAGTCTTGTCAGTTGGCTTTGGGGAATATATTGGAGATGTCAGCTTCACTCGAAATAGACAAATTCCCCTAAGGGAAACATTTACATGTAACAATCCTTTAGAGATAATTAGCTAGTCAGCCTTGAGCATCAACAGTTGTGTGTGTGGTAAGACTGCCTAGTGGTTAAAGCGTTTGCCCATCAAGACCCGGGTTCGATTCTCCACATGGGTAGAATTTGTGAAGCTATTTTCTGGCATCCCCATTGAGATATTGCAGAAATATTGCTAAAAGTGACAGAAACCATACTCTCTCAAGTGGGCATGCTCAGTTAGTGTTGGAGTGAATCTTGCTGAGTTGACACTTTATCAAGTCACATTTATTTTTTATCGAAGTCAGCAATATTTCAGCTACATCAAGACAGACTGTTAACAATTAAGCCTGGGTCTTGTAAGCAGGTGGTTGATAGCATGAGTGACATATAATCTTACAAGTATCATAGTGTACTGAGAACTCAATCTCATGGAATGGCAAAACTGAACCAGTCTAAAAAAACATATATTTTCAATGATAAAAGACCACATGACCATGGTGTGTGTATTCCAAATATATTTGGACAATTCATTACTAATATCATTTAATACTCATTTTCATCAGTATACTCCATAACTGAGAGTTAAAGAACTTTTCCTAAATAATTATTAAGGAAAAAAACAAAACAAGGACACTGATGTATCATGCGACATTGTTTTACAAAATATCTCAAATAGTTACAACATAACATGATATAGTATTACAAAACTGACTCATGGTTTTGCCCATTTCTTTATGAATCATGCATCCCAGTACATATTGACGGCATAAATGCATCCCAGAATACTGACAGTCTTAAGGCTTCCAATCATGCTAACAGTATCAATGCATCCCAGAATACTGACAGTCTTAAAGCTTCCAATCATACTGACAGTATCAATGCATCCCAGAATACTGACAGTCTTAAAGCTTCCAATCATACAGACAGTATCAATGCATCCCAGAATACTGACAGTCTTAGAGCTTCAATCATACTGACAGTATTAAATGAATCCCAGAATACTGACAGTCTTAAAGCTTCCAATCATACTGACAGTATTAAAGAATCCCAGAATACTGACAGTCTTAAAGCTTCCAATCATACTGACAGTATCAATGCATCCCAGAATATTGACAGTCTTAAAGCTTCCAATCATACTGACAGTATCAATGCATCCCAGAATACTGACAGTCTTAAAGCTTCCAATCACACTGACATAATTAAAGAATCCCAGAATACTGACAGCATTAAAGAATCCCAGAATACTGACATAATTAAAGAATCCGAGAATACTGACAGCATTAAAATATCCCAGAATACTGACACAATTAAAGAATCCCAGAATACTGACAGAATTAAAGAATCCAAGAATAATGACAATATTAAAGAATCCCAGAATACTGACAGAATTAAAGAATCCCAGAATACTGACAGCATTAAAGAATCCCAGAATACTGACATAATTAAAGAATCCCAGAATACTGACATAATTAAAGAATCCTAGAATACTGACATAATTAAAGAATCCCAGAATACTGACAATATTAAAGAATCCCAGAATACTGCCAGTATTAAAGAATCATAGAATACTGACATAATTAAAGAATCACAGAAAACTGACAGTATTAAAGCTTCCAATCATACTGACAGTATCAATGCATCCCAGAATGCTGACAGTCTTAAAGCTTCCAATCATACTGACAGTATCAATGCATCCCAGAATACTGACAGTCTTAAAGCTTCCAATCATACTGACAGTATTAAAGAATCCCAGAATACTGACAGTCTTAAAGCTTCCAATCATACTGACAGTATCCATGAATCCCAGAATACTGACAGTCTTAAAGCTTCCAATCATACTGACAGAATTAAAGAATCCCAGAATACTGACAGCATTAAAGTATCCCAGAATACTGACATAATTAAAGAATCCAAGAATACTGACAGTCTTAAAGCTTCCCAATCATACTGACATAATTAAAGAATCCCAGAATACTGACAGTATTAAAGCTTCCAATCATACTGACATAATTAAAGAATCCCAGAATACTGACAGTCTTAAAGCTTCCCAATCATGCTGGACATAATTAAAGAATCCCAGAATACTGACAGTCTTAAAGCTTCCAATCATACTGACAGTATCAATGCATACCAGAATTTTGACAGTATTAAAAAATCCCAGAATACTGACAATATTAAAGAATCCCAGAATACTGACAGTATTAAAGAATCACAGAATACTGACATAATTAAATAATCACAGAAAACTGGCAGTATTAAAGCTTCCAATCATACTGACAGTATCAATGCATCCCAGAATACTGACAGTCTTAAAGCTTCCAATCATGCTGACAGTATCAATGCATCCCAGAATACTGACAGTCTTAAAGCTTCCAATCATACTGACAGTATTAAAGAATCCCAGAATACTGACAGTCTTAAAGAATCCCAGAATACTGACAGTATTAAAGAATCCCAGAATACTGACAGTCTTAAAGAATCCAATCATACTGACAGTATTAAAGAATCCCAGAATACTGACATAATTAAAGAATCCCAGAATACTGACAGTATTAAAGAATCCCAGAATACTGACAGTATTAAAGAATCCCAGAATACTGACAGTCTTAAAGCTTCCAATCATACTGACAGTATCAATGCATACCAGAATACTGACAGTCTTAAAGAATCCAATCATATTGACAGTATTAAATGCATCCCAGAATACTGACAGTCTTAAAGAATCCCAGAATACTGACAGTATTAAAGAATCACAGAAAACTGACAGTATTAACACATACCAGAATACTGACAGTCTTACAGCTTGAAATCATACTGACAGTATCAATGCATCCCAGAATACTGACAGCATTAAAGAATCCCAGAATACTGACAGTATTTAAGAATCCCAGAATAATAACACTATCAATGCATCCTTGATACTGATGATATAAATGAATCTTAAGCACACACAGTTTTCCTTGTATATAACCTCACACAAGTTTGACAATTTGACACAGCTTCATGACGAAGAGAAATAAATTTCTTGATTAAATGACTATCATTTCTTCAAAATCCTACTCTGCATCAATTCATTACTGTCTACTGTTTCTAACATGAGATGCCACACACCCAGTGTTGGCGCCAGAATGCAAGCACCCTGTCAAGATCAAGATCTAACATGATCAATGTGGCAGACATCAAAATCTATTTACAGTTGAATAGAAACATTAATTAGAATTGGCTGTTAGTCATCGAAACATGTCTTCCAATTTTCAAAACATTTGTATAAGTTGTTACCACAACTGTTTGTATGTCCAAAAACAACAGTAGCATTCTAGCAAGTTAAAGCCTGTAAACAATGATGTACCGATAATGGTTTCTTGCAGCAATATTCTTTAGAAGGAGAGTTATGAGGAAAAACAAACACAACCTGTTTGAGACCAAGTTCAAATTGTATACCCCATCGCGGGGGTCGGCCTATGTGCAAAACATTCCATGTTGATACTGATTTTAAGGGTCCTGTTAGGGGGTCGGCTTATCTATGATATTGGCTTATCTACGGTAATATACAGCATATGGAAACAAGAAATTAAAAATTTAAAACTTCAAAATATAAAAAGGCAGTTGAGCATGTGGTTACTGCACATGTAGTCTCATTAAAACTATTCATCACTTTGAACATGTCTTGGTTGTTAGGTCCAAATTGTTTTTATTGAAACATAACGAAACAAACTTTTGAAAATATTCAAAATAGAAAAAGGCACCAGTTAAACATGATAAGCAATGCATACGCAAAGTTTCGTTGACAAACATTTTTTGGCTCATAATAGGATGGGACGTCAATAGCGAGAACAATGTCAATGTCATTGGGAACCAGGGCCCTTATTCTTGAAACGTTCGTAGCCCTAAGAATTCTTAACTTTGATCGTAGCCAATGTGTTAAGAATGGGCTTAAGAAATTCGTAAGGGTACGAACATTTCGAGAATAGCTAGCCTGGCCATATACTATATGTCTCCCGTCCATGTGGTATGTGTGTGGAGAAGATATACAGACAATGAGAGGGAATACATCACAGGAGAACATCTGAGGCATCTAGCACTCTCATCTCCAAGTTTGAGTGAGTGGGTTTAGTGTTATCCCGCTTTTAGCAATATTCCAGCAATATCGCGGCGGTGGACACCAGAAAAGGGCTTCACACATTGTACCCATGTGGGGAATCGAACCCGGGTCTTCAGCGTGACAACAGAACGCTTTAACCATTAGGCTACCACACCCTTGTTGACATAACAGGAATATTTTGTTCAAAGCAGTGGGGTGGTGGGATAGCCTAGTGGTTAAGGCGTTCACTCATCACACTGAATTCCTCGGTTTGATTCCCCACATGGGTACAATGTGTGAAGCCCATTTCTGGTGTCCCCTGCTGTAATATTGCTAAAAGCGGCTTAAAACTAAACCCACTCACTCAAACTTGGAGATGAGAGTGCTAGATGCCTAAGATGTTCTCCTGTGATGTCCCCCTCCGTGATAGTGCTATAAGCGGCATAAAACCCAACTCACTCACTCACTCATCGTTCAAGGCAGGATTAAGCCCAACTCACTCACTCACTTCAACATTAAGCTGACATCACAGTAATATAACTCATGCATGATTCAGAGTGGATTCATGTCACACAACAACCCTACATCCCTCAAACAGCTGTCTGATAGACATCCCCAGACACGACATGTATAACGAAATTGACAAGTGTAATGAAATGAACATTTCCTGGTGGGCAGGATAGCCTGAGGCAGTATGATTGATATGTGCCCCAATACCTCCATCTCCTCTTGTGTAATGCTTGTCAGTACGGTATGTACGCTATCATGGTTAGGAGATCTTATGTTATTGTTCTATCAATCCTCTTTTCTTTTCATCCAAGGATGCATTAGCTGTAAAAAGAGAGTTCACCTGTCTATACCAAGGTAATCTGAACAGATCTGCATGTCTGGAGGCTGTTTTACACACACAGGGAGATAATAGATATATTCACCTTGTGTTATGCACTAAGTTAATGATGTTATAACCTTGGTCTGAACAAAGGTATATACCATTTTAACTAATCAGTGGCATTCAACAACTAACACAATTAGGGACAGTTCATAATTTATGGCTGGTGGGGTGTGGGGTTGTGATGAATGAATGAATGAATGAATGAATGAATGAATGAATGAATGAATGAATGAATGAATGAATGAATGAATGAATGAATGAATGAATGAATGAATGAATGAATGAATGAATGAATGAATGAATGAATGAATGAATGAATGAATGTGAATTACCCCAACCCACCCCTTTTCCCCGAATGTCATGTACAAAATCAATGACACCCCATAGTGCATGCACAGGCAAATTGTAAATAAATAGGGTTGTAAAAAGAGAAATGACCAGTCTTCCCATATGTGAGCAAAAGGTTAACAAAGTGCTTCCCTCGCTTCTTCGTTCGAAAAATATTTTTAATATCAAAATAAAATATCGCCATCATCAAAGGTAGACACCCATTTCCTCACAGGGTTGTGCTCTCAGATTTCCAACCTCATATTTAATAATTACTCACGTACAATATATTTAATTCAACATTTTAAGAGCAAATTGTGGCATGTCAAATCGTTCTTCGCCTCCATTACCCCTGCCAGCTTCCGGTTCAACAGAGTGAAGGAACAAGAATAAGCAGAAATTAAACACAAATATCATATTGTATAATTTCACCGTTAAACTGTTGGGGATTATTTTTCTTATCTGCCGTCGTTATTGTTAGAATTTTCGTAACATTTATTCTACAGAAACACTTCTGGCGTAACGGGTAAATGAAAGCATATTTAAATTTAACTCCCCTGTTCCTTCACTCCGTTGAACCTGAAGCTGGCAGGGTAATGGAGGCGAAGAACGATTTGGAACATGCCGAAAATGTTGAATTAAATATATTTGAGTAATTATTAAATATGAGGTTGGAAATCTGAGAGCACAACTCTGAGAGGACATGGAGTGTCTGCCTTGATGATGCGTGATATTTTATTTTGACATTAAAATATATTTAAACAGAGCGCGGGAAGCATGTTGCCAACCATTGCTCGCATCATACGGGAAGACTGGTCATTTTCTCTTTGATGCGCAACCCTATTTACGCTACTATTTGCCTGTGATACATGTCATTACCTACTATCTACCCAGAACAAAATGGGTTTTCCCATTAAATCTTACACACACACACCCCAGCCATAAATTATGAACAGTCTCTTAATGAATACATACATTATTTTAAAATAATATATTCCAAAAATACTGTAATAAATCATTTGTCATCTGTTTTTAGCCCTCAAATAGAAAGCTCACTGGACATGTAAGAAGTTCAGATAAAGTGTGTTGTGAAAATAAGAACTAAACTTACCTTGACTTCTGTCTGTCAATCATAGAATAAAATGTTTTTAATCAAGTTCAAGTCTATTGCTATTTACATCTAAACAACCCCCTGATACCCTGTTGCTACAGTGTGCATCACACAACTTTGTTCATGGTACAATGGGATCCCAAAATATGCTTCCTTCTTTCCCATCAATTCTGTTTGTGCTCTAAAATTAAATGAGTGAGTATGGTTTTTACACTGCTTTTAGTTTAAGCAATATTCCAGCAATATCACTGCAAAGGACACCAGAAATGGGCTTCACACATTGTACCCATGTGGGGAATCAAACCTGGGACTACAGCATGACAAGCAGACACTTTAACCATTAGGCTAGCCCACTCCCCTGCTCTAAAATTGAATGTCATGTAAAAAATTATAATCTGAATGAGTATTTTGAATCTGTTGTACCCAAGCTGTGAGACATCTTAGTAACTCATGATTTAATAAGTACTAAGTAAATCTGTTAATATATTCATCAGGTTATCATGATAATGAGCATGAGAATGATATGAAATGTTAAGTGTTTCCTCCAGAGCGTTTTAGTAGCGCGCTGCGCCCTGCCCTTTTTTTTCTGGCGCCCTGCCCTTTTTTTATGGTGCCCTGCCCTTTTTTACAGCGCCCTGCACTTTACTTGTGCCCTTATTAACGTGTCTTCGTACTTGCGTAATTTTCCAGATTTTAATATCACCGACTAACCTCCCCTGGCGGAAGTGGCGAATGTTGTTTTCATAACATTTATCAAATGCGTATTTATTTGTAAACATTCAAAATGAAGACATTAAGGGAGCTGACAATAAATGAGGCTGAATCTTATCATTTTGTTTTGGTTTTGATTGTGGTTTGTGCCCTTTTCAAACCAGGATGCCCTTTTCTGTAGAACCTTCACCCTGCCCTTTTGTTGTCTGGAGGAGACACTGATGTTACATAACAATCAGAAGCAATGTAACAAGCGACTTCTAGGTAAAGATCCTTGTCAATATACAATAAGCATTCAAACAAGCACCTGTATCCACATGTTGTAGCACCTATCTGAGAGTGGTTAAATAGAGTAAGCACCATAAGAAATCAAGCATTAGAGAGGCAAAAATAAGCACCTGTTACTATGGTTACCTGTAAGCAACTTTAGCAAGATTACAATAATGGTTCAAGACCATAAGCAGAAGAAACAAACTCATGATTTAATTATTAATATAAATTATAAACATAGAACCTTTGAACGGCATGAACATAAACCTACATAACATGTAATTATTAGAGATAAAGCTAAACCCTAGTGTTAATGTTATTCTCTATTAACTTGACAAGATTAAGATTTATCATGCGTAAATTTGTTTTAATAAATCATCAAAAGCCATCTAGTAATGTAATTGCATTGACGATGATGATGATGATGATGATGATGATGATGATAATGATGATGCTGATGATGATGATGATGATAATAAATCATTATCTAGTTATCCATTTAATGATTTAACATTCTCAAAGTACAAATTTTCTATTTAAAATGAATCAAATAGCTTAATGGCATTGCGTAATCATAATCTAATGTCTAACCAACTGAAAACAAAACAAAACAAAGTTAACAAGCCAGTGTAAAGATGCGACAGGGAATTTCAAACTGTTACCAACTAATCCAAAGTACAGAACAATAGATCATGTGAACAAAAGCTAGCATTAACATTAGCTAGTTCAAAATACCTCGGTTTAATCTTTCTGGAGCTACCTCATAGGTAGGATCTTTAGCTGTAAAAACAAAAATGCTTGACGTGTTTAAAACGATCGTTATGACCTTTTACTTCATGACAGTTTAATGACTAATTAATGACTTAGAATGCAATTAGCTGATCGTGTGTTCGGAGGTGTAAGAACAGCAATCTCAAGACAGTGTGTCATGGAAATAGGCTTGTTTGTTAATTGCAAGCCGTTGTGTTGGACTCAGCCTGGGGCATGTTCTGCCTACTGACCATTCACAGCAGACATAGCTTCAGGCATGTTGTGCCACTCATGGGTTCAACAACAACACTATCAGACAATGTCTGCAATGTTTTCCTCTTGTACTCAAACACACAGATACAATCATAAAACAATACTAACAAGCATCATATTTTATCTCGCTAATTATCCCATAAGACGTATCAGGTAGCTTAAATTACAGTAAATTTGTACACTACTTTACACAAGTTAAATAGCCCCCACAATTGGAAGGCTGGGTTGCATTATCTACCTGCCATGACAGGTGAAAAAATTGTCCTTTGTGTAACTGTGTTTGGTGCATAAACTTTTGAGTAATTGGGCAGGTAGTTTTTTTTTCCATATAATATTTTGCAATTTGGATCTTTCTAATTTTCTTTGAAGTTTTACAGCTTGTTTCAAGTCTTCCATGGCTAAGTACCACTTCGTTAAAGACTTAGTGTGTACTTGCCTCAACTTGTCCTTCTTTATAGTTTTAAGTAGTATCTACTCGTGACATAATGCTGTAATAGACTTGGCTTACTTAACCAAAGAATATTTCACTAGAAGTTTGGTACAGGCTTAGAAATTAATTTGCATTTGTTGTATAATGCTGCATTCAGCCATATTCCAGCCTTATTTCAGCAGTCTTGTATATAATACAGACTGGACCAGACAATCTAGTGACTGATGTTTGGAACAACAATCCACCTCACCAGAAAACAATGACATGTGTGTTTTATAATCCTTTTATACAATTCATCTTTAACAAATACCTTTACAATATATGTATATTTAATTATCTTATATACTTTTAATGCAATTTGTGATAAGCAATGTATTGTTATTTTATGTAAATATATTTTGTCATTTCGTTTTACATTGTCTCTCATAACCCACTTTTGGTTAGCTGACACTGTAAGTAGATTCTGTTTGTATTTTTATATTAAGAGGTGAGACGTGAATAAAACATCGGTCTGTCTGTCTGCTATCATCCATGTTAATAACCCTGACCACCTGATTCTTCAAGTCGCCTCTTTAAATTACCACAGTAAGTAACTGGCGACCTTGGCCATGGGTTTCCCAGAATCGCCCAAATGGGGATGCTTACATGATAAAACACAAGAAGATACAGGGGTGGAAATAACCCATTGCCTGACGTCCGAGTCCAGTGGGTGTTTTTGTCGGGCAAGAACATTTGTACATCACACTGTACCAGTGTCCAGTTAACATTCCAATGTTAATTACGGGTATGTCGTTAATTTAAGAAATCAACAAGAAAATCGACTGGTATAGTGGAAAAATTATCAGGGCAAGTGACTTAACATGTGCCACTGCACCGGAGTACACTAGCAATTTTAAAGTTATTTCCACCCCTGAGATATTCCGATGGAGACTCAACTAAATTGTATTTACATGAAACTCAGTAGTATAACTTGACATTGACTATGATCATGACGATGAGGTTTTCATTTCAAAGACAATAGAGTCTGACTTTGTCTGTAGAAAAATTTAATGACAACAGGACAGCTATTCATTTTGAATAGGAAACAACTAGAAAGTCTGTATTTTCAAGGAATCAGCAGCTGCAAACATTTCACTTTCAACTTTATACATTCCAAAATGAAGGTAAAAAAACTACTTATTTCCACATTTCTTTTAATCAGAAAAAAATCAAATGCAAATTATGGACATGTTGGGTTTTTTAAATTGTTAAAAAACAAAAAGTAAGTATTGACAAAATTTAATAATGAGAAATTTGAACCTCATTCCATTAAATAATTTAAATGAAATTTGAGACTAAGAAATTTCTAAAAAATGAAAGATAACTCAACATTGTGATTATCTAAAGAATGTTAATAAAAGAAACCGAACATGCCCAACATGGCCCAAGATTAAGCACGGCTACATGACTTAGCACTATTCGTAAGAAAGTTCTGTGGCAGTTATCATTTAACTGTTGTACAATATGTGACTTGACGTCACACAACAGACCCACAGGAAACTGAGAAATAATTCATCTTTGTCATGGAGACTATTTGCGTGAGATTCCAGCCGTGTGTTTGCCCTGGATTCTGCAGGACTGTTGATACTCTGGATTATTACTTGTAGAATGTAAACTGATAGAGAGTCTTCATATTAGGTTACCCTGGATGACTGATTTACGAACAGTTCATGAGAAGAGGTTGCAGCGACATGTTACAAGCGTTCTCCATGTTGACTCATCTCCACAAACTCTGCTGTCATTAAGAGGTGCTGAAGTTATAAAATGGTTTTAAATGTGTGCCTTCAAAAAACATTGGGCGAGACGAGTTTCTTCCCTCGTTTAACCAGGCCTTGACAGGCTGAGACAAAATGACTTGTTGGAAGACCTAAGGCTGGAACACTATCCATGCTATTGGACTGAAATTTGATATCCTATGGTGGGGCCTAGGATTTACAATTTTTTCCTACGATGGGGACAAGGATTTTACAGTTTTTAAATATTTGATCAAGGAAGTGCTTGAAATGAAATAATTTTGCCGCAGGTTTTAAACACAAAAATATATTTTCACTGGACAAGCTGGAAGTCCTGAAAAACATTGTGGTGTCTCAAAAATGTAAGATTATTGTGATTTGTATTGGATGTGTCTTATGGATTGTTTGTTGTTCGATGCCATACTCAGCAATATTGCTGCTACATGTATATGTAAATATTCGAGTCTGGACCAGACAAACCAGTGGTCAACATCATGAGCATCGATCTATGCAATTGGGTTGCCATGACAATATCTGAGACAGACAGAACAATAGATATATGTATGGTCATGTGCTGTTGGACAATGACCACCGGTACAGCCAACTGACTTGTTCTGTTTCCATAGTATTTATTCCCTCTAATCGTGGTCTAATCAAGGTTTTGGAACTATCCCTCAACTAGACTAATGCTTAATTTCTGAATATAAATAATTTTAATAGAAACAAATTCCTTTTAAATTGAAAAGGAGCCTAAATGAGAAAGGTGATTCAGAAGTGAACCTGAGGAGTGAGTGAGTGAGTGAGTGAGTTTGGTTTTACGCCGCTTTTACTAGTTTTAGCAATATTCCAGCAACATCACGGCGGGGGACACAAGAAATGGGCTTCACACATTGTACCCATGTGGGGAATCGAACCCGGTCTTTGGCGTGATGAGCCAACGCTTTACTCACTAGGCTACCCTACCAACTGAGGAAATCTAGACCTGTTTCAACACTTTCATTTCAGGCAGACGGCAAATACTGCAGTTCAGGGACTGTGACACAGACTACCCTTCCACCAAATGAGCACATTTGAGTGAGTGAGTGAGTGAGTATGGTTTCTACACCGCTTTTAGCAATATTCCAGCAATATCATGGCTGGGGACACAAGAAATGGGCCTCACATATTGCACCCATGTGGGGAATCGAACCCGGGTCTTCAGCGTGATGAGTGAACACTTTAACCACTAGGCTACCCCACAGCCCTGTGCACATTTGAACCTTGTTCCACTGTAAACAAGGTTAGAAGTACAGAGACACCTAATATTCTAATTATTTTTAGAAAATACACATTTTGTGGTCATCGGTCATCATGGTCATGTTAAGGGGAAAACAAGAGTGCCAAGAATATCTGTTGTCTTGCTTCTGTCTATGCAGATGAAACATGTAGCTTAGAGTTACTGAAGTTATGTAACCCAGCAAACACCACATGAAGAGTGAGTGAGTGAGTTTAGTTCTATGTCGCACTCAGCAATATTCCAGTTATATGGTGGCAGTCTGTAAATAATCAAGTCTGGACCAGACAATCCAGTGATCAACAACATGAGCATCAATCTATACAAATTGGGATACAATGACATCAACCAAGTCATTGAGCCTGACCACCCGATCCTGTTAGTCGCCTCTTACGACAAGCATGGGTTACTGGAGATCAATTCTAACCCGGATCTTCATGGATTGAGAAAATGAATGCAAGAACATGCTTTTACATACTTAATTCAAAGAATTGGAAAAGACCAAGTGAGTTTAGTTTAATGCAACACTGAACATTATTTCCAAGACTGTCTGCTAAATTAGTGTGGGATGAAAGCCGAAAGTGCTCCAGGTCAGACGTTTAGCACTTTGGTAAATTATAGGCACTTTGGTATCAAACCAAGAACTGGACCAACCTTGCTATCATGGCATGATGTCAGAGTATTGATACTGTCATCAAACCAAGAACTGGACCAACCTGGTTTGATATTCCAGCATGCATATGGTGCTGCTTACCAGAATGAACATATATGAATCGTATCTCAAGTTGAGTATTATAGTAAAGGTTGTTAACATTAAGTGGAACTAAATTTGCATCATAGCATGATCACACTTAAACCCATTAAATAAACAGTTTCCACTGTCCAAATCAATCAGGTATGTGTTCACACAAAAACAAATGATTATGCAGATACTATATTACTTGTAATAATCAACTGACTGAACCAAAAATAAAATTCTACCTACTCATACAATATACCGTATACATTTACACAATTTAACCGTTATTATGATATTTTCTTGACCATTTTGAAGTGACTCTTGTTTTTGTTTTAATATTCCAGTAAAGTTACTCACCATAAATAGCATACTGGTCGACTCTGCTGTTAGTAGATGCTACTTTGTCTGTGTTGGTTTGTAATCTCGGATCTCTGGGCTCAGCACTCGCACTTGAACGTTCTCGCTGCCAGTTTTTAAGTTCATTCAACACACGCCCCCCTTTTGATTTCTCCCTCGGTGGTACGTCTGGGGGTGCCAAATCCCCCGATTTCCTATACTGTGAGGGCCGCTCGGGTCGGGGAGGCACCCGGTACAACTCGTGTGTACTGTTATAAATATTTTCGCTATGAGATGGGTGTCCATAGCCCCTTCTAAAATTCGTATTAGCGGCATTGTTAGGTTTAACTGTAGCAGTTGCAGTTGGGGCCTGAGACGTGTACCCCCTCGTGGTTTGGGGAGGGGGTTGTGAGTGTCCTCGTTGGGGTGCGTCCCCCCTCCCTCTAGGGGCGTCACCCCTTGGGATGTGGGGACTGGGGCCGCGGTTCTCCTTTCCGCCGTGGTTTATGAGAGGCTTATTTTTCAATAACGCTAATCTCAAACCGGACACAAACTTACTAAAGCTCAATAAACCGTCAGACGGGGTGACTTTTCTCAAAGCCTCGACGACACCTGTGGGTAAGCCTTTGACTCCATTTTCGCTCCACCTCGACTCGATGTCACACAAACGAACATATCCACTCCGACCCTCGTCCAAAATCTCAAATAGTATCCTCAAAGATGAAACAAACTGCTTGGGAAGCCCGTCAATTGTCTCTGTATTGTCCGACACCGACATTTTGAAAATAAATTGGTCAGTATTTCTTCCGTTCACCTGGAGCCATCATCTGCTTTCGAAGACTTGTCAACTATACGTAATACGTAATCTGATTGGTCCATAAAAGTCGGTACGCGCCCTTACGCCGCTGTTGATTGGTTACCTGGCGGGGACTTAACATGTGCTTTCATCTATCTGTTGATTGGATTGTTTGTAGATAAACAGAATACCGCAGAATCCAAACTGCTTGAGATCGTATACAAGGTCTACATTGTCCGTACAGGGAGTAAGGCACTGGTACAAGCAATAAAAACACGAATGAATTGTCTCTATACTTTTTAAGAAATCGAAACATTCTTTAACCTGATTTTATATATAACTTGTGGATTTTGAAGAAAAAAGAATCTAACCTTGTACATTGTCATAACTTGCTGACATTTGATATTTATAGCCCTTACTCCATTTTAGACCCTTACTGAGTTACGCCTAGCAATCGGTATTTCTAATATACAATGATAGAGAAGGAAATGTATCCACATTAAAAACGCACACACACCACAGATTAAATATGAATAAAAAGAAGTAAAAAGAAATTAACACATATCTACCAAAATGTATGACGATTATGATATAATGAATGTTACTGTATATACTGAGTCACGATTTATAATACAAATGTCTGTACACCCATTTAGCACTACCAAAAGTACCATATGGCGTCTTTTGGTATGACATCAGAAAGTTCCGGATCTTTCTGATCTTTTCTTTAATTAGCGTACTGTATATACATGTGATTTAGTGACAATTTAGCAAAATTCACATCAATCAACAAATTCACAAACAATCCAAGAATCAGACAAAATGTTATGGGCATGTTCTTCAAAACGAAGACAAAGTTATGAATTTGTCTGAAAGGTATATACTATATAATTGTATTTACAGGCCTATATATACCACTCAACTAATGCTAACGTTACAGTGTTGTAGTGTGTAACATATGTATAACCCACGTTATGCTGTTTGCTACAAACATGTACTACATGATAATATAAAATGTCACCGGCAGAGAATAACAGTCACGATTATCTGCTGAAACAAATGCCATTGCGCGTAAAAGGATTTTTTTGTTTGGTGTCTAACTTTAACTCCTTACTCAGCAATATTCCAGCTATATGGCGGCGGTCTGTGAATAATCGAGTCTGGACCAGACAATCCAGTGATCAACATCATGAGCATCTATCTACACAAATGACATGTGTCAACCAAGTCATCGAGCCTGACCCCCCGATACCGTTAGTCGAGTCTTACAACAAGCATGGGTTTCTAAAGACCAATTCTAACCCGGATCTTCACGGGTCCAAGGCAAACAATGGTGAAAATTGATCACTGAACATCAGTGATGACACGAGGTGTTGGCGAAAAAGGCAGGCTGGCAGTTTTTAATCCGGAATCCTTTTTTGGGACTTGGTTGATTGTTTTGATCGAATTTGATAGTGTAAATCAGTAGTCTTAATGGTCTAGACTGTATATTTTCTACAAGCCGCGGGGCGGTGGGGTAGCCTAGTGGTTAAAGCGTTCACTCATCACGCCGAAGACCCGGGTTCGATTCCCCACATGCATACAGCGTGTGAAGCCCATTTCTGGTGTCCTTCAGCGATATTGCTGTAATATTGTTAAAAGCAGCGTAAAACTAAACTCACTCACTCACTCTACAATCCGTTGTCGTAAAAACGAACATTGTGAGGGAGTTGGGATTTTACAACACTTCAACCATATTGTGGAAATCGATTTTAATCCAAATGCGTCCAGGCAGTTTGTTCCTTAACGCCTTACTCAGCAGTATTCCAGCTATATGGTGGCGGTCTGTAGATAATCGAGTCTGGACCACATAATCCAGTGATTCATCTACGCAATATCATGTCATCATAAACTATTAGTACTTGGTTTCCTTCAACGAATCTGCTCCATTTCTTACTAAACAAACTTTTTGAATAATGTAACCTGTTTGATCAAATGATAAAGATTAATTTGATATGAAGTAGCATTATTTGATATGAATTTTACCTTGAAAACGGAGAAGTCCCACGACTGAGGTTTGTATTTTTAATCCTAAAACAATCGTTTTGAGGAGTGAAATTCCGTTGACCAAGTTTACACACAAAAGCTATAAGTAATGTCACATTCTGTGTACCTACTTTCCACGCCGTGATTGCCACGTATAGAGAGACAGGACAATTTTCTATATTTTCTTCCATACACTGCCGGACAAAAGGAAATACACATCCATATCTGATGCAGTGAAAAAAAGAAAGAATGTTTGATGATGATGATGATGATATATTTGGTACTGTCATGAATGTTGCCTTTTCCACCTTAAGTCTGCAATGTGTTTGTGAACGTTATAATAATTTTCAGCCTTGCACCGGTTCGATACAGTTTTCATTTCTGTTTTAAGTGGATACTTTCTTTTGTCCGACAGTTTAGACTGTAATACTTAAACTGACCTCATCTTCCTTTCATCGCCATACGGTATTCGAGTAAAGCCATCCATAATCTTCTTATTGTTCCCCTTTCATTTGGCTGGACTTTGTTTTATAAACAAAACAATGAAAAATAATGCTTGACTTTATGTGAGATAATGTTTTAGCATTTTGCGAAGGTTTGTATGTTTAACGTCATATTGTAACCATCCACATTATTCTGCGGATTCCGTTCGGATAGGTTAGGAGGTATTTAAAAAGGAAAATTTAAAGAAAATCTTTTTTCCAGAGCTATGATTGTTTAAACATTTTCCAAAAGTTTGTATGTTCAAAGAATCGCTTGTGGGTCACAATCGTAAAGCAACAGTTGTTATAGGATGAGTTTCAAATAAAGAGGATTACATGTATAGACTTCAAAACAAAGTACGGATAAATAGAGAATCTCACCCGAGTGTCTTCTGATATCAAATATATCTCCACGAGTTGATAAAGTTATAGATATCCGAGGCTTGCCGAGGATAGTTTTACCTTTATCAACGAGTGTTGATATAATTGATATCAGTAGACACGAGGGTGAGATTCTATTTATCATCAAAAAAATCCTTCTTCATTAGTTTTCAATGACAAATGTACATCTCCTGAAGACTGTACTACTATTAGACTTGCAGTGGAGCGATGTCATAGCATTGTGACGTCATCAAGTTCATGACGTCATAGCATTGTACAAAATATACTGTCAAAATTATATCTCCTAGGAGACATCGTATGATCTCACACAAGCAATTTCTCCTGTGGAACACAGTTTTGGATGATAAAATAGGTAAGATCGCTTCTTCGAATTTCTCTCCGATAAAATATAACGAGATTGATTTCAACGAAATTGCCACTTCGTCCACTTTAACTAGCAGTTGGTATTTTCTTTGTGTCCAGGAAAGTGGATGGGGAAAATAACATGACAAACGTGTTTCACACAAAGACCGTTAACGCATTGCTCGTCACATAATCAACAGAATGTCGCTCACACGTGGTAAGCAGATACTATTTTCAGTATCAATTTTGATATGTAATTTTAACATGTGTCGTATTTCTTTCATTTAAGCGGTGATTTCCAAGAACACCGTGAAACAGTCTCCATTTTAAGACATTGTGGGAACAATGTTTCAAAAGTTTGACATCTTGTGTATTTGTTTGTCCAGGTTATGAAGCGATGACTGCTGCAATTTGCTGTGTCAAGAGGTTTCTAAATGCATCCTTTAAGATCCCCTCACAACTAACCTTTTTAGAACGCACACAAATAAATATTTAAAAATCAGCTTGAGATATGAATTACTTGAATTTGAAGAAAAATATTAAAATTGTCGTTGCGACGTAAGAAATAAATAGAAATGGATATACATTGGCTGAAGTGGGTCTATCACGTCTTTGAACGACATTTAAGTTTTCCTTAGTACTACTTGTGTTATTCAGTTTCCAGGATATCAAGGGGCGGTGGGGTAGCCTAGTGGTTAAAGCGTTGGCTCGTCACGCCAAAGACCCGGGTTCGATTCCCCACATGGGCACAATGTGTGAAGCCCATTTCTGGAGTCCCCCGCCGTGATATTGCTGGAATATTGCTAAAAGCGGCGTAAAACTAAACTCAGTCAGTCAGTCAGTCCAGGATATCAAGGTGTGAATTTAACATTTGAAATAGCCTGGAAGATAAAAAACCCAACAACTTTCCCATAAAGAGATTTTATATATATGCTTCAATGTAATTAAAATGTTCAAAACACTTTTGCTGGAAATATGTTGTCAACAAATAGTATTTGACCATGTGACCTTCACCCTGATTACACGTGTCTCAGTTGTATGTACTTGAGGGCGAGTGAGTGAGTTTAGTTTTACGACACACTCAGCAATATTCCAGCTATATGTCGGCGGTCTGTAAATAGTCGAGTCTGGACCAGACAATCCAGTGATCAACAACATTAGCATCGATAGAACGGAATTGGGATACGATGACATGTGTCAACCAAGTCAACCAGTCTGACCACCGGATCCCGTTAGTCGGGTCTTACAGCAACCATGGGTTACTGAAGGTTAATTCTAACCCGGGTCTTCACGGGGAAAATACCCAGGGGAGTGTGCGTCAGTTAAATGTGGGGGAAAAGCCTCGTCTTTGACGTATACCACTTTGGGTACATTGAAAAACGCGGTTTTGACAAAAACAATAATCCTGTGAATTTTGGATTCGAACCAATAAACTGCCACGACCAAGGAACATAACTCTTCTCCGTGAATTGCGTCTCAAAGGACGACGTGGTGACCCGTTACAGATATTTTTCAACATGCGAAAAACACTTGGTGTAATAAAGGTGTAAAAGGATTTGTTTTATATAAAAAATATCTCAAAACAACATAAGACAACATATGGTTTCATATGGGCAAATATAACCATTATCAAAAGTGAGTGAGTGAGTTTAGTGTTACGCTGCTTTCAGTCATACTCCAGCAATATCACAGCTGGGGACACACGGAATGGACTTCACAAATTGTACTCATGTGACCAGTCATACATTATATGATAGTATATGGTATAGGTCAGACAATCTATATACACGATGTTGCTAAACAACAGGTTTTTCTTTGAAAAAGGAATTACGGGGTTTTTTTCAAAGTGAGACCTTCCTATTTTGCGACTTTATTACAGACATTAAAATTAATTACTTTAAGTTTGTCACTTGGAAATAACGAAAATATTTTGTCAAGAGTTGGGAACATGTAATAATATTGTGGAATAGGACTGGAGCGCAAATCTGAATAAAATGGTCACAGTAGGTGTAGGAATAAATCAACACTTCCAACACCTTGTTTAATCCAAGCCTCTGCAAATCCATAACAAACAGTAATAATTTGACATTAAAAGCTCAGCAGACACCATCATTTTCTGCTTTTGTTTGAAGATGTATGTGATATTAGCATTAACCAAAATCTAAACATCTTTAAATAATGAGATAATTTAACAGATGGTCTTGCCATAACCACTTTTGCGAAGATATTTGGTGTATCTTCATGTAATTCCAGGGAGAGCTTACAACATTTCTCAGGAATATTTTCTGTATCTGGTGAAGCATGGAATCCCCAGAACTATAAGTCAAAATGGGCAGCACTTTAACATAAAACATATGGCGGACATCGGTAAACCAGGATTCAAGTATCAGAACTACCTTTCTTGCTTTTGCGTTAAGTACCAGGAATCGCAAGAGGAAGAAGATAACTGGACACCAAGATATTTATAACTTGACACTGTTTCAACAGCAACATTTCCATTTTAAAACTTTTCATGATATGTAAGCTTCCCGCCATTTCTGAATACTATGAATTTACTTTTATCAATATTAATTGTTAGCTTCCATTTGTCACAATATCTCTCATCATGCCACTTTTATCAATATTAATTGTTAGTTTCCATTTGTCACAATATCTCTTATCATGCCACTTTGTAGACCAACAACAGACACATCCAATAAGATTATATCATCCTCGAAGAGCAAAATGAACAATTCCAAAGCATGTAATGTTACACCCTCTGCTTCACATTCCAATTCGTCTACAATATCATTGAAGACAATGAAAACAAACATGGGGACAACTGGCAGCCGTGTCTTACACCTGAAAAGCATTCAAAGAAACCAGTAAGTCCACCCTCCAGAGAGACACAGGATTTAACAGATCTGTACATTTTCATAAGGACTCTACATAGCCTTCCCTTGATACCGCCCTTCCAAAGTTTTAAAATAAGCCATTTCTATAAACAGTCAAAAGCACGCTTTAAGCCAATGAAACCGCATTATAGTCTACCTCTTTTTTGAGACAGATATTTGGTTTTTAATGTATAAACAACAAACATATTGTCAAAAAATACAGTCCGATTGTTTACATACAACATAGCTTCCCTGGGATGCCAAAGAATTTAATCGCTTTATTAGTTAGTGATATGTGTTCCATCTGTTCATTTGATTACCGAGGAAACAAGGAATGTGTCTTAAGCACCATCATTATTACGTAATTATTGTTTGGATTTAGAACAGATATGTATGTTCCTTAAAATGTGAGAAGAAGCCCAAATTTTCAAATTTCAAATCTCTGTTGAATAATTCTGGTGGTTCTGGATCATAACCAAAAAGTTCACAGTCGTCTCTGAAAATCTCCCTCAACTTTTCTAGATATTCTATTGGAACCGTCCTGTAGGCCTCGATCATGGCTAGTTCACGTTGTCGACGTCTCCCAGAAGCTCTCCAAGTCTCATCAGATCTGTAGGTAGAGCGAAGGAGGGCCTGGAACCCCTCTAGTGATAAGGAATCCCCATGTCGTAGTGGGAACGGGTTGTGTCTACCAAGAAAACCTCGTATTTGAAAGGTTTCCCAAAGTCTTCTGAAAACATGAATTTGCGACATGCAGAGGGTGTGGCGTATGGTGTACGAAGCGTTGGAAATGTCCATCATTATATTTACGTCACTTTCAGAGGACATCTCTTTGCTGTCTACCGGCACATCTTTCATGCCAAACTTTCGTAAAATGTATCTCACATCTCGGGTAAAAGTCTCCATTTTGCCGATGACATTGTAGTTGATGTCGCACGGACGACAGAAATGTCTCTGTGGAGAGAAGTGCCATTCACTCATGTCGGGTATATTGTAGGAGAGAATCATATAGAGAACGGCATCTGTGAATGTGACGGAAGATCCGCATTTTTCAGCTTCTGTGTCAGAGTTTGTCCTCACGCGATCGATTGTTCGCTGCGCAAAACTACCTTTTTCGTAGGAAGGAATGTACAGTCTGTCAATAAACGCTGAAAAAAGTCTTTCGTAAGGATCTCGAACGAACATAAACGTTTTGTAAGGAGACAGGTCCTGTACTCTTCGGAAACGTTGTCTCATCCCAGCGACGTAGTGGATGGCGTTCCCGTTGATTGAAAATGGAGACGACTCAGACTGATTTGAGTGCAACCAATAAATAAGTCTTTGCAACGTGCTAGAGCCAACTTTAGGGATTTCACAAAACGCAACCGCACTAACTGGATCAACAGTGTATACCAAGTTGTACCACGGCTTAAATGAATGCTTCTTGCAAACGCTTTTAACACGTGCAACACGGACCGCATGTTCCAGTTGAAGGTCATCCATACTTTGCCACCGAGCGAGATCTACTCTGTCCTGTAAACGAGAAAACATATACTGATTAGATATTAGTGATATCAGAATTTTTTTTTGAACGTATGCTTTCTTGTGTTTTGTTTTTACTATGTTCAAGTTCCGAACAGCATTCTGTAGTCTGAACCAGACAATCCAGTGATCATGAGTATCGACCCACAGAAGCGGGATAAGGGGACATCAACCAGTTCGTCAAGCCTCACCGCCCGATCAGGTGATTGTGCTGATTGTGTATCATCTTGGTGATAACGAAATTTGGTGCTTCTTTTTGGCCAGGACTCTATTACTTGCAGACATCTATCATACTGGGGCTCCTTTCACCAAGCAACCTTTACTAATGTTAACCTTACCTCCCATTCTTTAACATTACACTAAGGTTACCTAATTGACTTACGGTCGCCTTAGTGCTTTGTGAAAGGAGGTCCAGGTTGGGCAACCCTGTGTGTGACGTTAAACAACGACACAAAGGCTGTAGTCCTTATGCTTGGTTGGTTGTTTACACTCGATATCTTAGTTGTGGCGCATGAAATTATTTTAAAGTTCCTACCTTCTGAGAAAACAAAATCTATGTCAAGAAGAATGTGTTTTGGAAGCATGTTACCTGTATGAAGCACGTATACTGTAAGACTATTGCATTTTGTGTTAGATGTGTCTTATGTTTTGTTGGTTCGTTCTTTAACGCCGTACTCAGCAATATTCCAGATATATAGCAGCGGTCTGTAAATAATCGAGTCTGGACCAGACAATACAGTGATTAACATCATGAGCATCGATCTACGCAATTAGGATACGATGTGTGAACCAAGTCAGCGAGCTTGACCACCCGATCCCGTTAGTCGGGCCTTACGACAAGCATGGGTTACTGAAGATCAATTCTAACCCGGATCTTCAGGAGTCCATATCAATCTAAAGATAACAACAACAACCCCCCACCAACCAAAAACAAACCCCAAAACCAAAAAACAAACAAAACAAAACAAAATTGAAACAAAAGCGAAACAAAACAAAAAAAACAAAAAACAAAACAAAATAATAACAATAAAAAAACAACACTCAAGTCCCTTTAACTTGCCTTCGTTGACACGGAGGACGTCACCGACAGATCATCTGAAGCAAACATGCAAAGCCCTTTTACTGGCCTTACAAGAAATATATCATTCTACCTGTAATCAGTTTTAAAGTTAGAACAGTAACGTGTTATCGCGGCGCATCAGTTGAAAAACACATTTGAAAAACACAAGTCAAAACATTGATTATACAACAGTCTCCATTCCTGTTAACTGGGTTACGTCCTATTGCGCAACTTAGTACAATAACCACTCCAGAATTTTGAGACCAATTCATTTAACTGGATACATAAATATTAATCAGTATTATCTGATACATCTAAGCACTTGTATATAGCAACACTACGCTCCTTCTAATCCTTGCAAACACGTCGTGCAGCGTGCTCTGTCGTACAGAGAGTTCTGACAAACGGAAACTTGGAAATCGTGGAAATCTCAAAACGAGGCTCTGCCGCTAGAAAAGTTTGGCGGTCTGGTACGAAATTGATATTATATCAATCACATTGTGCGTTACAGAAATACACTGAATAAGCACAGAAAAACACATAACAGGTGTAACCAGTAAGCCAGATGCATTGTGAATCATTTTACGACCTCATCAAACTGGGGCAGTCTGTGACGTCTTTGTTAAGGTGATGCTGCCTACACGTCGCCAAACAATATAGAAATACGATGTTATTGAAGTTTAAAATTAAAATTCATTTGTAAATACCATTTTCTTATGGAACAAAAATTGGAATTCAGTGTAACCATAGTTGTTTGTGATGTCTATTTTCACTTTCACACGAGAAAATTCGGATCGGCTGTAGGTCATTGTCTGAATAGGTTAATGAGACTCATGTTTCGGTTTGAATCCCGTCGTGATTCAAGTGTTAGATAAATGGGCACAAGTATATTACTAATGGACAAAGACCAGTAATAAAAACTTGACCAGACTTGACCTTAAGCAGGTGATTGACATCATGAGCAACAATCTAGTAATTGCAATACGATGACATGCATCAACCAAGTCATTGAGCACGTCGCCTCTGACGACAAGCCTGGGTTGCTGAAGACCAATTATAACCCGGATCTTCAAAGGTGAGTCACATCGTGAAAATAGATGAGCAATTTCCAGAGCTACCTGTGAAGATCCGTGTTAGAATTGATCTTCAGCAACCCACGGGATCGGGTGGTCAGGCTCGCTGACTTGGTTGACACATGGCATACATCGATTGTCATGCTGTTCATCATGGGGTTGCCTCGTCCAGACGCGATTATTTACTAACCGCCGTCATATCGCTGAAATATTGCTGAGTGCGGCATTAAACAACAACCAAACCAAATCCAGAGAGCAACACTGAAAGTTTCAACATCTTACCTTGAAACACTAATATAAACACGACCAGCGACGCCAGGGCAACGACTGTGAAGAATGTAGTTGCCAGATGAGAAATTGACGCCATTTTCGTTGTCTAGAACAAAGTTGAGAAATCAGAAGTTGTCATTCACTGCGGTGATCTGGGAATGATAAACAAACATCAATCACGGTTGTGTGTGAGTGAGTGAGTGAGTGAGTTTAGTTTTACACCGCACTCTGCAATATCCCAGCTATATGGCGGCGGTCTGTAAAGAATCGAGTCTGGGCCAGACAATCCAGTGATCAACAGCATCAGCATCGATCTGCGTAATTGGGAACAGATGACATGTGTCAACCACGTCAGCGAGCCTGACCACCCGATCCCGTTAGTCGCCTCTTACGACAAGCATAGTCGCCATGGTTGTGTGTGTTATCAACCTGTAAGTTTTGTGACAGCAGCTGGTAATTAATTCAGTCTGGACCAGACAATAACACAATTCATAATATGTTTTCGTTTATTGTTTAACGACGCACACGGCAATATCCCAGCTATATGGCGGCAGTCTAAATAATCGAGTCCAGACTAGACAATCCAGTGATCAACAGCACCGATCTATGCAAATGGGATACGATGACATGTGTCAACCAAGTCAGCCAGCCTGTCCATCCGATCCCGTTAGTCGCCTCCTACGCCAAGCATGGGTTACTGAAGACCAATTCCAAACCGGATCTTCACGGTAGGTCACGCGATTAACCGTTAAGCGACAGACAAAGTATCTTACTACAAAGCCCCATGTCATTTGGGGGTTAAACGACAATCAAAAAACCTTACTGCACTCCATGTCATTTGGCCTCAAACGACAAACAAAATATCTTACCACAATGTCCCATGTCATTAGGGGTTAAACGACAAAGCAAATATCTTACCGCACTCCATGTCATTCGGCGTTAAATGACAAACAAAATATAGTATTAAAAAAAGAAACGCATAACCCAGAAGTCTGTTGCGAAAATGTTGTATTTTCGAACATGTATAACTCGTCCACAAATAGACTTTATAGAATGAATTTTTGCATCAGTTTAGAAAAAGGAAATGTCTATACAACCAAGTGGATAATTTTAGATAACGGAGACGCTGAGCGCCATGGTGACGACATAGCACGGGCCCGACGTCGGATCTCCTGGCTCTCAGCCCAATCTCTCTCAACCTGTTCCGTACAGTTTGACCGAATATCCTCCAAAGTCCAGACACCCTGGATGCTTTGCTCTCACCCGTGGCAGTACGATCACGCAAATGTAGTACCCGGATGTACCGATCTTGGGCTGCAGTGGTGACTCGAGGTCTGCCTGTACTGGGAGGGTCATTTGTTATACCTGTTTGGTTGTAACGAGCTGTAAGCCGTGATATCGTACTCAGACTAACATTCAGACGCCTGGCAACAGAAGATTGGTGATCTCCAGCGTGCGTTCTTTCGATGGCGATGATGCGTAGTGATTTGACCTTGAAACTCCTTCAAAACAAATGCCGATTTCCGAAAGTAATCTGGATTTTTATAGCCAGACAGTGTATGCTCTTTGCTGCACAATTTCAACTGGAAGGTGATTTCTGTTGCGGTGTGGTGATGCCTTTTAATCCTTGTAAGAAATCTCATCAATATCAACATTTTCAGGTAAAGTCGAATTTTTACTTGTGCAATGGTGTAAAATCATGTTATCAACACTTTCGTTACATATTTTGACGATTGTTTGAACACAATAGGTAAGTGATTGATTTTAAAAAATACAAGACGCCTATGCTTTTCTATTTTTGGATAGTATATCTTTCCACAACGCTTCATGTCATTCCGCGTTAAAACGACAAACAAAATATTTTGCCACAAGGCTCCATGTATTGGTCCAAAGAGATACTTTTATCACAGATGCGTGGATCCAGTTTCTGCTACAGAAGCACTGCATGTACTCACCGTTTTCTGTGCTATTGTGTTCTGTCTGGCTTCGTGTTGGTTCCAGTACGAAGAAGAATGGATATGACGTCATACGCCGGGCCCTGGATAACTGCGCACTTGTCAATGGACCCAACCTCATATGTCGATGTATTTCCTTCGGGTACATTTAATTTAAATGAAAATGTTTTCAAATAATGTTCAGCTACACATATATAAGACATGAGTTTACACTATATGCCATGTCAGTAAGGGACTCATTTACGTTTATGGCAAAATTAATTATACCTTCGAGACACTTACTAAAGATAGCATCGTGTTGAAGGATTTAATCAACGTGAACTTTCAGTAATCTTCAATCTTTGATAAAATTAAGATGTTTATATATTGTGGAATTAATTAGATGTGACGATATTTATGGCGACAGATGTTCTGTTGAAGGTGTTAAGATGTTCCTCTGGTCACTGTAAGGCTGATATAACGCCGATGGGACGATGCATTTCGGCTTCATCGCATTCCTTTATCTTCCGTCTGGTAGTAACCTGTCGGTCTGTTGGATTGGTGTTACCAGATGCAACCGACCCCTAAAGATCGGTGTTAGAATTGATCTCCTATAACCCATGCTTGTCGTAAGAGGCGACTAACGGGATCGGGTGCTCAGGCTCGCTGACTTGGTTGACACATGTCATCGTATCCCAGTAGCGTAGATCGATGCTCACGCAGTTGGTCACTGGATTGTCTGGTCCAGGCTGGATTATTTAAGGACCGTTTCCATAAAGTTGGAATATTGCTAAGTGCGGCGTAAAACTAAATTCACTCACTGAAACAGATGTAACCTGTCTCACCATTCACGGACTGCAGGAACCGTAGATCGCGGTGTAATCAAACGACAGCTGAACGCCGGCATAACCCATCTCCATTAGACTAACGCTCGGACTTTATATTATTTTGACAGAAACAAACAATTCCTTATAAAATGAAAAGGAGCCCCAGTGAGAAGGGAGATCCTGACCTTGAGGATATGTAGACTTGCTTCAGTTACGGCTTTAGCATTGCAGAAAGGGCGGGACAGATGGAGAAATGATACGGTTCATGGCCCGTGAAACAGACTATTACACAGCCTCTCTGCTCCTGAGGACTAACAGTTAAACTTACTACCAGCTAACAGGAAAAGATCATGACTTAGGTTGTTTTGCTCGGGAGTTTGTCATTGACAGTTGGTTTTGTTTAGTACGGACTTGGTTTTACAATGATTTTTCCCCGTTTCTTGTTCAGCGAAAGTTTCTGATGTAATCCATGTCCAACATAATGAAGTTAAGGTTTGGTGGTCATTATATTCCATCAGATAGTGTAATTAAAATTGATTTTTGCCTCTCCTGAAAAGCTGCAAAAGGTGACTTAGGTTGTTTTGTCTGGTAAGCTTTCAGTATGCAGATACAGAGAAGTTTCCCATGACGTTGCGAGTGTATCCCCAGCTCTCTACCGATGAAAGAATACCACGAGAAGCGACATTTTGCAAGAAGCGACTCATGCAGTTATCACGAAACGAAGCACGGAGCACATCGCCAACCTCGTGCTTAATTGGAGAGATGACACCGAACATACAATGAACAGCATTTCGGTACATGTGATGATTTCGGGGAGACAGGATGTAAACATCTTTGTTGTTAACTTGGGAAGAAGAACACAGTTTGCCACCTCGTAACGTTTCTCGTAGCACATTCTTACGATTTTATGGGCGTTTCACGAAACTCTCGTAGGCTTGGCGTGGTATCGTAAGATATATCGTAGGTGTTACGAGATCTTAGATTTACGAGAGCTTTGTGAAACGGGGCCCTGGTCTTTGACAGTTACGATAAACAACATTCTATTAGACGTTTGAATCAACATATCATTTTGGATATGGATCTCGCATTATTAAAAATTATCAACCTTGCATACTACCAATGCTTGCCGAACAACATGAGTTAAACAACAAGTCATCCAACCAAGCTACGCTTCAGCTATTGCTGCCTGGACCAGACGTTCCCATGATTGACATCATCTGCGCAGTTCTGACACGAATACCTGCGTCAAACAAATCAGCGAGTCTGACCACCCAACTTCCTCTAGTTGCCTCTCACGACAAGCAGGGGTTGCTGAGGACCAATTTTCAGGAATTACAGCTATTTAAGAATTTGAACATAAATGCTTGTTTGGGGATCAAATTTGGGGATCACTCTCCTTATCTATAGGAGAGGTGTAGTGCAAAGTCATGTTTTGATATTTTCACTTAATCGTCAATTGTGACATATTACATCACTTGAACTCGGGGAAGTTTTACATAAATGAATATGTTGAGATGTGATTCTCTTACAGTCTAAGTGTCTTTTCAGTACTTTGTCAGACCTCCTTGCCCTGCAATACACGACTGAATGCGCCTAGGTACACTACCGATCAAAGTTTGTAGGAAAACGTGTGACAGCGCATCCCAATATTCGACCACTTCTTTCTTCATATGTCTAAGTCCTTTTTGGTTTACTCTGTCCTTCATTAGTCCCCATACATTCTCAATAGGGTTAAGATCTGGGCTGTAGCTGGGCCAGTCTAAAACTTGAACATTTTCGTCCGACAACCACTGTTTTGTGTAGCCTGCAGTGTGTTTTGGGTTGTTATCATGCTGGAAAATCCAGTTATCGTCATACAGTGTTCGGGCCGTTGGAAGGAGGTGACCATTTAAGATGTCAACATATCGTTCCTTCGTCAAATTTCCAGTGACAATACACAACGGCGTCACTCCACGTGATGATATCCCACGCCACATGTGAAACTTTGGGCTATGTTTCTGGCGTTGGTGGATAGGTTTCAAGGTATTTTTTGTCCAAATTTTCACACAGTTCGGAAAAAAAGATAGAACTTTCATCAGAAAAGAAAACATTATCCCAATCTTGATTTTCGCGAGCCCTACAACAGTATTTAATCGATACTGCTCATTTTCATCGGCCGATGTGGAAAGTTCACGGGTGTTTAGACGTTTATATCGGATTCAATCGTGACCAACTCGTGTCTTTCCAGATATAGAACAAGCCCAAAGGGGGCTCGTGTTTTCATAAAAAAAATAAACCTCTTTGATAATAATACTAAGAAGAAGAAGAAGAATTCTTGAACATTCTATATATTCTAACGTAATCATTCTCAGTTTTCATTTCCAAATGTATATTTCTAAATACTGTTTTAAAGTTGAAAAAATACAGACTAATATATCCCCACTGAAATTAAGTTTAATAATTAAGCACAATAATTAAAGTTACAGCTAATCAGTTATATATAAGTTTATATTGTTTTAAAACAAATAGCTATTTAAATCACTTAAAAATATTTCTCACATACAAATGGATATTCTAAGATGCCTAGGGGTTAGAACAATCGAAAAATATACATTATCAGACATTCTAATTCAACTTAGTATGTAACACGAGTTCTGATTGGTCAATGCTATAAATTTCCGACCGTATAATCAGCATATACGGTCGCAATTTGAAAACCGATTCACCAAAACCTTTAAATGTATCCCTACACTTTTGGGGTAACGCTGCTTTGCAGGACATTGTCATTTGCAGAAGCCATAGGTCAATTAACTGCCCTATCCAGTTGTGTTAAAAACGACAAAATAGTATCATAAATTTAATTCAAACAACTTACTCGCAACGGGCTGTTGACCCAACACTGTTTGACAACAGAACTGATAATGACCCGTAGTTAAGGAATCAGCGGGCCGCTCGTTTCTGTAACTAGAGGGCGGTTTCATCATAATTCCTTCCATTTTATCTATAATACTATGATCTATTCATCATTGTCAGATTTAGTCTGTGTGCACATAATAAACGTGTGTAGTTTGAAAAGGGAACTACTTTTTCTGGCGATGGTGTAAGTTCAAGGAGTGATATGATTAACCTTTGACCTAGAGGAACTTTGACCTGGTTTAAATAATGAATTTCTTTCACGAAAAAACAGCGTAAAACGAGTTGAATTAGAATGGGGATAACTGTACTGTGTTTGACGAATTGGGGACGTATACCGGTGGTTATATAGCCGCAAATTTAACGTTATATTAAACGTTATATCGGCTCCGCTTGCGCGTCGCCAATTTGCAAACACAGTACAGTTATCCCCTAAATAAAGGTATAATTTTTTGATGACGTAACAATTGAATGACGTTATCCCGTCACTGCGCCATTCTAGTGTGCCCCCTCGTAATCGAACCATTTTACATTACATCACAATGTAAGCGACGTCACGATGCATGTCAGTTGTCATCGCCTCGTACAGCCTCCTACAGTAAACTACTGCGTTGCATCCCGTTTCTTGGTTTGCAGTTGCTTCACTCACCTAACATGACTGGTGGAAACAATACGGTTATGTTTTCTGACGTTTTAAATGTGTCAATTCGACTCACAAGTTTTCAGCGACACGGTAACGTTCGCAATGTTTACATTCCCACAATGCAATCGCGGAAAGTCGCTTGACTACTCAGCATCGTCTGGATGTACTGATCTAAACATACGTTGGTAGTAGAAATGCGACGTTCAAATGGTTTACGTTAATCACAGATGTAAAATAATTTAGAGAAGATATTTAATCCGAACGTAAACCGTCATCAAACTGTTTATCATTCGTTTTTTTCTGGTGACGTTCGTCTTAACGGGGGGGAAGGGAAGACACATCAATAGAACAGCGCGCCAGTTAGCCCTGTGCGAGGATTCTTGATTTAGGTCACCGACACCGTCGTTTGTTTTCTGCCTTAAATTAATCGTAATTATCCTTAGAAATTATTAAATTTGGCATCTTAGAAAAGAAATACAGTTCGCTCTACCACCATGTATAGTGTAATGAAACACAGTTTTGCCCTGAACTATTATAGTTAAAGCACGAGGACGCTTGCGTCCGAGTGCTTTAACGTCATAATAGTTCAGGGCGAAAGTGTGTTTCATTACACTATACATGGTGGTAGAGCGAACTGTATTTCTTAATAAAACTGCAATGAATTTATAAAGCCAAATAGATCGTCCGAGAAAACACTCGGTGGGAAACACGAGATACGTTAAGTAAGTTTAAAACAAAAGCAAGTTTGTGGATTTGAATCTCTCTGACATCTCTGTCCACGGAGGGCAGGCTGCAATCACTGTTAATTGGTAGAGGCCTGAAGATGCATTCATTGAAATCTCTGTCCATGGAGGGCAGGCTGCAATCACTGTTAATTGGTAGAGGCCTGAAGATGCATTCATTGAAATCTCTGTCCATGGAGGGCACGCTGCAATCACTGTTAACTAGTAGAGGCCTGAAGATGCATTCATTGAAATCTCTGTCCATGGAGGGCAGGCTGCAATCACTGTTAACTAGTAGAGGCCTGAAGATGCATTCATTGAAATCCCTGTCCACTGAGGGCAGGCTGCAATCACTGTTAACTAGTAGAGGCCTGAAGATGCATTCATTGAAATCGCTGTCCATGGAGGGCAGGCTGCAATCACTGTTAACTAGTAGAGGCCTGAAGATGCATTCATTGAAATCTCTGTCCATAGAGGGCAGGCTGCAATCACTGTTAACTAGTAGAGGCCTGAAGATGCATTCATTGAAATCTCTGTCCATGGAGGGCAGGCTGCAATCACTGTTAACTAGTAGAGGCCTGAAGATGCATTCATTGAAATCTCTGTCCATGGAGGGCAGGCTGCAATCACTGTTAACTAGTAGAGGCCTGAAGATGCATTCATTGAAATCTCTGTCCATGGAGGGCAGGCTGCAATCACTGTTAACTAGTAGAGGCCTGAAGATGCATTCATTGAAATCTCTGTCCATGGAGGGCAGGCTGCAATCACTGTTAACTAGTAGAGGCCTGAAGATGCATTCATTGAAATCTCTGTCCATGGAGGGCAGGCTGCAATCACTGTTAACTAGTAGAGGACTGAAGATGCATTCATTGAAATCCCTGTCCACTGAGGGCAGGCTGCAATCACTGTTAACTAGTAGAGGCCTGAAGATGCATTCATTGAAATCTCTGTCCATGGAGGGCAGGCTGCAATCACTGTTAACTAGTAGAGGCCTGAAGATGCATTCATTGAAATCCCTGTCCATGGAGGGCAGGCTGCAATCACTGTTAACTAGTAGAGGCCTGAAGATGCATTCATTGAAATCCCTGTCCATGGAGGGCAGGCTGCAATCACTGTTAACTAGTAGAGGCCTGAAGATGCATTCATTGAAATCCCTGTCCATGGAGGGCAGGCTGCATTCACTGTCACTTGGTAGAGGTCTGAAGATGCATTCATTGAAATCTCTGTCCATGGAGGGCAGGCTGCAATCACTGTTAATTGGTAGAGGCCTGAAGATGCATTCATTGAAATCCCTGTCCATGGAGGGCAGGCTGCAATCACTGTCAACAAGTAGAGGTCTGAAGATGCATTCATTGAAATATCTGTCCATGGAGGGCAGGCTGCAATCACTGTTAACTAGTAGAGGCCTGAAGATGCATTCATTGAAATCTCTGTCCATGGAGGGCAGGCTGCAATCACTGTTAACTAGTAGAGGCCTGAAGATGCATTCATTGAAATCCCTGTCCATGGAGGGCAGGCTGCAATCACTGTTAACTAGTAGAGGCCTGAAGATGCATTCATTGAAATCCCTGTCCATGGAGGGCAGGCTGCAATCACTGTTAACTAGTAGAGGCCTAAAGATGCATTCATTGAAATCCCTGTCCATGGAGGGCAGGCTGCAATCACTGTCACTTTGTAGAGGTCTGAAGATGCATTCATTGAAATCTCTGTCCATGGAGGGCAGGATGCAATCACTGTTAACTAGTAGAGGCCTAAAGATGGATTCATTGAAATCCTGTCCATGGATGGCAGGCTGCAATCACTGTTAATGAGTAGAGGCCTGAAGATGGATTCATTGAAACTTCTGTCCACGGAGGGCAGGCTGCAATCACTGTTAATTGGTAGAGGCCTGAAGACGGATTCATTGAAACTTCTGTCCACGGAGGGCAGGCTGCAATCACTGTTAATTGGTAGAGGCCTGAAGATGGATTCATTGAAACTTCTGTTCATTGAGGGCAGGCTGCAATCACTGTTAATTGGTAGAGGCCTAAAGATGGTTTAATTGAATCTCTGTCCTTAGAAAGCTGGCTGGGTTCACTGTTAATAGGTAGAGGCCTGAAGATGGATTCATTGAAATTTCTGTTCATTGAGGGCAGGCTGCAATCACTGTTAACTGGTAGAGGCCTAAAGATGGATTCATTGAAATCCCTGTCCATGGAGGGCAGGCTGCAATCACTGTTAACTAGTAGAGGCCTGAAGATGCATTCATTGAAATCCCTGTCCATGGAGGGCAGGCTGCAATCACTGTCACTTTGTAGAGGTCTGAAGATGCATTCATTGAAATCTCTGTCCATGGAGGGCAGGATGCAATCACTGTTAACTAGTAGAGACCTAAAGATGGATTCATCGAAATCCCTGTTCATGGATGGCAGGCTGCAATCACTGTTAATGAGTAGAGGCCTGAAGATGGATTCATTGAAACTTTTGTCCACGGAGGGCAGGCTGCAATCACTGTTAATTGGTAGAGGCCTAAAGATGGATTAATTGAATCTCTGTCCTTAGAAAGCTGGCTGGGTTCACTGTTAATAGGTAGAGGCCTGAAGATGGATTCATTGAAATTTCTGTTCATTGAGGGCAGGCTGCAATCACTGTTAACTGGTAGAGGCCTGAAGATGCATTCATTGAAATCGCTGTCCATGGAGGGCAGGCTGCAATCACTGTTAACTAGTAGAGGCCTGAAGATGCATTCATTGAAATCTCTGTCCATGGAGGGCAGGCTGCAATCACTGTTAACTAGTAGAGGCCTGAAGATGCATTCATTGAAATCTCTGTCCATGGAGGGCAGGCTGCAATCACTGTTAACTAGTAGAGGCCTGAAGATGCATTCATTGAAATCCCTGTCCATGGAGGGCAGGCTGCAATCACTGTTAACTAGTAGAGGCCTGAAGATGCATTCATTGAAATCCCTGTCCATGGAGGGCAGGCTGCAATCACTGTTAACTAGTAGAGGCCTAAAGATGCATTCATTGAAATCCCTGTCCATGGAGGGCAGGCTGCAATCACTGTCACTTTGTAGAGGTCTGAAGATGCATTCATTGAAATCTCTGTCCATGGAGGGCAGGATGCAATCACTGTTAACTAGTAGAGGCCTAAAGATGGATTCATTGAAATCCCTGTCCATGGATGGCAGGCTGCAATCACTGTTAATGAGTAGAGGCCTGAAGATGGATTCATTGAAACTTCTGTCCACGGAGGGCAGGCTGCAATCACTGTTAATTGGTAGAGGCCTGAAGACGGATTCATTGAAACTTCTGTCCACGGAGGGCAGGCTGCAATCACTGTTAATTGGTAGAGGCCTGAAGATGGATTCATTGAAACTTCTGTTCATTGAGGGCAGGCTGCAATCACTGTTAATTGGTAGAGGCCTAAAGATGGTTTAATTGAATCTCTGTCCTTAGAAAGCTGGCTAGGTTCACTGTTAATAGGTAGAGGCCTGAAGATGGATTCATTGAAATTTCTGTTCATTGAGGGCAGGCTGCAATCACTGTTAACTGGTAGAGGCCTAAAGATGGATTCATTGAAATCCCTGTCCATGGAGGGCAGGCTGCAATCACTGTTAACTAGTAGAGGCCTGAAGATGCATTCATTGAAATCCCTGTCCATGGAGGGCAGGCTGCAATCACTGTCACTTTGTAGAGGTCTGAAGATGCATTCATTGAAATCTCTGTCCATGGAGGGCAGGATGCAATCACTGTTAACTAGTAGAGACCTCTGTTAACTAGTAGAGACCTAAAGATGGATTCATCGAAATCCCTGTTCATGGATGGCAGGCTGCAATCACTGTTAATGAGTAGAGGCCTGAAGATGGATTCATTGAAACTTTGTCCACGGAGGGCAGGCTGCAATCACTGTTAATTGGTAGAGGCCTAAAGATGGATTAATTGAATCTCTGTCCTTAGAAAGCTGGCTGGGTTCACTGTTAATAGGTAGAGGCCTGAAGATGGATTCATTGAAATTTCTGTTCATTGAGGGCAGGCTGCAATCACTGTTAACTGGTAGAGGCCTGAAGATGCATTCATTGAAATCGCTGTCCATGGAGGGCAGGCTGCAATCACTGTTAACTAGTAGAGGCCTGAAGATGCATTCATTGAAATCTCTGTCCACTGATTTCTGACCAGTGAGTCACATCCTCTAGCTTCCTAGGCGATTGGGTCACATCTTCTGGCTCTCCGTAATGCTACAATAAATAGTGTATAGAGGACCTATCACGCCAAGATCACGTCACACGACCCGTCAAGCTAATAAATTTTAACAGGTAATATTGAACATATTTACAGATTGTTTCTTTTACAAGAAGCAACCTTCGTATATGTGCATTTTGTATGCTATACTGCATACATGTACAATATGACCGATCTCGCAAAATAGTGTATTTACTGGCTGAAAGATATTTATCATAAAACACAATATATATATGGGAGTTTGCAACTTCTAAAGAAGTAATTCAAGTATCACATTTCGTATTTTCCGCATACCTTTAACGTTACTAATAACCTGCCACAAATCAATTCCTCTTACAATAACATATTTTATTTTCTAAACTATCTTTGCCACATTCGTCACTATATGCGGCAGAAGTAAGCAGGCTGTTGTCTAAGCAAGTCGCAAGTACATTTGCTCACGTGCATTCATCTTAACACCAAATAATCAACCGTTACTGAACGTCAGTGGTGACTGATGTCAATTCGTGCTCATTGCCTTCGCTATTGAGCGGGTCACCACCCCCCCCAACCCCCACCCCCTTCCATTGTCAGCATTGTCTCCAGTTGAGAAGAATTAAAAGATAAATTGACTCTACTGAACCTTGTGTTATATTTTCCGCCCAGGAGTATATAACTAGACTAACGCTTTGTCCCTGAATATATATAATTTCGATAGTAACAAATAAACCTATTTAAATTGAAAAGGAGCCCCCAAGTGAGTTGGGAGATTCCTGAGGAAATCTAGACTTGCTTCATTTAGGGCTTTGGCATTGCTGAGAGGGCTTGGCTGTAGGGGAAATAATGTGGTTCAGGGACTGTGAGACAGACAAGTTTATAACTTGTGCTCAAGTTACAGTAATGACACTGACTTATTAGAAACAACTTATCAGAAGACAATTATTTTCGTGGAAACATACAGTGTTCGAAACAGTTTCCAAATTTTGCTAGCCAGTCGGTCTATAGCTATGCCTGAAAGTTACTAGCCCACAAAATAACTCACAAGCCCGAAATTTGAATGTAGAAACTAAACAAATAGATACGTATAAGATATTGTCGGCATGACACGGATTTCATCATTATCATATTTATCAGGCCATAATCTTGCGTGTTTTGAAAGTGTATTATAACTTAACAAGTCGGATAGTGATATATTTACAAAATGACTCCATGAAAATTCACTAGCCAGTCGGGCCAGTGACTGTGGAGATTTACTGGTCCGACTGGATTTTTAATAGCTACGGGCTAGCGGGCCAGTGGCTATTTCGCACACTGGAAACATACCTTCACTCTTGGTTCGCTGTGAATAGCTGCAAAATTGCCGTTGCCGCGTAAAGCAGCTTTCAAGTTTCACTCGCCTTCACTCTTGGCTTTGTCGTGCGGAACTTATCTCGGAATCCTTGTGCCTTAGACTCCCTCTCTTTCTTCTCTAGCGGCTTATAATTGGTAGCTGGTCTTAAGACGTTCCCTGCAGACTCTCAAGCGGGGACTCCTTTAAAGGTGAGTGAGTGAGTGAGTGAGTTTAGTTTTACGCCACACTCAGCAATATTCCAGCTATATGATGGCGGTCCGTAAATAATCGAGTCTGGACCAGACAATCCAGTGATCAACAGCGTGAACATCGATCTACGCAATTAGGATACGATGGCATGTGTCAACCAAGTCAGCAAGCTTGACCAGCCGATCCCGTTAGTCGCCTCTTACGACAAGCATGGGTTACTGAAGATCAATATTCTAACCCGGACCTTCACGGGCGCACTCCTTCAAAACCTAATTGGGGTTGTTGCCCCTTAGTTCCTGAATTCACGCAGTCGTAGGAAATCCTGGAACTGTGTAAAGAGTCACACTGGGCTTGCAGGACATTGCATCTTAATAGTATAAGAACTACCTCCATGGATGGCGCAGACTTTGACCAAGTGAAATTTTATCATCCTCCTCTCATGAAGTTTCAGTTGCATAGCTTCGGATGAAAATACCATGAGAATAATTAGGTCCATTTATCTAAATCAAAATTCACTTGGGGTTCATATTTTAGTGGTTATATTGTTACTTTGAGCAAGATTACAGTGTGTTACGTGGTATAGTTCATTAAATATTTCATTATGATTTTTTATTCCCAATTATGTTTGTGTGTCATCACGTAAATCTGAGTAGGTAAATTAATTTCTCTTTCAAATGATCACGAAGTTACCTACAATGTGTTTATTTTTTAAAGCCATTTACCTGAGTAGGTTAATTACTTTACTCCACAAGATTCAGTTAAATAGCTAATCCCTAATTAGCTGGGGTTAATCCATTCTATCAGATAGGGGAGTAAGGTGTGTTTTCTTTGCTACTTACCTTCTCCACTGTCTCACAACTGGGAGTCTCACAACTGGGAGTTCTCACAAATGGGAGTAGACCCAGGAAGATATTTTTACAGTATATTGTAGTACCATGGGATTTCGCCCGTCTGTCTGTTTTGGGGCTACCTACAACTTGACAACTATTTCGCATTCGTGACCAACTCGTGTTATTTCCGAAACAAGCTTGTAGATTACGGAAAGGGGTGAGTGATGACGAATGAACTATTTCGTAGATTATTTTCAAACTTGGTGAAAACTTTCTAAACCCAAAACATCTTGCTTCCAAAGGTTGGATTTTTTGAAAGAATACGTCTATTTTTCATGCTTTACTTACACAGTTGTGAGATATTTTACTTGAAAACAACTGCATGGATCTTTTCAAATTTAGGGAACAGTTTCCGTAATGACAGAGGAGGTGGAATGCAGAGTTACATTTCTTAGATGTGTTTGTTTGGATTTTTTTAACTTGATCATTTGAGCAACCTGAAACCTGAAACCCTGAAAACTACTTCATAGTTATTTTTCCACAGTGTTTCAGTGTTTTGATTTCGATCAGTGGATATATTCCCCCAATTTTAAAATAAATAAATAAATAAATAAATAAATAAATAAATAAATAAATAAATAAATAAATAAATAAATAAATAAATATTTCACTTTTATAGATTGAGAACATGTTCAGGCCTCCGACCTAAAAGTCCGGAGATATATTGTTGTACCAAAGAAGTGCGCCGTCCTTTCGTCGGGTGATCTTGAGATACTAGTTTTTTATATGTTTTTTACTTTCGAATTGCGAAAACACTAATACTTGAAAACTGTTGCCCGGTTTATTTTAACATTTGGGAAATCTTTCTTACTATTAGGGAGAACCAGTGCCAAGATATTATGTGATGGAAGAGATGTCCAATTTTGCTTTCTCTCTCTCGAATGGACATATGTACGGTTAAACATTCAAACATTTCAGAGACTTTTCATGACGAGCAATTTCTACTTATCATTTTTGTAAGGGTCCTTCATTGACTGACTGACTGACTAACTGAGTATGGTTTTACGCCGTTTTTAGCAATATTCCAGCAATATCACGGCGGGGACACCAGAAATCTTCATTGACGTCTTCCTCCTGAATGGAAAGACCTCATCAGTGACCTTTGCCACGTATCACTAAAATAGAAGGTCACAAAACCTGTTGCCTAGATGATGTGACCGGGTTAGAATTGGCCTTTTGAACAGCAACCCGGGCCATGCTTGTAGATTGAGATTGATTGATTGATTGATTGATCGATTGGCAGCGAAAAAGAGTCGGCCTTCTAAATTTATCACAAGCTTGAGAGTTCTATTACATGTACTACAAATGCATTTTATATAGTATTGAATGCTACATAGGGGCTGTTATTTATTATTTGGAGTTAGGGTGGGATGGGGGTAGGGCATGTCACAATATATCGGAGGTCGGCAAACATGATAATGGAATATCATCCCACCCATCACCATCATACATTATCAGTCTCTTAGCATTGTAACATGTATTTGTACTTTGTAGACTGTGTTCAATATAAAACCGAATATGTAACCTTAAACGGAGCCCCATAAACTATTAATAGAATAACCCCAGAACAGGAACTTTCTACAGCATATCCATGGGATCGTGTTATTGTTGCAGAATGATATAACAGTATACGCTGGCCTCGTGTAATGTTATTTTACGTGAAATTTCATTTTTACGTTTGAGTCGTAAATGTGTCTGTCAATCTCTGTTCGGTCACTGTAAAATATTTAATTGTGGTTGGCAACTGACTCGCGAATTTAGAGTTACCTCCCATGGAAGCCAATCACGACCATCAAGTAGAGTTGCAACCGCACTTGAGAAGATCGACACTTGGGAGTTATTTAGAACAGGGTATAAATGTTTCACGTTTTTTCATATTCATGAATTGATTCTATGTCGACATTTGTGTGTATTTGCTGAGGTTTTCATCCCAGACAGTAGACATCGTAGAAGAGTCCAACGTCATCTGCATCCACCTGTCAACGTATCCTCATTATGTCATTTACTTATTCATGGTAGTTGACAGGTGTATTTCAGTTCATATGAACATAAGAAATATAACCATACCCCTTCAGTGCGACCTTTACTCCTGAGTGTGTTCACGATTTAAAAAAAATTCAGGCAGCAGGTGTGATACCGTACGTATTTTGAGGCAAGGTTTAGATCTAACATGTTTAAAGTTTAAAATTACTGGATCTGTATGTTAATATATGTCGTCATTTTAACTTGATGTTTATGTGGACCTGTCTGTACCACACTTTGAGTCAATGTCACATGATCAAATGGCTTGTTTGTTGTTTTGCTGACATTTGTTGTAAGAACAAGAAATACAGGTTAGGCTAGGTCATGCATCTGTCCCGGTGATGGATTGAGATGACTCCATGCTACATTCTCAGGATGGGTTCATTTATACTTGTTTAGATGTCAACTGGTATTTACAATTCCCAAACTAATTTAACACTGGGTCAAAATACTCCATCATCATGATCATGATCACAAAGCCTTGTAGTCATGGTAATGCAGAAACTAGCAGGTATGGGACGCAATCTGTGTGAGTACAAAACAAATCCACCATGACACTATCTATATTACCTTACACGTTGATGTCAGATTCATAATGACTTGGACCCGTTCTACTATTTCACAGTATCATGTAAGCATTACTTATGTTCCTGTCTCAGATTGCCAGATTTCTGATATTGAATATGGTACAAACCAACTGCAATGTTGTATTTTGAAATAATGATGTATGACACCAAGCTATGACCATTCATGATACTTTTCATGTGAAGTAGAAATAGGGGAAACAGCTCTTAGTATTTTTCTGTCTTTTGCTGTTTCTTGATGCATGTTAATAATGATCAAAGTGGATAAAGCTGAAGGCCTAACTGTGGTATTCTTACCTATCACCACAGCAGACAATACATGTATACCAACAATATTATTTGTTGTGTGGGAAGATACTTTCATCATTCATTGTCCACTGCAGGGGGAATGATTGGATGTTCCCTCTTATGTTAGTTCATGTTCATGAGTCATGAGTTTCTTGTACAATGTTGTAGCCGTGTGTTTCAAGCCAGTGTGATCAGGACCATGCTCCATTTAGAGTTGCTTTGAGTTAGAGATAATTATTGCAATGAACGTGTTGAATGTAATGTGTCAGTACTTTTTCCATGTTCTAAAATACCTTTGAATTGAAGAAAATAATGACATTATTACAACAAGAATGGGTTGCTGAAGATCAGTTCTGGTTTAGTGTATTGGCCTCTCATGATGTGTGTCCTTGTTTGTTTCAGAGTCTGACAAATCAAAGATGGAGCAGCTGAGCAGTGAACATGGTGAAGAAACAGATTCAGTGTCTCTAGGCAGACGAGATCAGGTAATCACACTGCTGTTGAATGTCTGAGCTGAGCACTAGTTACTGACTGATATCGGGTTAGGGTGGCCCAGTGGTCTAAGATACCACAATTTATGGTCCACAGTTTGGCCCCAGGTATGCCTAGAAAACCAGGGCTCAATTTAAGCATTTAGAACTTGCACTGGTGCAACCTGAAACTGCTAAATGCAACCTCTCATGTATATCAACTTGCACACAGTGCATGTTAATATTTTGTGTACAAAGAACACAGACTTCAGCTGGAAAACAGAATGATGAGGAACTGACTTGGAACAGTGACTCTGATTATTGCAGGAACAGTGATTGAAGGACTTACTGTTCATGAAAGTTTAGGAATATTGGATTATAATTGATAATCGTTCACCACAATCCTCCGATAATCGATAGTGGACTTGGTTTCCTATTCCCAACACTAGTGTCAACAGGGATGGATCTACTGAGAATGTCTGCTAGCCTGAATAGTGATAAGGGGCGGTGGGGTAGCCTAGTGGTAAAGCGTTTGCTCGTCACGCTGAAGACCTGGGCTTGATTCTCCACATAGGTACAATGTGTGAAAACCGCCTTCCGTCGTGTAGTGGTTAGAGCGTCCGCCCGGAGAGCGGAAGGTCGCGGGTTCGATCACCGACCGCGTCATACCAAAAGACGTTAAAATATGGTACTTGTTGGTCCCTGCCTGGCGCTCGGCATTAATGGGTACAACAAGGACTGGTCGGCTCGGAGTCAGTATAATGTGTCTGAGTGGGGTATTCATGCTTCACTGCGGCATGGTATCTCAGTGGGCTAGCACTATAAAACCAGCTTCAGTCTGGGCTAGTACAAGCAGCCGCACATACACATACACGCGCATGCATGTCATCATATGAGCGAAATATTCTCAAGTACGACATTTAACCCAATTTCACCTCACCTCACAATGTGTGAAGCCCATTTGGGGTATCCCCCGCCGTGATATTGCTGGAATATTGCTAAGTAAAAGTGTTGTAAAACTAAACTCACTCACTCACTCACTGAATAGTGATAACAAACAGGAACTCACTTAAAATTAACAAAGTCTACCAGCCGTCAGTATTTCAGCATCAGTGAAATGAATTGTACTTGTGGGCTATTGTAAATTCTATCCCAGTAGTAAGCAAGCTACAGTCTATTCAATACTCTGCTGAATATATGTTTGTTTCTCCTGGTGTTTCTCCCACGAATGTCTTCTGAATTGTGATGGGGTATTCTTTGGGGGCAGTAGTCTAAATAGTTAAATAGTCCAAAGTTATCTCCCTTTGGCCCGACTATATATGTACATGTCAGAACAACAAAAGTAATAAGAACACAAAGATCAGTTAACTGTTGGTTTCCCTGATTTAGCCTTCAACTTTGTCATCTTATTAGTTTTGTTATTCTTACATGTACATATGTATGCTCTCTGCCTCCCAGCATTGATGAAGGAGTAAGGATATACTCCGAAATGCTGTGTTTCTCATAATGGAGAAGTTTTCATCCATAAAACTCTCCTCCTCATCTTTATGCTTATGTTTCTTATTCTTATGTTTGTTAATTCAAGACATAAACAACTGCTGCAGTTTCCTTACTCGTAAAACTATATTGTTTCAACAGGGAGTGTCCTCGATCGTCATAATCGTAGTATTATTGGTGCCTGTTTCGTTTGCACAATGTTATGATTGTGTCCCATTATTTTTGAGCTCCAATTATCGATCTGCATGTTATGAGCAATAACCATCACTAATGTTTTGTTCCAGGGTGATGGAGCTCCTATTCCCGGTGAAGTGACTGTCAGTGACTGTTCTGCCCTTGAGTCGACTCCCAGACCCCGAAACAAACCCTTCACTGTACAGCTGGAGTGTGATGTCATGCAGTTCATTCTCACAGCTGTCTCCTTGGCAACACGGACCTGGCAGCTGGGGCTACCCAGAGCTGTTGTGTAAGACATGCTTCAAATTTCTGCGCACCTCCATTTTCCATAATGTGACCTCATGGCGGTTGGGTAGTCTAGTGGTTAAAGCGTTCACTCATCACGTCAAAGGCCCTGGGTTCGATTCCTCACATGGGTAAATGTGTGAAGCCCATTGCTGGTGTCCCCTGCTGTGATATTGTTGGAATATTGCTGAAAGTGGTATAAAACTAAACTCACTCACTCACTCATAATGTGATCTCATAGTAATTATGTAAACAACCAACCAATGCATAAAGTAAATATACATGATTTTTTTTTTGGTGATAGAATATTTTATTAGTCAGTGTTTCAAGCATGACACAAATACTTTCTGCCTGTGATTCAATTATGTCAAGGAAGAATAGTTTCTTAGTCAGGACATGTTCATGCTCATATTAATATTCATACGACTTTCATTACAAATTTTGAAAAGGATCTTTAGGACATTGTGGATCACAGTCAGTGAGTATGCTAGAATGTGAACACATCTGAAATTGTTAGCCCAAACATGAAGAGTTATACCTGAAACAGTGTTTGTTAGATGTGAAAGTTGTTTCTGTCTTAAGAGCTGAGATGATGATTAGGAAAATCTTCAGAATCCCTGTATTGTTCATAATCAATCCAAACTGAGTAGACCCGTGAAGATCGGATTAGAACTGGTCTTCAGTAACTCATGCTTGTCGTAAGAGGCGACTAACAGACTCACTGACTTGATTAACACTTGTCATCGTGTCCCAATTGCGTAGATCACTGCTCATTCTGTTGTTCACTGGATTGTCTGGTCCAGACTCGAATAATTACAGACCACTGCCATATAGCTGGAATATTGCTGAGTGCAGTGTGAAAACTAAACACACTCACTCACTCATACTATCAACCACTGGTTTGTCTGGTCCAAGCTGAACTAATAACAATACATGATATAGTCTGTTGCTGACAGATTGCTGTTGCTGATTATTTTTCAGATTTGATGAATTGCATTTTGCCAAGTTTGTGTCCTTGATTCTGAGGAATGTGTTCTTCTTTGACATCCACCCTCCACTGGGGAAGATGCTCCTTGCTGCTGCAGGTAACTCAAGACTAGATGATGATGTATTGGCATTTCCTTAAGGTTTAAAGATCCGGGTTAGAATTACGAATCAGCTGAACTATCAACCTTCGTTCATCTTTTCATCGTGATCAGTGATTGGAAATAGAGTGACAGAGTAGATAAAAATGATGAATTGACTTAGATTTGTTTTGCAGTGCTTCATTCTGACATTCAATGCCATGTAATGCTGTGCTTTAATTTACAGGAAGCTACTCAGGATTTGAAGGCAATGTCAGCTTTGACAGAATTGGATCAGGTATTGATGGGTGGTCATGCTTGTTTGGGTGGGATTGTTGGCTTGAGTAGGACTCCTGTCTATTAGTGTGAGATCAGGTGGTGAGGCTCTGTGACTCGGTAAACACACTCCACTGCATTGCTCATGATATCAATCACCTGTTTGTACCAGACTTGATTTTTATGCCCCCGGCATCATTTTGTTCCAGGAGCATAACTGAAAAATGTATGATTCGTTCAATATTCTTCAACAAAACATGGTAGATATATCAAAGAGAACCTAAAAAATGGTGCCTTTTCCTATTTTCAACAAATTTTTGTGGTGTCATTTTTATTTTTATTTTTTTTTGATTTCCATTGAAACATGTTGGATTTAGTCTCAAAAGGGAGGGGTGGGCTTCATTTCCGGAGCACAACTCTAAAACCTTTCACTATCATTCAACAAAAGTTAGCCGATATATCAAACAGATCTTGAAGTGGTGCCTTTTGTTATTTACAGATGTTTGGCATTTTTATTTGTCATGATTTCCATGGAAACGATTTGGACTTAGCAATTTAAAGTCCAGCTTGATTTTTTTAGACTGTCAGATGATTTGTCCTTTCAAATATGTGGGGGCCGGGGGGATTTGTCATCTACTGATGACTCTTGTTACAGACTGTTGTTATATATCTGGGATATTGCTGGGTGGGGCATTAATGATGATACACAAGAAACACGCATGGTAGCAATGTTCTAGTCATAAAGTAACGAGTAAATTACTAAGGGTGGCAGGGAATTCTTGAACTCTGACAAGGCAGGGGTTTTAACTAATTTTACTTGTTTACAGAGTACCCAGACAATGTTCCTGTTCTGCAGTTGCGTTTAATTCCCGCTGTGTTGGGCAGTCTCATAGTACCGCTGGTGTATCAGATAGCTGTGGAGCTGGGTCTGTCTCGCTGGGCAGCTCTGCTAGCCGGTGCCTTCGTGCTGCTGGGTAAGTGAGTGTGTTATACCAGATAGCTGTGGAGTAGTTAGTTTGGTTGGCCTCAGTTACCATGGTCAGTCCTAGTTAATCCATCTCCTACTATCACTGATAATGTTAAACACCACTAATCAGAGGTTCAGGTGTCTTTTGTTATTAAGTTTCCTTTCAGAGTTTTTTGGTTGAAAACTTAAAATAATATAACGATGGTTATAGTTGTCGAAAGTTTTCCTTCATATGGGTTCAGGATGAACTTTGTATGTATCAGGATGAACTCTGTGTGTCATAAGGTCAATGTTATTTGTTCAGACAATGCCCTGCTGGTTCAGTCGAGGTTCATGCTGATGGAAGGCATGCTCATCTTCTTCTCCTGTCTCGCCGTGCTCAGCTACCTCAAGTTCAGGAATCTCACACACAGGTGGGTACTGAAAAAATGACAGGCGGGTACTAACATACTGACAGGTACTAACACATTGACAGGTGCGTAGTGACACAATGACAGGAGGGTGCATACACAATGACAGTTGGGTACTGACACAATGACAGGTGGGTACTGAAACAATGACAGGTGGGTACTGACACAATGACAGGTGGGTACTGACACAATGACAGGTGGGTACTGACACAATGACAGGTGGGAACTTACTGACACAATTGACAGGTGGGTACTGACACAATGACAGGTGGGTACTGACACAATGACAGGTGGGTACTGACACAATGACAGGTGGGTACTGACACAATGACAGGTGGGTGACACAATGACAGATGGGCAAAGACAGAATGACAGGTGGGTAGTGAAACAATGACAGGTGGGTACTGACACAATGACAGGTGGGTACTGACACAATGACAGGTGGGTACTGACACAATGACAGGTGGGTAGTGACACAATGACAGGTGGGTACCTACAATGACACAATGACAGGTGGGTACTGACACAATGACAGGTGGGTACTGACACAATGACAGGTGGGTACTGACACAATGACAGGTGGGTACTGACAGGGTGGGTACTGACACACAGGTGGGTATGTGTGCTGACACAATGACAGGGTACTGACACAATGACAGGTGGGTACTGACACAATGACAGGTGGGTACTGACACAATGACAGGTGGGTACTGACACAATGACAGGTGGGTACTGACACAATGACAGGTGGGTACTGACACAATGACAGGTGGGTACTGACACAATGACAGGTGGGTGCTGACACAATGACAGGTGGGTACTGACACAATGACAGGTGGGTACTGACACAATGACAGGTGGGTACTGACACAATGACAGGTGGATACTGACACAATGACAGTGATTGCAGACACACGCACACATGCACAGTTGGGACATGGAACATGTGTATTCAGTGTTTTCAGTGTCCCTTTAAAGGACAGTTTTACAGTTACGTTAACGTTGTACCTATGGTGGTAATGATGATGGTACTGATGATGAAAGGTACTAGATTGATATCAGATAAAAAAAGGGAAAGTTAATAATTAAAAGGGGCAGTGTTTTGTTTATTTTAGATCTCTGTAGATACTGATGCTACTGTAGGATTACATCAATATTAACTGTTGGCATGACATCTTGGCATTGATTGATTATCAGTTCCCTCTATCTATGAGTACACCTGTGTTGTCTGTGTTTCAGGGAGTTCAGTGTACAGTGGTGGTGCTGGCTCTGTTTATGTGGGCTGGCGCTCACCTGCACATTCAGGTGAGTCAGACAGTTAGACAGTCAGTGAGACAATACAGTGGTGGTGCTGGCTCTGTTTGTGTGGGCTGGCCACCTGTACATTCAGGTGAGTCAGACAGACAGTTAGTGAGACAATACAGTGGTGGTGCTGGCTCTGTTTGTGTGTACAGCTGGCTGGCTCACCTGCACATTCAGGTGAGTCAGACAGACAGTTAGTGAGACAATACAGTGGTGGTGCTGGCTCTGTTTGTGTGGGCTGGCGCTCACCTGCACATTCAGGTGAGTCAGACAGTAAGACAGTCAGTGAGACAATACAGTGGTGGTGCTGGCTCTGTTTGTGTGGGCTGGCGCTCACCTGCACATTCAGGTGAGTCAGACAGTAAGACAGTCAGTGAGACAATACAGTGGTGGTGCTGGCTCTGTTTGTGTGGGCTGGCCTTCACCTGCACATTCAGGTGAGTCAGACAATGAGACCAACAGCGACACACACAGTTAGTGAAACAGGAGTGAGACAATACAGTGAGACAGGCCATCAGTGAGCCAGACAGACAGTGAGACAATACAGTGAGACAGACAGACAGTGAGACAATACAGTGAGAAAGGCCATCAGTGAGCCAGACAGACAGTGAGACAATACAGTGAGACAGGCCATCAGTGAGCCAGACAGACAGTGAGACAATACAGTGAGACAGACAGACAGTGAGACAATACAGTGAGAAAGGCCATCAGTGAGCCAGACAGACAGTGAGACAATACAGTGAGACAGGCCATCAGTGAGCCAGACGGACAGTGAGACAATACAGTGAGACAGGCCATCAGTGAGCCAGACAGACAGAGACAGACAGTGAGACAATACAGTGAGACAGGCCATCAGTGAGCCAGACAGACAGTGAGACAATACAGTGAGACAGGCCATCGGTGAGTTAGACAGACAGTGAGACAATACAGTGAGACAGGCCATCAGTGAGCCAGACAGACAGTGAGACAATACAGTGAGACAGGCCATCAGTGAGCCAGACAGACAGTGAGACAATACAGTGAGACAGACAGGCAGTGAGACAATACAGTGAGACAGGCAATCAGTTAGCCAGACAGACAGTGAGACAATACAGTGAGACAGGCAATCAGTTAGCCAGACAGACAGTGAGACAATACAGTGAGCCAGGCCATCAGTGAGCCAGAGAGACAGTGAGACAATACAGTGAGACAGGCCATCAGTGAGCCAGACAGACAGTGAGACAATACAGTGAGACAGGCAATCAGTGAGCGAGACAGACAGTGAGACAATACAGTGAGACAGGCCATCAGTGAGCCAGACAGACAGTGAGACAATACAGTGAGCCAGACAGACAGTGAGACAATACAGTGAGACAGGCCATCAGTGAGCCAGACAGACAGTGAGACAATACAGTGAGATAGGCCATCAGTGAGTTAGACAGACAGTGAGACAATACAGTGAGACAGGCCATCAGTGAGCCAGACAGACAGTGAGATAGGCCATCAGTGAGTTAGACAGACAGTGAGACAATACAGTAAGACAGGCCATCAGTGAGCCAGACAGACAGTGAGACAATACAGTGAGACAGGCCATCAGTGAGCCAGACAGACAGTGAGACAATACAGTGAGACAGGCCATCAGTGAGCCAGACAGACAGAGACAGACAGTGAGACAATACAGTGAGATAGTCAATGAGACAATGGAGTGAGACAGACAGTCAGTGAGACAGACAGAGAGTGAGACAATACAGTGAGACTGACAGACAGACAGACAGTGAGAGTCTCCCAGTGAGACAATACAGTGAGATAGTCAATGAGACAATGGAGTGAGACAGACAGTGAGCCAGACAGTCAGTGAGACAGACAGACAGTGAGACAATACAGTGAGACTGACAGACAGACAGACAGAGGCTCCCAGTGAGACAGACAGACAGTGAGACAATACAGTGAGACCGATAGACTCCCAGTGAGACAATACAGTGAGACAGACAGACAGTGAGACAGACAGACAGTGAGACAATACAGTGAGATAGACAGACTCCCAGAGAGACAATACATAGACAGACAGACAGACAGACAGACAGTGAGCCCGACAGTTCGTGAGACAAGACATTGATACAGACAGACAGTGAGACAGACAGACTCCTAGAGACAATACAGTGAGTCAGACAGACAGACAGTGAGCCAGACAGTTAGTGAGACAATCCAGTGAGACAGACAGACAGTGAGACAATACAGTGAGACCGATAGACTCCCAGTGAGACAATACAGTGAGACAGACAGACAGTGAGACAGACAGACAGTGAGACAATACAGTGAGATAGACAGACTCCCAGAGAGACAATACATAGACAGACAGACAGACAGACAGACAGTGAGACAGACAGACTCCTAGAGAGACAATACAGTGAGTCAGACAGACAGACAGTGAGCCAGACAGTTAGTGAGACAATCCAGTGAGACAGACAGACAGTGAGATAGACAGACAACGAGTCAATACAGTGAGACAGACGGGTAGTGAGAGAGACAGACAGTTAGGGGGACAATCAGGAGACAGACAGACAGTGAGAAAATATAGTAAGCCAGATGGATGATGAGAGAGACAGAAAGTGAGACAGGTAGTGAGGACAGACATATTGGCAGACAGGCAGGAGTGAGACAGACAGATAGGTATTGAGTGAATGAGACGACAGACTGAGACACACAATCAGACAGACAGTGAGACAGTCAACACATTTGTACTTAAAGTAGCGAACCCTGTACCAAAAGCCATGTTAAGATATTTGGTGATCTAAAAATATATTAACCAACTCAAACAGGAACATAATAATGACAAGCAATAGAGTTACTTCCCTTCCCACAAAGGCTGATGTTTCTTATTACAACACCAAAAAGCTGAAGAAAAATATTGTATTGTAGATGGAAGGATCCAGTAACCATGGTAACCAAGTAATTATCAGTAAAATCTGTTTCAGCATCAAGTATGTGGGTTTCTTCACATCGGTGCTTGTGTTGTTTCACATCTTCAAGGACTACTGGAATATGTTGTCTGAATTTTCCAGATCAGAGGTGAGGTCGATTACAAAACTCTTGTCCCTTGATAGTGTTTAGGATGACAGTATCGGAATCTCTGGGCGTGGCATCCCAAGTCATAACAAAAGGATGTTTGTTCGTACCCAGCCTGATGCTCACCTATAAGGATGCTTTAAGGTGTACACTGGATTCCTCACAGTCTCCAAGGCAATGCCTAGCAACATTTTCTGTTAAACTGACGTTGTAGAGATGAAGGGTCAAAACGTCATAGCAACATTGGATAAAAGTCTTTAGAATGTGCTTTTGTTATAAATGAAAAATTAATGAAATTATAATTGCTTTGACGTTTGATGCTTCGTACTGGTCTATACAACATTTGTGTTTTATTCAGATTTCTCTAACAAAGCACCTGGTTGCCAGAGTGATGTTTGTCATGGCCGTCCCGGCTGCTGCATACATTGCCATGTTCTTCTGCCACCTCTCCTTTCTCACCAAGGCAGGGCCACATGACAACATCATGACAAGTGCCTTTCAAGCTAGTCTGGAGGTGAGATATGTCTGTTTTCTTTGTAAACTCAAATGTTGTTACCCCACAAAAAGAGAGTGATTCTTTTTCAGAGAGATCGTCCTTGGGGTACATATATGCTTTTTCTGCGGCTGAAAATGTCCTGTGACAGTTGTATCAATGTTTTAATAAAATATTGTACAATAAATAAAATCTTTTTTATCTATTATACGGCCCCCACCACGTGGAGTTACCTCCCTGCTACGCATGCACAGCCAACTAGGTAAGCACCTAGGCCCGTATCATCATTCCTTCTGCTGAATAAATCAGTGAACAGAATTGCGGGGAGGTGGGCGGCCCTACCCCCAAGGACGACTCTCTTCAAAGAATTGGAAACCTCTGCAGGTTTAGTTATTTTTAGTTTTACGCACATTCAGCAATATTCCAGCTATATAGCGGTGGTCTGTAAATAATCAAGTCTGGACCAGACAATCCAATGATAAACATCATGAGCATCGATCTACGCAATTGGGAGGATACGATGACATGTGTCAAACAAGTCAGCGAGCCTGACCACCCGATCCTGTTAGTTGCCTGTTATGACAAACATGGGTTACTGAAGATCAGTTATAACCCAGATCTTCATATGTTTGCCCCCCAAAAATGTCAAGATGTTATGTTGCTCAGTGACAACAGTTTGACAAATGCAATCCACGCCAGTCTGGAGGTGAAATATGTCTGTTTTCTTCCTAAGCTCTAATGACAACAGCTGTTACCCCATGAAAACCTCACAATGCCTAATGTCATGTTGGTCAGTGCCAACAGTTTATAAAATACCCACAGCAATAAAAAGGCATGGACTTTATTAGTTGCATTCAGAACTGGCCTCTTAAGTTTGTTATTGAGGAACAGAAATCAGATATGGTGGACTGTCCTTCTTACTGGGAAGTTTGAAGAAAATACGTGAAGTGTCAGAGGAATTGAAATTGAATAAAAGACCTGGTTTGAATGAAATTGCTTTCCTTTCATTTCTGTAGTTGCATAGCAAATTCCATGTATGCTTCCCATTTTATTTCCAGGGAGGTTTGGCAACATTAACCAAGGGACAACCTCTCTATGTGGCGTACGGTTCCCAGATTACCCTCCGTCACACACATGATAACGTGCCAGGGCGGCCATGTTGGTTACACTCTCACCAGACTGTTTATCCAATCAAATACCCTGATGGGCGTGGCAGCAGCCACCAGCAGCAGGTCACATGTTATATATTCAAAGACGTCAACAACTGGTGGATCGTTAAGCATCCCGACAGGTGAGTTATGCTGGAAGAGGGACTGGTGCTCATTTCATGGACGGCATGTTGTTGGTTCGGTCCTTGTGGCTTAAAGGACTTAAAGATGCATCTTCTTGTTTCCCTTCCAGTGCTTGGGAATAATGGGATAAATTCTGGAAATGTTCGCTGGTTTTCTGTGTACTGTGTTTGTGTAGGGATTCATGGTACACTGGTGTACTTCATGGAATGTGATAACGGCATTACTCCAGATGAAAACAAGCTGACCCCAACCCCCTCTCAACACACAGAGAGTGATAGGCAGACAGACAGACAGGCAGACAGACACACACACACACACACACACACACACTACTACTACTATACTACACACACCGCAACAACCACACACACACACTATACATACTACACACACACACATGCACCCATGTGCACGCACACACACTACACACACACACCGCGATGTGCACACACATGCATGCACAGCCATGCACAAACACACTACTATACTACTACACGCACAACCACACACTACTATACACTACTACTATAATACTACACACACGCACACACACACGCTCACTTCACGCACACACACTACTATACTACACTACACGCTACACTGCTACATGCTACTGCTACGCACACATGCGCACACACACACTACTACTACTATTACTACGCCACGCACACACACACACACACTACACTATATCACTACACACGCACTGCATGCTACATTACGCACGCGGCACACAATAATACACACACACTACTACTACACATGTGCACACACGCACATGCATGCATGCATGCACACACACATGCGCACACTACTACTACACAAGCACTATACACACAAGCACACACACACACACACTACTATAATACCACACCCACACGCCATGCATGCACACGCATCGACGCACGCACACACACACACACGAGTAATGATCTTAAACCCTGAGGTTATACCCCTTATCATCACACCTTATATTGATGGTGGACCATGGCTACTATGGTACCTAGTCAAATCAAATGCATCCTCTCTTCCTGTTGTAGAGACAGCCTGGTGGTTGATGAGAAGCCGCAGCCTGTAAAAGATGGCGACATCGTACAACTGGTCCACGGCATGTCAAGCAGGGCACTCAACAGGTGACTTTGTTTTGTAACATTTGGAAATTTGGAAATACAAGTCAAAATATTGAAGATGTCATAATCAGGCAGTGAGTGTAAAGATTTTGTGCTTGCAAGTATTCAGATTTTGTGCTTGCAAGTATTCAGATTTAGCGAAATCAGAAAAAACTTTCCGTGTTGGTTGTTGCACTACTGATTTTTCCTCAGGAAGCAGCCATTTAATATTTCACAAGGAGTTCCGGGGTTTGTGGTAAGCTACTTTATGAAACTCTGAAGAAAGAAGTCTAACACCTTGTTTTAACCACAGCGCCTTCTCTCTTCTCTGGACACCTGGAGACAAACTATGTCATTGATGTAAAATTTCTTTACATTTAGTTTGGTATTTTCTGGAACAAATTGTTAGGAAAGGTAGAGGCCATGCACTTAACCTTCCCCACCCTTTGAAATCAAATGGTCAGTCCTCAATGATTGCTCTATAGGTGGTATTGGATCCAGGTAATGTACAAAGGTAGATAACTCCATGGCAAATATACCTTGGCTGATGTACTGGTACATTGATGTTGTGGATCATTCTACATCTTGTTTTCCTGTTACTTGCTCAATTACGCTTTGTGTATTTGTTGAGTTCGTCTCTAGATTGAGACATGGGCTAGATGTATACCCCCAGACTTTTGGATATTTAATTATTTAATGAGAAACAGGAGTGGTCTAGTCATTTAATGCGCAACTACTCCTGGTACAGAGTTGTGTCCCTTAGCTGTAGCAGAAAGCTATGTTTGCAGGTTCTCAGATCCTATGATCCTCACGCTAACGCGTTCGGTTTTAAATTAAACATTTAGCAGTCTTAAATCAACGATAAAGGACCGCAAAATTGAAAACAGAGTAGCTTTATCTTCTAAATATTCACTCATGGTACAAGATGTCTAATAATGATGATCTGCCTTCAGCCATGATGTTGCGGCACCCGTGACGCCTCAGAACCAGGAGGTGACCTGCTACATCGACTACAATGTCTCCATGCCGGCACAGAACCTATGGCGAGTTGTAAGTGGACGTTTGTAGTTTTCGTTACAGATTCCGTCAACCAGAGTCATAACAGCAAACTGAACATAAAATAATGTAGTCAAATGTATTCTATTTATCCGGAATTCTCCATGTTTGGTGGATTAAAATTATGAAATGATACACCAATAATTATTCTAACTGAAGTAATTATTCATGATAGGGCTGTTTATTGGCAAATAAAATGAATTATATATTCGATAAAGGTACTTGTATTGCGATACATATTGTGATATATTGGAAGCTAAAGTGTTTAACAGTAAGTGACACTGATTGTACGGAGAGTATGTACATTGTATGTAAAACATGTTGTGTTGTCAGTTAATTGTGAAGGGAAACATAAGCTGTGTATAGCAATGAAATGGGATTCGTTCAATGTTATAATAATAATAATAGGCCATTTACATACCGCCTTTCCACGTCACAGGGATATGCTCAAAGCACTTCCTGAGCTTAAGTTAAAAGTTAAACTATATACAGCTGGCAGGTACGGATGATTGGAAGTCACTTGTAGCGGAGAAATAGATGAGTCTTTAGTCGTGTTTTGAATGTACTTAGGGAAGGAGATGATTTTAACTCGATAGGGAGAGAGTTCCACAGAGAAGCTGCTGCATATGAAAAGGTTCTTGAGCCAAATGATTTTAGATTGTAGCTCGGGACAGCAAGTAACAGTTGTTGTGATGAGCGTAGAGTTCTTTCTGGAGAGTAATGTGTCAGAAGGTCTTGAAGGTAGGAAGGTCCTGAGTTGTAGAAAGACTGATAGGTGAGGCAGAGAATCTTGAAATCAATCCTTTCATGAATACGGAGCCAGTGTAGAGAGTTTAGAATGGGAGAGATGTGACAGCGAGGACTGGTGAGAGTGATGATGCGTGCAGCTTTGTTCTGGATTTTCTGAAGACGATGGAGTTGAGACGAAGAGATGCCAAACAGTAAACTGTTGCAGTAATCCAGGCGGGATAAAATCAGTGTCTCTTTAAGGAGAGGAAAGAAGAAATAAATCAAACTTTGAAAATATTTGAGAAGCTTTTCCCAAAATAGAAAAACCAAGAAAGCAAAATCTTTATGAGAATTATCATAATAGGACTTTGAGGGCAAGGAGGGTTTTGAAAAAATATTTTATGAGTGTGTGTGTTTGTGTGTTTGATGTAATACACCGCACTTAGCAATATTCCAGCTATATGGCGGAGGTCTGTAAATAATCAAGTCTGGACCAGACAATCCAGTGATCAACAGCATGAGCATCAATCCACACAATTGGATTATGGTGACATGTGTCAACCAAGTCAGCGAGCCTGACCACCAGATCCTGTTAGTTGCCTCTTACGACAAGCATGGGTTACTGAAGACCAGTTCTAACTTGGATCTTCACGGGTCAAGAACACAAAATTGTGATTTGTTTTATTACCTTTGTGGATGAGGAGAGACAGTGAGACTACATCTCCACTGTTGTTGCAGGTTATCACCAACAAGGAAGGAAATGACGACAAGTGGCAGACCATCAAGAGCCAAGTACGACTCATCCACATCAACACGACCACAGCTCTCAAGGTAAGGAAGGTGAAGCAGACTGGGTTCAAGTCAATATGTGGAGGGTTGAGTTTGAGTGTGGACAAATCACATTTCCCCCTGATTCAAACTGAATTACTCGGTATTTTCGGTATTTTATGACAAAGTATGTATCCATGGTTACAGACAACGGGAAGCAGCTGCCGGACTGGGGTCATCATCAGATGGAGGTTGCAGCTGACCGAGTGGTAAACCAGGATGCCACCATCTGGAATGTAGAGGAGCATCGCTACACCAAGAGTGAGTTGTGTGGTCTGTGTGTGAGTGAGTATAGTTTTACGCCGCTTTTAGCAATATTCCAGCAATATCCCGGCGGGGGAAACCAGAAATGGGCTTCACACATTGTACCCATGTGGAGAATCAAACCCGGATCATCGGCGTGAGGAGTGAACGCTTTAACCACTGGGCTACCCCACTGCCCTGACATTGGAGTAATGTGGGGCGCAAATGAATGAAAGCTTGGGACATGTGTTGCTCAATTAAGTGAATGAGAGAAGCCATTGATGAGGGTATAATGATACACAAGTGCACTGGTGCAGTGTGAGTTTTCATGAAACAATGTGACCCTTGAGTGAGAGTCAGATGTGGTATTCTGAGTACACCCCACTTCGGATGGCTACACAGATTGCATAATCATTGTAAGTGATACAATTTGCAGTGCATCGCTATGTGTGGTAACCTGGTTCTAGTGGACTTACGTTGTTTCAGTGTAATATTGACTTTGATCTTCTGTTACATGAGGCACCGTGACAGTTTTCTCGCAAATTCCCCAGCATGCATCACCCCCGAGGTGTCATTGCGTCAAGAGTAACGAACAACCATTTGTCTATAACAGTCACTTATGAGGCATGCCAGAAACCTGTGATCTTGAATTTAAGTCCCAGATTTGTCCAGATAATGTTTCTAGTTTAGTCAGAATATATCCATGTTGGTGAGTCTCCCCAATGCGTTAACTTTTTTAGACAGGCATCTGTTTGGCTGGTCGTCGCACAAATAGTTCATGAATGTGACATTATACCAAACTAACTCCCTTTCCTTGACAGGTCTTGAGAAGGAAAAGCAGTCGCTGGACCTCCGCCAGTCCGAGATGATCCCCCTGGAGCCGACCCACCTGTCCTTCTGGTCCAAGTTCCTGGAGCTGCAGATGAAGATGATCTTCTCTAACCAGGATGCGGAGATGGAGCATAAGTACAGCTCCGACCCCACCGAGTGGCCCTTCATGGGCAAAAACATTGCTTACTGGATGAGCCACTCCTCTAATGTAAGTTGGACAGGGTCTGAATGACAAAGAATAATCTACAGTTGACATAACTCTATTTGGGAAACACAGCAGGTTTTTGCAAATATGTTTAGCAGAAGCATTAGTGGAAAGTTATTTATGTATTGGGTGTATTTTATATAGCTGATTCAGCTGTATCTCTTTTTGTATTCATGTAATGTGTCTTCTAAGGCATTACATATAAAGGTGGCTTAATTATTTATGACAATGTGTTGGATCCAATGGTGTTTATTGTATCTGACAAATGAAATGTTTTGTCGAATTTTTCTTGGTCCGAGACAGATACCACATGACCCCCAGCTCACATTGTACAGATTCCATATGACACCCACCCACCCAAACAGAACCCACCTGGTTCCCCAATCTTACCCCAACAGAACCTGATTCCAGCCCAACCTGGAGCATACCACCTCTGATCCCCACCAGACCCTAAACCAACCTGAAACTGTGTCAGCCTGCTCCCAAATGCCAACCTCATCTCAACCTCATCTAAACACCATCTAACATCATCTCAACATCATGCCAAACTTGTCCACAAACTGCCTCATTTAACTGCTCCTGGACTCCAACCTGACCCCCAAACAGCCTTGACCTGAACAGCTTTTGATCTGACCCTGATACAGCCTTCACTACCTATCCCAAACAGCCTCGCACTGACCCCCAAACAGCCTTGACCTGACCTGACCCCAAACAGCCTTGATCTGACCCCCAAACAGCCTTGATCTGACCCCCAAAAGTTTTGATCTGACCCGAAACAGCCTTGACCTACCCTAAACAGCCTTGACCTGACCCCAAACAGCTTCGACCTACCCCAAACAGCCTTGACCTGACCCCAAACAGCTACTTCCTTCCTCACTGCCTCCAGCCGCCCATTCCTCCATACATCTATACTATCGGACGATGTTGCTGTGCACTGAGACTTCTGTGTGTGTTGTTCCAGGCCCAGATTCACCTGCTGGGCAACCCGGTGGTGTGGTGGTGTGCTTCCCTCAGTGTGGCTACCTACCTCGCTCTCATAGTGTTCTATATACTCCGGCGACAGAGAAACATCTACGACATCACTGATGGTAGGCTTTCTTCTCAGATGTTTTATGAATCCATTTGGTTTTATTCTGTAAACACCCAACTCTTATGTTTCATTTGTTTAGATTATTGGGGCGGTGGGGTAGTCTAGTGGTTAGAGCGTTGGCTCGTCACGCCGAAGACCCGGGTTCGAATCCCACATGGGTACAATGTGTGAAGCCCATTTCTGGTGTCCCCCGCCGTGATATTGCTGGAATATTGCTAAAAGTGGCGTAAAACCATACTCAGTCAGTCAGTGTTTAGATAATTTGACAAGGAAATCTGGGGTTATTTCTGTTATTTACTGAACTGCCTTGCCTGAACCTGAACCTGAACCTGAACCTGTTCAGAAGAAAGAGAGCACAGCTAGTATTATCCTGTGGTAAAGAATACAGTACTGACATGTTTTAAGTACCAGGAATGCACCTATTTAGGCCTTTATGGACTGCCTGTTCTTAGGAGTAATAGTTACTGAAAGTTAAATCCTTGGTTTAATGTACAAGTATGTTAACAGCAGAGATGAATAGCTTGATGTTTGAGACTTTTCTTGTTACCTTTTGGAACTGTTTGCGTTTCAGCGGAGTGGGATAACTTTGTGTTCCAAGGTGAACTGCTGGTTGGGGGCTACCTGTTGTACTATGTTCCGTTCTTCCTGGTGGACAGAACGCTGTTCCTCCATCACTACCTGCCAGCTGTTGTGTTCAAGATCCTGGTGCTGGCAGCCCTCATTGACCACCTGTCTCATATTTCTCACAGGTATGTGTTGTCTCATTATCTCTGGCATACCTTTATTGTCACAGTCACAGGTATGTGTGTAGTCTCATTATCTCTGACATACCTTTATTGTCACAGTCACAGGTATGTGTGTAGTCTCATTATCTCTGACATACCTTTATTGTCACAGTCACAGGTATGTGTTGTCTCATTATCTCTGACATACCTTTATTGTCACACTCACAGGTATGTGTTGTCTCATTATCTCTGACATACCTTTATTGTCACAGTCACAGGTATGTGTTGTCTCATTATCTCTGGCATACCTTTATTGTCACAGTCACAGGTATGTGTTGTCTCATTATCTCTGACATACCTTTATTGTCACAGTCACAGGTATGTGTGTCGTCTCATTATCTCTGGCATACCTTTATTGTCACACTCACAGGTATGTGTTGTCTCATTATCTCTGGCATACCTTTATTGTCACAGTCACAGGTATGTGTTGTCTCATTATCTCTGGCATACCTTTATTGTCACAGTCACAGGTATGTGTTGTCTCATTATCTCTGGCATACCTTTATTGTCACAGTCACAGGTATGTGTTGTCTCCTTATCTCTGACATACCTTTATTGTCACAGTCACAGGTATGTGTGTAGTCTCATTATCTCTGACATACCTTTATTGTCACAGTCACAGGTATGTGTTGTCTCATTATCTCTGACATACCTTTATTGTCACAGTCACAGGTATGTGTGTAGTCTCATTATCTCTGACATACCTTTATTGTCACAGTCACAGGTATGTGTTGTCTCATTATCTCTGACATACCTTTATTGTCACAGTCACAGGTATGTGTTGTCTCATTATCTCTGGCATACCTTTATTGTCACAGTCACAGGTATGTGTGTAGTCTCATTATCTCTGACATACCTTTATTGTCACAGTCACAGGTATGTGTGTAGTCTCATTATCTCTGGCATACCTTTATTGTCACAGTCACAGGTATGTGTGTAATCTCTCATTATCTCTGGCATACCTTTATTGTCACAGTCACAGGTATGTGTTGTCTCATTATCTCTGGCATACCTTTATTGTCACAGTCACAGGTATGTGTTGTCTCATTATCTCTGGCATACCTTTATTGTCACAGTCACAGGTATGTGTTGTCTCATTATCTCTGGCATACCTTTATTGTCACACTCACAGGTATGTGTGTTGTCTCATTATCTCTGACATACCTTTATTGTCACAGTCACAGGTATGTGTTGTCTCATTATCTCTGACATACCTTTATTGTCACACTCACAGGTATGTGTGTAGTCTCATTATCTCTGACATACCTTTATTGTCACAGTCACAGGTATGTGTTGTCTCATTATCTCTGACATACCTTTATTGTCACAGTCACAGGTATGTGTGTAGTCTCATTATCTCTGACATACCTTTATTGTCACAGTCACAGGTATGTGTAGTCTCATTATCTCTGGCATACCTTTATTGTCACAGTCACAGGTATGTGTTGTCTCATTATCTCTGGCATACCTTTATTGTCACAGTCACAGGTATGTGTTGTCTCATTATCTCTGGCATACCTTTATTGTCACAGTCACAGGTATGTGTGTAGTCTCATTATCTCTGGCATACCTTTATTGTCACAGTCACAGGTATGTGTGTAGTCTCATTATCTCTGGCATACCTTTATTGTCACAGTCACAGGTATGTGTTGTCTCATTATCTCTGACATACCTTTATTGTCACAGTCACAGGTATGTGTTGTCTCATTATCTCTGGCATACCTTTATTGTCACAGTCACAGGTATGTGTGTAGTCTCATTATCTCTGGCATACCTTTATTGTCACACTCACAGGTATGTGTTGTCTCTCTGGCATTATCTCTGACATACCTTTATTGTCACAGTCACAGGTATGTGTTGTCTCATTATCTCTGACATACCTTTATTGTCACAGTCACAGGTATGTGTTGTCTCATTATCTCTGGCATACCTTTATTGTCACAGTCACAGGTATGTGTTGTCTCATTATCTCTGGCATACCTTTATTGTCACAGTCACAGGTATGTGTTGTCTCATTATCTCTGGCATACCTTTATTGTCACACTCACAGGTATGTGCTCATTGTCATACACTCAGGTCACAGGTATGTGCTCATTGTCATACACTCAGGTATGTGCTCATTGTCATACACTCAGGTATGTGCTCATTGTCATACTCGGAGGTATGTTTATTGTCATATGCTCAGGTATGTTTATTGTCTTGTCATCTGGCGTGTTAATTGCCATTCTCATAGGTATGTACCAACATTGTAGATCTGCATAGTTGTTTCCCTTACTTGTACCAGGATCTGGTGATTGTTGATTTTATACCAGGTCTGCCTTGGTAATGATCCTGGCTCTGAATTATATGTTTCAACAAACATATAACTGAAATACTTTTCTGTTAAACCCCTTTCCACCTCAATCTCCTTTCATTTCATGTACAGATTTGTGTCCCTTAGTTGTGCCTGGATCTGGTGCTTGCAAATTTTCTAATGCCCAGTCTGCCTTTATTAAGATCCTTGCTCTCTGGGCACTGTGCCATTGCCAAAATGTTTATATCAAATACACAGATACAACTAAAATATTTTAGTGTTAAACTCTCACCCTTTTTCTTTCAGAAACAGAATAATATCATCTGTAGTCACATATACAACAGCGGCACTGTTTGCCTGTGCTGTGTATGCTTTCTATCTGCTGACACCATTTACGTACGGGAACCAGCCTCTTTCTGAGGAGGACATACAGCGCTTGACGTGGCAGGAGTCGTGGGACTTCCTCGTTCATGCAAGGAAGGTGTGACAAGGTGGATGGGGAGACATACCTCAAAATGCATCGAGATAATAGAGGACTTACCTCATAACAATAACACATGTAATATATTCAGTAACCAGGGATACAGATGTCAAACCCTGGAACAGTCCTTGAAACAAAAAGTGATAAAAGGACATGCCTCCAAAATAGGTGCAATTATTGTAAGTCTGTGTTACAGATGGAACTTACAACAGTCATAGAAATCTTAGCATTATAGTTATCGTAAGTCTGTTACAGATGGAATTGCAAACGTCATAGAGATCTTAGCGTTACAATTATCGTCAGTGTTACAGATGGGACTTACAAGGGTCGTAGAGATCTTAGCGTTACAATTATCATAAGTCAGTGTTACAGATGGGACTTAAACACTCATAGAGATCTTAGCATTACAGTTATCGTAAGTCAGTGTTACAGATGGGACTTTTAAGGGTCGTAGAGATCTTAGCGTTACAATTATCGTAAGTCAGTGTTACAGATGGGACTTTAACACTCATAGAGATCTTAGCGTTACAATTATCGTAAGTCTGTGTTACAGATGGGACTTACAACAGTCATAGAGATCTTACCATTACAGTTATCGTAAGTCTGTGTTACAGATGGGACTTACAACAGTCATAGAGATCTTAGCGTTACAGTTATCGTAAGTCTGTGTTACAGATGGGACTTACAACAGTCATAGAGATCTTACCATTACAGTTATCGTAAGTCTGTGTTACAGATAGTTACAGATGGGACTTACAACAGTCATAGAGATCTTAGCATTACAGTTATCGTAAGTCTGTGTTACAGATGGGACTTACAACAGTCATAGAGATCTTACCATTACAGTTATCGTAAGTCTGTGTTACAGATGGGACTTACAACAGTCATAGAGATCTTAGCGTTACAGTTATCGTAAGTCTGCATTACAGATGGGACTTACAACAGTCATAGAGATCTTAGCGTTACAGTTATCGTAAGTCTGTGTTACAGCGCAGTGATGATCATAACTCCCATACTCTAACCTAGCCTTAAGATGGTCATAGTACTAGTTTCACTTATAGTTTCATAAAGGGATCTTAGCACTAAGATGATCATAACAACACATATTTTAACATAGACTTATGGCAGCTGAAACACTAACATCTTTTTGTAGAACAGTTCCCTGGGGCCACTTAAAATAACAGTCTAAGGGCTAAGACTATTGTCAGCCTAACTATGGGAGTTATCAAGGTCCTGTCTAAGACTGTTGGACAAAATTTAGTCGAGATAAAATGGTACTGTTAGGTGCTAGATAATTACCTACCTTTCCATTACCAAGGAAAAAACTGTGTAAAACATAGGCCAATAACCTTTTCTTGATACATTTTGAAAAATAAAATAAAATGAAGAATCTATGATAAAAAGTATCATTTAATTAATCGCATGTTAACATTTGAGAGAAAATATCAAAATCTGCAGTTAATTAGAAAATAAATCTTTGAAGGACATTTAGAAGTGGAATGCATAAGAAAAGCAAGATTTATGGATGTCTGCTTCTTTATTGTGAATAACACGACATTTTGGAGCGTATGCTTACTCCTTCATCACCTGAACTTCACAATAAAGAAGTTGCATAAATCTTGCTTTTCTTAACTAGAAAATAGTTAGGTATTGTAAAATACTTGTCCCCAGAATTGTGATTTGGGGGAGAAATGTGGCAAGCAGGTAGTTTCTTGTGCTTGTGGCCTTATTGTACCTAGTTAATCAAACAGAGCTGAGATCACCAATTGTCATCTGTCCGTCCATATCTGATAGGTGTTGTAACATGTTTTATTGTTGTATATAAGACATTCAAGGTGGAATTGGTCAAATGTCCCTTGTTTTCTAAACTGTGTACAATTTAGAACATTTGTATTTCTTAAGTCTCACATCGATTTATCGAGGCCTTTCACACCCAAGCTCGAAGCGGATGTCAGTTGTACCAAATTGAAATTAATCATTTGAATCAATTATTCCATCAGTAAAGAGGAGACTCCAATATTAACAGTTGATTAATTGGGAACATTGTGGTAGCCCAGTTGTTAAAGTGTTCATTTGTTCTGTTGAAGGCCAAGGTTAGATTTCCAAAATAGGTGCAATATGTGAATTTCATTTCATGTGTCTCTTGCTTGATATTGCTGAATTATTACCGAAAGACCCGTGAAGATTCGGGTTAGAGTTGGTCTTTAGCAACCCATGCTTGTTGTAAGAGATGACTAACGATCGGTGGTCAGGCTTGCTGACTTGGTTGGCACATGTCAATGTATACCAATTACATAGATTGATGCTCATGATGTCAATCACTGGATTGTCTAATCCAGACTCGATTATTTACAGACCGCCATCATAAAGCTTGGAATACTGCTGAGTGCTGTGTTAAACAATAAACAAACAAAGAGTGAGTGAGTGAGTTTAGTTTTACGCAGCACTCAACAATATTCCAGCTATATGGTGGTGGTCTGTAAACAATCGAGTCTGGACCAGACAATCAGGTGATCAACGCATAAACATCAATCTAAGCAATTGGGATACGATGACGTGTCAACCAAGTCAGCGAGCCTGACCACCCGATTTGTTAGTCGCCTCTTACGACAAGCATGGGTTACTGAAGATCAATTCTAATCCGGATCTTCACGAGTACAAACAAACACTGAGTTTGCACTACTCCATTGAAGGCAATCCTGAGTTTGATAAATGACGGACTTTTGTTAAAGTTCCCTGATCTGGAATAAAATAGGAAGGTTGTATATATTTTAGGAAATGATTCCCAGCAGTCAAACTACTATAGCCGCCATGTATACAGAAATATGTCTACATTCCTCCGTGATTGTATTTTCATTTGAGGTCTCTCTGTTGAAAACAACTAACCTCAAATCAGTTCTGACATTTTTGTTTTACATTTTATTCTTGCTGTACCACAAAAATCCAACATAATTTGACAAACCCATGTTGATCATTTTAGCTAAAGTATTGTCTCCAATGTAGTGTTCACAGTTGAGGGAGGGATAGTCAATCAAACTGCCAAACAGTGTTATGTGGTATAGTTTCCAGAATAACTGTATATTTTAGTTTGTGTTGTACACTGTGGCAGGTCCAACAACTGCCCAGTTGTTTTAGGCTGCCATGTCGTAACGCCTTATACTCTAACATCGACGATCGTGTAGATGTTATGTGTAATGTTCATGTTTGTGATGAGGATGCTCACTGATCTGCATGGGATCCATTGTATGTCGTAAGTATCGTATATTAGGCTCCGGTGGGTATTGCAGAGAATTTTCATATTGCGATATATTGCAGTGTGAAAGCATATATTGTGATATGTTTTGCAATATATTGCAAGAAGTTTTATTAAACAAAAAAGTACTTATAATCGAGTTAATGCTTGATTTATAAAGCAAAAACACCACAAAATCACTATGCTTGGTTCAGATCCAAAACATTGCGAAACACTTGAACAAAAATTAAGAACACAACTTAAAACCGAACTTAACAATCCAGTTAAGTGTAATTTTCACCACGATCATTCCCACCACCAATACTACAATTGTCACAATCATCAAGGTTTCTGAGTGTTACGAAGTTTTCTGAATGCATGTCAAAATACCGGTTTTCGACCAGTGTATTGCAATGCGTATCGTTTTCATGTCTGAACTGGTAAATATCGGTTAACCGGTTGCTAGTATATTGTGCAGCCATAATATTAGGAATAACAAATGTGTTGTAAATAGGACTGTGTATTGGCCCATAAATTGTATTGTGATATATTGCGATACTGGTACCCGTATTCCAATTTATCATCCAAAACTGTGTTCCACGGGAGATATTGCTTGTGTGAGATCATATGATATCTCCTAGGACATATCGTTTTCACAGTAGATTTTGTACAATGCCCTGACAATGCTATGATGTCATCAACTTGATGACGTCACAATGCTATGACATCGCTGCACTGCAAGTCTAATGTTAGTACAGTATTGAGAGATGTACATTTGTCATTGAAAACTAATGAAGAATGATTTTGGATGATAAATAGATTCTCACTCTCATGTCTACTGATATCAATTATATCAACACTCGTTGATAAAGGTAAAGATATTTGTAACTTTATCAACTCGTGTTGATATAATTGATATCAGTAGACACTTGGGTGAGATTCTGTATATATTGGGAGCTAAAATGTTTGACAGTGAATAACACTGATTGTACATGCAGAGCCAATTTTGTGCATACTAAACCCTAAAATACATGTTATGGTTCTGATAACAGAAACCTCGAATTAAAATTTGGTTTTAAGGGATTGTATTTACTTTCTATTGTATGTAAAGTATGCTGCTTTGTCAATTAATTACAATGGAAAACCTCAGTGTGAATGAAAGTCTGTGTCGATTTTTCTTAAACCATGGAGATAATCACAAACCCCATATATTTTTATTACCCAGTATACCAGTTCTGAGAAAAAACATTGCAATACTTATCATTTGAAAGGCTTATATTGCGATATACCGGTATAACGGTAATACCGTGCATTCGTAGTTGTAAGGCTGACTGACTGACTGAGTTTGGTTTTACGCTGCTTTTAGCAATATTCCAGCAACATCACGGCGGTGGGCTTCACACATTGTGCCCATGTGGGGATTTGAACCCAGGTCTTCGGCTGACGAGCCAACGCTTTAACCACTAGGCTACCCCCACCCTCCCCAGAGTTGTAAAGAGCCTTTGGTGAACTTAATGTACATTTGTGTTTTTTTATATATGTTACGATGCTGAAATGCACAAGGGTGTTAATCTCTTCGTCATATAACATCATCCTTGTTGTAATTTTATGTTTAAGTTGTAACTTCATTCAATGACTTGACTTTTGAACCATGAATATAATAACCAACCATGAATATAATGAACATATGATCCAAGAAATCAGGGCCCTGTTCCTCAAAGCGATCGTGTGCATCAGGAACAGTTTCAGCGTAAGTCTACTTTAAAATGTCATTTTCCAGGTCAGACATGTTACAGTTGTGTCTTTAGCTCGTTAAACATCGTTTGAAATAGAGCAGGAAGCTGTATTTCAAGTGGAGGAACACTTTGGAGATGCACCATTTCAGTGTAGATCCTAACACCATTACCAAGCAAATGCTACCAGTGTTAAGATCTACACCGAAATGTCGCATCTATTCCAGTAAAGAAGTTGTCTATAAAGTGTTCCTCTTCATCATACCAGCTTCTAAATTCCACTTAAAGAAGGTGTTTGTCACCTGACACTAGCAGGCGCGTAGCAAGCCAATTTTGTCGCGTAAGGCCAATAGGTTGCAAAGCTATATATTTAAATAGCATTGAGGGCTTGCCCAACTTTATAGCCACACTCATGTGTAAACCCGGGCTTTTTATGATAATGGTTGCTACGCCCCTGACTAGCAAGACTTGTGAAATCAGTGTGAGAAACAAGCGGAAGTGAAAACCATTGAGGGGCAACAATTGTCCCGGAAGCTGTGTTAGTCATCAAAGGCACCCGTGAAGGTCTGGGTTAGAATGAACCTTCAGTAAGAGGCGACTAACGTTGTCAGGCTCGCTGGCTTGGTTGACACATGTCATCTGTTCCCAATTGGGCAGACCGATGCTCATGCTGTTGATCACTGGGTTGTCTGGTCCAGACCGCCACCACATAGCTGGAATATTGCTGACAGACCGCCACCATATAGCTGGAATAGATCTAGCTTGTTTCAGGAATAGTCTTTGGCCAATGGGCTAAAGATGTGTTTTCAATTGAAATTGTCAGATTTGTTTCAGGGATCCATGTGATGTGGTTTGGAGAATATGAATTGTGTTTGAAATGATAAGTATTTTGAAGATGATACATGTTTTTATATCTGTACGTTGATTAATGTCAGTGATGTGTCATAACTGTTGTATGGTCTGTGCGATGAAGTCACAATTTGTTGTTTTATGTAACTGCAATATGTGTGATGTATTTATTTTGTGCAGAATCTCAATAAATGTATATAATTGGTGGTTGTTTTATCATGGAAAATTAGATTGAGCAGTGCCCCAGCAATGTATGTAGAGGAGAGTGGAAAGTTCCTCAGCAATGTATGTAGAAGAAAGTGGATAGTGACCTAGCAATATCTGTAGAAGAGAGAGTTTAGTGCCCCAGCAATGTCTGTAGAGAAGGTGGATAGTGCCCCAGCATTGGTTGTAGAGAAGAGTGGATAGTTCCCAAAGCAATGTCTGTAGAGGAGAGTGGATAGTGCCTCAGCAATGTCTGTAGGGGAGTGGATAGTGCCCCAGCAATGTCTGTAGAGGAGAGTGGATAGTGCCCCAGCAATGTCTGTAGGAGGAGAGTGGATAGTGCCTCAGCAATGTCTGTAGAGAAGAGTGGATAGTGCCTCAGCAATGTCTGTAGAGAGAGTGAAGCCCCAGCAATGTCTGAGTGCCTCAGCAATGCCCAGCAATGTCTGTAGAGAGGAGAGTGGATAGTGCCCCAGCAATGTCTGTAGAGGAGAGTGAGTGGATAGTGCCCTCAGCAATGTCTGTAGAGGAGAGTGGATAGTGCCTCAGCAATGTCTGTAGAGGAGAGTGGATAGTGCCCCAGCAATGTCTGTAGAGGAGAGTGGATAGTGCCTCAGCAATGTCTGTAGAGAAGAGTGAATGGTGCCCCAGCAATGTCTGTAGAGAAGAGAGGATAGTGCCTCAGCAATGTCTGTAGAGAGAGTGAATGGTGCCCCAGGAATGTATGTAGAGAAGGGAGGATAGTGCCCCATCAATATCTGTAGAGCAGATTGTAAGGTGCCCCAGGAATGTATGTAGAGAAGAGAGGATAGTGCCTCAGCAATGTCTGTAGAGAAGAGCGGATAGTGCCTCAGCAATGTCTGTAGAGGAGAGTGAATGGTGCCCCAGGAATGTATGTAGAGAGGAGAGGATAGTGCCTCAGCAATGTCTGTAGAGAAGAGAGGATAGTGCCTCAGCAATGTCTGTAGAGAAGAGTGGATAGTGCCCCAGCAATGTCTGTAGAGGAGAGTGGATAGTGCCTCAGCAATGTCTTTAGAGGAGAGTGGATAGTTCCCAAAGCAATGACCCTTGAAGACCCGGGTTAGCAATGATCTTCAGTAATGGATGTACCCAGAAGGTAGGCTGTGCCCCATCATGTGTCTGTAGAGCAGATTGAATGGTGCCCCAGGAATGTCTCAGTGTAGAGAAGAGAGGATAGTGCCCCATCAATGTCTGTAGAGCAGATTGAATGGTGCCCCAGGAATGTATGTAGAGAAGAGAGGATAGTGCCCCATCAATGTCTGTAGAGCAGATTGAATGGTGCCCCAGCAATGTATGTAGAGAAGAGAGGATAGTGCCCCATCAATGTCTGTAGAGCAGAGTGAATGGTGCCCCAGCAATGTATGTAGAGAAGAGAGGATAGTGCCCCAGCAATGTCTGTAGAGCAGATTGAATGGTGCCCCAGGAATGTATGTAGAGAAGAGAGGATAGTGCCCCAGCAATGTCTGTAGGGGAGAGTTGATAGTGCCCCATCAATGTCTGTAGAGGAGAGTGGATAGTGCCCCAGCAATGTCTGTAGAGGATATGCCCCAGCCTGCAGGATGTCTGTAGAGGTGAGAGTGCCCCAGCATTGTGCCCCAGCAATGTCTGTAGAGGAGAGTGGATAGTGCCCCGGCAATGTCTGTAGAGGAGAGTGGATAGTGCCCCAGCAATGTCTGTAGAGGAGAGTGGATAGTGCCTCAGCAATGTCTTTAGAGGAGAGTGGATAGTTCCCAAAGCAATGACCCTTGAAGACCCGGGTTAGAATTGATCTTCAGTAACCCATGGTTGTCGTAAAAGGTGACTAACGGGATCGGGTGGTTAGACTCGCTGATTCGGTTGACACATGCCATCGTATCCCATGATGTTGATCACGTGATTGTCTGGTCCAGACTCGATTATTTACAGACAGACGCCATAAAGCTGGAATATTGCTGAGTGCGGCGTAAAACTAAACTCATTCACTCCCAAAGCCAAATCTTTAGAGGAGTATAGCGCATCAGCAATAATGGAGCTATTCAGTACAGTCACTTTATCAAACCACACGTAAAGATCCGTGTTAGAATTGGTCTTTTAAAAGCAACAAGTGCTTATCGTGAGAGGTAATTAACGGGATCGGGGGGTAAGGCTCGCTGACTTGCATTTCATATCTCAATTACATAAAACGATGCTCGTGATGTCAATCACCAGATTGTCTGGTCAAGACTTAGTTGTTTTCAGACATCTCTCATATAGCTGCAAAATTGCTGAGGCAGCGTTTAATCAACTGACTCTGTATTAAACCAACGAATCAAGCAACGGCCAGGTGTCAGCAACTGGGATACCACCAAGTTCATAGACAAATGAGCGCTCAGGTTACAGCAACTATATATTTCATTCAACAATCACCATGCGTCGTGCCCCTCGGCCACCTGCTCTGCACACTGCTTCACAATCAGGCCATGGTAGATTATGTACAAAATTTGTCGGGTTCATTTGTCTTCCATGATCTGCGCACAACAATTTTCATTACCTGACTAGGTAAGGAACTCGTCACTATATGACCCCATGTCTGTTGTATGCACAACATGATGGACAAATTTAGTGTATACAAATCCCCATAAAATGGTAGTTCCCGCAGATATTCTACGATATTTCACTTGAAGTCCAACATGGACATTCTTGTCATTCCTTAACAATTGTGCAGCAAATAATTTCCTATCTGCCAGGATCTGATGGGCGAAGATCCAAGATGGTGTTCCGATTATGATCTTGGGTCCCGATCCACAAAGCGTTTGGCGTAACACTAAACTCACTCACTCACAAAGCGTTCGTAATGTTACGACCTATCGTAACTCTATACTACATCATTGGCTGACGAATGACGTAGTGCTATGAACGCTTTGTGGATAGGGTCCCTGTAGGTTAAGATAACAATTGTTAGATGCCAGAAACTGACGCAAGAGCCAAGAAACATCATGAAATCAAAGTCGATGAAATATATGTTTACTTCCCAAAAAATCTTTGGTTTTTATGAAAGATTGATTTCAGTTTCAAACAAACAGTTTTGATTCATACACGCACACCCTTCCCTACCCCACAACACCCCCACGCCCCTCCTAGTAGTTTTAATCCCTCTGAACATGACCCAATTAAAACTTCATGATTCTAGCATTACAACATCTTTAGCAGAGTTAGCTCATTAATTTTCACGATAGTTTCCCCAAAACATAACCACTGAAATGATCCCACAGGAACATCGTACAGAAAATGTAGATAAACAGTGCATGGGACAAGAAATCAAAGACAGAAGCATCCCTCTGCCCTGGTCCCCGGCAGTCATAGCTTGTATCCACAAGACCATTTGCCGTCAAAGCTACAGGTGCTGAACCATCTTCAGACCCCCGTCCAGCCCCACAAGCCCAGGTGTTTCCTGCAGCGCCTGCTGACCTGTCTGGGGACAGATTGTTGTCAACAGGTGTGTGGAGGATGTTTCCATCACCGGTGACCGCCTGCTCCCCACCTGGGGGACCTACAGCTGGAGAATCCCTCTCTCCCTCAACACCAGCCTCTTGTGACTCCTGGTCATCGAAGTCTTCTGAAGTGTACTGAGTTGATACTTCATTGGTTCGAATTTCTGCCTGTGTGAAATCAGTTTGTGTTTCTACTTCTTGGACTGATTTTTCTATTTCTGGCTTGAAGATACCCAGCGAGAAGTCCCCTTGGAACTTGTAGTTCACAACAGTGTCCTCGATACGTGTGTTGGAGTCCAGCTCTTGTATGTCCACCTGGTTCTCTACCAGACTCAGCTGATCCAGCCTCTTCCTCAACATATCCCCGATCTCCAATACTTCCACAGGCTTGCCGTTCGACAGAACGCGGCGACAGAATTCTACAGAAGATTTTTCCTGTTTTATTTGCTTCTCCAGGTTCTCTTTAACTTTGGTTAATGTGGCAAGTCGAGATTCGATCAGTGTTTTGGACGTTTGTTTAGTCAGTGTAATCTCTCTTTCTGCAGCTCGAAGCACAGCCTTGCCTGTCTCCATTATTGTTCTGATGACCTCGCGGCTTTGTTTATCGGCTTCATCATACATGTGCTCAACGTGTTTTTAGTTTCTTCAATCTGGGTCACTTTAGACTCGACTTGACAGAACATGGTCTCAAGAAGCTCCTTCTTGCTGGTGTACGCTTGTGGAATTGTGGAGTACGTATGGTCCTTGTGATCCACTAGTAGGCAAGACAAGCAGGCCACCTTCTCGCACGTCTCGCAGTAATACTCCAGCTCCTTCTGGTGGGACACGCAGGGGAAGGTCTGGGCCTCCCGAAGATGCTGATCGTAGTCTCCAGATGCGAACTCTCCCAGAGGGAGAACCTTGTGGTGGACGGTAGTTGTGGATAGTTGATGTCCTTTACTGCAAGTGTCACACAGGCCGTCGCCACAGGTAGTGCATTTACTCACTGCTGTCCTGTTTTCACGCCTTTGCTTGCACACGGTGCACTTCAACACCTGCCTCTTGGTGTTATAAATCTCCATCAAACTGTTGATGAAGAAGCTGCACCGCAGGTCCTCCACGCCTGCCTTGTACAGTCTCACCTCCTCCCTGCATTCCGGGCACCTGATAATGCGGACCTTCTTGTTTTTGATCTCCACCATTTTCATGAGACAGGCCTTGCAGTAGGTGTGGAGACACGGCAGCGTCCTGGCCTCCGTGAGAACCTCCAGACAGATGTGGCAGGACAGAACCTCTTCCCGAATAGACTCCGCCATGTTGTGATTCTCTACTGCCTTCGACATGCTCTCATATAAGAAAGCCTGGCCTGAAATAGATATATAGCCGATGCATGAGTGAGTGAGTGTGTGAGTGAATGAGCGAGTAAGTGAGTGAGTAAGAAATAAGCTAAAGGTCGCGGGCGACGGGTTCGATCGCCGTCATACCTAAAGACGTTAAATATGCTATACTTGTTGGTTCCGTCCTGGGGAACCAACCTTGGACTGGTCGGCTCAGAATAATGTGTCTGAGAGGGGTATTCATGCTTAACTGCGGCATGGTATGTCCGTGAGCTAGCACTATAAAATCAGCTTAAGTCTGAGTTAAGTCTGGTAAGTTAGAAATATATGCGTAAAATAGAAATATATGCGTCTTTGAAAAACACGGAGCTACGGAATTCTGGGAGTTGGAGGAATGAACGTGGGAAAGTTTCCTAACCCTAACCCTATTCGTTAAACTAGTCCTAAAGAAGATAATAACGGGTATCCAAGTCCAAAAAAGGTAAGTACACTAAGATAGCGAAGTACTTACAACTCGAGTTGTGTTCCAACATTTTCTGCGCAGTTCTAAAGTTTTCAAAGATGGCGGAGGTATCCGGTATATTCTGTAATCTTTCCAACCCAACCACATACAGCTAAGTTAATGACTAATAATCATTAAACAACTTGAAATGACAAAGCTAAAACTGATGCTAAAAATAATGTAAAGTATTGTAAATACATGTTTTAATCTTTTATAGATCAAGCAGCTAATATACCTTTAAATTCATCAGTATGACATATCTAAATGTATGTGAGAGCATGATTTGACTGGTAGTTTGAATGTAATTCTAAATAAGAAGTTGGCTTTTTTCAATGTAAATGTCACCATCATAAGATATTGTATTTATTATTTGTTTTAGGAATGTGATAATCCCGAATATAGTGTGTTTACAGACACACCCCGGTGTCATTCACAGGGTATATACACATGATTTATCATCAGTATGTTCAATTAAAAAAAATATGTAGCGTTTTATGTATTAGTAATAATAGCCGTAAGTATTAGTAATGATAAGTAATTTATAAGGAACTAGTTATGTGTAACTGTATGTGTTGCATGTATAGTTTAATGCTATAGTATATTACAGGTGATTGAGTTATCAATTCAGTGATTGATTGCAGTGGAATACACCTCCAAACACACCCGCAGCATGTCCTTTGTGATGAGTGAGTTTAGATTTACGCCACTTTTAGCAATATTCCAGCAATATCACGGCGGGGGACTCCAGAAATGGGCCTCACACATTGTACGCATGTGGGGAATAGAACCCGGGTCTTTGGCGTGACGAGCGAACACTTAACCGCTGGGCTACCCAGCGCCCCTCATTTGTAATGACTGACCCCTGTAACTCCTGTCGTTTCTAATATAACTGCCTACTCACGTATGTCGTATGATATCAAGCTTTCTGCACCAGCACAGTCCATGTGTTCCTGCTGACAACATTTCGCACTTCGGCCGGACTTGCAAAGTTCATCATAACGACAGCTGGCCACTGCGACTTATCCACGCTGTCGGTCGCTAGTCCTCTGGGTGTGCGAGTCATATGTTATGTTATGTTGTCATGACAGCTGTCAGCTAGGATGATATTATGACGTCATTCAATGGATGACGTCAAGACATTGTGGCGTCATAGAGAATCCGGTCCGATCTCTACCGATGTTGACTGGTTCCCCGATCTGCCCCCTGTCTCTCATATCGCTTTGGTTGACGCGCCAAGGGAACCGGATACCGTCTTTTTAATCGCCTAGTGACACTTATGGCACTTTCATGATATGAAGCCAGCGAGGTCATTGTTGCGCCGGAGAATGTAGATTATCGTTACACTTATACTAAAGTAACTTTTAAATCGACTTATAATATTCGCAACGTTATTTTAAAAATCCCTCAGTGAAACGGGACCGAGCATTTTAAGCATACCTTTTTTTGTTGTTCGTTGCTAGGCATCAAAGGTCCAGCCTATGGGCGATAATATCGGATTCATTTCAGTCACCGACCTGCATGAATACGTCTAAATGAGGTATACCACCAGATGACCAATGCAGCTGCATGAACCCTTTGGAGGTGACACCGTGATGGTGTGGGGGTGCGTTTCGCATGGCTGCATCTCATGACGGTACTTTGGACACTCTGCTTGTCGTAAGAGGCGACTAACGGGATCGGGTGGTCAGTTTCGCTGACTTGGTTGACACATGTCATCGGTTCCCAATTGCGCAGATCGATGCTCATGCTGTTGATCACTGGATTGTCTGGTCCAGGCTCGATTATTTACAGACAGCCGCCATATAGCTTGGATATTGCTGAGTGCGGCGTAAAACTAAACTCACTCACTCACTCACTTTTGGACACTCAATGAACAACATTACCGAAAGGAAGTACATCATACCGCCGTCGTGTCTCATTTTCACAACCTTGCCGGCTGACAACGTTAGATCGCGCCGTTCTGGAGCTGTCATCGCAAATTTGCAGAACAACGTCATGGATACATTACCATTGAACCCCGGTATCCACCCGAATATCAATATCGACAAGTTCGACAAGTTCGAGCTGGAAATCCTTCTATTCAAACCAGGAATTACTGCAGGAGCTCGATGAGGAATGGCAGAGAATACATAGATTTGTATTGACACACTTTAAACGTTTTTTATTTCTGATCTGCTTGTGTATGGACGAGTTATTACTTTTCAGAAGTGAAATAGTAATAACTTGCGGTTTTAAAATATACACTATGATGAAGCAGATTGGTTAATCATATTTAAATTTAGACGTTTACTACTTTAACGAACCCTGCGAGGACGGGAGAAACCAAGGAAACCTTGATGACCTGGATTCGAACTCAGAATCATGTCAGGCACAGCGAAAGACGACCGGGACATGTTTGTTCCTTTTTGGGTTAAATATGTGAACAATGGTTTCTTCACAAATTGAGAGTCCATTGGACACTCGTGTATAGTGTTGTGTAAATAATACGGCCCGAACTAGACAACCCGATGATTGACATCATGAGAACCCACGAACCCCTCTGGCACAGAATTTATATTGATATTGTTTCATTCTATTAATGCCATTATTTGCACAGTGCGTTTTTTAATTAGCTTTGCTGTATCACGCACTGTCAGGTTAATGTCGCAGGAAGGTGAGTGAGTGAGTTTAGATTTACGCCGCACTCAACAATATTCCAGCTATATGGCGGCGGTCCGTAAATAATTGAGTCTGGACTATACAGTCGCAAATGAGATACGCTGACATGTGTCAACCAAGACCACCTGATCCCGTTAGTCGCCTCTTACGACAAGCATGGGTTACTGAAGATCAATTCTAACCCGGATCTTCACGGATCGTCGCAGGAAGGCACAACGTAAACCCGGCCCCAGAGTCGATTATTTACAGATGGCAGTCTTGAGCTGGAATATTGCTGAGTTCTTCGTTAAATAACAAACACATCGTAAACGTAGGTTTTGCTTTTGTGTGTATGTTTGTCAGCACTATTCCAGTTTTATGGCGGCAGTCATAGGTACTCGATTCTGGGCCAGGCAATCCAGTGAAATCATGAACTTCACCTGCATCAGCGAGCCTGACCACCTTTTCACGTTTGTCTCCTCTTACGACAAGCATGGGTTTCTGCAAAACCAATTCTCATCCGGGTCTTCACGGAGCATAAAGGGAATCGGATCACCATTTTCGTAAAATCAACAAGCACGGATAACGCAGTCAAACCAAGGACCAAATCAAGCTGTCAAAATCATATCTGACCGTACTCACTACTTAAATTCGGAATACAACCTTCTTCCTTCAGGCCGCCGATACAAAGTTCCAATTGTGAAAACTAAGAGAGCCCGTACATCCATTATTCCAAGTACCATATCTCTCTTAAACAAATGTGAAGATGCCTAAATCAAAGAATTTATGTAAATATGTTTGGTATCTCTCTAATGTGTCAGTAGCTCTGCTGATGTAAAACAAATTCCTGAAAAGGCATTAAAGTATTATTCTATTCTATTCTATTCTATTCTATTATCAGGGCGAATTTCAAATTCGAAATACGATCAGCGGATCCTGTCACGGACGAGGGACGTAACTCTTCACTCGTGCATTTCGAAAAATGAAAAGACAACGCTCGAGCTCATCATAAACTTTAATTAAAATTCCTCACAAACATAAGTAATTTAATCTGAAAACATAGTTCCGTTACATTTGCGGACAGGAATGTACATGTGGTCAGGTAGGTACTACTATCAATGTTCACATACGTACATGGCGTCGTCTTTGTCTATGAGCGATCGAGTCAGCATGGAAGATCATCTTAGAAACCTACAATGTCGATTTCAGTGAGTGAGTCTAGTTTTACGCCACACTCAGTAATATTCCAGCTATATGGCGGCGGTCTGTAAATATCGAGTCTGGACCAGGCAATCCAGTGATCAACAGCATGAGCATCGATATATAGAGAATCTCACCCAAGTGTCTACTGATATCAATTATATCAACACGAGTTGATAAAGTTACAAATATCCGAGGCTTGCCGAGGATATTTTTACCTTTATCAACGAGTGTTGATATAATTGATATCAGTAGACACGAAGGTGAGATTCTATTTATCATCAAAAATCATTCTTCATTAGTTTTTATTGAAAAATGTACATCTCTCAACACTGTACTATCATTAGACTTGCAGTGCAGTGATGTCATAATATTGTGACGTCATCAAGTTGATGACGTCATAGCATTGTCAGGGCATTGTACAAAATCTACTGTCAAAACGATATCTCCTATGATATCATATGATCTAACACAAGCGATATTTCCTGTGGAACACAGTTTTGGATGATAAATAGAGAATCTCACCCAAGTGTCTTCTGATATCAATTATATCAACACGAGTTGATAAAGTTACAAATATCCGAGGCTTGCCGAGGATATTTTTACTTTATCAACGAGTGTTGATATATTTGATATCAGAAGACACGAGGGTGAGATTCTATTTATCATCCAAAATCACTCTTCATTAATTTTCAATGAAAAATGTACATCTCTGAACATGGTACTGCCATTAGACTTGCAGTGTAGCGATGTCATAGCATTGTGACGTCATCAAGTACATGACGTCATAGCATTGTCAGGGCATTGTACAAAATCTACTGTCAAAACGCAATTGGGCTACGATGACATGTGTCAACCAAGTCAGCGTGCCTGACCACCCGATCCCGTTAGTCGCCTCTTACGACAAGCATGGGTTACTGAAGATCAATTCTAACCCGGATCTTTACGGATATGAATAGCGAAGACATTTGGCGAGGACTGTCGGGATGCCTGCTCTCATACATCTGCAGATCTTTTTACGAATGACGAAATGGTTGAAGAAGGTTCGTTTGGAACCGCCTTGACTGTTGTCACTGTCAAATCAGTCGGAGCCTACCAGTCCTGCTTTTATTCTTTTTATGCCGCGTGCCAGCCACAGGTTTGACATTTTAACGTCATTTCATGAGGGTGGAGTGTGATCGATTGCAAAGACTGAAGAAATCTCAGTTGTAGCAATAATTCATCTATATCCAGGCGGTCTGTAAATAATCGAGTCTAAATAATCTAAACTAGACAATCTTGTGATTAACAGTATGTGCATCGATCTACGCTATTGGGATACGATGACATGTGTCAACCAAGTCCTTGAGCCTGCCCACCACATCCCGTTAGTCAACATGCATGGGTTGCTGAAGATCAAACCTAACCCGATCCCGTTAGTCGCCTTTTACGTGCTACATTTCTACATAAATCGAAATATATAAGCGAATATTGAATTTCGAATGTCACCATATTTCACAATCCGTAGCACGATGTTATTTAAAGGGAGGGGTGGTGGGGTAGCCTATTGGTTAAAGCATTTGCTTGTCACGTTGAAGACACGGGTTCGACTCCCTACGTGCCTACATTTTCTGAAGCCCATTTCTGGTGCCCCCCCCCCGTGATATTGCTGGAATATTGCTAAAAGCGACGCAAAACCACTCACTCACTTACTAATTAATGGGAGATAATTAGGATTGTGTTATGGTTTTGATTTTCCGTTTGACATCTAATTCGTCGTTGAAAGGGCACATTTTCATGGAATATATCATATACTGAGGGGTTGTGAAATGTGAGTGAGTGAGTGAGTATGGTTTTACGCCGCCTTTAGCACCATTCCAGCAATATCACGGCGGGGACACCAGAAATGGGTTTCACACATTGTACCCATGTGGGGAATCGAACGCGGTTCTATCATGATAATGGCAACGCTCAACCAACTATGATGCTTTGGTAGGTATTACTAAACTTCATAGTTTGTCGGTTTCCAATAAACCGCATTTTAACTTCGTCGCGTTGTGTAGTTTGTGTAATTAGTGTTTTGTTTTCGAAAACAGCCATATGTAGTACATATTTGAAATGCTTTTCAGAAACAGCTTTGGGCTTAGTCTTCTGTTCTATGTTATAAACAAACAATCTCCCATATTCGTCTAACCACGACAGCTCGTAACTGGGAAGCATTGCTAAATTATTGGGCTGGGAGTAGTGAGGGAATGATGTTATTACAATGGTGGACTTGTTGGATGTATCGCCATATGATATACACATCACCAAAACAGTGTCTCTGTCTACAGCAATGAATAGCTTTTTCTTTTTGGGATAACCCGTAAGACAATTCGGCAAAATATCAACCCCCCTTTTAAATGTATGAAGAACGCTTCGGATCTGTTTAGGACCTACCGAAATTTGTTTTAGTGTCGTTTTCCGTTTCTGGGAACTGAGATAAAATAGTTGTTGGGTGTATTTATCTAGAAACATTTCTGGTGCCATATTGTCATCAGATTTAGAAGTGTGTGTCCTGTTCACAACTGTACCCTCAAACGTTACAAAGTAAATCATTTGACTCATACCAATGTAGAACCTGCGGCGACGAGAATCGACCACAGCATTAAATGGTAAGTAATTTAATGTCAGTTTAAAGATATGTCGCCAGCTGTCAGTTTTAAAGATGTATTGGTAAAAATGAAACTGTCTGCTTTCGACAGCATAAGAGTAAATATGATCAGAGGTATTGTACGGTGACCGTTGTTTTGTGCTGTTCCTTAATATCAGGGGTGTTTCTGCGTTAGATGGTCGAGCAGCTTGCTGCTTCGTGTCCGATACCGGTGTCTTCACGTCATCTGCAACAACATGCACGTCATCATTCACTTCGATCTCTTACCGCATCAGGTAAATATAAATGATTAAATAAATTGCAATAAGTGCTTAATTAGGATGATAAATACGAATTTTAAACTTAAATGAAAACGTCTATTAAGCAGAGATAAACAAATATGATTACATGTATATGCAATTGCTGTTTAATAATTATTATAAAGCCAAACCATTATATGATCAAACTGAAAAGAAACTAAACCTTTCAGGTGATTTATCACACAGAGTGAGTGAGTTAAATTTGCAAACACTCAATTTATTATTATGTATTTCATGTGTACCGCTTTATATCCCAGCATCGGACTTAGCTCATACAAGGAATCAACCCCGGGCCTTTATTCTGTTTAAAACAAATATATGAGTACACAATCTGTATGATTGAAATATATTTACCGCTTGTGTACTTTGACCTTCCATATCTGTCATTAAAACAAACCAGATGTTGCCCACTCAGCAGACGTCCTGGACATGTGGAGAATTCCTTCTGGAAATGAAAACTGAGTTATTGATTATATGTTTTCTATCATGCGGTGGGGTAGCCTAATGGTTAAAGCGTTCGCTCGTCACGCCGAATACCCGGGTTCGATTTCCCACGTAGGTACTATGTGTGGCGCCCATTTCTGGTGTCCCCCGCCGTGATGTTGCTGGGATATTGCTAAAAGCGGTGTATTCCAGTACTAACATGGCGGGGGACACCGGAAATAGGCTTCAAACATTGCACCCATGAGGGAAATCGAATCCGGGTCCCGGCGTGACGAGCGAACGCTTTAACCATTAGGCTACCCCACCACTCACGCCATCTGGAAACGCAATCAGACACGACACAAGTACAATAACCTAAATCTAACTTAGTCGCCTCTTACAAACACTTGCCTAGATTGGGATGATACCCACGACTTATTTCGATTCGGAGCTTTTGACAAGTAGCTAAAAAGCCCAAACAAAACAAAAATAAACAACAAAAAACAACAACTCGAAAACACACACATAAATGTGAAATAACTGGAAATTCCGGTTTACGAAATAGTAGCTAAATTGACGCTATCAAAGTATCACCACTGGGCTTTCGTATTTTGGGGGTGGCAAGATCAGAAAACATATTCTGACTGTCCGAAAATCGACGCTGTGATCGGTCGGAAGAAAGGTCAATCTGTCGTGACCCGTGATAGAATGTGATAAGATATTTTGTTTAGCAACAACCATACTTAAACTCACCCAAACTCAAACTCACCCAAAAAGCCACACTCAAACCCAAACAGCCACACTCAAACTCACCCCAACAGCCACACTTAAACTCACCCAAACCCTGACACTCAAACTCACCCAAACCCTTAAACTCACCTAAACAGCCACACTCAAACTCACCCAAAATGAGACGGTCATACACAACCAAAAGTCACACTCAAACTCACCCAAACAATAAAGTCAAACTCACCCAAAAAGCCACACTCACACTCACCCAAACAGCCACACTCACACTCACCCAAACAGCCACACTCACACTCACCCAAACAGCCACACTCAGACTCAACCAAACAGCCACACTCAAACTCACCCAACACTACACCCAAAAAGCCACATTCAAACTCACCCATACAGCCACACTCACTCAAGCACTGACACTGACCCAAACCCCTAAACTCAAACCCCAAAAGCGACATTCACCAAAATCTCCACACTGACCCAAACACCCAAAACTCACAACCCAAAAGCGACATTCACCAAAACCTCCACACTGACATTCACCCCAAAACCTCCACACTGACCCAAACACCCAAAACTCACAACCCAAAAGCGACATTCACCAAAACCTCCACACTGACCCAAACACCCACAAACCCCAAAAGCGACATTTACCAAAACCTCCACACTGACCCAAACACCCAAAACTCACAAAACTCACCAAAACCTCCAAACCCAAACACCTAAACTCACACCCCAAAAGACATTCACCAAAACCTCCACACTGACCCAAACACCCAAAACTCACACCCCAAAAGCGACATTCACCAAAACCTCCACACTGACCCAAACACCCAAAACTCACACCCCAAAAGCGACATTCACCAAAACCTCCACACTGACCCAAACACCCAAAACTCACACCCCAAAAGCGACATTCACCAAAACCCCAAAGCACACTGACCCAAACCCCAAAACTCTCACACCCCAAAGCGACATTCACCAAAACCTCCACACTGACCCAAACACCCAAAACTCACACCCCAAAAGCGACATTCACCAAAACCTCCACACTGACCCAAACACCCAAAACTCACACCCCAAAAGCGACATTCACCAAAACCTCCACACTGACCCAAACACCCAAAACTCACACCCCAAAAGCGACATTCACCTAAACCTCCACACTGACCCAAACACCCAAAACTCACACCCCAAAAGCGACATTCACCAAAACCTCCACACTGACCCAAACACCCAAAACTCACACCCCAAAAGCGACATTTACCTAAACCTCCACACTGACCCAAACACCCAAAACTCACACCCCAAAAGCGACATTTACCTAAACCTCCACACTGACCCAAACACCCAAACAGATCGAGCTATCACAACCACAAAACCTACCTCGTGGTATGATATTCCTCCCCGATGATCAGCACCTGTGGACATGGTCATTCTCAGAGAACTCACTGAGCTATTTGATAAACCGCACGTTAAGTGTACAGCGTCATAGACCAGGGATTGACAGGCACTGTATTTACCACACTGCTGTTGGCATAATTTGATGCCCAGTCCAGTAAGATGAAGAAAGATGTAAGACAGGTTGAAATACATGCTTCAAGAGTAAGCTGCCAGATACTCAATAATATCCTCCCTTCAATGAATCATTATGTATCTTCTTCAAAACTATTAAAATGCTTTTATTTTTATGTATATTTTCAGACAGTTCTAATGGCCTGAGCCTATTAAGTACACGCGTAACCATTATACCAGTGTCACCCTTGATTTATTTTCATTATACTTCCTTGCTTCAATACACGTATATTACATTTTGAATAAACGTATCCAAAATTAGTTTCAAAATGCACCTATCCTGACATTTAAATCAAAATCTCATTTCGACAATAAATGGAAAAATATGCTGAAGGGTCCATGTTTAGCTCAGTGGTTAAAGCGTTCTCTCGTCACACAGGAGACCTGGGTTCATGATGTTTAGCTCAGTGGTTAAAGTGTTCGCTCGTCACACAGGAGATCTGGGTTCCATGATGTTTAGCTCAGTGGTTAAAGTGTTCGCTCGTCACACAGGAGATCTGGGTTCCATGATGTTTAGCTCAGTGGTTAAAGTGTTCGCTCGTCACACGGGAGACCTGGGTTCATGATGTTTAGCTCAGTGGTTAAAGTGTTCGCTCGTCACACAGGAGACCTGGGTTCCATGATGTTTAGCTCATGATGTTTAGCTCAGTGGTTATGAAGTGTTCGCTCGTCACACAGGAGACCTGGGTTCCATGATGTTTAGCTCAGTGGTTAAAGTGTTCGCTCGTCACACAGGAGACCTGGGTTCATGATGTTTAGCTCAGTGGTTAAAGATGTTCGCTCGTCACACAGGAGACCTGGGTTCATGATGTTTAGCCCATGTGGTTAAAGTGTTCGCTCGTCACACAGGAGACCTGGGTTCCATGATGTTTAGCTCAGTGGTTAAAGTGTTCGCTCGTCAGTGTTCGCTGATGTTTAGCGTCTCGTCACAGGAGACCTGGGTTCCATGATGTTTAGCTCAGTGGTTAAAGTGTTCGCTCGTCACACAGGAGACCTGGGTTCCATGGTTATGTTTAGCTGGGTTCCATGTGTTTAGCTCAGTTTAAAGTGTTCGCTCGTCACACAGGAGACCTGGGTTCCATGATGTTTAGCTCAGTGGTTAAAGTGTTCGCTCGTCACACAGGAGACCTGGGTTCCATGATGTTTAGCTCAGTGGTTAAAGTGTTCGCTCGTCACACAGGAGACCTGGGTTCCATGATGTTTAGCTCAGTGGTTAAAGTGTTCGCTCGTCACACAGGAGACCTGGGTTCCATGATGTTTAGCTCAGTGGTTAAAGTGTTCGCTCGTCACACAGGAGACCTGGGTTCCATGATGTTTAGCTCAGTGGTTAAAGTGTTCGCTCGTCACACGCTGGGTTCGTGTTTAGTGGTTAAAGTGTTCGCTCGTCACAGTGGTTCCATGATGTTTAGCTCAGTGGTTAAAGTGTTCGCTCGTCACACAGGAGACCTGGGTTCATGATGTTTAGCTCAGTGGTTAAAGTGTCGTCACACAGCTCGATCAGCTCAGTGGTTAAAGTGTTCGGGAGGAGACCTGGGTTCATGATGTTTAGCTCAGTGGTTAAAGTGTTCGCTCGTCACACGGGAGACCTGGGTTCATGATGTTTAGCTCAGTGGTTAAAGTGTTCGCTCGTCACACGGGAGACCTGGGTTCATAATGTTTAGCTCAGTGGTTAAAGTGTTCGCTCGTCACACAGGAGACCTGGGTTCATGATGTTTAGCTCAGTGGTTAAAGTGTTCGCTCGTCACACGGGAGACCTGGGTTCATGATGTTTAGCTCAGTGGTTAAAGTGTTCGCTTCAAAGTGGGTTCGCTCAGTGGTTAAAGTGTTCGCTCGTCACACGGAGAGACCTGGGTTCATGGGTTCCATGTGTTTAGCTCAGTGGTTAAAGTGTTCGCTCGTCACACGGGAGACCTGGGTTCATGATGTTTAGCTCAGTGGTTAAAGTGTTCGCTCGTCACACAGGAGACCTGGGTTCATATGATGTTTAGCTCAGTGGTTAAAGTGTTCGCTCGTCACATGTTTAGCTCAGTGGTTAAAGTGTTCGCTCGTCACACAGGAGACCTGGGTTCATGATGTTTAGCTCAGTGGTTAAAGGGAGGAGACCTGGGTTCATGGTTATGTTTAGCTCAGTGGTTAAAGTGTTCGCTCGTCACACGGGAGACCTGGGTTCATGATGTTTAGCTCAGTGGTTAAAGTGTTCGCTCGTCACACAGGAGACCTGGGTTCATGATGTTTAGCTCAGTGGTTAAAGTGTTCGCTCGTCACACAGGAGACCTGGGTTCCATGATGTTTAGCTCAGTGGTTAAAGTGTTCGCTCGTCACACAGGAGACCTGGGTTCCATGATGTTTAGCTCAGTGGTTAAAGTGTTCGCTCGTCACACAGGAGACCTGGGTTCATGATGTTTAGCTCAGTGGTTAAAGTGTTCGCTCGTCACACGGGAGACCTGGGTTCATGATGTATAGCTCAGTGGTTAAAGTGTTCGCTCGTCACACAGGGTTCCAGACCTGGGTTCCATGATGTTTAGCTGTTTAGGTCCGTTTAAAGTGTTCGCTCGTCACACAGGAGACATGGGTTCCATTCCCTGTAAGTGTACTATTGCGAAGCCCATTTCTGGTGTTCCCTTTCAGAACAATGTTGGAAAATCTATACTCCCCCACAATATTTAAAGGCACAATTTCACACATTTTCGACAATATTCTGGCCTATATTATACATTTTGGGCCATATGCAATCACTTTAGCTTCCTATTGATGCAATAAAAGACTTACTATCCCTTGCCGGAAGTCGATAATTAAAACTTTGGGGCGAACTCCTTCCAAACAGAGAACGCTTGCCATATATGGAATGTAAACAATTGCTCCGCACATCGAAAACTGTCGCACGCAGTGTTGTCGGTGTTTGCCGAACTGGTTTCAATCACAAGTTGCGTTATAGGATATTCGTAAAGAGCGCTCCAAGGGACATAACTCTATGGGGTTCGCTTGAAATAATATTCGGCCGGTAGAGGGCGCGAGAGTCGGTTTAATGCAACGTTGCATTTATTTATAAGAATTTTAAAATTTAATATTGTAATCGGAATATGTGATTTTTTGGGATATAAATTATTCCCTGAGGTCTGATAGTTAGTAATATTGAGAGAAATGCATTATTTACTGGGAAAAAGGTTGTCTACCAAATCAGTTAAGTCGTAACGATTTCTCTAAGTAATGGGCTTCCTAAAACAATAATGTCCATCGGTTGATTGATAATGTGATGCTTACACACGGTTGTTCGTGCATTATCAAACAAAGAAAATCTTTCAAGCGTAATTTAATCTTTCTTTGGGTATTTCTAAGCTCTAAAACTAAGTACTCGTGCATTATAAAAGAGAAAATGTGAAAAAGAGGTGCTTGATAAATACGCTCATCGACGGGCGTGATTAGATTGATGAAACTTTTCATTTGTGAGTTTTTCTCTTAAACTAAGTACTCAAACCTCAACCATTCCGGAATATTTTAGTTATTTTGACCAACGACCAGGGATAATGACGTCCTCTATAGATTCAGTGGGTATTTATAGAGATTCATGTCATTGACAACATAGACTGTCAGCTTGAGACACAGCTTGACCAACCAACCAAACCAACAACCACTAACCAACCAACCAAACAGACACTAACCAACCAACCAACCAACCAACCAAACCAACAACCACTAACCAACCAACTAAACAGACACTAACCAACCAACCATCCAACCAACCAACCAACCAAACCAACAACCACTAACCAACCAACCAAACAAACACTAACCAACCAACCAGCCAACCAACCAAACCAACAACCACTAACCAGCCAACCGACCAACCAACCAATCAAAATAATAATTAAAAAAAATTACAAAAAACCCAAAAAAAACACCAACCAACTACTAACCAACCAACAAAGCAGGCAAATCAGTTCACCGGACCACCTTGTTGTTTTGCCTTGCTGCTTGAATTGATGTTTACGACAAGAGGAGTTTGGTTGCCCATTGATCGTACCGAAACGTACGTTTACGATTGGAGGAAAATAACAAAATTTATCACGAAATACTAAGTGTTTCCCCTGAGAATTAATGAGGCATGCTATATCCTCCTGCGTTATAATGTGAATGCTTAATTGAGGAAAACTCGTCAAATAAATTAGTAATTTTTGTGAAAGGAACTGCCACTTATTTTTCGCATATGATATCTTGAACAGACAAATGATAATTATTCTGTATGTTTATTTTAAACATGTACTTACATGTGTTCTAAACTGTCTATCTTGTAAGGCTTGATCTGACACAAAATGACATTATTAATAAATTATTGGGTACTTAATAACACTAAAACGTGATATTACTTCCAACTGAAAACATCAGGATTACCTCCCTTTGCTTGAAGTCTCCTTGAATGAGGTGCGAGTCATCATTTTGCCCTAGACCCAATCGGTCCATCTTAATACTTAAAGCCACAATGTCACACATTTTCGACAAAATTTTGGCCTATATTATATATACTCATGCCAATAATGGTTGTCACCCCCTTCAATTTTTTTAATTGGAGAGGGGTGGGGTGGGTGTGTGAGGTGTGTGTGGGTTGGGGTGGGAGGGGGTGACAACCATTATTGGCATGAGTATATATTGGGCATATGCACTCACTTAAGCTTCCTATTGATGCAACCCGTGAAGATCCGGGTTAGAATTGATCTTCAGTAACCCATGCTTGTCGTAAGAGGCGACTAACGGGATCGGGTGGTCAGGCTCGCTGACTTGGTTGACACATGTCATCGTATCCCAATTGCGTAGATCGTTGTTCATGTTGTTGATCCCTGGATTGTCTGGTCCAGACTCGATTATTTACAGACCGCTGCCATGTAGCTGGAATATTGCGGAGTGCGGTGTAAAACTAAACTCACTCACTCACTACTTATTTACTTTGTGGGTGCATAGTTACTTCGTGGGTGTATATTTACTTTAGATTGTGTACTTTATGGTTATAGTTTGTGTTTATGAGCAGAGGTAACAGTTTGGAGCTGTAGAACTGCCTACTGGTTTAACATAGGGTGACCCTCCGGGTCAGATCAATTATATCAATATATACTACTGTGATGGGGTTTGCGGCCAGCCGTCATTCGCGACCAACTCGTGTTATTCCGGGACAAGCCGAATAGCAACTTCTTGGAGGTTACGGAAAGGGGCGAGTGGTGACGAATGGCCAGCCGTATTGCCCATGGTTTTCACTTTCATCGAGAATGCTCAAGTCAACACACATCTTCTGTGTCAATGGAGTTTGAGATACAGGAACATCCGGGTACTGATTTAGCCAAACGTCATCAACGCAGAAGTCTTGTTCGCCAACATTCTGTTGCTTCGAACAAGCTGGACCATATGTTTGGAGATCCTTGGAATAGGTTTCCTCTTTGAATGAATGAATAAATTAACACAAACAGGCGGGACGTGTTTTTATAACCTCTTTAACATTGTCAAGGGAGACAACCGTGAAATTTCAAAATGCGAATCTTCTGACCTAGTTGTCTACCTTGATTGTCTTGTTGGCCGAGGGGTCCATGAAGCGTTTGCCGGTCATGTCGCTGTAGTTGGTGCAGGCAAGAATAGCGTCGTCGCTCACCTGTGGTAAGGTTTTGATTTGAACATATATTTTATTCACAAGGAAAAGGATTGGGCACACATTTCCATACCTTAAACCCGGGAAGATCCGGGTTAGAATCTTCAGTAACCCATGCTTGTCGTAAGAGGCGACTAACGGGATCGGGTGGTCAGGATCGCTGACTTGGTTGACACATGTCATCGGTTCCCATTTGCGTAGATTGATGCTCATGATGTTGATCACTGGACTGTCTGGTCCAGACTCGATTATTTACAAACCGCCGCCATATAGCTGGAATATTGCTGAGTACGGCTTAAAACTACATTCACTCACTCACTTTCTTGTCACTCTCCCAAATTGTTTTCCTGATCCGCGTTATTAAATATGTCAAATGAGATGTGTATAATAGAGTGAGTATATACGTGTACATACTCAGACAACATAGGACAGCATAATGATGCCACTTTTGTAGCATAATTTGTTTCAGCGAAAACAATCGTTGTGTCGATTATTTACTCGTTACTTCACGTTTCTTGTATTTTCTCGTAGGTTCAACTTTCCTGGGAATAATAGTTGAAGCAACGAGTATATACTCGAAATTTCGAGAAAATAATTGAAATAAGGAGAAAAATAATTGAACCAACGACAAAATATTCGACATTTCTAATTGTGTCCCGATTGAAAATGACAAAAATCGAATTACAATTAACAATTACTTAAAATTTAATGCCTATTCTCACTACAAATACGACACTTTTGTTACATTTTGGTCGTCTTACCACAGACTATTTACATAGATAATGACTGTAATTTGACTTGCTGTATAATACAACAATTATGCCGACCTGTTAAACGTGTATGAAATGCTGTACCTAGATCAAAAAGAAATAAAGTGATAAAAAATAATTGTGTCCCGATGGCATGGTGCGTATGGATCAGGCTTATTTATACATGCCGTTCTGATATACCTAGAGTACTACTGTTGTGGCGTTCGACAAGAAACAAAACAAACAACATAAATAAATGCTTACGATATCTATCTTGGTTCCAGGAGGATGGTGGTGCTCCACGACGCTGTTGTTGTCGAGGGTGTTGAAGGCTGTGATGAGGACCCAGCGTCGTTTATCGCTAGTGTTGGCGGCACTGTTGTGGAGCAGGTTGCAGTGGAAGAACAGGGCGTCGCCTAGCAACCAGAACGGGAATGGCTGATGAGGAAGAAGTTTTAGGGTCGAAACCAAGACAGCTCTTTGATTGCAATGTGCCTCGAAAAAACGTAAGGGAAAAAGTACGTGTTTGTTTTATTTTGACAATGTATCTTCTGGAAATAATTGTGAGAGCGTTTTGTCGCTATGAATAATAATTCAGTTGTGGTACGACGAGTCCGATTGCATGAGGAAATAATGCGATACAGGTCTTAGCCATTTTAAACTTGGGTAAAACCCACGAGCAGGGGTGTGGCAGGGTGTTTAGTTTTACGTCGCACTCAGCAATATTCCAGCTATATGACAGCGGTCTGTAAATAATCGAGTCTGGACCAGACAATCCAGTGATCAACAGCATGAGCATCGATCTACGCAATTGAGATACGATGACATGTGTCAACCAAGTCAGCGAGCCTGGCCAGCCGTTCCTGTTAGTCGCCTCTTAGAACAAGCATGGGTTACTGAAGATCAATTCTAACCCGGATCTTCACGGGTTAGAATTCTATGGGGTAGCCTAATGGTTAAAGCGTCCGCTCGTCACGCCGAAGACCGGGTTCGATTCCCCACATGGGTACAATGTGTGAAGCCCATTTCTAGTGTCCCCGCCGTGATATTGCTGGAATATTGCTAAAAGCGGCGTAAAACCATACTCACTTACACACTCTGTCACGCCAAATGGAAGCAGTTGAACACCATACGCATATGTCATTCGCGAACAAAGGTATTTCCACATGATTTTTCGACCAAATTTTAAACAAGCGTTTATTTTATGCTTTAACTTCGAGACTTCTGCTGGGAGTGGTCAGGTTCACCTTGTTCCAACTCGACGTATCTGTGCTTGCACGTGGCCTTGATCAGTTCCACGCGGTCGAGGTCAGCCCCGATCTGGCCAGCGACAAACTTGTGTTCGATACGACCACACTTGTGGGACTTCTCCAGAATCTGAAACAGCCAACAGTTAATGCCAGACTGTTTGATTGTTATGAATATAACAATGCCATTTGGAAAGTGGTCAAATGTAACATATGCTATATCTGATATTACACTTTCTCAGTAAAGTACATATTCTGGTACTTTTGTTGGGTTGAGTCTCATCCTGGATTCGAACCCACACCCTCAGAGTCAGGCAACTAATCGCCAGCTACTGGAAGTCGCGGCGGCGGTCTGTAGATAATCGAGTCTGGACCAGACAATCTAAGACACAACGACATATGTCAACCAAGTCAGCGAGCCTGATCACCCGATCCCGTTAGTCGCCTCTTACGGCAAGCATGGGTTGCTGAAGATCAGTTCTAACCGGGAATTCACGGGTCTTACCGAAAGTATAAATATTAGTATTTGGAATGAAACCGCACCAATTACGCAGCATCTCTGTTGTGGACGATTATACATAGTCTTGCCACGGTATAAACATATCATTATTGTAGATTTACAAACGCTAACTAATGTTATATGCAGGATCTTATTTCAACAAAACGATAGGGTCAGACTTATTTAAATATGAAATTATTCCTCTACTGTAAATTACAAGAGATTTTTTTCATCCTTCCCCTCATACCGTATCATTTCACGTGTACATGTGCTCACCTCAAGGCAGCCATTCTCCTTGTTGCACTTGTCGATAGCCGTGAACACGGCCAGCATGTCCGGCTTGAGAAGTCCGTTGTGGTACCAGTAGCTGTCAATCAAAACACTATAGTTTAGAGCGATTTAGAACATCTTCCCAGAAATATACAAGTATATATTTTGTTTGTTAGTTGTTTCATGCCGTTCTTAGCACAGTTCCAGCTAGATGCGGGGCGGTGGGGTAGCCTAGTGGTTAAAGCGTTTGCCGTCACACTGAAGACCCGGGTTCGATTCCCCACATGGATACAATGTGTGAAGCCCGTTTTCTGGTGTCCCCCGCCGTGAAATTGCTGGAATATTGCTAAAACGGCATAAAACCATACTCACTCACTCCAGCTAGATGCCGGATTGAAGCAGACACTCAAGTGATTAACAGCGTGCGTATCAATCTCTCCAATTGGGATTGATGACGTGTATCAACAAGTCAGTGAGCCTGACCACCCGATCCAGTTACTCGACACTCACGACAAGGTCGGGCGCTGATGGCCAAATCTAAACCTGATCTTCAGGGCTTGACCACAAACGAGACGGCTTACTTCAGTAGTCAATAAAGGGGTACAGATAAGGCACTAAAAGACCTTGCATCATAACCTAACTGATTCAAACCACCGATTAGCGGATCCAAGAGCAGCTAAGGGACACAACTCGTCGTTTGTGGTATCTTTGGTCCTAGGGCTACGAGTACCACCAAGAATAATGAGTGAATGGGTGAGTGAGTTTAGTTTTTCGCCTTACACAGCAATATTCCAGCTATATGGCGGCTGACCAGACAATCCAGTGATCAACAGCATGAACATCGATCTACGCAATTGGGAACCGATGACATGTGTCAACCAAGTCAGGAAGCCTGACCACTCGATCTAGTTATAGTCGCTTCTTACAAGCATGGGTTACTGAACATCAGTTCTAACCCGGATCTTCACGGGTCCCACAAATAATAAAAGAATAAAATCAAATGAAGGGGACATGAATAGATTAGAAAAAATTCCTCTTTAAGCAAGGATCAGCTCTTTAATTGCATTATAATTAAGAAATGTTTGCATGACAAAATGATGGGAATACGATGATGTATTCTTCAGAAGTACCCATAATCCTGATGCCACACAAAGCTTCCCCCAGTCTGCGCCTCCTTCATCATCAGTTTAGAGTGGTAGTGGTACACCTCGCCTCCAAGAAGCTGAAACGAAAGTCCCATGTACACTAGAAATCGCGATTACAAGTCGTAAAGTCCAGGATCTCCGAGTACTGCCGATATTCCGTTCGTGACTGCTCGTGTTCTTCCGGGATTAGCCGAATGTCGACACCCTTTAACCCCACTTCGTCTGCGAGGAAAATGATCCAGAAAACAGTGTGTTTATTTCAGGAGAAATGAAAGGTGGAATCCGATTGGTCAATAGAAGGGGTATAACCCGTAGCTGTCGCTTGTCGAGCGAGGCAGGTAAGTCCAGTTGGAGTGGTGGAAGGATACTGGGCTTTCATTGTCAGCTAACTCCCTTGTCTCGGGAAAAAATAGCACCACTATTGTCCTTGTGTCCCGAGGTACCACCGTATATTTTGAAACGAATAGCAAATCACAGGGTCAAATAATAATGTGTTATCAGTAACATCAGTTATCATGAAAACATTTTACCTTTTCCACAGTGCCAGCAACCCTCTCACTCCGGGACACAATGCCCGTGATGTCACTTCCGGGATGACTCCAGACACAGAGACGGCTCTTCCGGTTGTTTCCATCGGACAACTTTGACGCGCAATGGGTTTGATTATATTAGCATAGCTAGAAATGCGTGTTATGTTTGAATCAATTTCAAAGTAGCTCTCACTAGTCTATATTCAGCTGCAGCTCACACGTTACATTGTATCATTGTGATGGCAAGGACCGTGGGTATTTCAGTAAGCTGGATTTGCAAGTCTCACAATGAAAAGTACCATCCTTTACTTATTTATCCCTGGTATGTGCAAGAAGACAAATTCTCAAAGAATATTTTACACGTACCCACATCCACACCCATTCGTATACCCTTACCTACACCCATACTCACACCACACCACACCACACCTATGCAAGTAGAAAAACAACAACCAATGGCGTATTCCTTTGGCTTCTTTTAACACCTATCACACTTGCTACCTATAATGGGGCGATGGAGTGGCCCAGCTGTTTAAGCGATCACTCGTAACACCGAAGACCCGGGTTCGATCCCCCCACCCCATGGGTACAATGTGTGAAGTCGCCGTGATATTGCTGGGATATTGCTAATAGCGGCGTAAAACCCAACTCACTCACTCACACTTAAACGATCTGTCGGTACAATGCTCGGTGAATCGTTCCACCCCTACCCGTTGTTAAACACGTACCCCGAAGGAATGTTTGAGGATCTCGCCGTTCTCCTCCAGCGCTTTCTTCACCTTGTTGAGCTCCGCCGTGTTGAGAAGCCCTCTGTTAAGCAGACACTCTCTTATGTACGTGTTACTGCTTTCAGTGTTGTTTTATGCCGCGCTCATAACAGTATAGGATCATAAAAACGCCGGCCTGTTACAAACACTAACTCTGGCATAGACAAACCTACGACTGATATCATAAGCAACATCCCGCACAGTTCGGGTTACGTTGACAAGCAGTCATCCATGCTACCGAATCAGGTGCTTCAAATATGGCATGGCACTGGTGATGTTTAGTGCTGTAGGGCTGTCATTTAGATATATTTGGCCCCATATATTTCACCGAAAATACTTGAACAAAATAATTTTGGTTCACACTGATGGAATAGAAATACATTGTCTGCCACAAAATTACATTCTTGTTTGGTGTTGTTTTCATAAAAACAAGTCATCTCGGCTCATAGTTTTAACAATAGGGATGTCTGGGTTTAAAGCTGAAGGTAGAATTGATATCTAGTCTCCATACAAACTCACGCGCCCAAATAGATGCACGTGATAAGTGGTAGTACGTCATGTTCGTGTGACACTGGACCTAGATCCACGAGATAAGTGGTAGTACGTCATGTTCGTGTGACACTGGACCTAGATCCACGAGATAAGTGGCAGTACGTCATGTTCAAGTGACACTGGACCTAGATCCACGAGATAAGTGGCAGTACGTCATGTTCAAGTGACACTGGACCTAGATCCACGAGATAAGTGACACTGCCTAGTACGTCATGTTCAAGTGACACTGGACCTAGATCCACGAGATAAGTGGCAGTACGTCATGTTCAAGTGACACTGGACCTAGATCCACGAGATAAGTGGCAGTACGTCATGTTCAAGTGACACTGGACCTAGATCCACGAGATAAGTGGCAGTACGTCATGTTCAAGTGACACTGGACCTAGATCCACGAGATAAGTGGCAGTACGTCATGTTCAAGTGACACTGGACCTAGATCCACGAGATAAGTGGCAGTACGTCATGTTCAAGTGACACTGGACCTAGATCCACCAGATAAGTAGCAGTACGTCATGTTCAAGTGACACTGGACCTAGATCCACCAGATAAGTAGCAGTACGTCATGTTCAAGTGACACTGGACCTAGATCCACCAGATAAGTAGCAGTACGTCATGTTCAAGTGACACTGGACCTAGATCCACGAGATAAGTGGTAGTACGTCATGTTCAAGTGACACTGGACCTAGATCCACGAGATAAGTGGTAGTACGTCATGTTCAAGTGACACTGGACCTAGATCCACGAGATAAGTGGTAGTACGTCATGTTCGTGTGACACTGGACCTAGATCCACGAGATAAGTGGTAGTACGTCATGTTCAAGTGACACTGGACCTAGATCCACGAGATAAGTGGTAGTACGTCATGTTCAAGTGACACTGGACCTAGATCCACGAGATAAGTGGTAGTACGTCATGTTCAAGTGACACTGGACCCAGATCCACGAGATAAGTGGCAGTACGTCATGTTCGTGTGACACTGGACCCAGATCCACGAGATAAGTGGTAGTACGTATTACATGTGGTCAACGTACACTGGACCCAGTTGCATATCCATCAGATAAGTCACACGAGTGTCATGCGTTGACCTGTGTCGTAACGACTGGACCTGAAATCCACCAGATTTGATTGGATAACCGATGACGTCAATTAGGTCACATTCAACGTAACTACTTTTTCATGGACCCACGTGAATTCATTCATTCTACAACTTAAATGCATTGTGGGAATGTAGCGAACGTTGCCGTCGCTGTTCAAGTGAGTCACTGAGACCTTAGATCCACCAGATAACATAAAGCAATGTTTCCACCAGTGATGTTCAAGTGAAGCACTGGACCAAGATCCACCAGATAAGTAGCAGGCTGTACGAGGCGATTACAACTGACGTCATGTTCAGTGTGACGTCATGCAAATATTGTACTACAGTACATGAAACCGGTTTCTGAAACCAAAACATGACCTAGATCCACCAGATAAGTCAGTTTAAATGCATGTAAGACGTGGGTAATAAATAAAATACATGTTCGTGGCGACACTGGACCTCAGATCCGCGAGATAAGACACTGGACCCAGATCCACCAGGATTGGCAGTACGTCATGTTCGTGTGACACTGGTGACCTTCCCTGTTAGATCCACGCTTTCGCTCGGTCAGATACCATAGATAAGGACACGTCATTTCGTGTGACATGGACCTATGATCCACGAGATAAGTAGCAGTACGTCATGTTCATTTGACACTGGACCTAGATCCACGGGATAAGGGACATTACGTCATGGTGAACGTACGTGTGACGTACCTGATGATTATGAATCCGTACTCATCGAATGCTTTCTTCATATCATCGGTCGCTTTGAAGCCAGGTTTATACGTGAAATCTGAAAGAGGACGTTATAGTCAGTCGTTACATACCTCTTGGTTTCGACTCTAGTGGATTTGTCTTCTCGTAGAGAGTTATCGAATAAAGGACTTGAGTTTAATGAGATTGAATAGCGTTTTGATTGGTACAAAACATATTTATTCCGCTGCGAGTCGGTCAGCATTTTTATGTGTACAAAAATATTTGTACGGTTGCAAGTGCCTAGTCCACGAATTGGGATACAATCTGTGCATTCATTTTCAAATCATGGCCAAACCTGTTCAAATACTGCTGATAGATTAGGGATAACAGCTGAGTCGAATTCAGGATTCCATCCCGACCACATTCGTAATTACTCGTGTCATTCCGGCAAGCCCGATGTCGTCACGGAAAGAAGCGAGTAGTTAAGAATGCTCAAGATCAGCTACATTCGTCACCACTCGCCCCTTTCCGTAACCTTGTCCCGGAATAACACGAGTGGGTCACGAATACTGGCAGCCCACGCAACTATGCAAAGCGACTTGTGATGCCATACGATTGGTCACTCCACTGGTGATGTAATCATTTAAATCGGAGGGATGGAAGTAGTGACACTGACGTTCTATCACGTTCTACTTACCAGTCGCCATTGTCCCGAATATTTGTTTTGTTGAATCCAATTCTGAAGTCAACAAAGTGTCTCGTTATTCGAAAGATAAAAAACACATTGCTCTCGAATGTAGTGTTCTGACACCGTTACATTCTGGCTGGAAAATCGTTTAAAATTAACAATAAAATGTTTACAAAAATATAAGCTGATAAAACACACCAGTCAACAACTATAAAAATCGAGACATTTGCTTCATGTATGTATCGATGCTCTTGGAATACAGTTGAACAAGATGATCAATCGGGTATCCGTAGATCGAGATAAGGCGAGTACCAATGTTAAATAATCGTTTAGGATCTTAACACTTTGAAACAATATTTTAGCTTGGACATCCATAGTTCGAGATAAACATAGCATCGATGTGAGACAACAGTGAAAGATTTGAATAAAATAAAACAGGGCCCTTATTCTCGAAACGTTCGTAGCCCTAAAAATTCGTAACTGTGATCGTAGCCAATGTGTTAAGAATGGGCTTAAGAAGTTCGCAGGGCTACGAACGTTTCGAGAATAGCTAGCCAGAACATTAGTTAGGTCATCCGCAGTTCGAGATAAGGAGAGTACCGGTGTGAGACAAACGTTTAGTTTTCGAATTGAGTTGAACAGTACGTTAGCAGATACATCTGCAGTTCGAGATAAGGAGAGTACCGGTGTTAGACAAACGTTTAGTTTTCGAATTGAGTTGAACAGTACTTTAGCAGATACATCTGCAGTTCGAGATAAGGAGAGTACCGGTGATAGACAAACGTTTAGTTTTCGAATTGAGTTGAACAGTACGTTAGCAGATACATCTGCAGTTCGAGATAAGGAGAGTACCGGTGTTAGACAAACGTTTAGTTTTCGAATTGAGTTGAACATACGTTAGCAGATACATCTGCAGTTCGAGATAAGGAGAGTACCGGTGTTAGACAAACGTTTAGTTTTCGAATTGAGTTGAACAGTACGTTAGCAGATACATCTGCAGTTCGAGATAAGGAGAGTACCGGTGATAGACAAACGTTTAGTTTTCGAATTGAGTTGAACAGTACGTTAGCAGATACATCTGCAGTTCGAGATAAGGAGAGTACCGGTGTTAGACAAACGTTTAGTTTTCGAATTGAGTTGAACAGTACGTTAGCAGATACATCTGCAGTTCGAGTTAAGGACAGTATCGAACTAGGTAAGAAGATTTAGACATGCATTTGTCCTTATACAGTCTTTAAACTTTCGAGAATATTCTACAATATACCAGATTAATGTATATTGTTCTAGAAGATTCCAGGCTACCCATGCCCCAAAAGCGCCTAAATTTAGTAATAACTTTCATACCTCGGCCCTCCACTGGATCTTAACAAGGCAAGCGATATAATGTATATATTGTTTAACAATTATATGTAACAATATATTGTGCATATATATACAAATTATGTCTTGAAACGATACCGTGTGTTTGTAGAAAATATACTTACATAATATTTCAGTGCTTCAGCCCAACCTTCAGAGCTACACAGCAGATAACAGGTTCTGTCTGGCAGACAAACATACGGCTGGTCCATATATACCACGCATTTCTGTTTAGTTTGGTCAAGGCCAAATTCAAAACACGGTCTTGATAAAAGATATAAGTTACTGCTCACATAGATTGTGGACATGAATTATTCATGATGTAGATTACAAGTTTCAATGTCAGATAATTAATGTCAGTCTGTCAAGGAATCACTCCAAGGAATGTTCCATTTAGCAATAATAATTGACAAACGTTTCAACAAACGTTTCCGTGTTTTTCTTGTAACAAGTTGACCTGCCTTTGCGAGTGTTTGAGACGGGTTTGAGACTGCAATGATAAATAAACACATGCTTTTGATTTAGTCGGAGTGGTACAAACGCACAGACCTATAAACAAGGATTGGAGTTGTCGTTTTCGTTAATTACGCACGTTTTGTTTGGGACAGATCGACAGATCCACGAGTCGAGTCGCGAGTCGTTTGACATACAAACATGAAAATTATGCAAATGAGCTCGGTATCTTATCATGAAAATCGGTATTCAGACACCTGAGCCTCCCAGCTGTCAAGTCACGTGTTCATATAATATTTCGGTTTGATTACAGCAACAATCTTTGTATACAATAAATGTATAGATATGTGAAAGAATTTGTAGAGAATTCCTACACGCCCGTCTGCCTGTGACGACAGTGTTTTCAAAGCTGGTGCGGAGAGGGTTGCAATCCCTGATGGTACTCAACCCTTAGACTAAGGCTTAGTCTCTGAATATATATAATTTTGATAGTAACAAACAAGCTCCATTTATATTGAAAAGGAGCCCTAGGGAGACCAGAGATTCAGAACCTGAGGGAATCTAGACTTGCTTTATTTATGGCTTTAGCACTGCAGAGAGGGCTTGGCAGTAGGGAAATTAATGTGGTTCAGGGACTGTGAGACAGACTACTCAACCCTCTAAAGGTACTAATTTACTGAGGAAGTGTAAAGTTGTGTATAGTGTGCCCATACAATGGATGTGTTATGATCCGAATCAGTTATAACAATGCTCGTCATAGCGACGTCCTCTCTAGATAGGTATCATTAAATCTATATGATTGTTTCTTTGTTCTTTACGCTGCATTCAGCTATATTCAAGCTACATGGCGGCGGTCTGTAAAAAATCGAGTCTGGACCAGACATACCAGTGATCAACATCATGAGCATCGATCTACGCAATTGGGATACGATGACATGTGTCAACCAAGTCAGCGAGCCTGACCACCTGATCCTGTTAGTCGCCTCTTGCGACAAGCATGGGTTGCTGAAGACCGATTCTAATCCGGATCATTTTTAATTTGTACCAATATAAGTTTTAAAATGATGTAATTCTAGTATTTATTACAGAATAAAATAGGGGCGGTGAGGTAGCCTAATGGTTAAAGCGGCTGCTGTCATGCCGATGGCCCGGGTTCGATTTCCCGCATTGGTACAATGTGTGAAGCCCATTTTTGGTGTCCCCCGCCGTGATATTGCTGGAATATTGCTGAAACTCGCTACAGAGTAAAATAACAGCTTCCAAGTGATGTACTTGTTTTTCTAAGTACAACTTATCGTTGATTTATATTATTAATGCTAGCAAAGGGAGACAACCCACTGGTGTAACGTGAAGGTCTCCGCTCAGTTGCTCTCTGTATGTTGTTATATATCCTACAGTTTCGGCTACATATGACATCGTACAGCGTTACCGCCTGTGGAACTATATGTTAGATTGGATAAGTTTCATGAGAGAACAGGAAGTTCCAGATTGCAGGATAATCCAGATAATAGGGTGTCTACACAAGGTACGGGGGTAAAAGGTTTGCGAAAACAATATGATCTCCAGATCATAGAATGTTCCAGATAGCCGGGTGTTACGTATATCAGGGTGTTCCAGAAGAATGGCTCTTCAGAGAGCAAGGTGTAACAGAAATTTGGTCAAGATAAAAAGGTGTCCAAACAGCGCTGCGTTCCAGATACAAAGGTGTACCGATTACAATGTGTCCCCGACACCAACATATAAGTCAGTGGACATAATGGATGTTGTGAAAAATAAACTGAGCCCTTTCTTTAAAAACTATGTTAGGTCCCCTGTAGACTAACAACTAGTCTCTGAAATGAACATATTTTACTGAAAATTTTCATAGTAAAAAAATATATAATATAATGAAAAGGAGCCCTAAATCTAGACTTGCCACATTTTCTAGACTTGCGTGGGCTTTCTTGGATATATTTGCTTCAGGGTCTGTACGAGAGACTAGGTCCCCTGTTACAAGCACACACTTGTTTCCATGTAAACAACTGTTGGGTAAGTCATGTCAAAGGTTGAGTGAGTTTAGTTCTACGCCGCTTTTAGCAACATTCCAGCAATATCACGGCGGGGGACTCCAGAAATGGGCTTCATACATTGTGCCCATGGTGGGGAATCGAACCCGGGTCTTCGGCGTGACGAGCGAACGCCTTAACCACGAGGCTACCCCGCCGCTCCTTGTTAAAGGTTGAACTGTCTATCTGACAGAGAAAACTTACCAAAATCAAATTCCTTGTCTACGTTTTTAGCTTTGGTTTCTTTACATGTTGCAATAGCCTTGTAGTGCCACTAATTATATATTTGAGAGCGAAATTAATCATTTCATCATTCGTTCATTGTTTGCGAAATTTCGGTTTTTTCTCATTACTTCGAATATATTTTCGTAATTTTAAATTTGTCATCGTATCCCAGTTGCATAGCTTGATGCTCATGCTATTGATTCACAAGATTGACTGATCCAGACTCGATTATTTACAGACTGCCGACATATAGCTGGAATATTGTTGAGTGTGGCGTTAAACAACAAACAAACAAACAAACTTCCGTGTTTTCAATTCTGTCCATTCCTTCTCACTCACGTCAAATATATATTTCAAAGGGTTCTTCTTCTTTTCACCGGTTCTTCCTCCAGATTAACAGTATTGTCCAACGTCAACACAATCCGTCGATCAGTTCCTGGTGGCCCATCGCAGTATGTCAACTTACAGTAGTACAAACGGATAGATAAAGGGTTGGAGTGTTGTGTGTCGGAGCCGGGTTTCCAACCAGTGATTATCTCTGCCCCCGGGGACATTTGACACCCCTGCTGTCACACACAGATCTCACCCACACGTTTAAACACTGCAGCGTTCTGGTGGGACCAGCGCCCACCTCCGATCACTACACGTGTTTCGCCGTCGCGAGGAGTTAACAACGGTGTCAACATTAGGGCGGTCTCTTTTATCTTTGAGTGAGTTTGGTTTTACGCCTCTTTCAGCAATATTCCAGCAATATCACGACGGGGGAACCCAGAAATGGGCTTCACACATTGTACCCATGTGGGGAATCGAACCCTGGTCTTCAGCGTGACGAGCGAACGCTTTAACCATTAGGCTACCCCACCGCCCCCAAAGGTATTGACATTATTTTGGCTGTCGCTTTTATGTTTGAGGGTGAGTGAGTTATGTTTGACGCCGCTATTAGCAATATTCCAGCAATATCACAGCAGGGGGAACACCAGAAATGGCCTTCACATATTGTACCCATGTGCTGAATCGAACCCGGGCCTTCGGCGTGACAAGCGAACGCTTTAGCCGCTGGGCTACCTCACCGCCCCCAGTATGTGGAATGAAAGACCAACATGGCACATAACATCAAAACCATTCTGGCTTTTCAAACTGAACAGTTTCTTTTTCTTAGGTACAACTACATTTTTGTTTGTTCGTTTTTTAAATGCCCCATGCAGCAATATATGAGCTACACGACGTCGGTGTGTTATTAACGAGTCTGGACAGGACAATCGAGTGATTGAAGTCATGAGCATCGAAATACGTAACTGGGATGTGGTGGGACGTGTCAACTAAGTCTGTGAGTCTAACCACCCGATCCCCTTTGTAGCCCTTTACAAGTACAGGTTGTTGAAGATTCTACACCGCATCTTCGCGGGTCTTTGATAACAAGACAATAATTGAAGTTCACATGCCTAATATATGCTTCTTTCTTCGGAATTACTTTTATGTCTCGCCGACTGTTTTGGATTGTGCCAGGTAAAATGTTGTTTTCTCCGCTCTGTGTAAACCATACCTCATTTGTAAGAATAGCGAAACCACGTTAATATAGACGGCACCGTTCTAAGTGTTTGTCCGTTTTAAAACATTTGCTGGATTAACGAGTTTGATTATATCGCCGTTCCTAACAGGAATAACAGGATTTTAACTGTATATTAATTATGTAACCGCTAAGTAAGCAACACTGAAATGTGCTAGCGTAGGCCAAAAATTGAACTTCTCACCTTCTCTCAGTCATATCAACCATAGCCATGTTGTAACATTTTAGTAGATCATGTCAAAGATCTGTATTACTTTCACTTTGTTGAACGCAAACAATTCTATGTGTCGGATATGACATTAATACCCGTATTGACCTTACACGTACAACCGCTTGTCCGGAGCCGGTCACCTGAGGGATTTGCTTAGGGTCACCTACAATATATGGGTTAAGAAGATGATTATTGCATGAAGACCTCGGTCCCATGTACATCAACAAAATAAAATATAACAGGAAAACAAAGGAATGATAATGATGTGTTCTTCTAGCGCTACATCCACACACCAAGTACGTGCTCAAAGCGCATACAACTTAAAGATCATAGTGAGTGAGTGAGTGAGTTTAGTTTTACGCCGCACTCAGCAATATTCCAGCTATATGGCGGCGGTCTGTAAATAATCGAGTCTGAACCAGACAATCAAGTACATGACATCATGAGCATTGATCTACGCAACTGGGATACCGATGACATGTGTCAACCAAGTCAGCGAGCCTGACCACCGATCCCGTTAGTCGCCTCTTACGACAAGCATGGGTTACTGAAGATCAATTCTAACCCGGACCTTCACGGGTCCAAAGATCATAAGATGGTCTGAACAAATAGGTCTTGAGCTGAGTTCTGAATGAATCAAATGATGGGGCATGACTTAAGTTAGAGGGCAGTTCTTTCTACAATTTTGCTGACAGGACAGGGAAGGATTTTCCGCCAAAAGTTGCTAACTTGAAATTTGGAACTATAAGACGACACTGGGGTTATGAGCAAAGTGATGTAGCTGGTTTGTAGGGCTGTAACGATGCATCGAATTATCGATGGATTGCAATTGTTGAGTCTCCGATAGCAATTAATCGATGGTAGAAACGAAAAACTGTCGATGCATCGAAAGTATATGATCTTCGACAGTTTAGTAATTGACTTCCATGGATAAATAGGGATGGCAATTTTCCGCTAATCCGCGTATTTCCGCGGATTTTACTTCAAATTGTTCAATTGTGAATCGTCTAAATCCATTGAGAAACCCTCAACTCGATGACACAATATTAAGTTTTCAGCTGAAAATAGATTTTCCTGTTGCCATCCCTGATAAATGGAATAAAACATGTTTTGTATTTTGTTATTGTTTGGGTGCGGACTTGCAGCTTCACTGAGTTTAACTGTTTTAACTGTTTACTTGATCTTGTTTCTTGTCAGTTATTAAAAGAGACTGAAACTATTTCAACTTGTTTTTATTTCATATAAACTATACAGTCATTTGGGAAATGATTTCAAATTAGACAGTTCAAGGAGAAAAAAATATTGCAATAGTATTACAATAGTTGGAGGCTTGGCCATCGCAATGGACTATGGCTTTCGCAATAGTATTGAGTGAGTGTGGTTTTACGCCGCTTTTAGCAATATTATGGCAATATCACGGCAATAGTATGTTGCAGAAATGGGCTTCACACATTGTGCCCATGTGGGGAATCGAACCCTGGTCTTCGGCGTGACGAGCGAACGCTTTAACCACTAGACTACCCCACCGCCCCAGTATGTTGCAATAGACTATCGCTATCGCAATAGTTGTTTCCCCTTCAATAGTCACCCCTACTGGTGTGTAGTGTTGGAGCAGACCGGGCAGGTATGATTGAGCTTGACCATGGTGTAACTTGTACACCAGACACAGAGCTATAAACTGAATCCTTGCTTCTACTGTGAGCTAGTGCAAGGACACCAACACAGGGGTGATGTGATCAAATCTGGATGTCTTCGATATGATCTTGGCTGAGACATTTTAAATTTTCTGGAGCTTTCGAAGTGATAATTTGGACATACCCAAGAGCTTGCTGTTTCCGTAGTCCAGTCTAGACAGCACCAGAGATTGTACCAGCCCCAGTCTGTCAGACAGACCCTGAACCAAAAATACCCATCGCAGCCCATGCAAGTCTAGAATGTGTGGCAAGTCATAAAATGAAGAAAGTCCCTGGTCTCCATTTTTATTGTATTATATTTTATGCCTCACTTACAACAATAAGTTGTGAACTCATTATATGTGTAAGAACAGTATCAGATAATTTGTTTATTTACAATTGCAACATACATGTTTACTAAAACAACGTAGCATTTTCTTTATATTGAGTCTTGACTTATCGGGACGTAAGTTACATGATGACAGATGTGCTGCAGCCATTTTTAACAATATTCAATCAATATCACGGAGTCTTGCTACACCCATCCGAGCCAGTTACTTGCTACACCCATTGGGAAATCGAACCCGGGCCTTCGGCGTGAAGAGCAAACGCTTTAACCACTATGCTACCCCACCGCCCCTACGGCGTGACGAGCGAACGCTTTCATCACTAGGCTACCGCTCCAACTGTAGGTAACGTGGACACATATAATGACGATCAAATAATGGAGACATAATTTAAAACATTAGCATGTTCAAAAAGTCATTATAGACGGAGTACAACAGATCTATCCATTCCACCGTCGCAGGCAGCGAAAAACAAGTGTCTTAAAGCTTTGATTTTAAACGCAACGAGGCCCATAGCTTTTAATGACCTTACGGGTCGTAGCTATAGGAGCACCCCTTAGATAATCCACGTGATTATTCCTCAAATACCCATAATCCTTTGTTGCCCCGAACCGGCTTTAGGATTTGCTAGATTGTAGCATTATTGTTTATAATGTGTGTATGATTGTGAAGTACGTGAGCTCTGTGAGCTACGTTACGGGTGAGAGGCCGCGGCTTAGTGAGCACTCACACCGAACCAGATCTATTAACACGATCTGATCTCCATACTCGGGATCGAACCATAAATCGCACTGCTAGGGAGCTCTCAGTCGCTCGTGGCAACGGGTCGAGATCTACCTGGTAGCGAAACAATACCGACACTCTAGTCTGAACTACCGTTAGGACATAACGGGGAATAGGAAACGTAGCGGGTTTGCACTTTCTACAATGTGAATTCACTAACTGTAGTTGAAAGTTTGGAATTAGACAGCCTTGATCACTTTCACCTTCCAGTGAGATTTTTAAAGATGGCGGAACTTGATGTCGATAAATTTCCTGCCGGAAACTGGATTGCTCATCATTTACGACTTGTGAATGATGACAGCAAGAAATTGTTTCCTTCCACGGCGGGATCTAAGAGGTCGTACAGAAAATATGATTCTCTTTATATGGTGGACTTTGAGGACTTTCCGGACGGCGCGTTGACCACTCGCATGATGGACAAACTCAATGTAGGTATTTGCTACGGTAGACCACATATGCAGTCAAATCGTCTTAAGTCTTTATACTTCAAAATGCATGAGGTGTGTATGTTTTGATTTTGACATGTTTTATTGACACTATTGAAATATATGCGTACAAACATGTGAATATGAATATGTATGGCTGTATCTCTTAATGAAGTGACACGTCGACAAACTCAATGTAGGTATTTGCTACGGTAGACCCCATATGCAGCCAAGTCGTCTTTAAGTCTTTATGCTTCAAAATGCATGGAGTGTGTATGTTTTGATTTTGACATGATCTATTGATAATGGTAAAAATATATGCGTACAAACATGTGAATATGAATATGCACATGGTTGTATCTCGAATCAATTACAATGTCGAACCGACTTGACATACTGTATTTAGGAAGTTAAACCAATATATTTTAATATGAACAAGGCCATTTTGATATACCCAATGTAAACTTGCGATCAAAGAAAGTATACACATGTGTTTAAAATTGGCTTAAAGGAAATATACAAGAAATTGTTATTCGATGGTGACGAATATGACACGTGAGGCCCTGGGGATATAACATTATATCAAAGAGTATCACACAATTCAGACTAGAAACAATTGGATAACGTTTGCAATGTTTGGCCACATCCAATTGTCAAATCCAAGTGTATACTGTCCAGCGGTTTATATCTACTTTTCAACCAATAGGTTTTTTAAAACGTTTATAATTTTGGTGTCAAATCCCAATTTTGTTTGGTGGCTTTTCTTTTGTCTGGCACTTTAAATGTTTTAAGTTTGAGTTAAAAACTTTATATTCATTTTCAGATTACCATTGTCGTTTCTGTCCTCCCAATAAATACAAGAATTTTTATGACGTATGCAGTATCTAAAGAAAGAACAATATTCATGTTATGCATGTGTGTAAAAAATACATATACTTCACAATTAAAACCGGTTGTAGGGAACTGCTCGGAATCTCTGCTCGCTGTACCGAAGGCTTCTCTTCAGAGAGTTACCCGTGAAGATCCCGGGTTAGAATTGATCTTCAGTAACCCATGCTTGTCGTAGGAGGCGACTAACGGGATCGGGTGGTCAGGCTCGCTGACTTGGTTGACACGTGTCATCATATCCCAATTACATAGATCGATGCTCATGATGTTGATCACTGGATTGTCTGGTCCGGACTCGATTGTATACAGACCGCCGCCATATAGCCGTAATACTGCTGAGTGCGGCGTAAAACTAAACTCACTCACTCACTCACTCACTCACTCTTCAGAGAGTAATAATCGTTACAACTGGTCTTATATTAGCTGATATGTCGCTATGTATGCCTTCGTTGAAGCACTGCTTAAACCCAACATTCATTTAACCATTTTTCGCCAGTCTATTTACTATGGAATCTATTTACTACATTGCTCCTAGTTTCATACAAGATTTCGCTATATCGCCTTCTTTGCCATGTCCGACACGTCGGTTTCCACTTTTCCATATTTCGTTATTCCGCTTTGTCTTAGACGTTCTTAATTGATCCGAGTTAGTTTTAAAAGAAAATTTGCTATATTCATCTTTGTTATATACTGAGAGCTTTTAAATCACCTCTAGAACCGACGTAGGGTTGCCGAATTTATAAAACATGACCCAGCAAGCTATGCGTGTAGAACTCGTCTCTGGCGAGATTATACGAGGGTGTAAATGGCAGTTATGTTATAATGACATATCCTCCTGATACATAAAACCAGTTTGTCTGTACTTGTGTGTAACAAGGATATATGAGATACAATCTAGTAATCCTCCATATGTTTTAAATCGTGACAAATAATCTCTTGAACATGTAATCTCTGTATCGGCCGTACAAACATGCAATGGCGCGTGTCCATCTTTATTGAGCCACGTGATAAGCGGCATAATGGTAATTTACTTGTTATTGTTCGACATGGCCGAATAACCATCATAGAAAACACACGCGCGCGCGCGCACACACACACACATACATACATATTCTAGTGGTGAAGGGGCGGTGGGGTAGCCTAGTGGTTAAAGCGTTCGCTCGTCACGCCGAAGGCCCGGGTTCGATTCCCCACATGGGTACAATGTGTGAAGCCCATTTCTGGTGTCCCCCGCCGTGATATTGCTGGAATATTGCTAAAAGTGGCGTAAAACCCAACTCACTCACTCACTCTAGTGGTGAAAATGTTCGTTCGTCATGCCGAAGGCCCAAGTTGGAATCCCAGTACGGGTACACATACTGAAGCCCATCTGCTGAAATTTGATATAATGCGACCTAAAACCATACTCACACACTAATGTCTCACTTAATGATCAGTTTCCATGACATTCGGTTCAAAGAATATATTTACAAAATATGCAATTCAATTTCAACGGCATATATTATATGAAAGGACGAGATATCGCGATCCTCTTCCGTGTACACATGCAGGTATCGGGCCCCGATATAATCAAAGGCATAATCATGTTTTAGGTGCCGAGGTAGGGACGGTGTTTCGAACTTCAAGATAATATCTAATCATGACTAAAGATTAAGATTTTTGACCACACGTTTGTACAGTTCCTAACTGAACTGCCAGGCAAAAAACATATACGCCATTTTGTTGGCTAAACATTAAACGAAGGAAAATGGTCATTTGAGCGTGAAATATTTCGTCAACAAACGTTTTGATGCCTTTTATAATTGTTTTTATTAAATTCAATTTCCAGATACTTTTTTTGAAAGGCAGCGCCAAAGTCTGAGTCCAAAACGTACATGTTTAGATATTACAGATAGACTTTGAATTCCCGAAAACGTTCAAACCTGACTATTAGCTGACTACCTGATCACATTAATTGGGTCGTTATGTTTACGACGGAATCCAAGAAGAATTTGTTGTCTTGTGAAATTTAAATTTGAATCCAGTTTATCATTTAGCCAATCTTGGAGTTTCTGCCACATATGGGTAACCTTACTACAATCATAAAAGAGGTGGGGTCTTGTTTCTATAGCATTTGAACAATGACTACATTGGTTATGGTCAATAATAATAATATTAAATACTAATGAATGTGCATTTGTAATGCACCTTTTCCATGTACAAGGCACGTGCTCAAAGCTCTGACATGTTACAAGTATATATATACATATGTACAGGGAGGGAAATATAGTTAGTTATCATGAGAGGAGAACGGGAGGGTCTTCAGCAAGCGTTTGAATGGGGTAATATGGCATATAGCAGAAATGTGTTGGTTTGTTTTTCAAATGTGGTAATATGGCAAACCATTATACCGATATTGCCAGCCATTTTGATCATTTTATATGAACACTGATTAAGATCTGATGCATATACAGCGGCCATGTCGTGTAGGGGCTAAGGCTCCGGTCTCACATTTTCGGGAGTCGAACTCATGGAGTATATCGACATTGATTACGACATGCGATACAGCAATCAGCAAGTTAAGTTTCTATAGAGTGTCCGTTGTTCACAACCTTACACTGCATGGCTAGCCTGGTTTGTATTGGGATCGACAATAGTGAGATAAAGCCGGTGTATATCTGTCGATCAGCGTTAGACAAACTGTCGTGACATAGTGTGTAGAACCAGTCTGATTCATGCAAAGTGACGTAAGCGAGTTTGGTTTTACGCCGCATTTAGCAATATTCCATCAGTACAGCAGTATAACGGCGGGGGACACCAGAACCCATATTGTACCCGTGTGGGGAATCAAACCCGGGTCTTCGGTGTGACGAGCGAACGCTTTAACCACTAGGCTACCCTATCGTCCCTCATGCTGCTAAGACAGTGGACAAAGCTTAGTGGATGGTACGGCTTATTATGATTGGGACAACACACGCACACACGTGGTGGGACGGTACAGGCTAAAGGGCAAAACAAAGACAAAATGGTGATGTATCATATTGGTATCCTGGGAAGCACACACACACGGTAACCTACGCTTTGTAAACGCACGCACACAAGACACGCAGGCACACGCGCACATTCACAAGCACGCATCGATCAAAGGACGCGATATAATAAAGTCTGAAATTTCAAACACCTGTTTGGATGCATATAGACATTGAGAATACGTGTACAATAGCATTGCAAACTATTTTTAGACAATGATTCGCGTATAGTTTTATGTGAGTGAGTCACTGCGGGCCATATCCGATTGATCACTACCCTCATATACCGTGCATAAAGCGTATTGATTCGATTGGTTTTTCATGACGTTGGGTAGATAACCGCTGACACTTCAGTTCAAATCTTTTATCTCTCAACCTATAGCAGCCTGATGAGGTACATGCACACGCAAGACGTTCATAGGATCAGTGAGTGACTTTCGTTTTACGCCGCCTTTAGCAATATTCCAGCAATATCACAGCGGGGGACATCAGAAATGGGCTTTACACTTTGTACCCATGTGGGGAATCGAACCCGGGTCTTCAGCGTGACGAGCGAACGCTAACCACTAGGCTACCCCACCGCCCCCGACGTTCATCGGAGACACGGTAGTAACATCGTAGTATCAGCCTCTTCGGTTGGTGAGTGAGTTGAGAAGGTCTCTTTGAACAGTATTCCGTTACATCATACGGGTCTGTTACACGTGGGAGGGAAACCCGCAGTGATCCAGATCTTAGACCTACACCGTTTCGTTGAAACCCAAGAGCTTAGGGTGCTGATAAACCCAGAAATCTAATCCGATAGGAACTGAGGTTCAGTTCCACAGATATAGGGTTCTGACGCAACTTATGGACTTTACTTTACACGATGACTTTGGCACAACGGACGTTTAGAGTTAGTGAGTATGATTTTACGCCGCTTTTAGCAATATTCCAGCAATATCACGGCGGGGGACACCAGAAATGGGCTTCACACATTGTACCCATTTGGGGAATCGAACCCGGGTCTTCAGCGTGACGAGCGGACGCTTTAACCGCTAGGCTACCTCACCGTCCCCGGACGTTTGGAACCTGTGTTTCTCCCGTGGCATCAAATTAAGTGCCGACATACAAACAAGTGCTTCCTTTCATTTTTAAAGCAAACTTACTAATATATACGATGGAATTAAATACATTGTATCTCTTAAAATATGCTTGATCCATATTGATAGACCAACATAAAACATTTTACGTCAAAACTAAAGACAAGAAAACTAATTGAATGTGTAGACAATCTTTTACTTCCCCTTGACTTACTCATATAGTCTCCTGGATTTTTCTCAAATATTACACACTGACCCCGAAGATCGGGGTTAAAGCTGTTATTTAGCAGCCCATGGTTGTAAGAGGCGATTAACGGGATCGGGTGGTCAGGCTCGCTGACTGACTGACACATGGCATTATATCCCAGTTGCGTAGATCGATGCTCATTATGTCATTTACTTGTTGTCTGGTCCAGAGTCGATTATTTACAGACCGCCGCCATATAACAGAATATTTAACATATACATGTATATAGGTTTCGTAGGCATACCAACACAGACACAGACAACACGGTGACTGAAACAACCCTGAAATATGCTAACTTAAAAACAATGATTGACATGAACGTCCGCAATGATGATAAATTATTATCAAACTGCTGGGAAGAGTAACAGTTTGACTTCACAACCAGACTGCACATGTGATCGGTTGTATCCAGTTTGCGAAATAGTATGCCCGGTAGGCCCGTGGCTAGTAAAATGCAGCCGGACCAGTAAATCTCCACAGTTTGGCCCGTCTCGCTAGCGAATTTTCATGGGGTCATTTTGTAAATATATCACTCGCTCCGACTTGTTAAGTTATAATACACTTTTAAATCATGCAAGATTATGGCCTTATAAAATGTTCATCATATTAGCAGCTTAATGGTGGAATCCATGTCATGCCGACAATATCTTATTCTCATCTATTTTTGCAATCTTTTACTTAGTTTCTACATTCAAATTTCGGGCTAGTGAATTATTTTGTGGGCTGGTAACTTGAGGCATAGCTAGCCAGACTGGATAGCAAAATATGGGAACTATATCGCACACTGGTTGTATCAACCGTCCGGGCCTTGTGGGCGTCTGCCATGATGTGGAAAAGATTACTACCCGGGTGGCTGTCAGATATCATTTATCTTACAACCAGCTCCAAGATAAATTTCATGACAGACAGGTGTGCTGTGATCTGTTTCTTACACTCCTAAAATAGAACCAGATTATAATCGATTCGATGTATATCTGTCTGTTGTTTCAGGCGCATTAATACATAACACAACGGTCACAAGTGATTTCATCCGATTTACTGCTCACTACTTATACCTTGTGTGACGCTCCGCAAAACGTGTAACTTATATCCTTGGATTGTCAAGGCACTGCAAACTAGATTGAATAAAAAACCAACAGTTTAGACTTAGGTGAATTCGACCGCACCTTTACCTTCTGGATAGGCGAGGTTTCAGTGTATAAAGGGTACATATTTTCTAGGTTCTGAGTGAGTTTAGTTTTACGCCGCACTCAGCAATATTCCAGCTATATGGCGGGGGCCTGTAAATAATCGAGTCTGGACCAGACAATCCAGGGATCAACAGCATGGACATCGATCAACGCAATTGGGATACGATGACATGTGTCAACCCAGTCAGTGAGCCTGACCACCCGATCCCGTTAGTCGCCTCTTCTGACAAGCATGGGTTACTGAAGATCAATTCTAACCCAGATCTTCTAGGTTCTCTATTACCTTTGAATATACAGTAAACAGCAAATTATTGCATGAATTACAAACAAACTATATGTTACTTCAAAAATACATATCATTTGAATTGGGCACGGGTCAGCACAGAATTTCATCTTAAATCACAATTCAATCTATTTTCAAGTGATTTTTGTCATTTCTTTATTGTTGTTGAACTCCAAACTCATCAGGGTTGTAGATGTTCTAGTAATTGTGTGAATGGAAGGCGACAGTGTGAACGGTTAATGGGTGGATACATTGTGGTGGAGCGGATTGGGTGAATTATTATAATACCCATCAAAAGTTTAGACTCACTCGTGTAAATGTAGCCACTTACCTCAGTCAACTGTTCTAAACTAGATTGCAAAATATTCCATACTGTTTAAAAGTACTGTTTACACATGAACTGATGTATTGTAAAACAAATTCGTAACGTTGAAAAAATTATTGTCATGAGTTCAATAAATGATGAAACTCAGTGAAAATTGGCAAATTCTAGCAAAACTTTACACCAAAACGCCTCTGTTCACATGCGCGATATTTCCACATGCTTTTCAGCAAATTGATGCACGATCCACGTGCAATTCGCCTGCATAAGGTTTGCAGTTGGTTCCCCCAAGTTAGTGGAGAAATTCATCTTCGATGTAACCACAAATATATACATAACATAAAGTGGATGCTTTAATTGAGTCTAAACTTTTGATGGGTAGTATACATCGGACGAGATGAGTGTCTATTCACACTGTCGTTAAGTGTAGCCATTGATTGAAGCGTACGTACAATAATATTTTCGTACAAAAGTTTCAGCATTTTTCAGTGTTTGCATCGCTTTACAGACTTGGCTTTGAGCAAGTGAATGAGATTGTACGCTGCTTTTAGCAATATTCCAACAATAATACCAGAAATGGGCTTCACGCAATGTGGGGAATCGAAACCGGGCCTTCGGCATGACGAGCGAACGCTTTAACAACTAGGGAAATCCACTGCCTTACTTGGCTATGAACAGTGCTTCATTTATATCACAAAGTGACGGCTTTGGTGATCTAGTGAGTGAGTTTGGTTTAACGCCGCTTTTAGCAATATTCCAGCAATATCACGGCGGGGGACACCAAAAACGTGCTTCACACATTGTACCCATGTTGGGAATCGAACCCGAGTCTTCGGCGTGACGAGCGAACGCTTTAACCACTAGGCTACCCCACCTCCCCTTTGGTGATCTAGGTCTATGTGTTTAATACGTTAGTTGAAACTAGGGTGTGCCCTGGCCAACCAAGAATATAAACCAGCGCCCTTATTCTCGAAAAGTTCGTAGCCCTTAGAATTCTTAACTTTGATCGTAGCCAATGTGTTAAGAATGGGCTTATGAAGTTCGTAGGGCTACGAACGTTTCGAGAAGAGCTAGCCAGGGCTTAACTGGGATTCGAACCTACGATTATAGGATTCTGGCACAACTGTTCAACACAGCTATGCGCGGCGAATCTGTAGGCTACTAGGCTACTAGGCTGTCGTTGAATGGATCACTGCAGTTTTGAAATGGTAACAAGTCGTTTTGTACACTGACACACCAGGATTTATATAATACCTTAGTCAACTCTGAACTGAACTCCGTTGCAGACTGAACGATGTGTATTTCAATAGTCAGTCCGTACAGATGCTCCCTAAACTGAACGGATATCTTGGTTGAATTGGCTGGCCTGACTGACCGTTTGACCTGGCTGGGCGTTTTCGTGAACCGGGTCTTTGCTCATGTTATCATGAGCGGGTCTTTGTTCATGTTATCAACCTCTGGTTCACCTTTCCTGATAATAAACACTGGCCAAAATAATATTTGAATATTGGTGACTTTGGCGTTAGAGGCCTTCACTCAACAATGCCGTGCTGATCACAATAAAGTGTGTATCCTTATCAGTATCGATGACAGCAAAGAGGAAATTCGGGCCATCCCTGGACCTGTCTTGGACAAAAATCAACCCTCGCTTATATTTTTAATCCTCGAGCTGTACGCATTTTCAGTAATTTTACCCAGTGGTTGTATTACCGTATTTCCTCTATAAAGGTTTGTTTCTTTATTATTTGGTCCGGGTTAGACTTGGCCTTCAGAAACCCATGCTTGTTCTAAGAGGCGACTAACGGGATCGTGTGGTCAGGCTCGCTGGCTTGGTTGACACAAGTCATCGGTTTCCAATTGCGCAGATTGATGCTCATGCTGTTGATCACTGGATTGTCTGGTCCAGACTCGATTATTTACAGACCGCCGCCATATAGCTGGAATATTGCTGAGTGCGGTGTAAAACTAAACTCACTCACTCACTCTTTGTTATTTAATGTCAAAAACAAAACAAGTCTGCGAGAAGCGTAGCAATAGCAGGGGCGGATACAGCTTCTTAAGAAAGGGGGTGGGGTGTGTACAGTTCATTTTTACCCGTTTTCACCAGAGTTTCAATGGTCATTTAATAAACTTTCAGGAAGAACAGGGAGGTATGTTGTTGTTTTGTTTTCAATGAAAAACCCGACAGGAATGATAGAGACAACTATTGTTTTTCCCTGTTACATCTGAATAAGACTGACAAATTGTGTAAAGTGGGTGTTTAGACAATTGCGAAAGGATCAGCCAGCTATAACAGTAAACTGGGGTTAGTTTGACCGGGATTAATGGAGGAAATGATGTATATTTCCACTGCTTCATGAGAAGTCGGTTTTATTTTTCGAAAAATGACATCATAATAATCAGGAACGATAATCCCTTGACCCCTTGAACTATATTACCCATTATCCTCAGAATTATTTTTTATTTGACCTAAAGACCTTTTTATTTGACCTTTGTGCGTTTACTGTAAACTATAAGATATACCTCCATATCATGCTGTATCCCTTTCAGTCTTTTACACTAATGTCATCGAGTCGAAAATACATGACACGTCATTAATGTCAACCTACGTAATGGTTCCGAAACAATACCATAGCCAGTATTAGCCACGAATCGTCATTGATGTCAACCTACTTAATGGTTCCGAAACAATACCATAGCCAGTATTAGCCACGAATCGTCATAAATTGTCAACCTACTTAATGGTTCCGAAACAATACCATAGCCAGTATTAGCCACGAATCGTCATTAATGTCAGTTGACGTAATGGTTCCGAAACAATACCATACCCACGATCCGAAACAATACCATAGCCACGACGAATCGTCATTATTGTCAACTGACGTAATGGTTCCGAAACAATACCATAGCCACGATCCGAAACAATACCATAGCCACGAGACGTCATTATTGTCAACTGACGTAATGGTTCCGAAACACTACCATAGCTGAGAAATCACGGATTGCTATTTCAAAACAATAGCCGTGTCCCCCGATCACAAGGCCTCTCTGTATAACAATAGACGTCAGTGTGTCATGTCAACGTTTCGCTGCCCTTCATAGCCTCGTTCTGGTGTTTGTTTCAGCTGGAAGAGATTCAAAAGAAACGTGAGACGATAGCTGACGTATTATTCAACTCGAACACCAGGGAGCCTGGGCACGTAAGTACACAGGTTAAGTATTGTCTTGATTTGGATAATATACTGACGTAGAAAAGATAGTTCACACCTGGTATTTTTATCGCTTTGTTTTTCCCTCGATTACTGGATGTCAATCTCAACGGCACTTCGTATTATCAATCTCAACTCCCTGGGGATCATACAACTCTTGCAGCCACTAGGCGCAGCAAGTTAATGTGGCTTTCTCATCCTCCCAAGGTACCCATTCACAGCTTTGTGGACTGGGACACATAGTCACAGTACTTTGTCCAAGTTTACTGCACGTTGCTGTACCCGCAACTAGGTGTTTGCGCGCATTCGTGTGGCCACCATCTGGTTATTTACCAACGGATTCGTGGGTTCTTGTACGTGCACAGGGTTGTGTACTGTACACTAGGGGTTGTGACAACACTGAAAGAGTCTGCACACAAAGTTGATTCCAAGGTTTTTACACCCGGTCACGCCGCATTAAACTTTCACTGCAATATATCACTAAATTACGTTCAAATCAGTCCAATCCAGCATACAATTGTGTTTTCAAACCCTCTCTATGAAAACCTGTTTCCCAAACTGCCAAGCCTCGTTCCACCACTTGGAATCAGAATTCAACCACACATATCTGCAGCTAAAATTGATCTCAATATCATAGCACCTTACCGACTCTTCACCACCCTGGCAGATGGTGAAACCACAGGTCGATCTTACCCTCACTAAACTCAAAAAGTCCGAAACAAATCCTTTGGTGTTCCAGCAGGAATACAACCAGTTACGTTCCAAGTATGACACCCATAGATCCATTTTCACAGACGGATCCAAGGATGAGGGCCAAGTTGCCAGTGCTACAGTCATTGGATCCAAGACTGTCTCCTCTAGGATTCCCGACAACAGTTCCATTTTCACTGCCGAGGCCAAAGCTATCTTCTCAGCATTGACCTACATTAAACAGCAGAATCATTCCAAAAACTTCATCAGTTTTACAGATTCATTATCTTGCCTTCAAGCACTTCAAAAAATATAACTTCAAGTCACCCAATCATTCTGGACATTTTAGAACTTTACAACGACCTTTCTACTGGCCAATGTGACATCGTCCTCTGCTGGTTGCCGGGTCACGTCGGCATAGCAGGTAACACAAAAGCCGATGCTGCAGCTAAAGCAGCTCTTGACAAGCCCTTATCTCCACTGCTGATCCCATACAGTGATTTCAAACCCACTATCAAAAGCTATACACGGGACCTCATGCAAAAAAGGTGGGACACTCAAGTAGGAAGAAATAAACTGTATGAATTGAAGCCAACAATTGGTTATACCTACTTGGGTTGTCAGTCAAGACGCGATGAGATAATTTTACGACGATGTCGTATTTGGCCACAGTCGGTTTTACACATGACTATCTGCTGAAGACGGATGGGGATGGACCCCCATGTGTCTCTCTTGCGATGAGGTTTTCACCATCAAGCATATTCTGCTTGACTGTGCGGACTTGTCGTCTGCAAGGGACTCACATTATGATGCAACAAATCTAAAAGATCTGTTTTCCCGTGTGAGCGCTCATCTGATAGTGAACTACCTGAGGGAAGTTGATCTGTATCATAAATTGTAACTGTGTAATGTGACTAACGAATTGCCTGCTTTTAAATTTGGTGCTATGACTTTTTCGGTTTTTAAATGACAATGTAATGAATATATGCTTTTGAAATAAAACTCATTCCGAGTATGTACTTACAATGTTTATTAATGCAAACTTGTTCTCGTCACTATATGGCTGGAACAATGCCGATGTGACGTAAAACCCAACTCAACTCAACTCAACTCAACACACCCGGTCACAGGTGGGCTCGATCCATGCACCTCAAGCTCGCTGGGTCACTAGCCTGGCGCCTTAGACAGCTCGCCCTCCACGCCCCGTTTTGCGATTATTTTTGAAAGAAAACGACGTAAATAGTTTGAACACTTGCATAAATGTTTGTGACTTGTACGTCACAATCAAGACACATTTAAAAATATTTAGGTTGGGTTCTTTTTATTGAAAATACTCCCCAAACACCGGGTGTTTACTTCCTTTTGTACGTCAGTTGACCTTCCTAACAATTCTACACAAGGGTGCAATATGTGAAATACATGTATCGCGTACATTCACATATACAATATTGCTCTAATATTACCCACATACGTATGGAGTTTATATTATATCTGCGCATTGAAGGATGATCTAGCTAGTTTGAGTGGTAAATGTTACTAGATTTACATCAGAAGGGGTTAATGAGAGATAACCACTTCTAAACTCATCACTGAACTGAATACGTGCACAAGAAGTGTTCGCTTAAAAACGCGTCTTGGTCACGATTGAAAGCATATAAAATTAAAAAAACAGAATAGGTTTACCCCCAATTAATTATTTGATTTTCATCGGGGTGCCCTAAGTGTCTCCTCATATCAAAGAGTGAGTGAGCGAGTTTTCCACTATTCCAGTTATGTCGCGACGAGTCAGATTGATGTGGGAGACAAGCCCGAAGTAAGAAAAGGGTATGTCTCAAAGAAATTAAACGAAGTTACACGTCCTGACTCCTTAATAACTATCCATGCCCGATTTCCTTGGTATCCTAACTCCATGGACCCATTGACTATCATGGCTTCCACGGGGAAGTGACGTCACTATCTGTATCTCTCTTATCTGTTATGTCCTACAGAATTTCTGTCACAATTTTCGTTTACTGGTATTCTACCTAGTGTTCAGTGGTTTCTCCTTTTTTAATCTTGATCATTTCCACTCTGTGGAATTAGATATGACACAAATAATCTATAAAAAGTATGGCAAATCTAACGTAACCCATTGAGGCAGTAATTGATCGTCACGATTACTGAAGTAATGATAACAATAGTACTGAGGATGAGGATGATGATGATGTTTGTAATGAAGATTGCGGTAACCTTGGAAACGTTTACACTGGTTATATAAGAATGAGTGAGTAAGGTTTTACGCCGCTTTTAGCAATATTATAGCAATACCACGACCCTTGACGCCAAAATGGGCTTCCCACTTTGTAGCCATATGTGGAGAACTGAACCTGGGTCTTCGGTGTGACGATCGAACGCTTTGATCACTGGGCTACTCCACCGCCCCATGTTATGTGAGAACAACGTTACATTTATAAACACTGCTTATACATGATAAAAATAATTAAATTTTCAATATTTGTTCAGGGGCGATACAGCTTTTTGAGAAAGAGGAGGGTACTCACTCTTGAGAAAGTGGGGGTGCACACTTCATTTTCTCGAGAGTTTCAATGGTCATTTAATAAACTTTCAGTAAACATAAATGTTCCGTAAAGTTCAATTCAGGAACACCCACATCAGCTGCACTGAGATTTGTGATACTGGAACACCCCAGTGTTGTAGCGTAGGGCAATTGATTTAAATGATTGTCATATCTTTGATTATTTTTCCATCGACAAAACGCATTCGATATAAACCCTCCTAAACTCTTGACGTCTCAGTGTTAGACTGGCATGTTATAGGCCCAGATTAATATAGAACATATTGACAATACACTTAGCAAATCAAAAATCGGTTTTGTTTATTCGACGGAGTGGTATTACCTTGTGCTATGTCAAGGCTCGTCAGGCAACCTACCCCGCTATAACACCCCTACCCGTAAATGGTGTCCTTGTCAAAATAATGACAATCCTATTCTCAAACACACTTCTACAAGATACAATACTTAGTCATATATACTCTCCTACATAAAATACCATGCAAGTCAAACACAAATAGTTTCGCTTTATAACGAGGTAGTAATCAACCCTCACGGACGTCATTGTTTTCATATTACGCGCCTGCGCAAAACATCTTGGTAACGCAATTATTGCAAAGCAGACGACAAGATTCGAAACTGGATGGACGGCAGCACACATCTGCAATATTTCATAAAAGTTTGGAGAAAACACCTTTTATAATCTGAAAGAAGGCATCAAGAAAACACAAAGGTATGTGAGTATCGTGGCGTGGGGAATCAACGAAGATTAGACAAGGTAATTTCTGTCAGTTCAAATAAGGGTCGCAGGTGTTAGGTTACAAGTTTATGTGAATCCATGTTGCTAGCCTCATGCATGGACACGACAGATCACTTACATGATAGGTCGCACGTCAAAATGTGTCTTCTTGACGAATTCATCTTGAAAAAAGCCATAGATAACATTATGATTATATATGGTTAGAAAACATCGTTCGCGCGTTTGTGAAAAATATTTCTCATTCTGTGCTTCGGATCGTCATAATCTGTAGAACCTGTAGAATAAGGGAGTGGTATAGAATTAGCAGAATGGAATATGTCATCTGAACCGAAGACATCTTTACATGTGCAATATGTAAGTGACATTTAAAGCTGTATCGGTGAAGGTATAAATATGGATTTGTAAATCTATATTCTGTCTTTGCGAAATTTGGTACAGATGTTAGTACTTTGTAAACAACTGCTGTGAACAAGATTATATAGCCACTTTATTTGTAAACAGGGGCGGTGGGGTAGTCAAGTGGTTAAAGCGTCCGCTCGTCACGCTGAAGACCCGGGTTCGATTCCCAACATGGGTACAATGTGTGAAGCCCATTTCTGGTGTCTTCCGCCGTGATTTTGCTGGAATATTGCTAAAAGCGGCGTAAAACGATACTCACTTACTCGCTCATAACTCACGTGCCTGTCATATTTATAACAACAACTTGAAGAGTATATTTTGGGACCATTCATTACACTGTGGATATTACCATAGCTCATAGTTAGTTTAACTAAAGTTAAAGCTATCAGTCGGCTGAAAGCTGAAAATGCATTTTGTAATCATTCATATGTGTGTCATAATAGGCTTGCTGTGATAATCAAATTTAACTGAAATATAAATATTTAACTCCTACTGTCGTTTTAAGGGTACATTTGGATAGAATATATCCACAATTGTAATATGATTGGTATTCTGTTGGTATTCGTTCAGTTATACCCTTTGTTATATAGCCTCAGTAGCAAGTCATGTACTTATAACATATACGGTGTTTATATGGAAATGAAACAATACACAGAATCTATTTATGTTTATGGAGACACAACTAGCTTTGCATCTAGTCTACCCCATAGTAGGGTATTAGGGCATGTTTGTAATCTAATCTGTCGATGGGACATTGACAATTCCCTGTCACGACCCAGCTTGGGGTATTGATCCGGAGAGGTTGTTCCAAGTTATGGCAGTGTCAAGAGCTTGTTAAACAGTCCTCTACTCACCCACGATAAACCCGCACCAACACCGAACACAGGGGTACTCCTTACAGCGCACAGGTGAACACCACCCGGCAGAGAGCTCGCAGTGCTCGAAATGTTTTAGTTACGGGAACTTAAAGCTTCACCGCACTAATTTATTGTTTACTGATTGTTCTGAAATAGAAGCGTACCCTAATGTGAATAGCGGTACTTCCTAGGAATGTTTGGTATAAAAATATTAACTGTTATTCACTGTTTCAGAGGGCTATTTGGCCAAAAACAAGAAATATCTTAGCGCTACCTTTATTGTTACCTGTGTTAGAGTATGGCCGTAGCACAAAGATTTCGGGCCATTGACCTGTAGAAAATATATCACCCAACATTTCTGCGGGAAATACACCTTATTTAAGGCCATCAATTTCATCCCAAGTATTTTGAAATCAGTCTGATAGTTTCCTTACTTTATTCGTGATATAATGATTCCAGGTACTAATGTATGTTTGGTCCTATAAGATATTCTATTGTCAAAGGTGTTCAGTGGCCTCAATGTCAGCACACTTAATGAGAAAGTCAAAGAGTATTTAAGGCATATTTGTCAACCAGTCTTCGTAATCGAAAAATTGAAGAGTAGGTTTTATGAAGGTAATCATTCGACGTGTATTTACCATTCATTTAATTTCACAACAAGGGCATTCATTTGAAGAGGCCATTACAAACATGGATATTTCCAACCACTTATGATTTAAGCTAAAAATCCATAAAGCCGGTTGTTGAAAGAAGAACGCTCACACTGTCTCAGACGCAGATAGACATGATTTTTTATATTCCCGTGAAGCCTGCTGTACCCTTGACCTTCAATGTCTTTATCAATATCAGGTATCTCTCCTTCTGGGAATCATATAGATGATGTAATGGCCGACTTGGACCTGTTTGTTTCCATCTCCTCGGCATTCATTCCAAAAGGCTCCCAAAGGAACTGTCGAGTTGCTGTACATCAACTGAATGTCCCTCATGAAGAGTATAAGACTTGAAGCGAAAGGACGTTTATAAAAAAACAAACTTTATCTTTCTACACTTTTAGACACCACAGATCTTTAATGTTTTCCCATTCAGATCTGATCCTCAATTGCAGAATGACTATACGTGCCTTGTTTTGTTTAATACACCGCGATGTTTTGCAGCCTATCAAATTAAAAAGTTGTTGTAGGTTTCCCGGCTCTGATCACTATAATGATCCGAAATATGTGCGAAAAGGAGACATTTCGTTACTATCTTTTAAGATTTTTTGCATCAAGACCCCTTACTACTCGCAAATATCAGTCATAGTACTGATTATGCGTTAAGCAAGTCACTCAAATACCCACCTGCTCGTTGTGAGTTATCTCCCTTATCTATACCATACACCACTGCACACTGACAGGTTAATCCCGTGTGTTTCAGGGGCAGGTAATTTGTACAATGTGTCGACGTAAAGGGTGAACGTACATCGATGTTTTCGCAATTGAACACAATATTGTGTACGCAGCGTACACAGGAACAGTAATCCCAGGAACAATACGTGTTTGTTATCACGAAGTCTACATACACGTAGACGAAGGGGATTATGGGTGCCATATACCAACAGTGTGTAAAGAGATCATTAGCTACGAGTAGGACTGTGGTTTGTGCTCCGAGCTTAAGACTGGATAATTCTTGTAATGTAAGTTAAAACCTTTGAGTTGTGAGAAGAAAACAAACACGTGTGTACACGTACAGAAAAGACGTTGCTCCCAGCTGAATCCGAAAGCAAACTCTTTTGATATCAAATCTTCGGAATAACGCACGGTTTTTTTCAAAGACGTCTGAAACATATATACAATAATGGAGCGAACATTTCAAAAACACATTTTCACGGAAATTACAGTTATATTTTACATTTACTAAATACATATTTTTTATTAATTATAGTTGCTGTGTTTGTTATTTAAAATGAGGTAATCTATGGTGAGTGGACGTTGCTGTAGCCTGGTCGTCACGACGAAGACCGAGTTCAATTCCCACATGGGTATAATGTGTGAAGCCTATTCCTGGTGTCCCCGGTCGTGATATTGCTGGAGTATTGTTAAACACGGTGTAAGACATTACCCACTCATGATGTGATTTTATGAAGTTTATTAACAACAATGTGATATCGTTTTAGATGTTTGGAAACTGGACAATACCAGAAAGAATACTCGACAAGGAGAGTTCCAAAGGAAAGCGTAAGTATGATGATAATAGTGCATCAAACAAACCAGTTCTACAAACCATGAAAATTGTAAATGTAACACGTGTCCTTGATCAAATTCCACTGGATGGACCTCAAAACAAATCAAGGCATTATTTTTTATGTTTCACGTAGCCACCAAATTCTGAACATGGGTCGGGTCGGTCGGTCGGTCGGGGAATTAATAAAGGAAAAAAAAATATTTAAGATAAAATTATCTGAATAATGTTCTTGATTCTCATTTATTGTAATTCTTATTACAATTTCTCGCGTTCTTTGGACTTGTGGCAGCGACTGATTAAAAGATAAACATTTTATATGACGAGGCGGTACATTTTAGGTTCGTGTCGGTGGTGTTGGAATGAAAAAAAAGGTTATGTTTGGGCGTCGGCAATAAAGGTAGAAGGGTCGGTCGGGCGATGAGAAACACCGAAAATAAAAATGCTGCCCTCAGGCTAAATGTATGTATCTTGTGTAATAATACATATTGAGAAAACAATCAACCGCTGAGTGATAGTCTTTACATCGTATAAGTCGTACAGTTATAAAACTTTCACGGTAACGTTGCTTTTTTCAGGTAACGTTCGGAAGGTCAAAAAGACTGCGGATGACAACTCCCCATCGACACGTAAGACGTTGAGATTTGTTTTGTTTTTTTCGCATCAGGTGGTCAGGTTCAGTGACTTACTGACCTGACATATTGTATGTCGTATATACTAACCTATTGTTGCTCAGGGGCGGTGGGGTAGTCTAGTATAAGGCGTTCGCTCGTCACGCCGAAGACCCGGGTTCGATTCCCCACATGGGCACAATATGTGTGAAGCCCATTTCTGGAGGCCCCCGCCATGATATTGCTGGAATGTTGCTAAAAGCGGCGTAAAACTAAACTCACTCACTCACAATTGTTGCTCACGCCATGAGGGCTCGGTATGTCTTGGAAAGACTTGATTATTTTCAGGTCGATGTTTTGTAGCTTGAATATTGGTGACTGCGGCAACAAACACCATACACTCTGACATCGCATTTTACAACATTAGAAACTTCAAGTTGTTTCATTGCTCATACCAACCTTTACAATTATTTTGGTGTTGGCAGGACTAGAAATGACACTCATTATAGCAAGGTCTTCTTTAACACAGCCTAATTCAAATTCATTTCCGAAAACAATGATAACAATGGAACCCTAACTTGCCGTATAAATGTACTGCATGTGCATCACGCAACCTGAATAAAATGACCCAGGCACTACATCAGGAATAGGCGATCAGTTGAAAATCTGACGTCTGACCAGCAGCAGGAGGTGAGGTGAGGTGAAATTGGGTTTAACGTCGTGCTTGAGAATATTCCGCTCATATGACGACGTGCATGCGAGTGTATGTGTATGTGCGGCTGCTTGTACTAGCCCAGACTTAAGCTGGTTTTATAGTGCTAGCCCACTGAGATACCATGCCGCAGTGAAGCATGAATACCCCACTCAGACACATTATACTGACTCCGAGCCGACCAGTCCTTGTTGTACCCATCAATGCCGAGCGCCAGGCAGGGACCAACAAGTACCATATTTTAACGTCTTTTGGTATGACGCGGTCGGGGATCGAACCCGCGACCTTCCGCTCATCCTCGCGGACGCTCTTACCTCTACACCACGGAGGCGGCCCCAGCAGCAGGAGGAGGCACCTCGTGAATGTCATCAAGTGACAACGGTGTGTTCCACCAATGACAGCAGTGTCTGTGGTGATTCCTGGGTTGACAATAATCGTTGTTCACTGCAAAAGTTGGACTGTTGTGCATTATAGACCATAGACCTTCGGAGATCCGTGTTAGAATTGGTCCTCAAGCTATGCTTGTCGTAAGAGCCGACTAACGGGATCGGGTGGTCAGGCTCGCTGACTTGGTTGACACATGCCATCGTATCCCAATGGCGTAGATCGATGCTCATGCTGTTAATCATTGGATTGTCTGATCCAGACTCGATTATTTTCAGGCCGCAGCCATATAGCTGGAATAATGCTGAGTGCGGCGTTAAACAACAAACCAACCTATAACTTTGAATCACACTAGTCATTTTGTAAAAGCACATTTCAGAAAAGAAATGGTAGTGCTTAGTTAATGGCCATGTGTAAATATACCTAACAGCAACGCTATTGTTCAGACATAATATTACATGCGAGAGGCTGAGAACAGTTCTTGTCTTAAAACCGTGATGATAACACACATCTGCCCTCTTCTATCCACCTTGCCCTGTCGCACACGGCGTAGCATAATAACACAACAGCTGTATTGCAGTGCCAGTCATACGGAAAAAGACGCCAGGTGCCCGCCACCCTTCCCCAGCTCTCAGCTCACAACTTCCAAAGATGTCGTCAAAGTCGGCCCGGCCGCCCACAAAGCCTGTGGCCAAGTCCCTGCCGTGTTCGCCCGTCCGGAGAGCCAAGTCGGTCGGCGCCCATGACCACGACAGACTGAAGGAGGTAGGCCTAGTCTTGACTGTCTTCAAGTTACATCTTGCTTCGTTAAAAGTCGAGGTATCGTATCTTGTCGCATGTGGTGGGACTATTCGTTCAGGTGCGGTACTTCGATGTGTAGAGTTGCGTGCCTTAGGCGCGCTGGGATCCAATGATTATTTATTTGAATTTTAAATTTGCCCTGAATTGAATTTCTGGTCTGGGTTTCACGATAACCTTACACACAACACTATACCTTAAATAATGTTCAAGGTATAAGTCCAATCCGTTTCTAGTATCGATGATGATGATGATGATGATGATGATGATGACGATGGTGATGTTGGTGTAGAATGGGATAATAGTGATGATGGCGGTGACAGTATTGTGTTTGGATCGACTAAACCCCCTAATTCTGACGTTTAATCAGCAATCTTTTGTTTGTTTTGACTGGTCTGAAGCTTCATTTGGACGCGGCATATCGTTAAGATCATACATAAAACGGTCTCCTGTGATCTGAAGAACGCTATATGTATCGACAAATACAAATGGATGCGACTGTTCCAGGAGCTGCGCGCCTCCCTGAAGCCCGGGGCTGTCGGCCTGGCGGAGGACTGGATGAAAGACGCCCCTCACATGGATCGCGAGGTAGTACAGAAGCTCCTACGTATGCAGGAGAAGAGCTCACACTTGGATCAAGCCATGAAGAAGACGCTGCTCCCGGACGCGCGCCAGGCCGTGGAGAAATGGCTGGATCGGGCCACTGAAAGCGGTAAGTTCTTGTGACATATTGACCACGTTATTCGTCAGCTACTGTCTTATTGTGGCTATGTTAGTTAGCAAAGAAAACAAAAATTGAGTTGAATGTTAAGACTGTATATATAGATGTGTTCATTTAGCCATACCATTTCAGACCCGTGAGCAATGGGTTACAATTGATCCTCAGTAACTCATGCTTGACGTAAGAGGCGACTAACGGGATCGGGGGTCAGGCTCGCTGACTTGCTTGACACATGTCATCGTATCCCAATTGCGTAGATTGATGCTCATGCTGTTCATCACTGGATTGTCTGCTAGTTCAGTTTAATTATTTGTAGTACAAGGCTTTGACGGACGTTTGTGAAACTGATGATGCAGCATTAAACAATCTGGTTATTTTCGTAAATATGTATAACCCGGTTGATTGTGCTTCATTAAACTGGAAACGGATCGTCGCCTGCTATCATCTTCTGAAATCGTCATTCGATCACATGCTCTCGCTTCCTTTCATGCAGGAGCAGAAATTCTGCACAACTTGTACTGATAAATATCTCTTTCAGAACGCCAAGTTGCTCTCAAATTCTTTACTTCTCTTGCCGGAAGTAAACTCATGGGCTTGACAGCTAACGAACAAAGGTCAAGGTTCCAGCAGGTCATCAGCACGCTTCAGAGGTAACTATGTTATACACTTTGTCCAGAAGTAACGCCGAAACTGACACAACTATAGGTCATTTTGGAAAATGATAGAGAAATTCTGTATCAATCACAACATGGTTTAAGTCAGACAAAATCACTGACATCTGTTGGGTCCGAAAGTAGAATCAACTCACCTCTTCGGGGCTCGTCTCACCTCTTCGGGGCTCGTTAATTCGTCCGGAATCAACAGACTGTCATGATTGTCCATTGATAACATGTGAAGGCGATATGCACGATGCAATCTCAGCTTCCTTGGTCTGAATACTTACTGATCGAGTCGTATCTTAACCCCTAGCAACTATATGCAAACACTGGTGATGGATGAAAATAATTATATACATTCCCAGTGAAGAATTGTCAAGTTTGAATATTGTAATTAAACATTCACACGCTCACCCTCTGTTGCAGGAACCAAGGGCGTGGCACCCCCGGCCTGCAGACCGACCCACAGCTTCCAGCCAGGACAACTCCCGCCTACAATTCATCAAGCTGCTGGACCCAGAAACACGTGCCCGGCGCTGGCAACAGACCACGTGGCACCACCTCCCAGAATACAGGGACAGGGATCGTGTGAACAACTGGAGCTCACACTACATCCGCCCCCACGCCGCCGTGCCCCGACACTTCGCCATCCACCCTGACTGGGGCTGAGTCCAGGGGAAATCAGACCTCGGTTCACTTGCTTCAGCCTAACAGAAGCCAGTGATTTACAACATTAGAATGGAATTTTATAGGTTTAACATCAAACTTCGGACCATTTAAAAATGCATGAAAATATTTGTTTCTCTTCACTTTAAACGTACGAATGTGCATTCGATGCAAGGTTCATGTTTTGTTGTCATTATTTAAACATATCCCGGTATGAAGAAGAATAAGATTGGTAGTTCTATTAAAAATTACAAGTTTCTGTAAAGACAATACAGTCAGCATGATGTTCGTAGTCCGGCAATAGTTTGAACAAGGTTATATTGTGTGATGTTCAGGTAATGTATGTAATTGCATGTTTGACGTTTGACGTTATCGGAAAAATATCTGAATGCAGGAAAAGTGCTGAAAAGTGCCAGGCAATTATGTAAAACTGGTTGTTGATAGATAATATTTGTCAAAGTAGTGGTTTTCTGTTTTGCTTTTTGCAGATCTCAAAGATTTGAAACATTTAAATGTGTGTACATATACATCCAGTATTACTGAGCTGATTCCCCTCAGGTGAACATCTTAGCACTTGTTACAGCTAGTGTAGTTTCATACTTTACTTATAGCCGAAACCTGAATGGTTACACATTGTCAAGAATGGAACGCAGGATAAGGCGAAGATTCTACAAAAAAAGGGATGTGGTGAGATAAAAATTATTTCTAAACTGTCTGTTACAACCTATGTCAAAATCAACCGCCTAATATACAAGGATATACAAGTGTAGTCAAACCAATCCTTAAAAACAGTTCGACATGTAGATATATTAAATAAATATAATTGGTTTTAAAGCTTACTCCGAGTGCTTTAAAGTCGTACAACTTGAAGCGCTCGTTAAATCTCAGTCAGTCTTTCTTTACATGAAACTATTGAAGTTACGACAATCACGTGCCTGGATAGAACATCCTGGATAGATACAGTAATTAGTATCATGCTTGCTAGATATCTTCCGATCACGGTACTAGTAGAATGATATCGATATTGGCCCTGTTTATGAAGACATGTAGAACTGTATTTCTGCACGAAGCTTGGTTTCGTTTCGATGTGCAAGTGTTTTCTTGCCGAGAGTTTGGCATGTGCACTCTTACATCCAGTTCAGCAGTATTGTCAAGGTGTTGACCAACTCTGTGATATTTGGAATGCATACAGCAGTCGATGTGAGGGTGATTCTATTTAGTTTATCTATCACCGTTATCAGGTATACCGACACACAAAAGAATTCCATTAGCCCGACTGAATATTCTTATCGTTAATTTCAGAATGATTCTGACTTATGAATCTGCTGGCAATGCCTTTCTTGCATATGTCGTAATGTGCAACAAGTGTACTTTCTTCAGAAAACCCTATCTGTAAATAGTCCTGTTATTTATACATGTTCTTTAAAGGTGCAGAATTGCAACATGATTGAGTTTCACCTATCAGACAAACAAAATAATTATGCCAAATATTTATACATCAGGATAAAACCTTGTGACTCCAGCAATCTGGATTATGTTTACCGGGGCTAACAAGGTTCCTACTGTGGATTTTTCCAGTTATATTCAAAGATGAACTGAAAGATGGTTTGTGTAGTACCTGCACAGGGAGTGCAATGGTGTGTGCTCATATAGCCATTGGGTGTGTGTTCTGGTATTTAGGTATAGCATCGTGGCAAACAACAGTAAAGCAATGATTGAATGTTTAATGAAACTCTGCTGATTCGTTGATATGTTTTTACTAATAACATTGTGGTTTGTTCTTGCAATAAAAATCAAATTAACAGTGTATTTCATTTTTGTTTAACATCTTTAAAGCTTGTGGTCATAACGTTAAAGAAATGGCATCAGTGTAATGAATGTATTGGTCGCCTTGGACCAAACACGTAGCACTGATATTAAGATCAAACTGGGACATCTAATGCAACAACGCACGCACACACACACACACACACACACACACACCTGACGCGGGTGGTGAGTAAGCCTAGTGGTTAAAGCGTTGGCTCGTCACCCGGGTTCGATTCCCCACATGGGTACAATGTGTGAAGCCCATTTCTGGTGCCCCCGACGTGATATTGCTAAAAGCGGCGTAAAAGTCACTCACCCATTCACACTGATCACGTGAACCCACTATGCCTGAGTTAACACGTTACATGTTTTGGAATTATACTTTCTCAATAAAGTACAGATTCTAGTTCTATTCTTGGGTCCCGTCAAGGCACCTGATCTCCAGCAAAGTCAGCCATCTAACCTACACAGCCACCGCGGCTTCCACTTTCTAGATGGCGTTGTGTATTCACGTTGCCTGATGAGCAGTGGTAGCTGTTTGTTTGTTGAATTTGGTTGTCCCGTTTGAAGGTCCACTTTCTAGATGGCGTTGTGTATTCACGTTGCCTGATGAGCAGTGGTAGCTGTTTGTTTGTTGAATTTGGTTGTCCCGTTTGAAGGTCCGTAGAATTCTGTGCAAACCGATGTCCCTAAACTCTGCCATGAGCCGCTTGTAGAGGGTGTGAATACCAGATGCGGCCTCAAAATGGAGTCCTTGAAATACATTTTTAGTCCAGTTGTTACACAGATATTATGTATTTCAAATTCCACATTTATGGATGATAATGATGAGTTATGTAGGCACACAACCAGTCTGAGAGATTAATGAGATTATCATGGCAAGAAAAAGATATATATCATATGTTGAAAATATTTATTTATATATAATATGTGTTCAGCCAATTAAGCACAACGAAAATTGCTCGTCAAGTCACGTAGAGGTGTAATATACATGCAATAATTGCACACCAACGTAGATAAATATATAAATATATGTACATCCCCTTAATTTATTACATTTATTAAGACATTTGTGTGTGTCGATTAGACCAGTAATGTTTTATCACTAAATCGTTAATCCACATTCTTAACACAAAAGTGAATGTTTGCATACACACAACTATGTGAAATACAGGTTTCCAAAGACCTTTAACCTATGACAATGATATACAGGTTAATCTCAAGGTAGGTTGTTAGTGTCTATGTAATGGCACATTACAGAACCAGGCTAGAGTTATTTCCCTTCATTGCTCATAAGAGTGAAACATTTTAGCCGTTGTTCTGGTATAGAAGATTTCCTTTTGCAATAAATCTTGTCATCAAGGCTAACGGGGACAGACACCAATAGCAAAGTTTTCAGTTCTAAAATTCTACGAAATTATTTCAGTTCTGTAATGAAAACTAGAAAACTAGAAAATATCTCTGAAAGCGTGAGTAAGTCCACTGAAACACGCCAATGAGATCACCACAAGACTTTCCTATACAGTGAAACCTTGATAGTCAGGACCCCGTAAGTTGAGGACATCAACATTTCAGACAATTACCGTTGTCAACTTCTATACATAATCAACAGGACATCACAAAGTGTCGCTCATCAAGACGATTTTAACAAGGCAGAGTTCGGTCCGGATTAACAGGGGTCCAGTGTATTTCGTTAAGGCCCCTCTCACAACATTTCATGAAAGTAGTTCTGGTACTAGACTCTGTGGTGGTGAGACGCGCCACGTCAACTGTCGGAGTCCGCATCTTCAGCTAGTTCTGACCACGTGCGTTGTCTGTCCAGATCCCCTTGACCTAGTTTAACGACAACCTCATCATTGGAACTCCTCCACAAGAGAAAACGCCGATATACGAAATACTGGTTCAGGGCCCGACGACCTGGAACAGATCACCACCAGGTGTATAAGTAGTACCTACATAGCGAGCATTAACGTTATATCAATGAATATTCCCCAGATAGACATGGATGGGTGCCGTTGTACAAAGCGATCTTAGCGCTAAGGTGACCGTAACTCCCATACCTTAACATAGACTTAAGGTAGTCATAGCGCTAAGGTACTTTTGTACAACGGCACCCTGGAATGGCGAGTTGTAAGAAGCGCGGGGTTCTTGATAGAACCGACTAAATGCAACAAGACTAGAATACGATTTGTTTGTTTGTTGTTTAACGCCGCACTCAGCAATATTCCAGCTATATGGCGGCAGGCTGTAAATAATCGAGACTGGACCTGACAATCCAGTGATCAACAGCATAAGCATCGATCTACGCAATTGGGATACGATGAAATGTAGCGAGCCTGAGCCCCCGATCCCGTTAGTCGACTCTTACGACAAGCATAGGTTACTGAACACCAATTTTAACCAGGACTGGATATGCCTCTAAAAGCAACCCTGTCACGTTTAGACTGATCTTCAAAACAGTCTTAGCAACATCTTCAAAACAGACAATAACTTGTATTTTATAAGAAAAGAGGAGCCGAAATTAATTAAGATTCCTGTCAGCATTGTCTATTATTATTGTGCTTTTTGGAACAAGTTGATTGATTAAAAAACAAAACAAAAAGCTTCAGTCCTAACTTACCTTCTGCCATATGTTCTGACGGGGAGTCCACTCGCACGATGTTTGGGTGTACAGCTTTTCTTATAACTGCCAACACCTAGAAGCAGAGAACATGTAGTGATAAAAACAGTGTTTCCATTCTGTATGATCGCTGCTTATTCAAGAACTTGATCACTGCATATTTCGGAGCTTCTCTACCTTGTGGTAACACTGGGGTGGTGGGGTAGCGTAGTGGCTAAAGCGTTCGCTCGTCACGTCGAAGACCCGGGTTCGATTCCCCACATGGGTACAATGTGTGAAGCCCATTTCTGGTGTTCCCCGCCGTGATATTGCTGGAATATTAAAACTAGTAAAACTAAACTCACTCACTGTGGTGACAATATTTCCGTGGTGGCCCAGTCGGCTAAAGTCGCCGCATTTCGCATTACAGAGTTGCCTACCCTGGGCTCACCAGGATGGTGGGTTCAAATCCCAGTTCAACCTGTTTCTCGGCATCCTGTGTCAGCACAATACCGGTGGCCGTGGGTTTCACCAAAGTGGTAAACGTACATGTATGAGACATACAATGCTTCGGGATTTCTTCAACTAGTACTTGTGGTGAAATGTACTTCAGACAACAGAGGTTTGCTATAATCATAAAGAGTTGTAACCATATAGCATCACTGTAAAACATGCCAGTAGAGTGATCTCCCCTGGCTTATGTGTAATGGCCACCATGCTGACCACATGCATGGTTTCTAAATGGACTCCTTGTTTTGATACTAGTCTAAAGACTATTACAGTACTGATACTACATGATGGAACTGTAATATTGTTCAAAGAAGCGTTAAACCAACTCACTCATTTCTTGATCAAAAAGCGTTTCCTGAAAAATATGTTCCTTGTCACGCGAACACGTTTGGGGTGAAACTCGGCACGTGGTACGATCATTAACTCATTTGCAGTAATCAATCAAGGTATTGTCTTATTCTTGTCATCTTCCAGAAGCAAGTGTTAGTCCATGTCAAAAATATGTTTACCCTTGTTAATCAAAGCCGACATTCGCATGACTTAAGCAGACCTCGGGAAAGGACTGCAGCAGCTATCAATGGTCCAATCAGACAACGTATTACAAAATCAACATCCGTACGAGACGACTATGGATTGGGTGGTGAGACTTCGGTGACTTCGGTGATTGTGTTTTACCTACGGTCGGGGTATTGCTCATACTATCAGTCACAGGTTTGTCTGGTCCAGGATCAGTTATTTATACAGCTGCAACATGCGACGTGTTTGACAAACAAACAGCAACTACCTCTCTCCCTTGCTTGTCTCCGTCTAAGAAACATCCCATCACATTAATGGCAGCTTCCTCAGGTCTCAGTTTGCTGATCATGTTCCCGAGCTTGGACCAGAATCTGTATAAAGTAGCAGGACATCCACAATACACTGGCTGTTGTACCATACATCACCTCAGGAATATCATGTTTAAATATCACGACACCCACTACCGTGGGATGATATGTATCAGCTTTTGTATCATAATCGCGTCTCCCCATGATGATACGGAATAGGATACGTCAGTACACTTTGCCTGTGATAAGAAGTGACTAACTGGGTCGGTATGCTCTGACACTCTGCGACGCTATTCCATGCTATGACATGTACACAGACTTTCTACACCTCCTTTATCATAGCCGGGCGGTGGGGTAGCTTTGTGGTTAAGCGTACGCTCGTCACGCGGAAGACCTGAATTTGATGTCTCACATGGGTACAATGTGTGAAGTCCATTCTGGTGTCCTCTGCCGCGATATTGCTGGAATATTGCTAAAAGCGGCGTAAAACTAAACTCACTCAATCACTCATTATCATAGGCACTTTAAGGGAAGGTTAACTCGCTGAAGTGGTACATTGTGTGGGGCGTGTTTGCTCACTCTATCTATCACTGGACTATCTTGTTCAGACGGGACAATATACAGCCCGCTGTCAAAGAGCTGAGCTATTGCCGAGTGCAGCCTTAAACAAGGAACATGCAAAATTGATATTTTTTTGGTTATAATGTCCTTATACATCGTGCATGTAAATGTTTAGAACAAGGTGGCAGGTCACTTACTCAATGACCGGTGCATAGTCAGTACGCTGTAGTTTCTGGGGCGTCATGACATAGTTCTTCAGCAGGTAACAGAACCCAGTTCCGCCCTGTAACAGAACAGTAAACGTTAACCTTACCAGAACACAACGTTAGCATTCGTACAATAGCGTTAACCCTACAAAACGAAACGTTAACCCCACCAGAACATAATGTTAACACAACCAGAACATCACTTTAACACCACCAGAACCACAACGCTACGTTACCACTAACAGAGCACATCATTTAAAAACACATTATTTGTATAAGTCAACTCAGTCTAATCAAAAGTCCCGTTACCCGTCACTTCTGCATCACTTTTCCGAATCGTAAATTTGACAAATAACTTCATTTCTACAAATGAATTCGTTGTAAGATAATGCATCTCACAAATAAAATGTATTAATCATGGTAAAATTTACGCCGCATTTGTCACCAAGAACACATAATGCTCGAGAATAGAATCGAACCCTGGTCCGCGGTGTGACTATCGAATGCTTGAACCTTTAGACTACCCATGGAGCCTACCTATATTCTTTAATCTAAGAAGAATCTAATCTAAGAATTCCGGCTTACCCCACACAGCAGTAAACACGAGTGCATCTTGCATCCCTTGTGGTAATGATCAAGTCGACTTTTTACTGCATCTAAAACATATATTATTTGATATTTATTCTGATGTATCCAGTTTCGGGTAAGACATCACTGTTGCATCTTTTTTTTAGAAATGTTTTCGAAAAAATAATTTTCAAGTGTATACTTTCTTCTTCCTATCAGTTTACATCTGATGCCTTCAGTGAAAATATAATTATAACAATAATTACAACCTGTATCGTGTACAAATCTGTTTTTCTCAACCCCACGTCTAAAAATACACATCTTTGTCAAATATTCAAACCACACAGAGATGTAGCAAAAGTATGCATCTTGAATACTTGAACATTTACTTACTTAAAATATCTTCAAATGACCATGTCTCGAAGTCCTGTAAATAAACATACAAACACAATAAAGAATGCTTTCTGAAAAGATTCCGTACAGTATACATCGGTTCTGCTGCCATGGACATACAAGTGAGTGAGTTTAGTTTTACGCCGCACTCAGCAATATTCCAGCTATATGGCGGCGGTATGGACATACAAGAACGTTACACCGAACATAGAATTGGTCTTCAACAACCCATGCTAGTCGTAAGAGGCGACTATCAGGATCGGGTGGTCAGAGTCTTTGTTTGTTTGTCTGATGCATGTCATCGTATCCCAGCTACTAGTATGTAGAATGATGCTCATGATGTTGATCACTTAATTGTCTGGTTCAGACTCGATTATTTACAGATCACCGCCCTACAGCTGGAATATTGCTGAGTGTGGCGTTAAACAACAAACCAACCAACCGATCACAGAGCGTGGTATCGTGCTTATAATCCACTTTTAGTAAAACCCTGGTAATATAAGCAGGAGAAATGCCTGGAATATGTTACACATACTGAACCAAATATGGGAGTAGAACTCATACCATTGGTGTGATATGGGAACACTTCAACCACTAGACTACCCAACCGCCGCTCTATGACAGGTCCTCACTCACTGACTTATCATATACATTTTCATTAGATCAGTGTATATTACTGCCTAATCACTGAAATTCTCAATATAAGATGAATGGGGAGTTCTTGGGCGTGTTTTAAAACATATATTCGGAGTCGTGATAATTTGCTGGTATACTCACGTAAACAATAAACGTGACATTTTTATCCTTCTTGATAGCCTTCTTCATAGAGTGACATCGCGGCAGACGGGATGACACCAGCTGTGCCAAAGAGGAACCAGGAACCAGTGAGTTTTAATAATAATAATAATAATAGTGCATTTATATAGCGCTATTTCCAAACATAAGGATGCTCAAAGCGCACAAGCATGGTTTGATATTAGGGAAAATCAGGGAAAGCTTGGCGAAAGAGGAAAGTTTTTAGTAAGGATTTAAAGGATGACAACGTTTGAGAGTCTTTGAGTTCTTGGGGCAGATTATTCCACTTTAAAATATTATCCCAAATGCAGAATGGACATAGCTGACGAATAGTGCAAACTTCAGGTCGAAGTGAAAGCGTCGGTTTTGACCAAGTAAATTTTCACACCAGTGCGCAAGAACGACATGCACTGAAGCCGAATACGGGATGCGGGAAATCATCGCCACATCACTGATAGCACCTTTTTGCGTAAGAAAATAAAAGCGACAACACATTTCCATAAAAAATCCATCATAACAAATATCTGCAAAGAGTAGCAAAAATTGTACGATTCTGTCTACACCATTAGCTCTTGTTTCAGTCGTGTTATTCCGGGACAAGCCGAACAGCGACTCGTGTAAGTCTTGGAGGTTGCCGAAAATTGGGGAGTGGTGACAAATGTACCTCGAGGTTATGGAAAGGGGAGAGTGGTGGCAAATGCATTCAATATTTGAAACACTATCAAATATTGATGACGCCACCGTAGGCACTCATGACAAACACAAACACATAGATAGAAAACATGGACACATTATGCACAAATTAGGGAACTGCATCAGATAATTCCTGTCACTGATGAGCCAAATTTAGAATTGACTTCCATGTGTCTATTGTAAACAGATCAAACAACATATATGCCATTTTTGGCGCTCTTTAAAATATTCGTTGAAACGGCATTCTTGATTGTATCTCAAAAGAGAAATGTGGACACAAAGGTTGAAGGTGATGAAATATGGCTGGAGATAAAGCGAAAGTTGAAGTTGACACGCCAGAGATTTATAACTGTGGCTTCGAATCCCAGTTCGTCCAAATTAAGTTTCCAGATTTCTTAGCACCATTACCCGTGCATGTGAATTCTAGAAAACAGCAAACATCTGAAACGTGGATCACTTCGGGTTTCCCTCCCACATTAAACTGACCCACATACTAATGTTATACTATTCAAAGCGGTGTTAAACCTCACTCACTCACTCAACTTGCCATCGTAAGAAAACCCAAAGTCCCTTCAGGCTATTCTCCTCATGAAAGCGAAATGAATAAAAGACTATGTTTGTATAAAGAGATATATAATCATAAACGTCCACTGACATAAGTTGTTTCATCTATTTAATCCCATCTCATTGATAATTAATCTACGATACTTCTCGAACAGCCGATGTGTGATGGTGTTGAATATTTAACACAATCAGTCTCTCCAGTTCGTGCCTAATCGACATCTCTTCCTGAACCTTCTTTCTAATACAGTTGTTTCTATGGCAGCTATCATCTTGCCGATCTCACACTGTCAAATATTCAAGTGATTGATCGTTCCAACAGGCCCTAATCGGTTAGATTACGCAGAAAGTACCTTCATGTTGCACGAAAACCGGACAATTAAATGTTCCCTTGGCGTCTTTCTAACAAAACTCAATGCAAAGATCAAGTGCCAGTGTTATTTTTAAACTTCTCCCAGATGAATAATCGGTTCTAGAAAATTAAAATTAAACGTTTTTAAAATGGTAAAATACATTTCTGTCAACCTGGCACAGCCATCTGTCTTCAAACGGACCGCAGTTCTGGGTATTTGATACCTAACCTTCCACTGATTAACATTGCAATTAGACGATATATGTTTACATAGAATCTGCCGAAATTGCCATACTTACGGACGGAACTTGTTAATCTTTAGCAGTACATCCTCCTATTTGGCAAAAATAGCCACAAAAATCAAATTACCTTTGAATAACCAAAACAACAATGCCGTCGAACAGGTTCGAATCTCAATCAGTGCGTTTCAAGAAGGAAATTTTTAGCGAAAAAAACACATTGTTTTGATTTCAAACTGATAATGCCGCTTCATTGTTTGTCAGTATAATAACATTCGTGCCCACCATAAAGTTTCCATGGTAAATTCATCTTAGATGTTTAGAGTTGTATGAGTCCTGAAAAGTTCCCATAAAATATACATGGGACTTACTTTACTTGTAAAAGGTGATAATTTCCCCAAATACTCAAGACTGAAAGATTAAAATTTGGTTGGTAAATATTATTCTTTACACTTTATACCCTCTCAGACCTCAATACTTGCAGGATATGCCTACCTCAATAGCGACAGTGTGGTAAATATATACAGTGACATACGCTCGGGTCAGAATTCCCTGAACACTTTACATTGACACCACAGCATGGATACATGTATTGGTTTTGACGTTATGACGGATGGACAGGCACTGGGATAAACGGCGGACAGTGGACCTGAAGGGCCAGGTTAACGTCATAAAAGTTCGTCCTTAGAGAATGACGAAACATACTATCAGCTGAAGTGAGAACGTTTGTCTTAGGATAATCCTAATCCATGGCGAATGAAAGTGACAGGTGAGACGTTGACTGCACTGATCTGAGACAGACCCCAGTCCCTAGTGAACACTGGCATAATGTGAGAATCTAATGTTGTTCGGTAATGGTGTCCAACTTACGACGATCCTTGGGTTCATAAAGTTGTCGTGGCCGTAGGTGTGGACCCTCTCTTCATGCTGTTCCTGATTCCAGCGCATCTTCTCAATCTCTGACACCACCCTGCTGATGTCCTCCCTCGCCTGGACAGCTGCACGAAGACAATAGAGGTTGCACATTCTGCATACAGATAATAGCAGACAACACACAGACAGCAGAGGCTGCACAAGGATGACAAAGACAACACACAGACAATAGGGCTACACAGACAATAGCGCTACACAGACAATACAGACGGCTCAAAGACACAACAGGCAGGACACAGATACTACAGGCTGCACAACGATAATGCATGTTGCACACAGACAATACAGCCTCCACACAGAGAATATAGGCTGCACAAAAAGAATAAAGGCTGCACAGAGACAATACAAGATGCACAGAGACAATAAGATTGTACAAAGACAATACAGGTTACACACAGACAAGATAGGCTCTACAAAGAGAATAAAGGATGCACAAAGAGAATAAAGGCTGCACGGAGACAATACAAACTGTACAAAGACAATAAGGTTGCACAAATACAATACAGGTAACGCAGAGACGAGACAGTCTCTAAAGTGAGAATAAAGGATGCACAAAGATAATAAAGGCTGCACAAAGACAATAAGGTTGCACAAAGAGAATAAAGGCTGCACACAGACAAAGCAAACTGCAGAAAGACAATACAGGTAACCAACAGACAAGACAGGCTCCACAAAGAGAATAAAGGCTGCACATAGACAATACAAGCTGCACAAAGACAATACAGGTAACACAGAGACAAGACAGGCTCTACAAAGAGAATAAAGGCTGCACATAGACAATACAAGTTGCACAAAGACAATAAGGGTTGCACACAGACAATACAGATTGTAGACACCCAATACATTCCGCACAAAGACAATACAGCCATACATACAATACATGCTACACACAACATACTACATGTTGCACACAGATAACACGGTATAAGTTGCACAAAGAGATTACAAATAATACCTCCAGATCAGTTTACAAACAAGGGTATTTTTTATTAACTTCAACACTTTTTATTAGTCTATTACTCTCTTGTTACATTAAGCGTGTATATTGATAGAAATCAGCGAACACTGTGCATAAAACCAGCGGGATTGTTCACAGTATAAAACTTGGATGTGTTGATAAAATTAATACTTTTACCTTCTCTGACAAGTCTTACCTAGCGATGACGTCATACCCAAGGCAGCTTCAGCTTGTAGTCTGGGAAGGTTGAAAGTTTGAGCCGCGGGTTTCATCCACGGTCTCACCCGATCGGTTCTCATTTCTTGGCGGGATTTGGACTCCTCGTCCCCTCGGTCATCAATCTCGCCGAGTCTCGAAACACTCTCGCCATATCTTGTAACCGTCTCGCTAAACTTTGACCCGATTGGCGGAAGTGGAGCTTGGCTGTTTGGTTTGGCGTGACGCGGTCTTGGCGATCTTTGACTGGACAAAAGGAAAAGGGAAATTTCAATACTAGACACAACAACAAAATATATAACGCCGATTGTGGGGATGGTCGGAAAGCAACCAGAGGTGAGGTGAGGTGAGTGGAGCCTATTTTTACGTCGTGCTGGCAAATATTTCGCTCAGGTGAGGTGACGACGTGCATATGTGTGTGTGTGTATGTGTATGTGCGGCTGCTTGTACTAGCCCAGAGTTAAGCTGGTTTATAGTGCTAGCCCACTGAGATACCATCCCGCAGTGAAGCATGAATACCCCACTCAGACACATTATACTGACTCCGAGCCGACCAGTCCTTGTTGTACCCATTAATGCCGAGCGCCAGGCAGGGACCAACAAGTACCATATTTTAACGTCTTTTGGTATGACGCGGTCGGGGATGCAACCCGCGACCTTCCGCTCTTCGGGCGGACGCTCTAACCAATACACCACGGAGGGTGGCAACCAGAACCAATGACACATTAAATTACCGAGGGCATCAGGTTTGGTTTGGTTGGTTTGTTGTTTTACGCCGCACTCAGCAATATTTCAGCTATATTATATGTCGGCGGTCTGTAAATAATCGAATCTGGACCAGGCAATCAAGTGATTAACAACATGAGCATCGTACTAATCAATTTGGATACGATGACAAGTGTCAACCAAGTCAGTAAGCCTAACAACCCGACCCTGTTAGTCGCCCCTTACGACAAGCATGGGTTGGTGAAGACCAATTGTAACCCGGATCTTCATGGGACCGGCGGCAACAGAGAGTTACACTCTTGTAACTATCCACAACCTATTTTTTCTTTTTCCAGGCACTGTCAACTAAGCCAAATCTCCGCTTAACGAAAGTGAAGCCCGCTGCAATGAATTTATATGAATTCAACGCCAGAAAATAATCATTGTCGACTATATATACTCAGTGCCATTATTGAAGGGTCATGTACCAATAAGGTAATATAATGCAAAATAAAGTTTGCTGTGACAAGATCATAGAAAGAAGAGATCATTTATTAACTGAGGAGAGTGTTCTGTGCTATGCTGTGAGAAAAGGATCAGGACTGTATCTACACGGACATCAAACAAAAGGATACCCCCATAAGGAAAGTCATCTCTGTCCTGACAGGTCTACCGAACATGCTTCGGCCAGTCCATGAAGAATGCCGTTCCACACCCTGTTGCTGAAGATAATCAGTGACTATCCTGGCTCTGTGAGGTCTAGTGAACATGTCGGCCAGTCCAACCGTTCCACACCCTGTTGCTGAAGATAATCAATGACTATCCTGGGTCTGTGAAGTCTGGCATCATCGTCCTGTAGAAGAGGTTCGCGACCATAAACTCCATTCATAGCTTGTAAAAAGGGAATAGCAATGGGAGACAAGATTTCATCTCGGTACAGCTGACCAGTCAAATTTCCATCAATAATGTGAAGCTGGGTTCTTCCTGTAGCCATGGTACCGGCCCAAACCAAGACTGACCCGCCATCAAACCTGTCTTGTGTAACAACTGTAACATCAGTGAACCGTTCAACTCTTCTGGGGAATATTTTCCGAAGACCATCATTAAAAGACAAATTAAACAAGTTGTCATTTGTAAAGAGCAATGTTGACCATTGACGTTGATTCCAGCGACCGTGACGTCTGCTCCAGGCTAAACGTGCATGTCTGTGACGTTGCAAAAGTGGCGGACGGACTGCTGGTCGCCTTGAACCGAGCCCATTGGCACTTAACCCGCGTGGGATAGTGTTCCTGCTTATCCTGACACCATGAACATTGTAATGTTCAGTCTGAAGGTCACCGGTGGTCACGAATCGGTTACGTAAAGCGACGTTAGCCAAGTGCCCGTCTTGCCTTGCAGCAGTAACTCTAGGTCGACCTGGTCTTCTCGCATATTCCATCGATCCCGTGGCTTGAAACCTTTGCCACAGTCTCCAAATGACACTTTGACTCACATTGAAGTGATTTGCAGCTTGTCCTGGACTCTGACCAGCTTGCATGAGACCAATTGCTTGACCCCTCTCTGCTACCGTCTGGAAACATCTCATTTCGTATAAGAAACCATGATGTCAGGGCGAGACTACAGTTAACATTTATAGCCTAAATCTGTGCATGGGAAGTCGCACTTTCTCATGCAATACAAGACAAAATGCTGCGTTTCCACGATACAGACACTGACAGTGTTCACGGAAACAAAAAAAATATCAAAATGATCATGTTTTGAAACACTGTATATCTTCAACTTCTCAATCATTGAGACATGTGCGTAGCCTAATGTGTTCTATGGTGCCTTATGTCAACAGGGTTTTAAACAGTATTGACTTCTCATTACTGATATATTCATAATATGGAATTGATTCCTATCAATGCAAAAGACACATGACCCTTCAATAATGGCATGGCATCAACCAATACATGTGAAATATGTTTAAATTGTCTACCGTCACCGTTTAATGGGGTACGGATAGCTCTGTTATCTGAGGGCGTTGTAATTCGCCCCGATTATGTTTCAAGGTTTGCCAGCACCATGCTCCTGCTCAATGTATTTCACCAAATGGTACAATTCTCAGACCTGCATCACGATGTTAAGAGTGAGTGAGTTTAGTTTTACGCCGCACTCAGCAATATCCCAGCTATATGGTGACGGACTGTACATAATCGAGTCTGGACCAGACAATCCAGTGATCAACAGCATGAGCATCGATCTACGCACTGTCAACCAAGTCAGCGAGTCTGACTATGCACCCGACCCCGTTAATCGCCTCTGACGACAAGCATGGGTTACTAAAGTTCAATTGAAACCCGGATCTTCACGGGTCGCCGATGTTAAGATAACGTCGGTGATTATAACGGCGATATTGTTCAGAGCGTCGTTAAAACCTAACTCACTCACGCACTCATTACCGTTTAAGGCTTTCAAGGTGTGTCATGTATCTGGCTTTTTTATGAAGTAGTTCCCTTTCGCCCAAAGCGACATCTAGCGCCACTTTACTCAGCCCTTCCTGTTGGAGCACTTCCCGCACCTGCGCAGGCATCATATAATCCGGGTCTTGGAAGTCAACTTCCGGGCTAGGAGTTGAGTAAGATGGCGACCCACTTGGACTCGAGTCCAAAACACAAGAAGCCCGTTTTACAGGCATTGTCACCATAAACTGCAACGGGTAGGACGACAACTCATTCGCAACTGCAGTTGGTAAATCTCCGGTCGCCATAGTGACGTACATGTAGTGGTAACTTCCAAGGTCATAGGCAGGTCAAGGTCATTCGTTCTAAAATCCAAAATGTTATTTCACTGCCAGTCACCGCGTTCGATCCAAGAGAGCCCAGAAATCCTTTCTTGTTTACTTCCCCGGGGTTTTGTGGATGTATATATAATTTATCAAGTGACGTCAATTCAGTCTTCTTTTTAACTTAAATACGCGAATAAATATATATGTAAACATCCAGTTCTCCAATCCTCCCAAAGCTTGGCCCAACCCCGTCACGCACAATCGCACTGGTTCTTCGTTGTGGATGTTTTAAAAGTCTGCATGTCAAATCACTCACAGTATCACTAATGAGTAACCGGCGAATGAGGGTTCGATCTCTGTATCGGTAACTGATCTGTAGTTCCCATTGAATAAATCATGATCATTGCTTTCCGCATCATAAAATGTTGATGCAGGCTTGCTGAAGGCATGTTCCCTGTGCACTCTGTGGAACCGATCTCACTTTGTTGATCACTTACATGGAAACGTCATTACGTACGTGACTTTACCGCCATGTTGGAATGGAAATAATCTTAATTGTTCGGCTATTATCCCGTTTATCAAGTTTCCGAAGTGAGATAATTGTTATATTGCCCAAGGAATGATTGTTGATGACGTTGAAACGCTGTGCTGCAGATTGATTTTGAAAGGCAAATCATTGTGATGTACCTTCGAGACGCCTTGTGGTGAAAGCAGGCATCTTGATATGATCAACGCAGGGGCCTTGGTATGCCTTGTGATCAACATGGGAGCCTTGGTATGCCTTGTGATCAACACGGGAGCCTTGGTATGCCTTGTGATCAACACGGGAGCCTTGGTATGCCTTGTAATGAACACAATAGCCTTGATATTCTTTATGGATAACACACTAGTTTCGATATGACTTGTGATCAACTCGATATTGCATTTGATCAACGCAGGAGCCTTGATGTGCTTTTTGATCAAATTGATATGCCTTGTTTCGTACCTTCAGTGTTTCTTTACATCCTTTCAGCAGAACCTTTGTGAAACTAGTAATCATTAACATACCACAATCATCTTCCTTCTCAACAACATCACTCAGTTGATTTATCACTTTAACCACTAGTAGTTTGACAGATGTATGGCATTCGTCACACTCTCGTCCACAGCAGAAGCTGGAGTAAAATGGCGGATGTCCGTCAGTATGTGTCCAGTATGTGTGTACGTTCTTCAGGGCGTAGAGACTAGTACCAAGAAATACACTGGCCAGGCAGATTATATATTATGAAACACCCTTTATACAGAAAAATGCACCCGCTGTTTGCCATCCAGTACAATCCTTCGATAGTCAGATATACGTACATTCTAAAGAATATCCATGCTGTAGCAGTTCACAAGTCACAGATGAACTATTCTTGATATTCATCTTCCATGTCCGTTAACAGCCATCCAATAATCTGTAGATTAGAAGTTCAGACTCAACATAATTATCAGCTATCCAATAAACTGTACAAGTACATTCTACTCAGCATCCACATTAATGTGATATTCCATCAAGATCGAGTTCAGTATCCAGTATCAACATCTTCCTAGAAAGAGCTGTCCAAGTATACAATGTTAAATACACCGTGCAGTTAAGCAGCCTTATCAGTGAAGTCAGATATGAATTCAACAAGCACCGCCTGGTCCTGCTCCAGGTTAAATCGGGTTATCCATGAACACACCTGGATCACTGGCCCAGTGACCGGGGTTACGTTGCTCGCCGTTCCCACGGCCACCGCTGTCACTGACATCACGCTTACTGATCCCGCCTCCTGATCTGTGTTGAAGAAAGAAGGTCTTTAAGTCGACACGACCTACATGATTTAATAATTGGTCATGACGACGTTCTGTGACTAAAGATAGAAGAATAAACAACGTCGCTAAGCGAAGCATCGCTGTCTTTCACTGGGGATCGATTTTCATCGCCGGTCAATACGCGGCTATCACAGCCTACTGCACTGGGTTCCTCCAGTTAGATGCACTGCCCTGTCGCTGACAGTACAGTAGAAGCTAATCTGCAGGTGCCCCAGGACGCATTTTGGTGTAACAACTGCTAAATCCTGTCTATAGGTGTGCCCTTTTTTCCGTTTGGAGCAGGATCTGGTATTACTGGTCTGTAGGTGTACCCTGGTTGCCGTTTGGAGCAGGATCCGGTATTTTTGGTCTATAGTTGTACCTTGGTTGCCGTTTGGAGCAGGATCCGATGTTACTAGTCTGTAGGTGTACCCCGGTTGCCGTTTGGAGTAGGATCAGGTATTACTAGTCTATAGGTGTACCCTGGTTGCCGTTTGGTGCAGGATTCGGTAACTGGTCTATAGGTGTACCATGGTTGCCGTTCGAAGCAGGATCCGACATTACTGAACTATAGGTGTACAATGGTTGCCGCTTGAAGCAGGATCCGGCATTACTGCACTATAGGTGTACAAAGGTTGATGTTTGGTGCAGGATCCGGCATTACTCGACTATAGGTGCACCATTGTTGCCGTCTGGAACAGGATCCGTCATTACTGGTCTATAGGTGTACCCTGGTTGCCGCTTGAAGCAGGATACGGTATTACTGGTCTATAGGTGTACCCTGGTTGCCGTTTGGAGCGGGGTCCGGTATTACTAGTCTATAGGTGCTCCATGGTTGTTGGTTGGAGCAGGATCCAGTATTTCTGGTCTATGGGTGTACCATGGTTGCAATTTGAAGCAGGATCCGGTATTACTAGTCTATAGGTGTACCCTGCTTGCCGCTTGAAGCAGGATCAGGTATTACTGGTCTACATGTGTACCATGGTTGCCGTTTGGTGCAGGATCCGGCATTACTGGACTATAGGTGGAGAATGGTTGCCGTTTGGAGCAGGATCCGGTATTACTGGTCTAAAGGTGTAGAATGGTTGCTGTTTGGTGCAGGATCTGGCATTACTGGACTAAAGGTGTAGAATGGTTGCCGTTTGAAGCAGGATCCGGTATTACTGGTCTATAGCTAGCTGTACCCTGGTTGCCGCTTGAAGCAGGATACGGTATTACTGGTCTATAGGTGTACCTGGTTGTCGTTTAATGCAACATCAGGTATTATTGGTCTACACGTGTACCCCGGTTGCCGTTTGGAGCAGGATCCGGTTTTTCTCGTCTATTGATGTACCTTGGCTTATGTTTGGAGCAGGATCTTTCCCTACTCCTCTGATCCCTGTGGTTAAAGAGTTCGCTCGTCACCCCAAAAACCCGGGTTCGATTCCCGACATGGGTAGAATGTGTGATGCCCATTTCTGGTGTCCCCCGCCGTGATATTGCTGGAATATTGTTAAAAGCGGCGTAAACCAAACTCACTCACTCATCGCTGACAATACCATATTAAGTTATCTATAGGGGCATCATAATAATCGTTCGGTGCCATGTCCTTTATTTCTCGACTATGTGTCACCCTCATGGTAGCCCCTGGGTACAAGACCCAGCCTTAAATGCGCTGCTGACAATGCCGTTAACACTCATTGGCAGAACTTAGTCTTGCATCAAGTCCCCACTATGCCCCTGACAAAACCATTCATCTAAACGTATGCCCCACTAACATTCGTCTATAGGTACGTGACTAGATAATGTTGATGACAACACCAGATATAGTATATGCACTATTCAGAAAACGTTAGAGATCAACCAAAATCCTATGGGTGTTCTTCATCAGTTTCCGGAAATCACGGGGTTCGGACTAGCCGGGTTCATTGTATGTACATAATACTGACTGAGTTTAGTTTTACGCCGCTTTTAGCAATATTCCAGCAATATCACGGCGGGGGACACCAGAAATGGAGGTACATAATAGGCAGGTAGCTCCTGTAATAATATTACAACGACGACGAACGACGACGACAATGACCACGACGACGATGACGACCATGATGACGACGATGATTATGACGGCGATGACAACGATGGGGTTGATGATGAAGAAGAAGAAGTGTGTCGACACGCCCTGTTTCTCCAAAAAAGTCCAAACAAATTATGCAGGGTGTGTTCCGCACTGTTGCTTCATCAAGATGGGTCTGGGATGAAAGCGTGAATATTTCATGATTAGTTTCCCGACACGCCTTGCGTCCACACCTTCACACGGCACCGACCACGGAGACGAGGCAACAAGTCGTGGACATTGGTCAACAAGTTGAAGAATATCATTGACTTCAAAGTCATAGAATCGTTAAGTCAAAGTCATAAAGTCGTTCATGTTTGCTAAAAATACTATTTCATTTCAATGATAGATTAACCATTTTAATGTTCATTTTGCGATCCAGCGGAAGCTCAAATAGCACAGCTTGATGCGGCTTGTGCTATTTCTTACGGGAGGGCGACGATCACCCTAGATACAATCATATATATAGACATGTACCTGTGGAAGTCTTAGTTCAAAGATATCGATTACATCTATAGGTGTCAATTCCACCGATTTGATCACAGTGCAGGAAGTGAAAAGTGCGTGAGCTATGGTGATTTGTTAGAGTTATCTCCCTTTGATTGGATGTCGCCAAGACAGTGAAATGAAGAGAAACATTTCATCTCAATGATACATTGACCTAATATAATACTATTAATCTGTGACAAAGTTAAAAATAAGGTCGAATTCTAATATCCCATCAGTGTGGGGAACTTGTTTCCGCTACGTTTTATATATGTGTGTTGTAACTTTGGATATTCAATTCCTTGCTGCTGTCGTCTTACATCGCCACAGTTGAAAATGGAACAAAATGTTTTCTCTCAGTTGCTGTGATTGCAAGTTAGTATTTTTTATATGTTTCTGCTTAACTTTCTACCGTATAACAATTAAAACAAGAGTCATCAGAAGATGACAAATCCACAAATTTGAAAGAAGTCCAAATCTTTTCCATGGAAATCATGCAATATAAATGACAAAAATCGGTAGTAAATAGCAAAAGGCACCACTTCAAAATCTAGTTTGATATATCTGCCAAGTCTGGTAGAAAGACGGTTTTCGAGTTGTGATCTGGAAGCGAAGCCCACCCTCTATTTTGAGACTAAGTCCGAATCGTTTCCATGGAAACCGAGTAAAATAAAACAGCCCAAAATCTGTAAATAGCAAAAGGCACCACTTTGGGATCTGTCTCATATATCTGCTAAATTCTGTTGAAAGGTATTGAACGGTTTTCGAGTTGCTCTGGAAACGAAGCCCACCCCTCCCTTTTGAGACCTTTTGAGTCCAACACGTTTCCATGGAAACCGGGGAAAATAAAATGACAAAAATCTGTAATTAGCAAAAGGCACCACTTTAGGTTCTGTTTGATATATATACCAAGTTTTGTTAAAAAATATTGAACGGTTTTTGAGTTATGCTCCGGCAACAAAATGATTACGGACAGACGGACGACACGGCGATTATACCCCCGTACATGTTTTCCAGTACATTTACTATGTTTACAAGTACAACTATGTTTATGAAATTTGAAAATTTATATTAAAAAAGGTTTGTAAATTTTTCATTTTTCAAACATGACGGCGTATTCCACGTCGACAATTTCACTGTGTACACATCTCAGTTAAAATGTTGCTCAACCAATTACGCTTGGTATGAACAGTGTCTCTAGATCTTTAAGCATGGGAAGATAATTTGTTCCTGGTGTTGTTTAAAGTTATCCATGATTAATCTGAAGTGATTCTGTACACACAAGTTTTAATCTTCATCTTGCAATACTGTGGAAACACAATTAACACAGCTTGTTATTTCTTTTGGGAGAGAGACGATCACCCCAGATACAACCGTATATATAGACATGTACCTGTGAAAGTCTTAGCTCAAAGATATTGATTACACCTATAGGTGTCAATTCTATTGATTTGATCCTAGTGCATAAAGGGAAAGGTCCGTCAGCTATGGTGGAGATTTTGTAGAGTTATCTCCCTTCGATTGGATGTCGGAGATGGCAACTGTGTAATGAGGACAAAAAGTGTAACGGATGGGATTGTGTACTGCAAACTATTTCGCTTTTAAGATCATGGTACAAACTTATCCGTACATACATAGAGAATCTCACCTGAGTGTCTTTTGATATCAAATATATCACCACGAGTTGATAAAGTTACAAATATCTGAGGCTTGCCGAGGATATTTTTACTTTTATCAACGAGTGTTGATATACCTGATATCAGAAGACACGAGTGTGAGATTTTATTTATCATTAAAAAACACTCTTCATTAGTTTTCAATAAAAATGTAGATTTCTACATCTCTGAACACGGTTCTGCTATTAGACTTACAGTGTAGCGATATCATAGCATTGTGACGTCATCAAGTTCATGACGTCATAGCATTGTCAGGGCATTGTACGAAATCTGTCAAAACGATATCTCCTAGGTGATATCGTTGATTTCACACAAGCAATGTCACCTGTGGAACACAGTTTTGGATGATAAGAACTTATCTTATCCCAAACATTCAAACATCCAGACGTTACAATTCATACCCACCAAACTTATACCTTCATGTCAACCCAATTTATCTCTTCATACCTACTCAACTTATCCTCTCATACCAACCCAACGTATTCCCCCATACCAACCCAACTTATCAACTCATACAAACCCAACGTATTCCCCCATACCAACTCAACTGACCCGTGAAGGTCCGGGTCTATTAGAATAGCCCTTCAGCAACCCATGCTTGCTATAAAAGGCGACTATGCTTGTCGTAAAAGGCGACTAACGGGATCGGGTGGTCAGGCTCGCTGACTTGGTTGACACATGTCATCGGTTCCCCATTGCGCATATCGATGCTCATGCTGTTGATCACTGGATTGTCTGGTCCAGACTCGATTATTTACAGACCGCCGCCATATAGCTGGAATATTGCTGAGTGCGGCGTAAAACTCAACTCACTCACTCACCCACTACCAACTCAACTTATCCTCTCATTCAAACCCAACGTATTCCCCCATACCAACCCAACTTATCCTCTCATACCAACCCAACGTATTCCCCCATACCAACTAAACTTATCCTCTCATACCAACCCAACGTATTCCCCCATACCAACTAAACTTATCCTCTCATACCAACCCAACGTATTCCCCCATACCAACCCAACGTATTCCCTCATACCAACTCAACTTATCAACTCATACCAACCCAACGTATTCCCCCATACCAACTCAACTTATCCTCTCATACCAACCCAACGTATTCCCCCATACCAACCCAACTTATCAACTCATACCAGAGTAAATTACCCAATTGTACCAACATGACTTATATCTTCATACCAACTCAACATATGCACTCGTACCAACACAAAGTATCATACTAGCCCAACCTATTTCCTCAAACCAACCCAACTTATCCCCAACCCAGCATATCTCCTCATTAAAATCCAACCATTCGGCCCAACACGACTTACTCGTTCAAACAAAGTAGCCCGTTCATGTCAACCCAACTTATCAGCACATGCGATCCGTCTTATCCAGTCATATAATTCTTTCAAAACAATTTGAACCCCTTTTTTCATAATGCTTTGATCTTCAGTCAGACACTTCAAGTACACACAAACAACACTGTTTTGTTCAGGAAATCGGGAAACATTATATAATAAGGATTCCAATTTTTAAAAGGTAGCACGTCAATTTGAATGCATCTGTCTGCATAGCCAAAAACAATCTTGTATGAAGACATGTGGCACACAATTGCAACAAAATGTACGAGACCAATCACGAGTAAAATCACCCGTCAAAATAGCAAAGTTACGACAAAAAGTAAAACGTTAAAATTCATGTCAACCAGATCATTGTCTAAAGTACCAACACTCAGTAGCGCGTATGTGATCCACATGATTTGATCACTGCCTGGCACCATCGGCTTGCGCTAAGTGTCTGGGTGGACTGTTCCACTCTTCAGTAAGAGCATTGCCGAGTTCCTGTAGAATTTGCCGGAAGGACAGAGCGCCCTGGGAGACAAATCCCCAAAACGTCCACAATAAAATATCCCATCCCACAGCTATCGTCCTGCTTTATTGTCGGCGGTAATAACATCTACTGTCATTCTTCACTACCGTTTGTAACGTGTTCCTAAGCCCTTCATTGTTATCATACAACCATAAGTAGAAACTAGTATCGCTTTCAATAATGGGAATTATACGTTGTTTACTAGTATCCCTTAGATTTTTAAGAGAAATTATCGCAAAGAAAAAGGTTAAAGCGAGCATTATTAGTGTACATAAATTTCTCTAGTATTCTTCTTGCCTCTCTGTCATTGAACGGACTGGCTGTGAAATAAGCGAACATAGAAATCTAAGGAAGAGGAAATGCAAGTTTTGAGTGAGTGGGCGAGTGACCATGTTTTGTCACCACTTTTAGCAATATTGCAGCACTAGACACCAGAAATGGGCTTCACACATTGTACCCATGTGGGGAATCGAACCCGGGTCTTCAGCGTGACGAGCGAACGCTTTAACCTTTACGCTACCCCACCTACCCTGAATGAAAGTTGTGACAACTTGTGCCCAATCCTTTTCCTGCGGTTGAAATACGTTTAAACTCAACAACTGACTGACTGACTTGAGTTTAAGGCTCCTTGACCAGTTATACCACGCCGTGTCTGCTTCATGTGGGAGGAAGACCCGGAGTGACACAGGTCTTGAAACTAAACACTTCGGTGAAAAACACGGGCTTAAGAAACAACGATCAGGGCGAATGTAGAATTGGTAGCACAACAAACAACTTCTCAGTACTCATCCTTTTTTTACTGCAACAAATTCGTTGTTAAAGAACCACTAAACTTTGTTTTTTGTTACTCTTTTAACCATTACATATGAAAGATTTGTGGTTAGTCTTATGCGGAACACCAAATTTATTCTTTAAAAACTTGTGGTTAATTAATACCGAGCGATTAAAAGTGGCCAAAAAGTCGCCTGCCTCCCTCTCGCCCGCCAACGAAACCACAGACAGGTTACGTAACTCTGTCGCCAGAGCACTGCAGTGACGTCATATGAGGAACGATTTTCAGTTAGTTGTATAGAACATGTGTAGCACGCTCATCATTTTGATGATTTCTCGACATCAACGACGACATGCCGAATCGTTGCTTTGTCGTCAATTGTTCCTAGGGGTCGGGCGATGGTGTCTCCATGCACAGATTTCCACAGGACCCCGCAGTTCGTGCTAAATGGGTTATGTTTGTGAGTGCGAAGCGAGCGTTGTGGAAGCCTGAAACGATATCTTACTTGTGTTCAGATCGCTTCACGGAAGTTAAAGAATCAAAACTACTTACTAATTCTAGTAAAATATGCATATGATTGATGACCATAAAAAAATTTCTATGACAACTTGTAACATAACGATTTCTTCCTCGGAAGTGAGTTTGTGGTCGAAGTAACAATAATATTGTAAGTAGTATTATATTCACACCCACCTCTCTGCCACGAGAGAAATTGTTATGTTATACGCTATGTCATGCAAAATCATATTGGCCATCAATAAAATACATATTTTACTACCAGTAGAAAGTAGTTTTGATTTTGTAACTCGGTGAAAACAAACCTAAATACCATTTATCCTCAGACTGGCGGATGTTCCCGATAGGGCGCCGCCATTTTTAAAAATAAAAAAATCTGTTAGAATTAATGAGATTATAGTTTGTTTTCATCAAGTTAGAAAATCAGGACTACTTTCTACTCGTAGTTAAATATGTATTGGAATCATAACGAAAAGGATTTTGCATGACACAACTTAGAACATAACGATTTCTTCCACGGAAGCGAGGTGGGGGTCGAAGTCACAATACTGCGCGATAAATTTCTTGCTACATTCCCATGGTTAATGTCCACTCACCAGTATGTAGATACTAGTCAATGTGCGTCTTTATATTTGGTCTTATAATCCTAAATAGTTTATTATCATACTTGTATGCATTTTGAAACTAAATAAAAAGCAGACGATCTGCTGATAGTTATAGTGAATTTATAACAGAACTGTAATATCTAGACATTTTATAGTTTGCCAATGTGAATCATAATTCGCACACACACCCTAGTGCATGTTGTCTGTCTCATTACACTTCACGGCGAAAACAATGATTCTGTTGAATGCTACGACAAATGAATAAAAACAACATGCAAATATTAAAATTAAAACAGATTAAAGTTATAGGAACAATATCAGGCCATTACCTTGTTCGAGGAATGTATCCATCAATATCCACAAAACTGTTCCAAATGATGTGTCTTTTAACAGTTTAATATACGAAAAAGTGATAAATCTTTTCAGGTATTGGTGTATAGTCTCATTGGTCACCCAAGATAGCACACCTGGCAACTAATTGCATAATGTCCGCCTTTCTTTAAAAACAGTAATTTAGTTAGCCAATAATGGGCAATCAATCAATGTATTGCCGGTTAATCCTTTGAAAGAAGGACGTTGTTTTTACGCAGACACCGACACGACAGAGTGTATTCAGTATAGATTAGTAAATCTACATACATAAACACTACCTTTTGACAATTCCGCTGTGTAAGATAAAAGTAATTAATCAATCAGCGTGTTATCGGTTAATCCTTTGATCGATGTTTATAATGTTGAATATTTACTCCAGACACAAGAAATGCCAAATGGGAACCTTTGTCGGGTAATCTAAGTGTGTTACCACTAATTATACCTGTTATAAATTCATTAACTGACCATCAAGTGAATGATGACAAATAACGTGTAGGTTTATACCACCTAACACGGGTTACAACGAGGGAGTATTAATTGCTGTATTCAAATATAAGCTTATACAAGATAATTTAACCCCTTGTATTCGTTTCATCGGCCCTCAGGTTTCTTCACAAGCATTGTATTGCACTGCATTGACAAAAATTGAGAATAAAAAAAGGAACACTGCGGGGTTTCATTGAGAGGTGTTCCCTTATTTGTTTCCCCTCAGTATATATATTTCCATCGATAGGAGGAACAGATTCTAATGTAGAAACCGTTACCTCCAAGTCCTTCTTTTCCCTCAAGACGCTAAAAACATACGTGTAATCATTTCTTGAAGACGTAATTCCGTTGAAGACAAAGTCAAAGGATAAGAAGAAAAAAAGCGTTCATCAGCTGATGAAGGAGTAAGCATACACTCCGAAACGTCGTGCTATTCACAATAAAGAAGGTGACATCCATAAATCTTCCTTTTCTTATTCATTCCACTTCTAAATGTCCTTCAAAGATTTAATGTCAAAAGAAATTAGTTACAAATATACTCACAATTTCCGTGGTTCTTTGACATTAACAGGACGACTTTGCTTCCGCAGTTTATCCTTTTCCGAAAAGTTCCTGCAATAAGAACAAGTACATGACGGTTTCCGTTGAATTGTCGTGAAGAACACCACCGACATCCCCTGCTTGTATCTACATAGGAAGGTGGTACAGGTGACTGCTTATTAAGGTGGGAGGCGGCTTTATATTGGCCATTAACTGCCCCATCGCACGCCAAGAAGCCATCAATCATGAAAGATGAGCAAAAAACATAACGGCGAGAGGGAGAGTTAATTAACTTGCCACGAAACGCGGCTGGAAATATGAAGCAAATTTGTGAAATATTTACGAAATGCGTAATAAAAACCGCTTCGGTGATTTTTAAGTATTTCTCTGGGATAGCGTTGTCGGGATTAACACACGCTTTGGATGCCTGAGTTAGATGCATCATGGGTTATCCAGTAAATCATATTGTCGTGGTATTCATTATTGTCACCCCTAGAGTGATGGGGTTTTTGGTAAAGGGAAGTATTATGCAAAGAATTGCTGACATCGTTTGTTCAAACAGACCTTTGCGCGGATAGGTCATGTTGCCCTCAGCGTGCAAGTGGTATAAAGTTATTCTTTGTTTGTTTGTTGTTTACGCAGCCCTCAGCACAGATCCAGCTATGTGGAGGCAGTCTGTTGGTAATCGAGTCTGGGCCAGACAATCCAATGATGAGTATGAGCATCGATCTACGCAATTGGGATACGATAGCACGTGTCAACCGAGTCAGCGAGCAGGCCCCGTTTCACAAAGCTATCGTAGCGCTCCTGTCGTAACTTCTATGCTGTAACATAGACTTACGACAGTCGTAGCGCTACGACAGCTTTGTGAAGCGGGGCCCTGACCATGCAGTTCCGTCAGTCTCCTCTTTCGACAAGAATGGTTTGCTGAAGACCGAATTTGACCTGGACCGGGGATGGTAAAAGAGTACAGAACAGAGTGTTTTATGCTTGTCTACATGACAATACCAAGTCATCTTAAGACGATATCATACTTGGGATTGGACTTTTCACGTCAGTTTAACATACAATGGTTAACAAAACTCTTCTTGAGTTATGGAGCCTAGTTTTAGGAATGGCTGGACTATTCGCGTCATCAACCGGCAGTTCAACCTAAGTCTGAGACCGATCCAATGAATAGTCCATGCTGTCCTAAAAGGACCATAGTTCGTGATGTAGCGAATTACAACACCAAGGAGTCAAACAGTGACTAACGCTTAATTACCAGTGGATGTAGGACAACACGACGTGTCCGACGACCAGTTTGACTGACAGTTGAACGTGGACGTTTGAAGTTATTGTGGACTAAACGGTACCGGGATGTGAGATTACTGCCATGGTGGCACGCCACCGTCACAGATTAATCACAGTTCCTGCTCTACAGAGTCGATGGCGGAAGAGGGTACGGAGACTGACAGGGGATAGGTTCAGCGATGATTGTGTTGAAGGTCAAGTCTCAGGGTCAGGCCATTTCTGGTGTTCCCCGCCGTAATATCGATGGAATATTGCTAAAAGCGGCGTAAAACCATACTCACTCACTCACCCAGGGTCAGGGGATCTGTTCGTTTCGGGGAATCCATCATAAAAACAAACAAAGCTAATAGTATTGTTTTGTTTGTGTCCACACTCCACAATATTCCAGCTATAAGGCGGCGGTTTGTAAATAATAGAGTCTGGACCAGCCAACCCAGTGATCAACAGCATGAGCATCGATCTATGCAATTGGGATACGATGACATGTGTCATCCAAGTCAGCGAGCCTGACACCCGATCCTGGTGAAGACTAATCCTAACCGGATCTTCACGAGTCGACCAAATCGTGAACCACTCGTTACCGTCTGGCGAGAAGACATGCAGACATTGTACTGGCCCGTTAAGTCCCCGGATATGTCCCTAATAGAGCATCTGTAGGACATTCTCCAAGTGTAAAATGTACGCCAAGCACCAACATAGCCCAGTGTTGGGTGGCGGTCAGGCGAAGTAGGGGGCAATACCAAGGGCAACCATACGAAAGTTGATCAACAGTATGCAGGAGGTGTCGAGCATGTATCACCCAATATAGTGGACACACCAGATAAAGATTTTGCAGACTTTTGTCATTGCAACATCACTATGTCTTTATCGGTCCCCACACGTGTTTCAGTAGTGGTACCATATATACATTGTAAAAGTGAAATCAACAGTTAAAACTGTTGTATCATATTTTGGTAGATTACATACAAACATCACTCATGTTTCTCGATACACGGATTTCAGTGTCAGAGAAAAGTTTCATACTTACAATACTAGTGCTGGAATTTGACGGGGAAACTTTCTCTTGCCCATCGTCGCCTGACCTGGCGTCCGTCAACACTCAAGGCGATTTCCAGTGAAAGAAAGTGGAGGGATTGGTTACCACGTATTGATTCGGGGGCTATCGCGTGAGAATCCTTGTGTTTTATCCAGATTAGGCGTTTTCCCATCGATTTAATTACTTGTCTGTTGTTCTTTTGTTGCCAAGAGGGTGTCAGGTGCTCTTGTTTTTAGAGATAGAGTATATACAGAGAGTTGGAATAATAGTCTACGTGGTGAAACGGTTGTGTTTTATTTACAATAATGCAAGTTTCATTGGTAGGTTTTACTTGATAAAATATATATTTAAAAGAATTGTAAAGGAGGAGGTTTAGATTGTTTACAAGTCATTATTCTTTATTGTCTCACTAAACATGATGCAACGTTTAACCACAAGAAATTGTATTTTTGGACACATAATATTTACCAGGTGGTAATAGTCTGCCATACAGACCCTGAAGCAAATATATCCAAGAAAGCCCTCACGAGTCTAGGAAAGGTGGCAGGTAATGAAGATAGTCTCAGGACTCCTTTTCATTCTATGATTATTTTTTTACTATGAGCTTTTTTTCTGTAAAATGTGTTCATTTCAGAGACTAGTTGTTAGTCTGAGGTGGTAATTTGTTTTAAACATATTTTATTCATTCAAGAAAAGGATTGGGCACAAGTTATCCAACTTAGAAAAGCCCTCTCCAGATAATTACACAATTCATCTTACAACAAAGTACACAAGTGACAGACATAGGCTAGGATATGTACAACAGATGTTAACTGAGAAAGCGTTTTGTTTGAGAGATATAGATATGTACATACTTGAAAACATTCTGGTTTTCAGTGATTGAGAGACCTGCATTGCCATGTAAGATAAGATTAATATCAATCAGTGTTCTATTTTTGACAATATGTTCTGAAGATTTTAACAGTTTATGTCTTTGAATAGTATACAAAGGACATTCAAGGAAGTAACGAAAAACATTCTCACATCTATGGCCACATTGACATGATGCGTCATTTTTTACATTTATTCTAAATTTATATAAATCATAATTAAGTGTACTCGTCATATATCTTAATCTAGTGTGCATAACATTGAACTTCCTTATTCCATATGAATAATATATAGGTGCGCATTTTTCCTTCACGTGGATATACGATTTAAACGAGGCAACAGAGTCGCAATTTCTAATAGCTAAGGGAATATTATTCCACACTTTAACTGTTGGTGGATGAAGTTGAGTATCTCAGTCTTGTATATGGTTGACTAAAGTTATTGGAGTTTCTTAACTCATAACTTGTCTGGCTGCTTACTACAGGTGGTAATTACTAGGAGGTCAATAATACATCAATTAGGATGTCTTATGTTTGAACTGAGGAAGTTGGTTATGATAGGTAAGCGGTCATGTGACTGAACACAATATATTCCAAATAATTATCTGTTAAGATATCCTTCAACTGCCTTTGTTTCCATTCTATCCTCCAAAAATGAAAATGTAATACGTAATCTTACGCTTTATGTAAAACATGCTGTTATCCTTAGAAGCAATCTGTTATCTGAACTGTAATTCATTTTGTGAAATGTCTGTAACATGTACTGTATGTATACTTGTATTATTTGTCTTTGGGCCGGAGGACTTAAGTACAATCAACATCTTTGACGTGACTTGACTGATGACGTCAAGTGTTTCCTCTCGTCCACGTTGCGTGTCGTTGACGTCGCATAAACCACTGCGTTCCACGTCCATGTACAGTTATCAAAGCAGTGTTGTTATATTCCTGGCGAGGTATCCTCCCATTTGTCAGACATCCCCATAGTCAGACAGGTTATAATAACATATCCCCAGATTTCACATCGGTACATCAAGCTTAAGATTGGTTTCACCATTGAATCAAAGATAAATAGTTGACATTGTATTGAAAATTTAACATTCGACTTCTCCTTAAAACAAAATACATGTACATGGCTTTAGTAGCTTGTTGACAGATATTTGATAGAGATAATTTAAAAGAACATTTTCTATCAAACATAACTCCAAGATATTTATACACAATAACAGTTTTCCTTAGGTTCAACTAACTGGTTGAAATATCCTATTAGGAAATTCCCATTTGCCCTAATTAATCCCTAGTCCAGTGTCTGACCATTGGCATGTCTAACTAATGGGGTGTCTAACTAATGGGAGTAACTCCCTGGCAATATATTACTATTGAGTGAACTGTGACACTTGAAAACTGGTTATGACCTAAAAATGCAAACGTTATTTAAACTACCTAGGATGAAAAGACTTACCGCGACACTGCCAAGTAAAGGTCTGAATTACAACAATGGTACCAGCATCAAATACATCCAATTGAATACCCATGTCTTGTTCTTTGTATTGTAGTCGACCCGACCCGTGAAGATCCGGGTTAGAATAGATCTTCAGTAAACCATGCTTGCCGTAAGAGGCGACTAACGGATCAGGTGGTCAGGCTCGCTGACTTGGTTGACACATGTCATCGCATCTCATTTGCATAGATCGATGCTCATGCTGTTGATCACTGGATTGTCTGGTCCATACTCGATAATTTACAGACCGCCGCCATATAGCTGGAATATTGTGATGTGTGGACACAAACAAAACAATACTATAAGTTTTGTTTGTTAGTATGATGGATTCAAGGAAACGAACAGATACAACAGACCTTGAGACTAGACCTTCAGCACAATCATCGTTCAACCCATCCCATGTCAGTCTCGAGTGCGGCGTAAAACTAAACTCACTCACCCACTCACTGTATTAAAGCCAACATCCAACATGGCTGCATATATTTGTGTGTGATAGTTTACAGAATTTTCATCATAAGCCATCTATATTGACCCATTAAATGTATATCTCATACGAACACATTTTAGTATTGACCAATATGCATCCGTCGTATGCTATACCAGATACTTTCAATATTCAACACTAAGCACAATTATACTTACACTTGTGATACCTGAATAAGATCCCCAAGATCGTCCTCTTCTCCCTCTCCCTCAGCCTCTTCACCAGAGTTTTCTCCCCAGCTCACCGACGACGACCTTGCAGAGTTAATGTGTTTAGCGCTGAGGTATGACGTGTCACTCGGGGTATCACTGACCTCGCGTGGCTGACTCACAACCCCTAAGGAGCTCACATTAGAGTCAACATCAGTTTCCACCACCAATGCAGGGGTCTCAAAACTCGTCTCCAATCGCCTGTTCATAATTTGTTCAAGTTCCACGTCTTCATCGGACCTTGATGAAGAAACCTTCTTATGTACTTTATCAGAACCAGTTCTACTCGATAACAGCTTGCATTTGCTAAAACGCCTTCTAATCTTTTCCCCTCTTCTTGACAATTTTCGTTTGTGAGTTTGGACAGTTGAGCCAACGAACAGCCTATTTCTGTCAATGATAGGGCTTCGTCTGGCACTGTCTTGTTCGTCGGGTCTTCCGGTGACGGGAAGAGTTACCATTTCAGTTCTGTCATGTCCATGTGTTGAATCCACACGAACAACTACAGGCATTTCAGTATTTCTTTGTCCTGCTGAGAGCAAATCATCCTTCTCAAGACCCGATCTTCTTTCAAACCTTCTACTGTAATTCTGCTTGGCTGAAGCACGGGTCGAAGCACGAGTTCGAACATCACCAAATTGTTTCAACATGTTTTTGTCTTTATTATACCTGTGTGCGTCCACCCCAAGGTACTCCACTGACCATTCCTCTATACCGCCACTCCTTGGCACTCTGTTCCCAGTGGATACAGGAGATTCTGTTTTGAGAACTGGAACACATAATCCGTCCTGCGTGTTGCAGTCGCGGCTACCTTGGAGCTAAGTTTGTGTCCACCTTCAGAGATTCCAACTCCACTTGATGTCAGCATGACCTCTCGATTCCCCTGACGTCTAAAAGCGTTTGATCCATCCCGTCTGTCCTTCCTGACATGGACTGACGTTCCCCTGAGATTCAGATAATTACTTTCGGCACCTGTTTGGTCAACGAGGACGTCAGACTGATTGCTACGAGCTGTCCATGAAGCTTTTTTCTCACGAAACCCGCCATTTTTTATTGACGACTGAGAATGTGTATGTTCACCTTCTACAGTCCGTTTCACAGTCTCGTAAGTGTTTTTATCTATCACAATCCTTGGAGATCTAGCTCCTCTAAGGCGGAATCCACATGTCTTAGGTTTACCCTTTGCTTCCTCTGCAATACGTCTATTTATCTGCTCTAGCCTTTCCTGAAATCTCTTCTTCCATGGACTACCTTTCCTTTCCGACGAATTGTCACCTTGAGCCACATGCAAATGCTGAGATGTTTCAGGTGTCATTCGTAGGCTGTCTTTTCCCGAACTTCTTCCACTTCTGTTTGTTCGAGAGCAGGTCCTTTCCTTCTTGTCTGGAGATAATGTGTCCCTGTCACTAGAACAGCCCCTGTGAGACAGGGGAGAGAGTTTCCCTACATTTGCCTTATCTTCAGTATCCACGCTTAGCTCTGGAGTAAATGTGACAGTTTTTCTCGTGGATGTTGGGTAATCGAGGCTGTTCGATGGGTGATTGTACTGCTTTGTATGGACATCAAGATGGTCACCATGATCACATGAAGGCGATTTCCTCAACTGTTCACTGATGTATTCTTCCTGCATTTGTCTCTCATTACCAGGGTTAAGTCTCAGTTCATGCTTATCAAGAGCAGGTTTAGAATCGTGTTTGTCACGTACCTCGAAGTACATTCCATTGTGATAAATAGCATAACCTACTTCCTGATTTTGCGCCTGTCCCTTCAATCCATTATCCAAAATAAGGATATCAATCTTGCTTGAAGCCTCATCATTGCGAACTTGAGAACCATAAGCAAGTTCATTATGAAACGAGGGCTGCCGATGAAGTTCACCTTCTGTGTACTTTGCTTCACTAGCTCCTCCGGGAGCTTCTTCCAAGGAAAGACTAACAACACTTTCAGGCAAAGGTGGAAATATGGAACCTATACCAACGTAGATCTTTCCTTGGCGTTTCAGTGTCTGTCTCCTCTGTTTGACATTGCCATCCAAAGAAGGATTCTCGGAACTTTCACAGGAAGGCAACTTAGGAAGGTTGGCCCCAAAATGGTCATCCTCCTTCAGCTTGACAGGATCCTTAGATTCGTCCACAACTAAAGGAAGAGGGGAGCGTTTGTGGAGGTCCTTCCAGCCTGATGGCCAAGAATATACATCTCTCTTGTTATCCATAGGGGCCAATGTGGTGTCAATGGGCAGTTGGTTCATTGCATCTAGGCCGCCATCTTTAAAAGCGGGTAAGAATTGCATGATGTTTTCGGAATGAGCTCCAGGTGTCCTCATGCATTTCTACTAATGGTAGAATTAACATATATTAGTAACACTGGGTTATTCGCGTTTTGGGAAAAGTTCAGCAGAATTAGATGCTAGTTAGTTAGATGATTTGGGACACTGAATGTTACACTTGGTAAGAGCCTTGAAACATCCTGAATAGAAATCCAAAAGGTTTGACACCCATGTTGACATGTCATGGTCTTACATTCATGCCATGCACACGGAGGTAATTTCTTGAAAAGAGACATATATGCAGGTGCCCTTGACGATTCTAAACACACAACAAACAACCGGAACATTAACCTAAGGTTAGCCAACTCCTGAAGGATCAATAAGTCGTGTTCTCCTTGATGGCTACATAATCCCCACGCAGGTAGAGCAGCAAGGGAACTATCCCTGTCAGTGTTGACATGTAAGGAGCATTACCCTTGGCTCAGAGATCAATGGAGGTTTCTACATAGGAAATGCAAACATCACCTTCTCTCGACCGTTTACAGACACTTCTTGGTGCAGTTCGGCACACGTTGACGTGTTTTGTGACTATCACCTAAACGATATTCTTCTGCTTGTTGTCTCACTTGAAGAAAATGCTCGAATAGCATTCATCCCGACTGTTTTATTCCACATGAAATGCGACATTTCACCAACCTGGATAGATTAATCTCGGGGCATGTACACACACACCAGCCTGTATTTGGGAACTGTATCCTTTACCTGCGTGTATGTTGCTCAAGGAAGGTTCTTGGTTTGGGTTCCTATATCCATGTGAATTTGACTTGGGCTGAAACAGTTTTATCAGTGTCGTGTTCCTGATTAGATTTGATGTTGATGTCCACCATCTTTACAATCAGAGGTACCACCTGTGGATGGTCGCCTTGAAATCACAGAAATTCAGAATTATCCACCCCTACACTCCATTACACATCCGTGACTCGCTGGGAGTAGGTCAATCACTGTGTCCACTGTGGAGTATCACCGTGGGGCAAGCTGGTCAGTTCTGATATGATGAGCTTGTTGAGACATGCCTTCAACAGTGGAACTGATAACGGATTACTTTCATCACAGATGTTGACACCTTCTTGAAGTACATCACACATATGAACGTTTATCAGAGCGGATAAACCAAAGGCTCTGGCTCCAGGAACACAAGAAACTAGAGATATTGCCTGATATTCTGCACATGCTCCCAGTTAATGTGGGTCATACTCACACGTTTCCCAGGTTGAACGCTGTGTTATGTTACCAAATTAATTACATCCACGCACATATAACTCCCTGGAGATCCAACTTTCGACAGGCAATTCCAACGGAGAATTTACCGATCAGACACAATGGCGAAGGTCATTGCCCCGTATCCTGCCCCTTCTGTTGACCACTTCCTGAAGATAACGCATCACTTGATACAACTGATATTAATCAGCACATATTTTCCTACTGACCATCCCAGGATTCATGCTGGCTTAAAAACAGTTGTGTGAATTTTGTGGTCTCGGGGACTCAACATCTATTGCGCTTGAGTCAGGCGGTATGAATTTTGAATGAGACGTTAGACATGCAACGCTTTGACGCCTACCGTCACTGATACGGGGCACTTAATGACTGACTTTGAGATGCAGGGAGTTTGTTAAAAGGTATTCTACGACTGTGAAAAATACGCTTGTGAGTTTCCTTTGTCATGAATGAATAATATTAATTTTGAAATTTCATCGAACGTTTTAGAAGTAACTCATGGTATACAGGGAATTGTTTGTGTCTAGTATTGTATTGTGTGCTAAAATGTTAAAATGTATGACGTAGGACCGTCTTTTGGAGCCTCATTCGAGTTACTAGAGGTATCTGGATTTACTTGATCAACAAACAAACAGTAGACAACCACAAGGCTAGTGAAAAGTAAAGGGAAATGACTCTGATCCCCTTTTATTTTAGATATTTTTCATTGTTAAACAAATTAATCCACCATGTGTATAAGTGCGACTGAACCATTTCCATATTAATAAAAAATCTCTTCCAAAATGTCAGTCGATTGTGGTTACGAATCCCTCAACTTTTGATGACACCGTTTTCGTGAAAACGTTAGCGTATCCTGCAGAGTCATGCCAAGGCTAATGAAAGTAGTTGTGGTACGGATATCGCGGTTGCGTGTAACTGATCGATGTCACCGAATATTGTCAAATAGATTAACATTGTGTGTAGATGGAATACTATGTTTCATTGTAAACCGAACCGAAGAGTTTCTCCACCTTACCACAACTGAAAATGAACCAGCGTGTTATTGACATGATCCACACCTGTCTCAGCAGAAAGAGTAAGTGAGTTTGGTTTTACGCCGCTTTTTGCAACATTCCAGCAATATCACGGCGGGGGACACCAGAAATTGGCTTCACACATTGAACCCATGTATGAAATCGAACCCGGGTCTTCGGTGTGACGAGCGAACGCTGTAACCACTAGGCTACCCCACCGCCCCTCGGCAGAAAGAGGACATCCGACACCAAACATGTGTCTCAGCAGAAAGAATGAGTGAGTGAATTTGGTTTTACGACGCTTTTAGCAACATTCCAGCCATATCACGGCGCGGGACACCAGAAACGAGCTTCACACATTGTACCCATGTAGGGAATCGAACACGGTACTTCGACGAGCGAACACTTTAACCACTAGGCTACCCCATCGCCCCTCCACAGAAAGAGGACATCCGACACCAAACATCTAATCATCGTTTAACCCACATGTAGTTATGTCAGGATTTAAATAATAGAAATAACAGGCATGAAACCATAGTCTATACGTTGTTTCAAAAGGATCCTCGTTTTTACAGTGAACTAATATCACCATTGACCGTTACTCCAGGACCGGCAGTAGCCAAGGACATACCAAGCATGCAGTATTAAATAATACTTGGGGAATACTGGCTCTTGTCATATTTGGGACAACAAAGGCTGTAGATGTTTCTAAACTTTCAGTGCACAGTGTCGACAGAATTAACTGTTCCGTTCTGTTCAACGAGATGTTTTAATCAGAGGGTTTAACAGTAAAATTTGTTTCTGCGAGTGAGTATGGTTTTACAGCGCCTTTAGCAATATTCCAGCAACATCACGGCGGAGGAAACCAGAAATGGTCTTCACACATTTGGGGAATCGAACCCGAGCGAACCCTTTAAACACTAGGCTACCCCACCGCCCATTGTTTCTGCAGTTGAGGTAGGGAGGTGATACAGTGTCTACTGAATACATACTGCATGTTATATATATGTTCCACAGTCGGTGTTTTTTCGGGAGAAAGGACATGTCCACCATATACAGTAAACATTACATTTTGTTTGTTTAACGCCGCACTCAGCAATATTCCAGCTGTATGGCGGAGTAAACAGTACGCAACTCTGCGAAGCTTATACAATCTTCTGAACACGTTTACCAGTACTTATCTTGCAGCGTCCATGAACCAACTGAATGAAGCATTTTGACACTTCTTGGCACCTCGTGTTAGCTCAGTGAAAACTGCTTCCTCGATTTATATATCTCTGATTTGTTATGAGTGAGCGAGTTTAGTTTTACACCGCACTCAGCAATATTCCAGCTATATGGCGGCGGTCTGTAGATAATAGAGTCTGGATCAGACAATCCAGTGATCAACAGCATGAGCATCGATCTGCGCAATTGGAAATCGATGACATGTGTCAACCAAGTCAGCGAGCCTGACCACCCGTTCGCGTTAGTGGCCTCTTACGACAAGCATGGGTTACTGAAGATCAATATTCTAACCCGGACCTTCACGGGTCCCTATTGGTTATGACTATCACCCTATGTGCTGATAAAACAATTAGTAACCCAAATGTCCCATATGGAGCATGTCTGTATGGCTTTTTATTCCATAGAGAGTGGGTAAATGTTTGACATAGCAGTCAACAATACTCCACATTATAGAGGCTGGACCAGACAAACGGGTGACTGACAGCAGCGGTGTCGATCCACATCATTAGGGCAAGATGACCACCATCATCAGTCAGTGCCCCCTTGATCCCTTCCAGACAGCTCTTACAGGCATGGAACAAGGGACTGCTTCAAGCCGGATGTACCGCAGGGATTCGGGGGCACTGGAACGAGATAATGCGGATAGTCCTTGTCGATAGGGCGCTGCTCATTGGATCGATGCACTACTACCTAGTCAATACAGAGTGGAAGAATTCCAGAAACACGGAATGAATTGAGCCACCGGATGTGTCGAGAAACAACAGAACGGCTTTTAAACGCTTGGTGGTAAATATTTAATCCATTGAGACAAGGACAGGCGAAGGAATAGCATTAGTGACAGCGTAATAAATAAAAGCATCTCTTTCGTAGCATGATATTTACAAGATTAACTCCAATGTGTACAAATAAACATAAGTACCTTTCACAAACGTTTGATCAATACATTGGCTACTAACTCTGCCATACAATCACGCACGGTATGCCCTTCCCTTGTAACACAATTAGTAACATTTATTCACAACTATTATAGAACAATGGAGTATTCTGCAGGATTAGGAGTTTTAATAATCAAACCTGTACAAACATAGGCCCTGCCATGCAGTCAGCAATCAGTCGCACATTAGCTATGTATGATTGATAAGGTTGTGGTGCACGCCTCTCCCAGCAATAAACCGGCCCAATCGAGACAGGTAACAATACATTGACCAGGCTAGCTATTCTCGAAACGTTCGTAGCACTACGAACTGTTTACCCCCATTCTTAACACATTGGCTACGATCAAAGTTAAGAATTCTTAGGGCTACGAACGTTTCGAGAATAAGTTCAGGGATCAGTCATGTCATTTGACTTGTCCATAACAATCTATATTTGAAAGGTATTACTTAGTGCCATGTGTTCTGTATTTGACAAAGAATGTTCATGGTGAACCTTTGTTATAAAACAATTGGTCGGTAAAGTGAAGGGACTTTAGGGCCATGGACCAGTGAACCTGCAGATCAAGCTACAGCTCTATACAACAACATAATTTCATTGTAAAGTATTCGTTGTGACCTTAAAAGGGAAACTATATATATCGTACTTATCCATGCTAAACAATGCTATATATAATGGACTGAAATGTTCATCCAGACCAAAGACGTTTGGCTGAATTTAGATTGCTTTCAGAAGACTCTGGTAATGACATAGGTGTCAAGGATCAACACGATCACATCAAGGAGAGTACAAAGTAAGCATTTGATAGGAAAATAAATCTCTCCAGGGACATCAGATTTCTATTTGCACCCCCTCTCAGGTCTCAGGGTTACTACCATGTAACAAGTACTATCTACTGCAGGTACTTGTGGCTTCTCTTAACAAGGGAAGACTGCAAACCGACACATTCTACTGTAATGGTTGTGGTTTGATAACTATAACTCGGATGAATATTCTGTATAATTAATAACCAAGCAGGATCAAAGTCCAGTAGACATGTTATTAAGATAAAACTGTTCAAGAAAGATTATAAACGCGGGACGAGCTCCAATTTTTTGCCAAGCAAAATGTTTGGCAAACTGTTATCATCACCCTCTGAAGACAAAATGCCGCTACTTGTCACATGGCAATGCTCTGTGCTGGTTCTGTTAGAGTAACAGTTGTTGTTTCTTTTCGAGTAACAGTTGTTGCTGGCATTATTTAAGTTTTTTAATCTTTGCAAACACAGAAAATCAAGGAATATGCTAGAAAACACTTCTTTGGCCAACTGGATAAGTCATATGTTAATTTTATTGACAAGTTGGAAATATTGGTATGAACATTATCAAGTGTGTTCAAATGCCTGACAAATAACACTTCTTTGTAACACTTACTAGTTTAAAAAGGCTGTATTTGCCAGAACTTTTAATAAAAATCGAACTATGACCAAGTCTTTGATGAAGAATTACTTGTACCAATGTGTATAATATCTGCACCAGATTCACCTACTAAAATCAGCTTAGGTCTTCCCACCTAAAAACAACCTTTCAGACACACCACCTCAGCCTCACCAACATAATCATTTAGGATTCTAAGAAATCCAAAGGTTCAAGTGTTGAAATGCCAAGTCTAATGCTCATTTATATGAACACATCCAAAATCCTTAATAACAAATTATAAATGTCTTGCACATTTATTAATTATGCAGATCCTTTGGGCCAACATGTCATCTTGTCTTTCTACCAACTGAAATATCTCTCCATAAGTGATATGTATATGAACAATTTTATTATTGCGCTGAAATGTAACCTGCTTGCAAAGATGACCCTGTTATTAATCATATACACATGGAGGTTCTTGTGGAGTCCCAACAGTTCTGTTGAGACAGCTTAAAACAAACACACCAAAGTTGAAATACCACTGTGATAAATGCTTCACTCCATTCTTTCTCCAAAGAAGCTCCATGGTGAAGTGCTTATTTCTAGCACTGGTTTTGATGATGACAAGGTGCAGTGTGTTTAATTTGAAATGTATTGAACATCGATGGTATTTTCTGACTACTGCTCAAACAACAGTATTCAAACCTAGAACATAACATAAATAATACACCTGAAAACAGGCAAAACAAATAAAATCGGAACAAAGACAATTGTCACTTTAAAATAATTCTTTATACAATGTCACATATATGTACAACATACACATTTGCTTTGCCACATACAACTATACATATTTGCTGCACAAACAAATGCATCAACTATACAATATATATATCTTAAAACTTAAGAAAATACAAATTATTTCCGTAAAATTTCATGGACACAGTCATAACACCTATCAACCATTTATACAACATACCTATCGGGTACCCCTCAACTAACCAGCATAACAATCACTGCCCATCAGTACCTTAATACAGAGCCATGTAACAGGATGGTAGAGATTATTTTCTACAATTGCTTTAAGCCCAACAAAAAGGCATGTGTTTAACAATGGGGAACAAAATTCTTAACAAGTTGACCTAAAACCAATCACCTATACTACATTGAAGAAGTTATGGACACCCGTTTCTCTCATATTACCATAGCTATAATAAGGATGATCCCTAACATCTCTCAGTAGTACACATTTCTGAAACTGATTTTGGTGGGATATTAAACCACAGTGACTTTGTCGGGAGCATAAAAACATAAAATCATATGGTTTGCTCCACGAAATCTGGCATAAACTATCATGATATACATTGTATTTCATTGGTGACCTTATTGGACAGTCTGAGTATCCGAGGCTAACAATTATGTTTTAATATTTTCATGTCCGTAAAGCTGTAAATATTTATATACCAGAGGTGACCATCTCACGACATCACAGATGACACAAAATTTTGTTTTGTCAAGTCATTTCCTTCAGATCTTGAACATATCTGATATAAATATTTAGCCTTGCATACTAAAGCAAGAAAACTTGATTTTCGTATTTCACTGACGAGTCAAAATAACAAAAATGTTGTATTGCTTGCTTACTGCAATCCTCAACTTATCAAACTCTTTTTCTTTAATCCAATCCAACATGTTCAAAACCTTAAGATAAAAACTTCAAACAAACAAACAAACAACTTTTTTTGGTATCAAATAGCATAGTAAAATAATTTCTTTTATAGCGGACTGTTTCTGCCCCAAAAGAAATAGCGGTACAATTGTCCATGCCCAGAGATTGTTTGATAAATGTCAGTACAAAAACAAATGTAAGGTGATGTTAGACGTGTACAAAACCTGTATAAATGTGGTTAAGTTATTCTGTGAATGATTGTGAAAGTGTTTTCTTGTAGAATCAACATTTCTGTTACACAATCTCAACACCACATAACTGATGCTGTTTTGATACAGCCAAACTTTCAGTTTGACATTTCTGTAACCATCAGATCTTCAAGACAGGTTATTCTGACAGATGTTAGAACAAGGAACACAACACTGATTTCTTTGCATTACAAAACTAACAGTTGCACAAAGCCATATTGCAAAGTTAAACACAAATATCAAAATGGTTTCACCCTTTATCTTCTTGAAAGAAGGTTTTGTGTCATATTTGATATTGAGAAATAGTACTTCCTACAAGCAAACACAATATATGAAAACAGACTCCAAAGTCCTATGAAGTTGATTAGCAAAGTTCTGAATAGTCAATCCAAAACATTGAGATAAGTAATGCTACTTTGTTCAATCAAAGGCTTGTTCCAGAGTCTTTACAATATGGTTAGTTCAGATTACCAGAATTTGCATAAGTGAATGCGTTAAATAAGTGGAATAGAGAGAATGCCCAGTGCAAGGTAAGACAATATAAACGACCATCAGCAGTTATAGTACTGACAGTCTGTGACCATGGCAGGTGCTTGCTACAACTTCTGCAGAAGTGTGGTGGTGTAAGGAAGGTTAAGGTTAAAAGAAAATAAAGTTGATAATACATTATTACAATATGATTTGGTTTTGAATCAGGAATCTTGGAAAGAAGAAATTGAAAAAAAAGGAAGTCTCGGAGCAAGTCTTGACTCTACAGAGTGTGAGTGAGTGAGTTTAGTTTTATGCCGCACTCAGCAATATTCCAGCTATATGGCGGCGGTCTGTAAATAATAGAGTCTGGACCAGACAATCCAGTGATCAACAGCATGAGCATCGATCTGTGAATTTGGGAACCGATGACATGTGTCAACCAAGTCAGCGAGCCTGACCACCCGATCCCGTTAGTCGCCTCTTACGACAAGCATGGGTTACTGAAGGCCAATATTCGAACCCGGACCTTCACAGGTTAATCCCTGGTATAACTGAGAGTAATGTGTGAAAATAACACAACAGAGTCATAGAGTTTGTTACAGATGCTGGACAACACTAAGTGTTCTGCATCCTTTGCTGGTATAGAAATGTACCAAACAGAGCTTTCCCCATCAAGGCTTCTCAAGGCTGAACTGAATAAATTCACTGATGGTACCATGCTACATTTTATAGTTAGCAGAGTGCCATTGTACAAAACTAAGACCTCACTAAGTCCATGTTAAGGTATGGGAGTTGTGATCACCTTACAGGTAGCAAAATCTAATGTTCTTTTCAGTGTCTTTGTAAGACCTTTGCAAGGAAAGACTGACTGACTGAGTTTAGTTTTACGCTGCTTTTAGCAATATTCCAGCAATATCACGGCGGGGGACACCAGAAATGGGCTTAACACATTGTGCCCATGTGGGGAATCGAACCCGGTCTTCGGCGTGATGAGCCAACGCTTTAACCACTTGGCTACCCCACGGCCCCTGCAAGGAAAGAACAGTACAACAACCTTACAGAAAATGGTTGGCAAGTTTTATGAAATGTAAAGTTATGGGTACTGTTGTACAAAACAACCTTACTCCTGTCACTATCATAAGTCTATTTAGGTATGGTCGAAATGACCACCTTAGCACTAAGATTGCTTTGTACAACAGCATGGAGGAGGCTAAAACTTTAGTTTCAATTTCTTTTTTCCAAGTTTTGGGACAAACCATTTGAGACATTTAGCTAGGCCAGTGTTCACGAATAGCATCTGACCCTCTGACAAATCCGGCAGATTCGCCAACGGTCCAATAGAAGTCTACAACCCGGCGGCCCCAGTGTCTGACTGTATATTTCCCAATGACTTTGACTGAAGTTGTTATATGTGACCTGTGACACTTGTTTGCTGTTTATTAATCTTATGTTTGTTAATAATTTCAATGCCAGTTATAAGAAATGTTAAATCTGAAACGTGTGTTTAATTTTATTCTATGGGTTCTGTGAATTTTCAATGGGTCAGAAACTTACAGGACCCAATGTCCTGTTACTTTGAAACACCATTCGTGAACACTGCTTTTCTTCCACTTTTGTCAAGGAGACATGGCAGAACTTGTCCAAAACCGCTTCTTCAACACACCTCATGTTAGTATATTATGATACAGATGTCCGGTTTGTCCAATAACAACACTGAAATTGCATAATAAAAGCTGATAACTCTACATGAAAATAAAATTTGAAAGACAACAAACTTTCATCACATCATTATCCAACACGCTGGGTTGAACATTTCAAAATGTTTCATAAATAAGTTATCACAAACAAGTGGAGAGCGAGTGAGTGAGTGAATGAGTGAAGTTTGTCTGTCCGTGTCCACATAATGCAATCCAGCTGCATACCATCTTCCTCACTCCGGTCTGAGTATTGCAGGCAAGCATCCAGAGCCCCTAGGATTGTCTTGGTACAAACATGGGTATATTCCAGGCCCAAACTGACCTTCTGAGGGAGAGTTCTGTGAAACATTGTGAACTGTACCTCCCATTGTGATTTCTACTGTTAAGACTGAGCTAGCTTACCTGTATTCAATTATTTAGAAATGCTGATTGGTTGAAACTGAAGTAGTCAATTATTATCATTTTTCACTTTTGACAAAAACCAATGATACGTGAAATTCTCTTATGAAAAATGAACCAATAAATTCAAACAATTCTGAAAGTTTGTGAACCAAATAGTCGAGTTGTAAAATATTTCCAGATGAATTATTGGCAATCATTCACTTTTGAAAGTGTAATTCTTCCTTTTTGATTTTATTTGAAATATATCAATTTTGAACAAAAAGCTGTATCTTTTGTGACTGACTGCACCAAGGAGCTCTGAATGTCTTGTATAACCTTGACAACATTTGGCACTTGTACGAGGAGCGTGTTTGGTGGGGCAGCATGCACGTGCATGCACACACACGCATTCTTGGGGTGGAGTGGCTACAGACAACAACAACATGCAGCATGCACCAAGTTCATAGTTCAGCCATCTGAAAAGAGACAACAGAGTCAGATAGAGATTGATAGAAGTCCAGTGACAGGAGCAGAGCATTTTACATCATACAGAACAGCAGCTAACCGTTGCATTACATACCATCAGTCTTACATACATATCAGGACAAGCCTTGTTAAATATAAATTAGGATATCATTGGATGCTTTCCATACAAAAAGTTGAATTTTTTAGGGTCCATAAGTGGGGAAGAAAAATTGGTTTTAACAAGATCATGTAGTCCCATTGTTATTCATATGGGCCCTATTCCACAAAGAAACCCCAGCTCTACGACTATCGTAAGTCTAGGTTAATGTATGGGAGTTATGATCCTCATAATGCTAGGTTGCTTTGCTGAACAGGGCCCAGATCATTTTTAAAGATTTCTCCGCATCATAATAGTGAGTGAGTTCAGTTTCACACCGTTTTTAACAATATTCCAGCAATTTCATGTGGGGGACACCAGAAATGGGCTTCACACATTGTACCCATGTGGGTAATCGAACCCAGGTCTTCAGGATGACAGGCGAATGCTTTAACCACTAGTCAACCCCACCGCCTCTGCACCATAATAAAACACAATGCTTGTTTAGATAAAATAGGAGAATTACTTATATTTCAATTATTCTATTCTACATGGTTGTCTCTGAGGCCTACCACAATGCAGACTAACTACAGTGTAAGACCATGCATGCATAACTGCCTATGTAACAGTACTTGTCAAGAGTCAGAGGAATCTTCCTACCTCGTATGACCTGACACTGCCATCTACACCGATTTTACAACCATATGTACACACAATCCACACCTAGTTTGATTATGAAGCTTTCATAAATTATCCAATGAAGAAAATATACATACGTTTGGTTATATTGACAGCATTATAAGTATAAATTGGTCATACACATCCACTGACAATTTTCCCAAATATTCCACTTTAGTTAGAACATTAAGAAGTTGTGTTGTCTCATAAACATTAATGAGAGGCTTCTTTAGACACAAATATTCATTTGTGTTTTGGGAAATTACCATCAGACCCAGAAAGGGATATAATACATGGATTATATTTCGTTGTAATATCTCATGAGGACTTTTAATGATATTGACAAGATAACTTTAACAGTGTTACACAACCCACATATGATTTCAGTCAAGATTAGGAGCAAAAATGTCACATGAAACAGAAAGAACCCATAATTCACATTCAGACACCATTTATAGGATTGATTTTCTTAAATTTCAGAATATCTTGGCTTTTGTCCAAATCAGAATGACAGATGGTAAACAGTTATTTGGGAAGTGTAAGCCTATTTTAAAATGGAAAGATAGATATCCCATAACCATCAAGCTTTAAATCCAAAAGTTTCTCTTCATTTGATGAGAACAAGTTTGGAAAAGCCTTCTACCGATATCTTCCATACCTGCCACGTAGCACAAACAATGTCCACTGAAGTGCTTCAGGCCTGATAGCATGACAGTCAGCCATCAATTTCTAATTACTGTGATTCATACGGATAATGTCTTTACCAGAAACTTGGATTGATGCAGTTAATTACTGTGACATTCACGTAAGCTGAATATTTGATGACCTTCCCCTTGATGATTTCCTTCACCTACTCGCACTCTTTCTGCTGATTAGGTTTAATAATTTGTGAATAACAGTCTTTCACAGATTAAATCCTTTCAGACCAACTCTAATCTTGAGGCAGCGTTGACTCTTACAAAGTTTGACATTTTAGATAAGACTGAAAAAATAATGAGCGAGTTTAGGTTTACGCCACACTCAGCAATATTCCAGCTACATGGCGACGGTCACTGAAAAAATATACAGTAAGGGAGAGTGCATTCTGTTGTGTCAGCATTCTGTTAGATGTGTGACCTGGAGGCTCTGACAAAAGTGGAATTAGTTTTACTGATGCAAGAATGTACTGAATGTTATTCCATGCAGTGGTGTGGATAGATATATGTAGTTTATTAATTAGGCTCGTTATAAGTTCATTCAACAATCCCATAATACTTCACCTTAAAGGAATGAATGCTTAAACAATAGCATTCAGGTAAAAAATATAACATGACTGATTTCAGTTTAGTTTAGTATTGATTGATTGATGGATTGATTGATTGATTGATTGGGTTTAACTTTACTTTGAACAACATCCAAGTCATATCACTGTATGTCAGCTTTAAATGGGAGAAACATTCAACTTGATGCATGTTTCAAGCTGAGCGATTGAGTTGGATTTAATGCTTCTTTAACACTATTCCAGTAATATTAATATCATTACTATTATGCTAACATTTGTATAGCACCGATATCCAGCTCAGCTGCTCAAGGGCGCTTTGATTTTCTCTCGATCATTGGATGTCAAACTCGTACGGAACATCATATTATCGATGTCAACTCCCTGAGGATCATACAACTCTTGCAGCCACTAGGCGCACTGAGTTACATCACCACATGGGAGGAAAACCTGATGTGGTTAAGTCTATATGTTTACCACCTTGGAGAAACCCATAAGCTTTATTACTTTGGTGAAACCCACAAGCTTTGTTACATGTACTTTAATGAATACCACAACATTGGGTTTGGTGCTGACAAAATCTAGGAAAATCCAGGGCGAAAAATATTTAAACCCACAAACGTTTTTGGTGTGCCCATGGAACACAATTCTGTACAGTGAACTGAAGAGTCCACAGTTAAGTATGACTGACTGACTGAGTTTGGTTTTACACCGCTTTTAGCAATATTCCAGCAACATCACGGCGGGGGACACCAGAAACAGTTAAGTATGAGATCAGAGAAGTTTGTATATGTATCACAGCATCTAATAGCATCACCTGATTTAATATTGAACAAAAATCAACAGAATTATCCTTTTTAATTAGTCATGCAAGTAGCTGCGTAAGTGGAAATACTATTTACACATACGAATCTGTTGGTGGTGTTTCTTCATGGAAAACATGTAATTTAGATAATAACAATTAAATAGTCATGCAGATAGTAATGCAGATAGGTAGCTGTATATTGGGAAATGTTATATTTACGCGTAAAAACAGTTGGTGGTTTTCTTCATACCAATTTGACTTTTATAATTAGATTAAATTTGAAACCTTAAAAAATAGGGGGGAAAACCATTATTCAACATCAAGTACAATGTTCAACGTCCTTGCCATAATGCTGGCTGAAAATTGCAGCAGGTCCAAGATTCAAATATCATAAGTGCAATGCTCAAGGACCCAGAACCCCACAATTTTGAACACTGTTAAACATGACGGAAAAGAATCATCCACAATATTTCAGGTACCACATATACTAGCTGTCAATTCAACACGATCTGTTTGTATGGAAACAGGAACTCTGACAATGGATCTACTTCAAGATGACAAATATACCAAGAATATACGGAGCTTGAGCTTGTACACCTGACTGTCAGGAATCAATGCTATGAGCAAAGTCTATTTCTGGAAAGGAGTGGTCTTGAAAAGGTACTGTGGTTAGGTGTTTTGTGAGTTAAAAGTATTCCCATCTGGATCGTACTACCCATATAGGAAACAACAATGGGATTTCACTAACAAGATCTGTAGCACCAGTTCATAAGTGGTTATTATTCTGAACCATAAGTAGGTGTATAAAAATACTGTGAAATACACATCCATCTATCAAAATTTAGAGTACATTTGCAGATTAGGTTATCTTGTTATAAGAATGATGATTCATAATTATTGCCACATTTCACTTGTTCGTATACACTTGTAAGGTGTGGGACTAACCTGACATCCATCAGTTCTATAGAATGGGACACTGTCTTGATAGTTGGTTATATAGAGAATACTAAACGATGTCCCGTTTAATACCATATTTATGAAACGAGTGAAAGCGAGTTAGATACCAATACCATTCACGAGTTTCATAAATATGGTATTAAACGGGACATCGTTTAGTACTTTATTTATTACTCACCCAAAATTAGCAAAATAACATCAAGCAAAGTACCTTTTTCCTAAAAATTCAACGAGTGTGATGACTCTCAGCTTTCCGCGAGTCGAGCAAGGTCTAATACTATCGTGACAGAGGTATTAGCATTGTGACATCATAACTGTAAACCACTTTGGCGTCATACGTACGACATCACACAATGTTAATCCACAATGTGTATTACACAATGTGTAATAACATTGTAAAATTATTAAACAGTGATATCTTCAACGGGCGAGTAATAAAAACACTGACTACACTGCAGAGTGACTGTAATCACAGGATTTGGAGGACAGTAGTGTATACAAACCAGTGAAGTACTGGTGATAATTTAAACTGACGATGTATTGTACTGATGGACTCGGGATCTGATGGCGTTTATGTCAATGTGAGATGTACCACATAAATGATATTCACAGATGTAGCAAGAATCCGCTCTTATACGACAATCTGAACAACAGCGACTTCATGCATAAAACACACGGCCACATTGAATAGTCAAACTGATTTTGTCAGTCTGAGATGTACCTCCTGCTTCTAACAAACACTGCTATACACCAACACTGACCTGAGATACAAACGCCTGTTTATAGGCTCTTCTCCCTAACAGGACAGCTTCTATGTTAAAGAATAACAACATTTATTCTAAGTGAGCAACAATTTAAACTAACATGCCATTTTCAGGTCAAAAAGATTTTAAGTAGTTTGGGAAGGAATTGTTTGTATTACACTGCATTGTCACTGTCATAATAACAAAGGGTAATAACTTCCTGGTACCCACATCTACATAGGAGCTCAGCAGCTGTTTACTAACACTGTTGGGTAAAACATCTTTAAGATATAATGAATTTAACAATGACATCCCATTGTCCTATTATTATTTTTAATTATTTTTGTATGTAATTTCTAATTTTGCAATCTTCCTAAGATTCTTGGGAAGTATTTTTTAAACAGTCTTGTTGACTGATATTGTTCCAGTCTCATTATTTTGGTTTATAACTTATAATATGGAATTTAAAATAGTTCCCCTTGGTTTTACATTTCAGATTTCATACACATGGATGAGTGTTAAAAATCTCACATCAAACCCTCAGACATATGTCCAACACACACTGTGCTAGTGTACATTGGCCAACAAATGTTTTTCAATACTTTCTTCTGTACTTTTGGATTAATGAGTTTAATCAGAAGTATTCAGTGGCTATATCATATTGATAGGATCATGTCATGATCTTGTATTGTCCATGTATGAAAACACATTGTCCAGTCAGTAACATAGCCCCATTGTGATCTGTGGACTTACCGGTAACATATACTGAGGGAACTAAATAAGGGATCACATGAAAGCACAAGTGTTCCTTTATTTTTTTCCAGGTTTCTTCACAAGTTGTGCGATACAAAGCTTGTGAATAAACTTGGAAAAAAATAAAGGAACACTTGTGCTTTCATGTGATCCCTTATTTTTTTACCTCAGTATAGTTATAAATATATGCAGCATCAAGGAAAAACCTTTGTGACCTAATTATGGCATGATTTTGCATTTGCTAGAAGCACCATTGTAACACAAAGTGACAAAACTGTCTACATCCTAGACCCTACTTTCTTTGAGCACTACCACATCTTCAATAACATCATCATACAATTCACCTGGGACACTCTCTGAACACTCCTCTGTAGTTGACACAGCACTGCCTCCGTTCTTCAGCACTTCTTTTTTACTATCTAGGCCATTTCCTAGCTCCTCCCCTCCTACTGAAATCACAGAGTTGCCATTGGGCACACTGTCATTGTCACCATTTTCTAGAAGCAAGGGGCTCCCCTTGCCTTCAACAAGCTCTGACAGAGTTCGGTTGAGACTCTCGGAGTCCTCCAAAGCTTCACTAACATCATCAGCTGAATCATCGTTGTAGAGACTGTCCCCAAGCAGGCCTCCATTCGGTGGTGAGAAAGTCATCTTCAGTTGCATCACCTGGACCATTACCAAAGAAAACAATCATCATTCCAGTTCTAGTGTAAGTGAGTGAGTTCGGTTTTACACTGCTTAGAGAAATATTCCAGTGACGAACTCCAGAAATGGGCTTCAAACATTGTACCACTGTGGGCAATCAAAACTGGGTCTTCGGCGTTACAAGATATAATTGATGACTATGACAAACCGGTGATTGATAACTTCTTTGAGTGGCATTTAGAGTGGGTGAGTGAGTGAGTTTAGTTTTATGCCGCTTTAGCAATATTCCAGCAATATCACGGCTGTGGACACCAGATATGGGCTTCACACATTGTACCCATGTGGGGAATCGAACCCGTGTCTTCAGTGTGATGAGCGAACGCTTGAACTACTAGACTACTAGGTGTCATTTAGAAATGGTGTGATGTACAAGGGGAAAAGTTCTATGGATATACAATTTATTTATTATTAATGTAACGATGTTTCAGTGTAGATGCTAAAACAGTTACTTGCTTGATAGTGGTGTTAATAATAAAGCATATTCACAGAAATTTCCCTGAAATTTCAGTGATTGGTATTATGAGCTACCTCAGATGCAACCAATGACCTGCATCAAACAAGACATCTGATCACCCTAATGACTTGTTTCATACATCCAGCATCGATAGCTTGGGACTTGTACTAACTCGGAATCCCAATGGGAAGGTGGGCGCAGTGTTCCCGCTGACATTTTTTACAGATTGACATTGTGACAAATGCCGGTCATTTGTAACTTTTACCGGTCAAGTGATCACGCTTTTCATTGTGCACGAGACCTTGCACCCCAACAACCAATCAGAAATGTAGAGGGTATCGCAATGCGTCACTGCCGCTATTTTTAGTCTGGGTTTTTCCCAAACTGCTATTTTTTATTTGACAACACCTCATGTCATTGTGAAAACGTAATCTTTTTCGAGGAGAAATAAAATTGACAGAGGTAGTTAGAAAATTTATTTTAAAATTTGCCAGACACAATGACTGACAGCCTTTGAAATTACCGGACATTCTAACTTTGTACTGGTCAAAGTCTGGTATATACCAGATAATGGAAACAACGGGACAGGTTCATGCTATGAACAAACACAGATATACAGCGGGGGGCTACAAGTGCATAAGATTTATCTATAGCAAAGAACATCATCAGCCATTCAGATACCTTCATACTACTATAGCGTTAGCAGCACTTCCTACAAGAAATGCTCCTTGTCTCACCTCGTCCTGCAAGTCAAAGATCTGGCTCTCCAGGTCCCCTGTGTCCTCTTCCCCGTGTAGCCGGCCTGCAGCCACCATCTCCTCCTTCTATACAGCCAACAGGTAACACTCAGGTATAGGAGATATAGCAGTGATTGATCAAAGAGGGTTGTGAGGACAATCACATCTCTCATGCAGCAAGCATCCTAATTATTCATAGTGCTTAAAATTACTTAGATCTTTGTTTTGTGTACACATCTGCTGATTGTATGCTATGTGGGCTGGGTCTAAAACAACTTTGAAAAGTACTTCAGAGTGAGTGAATATGGTTTTTAGCAATATTCTAGCAATATCACGGCGGGGACACCAGAAATGGGCTTGACATTGTACCCATGTGGGGAATTGAACCCTGGTCTTCGGCGTGGCGAGCGAATGCTTTAACCACCAGGCTCCAACACCGCCCCAAGTACTTCAGAACTGTGATGTGTCAGCTTGTGGCACAGCGACACCAGTGTTACAACTACCCTTGCTGAGGAATATGACAGAACTTTCACACGCAGTAACTTCATTGTCTGATATATGGGAAACTTGATTAATTTTCAGTCCAAATAACAGGTCTGGAGATCTGTACTAGGGCTGCAACGAATACACTATGTGGCGAATATGATACGTGTCATGAATATTGGGTAACGAATACGAATAATTATTCACGAATACAATATTGTAGTTAGGTGATTGATGTACAATATGGAATGTCCATGTTGACAGTGTTAATTTGTCACAGCAATAACCAGTGATCTCATGACACTCATATTTGGTATGTAATAGTTTTTCGACAGTACCATGTGCGGCCTTGGCAAACTCACATGATTTACGCTACTGCAAGACTAGTACATATTCAATTCTTGCATATCTCACTTTCCAAAAGTACACAAGGGTTCAAGTAAAACATGCTCCCTTAAAAACCTTAAATATTCATTAATATTCGGTTCTGGTGACCATGAATAATGAATTGAATTCATGAAGGGCTACGGTTCAATTCACCGAATATGCGAGTGAATCGTTACAGCCTTAATCTGTACTGATGAAAACACCATTAACAATGAACATTCACACAACACATTTCATCACCTATGACAGCAACGTGAATAGACTTTCTATTTCTTTTTTTCCCCATATTTCTAATATATTGTTGTTATTACCACAGTACAATCACACACATACCATACTATCTGACAAAGGAAAAGGAGGTCTTCATATGAACACAATATGGAAAACACTAACTGGCAACATTGCTGGAAACTAATTCAGTTTCTGTGGGCAAAATAACACGATAGCAATTGACCACACAGCGCTGCAACACAGACAACTAATCGGTACCAGTTGCTAGGCAGCTGGAGTTTAGCTCACCTGAATTTCAATGCTTGCTATTTTCTGTTTAAGTTCAGCTATCATAGAAGTGTTTTCTGCCTCTTTAATACGAGCCATCATTGACTCTTCTTTTTTCTGAAAGACATTTGTTGGGTTCTGTATAATGTCATCAAGAATTACTTCTATATATCAGAAATAATCTCTTCTTAATCACTGCTAAGTGATGCAACACATGCATGAAAATAAGTATACATAACAGAAGGTAAAATATTATTTGGTGGTGTTGGTGCTACTTCAGTCAGTTACCATGGATATTAAAACTATGTAAAGTCATACTTTACCAAGACAAAAATTATAATATACTGTATCTTAATAGCATGGAAATTATAACTTTACAGAATAATTCCATAACAGTTGCTCAACTGATAAACACATAATAATTTCAAAAACAGTTAACAGTCATAATAACTTCCTGTATAGATGCACAACTGAAGCAATTGAAAGCTTAGCAGAAATTAAATGTCATGCACAAAAATATCACAAAATATTATGGACTGGGGCATTCCAAATTATCTAAAAAAAAAACAATATTGTATAAACCAGAAATGTCTACTTACCCTAGACTCCATATCATCTATTTTACGTAAGAGCTCTTTAATAGTGGTTTTCATCTCCCGATCAGATTCCGAAGCTTCCTGAAGACGTGTTTTCAATAATTTGTTGTCTTCGTCCATTCGTCGAATTTGATTGGTACATATGTGGTTCTATAAAAGAACAGGCACACACATATAATTGCACATGTCTTAGAAGAAACATATCAGTGTTAAGTTTTGACTTACAATGAAGCAAATGTCAAGTAGCTCCCTAAGTCATGATTGAACCTTCTTAAACAATGCTGGGATTATCTCCCCTTATCTACAAATGGTGGTTAAAAATGCCTCATTGACATTTTGTTTATTGTTAAACGTTGCACTCAGCAAAATTACAGCTATGTGGCAGCGGTCCGTAAATAATCTGGACCAGAAAATCCAGTGATCAAGATCCTGAGCATTGATCTACACTGTTTGGATATGATTACATGTGTCAACCAAGTCAACGGACCTGACCACTCGATCCCAACCTGACCAACTGGCAGATGAGTGCAAGTATAATAGTAAAGCTGGGACAAAATGGGAAAAACTAATGCTTAGTATCTGAAATTACCCAAACAAATAAGTCCATTGAAATGGAAAAGGAACCCCAATGAGATATAAGATACTGACCCTACACTTCATTTAGAGATTCTGCATTACAGAAAGAGCTGGACAGAGGGTAAAATAACTTAGTTGAAGGACTGAAAGATGGATTAACTGAACAGTTGGTTGTGACTCACTTGTGTTTCAAGCTCCATGACCTTCTGCTTGGTTTCCTTGCTCTCTGCCAGAGCCTGGGCCTCCCTCACTTTGACTGTCATCAGCTCCTCCTGCAGGTGCTTGATCTCCTGCTTGCTGCTCTTCTCCTTCGGTGACGTCACACTGTTCTGCCTCTCCATGTACGTCTACAACAACAACACACAGGCTCAAGTCATGCCTGGCTTGCATACCAGGGGATAACAAGCATTGTCACTAAGGTGACATAATCCCCCGCCGCAAATTATCAAATCAAACTTAAAAAGTCATGAAAGGGAAGGTCGTAATTTAAGATGAAGTTAAATGTAAACAAAAGCATGACCAGTCAACTAGGGCTGCAATGAATACACTATGTGGCGAATATGATATGTATCATGCATTTTGGGTAACGAATACGAATGATTATTCACGAATATAATATTGTAGTTAGGTGATTGATGATTATGGAACGTCCATGTTGACAGTTTTGATTTGTCACAGCAATAACCAGTGATCTCATGACACTCAAATTTGGTATGTAATAGTTATAGTCGACAGTACCATGTGTGGCCTTGGCAAACTAACATGACTTGCACTTCTGCAATGCTAGTACATGTTCCATTCTTGCATATCTCACTTTCCAAAAGTACACAAGGGTTCAAGTAAAACATGCTCCCTTAAAAAAAATATTAAATATTCGTTAATATTCGGTTCTGGTGACCATGAATAACGAATTGAATTCATGAAGGGCTACGGTTCGATTCAGCGAATATGCGAGTGAATCGTTACAGCCTTACAGTCAACCTCTCTTAATATCTTGCTCCGTAGTTGTTCAAATGCACAAATATTTTCAAGACTCACTTTGACCTTGACATGAATGTCTTAGTGTATGAAATATGCAAAAATAGTAATAAAGAATTGATTATTGAAAAACATTCAAGGGAAGTTTTGAAAGTCTATGAAGAAAATCCAGTGAACTGTTCTTGAGATATCTCGCTGACAATCTTAACATGCAGTTTAAGATGCTGAAATCTTCAAAGTGTCTCTGTGACCTTGAAAAGTATGTGAAGGTCACCAAAATCGACTGGGCCCTGCACCTTCCCTAGATAAAGCTTGGTGTTGAATATGAAGAAAATCCAGAGAACGGTTCTTGAGATATCTCACTGATAAGGGTAAAACGTTAAGTCCCATTGTGACCTTGAAATGAAGGGCAAGGTCACCAAACCTGACTGGGACCTTTCTTTTACTGTGATGAACCTAGGTACCAAATTTGAAAAGAATCCAGTTAACAGTTCTTAAGATATTCCAATTTGTACGTAGCGTATGTACGTACGGACGGACGGGGCCTAATACTATATCCCCCGCTTCGCGCTAAACGCTCGACGGGGGATAATTATATGCATCATCAACTGGACAGCAGGGTTTGCTGAGAGTAGAGCAGCACTGGTCCAAAGAAGTGAATGAGTATGGTTTTATGCCGCTTATAGCAAGATTCCAGCAATATCACGGAAGGGGGCACCAGAAATGGGCTTCCCATATTGTACCGATGTGGGGAATCGTTCCTGGGCCTTCAGCGTGACGAGTGGACGCTTTAACCATTAGGCTATCCCACTGCCCCTGGTCCAAAGCAGACATGGGACAGTCGGCTGGGAATATCTCCACACTAAGGTTTGTTAATGTACTATTTGAAACAAGGGCCCCAGATTCTTTCCATTATTCTTCATTTCAAACACTGCTAAACATTCTCTATGATATGAGCTATGGTTACGATGTACCTGATTGTAATAATATGAAATCACCAACTGAGGTAAGAATATGCTCCTAAAACATCTGATCAAAACCAATAAAGTGTATCACCATTCTACATTATTACATTCGCCATATTTAACTCAACAAGAAAAAATAACCAATCAAACAGTTAAGCTTGCGTTTTATTTTGGACTAATCTAAGGCAAATTATTTGGAATTAGTTGCGAATTGTGTCAAAATACTTGCAAACATTATTGCAGACACTATTTTCACTGTCAAAATTAAAAAAATATCAGTTGTGTAGTTGAACAGGCAGGCAAGTCTTCCAAAGCCTAAAATTATTTTGCAATATTCGCTACATATTGTATTCATGTTGGGAATTGGACCCACACCTTCAACATGAAAAACAAATGATCTGGTGAGTGATTGAATTTAGTTTTACACCCCTCTCAGCAATATTCCAGCTATATGGCAGCGGTTTGTAAATAATCGAGTCTGGACCAGACATTCCAGGGATCAACAGTATGAGCATCGACCTACGATGACATGGATACGATGACATGGGTCAACCCACTCAGCGAGCCTGACCAACCGATCCCATTAGTCGCCTCTTACGACAAGCATGGGTTACTGAAGATCATTTCTAACCCGTATCTTCACGGGTTACAAATGATCTGGACTAGTCTACCCTGCTCCTTGTTACACTGAAGACCTCTAACCTCCCAATAGCTCTCAATCTCGTTGACTTTCTGGCGGAGCTCCTTCAAGGACAGGTTTGCCTCTGCTTCACGCAGCTTGACTGCTATCAGCTCCTCCTGAAGGTGTTGTACATCATTGCTGGGAGCTCGCTGCATCTTCAGGTTTGTCTGCAATGATCGAACATTACTAAAACATTTCTCCACAAAGAGAATCTAACTCTAACTGACAGGTACTGACAATAGTGAGTGAGTGAGTTGGGTTTTACACCGCATTTAGCAATATTCCAGCAATATAACGGTGGGGGACACCATAAATAGGCTTCACACATTGTACCCATGTGGGGAAAATCACAAATCTAGTTTCAAACATAGGCTCGCTACCCACCGTCACTGCATGTAGAACACAATGACATAGAAGAAATGACACGTCACCATGACAAAGTGATTTTTTGCCCTAGGGCATCGTATGAAAAATATGAACTCCGATATTTTCTTCCTCTTAGGTAGTAATCATTTGTTTTGCGACATACATCCTCCAGTTCCTTGATCTTGGTCTTGAGTTCCTTGATGAGCATGTTGGTCTCAGTCTCCTTGAGTCGCACTCCGATCAGCTCCTCCTGCAGCTGTTTTATGACGGTCTTGGCACTCTCGTCAGTCAGACACTCCGCCTCATCTATGCACTGAGTCTGAAAAACACACAGGACTCATACAGCACTTGCACTTTCATGTACTAATATATGTGAGCATTAGGTCAGCGACACACAGAAATATATAACAGGCTAGAAGTCAAGTAAAAATGGATCGTGATTATTCTTTTGCATCATTAGAGTAGTGAGTGAGTGAGTTTAGTTTTACGCCGCTTTTAGCAATATTCCAGCAATATCACGGCAGGGGACACAAGAAATGGGCTTCACTCATTGTACCCATGTGGGGATGCATTAACCACTAGGCTACCCCACCGTCCCGCACCATTAGTGTAGGAGAGTGAATGTTGCTGAAAGCCACAGTCAGCAATATTCCAGTTACACACAGTGGCTGTAAAAACTCAAACCGATGGTTGATATAATGAGAAACATCCCACAACACAAGATTTTGATGCCACTCAATAAATTAAGATTGTAAATCTAACAACTCATTCTAATTTAGTCATCTTTTACAACATGAAATAGTGTTGGATCAATAGAGTGTTTGACCAATCTTAACCCAGGTGCTCAAAGCATCAAGGAGAATGTAGATCTTGAATATAAAGAAATACTGACTCACTAGGCTTATTCATATGTTCAGAGAAAGGAACATCCTGTTTAATACATGACATGTCTCCTAGTAAGATTAATAATTTACTTCATAAAAGAGAAAATCATTTGCCTGGATTTACCGCAGTTCAAAATAATTGTCTACAGTTTAGCCTCTCCACATATCGTAACAGGCAGCATGCTATATAATACATTCTATATGAATCGTAAGATTAAGTATTACCGTTGAACTTCTGAAACACAAGAAACAAAATGACCCAGTCCCATGTTAGTATGTACATGCTAGAGGGGTTATGGTGCCGCCTTTATATTATGTTCTCTACCATTAATGAACATTTTACTGAATCCTATGGAAATTAGTAACAGATTTCTTAACTTTTCCTTCTCATTCAAATCGAAACATTTGATGGTTGTCAAAGCCCAGACATTATAAATTCTGATCTAACTGCATGAAAAATTAATTGACATTATCTGCTGTACTGATATGAAGCAATTTGTGTCACAGCCAGTTTCGACATTGGCTGTTAAGTGAGTGAGGTAGTTTTCTGTCACTTTGAACATTCTTTCTGTTACATCACGGCGTGTCAGTTGATGTCGGGGGAAGTATTGTAGGTCCTTGATGTTTACTGGGTGTGGTGAGGAAGAAACCTAGCCACATAATCACGCCACACTGTGACTTGAGCCCAAGGTCCTAATATCTTATTTGCATAAGGGACATAACTCTGCATAGCAATTTTCAGGTCAGAAAACAAGAACACCTGTGCACCCATAAAACAGGTATGGTATATTATCTTCACACAGCACATATAAACCCTTTTCTAAGTGACCTAAAGGGGTAATCTGTTTGATCTACCTCATCATGGGCCCCGTACAAGAAAGACTTGAGATGGATAACACCTTGATATTTCAAAAGGATATATTACATTAGCTGGCTCCATGCACTGATGTTGCATGTGATAATGTGCTGCCTTGGTCATGGTAGCCACATTGCACGACACTGGAATAATCCTTGACATTTTATACCATCAAGCAAGCAATTTCCAGAACCAATTACCTATATATTTGAAACACAATCCAATTTTCTTACTTCTTTTGTTGTCTTAAGATACACATTCATTAACTAAAGGCTAATTTGAAAAAGCATCACATAAAATCAGTCTGGTGTTTTTTCAGTAGAAATTCAGATATCCAGTGTACTGTAATATTAGTTTATACCATACAATACTGAATTGCAAATTCCTTACACTATCATCACGTTTTGCTTCTGCAAATATATTGAGCTCTTTGGGGCAAATGGGCCAGGCAGCTTTGCTCTTTTGGGGTCATGTTGGGCCACAGTAAAGTTATCTCTTTTATTCTATTAGGCCACTAACCTTTGACCTTTTGAGGTTCTATTACGCCACTAAACTAAGATCTTTTGAGGTTCTATTAGGCCACTAAACTAAGATCTTTTGGGGTTCTGTTAGGCCACTTAGACTTAGATCTTGAGAGGTTCTATTAGGCCACTAACCTTAGATCTTTTGGAGTTCTATTAGGCCACTAACCTTAGATCTTGTGAGGTTCTACTAGGCCACTAAACTTAGATCTCTTGGGGTTCTATTAGGCCACTAACCTTAGATCTTTTGGGGTTCTACTAGGCCACTAACCTTAGATCTTTTGGGGTTCTACTAGGCCACTAACCTTAGATCTTTTGGGGTTCTATTAGGCCACTAAACATAGATCTTTTGAGGTTGTGTTGGGCCAGTAACTAAGCTTTACCTGCCAGTTACAACAACATGAGGCACAGTGCATGTTAACTGAATGCACAGTATGTGGTATCATGATGATGTCAGGTCCACACACTTCAGACAGGACATCAAAAAGACAAGTCACTGTGATTATTGGGAATGACATCAGCAAGTTAGAACTGTTTTTGCATGAACATGTGCCTAACATCAGGACAGGCATGCAATTGTTCTCCTTGGTGTAATTAATATCAATTCAAAACTGCTTTTTGAGGTAATTAACCTCCATGTGTTTGACGCTAACATCAATCTGCTGCCAGGAGTCCAACATATTTACTTAAGGGCTTGTAAAATTAAAGAAATGCTGGTTACAATGGAGAATTTAAGTAATTTAAGTTTGTACAAAGTTTTGAAATAGGCATCAGATCAGCTTTAAACAAACCATCAACCTACACAACCCTGTGTGATATTATGGTAACATTTGGCTAGTTTCTCATTCTAAATGTTTACTGGTGTAATATCATTTAAAACCGTCTTTGGTCAGTCAGTGAGTGAGGGAATGAGTATGGTTTTATGTTATTTTTAGCAATATTCCAGCAATATCACAGCCGAGCACACCAGAAATGGGCTTCACACATTTTACCCAGGTTTGGAATCTCATGCAGCATGTTATTTTTGATGGGAGGTAGGTGGAGTTCTCAGGTTAATGTACTTGCAATTCTAATAAACAAAATAATAAAATGCATTTTATCTAACCTTAATGTCTTAATGGAAAATGTCTCAATCACATGACTGGTTTTCACGTATCAGATCAGATATCATGCTGAATCGTAACAACACTGAAATACATTTAGTATCATGCCTAGATGTATCATCACATCCCTACTCTTGACAGAGCTTCTGAATATTGACTTGTCACATCCTTCCTCTCTTTGGTCTCTCACAGATCTGAGTCCACCACTCACAACCAAGGTTATACAACTTGACTAAAGTAATGGTGTTAGGTCTAGTGCAAGTAGGGTGGATATGAAATCTGGTTACACAAGGAAAAATTATAAATAAATGGTTAACACCACACACTGGCTGATCATTAGTGTGAATGATGCTCGGAAATACATAAGTGTCACTATATATACAGCATTCTTAAAACTGACAGGAGGAAGAATATAACTATGAATACACCTTGGAAATATATACGTTTCATACGACACTCCATTACAAAAATACATTTAAGACCAAATGAAGATCTTATATTATTGGAGTGAGTATGGTTCTACACCACTTTTAGCAATGTTCCAGCAATATCATGGTGGGGGACACCATGAATGGGCTTCACACATTGTACCCATGTGGGGAATCGAACCTGGGCCTTTGGCATGATGAGTGAATGCTTCAAACACTAGGCTACCCCACTGCCCCTTATATTATTGGAATAAAACAAGCAACTCATTGACATGTAGCTGAAGACCTCAGTAGTACACATAAGATTACTCAGCTCATCCCCGTTTGTCCAGTGCATTATATCTCCACTGTTTTAATAACTACCCTGGACTCATTCTGCTGTATCTTTAAGTTTTGTACAGGCAGAAATGTCACCATCTCTATTTCTCCTACCATGGTAGAGAATTTTTCATGCTCATGAGTGATTTGATTAGACAGCTATTTTTAGCATTGTGCCATTCGATTTGGGCTAAAACTTCTTCTCACAACTGGGTATAGAGTATTTATAAGAATAGAGACAGAACCCACTGGACAATCAAAGATGTTCAGCTGCACCGGAGACAATACTGACAAGCGATATATCTGGCGGGATTTAAAGAGAAAACACTGCCACCTGGTGTTAACTGTGTCCAGTACCTGTACCCAGCAACCAGAGATGGATCACGTAGGCTCTTGCATGAATGATAGTGCAAGTTCTCCCAAAGATTTTTATTGTCTTGAAGGCAATGTGTTCACAGATGTGAGTGATGAATTGAAAATATTCAAAATGCTGTCCATGGATACTGATTCGTGGAAAAATCACTTATCTACTGAAATACAAATAAAGTGCAAATGTCATAAAACTGTCACAAGGCAAAAAAAATGGGGTTTGTGTTGATATTTTCAGTTTTATTCAATTTTATTGATAATGCACTCACACATATCTATTTGTTTCACAAAGTTTCCTTGCTTTCAGACATTAAATATTCATTTTGACTTTCATCACATGTGACCACTATTGCATTAAAGATGGCCATAAGTGATCTATCTCTGGTGTTTGCTCCCGAGGCCTGAAAAGAAGGTCCCTGTAAGCACACTGCCCCATCAACTGTTGCTAGCAGGGTCGAGCTAGAACCCACAGAAGTTAAAGTAGAACAAAAGTTCCTCAACTGAACATACCCAGTGTCCACAATTGAGGTCTTTGAAACCATTTATGCCCTAGAAGGTTGATTAAATAAATGTGAAAAACATAAAACAAAATTAATCACTTTACTGTAATTACATAACAGCATGCAACAGCCTACGACATGATGTAAATCAATTCCAAATGATTCCACTAAATACCATGTGGGAATAAACTGGAAATCTGTCATAATTTTACTACAATAAATAAATGCTACTATTATTGTAAGTTTTGTTAGTTCCATGCAAAGCATATTTGTTCAACCTATTAACATTTCAAGGAATTAAATGTGTTGCCAAAACGTATTGGATTTCCCTACACACATTTTTGACGTGATAAAAAAACACACAGAAAGCTTTAAAGAAAGACACAAAGTTTTAGAAGACACAGCAATGCCAGATGGGTAAAACAAATCCAGACAATAAGCATGCTTCAAAAACAGTTACAAAATATACATGTGACAGAATCTAAATTCAAAAGGCCCTGTCCCACAATGTAATCTTGAACCAACTGATACTATCAAGGATTTATGAGTCGACATTCAGCCTCAAGTCAGCATCAAATTTCAGTAAAAATTCCCAAATTGAACCTACACATTTGCCAATTCATGTTGATATAGTTGTATAACTGATGTTGTGACTTTCAACGACAAGGATTAAATTCTTAAAATAAATGAAAATAGAGGACTTAGTCTAATATTATTGTCTTGAATGCAATGTTACGACACAATATTATTTTTGAATCAAATAAGATTTTCTTCCTTTTTGAAAAAGGGCGCTAAGTCTTGAACTCAAAATAAATCCCTGACAACCACATAACTAATTACTAAAATCATTTTAAGAGACTGGGCAAAGATTTATTAGCATTGCCATACAGTCTTTGTCTACTACCTTGAACTTATCATGTACCATCATCTTTAGTAAATCTTTATGCTAATGTATGGACTCCTATCAGCAAAACTTACAATACGGAAAGAACTCTTTCTGGACTCAGGCTCGGGGGCTTATATCTCAAGTCACAGACTGACATCATCAACCAGCCAAAGCTTAGCTCTACAAGCTATATTACAATTGTTTCCATTCAAATCAAAAGTAGTTTCAAGTAGCATGCAGGCATAAACATTTCATTTAAGTTTCTATGACTACAACCTAGAGGCAATGCATGATATACTTACTCTTCTCTTAACTTCAGCAATGAGTATGTCAGCATCTTCTAGTTTCTTCTGAGCTTCATAGTGAGACTGTTTGAGAACGGAGAGCTCATTTTTCAGAGCATACATTTCCTCGGCCTCCTGGGCCCGAATGACCTGGTCCTGAATAAGTCGATCTGCCAGAGATGCAGACTCCTGAAAGGATGAGTTCATGTTGATATGAAAGACACGTAACTTCTGATATACTGCATGAACCATGTCACATCAATAGACAAAAATACCCTACTACATAGACAGTCTTCAGATCACTTAGGCTAACGTTCAACTTAAAGGTACAATGTCACGCATTTTTGACAATATTTTGACCTATATTTTATATATTGGGGCATATGCACTCACTTTAGCTTCCTATTGATGCAAGAAAAGACTTATTATCCCTTAAGACTTGCCTGAAATCGATAATTGAAACTTCAAGGTGAACAGCTTCCAAACAGATAACACTTGCCATATATGGAATGTAAACAATTGCTCCGTACATCGAAAACTGTCGAATGTGGTGTTGTCAGTGTTTGCCGAACTGGTTTCAATCACAAGTTGTGCATAGGATATTCGTAAAGAACGCTCTAAGGGACATAACTCTATGGGGTTCACTTGAAATAATGTTCAGCCAGTAGGGGGCAGGAGAGTTGATTTAATGCAACGTTGCATTAATTCAATCGAACTTTCTTATCTAAACATGTAAATCTATTTCGAATAAATAATATGGTAGCTTCCTTGAGGGCTGATAGTTAGTATTATTGAGAATGAATGAGAAAAATGCATTATGTACTTTTAGAGAACTGTCGTATTACATTGTGCCTTAACTTTTAGCAAAGTATGAACATATATGACATACCTTTTCAAGATTATCAATTCTTTGCCTGAGTAATCTATTTTCTGTTCTCAGCCTCTGTAACAAAAACAAAATACAGTTAAATGTCAATATCAATAGCTTCCATCACAGGTGCATCTGACCAGGTGAGTGAGTTTCTATATGGCGGTGGTCTGTAAATAATCAAGTCTGGACCAGACAATCCAGGGATCAACAGCATGAACATCAATCTACGCAACTGGGATACGATGACATGTGTCACCCCAGTCAGCGAGCCTGACCACCCGATCCCGTTAGTTGCCTCTTAAAACAAGCATGGGTTACTAAAGATCAATTCTAACCCAGATCTTCACGGGTTCATAGTCTAGAGAATTAGGTGGATTATAAATAATAATGATAATGCAAAAGGAAAAGGAACACATTCTGGTCATAGACAACAAATAATAATAACATCAATGTGGGTATTTGTATAGCGCTACAACCCAGATAGCATTCGGGCCAACCTCTGAATGCTATCTGGGAAAGACACTAGCCATCACTGCTCTATGCTATCCCTGGTAATATCTATTAGTGACTAGGGACAATATATTTACAGGCACAATGTTGTAACATTGGTTTCATTAACAGTTATTTCTAGATGTGTTTACCCTCAGTTCTATCTGTTCCTCATTTTCTTTGCTTTTCAAGGCAGTGTACTCCTTCTCCAGCCTGAAAACAAAGAGAAACACCAACATAACATCGAAAACATAACTTCTTGAATCCATGGCAAATATCAACACCAATACAAATAATGACAGTCAAAATATTCCATTTCAAATGCATCTATATAATTCCTGCATGAAAGACAAAGGGTCTTGGTCATAACCTTGAAACAGGAAGATGGAAGGTGTCCCTGGTTTCGAATGACATAGTAGCAAACCTCAATGACTATTCATTTCAAACACAAATATAACTTGTGCAAATTTTAAAGAATATTAATGTTTGTACACTTTACAACTCAGTCTTACAAGACTTACTAGAATTATACTGGAAAAAGAAGATGCAATAGTTTCCCAATACTATGACCTGAAGCAAGATTAAGTGACTAATTTGGGAAGTAGTGACTTGTCTCCAGTGTTAATTTTCTTCAAGTACAAGCTACAATCCAGAAGAACAGCAAGATATACGGATGTCAACTTCTTCATTGTGAATAACACAACGTTTTGGAGTGTATGTTGCTCCTTCATCAGGTCAATCTTGGCCTGATGAAGGAGCAATCATACACTCCAATATGTCATGTTATCATGAAGTCATGAAGCTCACATCCATATGTGTATCTTGCTTTCCTTATGCATTCCACCTCTTAATGCCCTTCAAAGATTTTACAAACCAGAACATTTTAGCAAATGTCCATGATGTGCTTAAGGTTACATATGAGATTATCAGATATGTTCAATCTCCCAAATTGACCTGATTCAAACACTCTCCTGGCTTAGAATCTGCTAAATATATTCCAAACGAAAGAAACTAATACCACTCACTGGTGACAAATAAAACACACACCCTTCTCACATAAATTGGCAGTTAAATTTATAAACTTCTTGGATGTGCAGAATATAAAGCAATATCTACACCTATAAAATTAAGACAAAAGAAACATTTAAAATTGTGAAGCTCCCCCAAAAGAACAAAACAGCCAGAGATCAGTCAAGTTATGGAGGTATAAATCAGCTATGTACCTGAACCAGAGGCGATTCATATTTCAAACTGATCAAAATGCTCCTGTCAACAGGATCGTGGACTAAGACAAGGAATAACACCATGTCACACTTAAGCCAAGATGATGTGTGGGGCTAGACACCAACTGTATCACTGTCTTCATACTCAGGGAACAGTCTGGGAAAACACAATGTCCCCCAAAAGACTACACACAGAAACAACACACTTAACCCTAATTAAAACCCTGATCTACAGGTGTCACTCAGGTATCAGCTAACACTTTGTTCTCAACCACCCAAGCTTAACCTGCTACAAATGTCATGAAGGAGTATTACTCTGTAGTTACAGGTAGCTGTTTTACTTCAGGTAGTACTTATCTAATTAGACATGTTAGACAAAGGTGTAATTACAGACTACGGATTAAGACGACATCCTGAGCTAGTTAGGAAGAGAATGTTTGTGTTGTGTATTATTTGGTTATAGAATCCTCTGTAGACAGGGATGTCAGCGACAATCAGGAGTAATGACCTAAACGAGGTATACCCTCCCTCATCCAATGGCTGGGACAATTAAGCTGTAATGGGAATAATCTCGTTTCACCTACTGTTAGTACTACAACAGTGCCATAGGGGTACTTTTTGGTCAGAAACAATCTTGTTTTTCAGGATACATTTTTTCAGGACATATTTGAAACAATTTCTTTTTTAAATATTACAATTGAGATTAGGTGCCTTACTCTGACAGTGTGGGTTTGAATCCTGGATGGGTCTCAACCCCAAAAAGTACTAGTGTCTGTACTTTACAGAGAAAGTGTGATCCAAAACGTTGCATTTGACCACTTTCTGATTGGCATTTTGTGTTCTTAACAAACTTACACATCGAACTACGTACATCATGGACACATCCAAATGAATTTCAACTTATGATTTGTTGGGGGATATGATTACAATATGTCATGGAGTGTCAAACTTAAATCCATGCATTGTTGCAATTTGCATGAGTTTGCATGACTTCAAGATTTGCAGGAAATTTCTTCACGCTCTCTAAGTTTTAAGACACCTAAAACTTTGAAAATTTAAATTTTTTAAACATCCTATAGTATTAGTCTGTGATAATGCTCAAGACAAATGACGTTGAAATGTTATTTATCAAATTAGTTAGGACACTATTTTATCATGAACAAAATGTTATTCAATTTTTTAGAAAAAACTAAGTGTATCTCATAAAAAGTCTGTGAACACTAAAACCTACCAGAAATGATATCAAATTTGAGCGAGAAATATAGTGAAGTTTTTAATAACGATTGAAATAAGTTGTTATGATTACTAATCACCAGCTTTATCACTTACTAGTAAAAAAGACTTGCACTAGATGTACTCTTTACATACATTCATATTCATTGACAGGACTGTAAACTGAATAATTATTATAAACTGTCAATTATTCTTACCAGTGTTATGTTTTTCAGTTCAATAATGCAATGCTAACATTCTCACAAATAACATCACAACAAACTGAGGATATTGAAAAATTGAAAAAAAATTAAAATTATTGTGTGAAAAAAAACTCTCATCATTTTTCTGGAAATTCTGGTTTCCTCCACCTCATCACAACAGGTCATGATCAGGTGACTATGAATTCACATCACACATAACAATACATTCCTAGAACCACATTCTATATCAATATGCTCCCGTTACCCTGCCGACCCCTTTATACTACATGCGATGAACTCAGGATGAAACTCACCAGTCAAATGTTCAACCAAGTACATGTTTAGCCAGCAAATATCTGTACATCATAGAAACCATTCAAGTTCTAACACTCTCACATTTCAGGCAAGGTCCTTTTTGAATGTTTCGCTAGTTTGTGAAAAAAAGTTGAAGTGGATTGTAAATAATCAAGCCTGGAGCAGACAATCCAGGGTTTGAAATCATGAAACGAAATAACTGAAATATACCAACATGCAACTAAGTCAAAAGACCCTATCTACTGAGTTGCCTCTACAACAAGCACTGGTTGTAAGTGACCAAGGACCTATTGTCTTATCCAGATTCCTAGTCTATCTCTCAGACCCTACAGAATAACTCAGAATGAATCCAACTTAAGTGAATGATTTCATAAGTCTAGATTGCCTCAGTTCTGTACTAGGGCATTATTCTGGTCTCTATTTGACTCCTGTTTTATTCTGTAGATACACATTTTTTACACCTTGGACAAAATGTTAGTGTACCTGATACCCCAGGAATGGAGCATGCTACGCTTGAGAGAGCCAGTAATCAGACTTATATGGCAGAGTACCCTTAGCTAACCCCCGGGTCAACATTGGCTATTCACCATTGTAACAACTGACGCAAGGCAGCAATACACCCTCAAGAGGAATTTGTAATCAGGAACCTTTTCTAAAGCCTACCAAAGATCAAACAGATTCTGTGTTCATATCTTCATTTGGATGGATCATCGAGTGAAGAATTCTCAACCTGTGTTCTTTTTCTGTATCATTACATGTGAATATTTTAGAATATTTTATGCCACAAGCACCTCTCTGATTAGTGACTGTTTATAACATAACTACCCACATTCCTCGGACTAAAAGCAGTGATTTATTCTTGGATTTCCAAATTAAGCACACGTGGCAAACAAAGCGAAAAAAATATATTGTTCATAAATGAGATGTTTTTTCAAAGTTCAGTTTTATTCTAAATTAGATAATGTAAAGTATGTTAGTCCTGTTATCAGTGAAACACAGGTCACCTCTACAAAGCAAGACTTCATAAATGGGGTTTCACACAATGCACAATTGTACAAACATATCCACTGCATCCCAAGGGACACACAGTAATATTTCTTGGACAGGCTACAGCATATCAAGAGCGATATCTGTTATTTCACCCATCAAGCACGACCATCATAAGCATGTCTGTCGATTTATTTCAGGCTCTAAAGTAATTATCTGAACATATGAACTTATATTACTTTACAGGACCTTGATATTTACTGCAAGAGCCCATAAAATTAATTATTGGGGGTCTCTGGACCTGAGGTAAAAATCGTGATATACACTGATTGAGATTATTCAATATATCCAACTAATCTCCATCTCAACTGTGGATTAATGGTTCATGTAATAATACTAGTTACTTGTTAGGAAAACCATTACTGCTTCCAGACTGTGAGAGTCTGGCTAGAGGTTGTTTCTAACATCACTGCAACCTAATAAATCATTTACAAAGGTGACATCATCCAGAATAGGTGGGCGATGTACCCACACATTCCTCAGTTTCCCTATATCCTGTACAAGAACCTGTGTGTACAACTCATGATATCTACCAAACTACAGCCACCAGTTGAATACCCTTTTGTGAAAACCAGGACCGTCACAAAAATAACACACACAGGCATCGCTGAATAAATATTTCATCAGATTGATTTTCTGGATGTAATATTTACATTTGACTATTTAGTGCCTGCAGTGTGACCTTCTTCCAGACTGGGGAGTTGACCTGTTTGCATTTAGACTGAGAAATGTCAAGTGTGGGTTTCTTATGAACACAAATGTCATCGCTAGCACCTGAAGAATTGATACGATCATCATCCCGTATTATAAATATAGGACATGGAAGTATTCATTATGTTTGTTCCGTTGACAATGAGTGACCAGTGATGCAGAAAGATAACAGACATCAACAAAACAACCCTGACGATGTTTACAGCCAGGACATTCAAGGAAGAATAATCAAAACTTACTCATCAAACTCGACAAAATCCATTTGTAATGGTAGGATAGTTATTCATCTTGTCCCCAGCTTCTAGCACTAGGAATCCCACCACTGGACAGGTAATGTTCCCCGACAATCATCTGTGTCTCCGATCCCATCGAGTCATGCTCTGTCGCAGACACACGTCACCTGATTACAGTTCACTTCAAGAAAATCTATACTGAGCCACGTAACCAACTCCAGGTGATCTGATTGAGATATGCACACTCAACATGCCATGAAACTTGCAGTGTCGCTGACGATGTTGTGAAAGTAAGGTCTGTGGGTCTGACAGGTAAACTGGTCACTCACATGCTCTGTGACCCTGAATAGCTCACAGCTACCTGTAGCTAAACCGTGTCACCCACAAAGGCCTGGCTATACTATAGCCTAGTGAGGATATCCTTTCAAGTCTCTAGATTGTACTGAACTTCTAGCTTCAGCTTTATCAGTGTCAACAACCAACACAAATTTCTCATTTTTGATTACTTAAAAAGTACTGACAGCACTGTAAAGCAGAAAGTGTTAACTTGGTTTGGCACTGGAATTAAACTTTCAAACTTCACCTATTTTACTGTTACAAAAGTACAGATTTCTTTTTCCATTTGTTGAAAACTTAAACCTTTTATTCTCAGCTGTTTCAAGGAATTTAGTCACACATCATATCTATTTTTCAAAAAATAAATGTTTTTGTCTTGTCCACATTTAAGACTACAGGGACAGTTCCTAACAACAACTCATCTCACCTCCACTGAAAAATCCTATACTTCGCAATGCATTTCCTGAAGCCTTAGGTAAACAAGGTAATGGTGGATAGTTGTCAGGACAAGAAGTGATTCTGAGAAGTAGATCTTAAAGACGTAAACAACACTTCCAAAACTAACAATTAATGTCAATCCAGACACCCATTATCGCAGGGTAAATATTGACTTCTCATTTCCTGGAGAGACAACGCTAGGGAAAAACACTTAACCTGAGTACCTGGTCTCAACATCTCTAAATGAACAGAAATTAACTAATATTGAAATACTACAAGGCAAGGAATAAATACACAACAATTTGACCATACCAACACAATTAATATTTCCCAAAGACCTGGCAAATGTATTGTATTTTCCTTTCTAAAATACAAACCTTACATCATAACTGTTCCAAGAAATTCTCTAAAGTCTGAGACTCCTTCAAAATGTGTGCAGAAAACTATGTGTAACTTTAATCAAGGAAGTATAAAATCACCTGAACTCATCTAAAGTGTCTTCATGAATCAATTTTCCCTAACCTCAAAAGCAAAACCAAACGATCAGGTTAGGAGATTAAAGGTTTAATCAAATTATACAACAAAAGGTATCCTATCCACTAGAGGCTGAGACACGAGCCCTGCATGACTGTGGCCATATTAAACTTTAAACTGCTGTGAAGCAGCATGCATGCCAGGCAATAAACACCCCCAGTCGGCCTACAAGGCCACAGTGCTGACAGCCCCAGGCGGTCCACCTTCAGACTTTGATTCTCCCACCACAGGGACAAGGCTAGACTAATGCTGAGTCTCTGAATATATATAATTTTGTAACAAATAAACCCATTTAAATTGAAAAGGAGCCCCAGGGAGACCAGGGATTCAGAACCTGCAGAAATCTAGACTTGCTTCATTTAGGGCTTTAGCATTGCAGGACTATAGCATTACAGGTAGGCTGAAGGGAAAATAATATGGTTCAGGGACTGTGAGACAAACTAGGATGAGGCATCACGGGTCAGTGAACCTGTACATCTCCTTTATATAGCTTAACATGAGCTTCTGCTTGTTTCCCTTGACCCTGCATCCTATAACCCTGTTGAGAAAGCCCCTAACCTTTGGTTTTGTACAAACTCTTAATATTCCTCTTCATGCTCTAATGCAGACGGTAATTATTGCTGAAAAAATATTATGCAACCAAAATATGGCATTCATGCTTAGAGTCCCATCTCAAGGATGTGCACAAATATATCATGCCTCAATGAATCAGTATGATTTTGAATACAAACAGGTTTTTTACGTTTCCCACAACCTCTTATTCAAATTTTTCTCAAAGATATTCAGTGGGGCACTTGCTGTTTAGAACCCATTGAGCAAGTGCTGTCCCTTTGGTTTAGCATAGGTGTTTGTACTGCACACTTGTAGAATTCCCTTCATTTACAACTGTAGAAGGTATTTTTATCATCCTTGACAAACACTTAATACACAATGAGGACTCCTCATCATGCATAATCCTATTTGTAGGAAGTTAACATGTGCTTTGCAGGTCGATATACACATTAAAACGCATAAACTCTTTCTTATGAATGAAGTGAAGCAGGATTAATTCAGGAAGCATGCATGTGTCCTGACTTCGATAAACCACAGTCATGATGGAAGAGCCACATTTGTAATAAACTCACTTGGTGAGTGAGTAAGCAATACTTACATGACTCAGATATACAAATTTGTAAAAATTAATCTCTTTTTGAAATGCCACTAGAATATCGACCATGTACATCTTAATTGCATTACAATCCTATTGTATGAATTGCTTTGGCTGATCAGAAAGATCGTCTGATGCAACTTCCTTTGAATGTGTCCTCAGATGTTTCCTTTGAGGGGCATCATAAAAGATATTAATGAGATTGTACCCATCCATAAAGTAAAACTGAACTATATATTATACATAATATACCATGCATTCTAGTCCTAGAACTTCATAATTAGTATATGTTGAAAATTTGTCACATTCTTTCAGTTTCACCTAAAAGTACTTAAATTATCAAAGTGGAAACAATAATGTTTGCCCCTGTGACTTCTTATATATATATATAGTTCGTCACACCGAAGACCTGGGTTCGACTGACTGACTGAGTTTGGTTTTACGCTGCTTTTAGCAATATTCCAGCAACATCACGGCGGGGGACACCAGAAATGGGCTTCACACATTGTACCCATGTGGGGATTCAAACCCGGGTCTTCGGCGTGACGAGCCAGTGCTTTAACCATTAGGCCACCCCACTGCCCCCCTGGGTTCGAATCCCAACATGGGTACAATGAGTGAAGCCCCTTTCTGGTGTCCCCTGCCGTGATGTTGCTGGAATACTGCTAAAAGCGGTGTAAACCCAAACTCAGTCAGTCAGTCTCATATATATATATATATGTGAAACATACAGCCTAAATACCTATTGCAGAAGGTTGAACATGTTTGTAAAACACGCCATGATGGGTGCTTAATACAGACCGTAACCAAATTTCATATTTTAACACAGGATATTTCTTCCATAAACCTGTATCCAAGGGTTGGTTTAGTAGTACAGGAACACATCAAAGGTTTCACCATAAATATCCAAACCACTTGGTGACATGAATGTGGTCAGTCTGGACACTGAGGGGTTCACATTCTGCACTGACCAGTCCTGTCCCTGGGCTGACCCTGACGCAGACGACAACAGAGGACAGCAGACGCAGATGACAGAAGAGGACAGCAGACGCAGATGACAGAAGAGGACAGCAGACGTCACAGATTGTTTTCTACCCATGGATTGTATGTTGCAAATGTCTAAGACTACTAAGTGAAGGCATGAGGTGGGTTCAGGTGAGGTGAAGTGAATCCATTCCAAGATTACTGAGGTTACACGCCAAGTTCTTACATGGATACTCCTCAGTTCACCAGCTCTAAGCTGATTGATTAGTCCTTGTGTTTTTCCTCTGGAAGCTGAGTGAGTGAGCGAGTTTAGTTTTACGCCGACACTCAGCAATATTCCAGATTCATGGCGGCGTCTGTAAATAATCGAGTCTGGACCAGACAATCCAGTGATCAACAGCATGAACATTGATCTGGAAGCTGAGCGTGAGACAAGGTGACAACAAATACCATCGTTAACGCCATTGGTATGATGGATCCCAAAAGTCCTCTCTCGAGGTAGATGCTCTACCAGTGTATGAAATAAGGCCTTTCCGACCGCCCGAGATGGGCTAGATTTCTGATGGACGGTCAAAATTTACAGCAGGCCAGCCTGTCTGATCTGACCGGGCTGAGATGGGGCTAGATTTCTTATGACGGTCCAAAATTTACAGCAGGCCAGCCTATCTTGGTGTCTGATCTGGTTAAATTCCATTTGGGCTGGTAACATTTTGAAGTTACCAGCCCTGATGTCTGGCTGTGTTTCTGGCTTCATTCACTGGCTCTACCCAGAAGATCATGTTGGTGGTTCAGTGAAGGAATGAAAGCAAGAGCTGTTGGAGCCCAATGTTAAAATATGTAGTTTCTTTGAAAACCTCTTACCTTTTCAATAATAGATACAAGATATATAATGAGATAGAATCACTGTCAAATCACCAAGTATTTGCATAAAAACCAGTCGATTAGGTACATTTACTTGTCAATTTATTATTAGGTGTTTGAAACTAAGAGGATAACAAAGTCTGGAAGGCTTCTACGGTATTTGAATCTAAGGATTCTCTAAAACTTTCTCGTGGAATTGTCCTCTTGGCTTGCATGTCAAATTTCAAACACTGGAGGTCAGTTTTGATCCGTTATAGTCTAAAAGTCACAGTTAGCAGACATTATTTTGAACAGAATTACGATACATAAGCTATACACATTCACTAAAAGGTCCATTTTGGAAAGAAGTTAGGTAAACCCCCACATTTATATTTCATATTTCAGTTTGATGGGGGAAACGCATGGTGAGCCATGTGTGAATTGTTACCACAATAGCAAACCACAGAAAAACTCACACCGTTGGTTCAAAGTGGTCATGTGTGCAGTATTGGTTGTTGAGATATAAAATAAGGTCAGTGAATTAAGTTGGGTTGACATGGTAATACCTGGCTTCAGTCACCTGATCTCTGTAAACAAGACAGGTGGACTGGCAACAGGTCTCATATTGCCAGTATGTGGGTGGGTCACCCAGCTGGTAGATTAAAGGTTGTATACCTGAACCCTGGGTAACTTGTCTCACATAGTTGGATGGTCATACTACACTACATGCTGTTGTCATATTTATCAAGCTATTTTGTTTTAGAAAGGAAATGTTTATAGCTTAGGGACCGTTCATAATTTATGGCTAGGGGTGGTGATGATGATTTTAAGGGGGGTCACCCATTTTGTTCTGGGGAGCTAGGGGGGTCAGCAATTTTGTACACACGTTCTAGGGGGTGGGGAGTCAGCAATTTTGTACATCAAAATATGTTTAAAATTATGCTTAGAAATTATGGGAAGGGGAGGCGGGGTCATTGATATTGTACATGACTTGCAGGGGGGTCACTTATTTTGTACATAATTTTAGGGGGGGGGATTCACATTGTACATGCTTCTCCATAAAACGCATCATCACCCCCCTAGCCATAAATTATGAACGGTCCCTTACCAGTAAACCTTAATTCTTTCATAGCTGTGTTTATGTGATAGATTTGTAAAATATTTATCTTGTTCTTCTCAACATTAAAGCATGAACCTATAATTACTGCATCCATGAATATGACTTTCATTCCTTAAATAACCAGTCTCACACATCTTTAACCCTGCATCTGACCATTTTTGTATTGTCAAGACACCTTCCATTGATAAAACTTGTTATCACTATGCCCCTTGGCCAGCTGGCAATCACTCACTCATCCCCTTGTTACTTCTCCAGCCTCTATTGTGCTGCCTGGGTGACAACAAGGGCTATGTCCTGTCAACCTGTCCACCCCCCAACCCCTAAGTGTACTGCCTGGGATTCACACCTTGAACCTCAGCTGAACACAACAGCTGACATGGCAGTTAAGTGAAACTAGATGTCTCATTATTTACATTCAATAAAATTGACATGCTCCAAACCACAGTGCAAATTTATAAGAATTCCTATGTTTTACTGGACATCTAAAACTGTAGACAGATCTCACAAGTAGATTTGATAACAGTCATTAGAGAAACAAATAAAGATAATTCCTGGTGTTTGTGAGATAGTATTCTCATACTTTGAACAGTTAGCTTGTGAGATAGTATTCTCATACTTTGAACAGTTAGCTAAAATACAAGTTGGGGTTTGTTGGCTCCAAAAGGTTTTAGTATAGGCTGATAAAAGTAAGACAGAAGGGTCTTTAGATTCTGTTACCATAGGAGAAACCCTAAGGGACTCATGTAACTTCCCTTGATGTTTAGCACTTAATTTGGGTAGCATCCCCATAGGGTTGGTGAATCTTTTCCTGCTCCATTGGTCCTGTAGCAGGGTATGACATGTTCACATTGTGTCATCATCCATCAAGGAAGTAATGCCTGCATTGTATAGCAACCATTGCCTGGAGCTAGGAGAGGAAGATGAAAGTCCATCATTGAGGAGTCAGGAATGACAGCTATCCATCATAATGCATAACAAGTGCCCCTCACAGGACTTACTTATCCCTGACCAGAGCTTACAAATGAAACTGTCTGGCCCTGAATGAGAACATATCAACCACTCAATGAACCTATGCCAGGGAGCTTGATACCACATGTATATATTTCACCACTATGACAAAAATGACTGTCAACTTTCATTTAAAGAATGAAATGTTTTAACTGGTATTGATTTCTTTTTGTAATCATTGACAGACTTTGAAATGGCAAAGACTCATCGTTTACTTCTTTGATGAGTCACAAACATTCCTCTGCTACGAAGAAAGTATCCATTATCAGTAATCATCGAAATGTCACATCAGGTTAAGTTGAATCAGTCCAAAGTCCTTTAATGTGACATCTTGTTTAAAAAAACTGACTCTATGCCATCCACACATTAAATAAGCCAAGGTATAGGGCAAACTCTGATCGATACTATTGCAGCACGAAATCAAGGTGCAGTCCAACATCCCTGGAACAAGCCTACCTTGACTAGGTGATACATCATTAACTGCATACTGTATTTCCTCCTAAAAATCTTAGATCTGGGTTATTCATTACTGAAATTTGTGTCAGGCCTCTATAAATGGTCAGACTGTTAAGCCATATTAAAATATTAGAGTGAGTGAGTGAGATTAGTTTTACGCCGCACTCAGACATATTTCAGCTATATGATGGTGGTCTGTAAATAATCGAGTCTGGACCAGACAATCCAGTGATCAACATCACGAGCATCATTCTACGCACTTGGAATACGATGACATGTGTCAAACAAGTCAGCGAGCCTGACCACCCAATCCCGTTAGTCACCTCTTACGACAAGCATGGGTTACTGAAGACAAATTCAAACGGTTAAAAATATTAGAGTATCACAAGACTGAATTTAAGCTTTATCACTTAAAACCAAGCTTCATTACTGAACTGTCGGTATGTCTGTTGTGGTGAATTTACTAATATGCATGATCATCTTGGCTTGGATGTGCCATTCCAATGATGTTGAATTTGAGTTGTAATTTAAAGAAATAGCAACTGAGCATTAAATTATGAAAATGTGCACATTTCTTCTAATCATTATAGTGGCAGCAAGTTTGTGTATCTTCATGGTAGAAATGATACGTCATTCAAAGTGAGCAAATTTGGTCTGAGCCACTTGGACAGAATTTCAGTTCTATCAAGGGGCGTTCATTGGAGACTAAAGCCCCTTAAAAGGCCAGAATTGTATGGAGGTCAACTTCTTTATTGTGATGGACACAACGTTTCGGAGTATATTTTTACTCCTTCATCAGGTGAAAGAATATACTCCAAACTGTCGTGCCCATCACAATAGAGAAGTTGACATCCATACAATTCTTGCCTTGATGTATATCACTTCTAAATGCCATTCAATGCCTCTAAAGCCCCTTAGTTGTAAGCATCTCAGCTACTGAAACTAACAAGTACAGTATTGTGCTGACAAACACAGAACCAGAATCAGGGGACTCAGGAATTCCAACTTGTGATCACGATGATAACATATTTCTGGTACATCTAAGGGACATAACTCTGCACAGGTAATCAGAGCAGTGAAAACAGAGACATTATCAGGGGAATCTGGGATTCAAACCAACTGATTTCCTATACACCCAAGGGACACAAGTCTGCGAGACAAATACTCCATCCATGCCTTAGGCAATAGTGAAGTACTGTAGAAAATAAAATTAGTGCATTGTACAGATGGCATAAAATGGCAGCAATGAATATAACTTTAAAGAATAAGAAACACTGTGTATCAGAGTAACGAGACTGCTCTTGCTGTCAAACAATGGATTATCTGTCCCAAATCTAATTCAACCACTCACTCAAAACCTCTTCAGCCTACAATTTAGTTCAACTTGAAAATATAATTTTTCACCACATGACATAGCCACACACATACATTCTTGGAATATATAGTGGTCAACTTGATGGCAACTACATGTAACCACCTTTCGTCTACCATCACTGGATGTTTTCAAGCATTCTTAATACAGTGCTACACCTGGACACTCGAGCCCCTTGACCACCGACCCAGCAAATCAGATGGTGACACTAGCTCAGTAAAATGAGAATTCTTTTCAAATGAGGGGAACAAAGCACAGTTTACATTTCCTGCAGTCAAGTGTAAAAGGACAGACCTATTCCATACAACCAAGACTGTTAGAACAAATATTTGAGCTATCCTGTTATTTGAAGTTATCTGATGATCACTAATTCATGTGGAATGCCTCTGTGCCCATGCAACCATTAGCATACTGATTAGCTACATAGTCTGTGTTGTCAGTCATTATGAGAGACTGTAGACAGTGAACAGGGGTAAATTCTCTGCTTTGTATGTAGAGACATGATATACGTCTACATATAAGTCTGTAAGTAGCTATCACTAATGATAATTTTGTGACCTTAGACCCTAGTCAAAATTTGAGCATAATTTCATCTTGAAGGAAAAACCAAGTTCAATGGTTAGTGAACTTCCTTATTACAATGAGTGTGATGTTTCGGTATAGGTACTAACACCGTTATCAAGCAAGTGTAATTTCATCTTACTCTTGTTGGTTAAAGCGTTCGCACGTCACGCCGAAGACCCGGGTTCGAATCCCCACATGGGTACATTGTGTGAAGCTCATTTCTGGTGTCCCCCGACTTGATATTGCTGGAATATTGCTAAAAGCGGCGTAAAACCAACCTCACTCACTCACTCACTCTTGCTCTTGTTTTGTTTGTTTGTTGTTTAACGCTGCACTTAGCAATATTCCAGCTATATGGCAGTGGTCTGTAAATAATCGAGTCTTGCTCTTGTCGGCACAACCAGTATCCAGATACCTGTACGAAGACTATGACTCTGGTTTAAGACGAGAGTCTAAAGCAGCACACTGTGATTCATGTACTCATCATGAAAACCACCCTGCTTCAAACAACAAGAAACTTGGAGAAAGAGAAACAAAGTCAAAGTCCTAATGTTTGCTTACATGGCATACACCACTGAGTGGCCCTCATGAGTGGACAGTGTGTAATTATATGTAAACATAACAAGCATGCATGACTTGGGTTCTACTTGGGAGTGTAAACATGGGAAAGTGGTCAAACAGCCATACAGACAGTATCTCTTCTTCCTTATAGTGACAGCATGTAGACATCTTAATGGCCAAACCCTGGGGCAGTTTAACTGAGATATTGACTGGCATTATAAAACACAAAAGCTGGCTTGACAACATTAAGATCCACAGACACCTTTCTGCACTTACAGTAGGTCACCTGACACAAAGACTGGGTACAGTGTAATGTGCACACAATAGTTTTAAGAGTTTTAGTGTCTCAATTTCAGCCACTATACCAAATGGGGGGTAGTGGAGACATTGTTGTTTTATGCAATTTTCCAACTACATCACAGCTGCAGGCTGACTCTAGTCTGAAGCTTGATTCTTGTAAAACTCAGTTGTCAAGGAAGCACAGGTAATGGTAGTCCATATAACAGTACTTAAATCTCATAAAGATGTTGGTAGCTTCAATGCCAAGTGCACATGGACTCTAATATTTTCAGCAATAGTTTGTGAATAACAAAGGTTTGGCCAGGGAAACCAATGATTGACAACATGAACAAATCTAGATGCTGTTCAGATACAATGACACACAATCAGCCACTGATGAGAGACTTGATCCTGATTTGAGTCAACTCTAATGAGAAGAATGGGATATCGGTGACTCGAGAATCCACTTATACTCCACTCGGTACCATTTGCATACCTTTATCATGTAACTACGCTACAATGTTTTTACGTAGAAAAAAACAAGGTGTCATTATCATATCATAACCAAAATGTGGAGTCCCAAGATTTAAATACTATAGCATAACTGAAAAAATGAGTGAGTTGTTGTGTATGCATGTGTATGTAAGGGGTTGGTGTTAAATGTGTTTTTATGTCTTGTGTTTAATGTCATTTGAAAGTACAAGTTATAAGTTAGGAAGTTTAAGTCAGTCTTGATTAGACAGCTTTCAAGCTTGGCTGCTGTCCCCTATTATTCTGTCATGACTGAAGCAAATGTCTTTGTTACAGCCACTCAAGTTGCAAGCTAGATTATGTAATCTGATTGACCAGTCACTAAACTTTCTTACTTACAATTCATTCAAACACACACATTCAGAGGACAGCTTTAATTTGAATGCTCAAGCCTGCATCGTTTCAAGAGGTCTGTCTGAAAATGTCAGAAAATCGGAAAATATCAACAGTTTCCGATCTTGTCTCAAAACCATCCTCTTCAAACGAGCATTCAACTAAGCACACATAAGCAGGACTCTGGATATGTAGCGCTATACAAATGCCTTATTTGATTTGATTTGATTGGTCTGCATTTAATGAAGGTTAGTAAACATTACAAACATATAATATTGAGTAAAATATGTTTTTATAACTTTATCTAATTGCAATTATCATGTAGGACTTACTTGCTAATATTAACTGGGGATAGGTTTGAATGAAAAATGTGAATGGATTGTTGTATAAACTTGTTTTATAACCTATTTATAGCACACATTCATTATATTATAGCATTTGTATTATAGTGTGTAAATTGTGGCTACATGTTAAAGGCACCATATCACACTACACTTCTCTAAAAAAAATAATGCATTTATCTCAATAATACTAAGTATCAGCCCTCAGGGAAGCTACCATATAATTTATGTTTAAAAACCCTGCTTTTTAGATTACATTAAATTAAAAGTTCGAATGAATTAATGAAACGTGGCATTAAATCGACTCTCGCTCCCTCTACCGGCCGAACATTATTTTAAGTGAACCCCACAGAGTTATGTCCCTTTGAGCGCTCATTACGAATATCCTACGCCCAACTTGTGATTGAAACCAGTTCGGCAAACACCGACAACACAGTATGCAACAGTTTTTGATGTATGGAGCAATTGTTTACATTCCATATATGGTAAGTGTTCTCTGTTTAGAAACTGGTCGCCTTGATTCAGTAACCCATGCTTGTCGTAAGAGGTGTCTAACGGGATCAGGTGGTCAGGCTCGCCGGCTTGGCTGACACATGTCATCGGTTCCCAATTGCGCAGGTCGATGCTCATGCTATTGATCACTGGATTGTCTAGACTCGATTATTTACAGACCGCCGCCATATAGCTGGAATATTGCTGAGTGCGGCGTAAAACTCAACTTGCTCACTCACTCACTATTTGCCTTCAAGTTTCAATTATCAATTTCAGGCAAGTCGTAAGGGATAACAAGTCTTTTATTGCATCAATAGGAAGCTAAAGTGAGTGCATATGCCCAAATATGTATAATATAGGCCAAAATATTGTGGGAAAAGTGTGACATTAGTACATGCATTTCACTATGATAGGTTATGAAAACCTAGAGATGGTAAAGGTTGCTGTCTAATTTATCAATCTTCATACCATAATTACACATTCAAGAATGAGTATAAGGAGGTTTACCTAACTTATTATATAGCATGATTTGCTTGGTAATTATGCTTTTATAGCATTTACAGGTAACTTCATATACAGTCGAGCACCGTTGTCTAGATATTCAAATATCGAGTTATCCGAACTTCGAGACATCTGACCAGGGCATATCATCATATATCACTATGAAAGGAAACAAAACGTTTTGATTCGAAACTATAATCCGTTATCAGTAGTGTTTAATCGCAACAGTGAGTACTTCCTAATTAATTCCTTCTTAATTAATCGTAATGAAATAACAAACAAGTGACACCTTCAACTCAATTAGCCCTAATTAGTTTACACTACCGCATCCCTTTGATTCATGCAGCACAGTGTGTAAACGTGTGCAAACAACCACAGTTCAGAGGGATACTTGCCCATGAAAGGTAGGTGAATATCGAGTTTCTTTGAAAATATCGAGTTAAAAAGGTAATTTTGCTTGTTGGGACCATGAAATTATATCGAGATATCCGAAATATCGAGACATCTGTATCGAGTTAAAAGAGTTTGAATAATGCTGAGTTATGAAGGATTTTGCCGGGACCAAGATGTGATATCGAGACAACCGAGATATCGAGTTATCAGAGTTCGACACAACGGTGCTCGACTGTATTAGATTAGAAGAACATTATGTTTGCTTGGCTGTGTGGTGCTTAGGCCCCTGAATGGACATATTTAGAATGTATCTGTGCATTTCAATTGTGTAATTCTATCATGGTATCAAGTTATGCTTCTGATTTAGCATTTATTAATTAGAATATTTTGTCAACGTCTGTAACTGGTATTATGAAGAGGTAATTGTGTCAACCTTGTGTAAGCTACTCTTAAGTCATTTCAGCATGTCATGTATGACCTATAAATGTAATATATCTTAGCTTTATTATGTGAATTCAAATAAATTAGTATTAACTGTCAAGTGCAAGAAATGTGAATCTTATTGGTTTTTTCCTATCAGTTTCATGGAATATCTGATGTTTGTTAGTCAATTTCCATGTATTACATATACATGTGTGTGTATGAAGTAAATACTGTCAAAGATCCACACCCAGGAAACCTGTGTTTATTGTTCCTGAGAATCCAGTGATGAACAGCATAAGTATCGATCTACGGCATTTGGAACCGATGACATGTGTCAACCAAGTCAGCGAGCTTAACCACCCAATGCCGTTAGTTGCCTCTTATGACAAGCATGGGTTACTGAAGATCAATTCTATCCCAGATCTTCACAGGTCTGTTCCTGAGACAACAATGCTACATGTGTGTGTCAGGGAGTGGAGGGGTCCTTGTAGTAAATAAGAGACCATATACTGCACTTACTTTTTCATCTTCTTGGTACTATATCGAACTTGATATGCTGTTTTGAGAAGGAGCTCAGTGTCATTTTCATATTTTGCACGAACATCTTTTTGAAAGTACTGGAAAGAAAAATATAATGAAATCAGTCATTTCTTTCACGCTGAAAACAGAACAAAGCCCTAACCTGATATGTGCGAAAGTACAGTGACAAGTTCATTGACATAAAATAGGCTACTCCTCTCACTAATCATGGACAGGAAATAGTCAGTTTCCTGTTGCTTGTTGAGTTAATCAGGGAAATATTCAGATTTTGCTACATCAATGTGACTTATTGAATGATATTCCATGACTGAGGCAGATGCCTTTAAAACTGAGTGAGATGAAGTTCATGCTGCTTTGAACAGCATTTCACATGTCATGCTATCTTAATGTGGATGGAAAGCCTTAAGTGACACAGGTTGAAGACGGTAACTAATGGTGAAACAGCTGGACTGAAAAAGTAGTGATTATAATCAGGGAGAATCAAGAACTCAAACAATAGCAGGTCCGGGCATATCTAAGGGATGTAACTCAGAAAACTGAGTCCCCATGCCACACCACACACACGATGATGATGATGATGATGATGATGATGACAGTTTACCTTAAGCATGCCCTCCATGTCCAGAGACATCAGGTCCTCATGACTAGTCTGTAGAATGGCCATCCCCACCCGGAATATCATCTCCATTCCCTGCAGACACAAGGCAACTGAATACAGTCCAGAATATGGGGTCACCAGTAATAATAACTGGACTTTCACTGAATACACATCAATTTCCACACACATAATCTATGTGTGAAATTAAGCATACAAGTCCATAGTCCCTTGTCATAACCCTTAACTTAAAAGTTTGATTTAGGGGCTCCTTTCATTCAAATACTCCAGGGCCCCGTTTCACAAAGCTCTCGTAGGCCCAAGATCTCGTAACTTTTCTCGTAGCATTGGTACCTGCTATACTGTAACATTGGAGGTACGAATGCTACGAGAAAAGATACGAGATCTTGGGCCTAAGAGAGCTTTGTGAAACGGGGCCCAGGATCCCAAGGTTCACCATTATTTTAATTATAATACAATTTAATTTTGATTTGATAATTAGTAATGTTATAAATATTGTACAATTTTCCAAATAATAGCAAACCTTCCAATTGTCTAAATTCTTCACAATGACTATCTTTTTCATGCAAAAGACATTTGTAGAATATACAAACCTAAGGGAGAGAACTCATGTTACCACTAGACAAGTAAATGTAGTTTCATTGTGTATTCAACTAACCTTACTTCTGAACTAAAATACAAAATTTGACCAGGAAAGATCAGATCAAAGGTGCTTTTATTACTGAATATGAATGGGATTTGTTGGATGTACTCCATAGGGTGCAATGTATTTGGAGAGTACTACAAATTTACAGTACTTTATTATTTGCGTCAGTTTGTTATAAGCATGTTCATTATAAACATAGTTGTAATAGCAATACTTCCTAGGGTTACGGGAGGTGGGGTAGCCTAGTGGTTAAGGTGTTAAAAAACCTGTAGTTCTTTTGGGTTTTTGGCAGCATTTCACATTTTCAAAAACCGGGTTCGATTCCCCACATGGGCACAATGTGTTAAGTCCATTTCTGGTGTCCCCCGCCTTCCGTGATATTGCTGGAATATTGCTAAAAGCGGCGTAAAACTAAACTCACTCACTCCTAGGGTTACACACAGCATGTTCTTCCACTGTGTAATTGTATTCCTGTTTTGTATCCATACATATCGATCTGTAGTACAGATATGTTTAACTGGATAGTTGTGATGAAAGGTTATTCTTAATGAAAGCGTTTTGTGTCTTTTATAAACCAAACTTAGCCACATTTATAATAAATTTGCATCATATTTCCCATGGGTTGACTGCATTTTTGTTGCTAAAATAAAATAACAGTTCCATCAAAACAGTAACCATCAGCATGTCTGTTATTTAGTGGTGGATGTGAGTGGAGCTCTGACATTGTGTGCTCACCTCTGATATGAAAATATCCATGATACGGCAGGCAAGAGACAGAGGTAGAGACGTCGTAAAGAGCGTCAAGGAACCACGAGGATGCATACATGGACGTGTGGAAGTTCTGAGTCTGAAAGTGCAGGTACAAGTCCGGCAGCAGTTCCTGAAACAAAGCATAAACACAAATCAGCATGTTGACAAAGGCTGCACACTTTTGCAATGTTGAGCCAGATAAACTTTCTATGTGTCTAGTTATAAGTAAGCTAACAGCCAAAATATCTAACACTACAAACTACTTGAAATCTTACAAAAAGATGAGTAAGGAAATCAGATGAAGGTTTGTCAACTGATTCTTTACATGGGCAAAAGCATGACTTATTTTATATGCAACTTCTTTATTCTGTATAGGAGACGTTTCGACATAGATTCTAATGTTGTTGGTACCACTTGCTTGACGACATTAGACTCTATGTTGAAACGTTGCCTATACAGAATAAAGAAATTGTATTTCCATAAAAATTACCCTCATTCTTCATTCTTCTACAATGCTAATCAAAGAAGTAATCTTTACATATCAAAATAAGTCATGCTTTTGCCCATGTAAAGAATCAGTTGACAAACCTTCATCCGATTTCCCTTATTTCTCATTCTTCATGCAAAGATTAGTTAATAATATACTTTGTACTTAAAATGTACTCCAGATGAAAGATATACATTTATTAGCAGCTTGTAAACTTTGTAAACTGATATAGATGGTGAATCTCAATTTTGGACTTGACTATCAGTTCAAAGTTAATGTCAACCGCTGATAATCCATTTATACCACAACTACCAGACATATACCACATGTTGACTACCTTCACATGGTTAGTTCGAGCACCGTCTAGATTGATAAGTCTAAAGTAAGTATTGATGTGTGAACTTTATTTTGTAGCAATATGACTAGACAACTTATATATCTTGAATGAAGTGTCAGTCTACAGCCCTACTGCAGCAGCATCATCTGTGTGACTGACTGACCTGGATGAGGCACTCCAGCTTGTACATGCACAGCCCCAGCTCCGCCATGCTGGGCTTGAACATCTCCCTCATGCGGAACTCCTGCATCAGGCGGACCAGGACAGCAAACGCTTCTTCCTCTGGCATCTAGGGACACAGATACAGTTTCAGAACAATGCACATGAAGGTGCACTTGGCTTAGCTGATTTGTGCAGATGGATATGGGCATGAATACTATGCTAATATGAAAGATAACATTCGTTACTGGTAGGGACGCCACGATGCATCGATACTTTTTCTAAGACGATACAATTATCGATACATTCAAAACTGTATCGAAATTTAGTTTTGAAAGTATCAGTTCAAATATGTTTATGTATAGTTTAAATTTTGCAATTGCATCATGTTTTTTTATGTTATGAGGGATATAAATGATTTTTTTTTATGCACAAAGATGGGAAATTAGAACTTTCTAATCTCTGAGAATAAAAAATGTTGATCTTTTCATGGACAATTATAAAATATGAAATATAAAGTGTTCAAAATGTAACTAAATTTACACAATAATGCCGCGAAAATAGGTATCGTGATACGTATCGAATCATGACATGGGTATAATGCTACGTATCGATTCATGAAACTTTTGTATCATGACATCCCTATCACTTCCATAAGTGGCATTTAGAAGCTGGTATGATGAAGTGGAACACTTTTTATGGATAGACAACTTCTTTGTTGCAGTAGTTACGACTTTTCGAGTAGATCCTAACACCGTTATCATTTGCTTGATAATGGTGTTAGTATCTACACCGAAACGTAGACAGAAGCTGTCTATCCATAAAAAGTGTTCCACTTAATGACATCCCTGGTTGCTGGTTTACTGCCACAGTTAACTCCACAAGTATTTTCTGTGCGTTACATTATCTGTCCCCTGTGTCTTTATGTCACTCTCCGTTGCATTACAACCTGATATAATATATCAAACACTGTTGTGTTGAACTTTGATGAGTAAAGCTAGTCAAACCAGAGGTTGATATCGTGAGCAACACACACATTACCAAAAGGGTGGGCCTGACACCCCCAATCCATTTTGTCACATCAGATGACAAGCACAGAGTACTGGGACCTATTCTAGCCTAGAATGTCACAGCAATGAATCTTATATATAACGAGGCAATTGAATCTCCTTATAATGAGCAGGTACCTTGTGTGCTTTGACAGAAGCATAACTACCTCTTCAGCATCTATGGTTGAATTTACCTGCATAAGTAGAAGTCCCACGATGAACCCGCTGCCCTGACAGTATCCGACCTCACGGTCATGGAGAGAGTACGCCTGAAACAACACAACACAAGGATCAGGAGAAGCGGGACTGACAGCAACAGAGCAGTAAAGTAAATCTACATTCAATTATACAGATCAACACAATAAAGTACATCACCAACCAGAATATCCACTGAAAACATCAAAAAAATATCTAAACATCTGGTAAGAATTCTTTGCTATTTACTGCAATATAATCAGTAAGATAACAGCAATGACATGATGGTGGCCTTTAACGGTTTCTAGACCAGTCATTGCAGCAGTTGATATTATAATCAACATCCCACTGGCTAGGACATGGTGGCATGTCACCCAGCCAACATATATAGGAATATGTTCAGGTTCCTACGGAAAGAAAAGTTTTCAACATGTTGCTCCACTCCTATGGAACTCTTTGCCTCTCCACATAAAACTTTCTGAAACAACTGATTCTTTCAAGAAAATTCTTAAGGCCCTTTTCTTCACTAAAGCCTTCCAGTGACTCTTCATTTTCCTTGTATATCGGTTCTCAGTGCCATGAGCATGCATTCGTGGGTGGACACTGGCGCTTTATAAAATATCCCTATTATTATTATTTATTTCATTAACAAATGAGAAAATTATCTCAGATTCATGAACCTTCGTTTTCATTGATTGTATTGTCTTCAGTAAGCAAGTGATTTAATGTCACTTTGAACAATATTTCAGATATCTCAGTGTTTCAGCTTAACATGGGAGGAAAGCATTAGGTAATGCAGGTCTCACACGTTTTCCACTTGGAATCATAATTGCATCGATCTTTAACTTGAACCCACAGTCATGTTTCAGGCATGCCCAAGGGATGGAACTCTGCATTGTGAATTAGACGTCCCTGCCCCCTTCCATTATTGACCTCACAATACAATATCATGTATAGCATCAACATGTTCAATGTATATTAAATCATTCAGCTCCTCACAGAAACGCTTGACTAAACTTTGCTACTTGTCGAAATAGACATACACATAATAAACATCTCAATCTTCTCACCTTCATGACATTGAAAAGACTTTCCTGTCCTAACCCATCCTTCTCTTTGAAGAAATCGTGATCGGGAAAAGTCCTTGCAATATCTCGGCGTATAAGTTTCTCACATGGTGAGGTTTTCTTGAGATATTCTGCGTACAGCTGTTTGAACTGGGAGTCATTAACCCCAAGTAACAGCTGCCAGGCTAGACCACGGAAATGATGCGGAATCCCTTTCCGAACCAGTTCCTGAGGAAGGAAGAAAATAAGCTTGTGAATGGTTTGTAAATAATTGAGTCTGGGCCAGAGAAACCAATGGTTGAAATCATGAGCTACAATACTTCCCCTGACTTCCAAGAATCCTACTGATGTCATTGTTTTGCACCTGATTAGAAGTTTAAGATAGATAGATTTCTTTGTTGAGTGAGTGAGTGAGTGAGTGAGTTTGGTTTTACGCCGCTTTTGGCAATATTCCAGCAATATTCCAGCAATATCCCAGCGGGGGACGCCAAAAATGGGCTTCACTCATAGTACCCATGTGGGGAATTGAACCCGGGTCTTCGGCGTGACAATCTTTCAGACCCTAGATTCAAATACCATAGGAAAAATGGAAATTATTATTTGTGCGTATGTGAACCAACGCAGAACACATATATTCTTTTGATGGAATAACTTTCTGAACATATCCATAACAATATAACACTTCTGCTATACTCTACTGTGGGAATGTGTTGTTTAGTTCATTTTCGAGATTCAGAAATCAGACATGCTGTTTTGAATGCCTCAAACACTTGTAGTGAAAATAGATACCTTGACACTGATAGGGTGATTAGAAAATTCAAAATTAATCAATTTACTGATAGATAGAGAATACTACACTCGGTCTCATTACATACAAATTATACGAAACGAGTGTCATTCCTATGGAAGGTCACGAGTTTCAGAAACCATAGGAAGGTAATTTCGTATAATTCGTATGTTATGAGAACGAGTGAGGTATTTTATTTATTACCCACGTCTTACATACATTAAATTGACAAAATAGCGTAGTTTTAGAATCGTTGTGGTTTCAAACCGAAACCGGTTTCATAAAGAGGTTGCGGAAGAATGTTGTTCTTAGTACACTTTTTGCATGACTTCACACTGTAATGACGTCACTACGCCTTGCTCGTCTGCCCCCCTGGTAACCGACGTCACGATGCATGTCAGTTGTCATCGCCTCGTACAGCCTCCTACATTAAACTACTTCGTAGCACCCCGTTTCTTGGTTTGCAGTTGCTTCACTCGGCTAAAATCACTGGTGGAAACTTTGCGTTTAAGATTTTCGACGGATATAATGTCTCAGTTGGACTCACGGCAACGTTCACAATGTTTACATTCCCACAATGCATACAAGTTGTAGAATGAATGAATTCACGTGTGTGTAATGAATGAAAATGTAGTTCCGTCACAACGTGACCTAATTGAGAGGTCATCAGTTATCCAATCAAATCGTTAGAATCTCAGGTCAAGTCATTACGACACAGGTCAACGCGATACGACACTCGTGTGACGTAAAAGATCAGTATGCAACTACCCATACTTTGATCACGTGGGTAATAAACTGTGATACTTTTCAGTGGACACACATATCAATACTAAAATTTCCTATCAATGAAATATACAATGGAACAATTAGATGTTTTGCTATATGGATAATACATTATGAACATCATGTTAAGAATTCTGAGAGAAAATTTACTAAATGTGATATTTAACTGAAGCCTGTCAAAACTCGTGGTTTGACGGGATTATTCAAGGAGTTTAATAAAATGTTCATCTGATCATCTGAATGTAGCACTTGATCATCAGAAACATCCTGAATGTGTTCCTACCTTGATGTAGCCTGTTTTTTTCTTGATACTGTCCCACTCGTTGACGAGACGACCCCATGTCTCCCACAAGTTTTCAGATGGATTGGCAGCTGAAATACAATAGATAACATAGAAATTCCTGCAGATAATTTATTATCCATACCTGTTCTATACTCTTTGAAACTCTTTGACAATGATGAATCACTGATCAAATAAAATCTGATGAGGTGTATGAAACATCAAGCTTGTATATTTCAACTTTTTCAATATTTTTCTTAATTAAGTGTCCGACACCCGGTTCAGCAATATGCCTGCCATATTGTGTTGTGAAAAATGTAAATGTGCCTTATGTAAGGCATCAAACCTAGTTTCTTGTGAAAATGAGCCAACACTTCATCCATTATTCCATCAATATCATGTCATGGTGACAGTGGCTATGCACACAACTCCCTGTTTATAGCCATACGGGTGCGATTTCGCTATTTACAACCTGCACTGGTGCATGTTAAAAGTTCCTGGTGCAGGTTATCTTCAGTAACAGGTTGCAGCCGGTTGCAGCGGAAGGTCGCGGGTTCGATCCCCGACCGCGTCATACCAAAAGATGTTAAAATATGGTACTTGTTGGTCCCTGCCTGGCTCTCGGCATTAATGGGTACAACAAGGACTGGTCAGCTGTCAGTCATTGTGTGAATTAACGGGATGTGTCTGAGTAGGGTATTCATGCTTCACTGCAGCATGGTATCTCAGTGGGCTAGCACTATAAAACCAGCTTCAGTCTGGGCTAGTACAAGCAGCCGCACATACACATACACACACATGCATGTCGTCATATGAGCGAAATATTCTCAAGTACGACGTTAAACCCAATTTCACCTCACCTTAAGTCAGTAACACAGCAGTAATCATATAATTGATATTTATACATAAAGGTAATGCAAATAGAAACAGTATATGCATCATTTATCATCATGGGATCTGGTTCTCTTGAATGTATCTGATTCTGAGTACTTGTTATGAAAATTGCAAAATAAGTATTTATGTTACGAGTTTAGTTTTACGCCGCACTCAGCAATATTCCAGCTATATGGCGGCGGTCTGTAAATAATCGAGTCTGGACCAGACAATCCAGTGATCAACAGCATGAGCATCGATCTGCGCAATTGGGAACCGATGACATTTGTCAACCAAGTCAGCGAAACTGACCACCCAATCCCGTTAGTCGCCTCTTACGACAAGATAGTCGCCTTTTTATGGCAAGCACATGGGTTGCTGAAGACCTATTCTACCCGGGATCTTCACGGGTTGTTACTTTTTAGAACCAGTGACACTATTTGATGGTTAAGCCAAACCTATAAGCCAGGTTGCACTTGGTGCAGGTAGTCAATAAAAAACGAAATCGCACTCTGCCACTAATATGCAGAAGTTACATGACTTTGTGACCAAATACCCTCTCCACCAAGTCCAGTGCTGAAATCCAGTTCACCTTTGTGAACATTAAGCCATGAATATGCTTGAAAATACATTGATAAGCAAGCTGTCAGCTTCAACCCCAGAAACATGCTTCATGACAGACTGTATCAATACAAACAGGGACTTGGGGGAAGGTATACACTTTTCATAATGACTTGAAAAGGGTTAAAACACCACCTAGAGTGGCCATCAGCATCCAAGTTTGCTGTTTATTGCTACACTCGGAAATGATCCTGGCAACCTGTAAATATTTGAATCTGGACCAGACAATCCTGTGATTGATATGATGAACAACATTCCATGCTGCTATGGTATGATGACCTGTCATCAACCAAGTACCCTGAACATAACAACCTGATCCAATAAGTCACAAATATGATGAGCATACGTTGCTCGAGTTCTAATGGAATTCTCAGATTGAATCCGGAATTCTCAGAGGTTACCATGGTTACCAGATATAAATACTGAATGCCTGAACCTCAATTTTCTCTGAGGAAAGGAAATATAAGCTTAGATCTTATTTATGTTTCATTAGTGTATGGCAAAGAAATCTCACTGGACAAATGCAATCGATTACATAATTGAATGCAATCCTAGGCTACTATATGTAGTTTCAGAAATAAAAGCTGGGAAGGGGGTGAATATTTCATTAAATAAATGGAGTACTGATTGTGTAAGAGTGACAAACCTGTCCTAACACTCATCTGGCCAACTTATCAAGTTTCAGTGTATGAATTAAGGCCTGTCCGACCGACCGAGACAGTCTAGATTTCTGACGGATGGTCTAAATTGACAGCTAGCCAGCCCGATGGTCTGGTATTTTTTTTTAGATGTTCCATACATCTGAATAAATTCACCATATTTGGTCTGGTTAAATCCATTTTGGACTTACTTAACTTTGAAGTTACCAGCCCTGATGTCTGGCTGGATTTTTGGCTTATTTCATACACTGCCATGTTCACTTGGCAACATTTCTTCAGAAATCCAATGCCAACTCCACATTATTACACATAAACTAAACCTGATGAGCCGTTAATAATTAGCTCATGTTCAACAATTATAGTAAAGTAAGCTGTGGAATCATAACATTATTTATATACATCTTAGAAATGTCTCTTGACAGACTGTCAAGAGTACCTCTCTGTCTCTGTCAACATGCTGAACAATGCTGATGAGTGAATAATGCATATGAACAATGCAGATGAAAGAACAATGTTACATTGCTGCTGAAAAATGTGAATGGATGAACAATGCAAATGAATAAACAATGATACAATGCTGATAAACAAAGCCGATGAACAATGTTCAATGACAGTGAGTATAGTTTTATGCTGCAGTTAGCAATATTCCAGCCATAGTTACACATTGTACCAATGAGTGGAACCAAACCTATGTCTTCAGGGTGGCAAACTATGCTCAAACTACGTGGCTAGAGAATGTGTATAAACTAAAATCTATTGTAGAACTGCCTCCCATAAGTACATGTACACAAGCATTTATTGATCATGAGGCCAGACCAATTTTATTTCTTGTTATACGGATCTGCCGGTCGTTTTTTTTCATGAATAAGAAAAAAAATAAAGATTAATTTTCCCCGCTCAAAATATAAAATCCTAATGTTTTATTGATCAACACTGTAAATGTACAAGAAAAGGCTTTCTTAGATTGTGTTTTGCCCCATATACACTTCACAAATTGCCAAAAGTAAAATACATTTAGTATTTATTTATTTTTATTTTTATTTTTTTCCCCTCCTGCCTTTAGGTTTTCTGAGGACAAAAAACCGTTAAACAAGAAATAAAATTGGTCTGGCCTGATCAACAAATGAAATATATTTTTACATGAGGAAAATGGACATTGCTTTGTCTAGCAGCTATCAGTCAGGAATTATATGTTCAACAGATCCCGAAATAAAGCCAGACTGACAACCATGTTAACAAATATAACAACATTAGCAGCTTTGATTATCATCAGTTACTATAGGGTGGTAAGTTCAGTAACCTGATTGTTAATAAACAAAACTGCAAACAAAACATTTTCTACCGAAAAGATAATGTCGTCAAAATATCATATGTCAGCATATTGACTGCACAGAAATCATATTCTTCTCTGTTTGCTTACATATTCTTCTTCACCTGCTCAGTTGTACATTATGAAGAAACTACTCAGCTAACACAAAACTAGACACACACATCCCCATATCAGCATAGAGCAATATTCCAGTTATACAACAGCAGCCAATAACTTAAAGTCTGGAGCAGGCAAACCAGTGATTGATATTGTGAGCAATCATCCTTATCATCAGGGCACATCTGACACTCCACCAAATCAGACTCGGTCACCGAACCTGTCCCCTCAATCCTCTAAATCTTCTTATTCAGACTGACTCTGAGTTTGGTTTTACGCTGCAAATATTCCAGAACTCAATCAATGGGCTTCACACATTCTACCCATGTGGTGATTCTGTCCCCTCAATCCTCTAAATCTTCTTATGCAGACAAGCACTTTTTTGTTGCTGGGGACCAATTCAAACCCATAATCCCCATTGTGGCACAAATGAATAAAATGATCATTCAAGATAATAATACATAATTAGGAACCACAACTACTGTCACTCCTAAGTATTCACAGACTCCTCCATCATGATAAGTAACTGAAATTAAAAAATCACTTCAACTTTTCTGCAATTCGTTGTCATGCGAGCAAAACAATGCAAAGCAACTGAAACACCAGAAAATACAAAAATGACATGCATCAACAAATATAATCAAGAAAACTAAACACGTCTTCATTCTAGGACAACTGTAACCAACTCCACAAGAATGGGAAATTATGTACTCAGTCACAGAACCAATAGAACGTGATGTCTGACATACCTTCTTCCATCTTAGCGGGACGGCCGAAAAAACTTTTTCTCATCATCACTTCACTGACGCAGCATTTTCAGAATAAAACAAAATTCAAAACATTCGAATCCCTATTTACTGTGTCATATCTATACAATTGGTGAATAATGTATTTATTGGAAATGCTTGCAAAGTGTTTTTATCATGACAAGGAAACAATATTCTAAACTTAATTATAGTCCTGACCAAACTCAGGAAGTAAAATGTTTTAACATCGACTACCAGTTAAATGAAAACACCACTGAAACAGGTGTCCTATTTTGACAAATGGGGGTAACTATTTTTCTGTATAATGATATTATTTTTCAGGGTATTATAATGTCCTGAATGGTTATGGATGTACTGTGCATGATTCCTCTGAATGAAACTTGTTTTCGATTTGTCAGATTCAGAATATATATAACAGTTGACGTATCTGCTCATTCTAAATGTTCTATATGATGAAAATGCCAACTTTACGTTTGGTTTGAAAATATATTTACCAGTGTTTGTATACAGCAGCTAAAGTGATAATCTTTCTGACAATCCAGTGATCAACTGTATGAGCATCATACTACCTAACTGGGATACGATGACATGTGTCAACCAAGTCAGCGAGCCTGACCACCCGATCCCGTTACTCGCCTCTTACGACAAGCATGGGTTACTGAAGACCAATTCTAACCTGGATCTTCACGGGTCTCAAAGTGCAAAGAGAAATGGGATCTGTGGCTCACAATGCTGTAACTTCAGTTACACGTCAATATAAAAACACTTCACTGATGACAATAAACTGGGTTTACATTAAAGATTTTGTTAAACTCAGTCTTGTGGAAACTGAACACAAACCTAAGTGTAGATTGTTGTCGTTCTTGTTCAAGTAGAGTTTCAGTTTCATGGGGCCAAAGACAAAGCAAAATTGAAGGGCAGGCTTTTTACACCTTCGAAGTATTACCTAAAAGTCTCCATCAGTGGAATTTATATAATGTATTTCTCTTTATTATTTATCATAATTATAAAGTACTTTTAGCATCACAGCTCTGGTAAGACCATCAAATGTATTTTAAACATAAGAGAAGTCATTGAAGTGAAAATTCATGCAAAATCTGATATTCTATTTCATAAATACACAGCTACATCTAATGCAAGATCATGCATGAAACTAGATTATAAGGCCTGTCATTTCCCTATACACTGCCACAGGCTAAGACACAACCAAAGAAGGTTTCAACATAAAAATAAGACTTACTGTGCACTAACCATAACTCACTTTCACCCATTACATGCACACGGATAAGAATGAAAAAACTTACCATGCTTACCCATCTTAAAAGAACCTGATTTCCGTGTCATATTTTCTTGCAACCAGTTCAGACAGTTACACACCACAGAAATAGCAAATACTTCCCAATGACACAGTATTATCAAGATTATAGCCAATATTCCTATTCATGGTTTGTGATCAAGCAATCTGATTCCACAAAAACATCACCCCACTGCATGACCCAGACTAGCCACAATCCTGCCCATCACTTTCTTGTTCCTGTTTCCTGCTTATTGTAGAGGTCACATGAACAAGTATGATGACACTGTAATAAGGCTCCTGGGGCATGGGAGGTAAGGAAACCCTTGATTATTACTATTTATAATACAGTATCTGGACATGATATCACTATTTTGATATAATATATTGACCTGGGTTATGTTGCACTAAGCAATTGTAGCACATAGGTCATCGTAACTACCATACTTTCACACAGTCTTAACGTGAAGATCGCTTTGTGCAACAGGGCCTTGTAATTATGAGTTGTTACCAGGGAAGTACAAATAGGCACTTAGACTTGGGGTGAAACGATACACCGGTGCATTATGTGTTTTTCTGCGGCAGTACAATACACATTTCTTTTTCGACATTGATACAAGAAAACCCTTGCTGAATTTCTCACTTCTCGTTTTATAACACCCATATTTGTCAGTCAAATATCACACCATGTAATTAGCATTTGGAGTTCATATCTAAAAGTAGCTGCTCCAAACATGAGTGTACAGCTGGCTTCAAAGCTGGAACCTGTTCTGAAATATCTCGTCAAGTTTCCACATCATTTAAAAGAATTTGTGTAGATAGCCTTATTGGATATTACTTCATTAGGCTTTCAGCCCCCAAAACTACTCTTGCAAAACAAGTTACAAGCCATCATTATTTGAACTTCCTAAAGTTTTTACAAGTGATGGTTTTAAGGGGACTATATCTTTGTCCTGTCTTATAAAAATGTTTTTTCAGAAGTGAAATGCCTCATTAATTTCCATTGAAACATTCCTTCTTTCATACTGATATTTATAACCAATGTGATCCAATAATTACTCAATAATTGTTCACATACCTCTGACTAAACTTGTGTAGTGACTTGTATCACAGACAATGAAATAACATCCATGTTAGTCTGTCTCACAGTCCCTGAACCACATTAATTTCCCTACTGCCAAGCCCTCTCTTCAGTGCTAAAGCCATACATAAAGCAAGTCTAGATTTCCTCAGGTTCTGAATCTCTGGTCTCCCTAGGGCTCCTTTTCAATATAAATGGGCTTGTTTGTTACTATCAAAATTATATATATTCAGAGACTAAGCCTTAGTTTACATCCATGTCTGTATCTAAAGAAATGACAATCAGTTCAAGGGAGACGACTCTGTTTTCAGCTTTGATAGAATTGTGAGACTTCCTCCCAATTATGATCTGATGCTTGGAGCCAAACCCTTCTGTGGGACACTCAAACATTGAAATTATGATCTGATGCTGGGAGCCAAACCCCTTCTGTGGGACACTCATACATTGAAATTATGATCTGATGCTTGGAGCCAACCCTTCTTTGGGACACAGATGCTGGGACCGTACATTGAAATTATGATCTGATGCTGGGAACCAAACCCCTTCTGTGGGACACTCATACATTGAAATTATGATCTGATGCTGGGAGCCAAACCCTTCTGTGGGACACTCGTACATTGGAATTTTCAAATGTGGAAATGCATAAGTCACTTAAAAAGTTTCTATCTTTCAAGATATTTTATCAAAGCACATACCTGTTAAGACATAGCTTGTAGGTACAGCATTTGAAGCATTAAATGTGCATCAGCATCGATGGGCAGAAATTAGTGTTTTCTATCCATCAAATATTCTTGATCCAAAGACAAAGGATGTAATTGGTATGAAACATATACTGCAGCTAAACAAGTTAGGGTGCAAGATCGAAATTTGGTTCACTGAGTTAGAAGTTTTCACTTAATACATCGGGTGAGCTATGGTCCTTGCCAGAACTGAGAAATCCGCCCCATGACCTTGCCCGTGAGTTACAGTGACTCTGATTTCTTTATTTCAGTCTTATATCATTGTTATCTACAGAAAGTGATCAAGTCACATCAAATGAGTGGAAAACCGGATGCACATGTCACACTGAAATTAAAGCCTGCCCCCTTCAGTACTGCAATATTTGATAGCAAGTACCTTCCAAAACAACCAAATTTATCGAGTAAACTTTGTGTAGTCACCATGTTTTTGTTATACAAAGCTACACAAATACTGTTTATGCCATGGTCACTCATAGGCTGTCTTAAGCACATGCTTAAATATTTAGGCACTTTCCTTGTGACAGAGATAAAAATAAGGATTGAAAGTTTTGACTGCACTCCCAGTGTAAGTTCTATCTATTCTTAGCAGCTATGAAATATAGGTTGAAACATCAGACACTTCTCTGGTATCCATAGGGGTGGTGGGGCAGCCTGGTTGTAAAGCATTTGTTTGTTCGCCAAAGACATGGTTTCAATTCTCCACAAGGGCACAATGTGTGAAGCCCATTTCTGGTGTCCCCCGCCGTGATATTGCTGGAATATTGCTAAAAGCAGCGTAAAACTAAATTCAATCACACTCACTCTGACATCCAAACAAAAGGGTTAGATGGAGACTAGCCTCAATCATGAGGTACACTTGTGTGCAAGAGACACATGTCCACCATGTGTCTGATCATCATCAGTACCTCACATGTTATACACTACATGTGACTATCACCTATATATACAACAGCTACTATGTGATGAAGTCACTATTTTCAACAAACCAAACAAGAAAATACCTGGTTCTGGCGAGAATTTACTCAGTTTACATAACACAGACAGTAAATGTTTCTCAATTGCCACTGACTGTTAGCCATCTATCCTACGAACCACCTGAATGTCAGGCAATAGTATGTGGGTGAGGCTCATCTGACTTCCATGCTTTACACACACCTTCAGTTAATTGTAGTCACAGGTGGTGGAGGACTTCATGTTGTGTAGACAAACATGTGGTAATGACGATGATGTCTGGACACTCCAGAACAATTCACTCAGTCACTAGTGAGTGAGTTTAGTTTTACGCCGCACTCAGCAATATTCCAGCTATATGGCGACAACCTGTAAATAATCGAGTCCGGACCAGACAATCCAGTGATCAACAGCATGAGCATCAATTTACGCAACTGGGAACCGATTACATGTGTCAACCAAGTCAGCGAGCCTGACCACCCGATCCCGTTAGTTGCCTCTTACGACAAGCATGGGTTACTGAAGATCAATTCTAACCCGGACTATCATGGGTTCACTCAATCACTAAAAGAAACATAGTTGAGATGCAGTATTCCAAACCTTTTGGAATAATAACTAGCTAATTGAGAATGTCCACTGAAAGTCCCCCAAACCTTTCTCAAGGTTTTATTTGCCTACAGCATAGCATATGCCTGAACAAAATGGTGAAAAGTATGCATATATTTTCATATAGCCAATGATGCTTTGTATCTTGCAACAATCCTTCATGACAAGCAATGAATACATGCTCTAACCAATGTGAACATCATGCTGTGAAATATCCTATTACTTCTGCAGTATTTCATACAATGTTTTCCATGAACAAGTAAGCTTAAAAAAGAAATCATAGCATATCTCAATCTTTCAAACCAACCAAGCCAAAGTGCTGTATGAGATGGAAATAGCTGACAACTGGCTCCACAATGACACATGAATTATACATGCTACAATGACATGAATACTGTTTTAAAGATGACTACATAAAGATAGATAACCCAATGTCAGATCACATACAGCCCCCTATTAGAAATATGTTGCATGCAGAGCATTCATCCCCTGCACCCACACATTGGGCCCTAATTCATAAAAGTTAAACCTCTTTTAACCATCAAACACTACATTAAATCGTAATGTGATCAACAACTGAATAAAGTACCATATTTTATCGAGCATACTGTGTACCATGTGCCTAAACCTCACTTTGGATTCAAACATGTCAACCAGCAGTAATTTAAACAGGTTTCATTCTTCCACAAAATCAGTTACTTGTATTTAACCATAACATCAATTACCCAGAAATTAATTCTGTTTATTTTTTCTTCACAAGTCTGCAAAATATATTTGCATGTCATTTACTTAAAGCATGGTGGGGGGGTCCTCCTCTTCATATCATACTATGGTACGTATCTACACCAACAGACCTACCGACCCCCCAAATTTATAACTCATTACATTAGGATTAAGTCAAGAAGCCCCTGACTGCCATGCTTTATTTCAAACATTGTAATATTACATAAAAGCTTTAGTCCACAAGCACATGTTAGTAGTCAAACTGTAGCACATTTATGTTAATTTCAAAATGCCAAACAAAATAATATCCTGGGATTGATTAAAGACACAGACTGTTTCGTGGACAGTAATAAATTACACTGAACATGCAGTTGTACAGTGAGAGATTGTTGTGTGACTCACCTGCCTCCTCCTCGTAGGAGACTTGAGCACTGTAGTGGCTGTTTGAGGAAGTGGTAGAGATCACACTAGAGCCAGAGCCTTTCCGCGAGTGCCCGGGGTTGGGGGAATGAGCTACCAGGGCGTTGCAAGACTTCTCATCAGCTTCCAGTTTCCTGCAACATCGGTACAAGAAAATTTATTATCTTAAGAAGCGATGCCACAGTTTTTAAATGTTTAATGATTTTTTTAAGAATTTTACTTGAGTGGTGGCTTAAGTATTGTAATTGCATCCTGAGTGATGTAATGAGTTCATAGATTGTGTATTACACAGCTGCCACAGGTAAACTGACTCATGCTTTCCGGACAGTGTCACACAGTGTTGTAGTGTGCAAATACCAGCAACTCCTTACTCAGCAAATACCACATCAACTGCTACACTCAGGCCCTCAGCAAGCGAGCAACCATAATGTGTTTTATCAGTTTGAAATCAGAAAGTTTGAAGTGGAAAACTTTAAAGTCCTTACTGAAATATTCAAATGTGATAAATCGTTATTAAAATTATCTAAGCCTAAGTAAGCTAAAGAAGAGATATATATTTCTGTGACAGGTCTTACAACCAAACTGTAAAGACATTTGAGTCAACTAGCCTCAATTTGTAACTTTACATTATTGTCAGAAGATACAACAGTTATCACTTAGTGAGTTCCAGCATGACACAAGTTTAGACAAATGGCCAAATTCTCAAGCTGAGAATTGGACAAGAACGTTTGAAATATGTTACTGAACTTTATAACAAAGTTATGAATTTAGGGACCGTTCATAATTTATGGCTGGGGGTGATGATGATTTTTATATTTTTATGGAGAAGCATGTTCAATGTGAATGACCTCACTAATCTTTATGTACAAAGTAAGTGATTTCCCATCTGCAAAATGTACACAATCAATGACCCACACCCCCTTTATACATGTTAACAAAAATTGATGATCCCCTTAAATACCCAGTACAAAATGGGTGACATGGACACAGCCCCCCCCCCCAAAAAAAAACAACAAAAACAAACCAAAAACCCAAACAATTTATGAACATTCCCTTACGGACATAACTGTCCCTATGTTTTTTTAAGCCAATTCAGTGAATGTCATATTGAGATGTGAGATATATGCCATGCTGTTACTGATAAACAGATTATTTCATCACTTATCATTAAGAAGGAAAAAATAATCTGAGCGGACACTGTCAGTTTAAGATTTACAAACTTCTTCAATGAAAATCAAGGCGTATTCTGTTAATTGTTTCAATACTGTGTCCCCTGATTTTGACACCACATCCTCCAAATTCAAAGAAATATAATCATAGACCTTTAACATCAACTTCCGTGCTGATAATCATACTCCAAGACAATATATTTACAGTGCAAACTACTGCAAACAGTGAAATGTTTACAATTAGGTCAGTTACACCTTCTGTACATCTAAACCAAACACACTCTCAACATATTATACCCAATCTCCTCTAATCTCTGTTCAATTAGTCGTATGTATATTACAAGGCAAACCATGTTCACTATACTGCAACCTGGCAATTCAGACAAGGAAAAGCATGTATTTATCTGTTCCATATTATAACCAGTTTCGAAATACCTGCCTGCCCGACCGCCCGGGACTGGTTATTTTCAACACGGAGTGCTAGATTCTCAAATTCACCTGCCCGACGGTCATATAGAAATGTATATGAAGATATTCATCATATTTCAGGATAATAGATCATTATTAATTCACTCGTAAAAAATAAATGATGAATTCCAATTGGATGATAAACTATGTCGCTTGTCAAACGTAAATTATTTGCAGGCAGGTAATTTTGGTCAGGGCTGGCAAGGTTTACATCCAACGAGCTCTGTGGTCTGGCTGAATTTTTTGCGAGTTTCATACCCTGTTATAACACACTTAAAAAAGTAAGGCGATATTTTATGTTGTTTTCAACATGCGTTAGGGATTGCAGGATGAATATCACAGGAGACACTGAATGCACTTTGACAGAATTTGATATGGGATGTGAGTTCAACGAAAAACAAATAGGATGAGTCACTTATGCTTAGGGACAGTGTCAAAAACATTCAAACATATTTTTAATATTTTATTTTTGAAGACTTGTAACAAAAGATATATCATGTAAACTGTCCTATTAATAATATTTTGATCCTTCACTCATCATAAAGAACTGTTTAATTATTTCGTAGGATGGCACACAACACATAACTATTGAGTATTCACAGTTTAAAATGTTTTAAGAAATGTTACATGATTGTTTGTTGGTTGACATTGTGGGTGTTATTAAACTAGTCCATAAATTTTCCCTTATGTTTATCACTTCTAAATGTCATTCAGAGAATTTGAACTGTTATTCCACAGGGCAGAATATTTTCAAGTGAGTGAGTGAGTGAGTGAGTGAGTGAGTGAGTGAGTGAGTGAGTGAGTGAGTGAGTAGTGAGTCCAGTGAGTGAGTGAGGAGTGAGTCATGGTGTGAGGAGTGAGTGAGTTGGGTTTTATGCTGCTTTTAGCAATATTCCAACTATATCATGGTGGGGGACACCAGAAATGGGCTTCACACATTGTACCTGTAAGGGGAATCAAACCCAGTCTTCAGCATGACGAGCGAACACTTTAACCACTTGGCCACCTCACCGCCCCCATTTTCAAGGTAGAGAAATTGAGGTTGCTGCATACACTGATTTTGGTAGTTTAACTGTTCTATACAAGCTCAGCTATAGATATTCCCCAAGTCCTGAATATTGATTGTATCCCCCTGTGTTCTACAGCATCACCATCACAGACACAGTGCTGTGTTGAGTAGACACATAGATTTGTCTAGAAGTTGGTAAGTGGTGCTTATTGTGTTTAACGATCTTTATGTGTAAAATATGGCACAAAAAGTTATAACCACCACATGTTCTTCATGGTATAAGATACAGGGTCCTGATCCACAAAACGTTCGTAGCACTACGACATTCGTTAGCCTATGACAAACTGCAAAGTCACGACAAGTCGTAATGTTACGAACGCTTTGTGGATCCGGGCCCTGGTCGACAGATCAACCTGTCAGACTCAAAATTGACCATGCATCATGAAGTAAAGATTTCAATATGATGCTTTCTACAAAATAATACTATTAATAGAGCTGGCTAAAAAGATTGCTAATCAGAAATATTGTCCATGGGAAGAATGAATGAATATTGGTATGAAAATGTGGCATCGGTAACATCCTACATAAACCTTTGCGATGAAATATAGATGTAATTTACTTACACAATACACAAAGTTAGGACTTAATTCTACATTATGTTCAGGGTGCTGTTTGGTTAGTTATCCATGTATGAATATGTCACCACTCACCAATAATGTGAAATATATTGATTTCTTTAAGACTTTCTTGGCACTTTTGCTCAAAGTTTCTTCTCTGATATTAAGGGATCGATTAATATTTAATTAACGATTATCAATCTCTATGATATATATCGATTGCCAACCCTGCAAAATAATATTATGATGTACAGACAATGTCAGGATTACAATACTTGGGACAATTTTCTATCTTTCTATACTTATAAGGCAGGTATACTTGAATATACTTCAACATCACATACTCATGAATGCCTTGACACAATCCCCCACGCAATTCAAATAATTCACAATGCTTGGGACAATTTTCTATCTTTCTATACTTATAAGGCAGGTATACTTGAGGTATGTACTTCAACATCACATACTCATGAATGCCTTGACACAACATACTCATGAATGCCTTGACACAATCCCCCACGCATTCAAATAATTACAATACTTGGGACAATTTTCTATCTTTCTATACTTATAAGGCAGGTATACTTGAATGTACTTCAACATCACATACTCATGAATGCCTTGACACAATCCCCCACGCATTCAAATAATTACAATACTTGGGACAATTTTCTATCTTTCTATACTTATAAGGCAGGTATACTTGAATGTACTTCAACATCACATACTCATGAATGCCTTGACACAATCCCCACCCCCACGCATTCAAATAATTACAATACTTGGGACAATTTTCTATCTTTCTATACTTATAAGGCAGGTATACTTGAATGTACTTCAACATCACATACTCATGAATGCCTTGACACAATCCCCCACGCATTCAAATAATTACAATACTTGGGACAATTTTCTATCTTTCTATACTTATAAGGCAGGTATACTTGAATGTACTTCAACATCACATACTCATGAATGCCTTGACACAATACAATCCCCTTTCGCATTCAAATAATTACAATACTTGGGACAATTTTCTATCTTTCTATACTTATAAGGCAGGTATACTTGAATGTACTTCAACATCACATACTCATGAATGCCTTGACACAATCCCCCACGCATTCAAATAATTACAATACTTGGGACAATTTTCTATCTTTCTATACTTATAAGGCAGGTATACTTGAATGTACTTCAACATCACATACTCATGAATGCCTTGACACAATCCCCCACGCATTCAAAGAATTCTTTGAGCTGATTGTTATACAAATTGATTTACAGTTGCTAAATTGTGGAACGTTACACTCGTGGAAGTGTGGAGATTCCTTCTGCTCAAACAAACCTGTTTGCTTCTTCAAGTTTTGCCAACAACTCCAGTTCGGGGCTTCCCGGGCCATCAGGATTCCCTTCTTCAGAAGGGATGGGATCACTCGTTGACGTTGTCTCCATGGAAACAAATCGGTAGACTCCTCTTTAATGCGATTTCAGCCATTTACTGTCATTTAGGATGCTGAAAATAAAAATTAATGAGTATTAATATAATGATAGGGATTTATCCAAACATGTCAAATGTTCAGTACAAGGTTGTGATTCATGTTGATCACATCATATGTGCAACCAGATTCATCCATTTTGCCAAGATATTTTCACCACAGTATTCTACAGGCCAAATGTCCATTATCATTAAAGGTTTTAGAAATGTCACAAGGATTCTCTGAATTTTACTACCCTTGGAATATGGTTAGGTTTGACCATATGTTATTCCTTTAATACACTCTTATTTCTTTAACTAAAGCATACTGTACTTGTAGATAGATTTCCCCTTTTCTCTGCCATTTACCCATTTGGCATCCACACTTCATGACAAAGCAAGTGTTGACAGAAGAAGGGAGGTAACTCTGGTTACACTCAAGTACTGTTTTCTCGTGCCATAAGTAACATTATCTGCTACACGTTTTTTCTTCTTTATTCAGTTTACTGTGTCCTAATTTACTGGGGTGCTGAGGTCATTGCAGTTTGCTGCTCAAGTATTTGAATCGAGCGACCCATATATTTTCAAAATTCAACATGATGAGCGTGATGACAGGGATCCTTCCATTCTCATTCTTTATTTCCAACACTGGGCACAAATTACAATATATTTTATGCACACCTTCAGATAGTCATTTAGCAAAATTACAAACATGAAACACCTCTCTGCATACTTGGGCTGCAACAAATACACTATGAGGCGAATACGATGTGCTTTACAAATATCTAGCAACAAATATGAATATTTATTCATGAATACTTTATCATTAATGTCAAGAAATTAGAATAACAAAATGCCATGTAAAAGCTTAAGTTGAAAAAATTCTATAAAGCAAACAGAGCAATACATTGCAAAAAATGGCACTCAAAAATGCCTATTAACAGTGCTGCAAGGGGCCTTGGCAAAATAACACAAATTAGGTTATTGCATGGCTTTGATATATATTCCATTTAGCATATCTCACTTAGATAAAAATAAACTAGCTCCATGTCAAAACACTTTCATAAAAAGTTTTTGTAAATATTTGATTAAAAATTATAAGTGACCACAAATAATGAACTGAATTCATGAAGGGATACAGAAGTGGATCATAACAGGACTACTGCATGCTCATTGCAACCATGGGACCCGCTTCACAAAGCTCTCGTAAGCCTAAGATCTCGTAACTTTTCTCGTAGCATTCATACTTCCTATGTTACAGTATAGGAGGTACGAATCTACGGGAAAGTTACGAGATCTTAGGCTTACGAAAGCTTTGTGAACCGGGGCCCTGGACTCCGCTTCACAAAGCTATCGTGGCGTTACAACTGTCATACCTCCTATACTGTAACATACACTTACGACAGTCGCAGCCCTACGATAGCTTTGTGAAACGGGGCCCTGGTGTAAATGGCAATTCCAACATCCCAAGAGACAAGCACTAAGGATAAATTTTACTCTTCATTAGACTCCAACATCAGACAAGCTTCCAACTTACCACTACTTCCTGACATGTAACAAGGACATTTCCTTTTCCTGAAAGTAGTTTCTATGACACATAATGCAGAATTCCCATTACCGTGATTACTTGAAACTGACTGACACTGCACACTATATAATAGATAGTGTGTGTTAGGGTCTTTTTCCTCAATCAAGATAATGCTCAATATAATCCACACTGTGTACACTGGGTACAAGTGTCGGCCTATCAGAGTAATGATGAAACTGTACGTCCTTAGTGTGTACCGCAACAGGTCATTGAACTTCCTATATTATCAATCACTATTGTACAGCCACTTGAGAGTCTGATCAGACTTAATCATATCATGTCTTAACCTCAGCTACCTTTCAAATGAACGAAACTGAACAGGGTTCTTGAGGGCTACTGCTTTGGTATATGAATCTAAGTTCCCCCTAAATCAAAAACAGTTCACAAGGCATAGTATAATGACAATAAAACTGTGACATCAATCATAACTGTAAAAATATTTTGAATGATTGTCTGGCATATCAATGGTTTTCTTTGAACAACCAGATACATAATATTTAATGAATTAAGGAGGTATGATTATAAGGCCAATTTTTGGCCCCCTTCAAAAGTCAGACTTTAGATAAAGAAAACTTCAAAGTATTTGTCAGACTTAGTGTACAAGACTTTTCTTACACTGGCAAGTTTTGAATTTCTGGTGCAGGCAAATACCAAAAGATGGCTTAAAAGTTAAATCCATAAAAAAGGCAGACATTTAGGAAAAAAAAGGAATTCTAATCACATGTATAAGCAAGTCCATGACCCAAGATAAATATTTTCCAAGATGTATGTAACGTTTCCTTTGCATAGATACATCTACGAAAATCAGATTGGGCAAAAGATTTCTTCAAATAACAGAAGAGTGTTCAATAAAAACATCAAAGATCAGGCGTTTAAAACAATTTAAACTGTTTTGTTTGTTTTTCGTTTAATGCCACATTCAGCAATATTCCAGCAAGGTATCAACAGTCAGTGAAAATCAAATCTGGACCAGACAATCCAGTGATTAACAGCATGAGCATCAATTTACGCAACTGGAATGTGATGACATGTGTCAACCAAGTCGGCGATCCTGAACACCTGATCACATTAGTCGTCTCTTACGACAAGCACTGGTAGCAGAAGACCATTTCTAACTCAGATCTTCATGGGGACATTTTCTTTCTTCTAATGAACCATGTTTACTATGCAGTTAGTGTTGTCACAAGACCCAAGCATTTAACAGTTCAACTGAAGAAACGTAGTCCAGTTTTTCAGTGGATATATCTGATAACTTTCATTTCTATTTATAAATAGTTTGCTTAATTCTGCACTAAGGCTGATTCTGAGGGACTAAAAAAACAATCACTGATTCTGAATGAATTTCTTAGTTGATTTTAGGTTAAATTTTACAACTTATAATGAAACCAATATTATTATTTTTTAAGCAATGAACAGGCACACTGAAAAATTACAGTAAATCATGAAATTCATGCAAGCAAATGCAATTGTCCATTGCTTGCACTAGAAAAGGGTCTGTCAATACCGGCATCACTCGGGACCAAATAAAAATGCTGGTTTTGACAGAGTGCCGGTTTAGGCAGGTTGCAAGTTCGCTTATGATGCCGGCGCACATGGGAAGTTCACTTTCGTTCTGTCACTTTAGCATTAACAACATGTTTGAATAAGAAACAAGGCAGTGTCTGAATGCACATTCATGTTTATTCATTCAAATAAAAACAAGGTACATGTATATTTTGTTTACATTGTGAAAAAGTCACTGATCTTACTTTGTATTTTGTGTGCTGATGCCTCGAGTGCAATGTCCTCAGCTGCACTTTCCAAGTTCTGCACATCATACAGAAGTCATGTTTCCAAAATTGTGTTGTTACATCATACGAATTTACCTTAAATACCCTCGAATCAACAACATGTAAACTCTTGCTCGTTTTTACAGTCAAACTGCCCACTATCGTCTAAATCTAAACGTTTTTGTTTACGAGGACGGTATCCTTTGCCGTAATATGATTGGCTTCCTTAGGTCATGTGTCTGATTCTGACCAATCACGACCCTTATAGCAGACTGTGGCGAAAAAGCGTCATTAGAAACCAATCTTTATCCAATAAAATTGCTTCTTACAAATGTGAAAATACTCCCGGCAAGGGTACAGTGATATTGTTGATGTTCAGAGCTTTCGAACGATACCCGCCATCAAATGATTCGCCTCGCATGTTATTCATACGGAGCTTCGAAAACGGAGGTATTTTCCGTTGTTGTGTCATGTTACCGAGCGGAAAGCCACTGATATCGGGAAATAGGCAACCATACATATTATTTAAGAAATCTTTTTATAATAATTTTCTTCATAAATGATCTTAGAGTCTCTGGGAACTCGGTGTCATGGCAGTAAATGCCTCTGGTTGACTGGTGTTGAAAGAGTTAAATTACTCTATGTAAGTGACACGTACCATTCACTAATTAACAAGGAACTGATTGACACCTCCCGTTTCTGAATAATCTTGGGAGTAACCGCGAATTGTGTTGTTACATCATTTGGACCTAACTGCATCAAAGGGTTGCACAGTCCTTCATGTGCCGTGTTTTACAGATCGTTTTCATAACAACTTGCTCGTTGGGACTGAAACACAATGCCAATATCCTGAGTAGACAGATGTTGATGTTTACAGAAGTTTCTAAATGATAGTTAAGTGCATTTCTGCCGGGACTGAAACTTTGTGCTGATGTTTACAGAGGCCGATATTGCCAGAGTCCACTGTATTTGTATCTGAACATATCGTAATATTGTCACGTTGAAACAATGTTCCTCATAATGAAGCTCATAATGAAAAATGTAATGTAATAGAATGCTAGATATACACAGAGCTTCTTGCCTAGGTCAGTATCAAGTGTGGTCAGCTGGCTTATACAAGTTAATCAAACAGTTCTGACGTACAGTGTATGGCAGTGTCACTGTTCTTGCTGATCTGTCAAATCATCTCAAGATTACAAGATCACTCTGCTCACTCAGGTCAAATCGTTTCAAGATTACAAATTAACACTGATCACTCACGTGAACACCTCCACTGCAGTAACAATAGTCATGGTGCATACATTACGCTCCATGGATTGAGCCATCTCAAGTACCAATGGGGGCGGTGGTTAAAGCATTTGCTTGTCACGCAGAAGACCCAGGTTAGATCCCCCACATGGGTACAATGTGTGAAGCCCATTTCTGGTGTCTCCTGCTGTGCTAAAAGTGACGTAAAACCAAACTCACTCATGTATCAATGCACATATCACATGAAGTCGGGGGTGGTGGGGTAGCCTAGTGGTTAAAGTGTTGACTCGTCACGCCGAAGACACGGGTTAGATCCCCCACATGGGTACAATGTGTGAAGCCCAATTCTGGTGTCCCCAGCTGTGAACATTGCTTAAAAACGATGTAAAACCAAACTCACTCACTCATGTACCCATGCATGGAAGCTGTACATCTTTGTGGTGACCTGACCTATTCCATCTAAAAGTCTAATATGCCTTACTTGGAAGATGGATCACGTGAAGGTTCACTGATAGAAGATTTTAATGGAACTATTATCATCCCACTCCATGTAATTATTTCTACTGTTAGTCTTGGTTTTATCACTGATCAGTTTTTTTCAAGTTCAAAGGTTGGGTTAATCCCACAAATTTCATGACACATTTTAGCCCGGGGATTTGAGTTTCATGTGGTGAAGCATATATTTCTTCATTTACAGTATTCAGGGGTTCAATTTTTTTTTAAAAAGCCACTTGCCACAGGGCAAGTGACTTAAGAAAGTAACTTGTCCAAACTAATTATCCACTTGCCCTGATTTTATGACATAATTATGATGATGTAATTATGAAAGAAGAAATCAACATCGTATTTGATGTTAATGTTTACTGGACTATTTATTGAAAAGTGATAAATAGCAAAGAAAGATAACTCTACTTTATTATCATTGCGAAATTTAATAGCTACGTTTTGAGCAGATATGAAATTAAATCAAAGTTTATTTGCAGTTTGAAACCATAAGTGGATATTATATAGTAGCCCACGGACAAGTAATATACCATTATTTGATTGCCCGAAATGAAAACTGACTTGTCCCGGGCGTCGGGCGATGGGATTTTTGAACCCCTGGTATTGCAATACATATCGATTGAAAAGTGTATTGCAGTACACCAGTGACATAACACAGTCCAAGATGAATGCAGTTTCAATCAATAATGAAATCATCAACAAAACACATCAGGTAAACACATGGTAAAATCAATGATAACGAAATACAAAAGTACACGTTTTATAGCTACCAATTTACTTTGCACTGAATAATTTACAATCCACTGTTTACATTGATTTACAAAATGTCAGTGCTAGGAGTAGAGAGAGTTACACTACAGTGTGTGCACAGCTACAATACACACTACAGTGACCTTACTTTCAAAATGTCAACTTCTTGAGTTCTGGTTTTACTCCTCTATTAGCAATATTCGAACAATATCACGGTGGGGGACACCAGAAATGGGCTTCACACATTGTACCCATGTGGGGAATCGAACCCTTGTCTTCAGCATGACAGGCCAACACTTTAACCACTACGCTACCCCACCGGCCCTGACTTCATGTGATATATTCAACCTACTGGTTGACTGTAAGCAACATTATTACAGGGTCAAGTAACCAGTTAGTCAGTAGATTAGCTATTTTCATAAAGTATGTCATGTAAATCACAAGTATACAGTTATTGTTGAGTTTTTAGCATACAAATGTACATGAGCATATTCAAAAACCCATAGTGTATCAACACTGTGCTTTAAAACACCAAAACGACTTTATTCACAGCACTTAAAATATACTGAATATCCAAGGAAAGTAGTCTGTGATACAGACCCTGAAACAAGTATATCCAAGAAAGCCCATGCAAGTCTAGATTATGTGGCAAGTCTAGATTTCCACAATGAAGAAAGTCTCAGGGCTCCTTTTCATTATATTCCATTTTTTCTTATTATGAACTGTTTTTATCTCATTTCAGAGACTAGTTAGTCTATAAGGAAACATACACTACCCAATGTGAAAGATAATATGGGAATAAATACTCAACTGCCTAACTGTCTGTGTTAATCAACACTACTTCAGAGGCTCAGACTCACAGGCTAGTCAACAATATTACTGAGCCTAATACATCACATCAGTCGGCCATACTAATCAAAAGCACTACAGAGGCCTACATTGCATCAGTCAAGGCAAGGTTTCCAGTAGCTGTGGGCATCAATCTGGCAGTGATGACCTCACTTCCAATCAGCTTAGGGCCTCTGTACACAACGTCCCAGTTGTCCTTTCTCATCAAAGAACTATACATTGTTCTAAGATGCTTCGGTGAAAGATCAAAGGCGGCCGACAGTACTTTATCAGACGATAATGTGCACTTTTTGCATTACGTCACAATGTAATGCCATTCTAGTGTGCCCCCTCGTAATCGAACAAATTTGCAATGTAACGACATCATGATGCATGTCAGTTGTCATCGCCTCCTACAGTAAACTACTACGTTGCATCCCGTTTCTTGGTTTGCAGTTGCTTCACGCAGCTAACGTCACTGGTGGAAACATTACGTTCATGTTTTCCGGCGTTTAAAATGTCTCAATTGGACTCACAAGTTTTCAGCGACACGGTAACGTTCGCAATGTTTACATTCCCACAATGCAAATGTGGAATGTCGCTTGACTACTCAGCTTCATCTGGATGTACTGATCTAAACTTACGCTGGTAGTAGAAATGCGACGTTCATATGGTTTACGTTAATCAAAGATGAAATTAAAATAATTTAGAGAAGATATTTAATCCGAACGTAAACCGTCATGAAACTGTTTATCATTTGTTTTTCTGGTAACGTTCGTCTTAACGTAGGGGGGTAGACACATCAATAGAACAGCACGCCAGTTAGCTCTGTGCGAGGATTCTTAATTTACGTCACCGATACCGTTGATTGTATTCTGCCTTAGATTAATCGTAATTATCCTTAGAAAGTTTTAAATTTGGCATTTTAGAAAGAAATACAGTTATCTACCACCATGTATAGTGTAATAAAAGCACACTTTAAGCCCTGAACTATTATGATGTTAAAACACTTTCGGACGCAAGCCGCCCTCGTGCTTTAACTATAATAGTTCAGGGCTTAAAGTGTGCTTTATTACACTATACATAGTGGTAGAGCAAACTGTATTAAGTGTCCTCGTACTTTAACTATAATAGTTCAGGGCGAAAGTGTGCTATATTACAATATACATGGTGGTAGAGCAAACTGTATTTCTTAATCAGCATCCCCTTTCTAGCCACATGTCATCCATAGAAGCTGCACTTCCATCACTGAGTACAGGGTACCTGTCCCAAACTACCCTGTCCCGACTTTTTCCCTTCCCAAAATATTTTGAAATAGTTCATCACAGGTCTGGCTGTATTTTCAGACTACAAACTCAATTGAAGGGATCTAAGGTGATTCATTGTTTGTCCACCCAGCCATCATGATCTGCCAACTGCATTGAAAAAAATATTTAAGAACATAAATTTCAGCAAGGTGGACCATTACAAACAGCAAGAAGTCCTTGCCTGTCCACACCTGTACTTCAAGCTATTCACACAGTATCATTAACCTGGATAGAAGTTGGTGCTAGGTACAAAGTCAAAGATAAATTACTAAGCAATCAGCAAAGCATCTGGACTAACCGAAATTCTTCCTTTGTGGAGTTTACTTTTATGTTTGCTGAATTGTTATGTCAATCAACATATTTGCATAAATACACTTCTCAACTGCTTACCAACAGAATGCATGCTAAATTTCTGTACTTTCACTTGTGCTGATCTTCTGAGTTTCTGCAGTAAAGAGTATAAGACCTTACAATCATGGATCAACACAATGGCAGTTTGTGATTAGCAGGTAAATACCATGTGGAAAGTCCATTTCTTGACTGACTTCCAAATACTTTAAGAACGGATTATTTTAAAAGCAAAACATTCTGTGAATGAGATGGAGCCATGTATTAAAAACAAATATACTTGCTTCCTGATCCCTGTCCATGCCAGTATTTGTTTAAAGACAATTCTGAATCGTGCTTGAGATTTACAGATCCTGAAGTGTTATATCCTTCAAGTTAACCTGGCTTGTTTTAAAGTTTGTTACCCATTTAAGTGCAATGCTGGGATAGAGTGGAAGGATTATCACAAATTGTCCTAGAATATTCTTCGATTTGGCCATCTCCTACCATGCTTTATATCATTTAAATCAACATTATTATCATGGGTTTACTCCACAAATTCCTCAAACAAGAACCAGTAGGCAATAAAAAGGAAATACAAATTTTAAAATAAATTCCCTAAGCCCTGGTAAGGTCATAGAGTCGGTGTAGAATAATAAACTCTAGCGTCACTTATTCACTTCAGCATGACTGAAGCCAAAACATCTAATAGTACAACAGTTTTAATGATCAGGCCTGCTAATAGTGTGCTGAAAAACCAAGAGTCACTGTCTTTGCAAATCTTGCAATTAGACACCACAATCAGCATGTCCTGACATAAGGAAGGGAAGGAACTCTACACAGTAAATAGCAGCAATCGAGACCATTAGGTCTCTCTGCTTTGAATACATATTGTAACTGTCTAAAAAAGCAGAACTACTACAAGTATTAGAATTGTGTGTGTTACTGTCTACTGGACAGTTAAAAAGTCAGTTTGTCTATTTAGCAATCAGACCCGGGTATATGCGGGTATACCCCTAATACTTGTAATAGTCCACATATTAGAATTATACCATTACTGAAAATTGTGCCAAAATACAAGCCCTGGGGAGAAGACTCAAACAATTTCAGGCACACACTTATAACACTGACAATTTAATTTCTTTTCATTTGATAACGATTTAGAAGAATGCCCAATGAAACATTGATAACTCACATAAGAGTGAGTGAGTTAGTGAGTTTAGTTTTATGCCGCTTTCAGCCATATTCCAGCAACATCATGGCGGGGAACACCAGAAATGGACTTCACACATTGTGCCCATGTGGGGAATCGAACCCAGGTCTTCGGCGTGACGAGCGAAAGCCTTAACCACTAGGTTACCCCACTGCACCAACTCACATAAGAGACATCTATTGTAAAATCACTTCAACATCTGTGTATACCAAGTACAATATCAGTTAACTGTTTTCAAATAAATGATATAGTCTGTCTAGTTTTAACACATGTTACAAAGTATTAGCTGAAACATTATCACAGCATGGAACAAAATTGCCCACTCAACAAAAGCAATCATCAATATCCTTTGTGCCAGCTGAAATTTCCAACTAACAGTTTGCCTTCCCTTTATCATTTTTTGAAAGACTAATTAGTTGTCTTCATCACAGTAAACGAGCCAAACTCCGGAAACTGTCATCACCCACAATACTGGCAACAATAACTGTTCTCTGTCAGAAGCTTAACATTGATCAATACCTTCCATTCCCTCCCTGCACAGACCGACCACACCAACGGCTAAGCCAGAGTAATTCCAGGTCCTGGCCACCATTTTACATCTTAGTTCTAATTACAGCAATATTTCCTCTTGTGCTCCTCCCTAGCTTTGTTTGAACTGGGATTCACAGGTCGCTCACACTGACTCTGGGCCAAGACTTTCATCCCACCTTCCATCCAACACCCAGCATTGTGTTAAGTGTCCATGTTTACTTCTTGACCAGGAGGTTTTCCTCACCACTTCACAAATAGTTAACACAACTGGTAGTGGTGATTGTTATTCTTTCTAAAACCTACTGAGACAATATTAAATACAAAGCCAAATTCACCCGTGAAGGTCCGGGTTAGAATATTGATCTTCGGTCCGGGTTAGAATATTGATGTTTGTCGTAAGAGGTGACTAACGGGATCGGGTGGTAAGGCTCGCTGACTTAGTTGACACATGTCATCGGTTCCCAATTACGCAGATCGATGCTCATGCTGTTGATCACTGGATTGTCTGGTCCAGACTCGATTATTTACAGACCGCCGCCATATAGCTGAAATATTGCTGAGTGTGGGGTAAAACTAAACTCTCTCACTCACTCACTCATCAGCAGTCAGTTTCAGATGTCTGTAACACACTATGTAAAGATTAAGACTTGTGTTTTTCCACTGCAGCTATTAAGAGTATCGGTTTTCAAGAAAGTAAGATTAGCAGTGTTAATGTTTTTTTCCAAATTACAAGTTGCTGCACAAATTCTAACCTTCAAGAAAGTTCTGAGCTGGGCCATGTTCCCTGATGAATCCAATGATATTGCTGGAGGCAAAAAGAATTTGTACTTCAGCTGATACTCCCATTGATTGTCAACTTCTTGCAAGTTGCCATGATTACACAGCAGTGTTCTGCAACTGACCTGGCAATCTGCCTTGATCTGTTCTAAACTAAAGCCAGCCTGAAAACAACTCCTGAGCCTACTTTTCTTATAAAGCTAATTTGAGGTTTATTTCCACGTTTGATAATGCAAAGAATTTCAGACACTTAACTATAGGTGTGAAATTGAATGTTAAACAATCTAAACTAATACCGTGACTAACACCATAGTCTGTCCATAGTTCTATACAAAGAATGCAATAATACTGATAATCAACACTGGTGGTGACAGCAATTGATACGGATTATTTTAAAATTGTTTTTATTCAAGTACACCTGGTTTGTGGACACAATAATATAGCTTTAATCAGACTTTACATCTATTTAGGACAGCCCCCTCCCTTACAAATTCCCAAGCAATGCTAACTGAATCTATTTACAGGAGCAATAAACTTTGTTTGTTTTGCTTGTTTGTTGTTTATCACTGCACTGAGCAATATTCCAGCTAAATGATGATGGTCTGCAAATAATCACGTCTGGACCACACATCATGAGCATCGATTTACGCAACTGGGACACAATGACTGCATCCACAATGATCAGTCAAGTGAGCGAGCTAAACCACCTGATCTGATCCTGATCAGCAAGCCCTACCACCTGTAAGCTACACATGTAGACTAACAAGTAGTCTCTGAAATTAACATATTTTACAGAAAAAAAACAGTTCAAAATAAAAAATAAAATAAAATATAATGAAAGGGTGCCCTGAGAACTGGCAAAATTGTGGAAATCCAGACCTGCCACATATCCTAGACTTGCATGGGCTTTCTTGGATATATTTGTTTCATGGTCTGTATGACATTCTAGCTCCACATGGGAAATAGAGGGCTTATTATTTTATTATCTCAGACATTGGCATTTCTTCTGTTATAGCCATATGGGATTGTGGGACAGTTTAGGTATCCAGTATCACAGGCTTATCATGCTTATTGTAAGAGCCAAATGATGATGACTGGCTGTGTACAATGTGTGATACTCCATGTTGTGTGTCGACATGCTCATGCTGTCAACCACAAGTTTGTCTGGCCTGGACTCATTTAGTATTTACATGACACAACTAGAATACTGCTGACTTTAGTGTCAAACTGTAGCAATATGACAACTTCAAAATGTCGCATTCTGTCCTTTAAGTGAGTGAGTGAGTTTAGCTTTTATGCTGCAATCAGCAATATTGCAGCTATATGGCGGCGGTCTGTGAATAATCAACTCTGGACCACAAAAGCCAGTGATCAACAGCATGAGCATCGATCTACGCAATTGGGATATGATGACAGTGTCAACCAAGTCAGCGAGCTTGACCACCCCGATCCCCTTAGTTGCCTCTTACGTGTTCTTTAAGAGTATTTTTCTAATACACCAAACATGACTTATGGTCAGGTGTGGGCTTCAGACTGTTGGAAACATTGCAGAATGAGTAAAGGTTTCCCACCAAAGAAAAATTATCTAGAACTTTATAGTTGTCAAAGGCCTGAATGTGCCCTAAGGGAATCCAAGGAAATGTAACTACTTATGCAGCTCTGGTGAATCCCTAACAGTGTGTACAACATGCACAATGACATCACGTCTCTCACGACTGTCCATGACGGCTATTCACCCTAACTCAGGAGCTTACTCTGAAGTCGGGAGTCTATATATAATAACTAATCCCAGCACTATCACAAGCAGGCTTTCACTGTTTTTGTCCTGAACTGAAGCAGGTCTTACTAGGCCTTCCATTGATCCTACAGATGGCTGGGCTGTGCATGTTCATATAGCTTATGAATAATGAATTTCTCATTGTAACAACCTGAAAATACCGAGTTCAAGTTAATACCCAGCACTATTCATGCATACTGGGTATAATATATGTTGGTAGCCCCAGTGCTTCACCTTCACAAGTCAGTCCAGTAGTGCATGTCTTTTGTAAACAGTTGACATGCATATCTGTTATTAAGACTCATGCAAAGTTTAAGGATAAGATTTCCCCTCATCAGAAGTGAAGGTCTTGCCAAAGATTATATTTATCATATAACATGAGCTACTTGTAACATTTACAGGAGTTAACAAAAATAAATGAGTAATGTTGTAGAATGAGCAAGTTAGTCAAAGAAGGCTTACACTCAGCTTTTAGAAATATTCTAGCAATATCACAGTTATGGACAAAACACATGGGCTGGACACACTGAAACCAATGTATGAATCCAACCTTGGCCTTAAGCATAATGAGCAAACACTTTAACCACTATGCCTCCCTACCTCTATTAAAACAGAAATGAATTAAGCATGATGGTATAAGCATGTTGAATTCATTAATAGTGCAAAAATAAGTACACAATGTCAATGAAATCACAGTAAAATGTATCTGGTTACACACAAATGAAACAGACCCAATCTCAAAGCCTAATGCTGTCGCTTTGTGTACTAATGCGAGTCATTAATGTGTCGGTGGTACTAGGTATAGTGAAATAATTGCTTTTCTGTTTATCTACAGGATTGATCATGTCGATACAGAGAAAGAACGCCAGCTTCTAACCAGTTCACTAAACACACTACATTTTACACACAACATGGACAGATTCACAGAATTCACAGGAAACACCTTTCTAGGAAATGTACATTTCCAATATCCTGAGGAAGGGAGTGACACAGAATTGTGACAGATTAAAGATACCAGTTTGCACAAGCTGTCTGAAACTTTGCTGCTTGTCGAAATCCTGAATCGCCTAAAATTCTATTTTGCCTTGTAGACTCAGCTAATAATGATCTAAAATCTGCAATGATGGAGTCAGGTTCAGACTAATATACTGAAACATGTTCAGCACAGAGTCATCACTTAAAATTATAAGGGAAAATCAATGGGGCGCCTGTCGTAACTCAAATGTTAAAGTTTAACAATTGAAGGGGGTACCTTGATTCAAATACTATAGGAGCAAGACTCAAAGAACACAATACCCTTCTCAATGTCTACACTGACCATCTGCTGATATGCATTCACTTCCTGACAAAGAGTCCAAGAGACATGAAACTTGTACAGTGAGATCCTGACCAGTATGACCAGATCCTGACCAGCCATCAATGTGACGATGGTCAATACCCCAGCAATAACTCAAGTTAATAGCACTTAGCAACGACAACTGACAAGTCCAGACAAAATTAGAAAGGGCATCTCAGTCTGCATACGGCCACGAGGGGTGGTCAAATGTACAATCATAAAATGAATTGGTTCTTTACGTCTTCTTGAATGCATCCACCTGCATTTTCAATGCATCATTTTATGTCTCATTGCATATGGGCTTGATAAGCTAAGCATATTCTACTTACAAAAACTTTAACAAACTTTCCAACCAGTTACTCACAGAGATTGAATTCACAGACCAGCATTATGAAATGTGTCTGTATTTGTTCATACCAATCCTTGTACGTGACATTATGGACCTTTGCCCCATAATCATGTCAATACCAAACTGAGTTCTGTCAATGGAAACTGACCTGCCGTCTACAACCTTATCAACTCGTCCAAAGCCTTATAGTAACATTCCATTTGGCTATTAGCAACCATGCCCTTTTGTTAACAGTCCCTATCATTAATACAATGTCTACTGAAAACAATGCTAAGATCCAGATTCAGGCTAGTAGACACAAGACACACACAATATGTGCACAGACTGGACCTACTTATTATGCAAAACTGTTCAAAATACAAATCTGGTTAAAATCCATCACTATTTGTTCTACCTGGCTGGATATTTTGCATGATAGAGTGATTGACAACTAACTGATGCTGCACCATCTTATAACCAATATCAGAGATCTTCTTAGAACAGAAGCAACTCATTTTCTGGTGAAATCTTTAGTAATATCAAGAATTGACTACTGCAACAGCCTTTTTCATAAATATCTCAAAAGATCTCAGTAAACATCAGTCTGTTAAGAATAAAGCTGCCTGCAAAGTATCCCATGCTGGCAAATCCTCACAGTACAAAAACTTCGAAATAATTGCAGTGGCTGGCTGGTAGTCTGTCTCACAGTCCCTGAACCACATTATTTTCCCTACTGTCGAGCCCTCTCTGCAGTGCTAAAGCCCTAAATTACCGGTAAGCAAGTCTATATTTCCTCATGTTTTCCTCTGAATCTCTGGTCTCCCTGGGGCTCCTTTTCAATTTAAATGGGCTTGTTTGTTACTATCAAAATTATATATATTCAGAGACTAAGCATTAGTCTAGCTGGCTGGCTGCATCTTCAGGACAGAATAGAGTACATAATCATTGTTCTCATTTACCAGTGTTATAAGAATAAAGTACCTGAGTATCTCTCTATCTGAACTCTTGGACAGCATTCTGACAATAAATGTCCACTTAAACAATTCAGCAATGAGATTGAAATCATTTGCTAACTTTCAAGTTATTGACTGCTTCGCAAACACAACAGCTACAAGCACAAAAGCTCTCACCCATCCCTTCCATCTTTCAAGAACGTGTTCTGTTATCATGCCTGTTTAAGTACTCTGACCATCCACTTGTGAATGGAATTAGGTGTAATACAAGTTCATTCATTCATTCATTCATTCATTCATTCATTCACTCATTCATTCATTCATTCATTCATTCATTCATTCATTCATTCATGTCACAGTTAAGGGACAGTGCTCAAGTCTTTGAGTTTGCTCCTGTAGTATTTGACTGCAAGCCCTAGCTCTATGACAGTTTACAACAAAAAGAAACCTGTTCCTTGAAAACCAGAAAACTCAGCTTCAGCTTTCTCATAAAGTCCTTTTCTTATTCTGAAATGTTTAAACCAATATAGGTGCAGGATGTACAGTGCTTGGAGAATCAAGACACTCACCTATCCATAAGGTACTCAGTATGTATATTCTCATAGTAACTCGTCACTCCTCAAATATAACATAGACATGACCCAGGCCACAGGGTGATATTATACTGACAATGCTGAGGCAACAAAGCTGGCATTAACCCTGCTCATCACATGTATCAGTGGCAGGGAATATCTGAAGATAACCTTCCAATCGCCTAAGATCAGAATCAACTTCCATCTCACTTCAATACAACATGGATCAGCTGTTGTTTATCGAAGCCATTAACTCCTGACCTCCCTATATCAGCCTGACAACATCTGACCACAGGGCATGTTTTTTCTGGACACCAAACCTTCTCAAGCTTCAGCAGATAATCCACTTATCTGAACTCTGAGACCCCTCAGACAGGTACAATCCAGAAAAATGTGTTTTCCAGGTGTTCGAGCTGAGAGGTGCTCACTGGTAATGGTCTAAACAAGAAGATGGCATTTTCCCTTCAAGTACAGATTTGCATGAGATTCCACACATACATACAACTTGCTTCACTGCAATGACACAGTGTGTTTACAGTTTCCTAGACATGTATGTTACTGGGACAAGGACCAGAAACATCTTTGATTAGCCTTGGAAGAGGATGAGAGCAGCTTTGTCACTGGGAAAATACACACCAGATGTCATTCTAGGTGCATGACAAAGACTGGAAGGAAACACAACTAAAAATAGTAAATATATCTACAAAAGAAAAGGCGTCTGGGACATGTATCGCACTTTCAAAACACATATCTAAGGTAGAGATTCACGTCAAAGGGCATGATAACTTAACTTAAACAGGTTAGAAATTAAGGTTGACATATTGCAGTAGTCCACAATTATGATCTGCTGCAAAAGTAAAAAAGGGAGTCTGTAAACATAATAAAAAAGAAGCCACGTATTGGTAAAGTTAGTTGTCCACAACAATATGTCTCTAGTCCGTTTTTCACAGCTGAACTTAGGCCCCTTTCTTTTAATTACTTGGCTTACGGATTTAAAAAAAATATGCATTACGTCAGTAGGGAGGGGAAGAAAAAAAAGGGAATATGGAGATGTTATTTGCAGTTGCACACTTGAGTATATCCTATATGCCAGGTGCAGCATGCCAGCTGAGCAGCCTGCGGCATTACCTTTTTCTCTGTTCCACCCTGTTTCAGGAAATATTTCAAAGGTATAATTTGCTATTTTTTACTAATACTTATTATTTTTTTTCACTTTCTTTGTTTTTTATCAGATCGGCGACATAATCGGACATATAATGGCAAAAAAACATAAAAACAATATATTCTTTTCCACTTTTTTACATTTTGGGTCAGCGGATCCGAAAACCACGTGAAAAAATAGGCCTTAATTATTCTTGGACTTAAGGACTAATGCTAATTATGAATCCTGCTTAAGGTGTAGTTTTGTTGAGTGAACAAACTGAGGGACATTTACAAGATTGTTAACTTAATGAAGGAAATTGTGAGCTTTTTCTTTCACAGAATGGGCGGTGGGACAGCCTAGTGGTTAAAGTGTTGGCTCATCACTCCGAAGACCCGGTTCGATTCCCCACATGGTTACAATGTGTGAAGCCCATTTCTGGTGTTCCCCATTGTGATATTGCTGGAATATTGCTAAAAGCGGTGTAAAACCATACTCACTCACTCACTCTTTTATATAGTTACATACACTCATCAACACATGATTCACACTTCCTTTTCAGCATTGGACCACTGTGATATTGTCATCTTTTTTTTATGAGCACTGATAGGGTTAGCTGTATTTCTACTGTTACACCTGCAACTTGTACAAGGAATGATCCAAGTTTAAGATGCATTTAATAGAAAATGCCTTCCAGCCAGTTTGTGAATTATTTTTAAATAATGAGGTATTTATAACATACTAAGTTCAGGTTAAGGTGCTAGCAGTCTGTGACATCCACTAGCCTGAAGCCCAAGGCTCCTAAATTCTGTTTGGTCTAGTAAGCTCCAGTAATAAAAGCTGATATATTGTGACTAAATGCTCCTCAAAATGATGCTCGGGGCCATGTTTGGGCTGGATTACTTTAAACATTTTGGGCCAAATGGCACAGACCATCTTAGTTTAAAAATTATATCTTAATAACATCTTAATCAACATAAAGTGAGTGAGTTGAAATTAAATATCGCATCTGCATTGTTTCAGCCATATAGCGAGAATCTATGTAAAGAAGTGCAATGCATATATGCAAGCAATAGCAAATAAACATTCCAGGCCAGGTTTCAGGCTGTTGATATGTATACATATATCATACAGACTGACTTCTTAAAGTAACAAGATAGAAAGTTTGCGCAAACAAGCTAATCTATACGAAAAATCTACTTATTTCTACAAGACTAAGATTTCAGACTAGCAGTTGAAATTACAATGCAAGTTGGTGTAGGAGCTTGTTTGAGTTTTACTGAAAAATGTATGAGTGATTGAAATCAAACACCAGGCATGAATCCTGGCAAAATCTCTTGAACCATAATAGCTACTGCATAACACAGAAGCAATGCACACGCAAACTACACCAGAAATTTATAATGACTACAGCTATTGTTACTATCGATAGGTGTGATACACTTTTTGGGTCAGGTCACCAATCATATTCTGGTAAAACCTCAACATGCCTGAGTATTTCTTACCTGACATACCTGTGACATGTGACAAAAGGTGGAATGTGTACTGATTGGGCGTATCGCCAGTCAACCCCTCCATCACCTGTCAATCAATACACTAACCATCACACCCACTTCATCACCTGCCTGACAGTTGGCTGACCTGCATACTTACTTCTTCTCTATATGCTTCAGTGAGGAAGTTCTTATTAACTTACTTATTGTTATGTCTGAAAGGTTTGAACCTATGTGCCCTGGAGGAAAATAGTCACCAACCTGTATGTTTCGTATCCATATTAGACAAGAGGACCTGGTTGTTCATTGTAAATTTGTTCTGCTAGGTGTTCATGTTCATGGCCTGAACATGATGAAAAACATTAATGAACATAAGGATCAGTTAACAAGTAGAATTTAGCATTTTTAGTGACACAACAAATAATTAATGATTAAGTCGTGCTCGGAGAACATTCTAATAAGCCAGTCACCATTAGGGCTTCTATCTTCTCTCTGTGAAGCATTCAAACATAATGTTTGGTTTCTGTACATCAAACAACTAATATAATTGAGAAATTTCCAATGCTAAAATAAAAAGCCACACTAAAATTCCATAGATATTTTATCATTCTGACATTTCTGAGTGTCATGGCATCTACACTCACAAGGATGGACAATCACTGGCATTTTCTGTTCTGTGGAGGTGTTCTTTTGTTGAGATCAAAATGAAGTCAAGAGATGAAGCTAAAGTCAAAATCGTTTTAGCAACCTGACATCAGAGAACCTTTGCAGCCTTCATTTAGAGTACACAGTCAAAGTTTGCTTAAAGTTCTGGGGAGATGTCCTCAAACCTTGTCAAACAAAATGACTTGCCTCTTGTCACATGTATCAGTTGTCCTTGAATATTCAAAGATTCAGAATTGGTAAATCTTGTCATAGGATTTGTGTCATGGTCGTTGTAATGTATTCTGCATACAGCAATCACATCTAGTGCTCAATTCTGTCAGTGCTGGAGAAGTCATTGATTGGTAACTTCAGCATTGCTATATCGACTCACCACAATCCATCAAAATCAGATTTTCTGAATCAACCCATCAGCGTCAATTCATTAAAAACATTCATGTGTGAAGCATTCAAACCAGCATACATCATTTTTGTATGAACAAATTGAACATTTTGACACTATGAATTATAGCAACATTATCATATTGCTGCAGATGTGTCTGCCAAAATAGCACATCAAAAGAATACCTGTGTTCCAGGGAAAGAAACCTTTCAAAATTTCCCACTAGACCACAGGACCAGTGAGTGGACAATAATTAGTGGTTCTGTTAGTACTTCAGTGTTCCAAAATAACATTCATAGATTTACTTAACTATCAATACAAAATTCACTGGCCTGATGAATTTTTACTAGCCAGGGACCACACGACCAGCATAAATGGTTCACGTTTGTACAAATCTAAATTTCCAAACGTGGATCAGTGAAATAAAAGGGGGTTCTGGAGTCATGAAGATCATCTCCTTTGGTATTTGAACCTAGGGACCTTCAAAAGCTTTTACGTTATGAGAAGGAGACCTTGACTTCAATGTTTAGGTTTAGAAAACTGTGGACATGCAAAAAAAGAATGCTGAATCATCTTAACAAGCTGGCCTCTAATTAGATCAAGAATATAATCATATATCAACACAAAGAATCATTAGCCCATAGGTGACACGCCTACTGCTTTAGCAGAAGAACCTGATAATTATCACAATCAGGAAGTATAATGATGTTGCGTAACTTGTGTCACAAATGAACAAAATGTAAATGGCTAGGAAACCATTGTAAATGGAGTTTTTAAAGCATATTGTGGTTCCACTACAAGTGTTGTTAATTTTTTGTGATATTCCAAAAGTTTTCATTTCACCATTCACCATCACTGTATCACAATCAATTACCAACCTGACGTGAGCTGTTCACTTAGTTTTGTTTAACAATATCATTAGACAGAAGCAGACAGTGTGGTCAGAACAAATCCTAAAAAATATTCAACTTAACTGAAAATTTCCAGCATTTCAAATCTATGCAGTTTGAAACAACAAAAAACAGTTACATAAACATTTATATAAAAATGGAACATTTGTCTTTGCCCATAAAACATGAACAATCCTCCCTCAAGTGTATGCTTGGATCAGTATTCCTGGTGTTTGGTTCTACTTGTGATGAACAGATTCCTTGCCAGATAAATATCAGAATTCTGAACTGAAACCAGGCTTGTTAAGGAATGCAATATGATCAGTCATTTGCTATCAATTGTTCGGAAGTGACAAGAATTTGTAGCCAACATTCCTCAGCGTTACATGAATTTGATGCAGATTTAATGGACATCGATCTTATAGGGTTATGCACTGAACATGATAGTGGCGAGAGTGCATAAATCACATACATGGCATGCTGTCTCTGATTTTGTCAGTGGGCACATCTAAAATTACAAGCCATGCTGGCAATCATATGATTATGAACTAGTGAAGTCAGTTATGATTTCTTCTGTTGAACATGTTGTCCTACTAACAGCTAAAAGACAGGGACAGACACAGACCAGCCCTTGGGAATTCCTAACATAAGGTCCAAAACCATGACCATTGTCTTTGAAAACTTTGTACCAAAGAAAGCATAAATAAAACTTCAACATTTACCTTTTAACATGAATTTACTTACCAAGTACATTTTACATTGGCAACATACTCTAAAATGTGGAGTTTTTTCTTGTTAATGAAGCTAAGACAAATTCCAAATTAATACTCGAATATTGCTCGAATTAAGAATGAAAATCCAAAGCTCTTTGTCAGATTTAGAGACTCCCTGTATTTGAATATTACAAGGGCCCCAGTACCCAACATCAATCCAAACAGTGTTCATACTACTAATTCCTGCTCTTTTCTCTGTTAGAGGTAAACAAAATAATCAAACTCACATGCCATATATTCCTCCAGTAAGTTGATTTTCATTTTTTTCACTAATGAATGCTCACTGACATATTTAGCAATTTTAAGCCAGCAAACATAGCCATAGTCAGTCATACAGACCCAGAAACCAATATATCAAAGAAAGCCCATGCAAGTCTAGAAATATGTGGCAAGTCTAGATTTCCACAGTTTCTGAAAATGAAGAAAGCCTCAGGGCTCCTTTTCATTATATATATTTATTTTTTATTAAGAACTGTTTTTTTCTGTAAAATATGTTCATTTCAGAGACTAGTTGTTAGTCTAACAGCCAGTATATCTTCTCTTAGCATAATAACTATTCAACCACTCTTGATTCAGTTCCTTTCACTCACCTGAACATCAATTTTACACCTGGCCAGTTGTGATTGTTGCAATGATAAACTGTCAACTACCAAGACTAAAAGCATGATAAGCAAAAACCTTCAAATCATTTTCCCATACTTTTCCAGTAACAAGGTATGACGTCACCTCCCCAATCTCATCCCACACAATGCACCACAATACACACATCCTTGCTTTTGTGTCCTGTATATTGTTAGCAACCAGGATACTCCCTCTGACCTCACGACCAGGACAAGCAGCTTTCTACCTCTACACCTACATAACAAACACAAGCTGAAATAGTACCTACACTATATCATTTACTTTCTGTCAGTGGTAGAAAGTTATCATAGTTATAAGCAACAGGTAATTACAGTAATATGATCTTGGCCAAGGTACACAAATATACCATAGTGAATGCATAAGCCATCCTTGAACAAAAACATGATAAGGCCAGACCAATTCTATTTCTTGTTTTACAGATTTTTGTCCTCAGAAAACCAAAAGGCAGGAGGAAAAAAAAAAAAATATACAAATCACCAGTCAAAGTAATATTCTTTTGAAATACTAAAAGTATTTTATTTTTGGCAATTTATGAAGTGTATATGGGACAAAAAAACAATCAAAAACATTTTTTTTAGTAAGTTTACCTTTTTGGACAATAAAAACATGAGGATTTTATTTTTTGAGTGGGGAAAATTAACACTTATTTTTTTTCTTATTCTTGAAAAAATACGACCAGCGGATCCGTAAAACAAGAAATAAAATTGGTCTGGCCTAAGCATCCTTTAGAAGTTTCCCCAACATAAAGATCCAGGTTAGAATTGGTCGTCAGCAAACAATGGTTCATGTATGTCACTGTATCCAAATTGCAGAGATTGATAGTCATGATGTCAGTCACTGGATTGTCTGGACCAGACTTCATAATTTACAAGTCACTGTTATATAGATGGAACATTGCTGCCATAGAGTGTGGAGCGAAATAACATAGACACCAGAAGTTTTCATAATTCACAGCCTTTGCTTAATTATAATACCTATATATATATATATATATATATTCATTGTCAAACTGTACCAGGAGAAAATGCCAGGATGCATGAAATGCAAATACATATCTGCCACTCCAGAAATGTATCTACACCTCAGTTCAGAAGTGCAGATTCACCCAAAAACCTGCAGCAAATATCAGTTCAATTTGCCAAACTGGAATTCCCAAAATTCCAAGACTGCCTTAAAGTCCCTGTAACTATATTGTTTTCATTTCTGCCCAGTTCATGCTGTAATGCGAAAACACCTTAAGTTAAATGAGTCAAATTTAGATTTACCCATGTTATTGTCAATCTGATAGTGATAGAGACCCTTTTCAGTGGAAATAGAGTTAATTGTTTCTATCAGCATTACATAATTTCAGAAGCTATGTGTAAGTCCAAATTCATGTTTAATGTTTAAAACTAATCATTTAACAATTAATGTTAAGTTTAATGGAGGTGACTGTATTCACTAATAACAGAACCAATATATATGAAGAGGCTTCAATGTTTTGAATTACTGAGATGATTAAGTTATTAAGTTTGAAATGAGATACAAAACCATCAAATATGGCCTACCACATCACTGCACCCCTAGCATTTATTGCAATATTAAAATAATAGCCAAATACTATTAAATTTGAAAAACAAAACTTGAAAAAAAATAACAATTGTGAACAACGCAATGAAAAAATCCTAATTTGCTTGAGAGCAGTTGGTATGAATACAGTATTTGGTGTCACAGATGAGAGCTTGAGTTATAAAGTTTATTAGGACAGATATTGGAATCTCATATTGCTACTGCCAGATCTTTTGTCAGGTGTCTACTCATTGTTGCTCCAGCATGTCTGTTCAGCCGTGATAGTTACACTTTTTATTAAAGGTAATAACATTCACTTCATACCTTACCACAACTCATTCAGATCACCTGGAGCATACTTAGTGGTATTTAACTAGTAATGTACACCATGTACAGTGAGCTGATATTCAGTGTTATCTAGGGGTGGGTATTGCAGAGAATTTTCATATTGCGATATATTGCGATGCGGAAGCATATATTGCGATATGTATTGCAATATATTGCAAGAATTATTTTTTTAACAAAAACTATTTATAATCGAGTTAATGCTTATGCTAATGAAACAGGGAAAAGAACAATTCAAAAACGGAAATGTCCGAAGATTTCTGAGTGTTACGAAGTTTTCCGAATGCATGTCAAAATACCGGTTTTCGATCAGCGTATCGCAATACGTATCGTTTTCATGTCTGAACCGGTAAAATCCGGTAAACCAGTTATATTACGCAGCCCTAGTGTTATCCGAGCAGTATCCTATCTCATGTACACGATCTCATCTCATGTATCATGTACTCCTTTCACAATAAAATATAATCGGTTTGGGCAGGATATTTAATGGAGACTACTTGTATGCATATCTTCAAGGGAAGTATATATTAAAGCCATGTAGATGCTGTGTGCACAGCAACACAAATGGAATCACATCAAACAAGCAAACCTTTTCAATACAAAAATTCTATTCATTCAGAAAGCATTAATGTTGTTGAATATATTCTTGGACAATATAAACAAGATGAAGACATAAAATTACATAATTTCATAAACCAATGACAAAAATACTATTCATTCCATGTTGATGATAATTATGACTTATTACCAGAATACCCCTTCGTAATCCTTTGTCATAACACTTAAGTTGAAAGATAAAGAATTTGAAGGTCTCTTACGCTCGGTGTCAAAACACATGGTTGCAGGCATTTAACATATTTTAGGGTTGTATTGAGGTCCTTCAGGTTTGCACCTGTTGTATTTTAATGAGGAGCAACCTTAATATTGACAGTAGAGGTATCACAAGGACTCACTGACTTCATGGTAGACCTTAAACACTGTACATATAATACATGACTTGATCATGACGACGGACACAAACAGACTAAACATTTTCAAGTTCAATTATTTAACATAAGTAAGAAACTGAACAGCTAAAACTACTAAACCTTTGTGACATTGCCCTTTAAATCTCATCCAAATATAACCAATATTTATATATGAACCACTGAATACACCCCTGTATTGTATTTGATGAGGACATGTTGACTGCACAGAGTTAACATGATAGATGGTGACTGACTACATGACAAACACGGGCAGTCTCATACCTTACCTATCACGGGAAGAAATCATTGAGCACATTCCAGACTTGTAACAAGGTATTAGATCCTCTAGCATGCAATGGATATAATACGTAACTAGCATTAATCAAGGATTTAAGGAATTAGTCCACTAGAGGGAATTTAGCAAATCATTTAGTGACTTGCTGTCCTTACTGACACACTTAGCATGCTGACAAGCAGAAAGAATATATTACTTAAGAATGTGACACACACTCAGTCACTCTCTGTTGTATAACAAATCCTGGATTCAACACTGGATTATCATTCATTATGATAGTATTCTTTTTCTAACTTTCTGCACGATTTGTTTGTTGATAAATACCAGTCAGTAATATCCAAGCCATATAATGTAGTCTGTACATAATCATGTCTGTGTCAAACAAAACAATGGTTGCTATTCTGACTGAATATGCACACACAGTCAAATATGATGACATTCAATCAGAAGTCACAAAGCCAGACTACCCAGTCGATCTTAGTCACTAAAACTAGGCTATGTGAGATAAATTCTGAAATCCACACAGTTTTTATTCTATAGAAACGTAGCAACTCAACAGAACAAAGTTGTACAAAAGACATCTTATTTCCATCAAGAATTTGATAACTTCTGTGGACTGTCAGACCAACATGTGCTCACACATGTCATGTCCTGTTTTATCATTCTTATGAACACTTCAATCACAATGGCATCTTCTAAAACAAAATACGTCAAAACTAATAAGTCAAATATGAAGAAAGAGAAGAGAAATTAAACAAACTTTCACTATGAATTATCTGGTGTTTGCCAAAGTTGAATACAATTCCAGGTTTGTTTTATCACCAGTGTTATATCATGACAGATAATCAGTAGCAGGACCAAGCTGCAAGTGTATTTATGGGCTGTATTGTGCTATGCTAATATCTAATTTACCCCTGGTGATAATTAAGAATATATTTGATAGCTTAGAAATAAAAAGGAAACGCTATCATGGCTATAGGACTGTCTAGAAAGTACTCCATCTGTTCTAATACTTACGCAGTGGGAATGTATCACTTATTCTTATGCAAATGTTGGACCAAATGTCAATGGTGGTGGGCAAAACATTTTGAGAAGGTGTGTCCTGTACTGTTAAAGGATTGATGAGATCACCAGCACAGATGTTTCAGTGACATCATACACTGATACATATCATTAGTTGACATCAATTCTTTTATTGTGAATTAAAATTCAGGTTGCACCAGGTGACACATTATCCTACCTGGTGAAAAACACATCATTATTCAATAACTACTCATAAGGAACTTTATGTGATTCGAATAATATGTAATGACACGTCAATAAATACCTTAATTACTGCTGACATTTCTGCTAGAACCCAATCATTTTCATTGTCAAATATAAGCCCTTTTTACGGAAAACCCCGCAAAATTCTTAATTTGCGATAAAAAAATAGAAGTAATTTGTGATCAGAAGCTTCCTACCGACGTCCATATGTCTCGCTGATAGTGTAACAGCATGCGGTAACAGCAAAGACAGTGAGTCATGAATGAATACAACTCGCTAGTAAAAACTCTCGATGTGGAGCAATGCAAATTCCATGACAAGATCCAACACTGCAGACGACAAAATCAGACCCACATATTATTATTTTTCCGAGAAACAATTCTTGGCTCTCACATACACAATGAACATATTATCAATCAGGATCGTACCTTTAAATAATTGTGTGGGGTTCCTTGATGTACAGAAAACAATATATCACGCTCCAGCTGCCATATTCCGAGAGAAAGTTTCTGACACGGCACATCACTCCGCCCTCTTTGCGGCGGCCATGTCTATTTTCTTCAGTATTGTACTACCTCCGTAACAACTAATCATCATCTGGCAAACGGGTGCATCCGTCTTCTGACAATGTGGAAATATAAACCTATCAGTTACCATCTTCCGGGTAATTAATCTCGTCCTACTGATGTAAATACACCATAATCATAAAACAAGTATTAAGTTATTCACATAATTATGATCACTGAGTTGAGACAAATATTTTTTTGAGAAATATATAGAATCGATTAGTATTTTGGTTACATCATATATCATGTATGAATTAGTTTTGATAATGTACAAATAGACAAACACTGATATAACATAAATCAAATATGTACATCATTATTGGATTTGATGAATAAAATCATCCAGGGCTCTAAAATCCCTGAATCTCTGCAATTTGTTGTTCTGGAGGGGTATTTTCAAATTCATTTCTTTGATTACTTGTGATGTCTGTAACATATGTTTTAAAAGCCGGTTGCAAAAGTATTTTATTAGTTCAGAGTAAACTTACAAAGATCAACTCATGAGATGATCATAGAAGAATTGACATCGACTGAAGACGGCTGTTCAACTAACGTATGTAATATGTTACAGGAAAATAGTTTCCATCTGGTTCGTATAGGATTTCCATTTTTGACAAGCACTTGTTGATGCCTGTCTGACTATAACAATAAATGATATCACTCTTTAACACATTGCTTTTGATCACAAGACCAATCGATCTTCTGTCAGCGGATCATATCGATCATGTTAGCGGATAAATAAAATATATGTCAAACATGGACAGTTTTATTCATGAAAGTGGTACGCTGCGTTTCATTTTTACCTAGCTTTAGTAGAAGATGTTAAAATTGAAACTGTTCCTCGTATTTTGTACTAACAGCACTAATCAGTAGAAGTAGTAGTAGTGGTGGTAGTAGTAGCAGCAGTATTAGTAACCGAAGTAGTGGTAGTAGTAGCAGTAGCAGCAGCAGCAGTAGTAGTAGTAGTAGTAGTAGTAGTAGTAGTAGTAGTAGTATTATGGTATTAGTAGCAGCAGTATCAGTAACCGAAGAAGCAGTACAGTAGAGGTGTATCAATATTAGAAGCAATAGGGAAAATATTAGTAAGTAACCAGGGAACGTGATACTCCAATGATTAACTTTATCGTGCTTTCCTTATTTGCCTCATAAACACAACCTATGTAATCGATCTTATAATATAGCACGTGTGTGTTTAACACAATTTCCTCTCTAAACATATGACACCAATCCACGGGCGTTGTCCGAGAAATCTTGTTTGCATTTAAGATAAAAACGAATGATATACCTATGCCGGCTATATAGTATATGTATGCATATATACATCACCTAAAATCGAAAAGTAATTTTTGTATGTTTTTTTATGTCACAACTTTTTCTGCCTGATTTATATGATAAATCTGTGTACATATATTTGCTTTCCGGTGTAAGTATTTGTTACTTATTGTGTCCACTGTATAATACTCCTCACAGCTATATGAGTGTTATGTATAGATGTCGACAACTCTCATTGTACATCAATAACAGGTACCAAGTCATGCACAGAGCTTGACTGCCTTGTTTCAGGTCACGCCTATACTAAAATCGCGTTTGGGTACACTCATCAAGATGTCACGGTTGATTTCAGGTCATGTCAAGGAGAACGAATATGCGCAGTGGTGCATGTTCTAGTTAACAACGGGGACGATGGGTTCCGGATGTTATAAATATAATGAATGCCTGCTTGGGAACTGTATGGTGCTGGTTAGAACGGCAGAACGTGCGTGACGTTACTTGCTTTCTGTGACGTTCAGGCCTTCTGTGACGTTTCACACTCTCTGTGAAGTGTCATGCCTTCTGTGAAGTGTCATGCCTTCTGTTCAGTTTCACGCTTTCTGTGACGTTCATACCTTCTGTGACGTTCCATGCTTTTCGTGACGTTCCATGATTTCGATTCTGAAATCTCACGCTCTCTGACGTTTCATTCTTTCTGTGATGTTTTACCGTTCACTGACGCTTCATGGTGTCTGTAACTCTTCATGCTTTGTGACTTCCCATGTCTTATCGGGCGTTTTATGCTTTCTCAATACTTGTTTTCTCTGACCTTCCATGCTTTCTCCGACATTTCATACTTCCTCTGACGTTGTATGCTTCCTCTAACATTACTTGCTTTCTATGACGTTTCATGTTGTCTCCATCCCATGCTTTCTTTACGTTATATGTTTCCCTGACGTTCCCTGCTTTCTGTGACGTTTTATGCTTTCTCGGTGGTTTCATGCTTTCTGTGACCCTGTACGTGTACTCTGGTGTTTCAAGCAGGCCTGTCTCTGTCCCGTTCCATATTTCCACGATGTTTCAAGCAGGCCTGTCTCTGTCCCGTTCCATATTTCCATGATGTTTCAAGCAGGCCAGTCTCTGTCCCGTTCCATATTTCCACGATGTTTCAAGCAGGCCTGTCTCTGTCCCGTTCCATATTTCCATGATGTTTCAAGCAGGCCAGTCTCTGTCCCGTTCCATATTTCCATGATGTTTCAAGCAGGCCTGTCTCTGTCACGTTCCATATTTCCACGATGTTTCAAGCAGGCCAGTCTCTGTCCCGTTCCATATTTCCATGATGTTTCCAAGCAGGCCAGTCTCTGTCCCGTTCCATATTTCCACGATGCTTCAAGCAGGTCAGTCTCTGTCCCGTTCCATATTTCCATGTTATTTCAAGCAGGACTGTCTCTGTCACGTTCCATATTTCCACGATGTTTCAAGCAGGCCTGTCTCTGTCCCGTTCCATATTTCCATGATGTTTCAAGCAGGCCTGTCTCTGTCACGTTCCATATTTCCATGATGTTTCAAGCAGGCCAGTCTCTGTCCCACGTTCCATATTTCCATATGTTTCAAGCAGGCCAGTCTCTGTCACGTTCCATATTTCCATGATGTTTCAAGCAGGCCTGTCTCTGTCACGTTCCATATTTCCATGATGTTTCAAGCAGGCCAGTCTCTGTCACGTTCCATATTTCCATGATGTTTCAAGCAGGCCTGTCTCTGTCACGTTCCATATTTCCATGATGTTTCAAGCAGGTCAGTCTCTGTCCCGTTCCATATTTCCATGATGTTTCAAGCAGGCCAGTCTCTGTCACGTTCCATATTTCCATGATGTTTCAAGCAGGCCTGTCTCTGTCACGTTCCATATTTCCATGATGTTTCAAGCAGGCCAGTCTCTGTCACGTTCCATATTTCCATGATGTTTCAAGCAGGCCAGTCCATATTTCCATGATGTTTCAAGCAGGCCAGTCTCTGTCACGTTCCATATTTCCATGATGTTCAAGCAGGCCAGTCTCTGTCACGTTCCATATTTCCATGTTATCAAGCTGCAGGTCACGTTCCAGTCTCTGTCACGTTCCATATTTCCATGTTATTTCAAGCAGGACTGTCTCTGTCACGTTCCATATTTCCATGATGTTTCAAGCTGGCCAGTCTCTGTCACGAATACTTTTTCTTTGCAGTCGTATGTGAATGGTATTACATGAAACAAATACATGTATATTGTTGAAATCTTATACTGATAGAACAAACATGTCAGGGTGCAGACATTGAGGCAGGCACCCCCATCCATTCAAATAGGCTCACATAACGTTTTTGTTCGATAAGCCCTTGTTAAAGTCATTTACATAAATAAAACATTGTTTTGTGCCGCTACAAACAGTATGCAATTACAGTATTACATTTTTTCTGTTTGTCAACTTTGAAATAACAACAAACGTCCAAAACAAAGATTTGTACTCAATTCACTTTTGATAACCATTTAACACATTCCATGTACGTTTCATATTACCTTTTACAATAGCGAAAATGCACTTCCATATTTAATCGACAGTTTGGTGAGTAATAGTAAGAACACCATAGAGAAAATAACAAATAAGGCAAGACGTTGAACACCGACAACAGCTGCTATATACGTGATTGACAGCTGGTGAAGGGGATGTCAAAACTAGAGGAGGGAAATATGACAAAGAATCAATTTTTGAAGTCTCGCGAGCATGAGTCACGGTTCTAGCGTCACGACAACCTGGTGCTCGACACTAAAGGAATGCATGACGCTCGGCCAGGGCCACTGTTAATGACAGTGTGGCCCTGAATGTACCCGTTATCATAGATAATTTAACTGATTTTACCTGGTCGCTTCATGTTACAAGTGGTGTGTCATGAATTGATCTTTGAAATTTACCGGTTTCAAATTATACTGGATGTCATTTTCAGCATTATCTGCTTTGTCTGTTGATCTTCCACAATGACACCAACAGGAAAGCAGAAATGACAAATATAGCTAGACAGATTGCTGAATATATATCTTTATCGAGGCTGTAGAGTAGCCTAGTGGAAAGAGCGCTCGTTCGTCAAAGGTGTTCGATTCCCACATGGCTTGAAGATTGAAGCTAATTTACGATGTCCCTCCGTGATTTTGATGTAATATTGTTAAATTGGCATAGATCCATATTCATTCACTCACTAAACTAAGTTTTACGTCTGTTCAAGCATAGTTTGGTTGTAACAATACATCATGTTATTTGTTAACCTTTTGACACCGACGGCCTCATTGTACAGTACTTCCGTGATAAAATGAGGAGTGAGATTGGTTTTACGCCGTTATTAGCAATATTATAGCAATATCAAAGCGTCGGACACCAGAAATGGGCTTCACCCATCGTGACCATTTAGGGAATCGAACCCGGTGTCTTCGGCATGACGAGTGAACGCTTTAACCACTAGACTACCCCACCGCCCCTTGATTCAGTCTGAGTCACATGGTGTTGAGTAGGGATTACTTGAATTGGAGCAACCCTAGGAGATCCGTGTTAGAATTGGGCGTCAGCAACCCTTGCTTGTCGTAAGAGGGACTAAAGCGGAAGGTCAGGCCGCTGATTTGGTTGATGCATATCATCGTATCCCAGTTGTGTAGATCGATGTTCATGATGTCAATCACCAGATTGTCTGGTCCAGACTTGACTATTTACAGACAGTCGTCAAATAGCTGGAATAGTGCTGAGTATGAAAACAAACACAAATAAATTGGAACAATATTCGAAATAAAATGCAAGTTTAGATACACCAAATGGCTGGTACGAGGAAGTACACTGCTATCATAACATGCAGCTATTAGACGTTATCAATGTTCAGTTGTTTGACAAAACTGCCACTGTACCTTTTTCTATTCCATGCCTACACATCGACAATAAATAGACTCAAAACAGCAAGAAGAACATCAAACAGAGATGCAAGAACATCATCAAAAGTTGCATTATTGATTCTAAAATATTCTTATCAACAACAGATGCACGTCAAAATACACGTAAACTGTCAATACCGAGTTATTATATTCATTGAAATGCTTTTGTTTGTGACTGAATCAATAAATGGCACTAATTAGCCTAAATGACGGCGTCATTTGGAGTGACACACCCAAAGGTTCTGTAGAGATAGATATCTGGGCCAAGATTTTCGAAGATAGTCTTAGCGCAAGCGTTCAGTACAAGATAGTCGTAAGTGCTATACAATATTGACACCGTTTCATCAACGTAACATTAACCTACGACTATCATAGCGCTAAGAGAGCTTCGAAAATCTAGGCCCTGGGATCAACCTTGTCTGTCTCTGTCACTGCGGCTCCTGTTCATTTAAACGGACTTGTTTGTTTCTATCAAAATTATAAATATAATCAAAGTAAGATTGGTTACAGTTTGATCACCGCGAGTTCATCATGCAGGGCCGTCTATATTTTTTAAAATTCAAAATCAGTAATATCACGGCGAGCTAGCTAGAAGCCCAGATAATTGCAGATGAGTGTCACTTTGGTAAGGCATACCTGGGTGGTTCTGTGATAGCTTGATACAAAGGATCACAATAAGAGTGAATTTGGATTCTTATCCTGATACAAATAAGGGAGGCAACTATGTTTTCACAACAGAGACACGCAGTCACAGATAGATAAGGTTGCTAGCTCATCCCAAATACTTGTGAAACCCAACCGAATCCTATGGTTTAAACTATGACCTGTGTGAATCAATGGTTTTAGCTTTGTTTGTTGTCTAAAACCCTCTTAAAGAAATATTCAAGCTATATGACAGAGGTCTATGAAAACTTGATCTGGTGATTGACATCATGAGCATCGATCACAAAAATACACTTTTCGCCAAGATTTTCAGGGATGTGTTATTAAGAGTGTGTGTGCGTGTGCATGTGCGTGTGCGTGTGCATGTGCGTATATTTCTTGTTAACGCCACACCAGGCAGTATTCGAGTTGCGCCTCTTGACGGTCATGTCTAGACCAGACAAACCAGTGAATGATGTTATGAGCACCTAAGCTACCTGATACCGTTAACCGCCTCAAACGACCAACATACATACATAGCCTAGGGATGGCATAGTGTTTATATATCCAGAATAAAACCGATTAAATTTGCCTATTTTACTGTAAGCGGTTACCTTCGAGACTAGTGTCATATTGCGTAATATGATCGATATGCTGTGATGTAATCATATACTCTTATGCCACTTTACGTAACGTCAACAATAGAGGCTGCATTACGTCCAAAAGACCGCAGGCGCGTGAAGGTATCATAATATGCATGCCTCATCTTACAAATTCATCGCGTATCTTGAACAATAGGGATAATAGATATGGCAATATTTACAAATATAAATATAATCTAGGATTGTCTTCCAATGAATGCTGACGTCACGCAATATTCCCGTTAAATTACAACGTAGTGTTCCTTATTTCCTCCAATAAGCGCCGACGGGCCTCTAATATAGGCGCCGGGGGTAAAGCAGCGGTTTAAGGAATAAGCGCAGGGCCTCTAATAAGCGCCGGGTACGTTCTTTATAAATGTATTCTCCCTTGACGCAAAAGTAGATTTATTAAGGAACAATGCGGCCCTCGTCACGGGTACAGCTGTCTCTCTGTGGGTCCGAGAGGCCTGGGAAACATGTCAGGAATATCATGCATTCACACACTTGTTTACAGCTCTCCAATAAACACCGGGACCCTAATAAGCGCCGGGTCTCCAATAAGCGCCGAGTCTGGAAGTCCGTTGACAAAAAGGTGCCCGGGCGCTTATTAGAGGAAATACAGTATAAATGGGTAAAGCGGGCTGTAAGCATAAACGTAGGGTCACAGTGACACGCAATGACCCAAGCTGACGTACCTGACATATAGACCTCTGTCAACATTTTCCTTTATGACTCACTCACTCAAATGCAGACTATAGAATGCGTTAGAATTGATCTTCAGCAACCCATGCTTGTCTTAGGAGGATCTTCAGCAACCCATGCTTGTTTTAGGAGGATCGGGGTGCAGTGATGAGGCTCGCTGACTTAAATTCCCAATTGTGTAGGTCCATTAATGCCGAGCGCCAGGCAAGAGGACCAACTAATGTCAGTCACTGGATTTCTCGTCCTGACTCCATTATTTACAGATCGTGGGACCGCCTCCGTGGTGTAGTTCACTTGTTAGAGCGTCCGCCCCGAGAGCGGAAGGTCGCGGGTTCGATCCCCGACCGCGTCATACCAAAAGACGTTAAAATATGGTACTTGTTGGTCCCTGCCTGGCGCTCGGCATTAATGGGTACAACAAGGACTGGTCGGCTCGGAGTCAGTATAATGTGTCTGAGTGGGGTATTCATGCTTCACTGCGGCATGGTATCTAAGTGGGCTAGCACTATAAAACCAGCTTCAGTCTGGGCTAGTACAAGCAGCCGCACATACACATACACACGCATGCACGTCGTCATATGAGCGAAATATTCTCAAGCACGACGTAAAACCCAATTTCAACTCACCTCACCTCACAGATCGTGGAGGGAAACAAACACACAAACAAACAACAAACTTTCTTCAAATACATATATCTATTTGATCAAGAGTAAATAGCGGGTAATGCTTTGCCTGTTTGTTAAAGCAAAGTTTTATCTTAAATTGATTTAATGTGAAATGTGTTCTATGGATAGAGTATTTGTGCAAAATATTAAAACAAACATATGAGAAGAGGGGATACTTCCCCGAAACTGGAAATATTTGTGAAAATTCGGGTTAGAACTGGTCTTCAGTAACCTATGCTCGTCGTAAAAGGCGACTAACGGGATCGGATGGTCACGCTCGCTGACATGCATGGTTGACACATGTCACCGTATCCCAATTGCTAGACTAAGGCTTAGTCTCTGAATATATATAATACTGATAGTAACAAACAAGCCCATTTATATTGAAAAGGAGCCCTAGGGAGACCAGAGATTCAGAACCTGAGGAAATCTAGACTTGCTTTATTTATGGCTTTAGCACTGCAGAGAGGGCTTGGCAGTAGGGAACATAATGTGGTTCAGGAACTGTGAGACAGACTACCTCTTACTCTGTCTTACATGCTAATGCTGTTGGAAAGAGAGTCTACGTACGCTTCACTGACTACTGAAGACTTGACCACCGCTTATTGAACTCCCACAAAGAGCAAAATGTGGTATAGTATCATCAGTAAATGTGAATCAATATTATTGTTTTCAAGTTGAAATTCATTTTTATATTGTATATGTCTTATAGGCTGGACATCACTTTAACGGTGTTGAATAAAATGGTATTGCTATATAATTATAATGTGATGTGCGACCTTCTTCAACTCAGGGTCGGTGGGGTATTGTTTAGTCTAGTGGTAAAAGCTTTCGCACGTCACTCTGAAGACCCGGGTTCAATTCCCCAAATGGATACAATGTCTGGTGTCCGTCTCCGTGGTATTAGTGGCATATTGCTAAAAGCGGCATTATTAACTGAACTCACTCACTCACACATGATCCTGACCTAAGTTTGTGATCACATGGAACCTTTTTCAGTATACGGTGTTCCTGCCCTCTATTCCTGTTTCTTTACAAGGCATACATTACAGTTATTCATGATCGTACAGAAAAGCCATTACATAGCCCGCTGTCATTTTTCGTTCTCAAACTTTAATAATACAGAATATTGCCATTGTTTATACATTTCAATAACTTACTAACAAGATCCGTGTTTTGGTCTTTGGCAACCCATGCTTATCGTGAGAGGGGACTAAGAAGATCGGTTGGGGTGGGGTGTCAGCAATTTTGTACATTAAAAATATGAAAAGATTCTGACCCGGATCTTCACAAGGGAGACAAGCATGGATTGCTGAGGACCAGTTGTAACCCGGATCTTCACAAGGGAGACAAGCATGGATTGCTGAGGACCAGTTGTAGCCCGGATCTTCAAAAGGGAGACAAGCATGGATTGCTGAGGATCAGTTCTGACCCGGATCTTCACAAGGGAGACAAACATGGATTGCTGAGGACCAGTTGTAGCCCGGATCTTCACAAGGGAGACAAGCATGGATTGCTGAGGATCAGTTCTGACCCGGATCTTCACAAGGGAGACAAGCATGGATATTGCTGAAGATCAATTCTAACCCGGATCTTCATGGGATCTAGGGTACAGAGTTCTGGCAAACAAATAACAGCGTGTGTGTGAACTGTATAAGATTATGTATGACACTGGGCGAGGCGGGATAAAGTTAGGTGAGGTGAAATGGGGTGCACGTTCAAGGTTATCGTACCTGTCAGTAGGTGTGTCTGTCTACGCGCGCGCGTGCGCTCTAGTCCCGGAAAATGTCGGTTTTGATTAGAGCTAGTCAATTGAAATACCATACCGCAGTTTACCATGAACATTCAATGCACTAAGACACAGTATTCTGTCTCTGAGCCCAGCAAACGACGGTCAGGGTAACAATAAGTACCAGCTATTACAGATTATGTTAACTGCGACCGAGGTTTGAACCACTGACCTTCGGCTATTATCATTATTTTTATAATGTTAATTTGTTCTTTATTTTATTTGCAGGTGTGCCCATGCAGACACAAATAAATACGGTCATTATTTACACAAACCGATCTTGGTCTAATTTAAACACATCTATTAATTTGTGTATATAAATTTACTCATCACAACAGTGGATCCTGTCGATTCGTTGGTGTTTGCTGGGTGTATTGCGATAACGTTTTCATTCAGCTTTCGGAATATATTCTGCTTTTATAATAACCCCACACTTCCGGTTTTCAGACGGCATGGGTGATATTCCAGAGGGTTGGGAAAAGAGAACAAGCCGGTCCAGCGGTAGGCGCTCAGAAATCTCTATCTTCATCCATTTCATGAAACTATTATGTTGCTTTTTATATCTTGTCAGATATGTGTCATCTTTATATTAGTTAATGAACGTATTTTGTTTGAATGAATTTGCATATCCAGAGGTATTTTCCTAAATAAGTTTGACAGATTTTAGAAAAGCCCGCTAATGATATGTTAAACGGTCGAGCGTGTCGTTATTATTGGTTTGCCGACATGTACACATTTACACTTTGAGGTCTGAATTTACCTCATCTTCATAATATTATTTTGGAATTATCCCATGATAGACTTCTGGTACGATTGTTAGGAAGCTGAATGTGCGTCTTTTTGTTAAAATCAAATTTACCGTTTGTCTTTGTTGTTTTGCAGTGTTGATTTTCCTCTCAGCTTTTGATATCACTTAGCCATTGCGATTTATATGTTAGTGCAACATTTACAGCATATTAGGGAACAGTTATTTCAATATTAATAAATTGAGGTAAGCTTACTATTAACAACAAAATAATAACATCAATATATATGATATATAATCATAAGATCAGGTGTAACCAGGGATCAAATGTGTTATCAGTGTTTAAAACTCCCAAAATTCCAAGCCGGACTGGAAACTTAAAAAAATTACCAGTCCGGATACAAACTTGCTTGTCCGGTTTTCAACAATGAAAACAAAAATCAGGTTTCTGAATACTTTACTGTTTGCAAGCATCGCTATGAACAACATAGCACTAACAGGCAATGCACCGAGTTTAGGTAAACTGTAAGTACGTGTTGTGATTGGTTTTTGTAAAATGAACTGTCCAATCGTAAATAGTTTAACATAATCATCATAACACCGTAAACACCTCAAACTGACGACAAGAGAACCTGTGTGATATTATGAAATATTTACTGTTAGGGGGGTAAAAACATCTACCAGACCTCCGGGCAGGCTACTTTTGAAATTTGACCATCCGAGATGAAAATAGACCATTCCGGACGGTCGGGCAGGCGGGAATTTTAAACGCTGGTGTTATATTATCCCCCAAATAATGTGTTGTCTATAAGAAGATCATTGTTTAATATCAGAGAATTTCAAATGTCAATTTTTTTTCAAAATTGTCTCTTGTTACTGTTTATGCCACAACACATTTGAAAGCAATTTCTTTTTTTTGTGGTTTGAATGATTCAGTGATTTTGACGAAAAAATCTGAATGTAGGTCAGTGACTTGCAACAATGTGAAAAAGTGTAAGAAGTCAGATGCAAAAGTCAGTAAGGAACCATAACAACAAATGAATGCAACTTTGTTAATGATTGGATAAATATATACGACCTGGCCAATAAATGTTGCGACAAGAAAAGCACCTAACTGAGCCTCCACAGGAGCAACTCCTGACAGTTTCAATATGACACAGAGAGCATGGTACAAAGACATGCACTGCTCAGAAGTTCTGTTACAATTATTGTTGGCCATGCATTTTTTCATAAAATTGATTCTATAAGTTGGACAAATCCTTTCTATTTACTCTATGATTTTCCAATCATGAAACACCTGACGCCTTGCTTAGAATTTCTATTGGTCAAGAGTCAGATTACTCACACAAACCAACTGTCAAATTGAAAATTTATGAATCAATTACCAGTGATCGATAGTGGTGAAACGGTGCGCTCTTACTATGGTAAGGTACGTATTGCGATACAAGCTGGGATTTACAGGACGCAAATTTCTGCGTCCTGAAGCATAAAAATTGACAATGGACGCAACAAAATCTATTCGCAATCCACAGGGATGCAGAAAAAGTCCAAATACTTTTTGGAAAAATTCCAATCAAGTAATAATAAGTTATCAAAGAGTTTGCTACTAGCTGGGTTATGGTATCATTTACAATTCAATCACTGTAACAAATAATGTGATGATCATGATACACAAGACAATAACACTATTAATAATTATATTATAGTAAGTGTCTGGACCCCCATTTTGTTGTCCAGGACCCCTGAAATTTAAGAGTATGAGTCCCAGGGACCCTCACATACAGGACTCAATGTGAATCCTTCGGTACAAGGCTAGTCTGTCGTACAGACCCTGAAGTAAATATATCCAAGAAAGCCCACGCAAGTCTAGAAAATGTGGCAAGTCTAGATTTCCTCAGCTTCAGGAAAATGAAGAAAGTCTCAGGGCTCCTTTTCATTATATTTTTTTTTTTTTTTCACTATGAACTTTTTTTCAGTAAAATATGTTCATTTCAGAGACTAGTTGTTAGTCTAGTACAAGGCCTTCGGTTTGGTATATGAGAACTTATTTCCGGGATATTAGTCTCTGTCAAGTAAAGAAATGCATAGATTTTGACAAAATGATTCAATTTCTAGACATTTTAGAAAATGTTTAAATAGGTTAATAAAAAGAAACCAATTACGGTATCCCGAACCGAAGGCAAAATACAGTGGTTCTACTAATACCACTGTATACCATTTCACCTCTAGTGAACGATGGACATCAGATACCCTGTTTCCTTCAAAAGATTGGTGGTTAAAAAAATATTTTAGCCATGAATTCTAGGGTAAAACTGGGTCTCTGTAGACAGCTTTTCTCTAATAGGCTATCAACTGTGGTGGTACTGACTGATATTATGACCTAAGTCCTAGACAATCCATGTACATCAAGCAAGTCCCCAGGCCAAGCCTTCTTATATTTTTTCATTATGTTCCCGCTATCCCCCAATCCTGTTAGACCAGCATTGGTTACTGTTGACAAATTCTAACCACACCAGCATCCATGGATACTGAGGTTTTATGCTCACCTGGATGTTATAATTGACCCATGAAGATCTTGGGTAGAATTGATCATCAGTAACCCATGCTTGTCCTAACTGGCGACTAATGAGATCGGTGTAAAACTAAACTCACTCACTCACTCCATGTTATAATTTGTTCTTTGTTCAGCCTGTGCTAGTTGCAAAAGGTGTCACAATGGAGTGGGTGATCTAGTTTAATGACTTAGCTAATTGCATGCCATTGTACAATGATGATGCTTACAATATCAATCCCTGGATTGACTTAGTTATTAACAGACTCGTGAAGATCTGGGTTAGTACTGGTCTTCAGCAACCCATTCTGATAGAGGCAACAAGTGGGATTGGGTGGTCAGACTTGCTGACATGGTTGAGAAATGTCATTGTGTCCCAGTTGCGATATATGGATGCTCATGCTGTTGATCACTGGATTGTCTGGTCCAGACTCGATTATGTAGAGACTGCTGCTATGTACCTGGAATATTGCTGAGTGCGGCATTAAACAAGAAACAAATAAATAGACAGACAGACAGACAGACAGACAGACAGGTTTATTCGGTAATTTAGGCCCAAGGCCCATAATACATACATTTGGCGAAAGTAAATACATACATTTGGCAAAAGTAAATACATACTGAATAAAGCTAAGTAAAGTTTAGTATTGATTTGTTTTACAGTTGTTCATTCCTTCTATGGCGAACTTGTAAAAGATATTTACTCAATGATTTTAAAATATGTATATTGTCTGATGACAACAATCGGATGAAGGTTTCAATTGTCGGTGGTTGAGTCAAATGTATTGAAAAACAATCAGATCTTTGTTGGGAATATTTTGGACATATTACTAAAATATGGAGTTCATCTTCGATGTAATCAAGGCCAGCAGCATGACAAAAGAGGCAGAGACGTTCATTATACGGGGTGTTTGTAAATAACTATTTACATTTCTTTTCCATATATCTGTGTGTGGTGTTAAACAAAATCAACCAACAGTGGTCTGTGTTCTTCAGGTAGAGACTACTACTTGAACGTCTACACCAAGGAAAGTCAGTGGGACCCACCATCAGAGCCTGCCAAGAAGATGAGTGCCAAGACTGTACAAGCATCACACCTGCTGGTGAAGCACCGTGACTCTCGCAGGCCCATGAACTGGAAGAAGGAGGAGATAACTCGCTCCAAGGAGGAGGCGATGCAGTTACTGCTGGGTGAGGAGGGGGCTGTGGGTCGGGGGAAAGCTACAAGTAGGGAGGGAGCTGCAGGGTGGCCAGAGAGCTGTAGGGTGGGAGGGAGATGCAGGTGGCAAGGGGCTGCAGTGCAAGGAGCTGCGGGGTGGCAAGGGGGCTGCAGGGTGGGAGGGAGATGCGAGGTGGCAAGGGGCCGCAGTGCAGGAGCTGCGGGTGGCAAGGGGCTGCAGCCAAGGAGCTGTGGGGGCTGCAGGGTGGGAGGGGAGATGCATGGTGGCAAGGGGGCTGCAGGGTGGGAGGGAGATGCATGGTGGCAAGGGGCTACAGTGCAGGGCAGCCAGCGGGTGGCAAGGGGGGCTGCAGTGCAGGGAGCTTCAGGTGGCAAGGGGGAGCTGCAGTGCAGGGAGCTTCAGGTGGCAAGGGGCTGCAGTGCAGGGAGCTTCAGGGTGGCAAGGGGCTGCAGTGCAAGGAGCTGTGGGGGGGCAAGGGGCTGCAGGGTGGGAGGAGATGCAAGGGGCTGGAGGGAGATACAGGGTATGCAGTGGCAAGGGGCATGCAGGGTGGTGGCAAGGGGCTGCAGGAGATGCATGGTGGCAAGGGCAGTGCAAGGAGCACAGAATTAGGGTGCAGGGTGGGAGGGAGATGCATGGTGGCAAGGGGGCTACAGTGCAGGGGCCGCGGGATGGCATGGTGGCGGGGCTGCAGTGCAGGGAGCCGCGAGGTGGCAAGGGGCTGCAGTGCAGGGAGCTTCCCAGGAGTGGCAAGGGGCTGCAGTGCAAGGAGCTGTGGGGTGGCAAGGGGCTGCAGGGTGGGAGGGAGATGCATGGTGGCAAGGGGCTGCTTGGGGTGGGAGGGAGATGGAGTGGCAAGGGGCTGCAGGGTGGAGAGGGAGATGCATGGTGGCAAGGGGCTACAGTGCAGGGAGGCATCATGCGCAGGGTGGCAAGGGGAGCTGCAGTGCAGGGGAGCTGCGGAGCGGCAAGGGGCTGCAGGGTGGAGGGAGATGCATGGTGGCAAGGGGGACTACAGTACAGGAGCTGCAGCTGAAGCAAAGGGGCTGGGGGTGGCAAGGGGCTGAGCAGGAAGCTGCTGGGAAAAGGGGGTAGCAGGGTGGGAGATGGCATGGTGGCAAGTTAGGAGGGCACTGTAGGGCAAGAAAGGGGCTGCATAATGAAAAAAAGGTCTTCTTATTTGGGAGGGGGACATTTGGGAGGCATGCCATTATATATTTTTTATGGTAACTGAAATTCAGCATTTGTTATTTCCAGGTTATCGTCAACAGATAGCGTCTGGTCAGGCTGAGTTTGGTGACCTGGCTAGACAGCACAGTGACTGCAGCTCAGCAAACCGAGATGGCGACCTAGGATCCTTCGGGCCAGGACAGATGCAGAAACCTTTCGAGGATGCCACACATTTGCCCTGGACGTCGGTCAGCTCAGTGAACCCGTCGATACAGACTCTGGTGTACATATTATTCTCCGCACAGCATAAATCTTTCTCTCCAACACTCATCAAAGAAGTCATTGTTATCGTTGCCCCTACATTATTCATATCAGTAACCATAGCAATGAAGCAGGTTGCTGAAGAGTAATATGATATGGTCAATGAAAATGATTTATGGACGGGAACATATAGATTTTTGACTTTTCTATTTTGACCATGTCTACACAAATTTTAAAAGGTTTCGAATGTTTGTCTTTGTTAGATCTTTCCTTGTGTTATTGATAGGGGAAACCTTATGGTGATGCTTATTATTATGTAGCATCTACGGCTCATTGCACTTCTTGTTTTCCCAAGGTGATGGATGTACATTTACAAAGCATGTCTATTTGACAACTTTTATAGTCAATTTTGTCAACTTTGTCCCATGGGTTTATTATTTGATATTAAACATGGTCATTCTACGTCTGTTTACTCTCAATATTTTGTGATTTGTTACCAGGGACAAGAACCAAATAGGATTATCAGTGATTCTGTTTAGCGGAATATATACATGAACTGTTAGAACTAGTTGTGTACTGGAATGGTAGGAAACAGACATGCTTGAATTAACAATCAGGTAAAACATTTTATATGAAAAGAGTGGGGAAGTAAATATACTATTCATGCTTTGATAAGGATCACAAAAATTCCTAACTTTGCTTAAATCCATTTAAAACTGGATAAATGAAATATGGAAACACCTCTTTAGGCAAAAAGCCACTTTAATATAACCGCATTTGATACATGAGTAACCATAAAAATGGTTTTGCAAATCATGGAACTAGTCATTGAGCAGCAGGTATAGGTTCCACAAGATGCAGTGACATACTGAAACCTAGGATCCATGCTTACAATAAACTTAGATATTTAAACCAAACTAGACCACCACCACATAGTTTTCTGTTGAATCAATGTTTTGATCCTTAGCAAAGTGTGAATAGTATACTATCTTTTATATACAATAACTGAAATTGATTATCTTTTGTATGACATAACTGGGAACCTAACATGACTTGTGTCACTCTCCTACCCAGAGTTCCATGCGGCCAGCCAGCATAGTACCTCTGCCACAGGCCAGAAAGATGTGACGATTCATCTTGCACAGTCCATTCAATATTATGTGCATATTTCTTAATTCTTAAATGTTTGACGAGTCTACACATCTAATTAAACATCATTGTTAGAATGGTTTAGTTTCACTGAGAAAATATCCTAAAACGTGTAACACTATTTCGATTTACGCAGCAATCCTTTGTTTACATGGGTTGTACGGCTCCACGTGCTGTCATCGAAGCCGGCGGAGAGCAAATGATGCATCCCCTTTGATATATAAATATGAACTGTCATAAACCTTACTGTCGAAGTTGTGCAAGAATATATACATGCATGTAACAATGTAAAACATTGTGAAGCGCGCACCGAAAAGCTTGCGTAAGGCCAGTCTCTACTTATTGTGAATATGCGGGTTTGTTTACAAACAAGAGAAAAGTCTGGTTATGTGATATGCAAATTAGCCTGTGGCAGTGATGTTATGCTAAGTCCTTGCTGCGCCGGAGTGATTTTACTGGTACTTGATTACAAAGGGAATCACACACCTATGACACATAATAACTACACCTTTGTCAAGGTGTATTCTGTTTTTGTGAGTGAATGTAGAAGACTTTCACTGCATGAACATTCTGTGTCAACATTCAGCAAATTGTACATTCCTCTACCCAAGAATGCACATAATTCTTTAAAGAGACTTTGAACCACCAAATCATCAGAAAAGGTTCCCCTTATCACTGGATGATTAAGAACAATCTCATTAAAGTCAGATCTCAGTTCTTGCTACCTAAGTGGATAGCACACAGCTCTGACATCCCATTCAAGTTTTTTCCGGAATGACCTTTTGTCTGACCAGACATCTGCTTATCTGAGTATGACAACGTGTTTTCTAATCATTCAATCTCACATGCCGTTATCATAAGGTATTCCCAATGACAGTTTCAGGTCTGACAAATTCCTTGCTAAGTCAGCATATTGTAACAGTGAAATGCTGGGATAAATGGCTTTCTTTTTTTCATCTGTTGATTATTTTAATGTGCAAGTGGGAATTGCTTTCTCTTTTTGTAAAAACTAATAATGAAGACACACTACAAACCCAAGCTACTCTTCTTTCTTCGGGGAGGAAAATGCACTCTCCTACCCAGACTTCCATGCGGCAAGCCAGCATAGTATCTCTGCCACAGGCCAGAAAAACGTGATGATTCGTCACATCTTGCACCGTCCATTCAATATAATGTACAGATTTCTTTAAATCTTTTATTTTTGACGAGTCTACACATCTAACTAAACATCTTTAATAGAATGAATAAGTTTCACTGAGAAAATATCCAAAAACATGTAACACTATTTCGATTTGCGTAACGATCCTTTGTTTACATAGGTTGTACGGCTCCACCTGCTGTCATCGAAGACGATGGAGAGCAAACAATGCAGCCAGTTTGATATCTAAATATGTACTGTCATAGACCTAACTGTCGCAGTTGTGGAAGAATATATATGTAACAATGTAAAACATTATGAAGGGAGCGCCGAAAATCTTTCGTGAGTCCAGTCTCTTCTTATTATGAATATGCGCGTTTGTTTACAAACGAGAAAAGTCTGGTCACGTGATATTCAAATTAGCCTGTGGCAGTGATGTTATGTTAAGTCATCGCTGTGCCGGAGTGTGAGAACATGCATATCTAGCAAGGTTGCTAATATTTTGCTACAGGTCGCCATGACATTTCGTCCTTTTGACAATACTCCACACAGCCACAGTCGAGTTTTCAGCAATATTCCAGCAATATCACGGCACGGGACAACAGAAATTGTCTTCACACATTGCTCAAAAGCGGGGAGTCGGTGCAAAATTTACACCGGTCCTGTGGTCCCTGGCTAATAAATATTCATCAGGGCCAGTAATTGCTAACTTTGCAGTGGTCCTGGTGGCCAGTGAATTTTGTATTGATAGTAAATCTATAAGTTATTTTGGACCAGTGAAGTTCAGACAGGACCACTAATTATTGTCCACTCACTGGTCCTGTGGTCTAGTGGGAAATTTTGAAAGATTTCTTTCCCTGTCTTGCGAATGCTGTAACCACCTGATCCACATACAGCTTCAATTGATTGATAAACCGCCTGCCAGTGGGGACAGATTCCAGCCCCGATCCCTATAATGCTTTAGAAGCATGGGCCACTCCCTGGAAAATGTAATACACAGGACATACATGACATAAATATTTATTACATACAACACATGATATTACATGGCAATGACAGGTGAGCATGTACAGAAAATTCACATACACTTGACGTGCACACGTTCACTGCGACTGACGTGCACGTTCTCACACACTGTACCTACACATGATGTTAACATACTGCATTCAGGCGGGCCTTCCTAGGATCATCTCACGTACAAGAACATATGGCAGGAGGCCATCTTGAAGATGGAATGAATTAGAATCTGTCATAATCTGTACAGTTTGATTTTGTGCAGCAATTGTGAATGGCTAGAATTTCAATTAATACTGTCACATCTAGGTTCAACAACGTATCTTACACAAGTGGGTGCTTCTATCATTCCATACAAAAATAAATGTTGCAGTAGAGAAATTTAGCCCTGCATTGTCATAAACTTACTGTTTCATGCCTGAATGATGAAATAAGAATTATAAGCACTGGTTCTTGGGCATATTGGTATATCTATTTCATAGTGAACAGTAATCATCAGGGCTACACACTTTAGGTCATGGATGAGGATAAAGTCTTTATGTCTTATACTGTCAGTGCCCTGGAAACAAGAACGGTAAATGTGTTCAGCCATAACTTGTTTTCCCTGTGTAATACTGTTTAGCTGACACGGAGTGAGATGGAGTAAACACTGCTTTGAGAAGTATTTCAGCCACATCACAGCATGTGGGAGGAAAGAATGCAGGTAGTGAAGACATTTATGTATGATTCTAATGGACCAATGATGAATCACAGTGTAACAACAGTCCAATCTTTCAAGTGTGAATGCTTCAACTACCGAGTCTGCTGTGACCCTGTGTATTGGGAGTGTGAGTTTGGGTTTATGTCGCTTTTAGCAATATCAAGGTGGGGGGACACCAGAAATGGGCTTCACACATTGTGCCTATGTGGGGAATCAAACTCGGGCCTTCCGTGTGACGAGCGAACACTTTAACCACTAGGCTACCCCACAGCCCTGTATACTGGGTAGAGTCCGACATTTCATATCTAGGGGACAGAAGACCTCGTACCATATCAAGTTGTGAGCAGCTATTTATCTCCATCCAATGAGATAATCAGATCAATTCCAGGAGAAAATATTTTTCACTGAGAGAAATTGGTAATCATTTCATATGTATAAATCTCAGGAACATGGCCAACCCCATCACTATGGAACAATGTCATGTTGTAAAAAAATGTAATTTTTAGAGTAAAATTGATATTTTATACTTATCCTGACTCATGCTCTTTTTGCTTGTCTTCTTCTTCTTGCGAACATAGTGGAACACTTGTATCTCCCTAATTGAAGCTCCCTTCAATGTAAAATCACTAATTAGTACATCACGAGTTACCTCCCTTCCACAAGCTCGGGAACGAGGGCTTCACCTCTACCCATGTGCCTCACTCTCTCCTCATATACTGAGCCCAACATTTGAATTTACAGGGAAATCCAAAGTGTTATGTGGGGAGGATGGGAGGGAGCATTTCATGAGTCAGGATAAGTATAAAATATCAATTTTACTCTAAAAAATTACATATTTTTCCTTATCCTGACTCATGCTCTTTTGTTTGTAGAATCCTAACGGAAAAGGAGGTGGGAATATATAATACTTTGGATTTTAATAATTAGTGATTTGAACTGTGATGATTGTAATAACCCTATGGGAACTTCATAAAGGCACTGAACTGATGAATTCCTGCTGCTAACTTATCAGCTGCCATATAAAGGTTATTACAATGTACTTATTACAATGTACTTATTATGATAAAGTATATATAACATTAATACAATGCTTAAGACTAATAGACTTAAGCTTGTTAAATTGCTAGTATAAACTCCTTAGAGTTTGTTAGCTAAATTACTTTAAGATATAAACATAGTACTAAGCTTAAGATATGCTTAAACTTAAGCTAATTATATAATAGCAAAACTCTTTAGAGTTTGTTAGCTAATATACTTATATGATATAAACATAGTGCTGAGCTTAAGATATGAATAAGCTTTAGCTACATATATAATAGCAAACTCTGTAGAGTTTGTTAGCTAATATATTTTTACAATATGAGTATAGTACTGTGCTTAAGATATAATTAACTTAAGCTACATATACAATAGCCAAAACCTCTGTAGAGTTTATTAGCTAATAGACTTATATTGTAACCATAGTATTAAGCTTAAGATATGATTAGACTTAAGCTAAATGTATATAGCAAAAACTCCTTAGAGTTTTTAACTAATATACTTTTATGTTAAAAAACATATAGTACTGAGCTTAAGATATGATTAAACTTAAGCTATATATATAAAAGCAAAACTCCGTAGAGTTTGTTAGCTAATACATTTTATAATGTAACCATACTGCTTAAGATATGATGAACTTAAGCTAAATATATAATAGCAAAAAACCCTTTTAGAGTTTTGTTAGCTAATATACTTATATGATATAAACATAGTATTGAGCTTAAGATATGAAGGAAACCTTAAGCTACATATATAATAGCAAAACCTCCGTGAGAGTTTGTTAGCTAATACATGTTATAATGTAACCATAAAGCTTAAAATATGATGAAACTTAAGCCAAATATATAATAGCAAAACTCTTTAGAGTTTGATAGCTAATATACCTATATGAATAAGCTTAAGTTACATATATAATAGCAAAACTCCGTGAGAGTTTGTTAGCTAATACATGTTATAATGTAACCATAAAGCTTAAAATATGATGAAACTTAAGCCAAATATATAATAGCAAAACTCTTTTAGAGTTTGATAGCTAATATACCTATATGATATAAACATAGTACTCTTTAAGATATGAATAAGCTTAAGTTACATATATAATAGCAAAACTCCGTGAGAGTTTGTTAGCTAATACATGTTATAATGTAACCATAATGCTTAAGATATGATGAAACTTAAGCCAATTAGCAAAAAACTCTTTAGAGTTTGTTAGCTAATATACTTATATGATATAAACATAGTACTGAGCTTAAGATATGAATAAGCTTAAGCTACCTATATAATAGCAAAACCTCGTGAGAGTTTGTAAGCTAATATATTTTTACAATATGTGTATAGTACTATGCTTAAGATATAATTAACTTAAGCTACGTATATAATAGCCAAAAACTCTGTAGAGTTTATTAGCTAATGCATTTATAATGCAACCATAGTACTACGCTTAAGATATGATTAACTTAAGGTAAATATATAATAACAAACTCTGTAGAGTTGTTAACTTATATATTGTATGATGTAATAATCATAGTACTGTGATGATAAAAAAGAACTTAAGCAAATTATATATAGCATGTAGCTATTTAGTACTGTTATAAGATAAGTAGAAATCTGTAAGATTGACTTATCTTCTCCGAGGAACTGTCAACTGTTGTGCGAGGACCCTGGAACCGAATTGGTGGATACCTGAGACGTCCTTGACGGTGATATCTCTCAGATAATGGTTGGCAACCACCATATCGGATCTCCAGAAATAACCCCTCCATAATTTCAAATAACATTTGTGTAAATCAATTGTAGCAGTTAGCGCTCTAATATCATGAGTATTAGAAGCTCATGGAGGGTCGGATCGGGTCCATCAGTCTTGTAGGCACATAGTATGACAGTTCTGATCCAAGGAGATGGTAGTACATGAGACTTCCGTCTGCGTAACTTGAATATAGAGGAAATAATCTGATGCATTTTTCCCTCCTGTTTGGTTCGGTGGAGATAAATTTACAGTGCTCTTGCTGGCCATCGTGATAGAATCATCGTATCATGAAGTCCAAGTATGTCATCCAGGCGTGTTCATAAACCTCACTTGTGAGGTGTTGGAGCACTATATACAGATCCCGAAGTTGGAGCGTGAAACTTCCGTTTTAATCCTCCAATCAGAAAGCTTAAGTAGGTTTACTCACCATCTAGTTGTGTTAGTAGTTTGATGATGAAATTCAGTTGTAGACTGAGACGCTGTGGATTTAGATCCACTTGTATTCCGTCGTCTAGGTAAATTCGCTGCGAAGTCCTTGACGATGTAGGTGCACAACCAGGTGTGTCTGTCCTCGTTGAACTTTATGTAAAATCGCCTGACTGCCGTGCCCTCGTCCTAACTTGACAGGGGAGGTCTCTAACCTGAAGAAAGCAGCCCAATCATGAAGGTTCAGATTAACTGGACTGTAAGGAGGCTTGCTCGTTCACTGATATATAGTTGTCACTTGTAACGTGAGTCTTGAACTGTGAACTAAGACCGACCTCTGCGTAGGTCGTTGTCCATCGCGGTCCAATCAGAACAAGGCATTTTGATTCTGTAGAATACCCGCGCTGTGATGTCACCGGTGTAGCAGGAAAAAACCTTGTATAAAATCTTGCCGTCGTTTATATTAGCATAATCGTCGGTCTTCACCGTAGCTTTCCGAAGTTACCCGAGTGACCACGTGTTTCGAGGGTTAATGGTAAACGCGCGAAACCTCCGGCGCGAAATACCTCGCTCTGTAATATTAATGCTGGGTAGGTTATTTTCCTGCCTGTCGTGAAAGTAACTTCAGTTTTGGATATAATTCCGACTTCCTTATATAAAGGTACAATAAACTTGCAAGTTGTCAGCTTGTAGACTGTATACATGAATGTATCGTCATAATTGTAGAATTAAAGCTGAACTTGTTGTACATATTACTTCTCAGAAACGTTGACGATTATGAGTTATACTCGCTGTAACAGGTTGCTGTTCAATTTCGATATTGAATTGTCTGCAGATCTGCGTAATGGTCACGCATGTAGATAATCGTATCGTAGTGTGGGATAGCATATTCTAGCAATCTATACGGAAAGTTGATTTCTGTGAATATCTATGAAACGTCGTTGACTAATTTATATAGCGACGTTCTGTGTTGTAAATAGCCTGTGCAATTGTCTTCGCGTAGGCTTATAGACGGCATATGGCATACAGTTGATAGACACTTTATGCGATGTCTTGAACGGACTGACGAGTAGCTATATATGACGAGTGGCTAGTATATGGAGACCTTGGAGGATACTTCCTCGGTGAACGCCGGAGACTTCACGAAGCTCTCGAAGTATCCCTTCTAGATCTTCTGGGTGAAGCAGACTTGGAGCCACTTAGCCTTCGCGACCTTCGCGAAGGTATCGAGTCAGAGCCCGATCAGTATATATATATGTAATTTTTAGAGTAAAAATTGATATTTTATACTTATCCTGACTCATGCTTGCTTCGTGAACGACCTCTGTGTTCAACAGGATGTGGGGTCGGCGAAGCGCTACTCCTCCGTGACGTCCCTTGTAACTGGTGAGGCTCTAGTTCCTTCGCGGAGGCGGCCTGGGACTTCCTTATCGAAGTGTCTAGAGTCCGATCAATATATGAGCGTTAGCTTCATACAGGGTGTGGTTCTTGCTGGTTCTGCATAAGTAGAGCCGAGTAGATCATCCTATCATCTTCAGAAGTCGTGTCACGAAATCTGGTGATAAGAATCTCATTGATCGTTCTAGATCTATTAAGGCCAAAGAACATACGCCTCTGGCGTTTGAACTTACATGCCTTTATGGTAGGCTGTGTCCACATTCTGTGGCACCGCAGCAATCGGGTCGATCGGAGGTAGGGTGACGACGTCTACATCGTCTTCCTTCATCAGGTATGTCTGCGCTGAGTTGCCACTCTTGGACGGTGAAGATAAATCTAGGTTGTTTACCATCCAATATCTTATCTCAGCGTCTGAGAAGATGATGTTCCATCATCTTCTGTACCAGCATCGGTGATGAGAGGTTGATGCTCTTCTGATGGTGACCTGTGTGCTGCTATCTCTATGTCGGGTGACGCTGCCGACTTGTGTGGTGACCTGCGAGGTGATCGACGTGGTGATGTACGTGGAGATCGTCGTGGTGAACGGCGTGGAGATCGTCTAGGTGATCTGCGTCTATGGGATGACCTTGAGTCCGCATCTGAGGATGAGGCCGAGGACGGTGACGATCTCTCCCGCCTTCGCTGAAAAGCCTTCGCGAAGACTGTACATCTGGGTCCTTCGTCGAGGTGGTCTGTGACTTCCTTCTCGAAGGCTGCTTCGTCGTGGCTGCTACGCTGACTGGGGGTGCCTCTGGGGTGTTGTCTGCGTTGCTCAGGCCCTGGGCTGGCTGCTTCTCCCGTCTGTAGTGGCCCTCCATCATGGTCATGATCTGCCGCAACAGCTCGTCTGGGATGGTCTGGCGACGAAGTGGTCGGTGCCCTCTCTGCGATGACAGCTGCTGAGCCCTCAGGGAAGTCGCCTGACATCAGTGTAGAGACATCAGGCTGCATGGCGATCTCTGCTGATGTCACTGGTCGCTTCTTGTGTATGCGACGCCGGGATGATGATCGGTTGATCATCGTAGAGGCCCAGTTCAGCGGCTGGAACAATCTCGGTTGAGAAAGTCCTAGTAGACTTCGCTGATTTCCCCTCAGAGGTCGTGCTGGTAGCCCGCGCTGAGTGTTGGTAGCTTAACGGACCCTCAGGAAGATCATCGGTATCAGCGTTAGTACATCAGGCTGCATGTTGATCTGCGCTGACATCACTGTTGCCGACATCGGGTCATTCTTTGATGTATTATCAGGTATGATGATCGGCTGATCATCATACAGGCCCAAATCTGCGACGGAAACAATCTCGGCTGAGAAAGTTCTAGTAGACTTCGCTGATTTCCCTCAGAGGTCGACGCTGCCCTGGGGGTGTGAAGTCTGGCGCTGAGATGCAGTAGAAGCCCTCTAGTCTTCGGCCGCGACGATGGGATGTCTGGGGAAGCAGGACGCTTCTTGGAGGCGGGCGGACTACGCCCCACGCCTCTCCACCACTCTAGCGGAATACCAGACGGGAGGGGGTCGACCAACAGCAGTAGACTGGCGAGGGTTCAGGTGTATCAGTCATGGCTAGACTCTGCATACGCGACTCCATCTGCTGCGCGTCTCAAACATAAAGTATTTATTTATTAAAGGCAGAATTGATAAATTAGTACCGCAACTGCCACGTGAATAAAATGAACATGGCGCAGTACAGCTAGGGCATATTAAATGCGGATCAGCAGCAGAATAAAAAACGTAATCTGCAACAGTACAGAATTTTCATCAACGTAATCCACAGAACAAACATGGCGTCCCGTGAATAAACAGTAGAAACACGACTAAATATCAATATATAATTGTTGAAGGATACTAGCTAAACCTCTATAGATGTCTATACGAGGTAACTAACTAAATATAATCCAAGGATATAGTGTGTCGGGAGACACAGGCGCTCTCACGTCCAGCTCACTGGGCGAAGAAGGAGAGAGTGAGGCACATGGGTAGAGGTGGCGCTCTCGTTCCCGCGCTTGTGGAAGGGAGGTAACTCGTGATGTACTAATTAGTGATTTTACATTGAAGGGAGCTTCAATTAGGGAGATACAAGTGTTCCACTATGTTCGCAAGAAGAAGAAGACAAGCAAAAAGAGCATGAGTCAGGATAAGGAAAAATATTATCTTAACTAACAGACCACATCTGTATAATTGCCCATTAATGAAAAACATGATCCACTCAGGTTCAACACAAAAGTGCAGACAGTCACGCTAACTACCACAAGTAACACTACTGTACAATAACCGTAACCATGGTCACTTCATCATCACTAACCACATCAGTTACACATTTCACAAGATCTTTGGCAGAACAATTATTCCAGTACATTTCTACCTCACCCTACATAATCTTAAGTTAGGAACTAAACCTGAATGATTCAATTTACAAATTCAGGAAAATGTAAACTTATTTTATTTCACATTTGGCCAAATTTTGTCCATCAAAACCGATCCTGCTTTCTACACTCAGCAAGTACGGGATCCCATGTCAACGTAATCATAATGCCAGTTTTACAAAGCAAACATTCCTAAGCATTATATACATCATAGAGAAAGTACAAATGTTAGAAATGACGGATGAACAATCCCAGGAATAGGAGACAGTATGTCAACAGAATCTGTGGTCTCTTGTCATCATCTTTGCTCCAAATGTCTTCTTGCCAAATGTCTTCTCGCACGTCTTGATTTTTAAGACTTTTGTACACTGTACAAGTTTTCGATGATGCAAGTTTAAATGTCGTCAGTGGAGGAGGTAATATCTAGTCAGGATTCCAGTCCGAGTTCGAGCCTAGCACATAGTGGCTTTGTTTCATCTTTTGCTGTTGGTGTGACTAGCTCCGCGCATGGGCATCTTGAAGTTGGATGCAGCTTGGTACTGGAGCTGGTAGGCCAGTGGGTGTATCTTGAAGCCATACAGTCTGAAATAAACAACTGCTTGTTGCAAGGCAAGTAACACTTCTAGAGACCTCTTGTGATTACAGTGAGTGAGTAATTTTTGTTTTACGAAGCACTCAGCATTATTCCAGCTATATGGCGGCAGTCTGTAAATAATCGAGTCTGGAACAGACAATCCAGCTATCAACAGATTCCAGGCTTTAAAGAAATTATCCAAACGTACACTTCTCCATCAAGGACACTTGTTTGTGAGTCGAGGTAAAATCCTGCTATAAATTATGTAATAATGCAAAACATCAATCTTAGCAAGGTATCTGTAGTCGTCATGTTTCGCTCCAACCAACACAAGTCGAGCACAAACACAAGGACACTTTGTGTGGCACTGCTGCTTGACTGAGACAACCATGGACAAGGCTGATCCAGCTCAAAGCAGTGCATGGTGGAAACTTTGGAATGTGGGCACCTACTTGTCATTGTGCAAGATGGCACTAATTGTCTGATAAAGATCCGAGTTTAACAGAATTTGTAGCTGTGGACAGCATATGGGTATTTCTTTCAGATCTGTGTCTTCACCAGGGCACATGCCCCCTATTGTAAAAGCATAAGACCTTGTTGGCACTGACCTGGGAACAAACTGGTTGGCAGGGCGCTTGGGTCTGTACTCTGGGTGCACCATGAACAGCATGTGGGGGAAGCCTGTGCCGAAGTAGGCGCCGTCAGTGTGGTGGTGGCGGGAGGACTTGGGGGTGTATACATCTTGACACTTGGGGCAGTACAGCTTCACCATGGCCTCGCCGGGGACATCTGACAAACCTGAAACATCCACACTCAACTGTCGGAAGGAGCAGGGATACACATGGATGTTGTGAGTGAGTGACTGACTATTTACCATTGCATCAAACTTTGACAAGATATCTGTTGTCCTTATATTTTGCAGATCCCTAGGGCATCCTTAAGAACCACCCTGACTGGCACCTGACCAGAGGGCCCATTTCGTTCCATGATTACTTACCATAACATCAATCTTAAGCAAGGTATCTGTAGTCCTTATGTTTCGCTCCAACCAACACAAGTCGAGCACAAACACAAGGACACTTTGTGTGGCACTGCTGCTTGACTGAGACAACCATGGACAAGGCTGATCCAGCTCAAAGCAGTGCATGGTGGAAATTCTCCCCTACCCAGTAATTCATATCTCAGTTCTCTTGTGACCCTGAGGCTCCTTTCACGAAACAACCTTTACTAAGGTTAACATTAACTCCCATCCTTTAACATTGCACTTAACCTTAGTGACTTACGATAACCTTAGTGCTTTGTGAAAGGAGGCCCGAGGCCCATATACTACTGCAGCTTTATTTGGAATCCCATCCAGAAATATGATGCTAGAAACAGGAGACCTTTCGGCGATGGCTGAAAACTATACTGCTTAACGAAACAAGATGTCTTTTCAGTTGTACTCGGTGCATTCTGTACTGTACTGTCTCAAATACAACTTTGAAAGCATGGGTATAATTGATGACATCCGTTCCTGTCTGAATATCAAGAAAGCTCCCTTATTCTAAACATATCAGGTCAACATTTTGGAGGTAGAGCTGTATCAAACTCTCGTTCTGGCACGACAATGTGTGATACTCGCTTCTGATTGGCTGAGAGCTCATCAAAACCGTACTTAAATGACAGTTTAAGGACCGCTAATTAAAGTGACCGATTCATCGCGTATGAATACAACGAACTCGTTGACCCTATTGTTTGTAAACAAACATGTCGGACATCGGCAATTTCTATCTTGGCAGCATCTTTGGTGTTTTTGAAGTTAAAAGCGAATGGTTCGAAGAAGAATTTCTTGACCCTAATCCCAGTGAAGAAACCAGAAAATCTGTCAGCAGCCCAAAAGCGGCAGTATATTCGAAGTGGGTCCAGATTTATGTGTGTTGACGTCGGCCCACACGTCCTAACCTAACCGCTTCCGTCCCGGACGTAATGCCCAGTCCTTCCACTTCCACTGTCCATGTATCCCACATAAAACGTGGCATGTCAGGTCTTTTCCAAATTGGGAATAGTAGGGTGGTTATCAACAATTATTTCCGTGAATAAAGTTAGCGGCGACTAAACTTAGCGAGTTCACGGCTTGAATTTGGGCGAGTTGATTGTCATACAGTAGGGGAGATCAATAATTCGCTTGAGAAAAATCAAATAATTGTACTTGCTCACAGTATCAACTGTATTTTTTTATATTTATGTATGCTACTTGTTACAAATACAAGCATACTGGTTCCTGAAATATAGCATTTATGTTGTTGAAAATGTCTTATGTCGTTCATTACACAACCTGTCCCCAACGGGACGATTCCAAGCGATTTCCAGGAAAAGGCCCCTTTGGGCCTTGTGTTCTTGCGCGCCAAACAGTTCGGTTTTAAAACGCTTATCAGTCGTGCTAGAATGAAGATAAAGCTACACTGTTTTCAATTTTGCGGTCCTTTATCGTTGATTTAAGACCCCTAAATTAAACATTTAGCGGTCTTAAATCAACGATAAAGGACCGCAAAATTGAAAACAGAGTAGCTTTATCTTCTAATTCAGAAGATGTGTCATTAGTAAAAAGTAGAATTTTGGGATGAGTAAGCCATAAAAGAGAAAGAGGTTGTGACATTACCTAAAAAGGTAACTTTTATGATAAAATTGGTATTATATACTTATCCTGACTCACGCTATAATGCTATATTGCTTGGGGAAAGGGAGATAATCAATGTAGCATGCCTCATTAAAAGGAAAAATGAAATCTATGGTAGTGTATGGGTTTAGGGGTAGCATAATAGATTGTAGATGTTGCTCTGAATAATTCAAGAATCATATCCATTTCAAGTTGTCACTATACATCTGTTTGCAAATCTGGAAACCGACAATAGGTCAGAATCTGATAAAAGCCTGAATGATGCCACATTAACAGAATACAACTATCCCCCCTCCCTGATAACCATCAATGTTTAATCCACTAAATGCTGAGATCCAGGAGGGTAACAGTCTCAGACAGATGTGCATCAACCCCTTGACCTTGACCTCTCCAGGCAGACTCTTTATAACTAAGACCACTGAGGTCCAGGAGCGAGTGAGTGAGTTTAATTTTACGCCACACTCAGCAATATTCCAGCTATATAGCGGCAGTCTGTAAATCATCGAGTCTGAACCACACAATCCAGTGATCAACAGCATGAGCACCGACCTGCGCAGTTGGGAACCGATGACGTGTCAACCAAGCCAGCGAGTCTGACCACCCGATCCCGTTAGTCGCCTCTTACGACAAGCATGGGTTACTGAAGGCTCATTCTAACCCGGACCTTCACAGGTCTGAGGTCCAGGAGACAATAGTATGAGCATATATAATTTTCATTAATACGCCTGGTAGTGATGACAAGGAATTTTTTTTTTATTATTACCCCCAACACCACCAACCCCAAGCACTGAGAACCATCTTTACCGATAGGAAGCATGGGCTGGTTTTCACAGTACACCCGTGGACAATAGCCAAAGTCTCCCTGCTGCCATTTCTCAATCTGGAAACAAAGATCACAAAAACACATGAAGTAGTGAAAACACTGATGATAAGTGGAAGGAAAACACACATCATAAATTACAATATTTGACACAGCGGGACTGAAGCTCACCTTCCTTAGAAATCACGAGATAATGTTTTCTCATGAAAGCAATCTGAATAAGGTTCAGTATCGCTATTTGTTGATGATATAACTGATCATTTCACAAATTGGCCTGACATAATGAAGTATTAACATCTTCAACATGCAGGTAAACATAATACAGACAATATATAACAAGTGTAAAAAGTCATTCACAAAATATTTTCTTTATGAGGTTGCAATCAATCAATCAATCAAGTTTATTTTGTAAAAAAGCCAAAGGCCCATATCAAACAGACTTTTGTCCTTACAACTTGAAGTGGAATTAGAAAAGCAATTGATCTTGAACATCTTTGAGTTCCACTTGGCGGGATATGTCTAGAAGTTTTTAAGAAAGGCATTTCCTAACTTTGCATGGATGAGCCATGACATAGCCTACACTGACAGTGTCAAGGCAAGCTAATTATCAGGATAATGGTATCATATTCTTTCAAACAAGAAAAGGAAAATTATTCTATTTCGAGAGTTAATCAAATAGAGCACAGAACAGGCTTACATCAATTATCTCGTCATATTTCATAATGCAAAGAGATGAGAGGATCAGATTAGAGAGTCATTAAACAATCTCCTCTACAAAGAACTAGAAGTGTAACATGAATATCATCAGTACTTCACATGTTTGTATACACCATGTTCTTCCGTTATCTTGAATACATAGAGACTTTGTGCAGTCTCCAGTTTAACTTACAAGTCATAAAACTGTTTCCAGTGAAATACGAAACACAGACAGCTCAGAGTGAGTGACTTTGGTTTAACGACACTTTTAGCAATAATCCAGCAATATTAAAGTGGGGGGACACCAGAAATGGGCTTCACACATAGTACCCATGTGGGGAAATGAACCCGGGTCTTCGGCGTGTCGAGTGAATGCTTTAACCACTAGGCTACCCCACCGCCCCCTGACACCTCAGACCAATGAGGGATCACATTACATCGTACAAGTGCAATATTTCTAGTGCAGCATGTGCAACAGATTTACAGCTGACTACTCTACACTCTTCTATATCAGAAGCTTGGGTTGCATATATACTCCCCATCAAAAGTTAAGACTCACTAGTGTAAATGTCACTCTCCTACCCAGAGTTCCATGCGGCCAGCCAGCATAGTACCTCTGCCACAGGCCAGAAAGATGTGACAATTCGTCACATCTTGCACCGTTCATTCAATATAATGTACATATTTCTTAACACTTTTATTTTTGACGAGTCTACACATCTAATTAAACATCTTTGATAGAATGGTTTAGTTTCACTGAAAAAATATCTTAAAACATCTAACACTATTTCGATTTGCGTAGCGATCCTTTGTTTACATAGGTTGTACGGCTCTACGTGCTGTCATCGAAGCCGACGGAGAGAGCAAACGATGCAGCCAGTTTGATGTCTAAAATATGTACTGTCATAAATCTTACTGTCGCAGTTGTGGAAGAATATACATGTAACAATGTAAAACATTGTGAAGAGCGTGAGTCCAGTCTCTTCTTATTATGAATATGCTAGTTTGTTTACAAACAAGAGAAAAGTCTGATCATGTGATATGCAAATTAGCCTGTTGCAGTGATGTTATGCTAAGTCATCACTGTGCCGGAGTGTGTAAATTTAGCCACTTACTTCAGTCAACTGTTCTGAACCAGATTTTGTAAAATAATCCATACAGTTTAAAGGTACTGTTTATACATGAGCTGATGTATTGCAAAACAAATTTGTTATGTTGAAAAGGTCATGTGTTGAAACTCGTTGAAAAATGACGATTTTTTTATCAAAACTTTACACCAAAACGCAGATGTTCACATGCACGATATTTGCACATGCTTTTCAGCAATTTGATGCATGATCCTCGTGCAATTAATCTGCATAAGGTTTGCAGATGTTTCCCCCAAGTTAGTGGAGAAATTCATCTTCGTTAACCATATGTACATACATAACTTATAGTGATTGATTTAATCAAGTCTAAACTTTTGATGGGTAGTATACTTCATGAGCAGGAATCATTTGCTATCTTTAACAGACTCACTTCACTGACTCACCAAAAAAGACAGATATTACTCTTCTGCCATGCAGCAGCCATATGACTTCACAGATATGGAGGAACATGGTGTGTACAAGGCATGTAAAGAACCGATGTGATACGACATTTGTGGAATCCATTGTGACATGCACAAATGCTCTCAAATCAAACACTCAACATGAGGGTCTAGTCTAGATGTGTTTTAACACCTAGCAAGTCATCACACAATCTTCCCAGTGGAATTAGAGAATTATTTGGAATCGGTAGGCATCAAAATAAGCAGTTGTCAGTAATGACTCTTTCTGATGAGGCAAACAGAAACGATGTAGGTAGGACTGAACAAATGATTGATATGAGGAATTAGGTTATTTCAGTTGATAAATGTTACCATGGTTACTGGTCAGCCAACACCTTATATTGACAATCTGTAGAAAATCAATTTCTTACCACCAGTAGCTTTTATTCTTTATACATCTCTTTTCTGGGAATTATGAGATTCTGGGTAAACATATCTTCCTATTTAGGTTGTAAACTTTGGTATGTTCTTTCCAGTGGACAGCCAGAAAGAAATGGACCAATATTCATTGTGTGTACTGCCTTCTATTGAATCTATTTATTAGGAAAGAAAATATTCCATTATGAAACTCTTCTTGACTTAGTCTATATTAGACAGAATCTGAAACCCAAATGTGGCAAATTGAGGTATTCTTCCATCATTTACACTTACTGAAACACAAGTCACAATGTGTTTCTTTGAGGTTGAAAAAGGGCCATGTTTTAGAAGGCAGCAAAAATAATAGATATTATCTTGGACAGGCTGTTCTCTAGGAATTGGCATTTCATGGCTGTAAGATTGAACTCATAATCCTGGCTTAGCTATGGAAAGGATATGGCTGTCCAAGGTAGAACTTACTGGAAGTAAAGAGAGTTCTTGTCTTGGTGTAACTGGTACCTGTGGAGTGTCTCTATCTTTATCATAGTCCAACCTATGTTAATATAAGTTTAGCACGTAGTAAATATGGGGAAATTGAAACTTGAATTGCCAACGACCCAACAGTTAATTCAAAATGAATCCTTATGTTGGTTCAAATGTCCGGTACCCTTAAAATACTGCCACGTAGAGACATTTAACACTGACTGAATCAAAGTTTACGTGGCCTACCCTGTCTAGGTAATATGTCTTGAGTGGGCGTAGCAAGCTTACCATCTGGGCAATGCCTCGATTAGTCATAATGTATCGGGCGTGAATCAAACCATATAGCATCTCCGCAGCCTGTTCAATTAGATCACTCTGATTTGGGTTGTCTTCTAGTTCGTCATCTATACAAAAAGCAAAATGAGCGTTAATCACTTGTACAGATTCTCATCTTGTCGTCACCCACTGGGGTTGTGAGGATCGGGACTGCCATTCCTCATCAACAAACATTCATGTGAAGTATCTGTAATGACCTCATAATTACATTGTTAGTTCCAAGAAACAACTAGTGTCAAACTGTCAATGTCTGGCAGGTGTAAAATAATCAAGAACTATCAAGCTATTAATATGGGCTTTTAGAATTCAGTATGTCACTGAAAACATATAAAAAATCCAAAATATACTTAACTTGAAAAACCAAAAAAAACCTATATAGTTCTTTTTCCAAGCCAATACCTTCATCAAATTTTGCTCATGGGAACATGTGTTGTCTGTTCACACAGTGATATATAGACAACTAAGTGTTTTGATGAAGATACTGGGTGACGGGAAATGAGAATCTGTATCGTATAAGGAAATGTTCAGCTTTGTAACGAGTCATGATGATGGAGTACAGTGACATGAAGTGACATGAAGTAGTCAGTATGTCAGTACGTTTCCCAGATATTGTCTTCCTCTACAGTCGCACCACAACCAGATCTATCATGCTGGTATATCTCTGTGTGAAGACCCAACTATCCAGGGTACCATTCCACAAAGTGATCGTAGAGCTAAGATGATCGTAACTACCATACTTTAACATAGAGTAGTATAGGGAATGGGGGTTCTGTGACAGGCCGATTAAGAGCGTCATTATATATCTATTCCGCTTCCAGCCCCCAGTATAAATTAACAATTTCAATCAGAGACACCATTCGATGCACATCATAGGAGCCTTAAAATCTGTAGAGTTTCGGCAACCCCGGCCGGGAACGAGGACGGCGCCAGCCACCAGTTCCCCAAGGGATTCTGTGACAGGCGAACTATGAGCGTCATTATATACCAATTCCGCTTGGTATTGTGATAGTTGTCTTTTTGGAGGCATTTGGTTGCGCAGTATATCTACATTCGCAAAATATTGTCTATATGGGAATCTAGGGCACACTAGACATACTGGGGTACACTAGACAGAACCTAGAAGTTTGCTTGTTTTGCTAAGTATTGCTAAGCATTTGCTAAGTATTGCTAAGCATTGCTAGGAGTTTCCTGGGAAAGGTTGGGATTCCTTGGGAGGATTGGGATTCCTGGGGAGGATTGGGATTACTGGGAGAGGATTGGGATTCCTGGGAGAGGATTGGGATTCCCATATAGGCATATAGGAAGTATGGGTATATATATGCCTAGGAAAAACAACCATGCCACCAAAAAGAGATTTACCTTCGGACAAGATCCAAGAAATACGCTCCCTTCGAGGGGTGCTCCCAGCAAATGAGGTTAAAAAGCGCTTCGGTATTGGGTCCACAAGACTCTATGACATATGGAGAGATCCAATCGAAGAACCAGAAGTATCATTGCCAGTCGATGACCTACAAGTATCGTTGCCGGTCGACGAACCACAAAAGGTGACTCGGGATAGTTCGAAAGTTACAATACCTGGTAGTACGTTACCAACCATCCAGGACTTCTACGATCGCCTGGGGAGTCTCGAGGCTCGTGGATCAAACCGCCAATACATCGCCGAATTTGTTGGTTGACATCCTGTCGAGGTTGGATAAGGATGATGACAATGACGAAGTCCTGGAGGAAATAGAAGAGGAACAAGAAGACACCCGTCTGGGTATCCAGAAGGTGCGGGAGATGGTAGAATCAGCCCAAAGGTTAACCTATGTTTCGATAGCTGCCGTATTACTCTGGAAGGTCATCCACAAGACCTGGGAGCATAGCAAGCCAGCAACACCCAAACCCCAAACCCCGGACCCCTTTCACATGTAGTAACATTCATTTAGACATTTGACTCCGCATAAGGTATACACCATGTGGCCCGTGGGAACCCATTATTGCAAATGGGTATTGCTCGGCAAGCCGACAGCCCGCGTAAACGCTGTATGACTGAATATTGCCACTGCATGCCCACTGTGTGAGAAAGGGTCATATCAATTATGTTTGCAAAGTATGCGGCATAGGGTCAAAGGACATTATGGGTTGTGCAAAGACCATGGAAGGGACGTGAGTTCAAACCAACTTATTTACGATAAGAAGAAAGACTACCTCAACGAACGTAACCGACTGCTCAGGACGAAAGTTTAAGGTGCGCTTCATTTTTGAAAGCTGACAGGGTTATCTGCACATTGAAAACGCCTATTAGACATGTGGCTCCGCGATATGGTATACACCATGACTACTGCCATCGAACTCAAAGCTCTCGCCAAAAGTCGTGGACTGACGGGTTATTCCCGCCTTTAGGAAACCCCAACTGCTCACCTTGCTCGATATGAAATATACCAAGCCCCCTACCATGCGAGACCTCAAACTCCATGCTAAAGAACGCTGGATTGAAGGGTTATTCCCGCATGAGAAGAGCCGAGCTGATCACCTTGCTGGAAGACACCAGGCCAGTCGAGTTGAGATTTGTGCAGACGGAGCATGCCGCGGGTAAGTATCTCCGGGTTGATAATGACGGTTGATTCCAATATCGATACCGTACAGTCAAACCCCCATCGCTAGTAAACTCCGCTAAGAACTAGGCTTAATTTGAAAAGCATCAAGTACCAACTAACGATGAAAATGGAGCTCCAAAACAGAATACGGACGGCAGTACTGAGTACGCTTGCACCTTATTTCAGAGGCAAGCAGGAAGTCCTAACCCAACCAGAATTGATTGAATCCTCCATCGACGATCGCTGCAGAAAATACAAGAGTCGTTGGAGAGATATACCCATATGGGCTCTGGATGGGTGGTAGACAAAATCAACACCGCTTATCTCGACATAGCTTAACTACATGCCGCCAAAGGTGGGTTGCACATACCGGTGCCCAAGCATTTCAAGGCTAAAAGGCCCTCGTTAACCCCAAAACCCAAGGCTTAATTTATGTTAACGACATTGCGCGGTGGTGGCGGTCATAGCTGCTACGCATGAACCAACGGGCAATCCGGCAGGCGCTCCAGCTATCCATCGATCGAAGAATCTGGTTCGACTTCACGGGTGTAGAATGCTTAACACCCATCTCCTACTGGGCTTAATTCGAAAAGCAGAACAAGGTGGCCGTCAACGTGTTCGCCAATGGCTTACACAAAACCATCGCGGCATAGGATAAGCCCTGTGGGTGATAAAACCGCGCGTGAAACCAATATATTCCTCATCGAAAAAGACGGCCAGTATCACTACACGGCAATAAAAATCTGAGCCGGCTGTTGCACGATCAATCGATGCACAGAGAAAAGAAACACTTCTGCTTAACGATGTCTGCACGGTTTTACGCGAGCCGACCTGCTGCAAGCACACCAGGGGATTGCTTAGGTGTAGGAGAGACGGCGATCCGAATTGACATGCCTAAGGAAGGCGACAACATCTTGAAATTCACCAACCACAAAAATCAGATGCCTGTGCCTTACATGATCTACGAGACTTCGGCCCTCATCAAACGGTCGGCCACGACGCGCCCAACACTGAGCAAAGTTTTACGTGCAAGACCCAAGAACACCAAGCCCGCGGGTTCGGCACGTGGTCGTCCGATGTGATGGACAAACGAATGCTCCAGTCATCTACCGAGGTCCTGGCGCGTCGAACGATTCCTGATGTGTTTGCAACAGGAAGAGAAAATCATTAGGAAAAGGCTGTACACCGCTGCCCCCATGCGCATGACGCCGAAGGACCAAGTCGGCCACAAGCGTGCTGAGAATTGCCATATATGTCAGGGGCCGCTGAATGGGGATGTTGTGAGAGATCACTGCCACATCACCGGCCGGTACCGAGGTGCCGCCCATAACGCGTGCAATCTCCAGCTTAGAATCAACCCTAAAACAATCAACATCCCCGGGGTCTTCCACAATCTGAGAGGGTACGATGCCCACCTGATCATGCAGGCCATCTCAAAGGTCGACGGTGATATCAAGTGCATCCCCAACAACATGGAAAAATACATCTCATTCTCACTCAACGGCCTGAGATTCATTGACAGCGCTCAGTTCCTCCTATCATCGCTCGATAGCTTGGTCAAAGCCAATGACACCTTCCCCATCACTGGTCGATACACCAATGTCGAGACTCGGCCCCTGCTGATGAGGAAGGGTGTGTACCCATATGAGTACATGGATGATTGGTCTAAGTTCGATGAGACCCGATTACCTCCCATCGGTCGATTTTATAGCAGCCTGACCGAATCCCATATCTCCCAAGACGATTACGACCACGCGCAGAATGTGTGGGGGAAACTGGGATGTAAGAATCTGGGTGACTACCACGACCTGTACTTGAGAACGGACGTGCTCCTGCTAGCCGATGTGTTCGAGACGTTTAGGAGGACGTGTTTGAAACAGTATCAACTCGACCCTGCATGGTACTACACCAGCCCCGGGCTATCGTGGGATGCGCTGCTGAAGAAAACCGGAGTTAAGCTGGAATTGCTCACGGATTACGACATGCACCTGTTCATCGAAAAAGGATTGCGAGGTGGGATCTCCATGGCCGCCAAACGGTACGCAAGAGCCAACAATAAGTACGTGGAAGGCTACGACTCTAGCAAGCCCACCAATCATCTCCTCTACCTCGACGCCAACAACCTGTACGGTTGGGCTATGAGTCAGTCTCTGCCTACTGGTGGGTTTGAGTGGTTGAATAATGAGATCGATATCAACGAGCATCGCTACCAGATTCAGGGAAGGGTTACATCCTCGGCGGATCTGGAGTATCCCGAGGCATTGCACGCTGCTCACAACAGCTACCCGCTGGCCCCGACGGTTGATGGTCTGCCGAGACTGGATGTCCGACTATCAGCGTGACTTGTTGGGTGAGAACACCCTGGCTCGTGTGGAAAAACTTGTCCCGAACTTGATGAATAAGACCAAGTACGTCGTGCACTATCGCAACCTACAGCTGTACCTATCGTTGGGTATGAAGCTGACCAAAATTCATAGGGTGCTGAAGTTTGATCAAAGTCCTTGGATGGAGCCCTACATCAGAATGAACACGGACCTGCGAAAGCTGGCCACCAGTGACTTCGAGAAGAACTTGTATAAGCTCATGAACAACTCAGTGTTTGGTAAGACGATGGAGAACCTGAGAAAACGGGTGACGGTCAAACTCGTATGCGATCGCACCAGGAGGAAAAACTCAGGAAGCTGATCGCTAGCCCGCCTTCAACAGAAGCAAGCTATTCGATAACGACTTGGCGCGCTGCACATGAACAAAGTCACATCAAGCTCAACCGACCCGTCTACGTGGGGATGAGCATTCTCGACCTGTCCAAACATCTCATGTATGATTTCTACTACAACCAGCTCAAGAAGCAATACGGTGATCGATGCGAGCTGCTGTACACGGACACGGATTCCTTGTTGCTGGATATACACACCGAGGATGTGTATGAGGACATGGCAAAACACATACACCTGTACGACACCAGCGATTACCCCAAGGACCATGCCCTACACAACACGATCAATAAAAAGGTCCTTGGCAAGATGAAAGACGAATGCGCTGGCACACCCATCGCCGAATACGTTGGCTTGAGGCCTAAGATGTACTCCATCTTGAAAGCTGATAAGGGTGAGATCCGAAAGGCAAAGGGGGTCAAGAAATACGTGGTGAAACAACACATCAAGCACGTCCTCTTCAAACAAGCTCTGTTCAAGAATAAGACGTTCAAACACCGAATGAATGCGTTGAGAAGCGACAAACACAACATCTACGGCATCACCCTCAAAAAGACGTCGCTGTCGCCCATGGACACCAAACGGTGGATCGCCGCCGACGGCGTCACGACTTACGCGTACGGGCACACGCTCATAAACCACTGAGTGGTTGGCCTGGGCTGTGCATCGAATGGTGTCTCTGCTCAAAGCGGAATTGGTATATAATGGCACTCTTAGTTGGCCTGCCACAGAATCCCATTCTATGACCGGGGGTAACTGGTGGCTGCTTAGCATCCGGCGCCGTGTACTGCAGTCCTCGTTCCCACCCGGGGGTTGCCGAAACTCTACAGATTTTAAGGCTCCTATGATGTGCATCGAATGGTGTCTCTGATTGAAATTGTTAATTTAAACTGGGGGCTGGAAGCGGAATAGATATATAATGACGCTCTTAATCGGCCTGTCACAGAACCCCCATTCCCTATACTACTCATAGACTTACGACTGTCGTAGCGCTAAGATGATCGTAACTCCCATACTTTAACATAGACTTACGACAGTCGTAGCGCTAAGATGATCGTAACTCCCATACTTTAACATAGACTTACGACAGTCGTAGCGCTCAGATGATCGTAACTACCATACTTTAACATAGACTTACGACAGTCGTAGCGCTAAGATGATCGTAACTACCATACTTTAACATAGACTTACGACAGTCAAAGCGCTGTGATCGCTTTGTGGAACAGGACCCATGTCAGGTGTGTTGAACTTTCTCACTTTCTGTCAAGGCTTCTAAAGCCTTAGTACAGAAGAATGACTATCAAAATTATCAACTGCTGAATTCCACTTGCCATAAACCTACATAGCTACAGGTGAGTTTGCAAGCATGGTATCATATTGTCATTGACTGAATACTGGCAAAGTGGCATCATATACATAAAACTACTGCAGTGAATACTGCACAAAAGCACTGTCTTTCTTAATATAATACAAATATATTACACTGTGATGGGCTGAAGGGACATGTGACTGTCCAAGGTTAGCAAAAGAACAAATACAGATTCGCAGGCACCTAAAACAGCAAATTAAGTACAATTATTGAAAGAAATTCTGCACACTGCTCTAAAATATCTAATATATATGACCCAAAGGAGTAACATTTTATTGAATACCTGAAGAAAACTATCAATAACAAGTGAATGTTTCCATATAAGTAACCACTCCTGGATCTAGAACTGGACCTGGCATGATGGAGATAGTTTAGTAATGGTGGATGTGCAACGCCGCTGGGCTCCAAACAGCTGAATGCATGCATGCATAACAAGCAGGCACTGATCAGTCAACAAGACTACCTAGGAACTTCTACAGGGGGGTTTAAAGAGGCAGTCAACATTGGGGAAGCCCCATTCAGCTGGGAACCTCCATGGTGTGCGACAAGTGAAGTTCAACATGGGAAGGTTCTTGGCAGTGTGAACATTTGCAGTGCTTAGCAAAGAGAACTTGTAGTGTCAAATTGAATTCCCGAATTTGCCAAAAACAATATTTCTGTAGACAAGATCAACTGAGTAAAAAGACATATTTCCAAAAAAACCTAATTATTTCCTACCTTGTTTCATACAAAATCGAACCATTTACCATTTCAGAAGCATACCAACAGTGTTCATTCTAAAGCAGGGGCATATTCACAGTTTTGTAGCAGGACATCATCCAACTATTTAGCAGGACTATTTCACATCTACTTACCAGGACAACTTAACAGGGCAATTCCAAATCTACTTCGCAGGAATATATTCACATACAAAGCAGGGCAACTCCACAACTACCAAGCAGGGCAACTTCACATTCATTTATCAGGGCAACTTCGGTCTATTTAACAGGGCAACTCCACATCTATTTAATAGGGCATTCTCACATTTACTAGCAGGGCATCTATTTAGCAGGTTGTCACCTCACACAGGGCATTGTCACATCTCCCACTTAGCAACAATGACCAAAGTGTGCCTAGGCCCCAGCCCTTTTTGGACTACTAGAATGTTAATTCATTGTGACTTAAGCAATTGTTGCTAGCACGTTTACAGCTATATGTCTGAGGCACGTTAAGGGGTGCAACTAGAATGAACACTGTACATCTATCAAGTTTTGACAATTGATGAAACGAAAGATGATCTGACTGTTCAAACCAAGGCATTATTCAGCCATATATACAATAATCAAGGCAATGTTTTCAAATGGACATATTTACTGTTACAATCCACTTTTAAGCTATTGAAAAAAGACATTGTCCCCCACCTGTCACACACCTGACCCCTACCCCCAGGGCAGCAGAGGCTTACCATCTTACAGATGCCGGAATTGGTAAGTACGAATCTAGCATGTATCTGACAGTATAGCATCTCGGCAGTGTGTTCGATCACATCTGTACCAGGGGCCTCCTCCTCTTCATCTAGACACAGGGTAGATTGTTAAACACACCACCAAAACTAACCTACATTCCTCTAGTAAAGTGGTTGAAATTAAGAATCAGGGTCAAAGGGCCTTCATATTAGAAATAAGACATCAGTGGCGTTACACTCGTACACTACATCGGGAGAAACATTCCAGGATAATTCTAAATTTAATAAACTGAAGTACATGATAACATGTATTACTAGAGCTAAACGGGTGGTGAAGGGTCTTTTAGTTTTATGCTGAAACAGATGTGAAAAAGAGTCAAATATTCAGAGATTCCAATTTAACTTATTGTTAACCTGAAACATTCACCTTGTTTAGCAGCATAGAGAAACCATAATGACACCCCTCCAATATCCACTAGCTGTTTTAATACCTTCAGCAACAGACAAACTGACAGGCAGGCGTAAAGCACCCAACTGTATCCCTCATGGTAAAACATATACGGTAAATTTAATAGATCTGTTTGTTATGATGGCTGACATGCCACACATGTTCTTGGTTTTCACAACAATGGTTAATTGTAATACACAGAACAGAATAGCCTAGATCACATGTCCCTTGAGTAATTCAAAGTTGACAGTTGATAGACAATTTAACTCTTCCCACCCAGACAACTCTCCACTTGGTGACACTTCCCTACAGCATAGACACAACGTAAACAAAAGAAATATACATGTACTTCCTCATTCAGCCCAAACTAGAATAGGGAAGTTATGCTGTGATCATGGTGATGTGTATTAAAACAGTAATTTAGAGTTTGTCAGTAAAGGTCTAATTTCAACCTTTGTCTAAGTGACAATTGCACTTATATTTAATCTTTGAATGCTCCAATTCTACTGCAATGACTTCAGAAGACAAAAACGAGTCATAATATTTGGGCTGTCACAAAAGCTATTATCCAACATGGGGAAAAACAATTTGGGGCATAGTTTCCAGATTTCCATTTTGTTCCTAACAGTGTTGAAGATGATATCTGGAATCCCAAACAAGGCATGCTGTTATTGGCCGTGCAGTCTGACATACCTGGTTCCAGGTCTAAGATCATGTCTAGGGCTTGTCTGTAGTGTGGCACTTGCTCATTGAGACCAGTCAAGTTAAACTTGTCCTGAATATAGTCCTCATCCACCTGAAAACGCAAAGAATGTTCTGTTTGTTCGCTGTTTAATCAAATTAATGCTCAGTCAAATTCTGGCTATTTGTAGACTGTATAAAATGGACCAAGTCACTGTATCTGACCACTGATGACCTAATCCATTTTCGCATCTCACCAAACAGAACTTAGTGAAACCCTTGACCACATACATGGTACTAATAAACACAGAAACATAACCATGCAAGCTTAGATTTGAAACTATGATCAGCGTTTTCTGGCACGTCCAAGGGACACAACTCTCCACAGCCAACAGTTGTGCCTTTGATGACTTCTGCATCAGATATCCAGGGCTAAAAATCCAATTGAATGCTTGCATTAACAAGTGGCATCTGGTGATGGCAAGATACAAAAGAAGGAAAAGGACTGGTACAACTGTTTGTGAATATACACATGGACTGCAAAATGGAAAGAACTTTTCCTGGTTTAAAAAGATTTTTTTGTGAACATACCTCGCAGAAGAACTCATTTCCCCTCAGCCCGCAGAACCAGGATATCCAGGAGACTTCTTCAGAACTGCTCATGATGCCTCTGTGTCTGAAAGCATCCATCAATAGGGTTATCACAATATACCCGACTCATGTATTGATACACATATCACAATATTTTATTTGTACCATTTTGAAAACTAACTTAGTACCTTCTAAAAAAGTTAACTTGTCTTTCTTTTCAATATTCACAATATCTTCTACTGAAAATGAGTTTACATTTATCATGACATACAGATGATATATAGCAAAGTTTGGTGTGACACAGCAATTAGTTTTATTTAGGCCTGTAATGATACACCATCTTTTCAATATATACTATTGCATCAATAAAGCATCATTGCAGCAAGAGTGTTATGTATATAATGGCATCTAGATACGGCAATCCAGTGATTGACATAATGAGCACATATGCGTTTAGTATGTATTACAAGTGTATGTTGCTTGGGGACCTTATTCTTGATTGGAATTCCAACAGGTCTGACTAAAGAATTGAAAGATACATAGGTTTCATAAATGTAAAGCCTGATAAGCTAAATGGAACAGATGAGAATAAACAGACATGTTGTAGCTAATCATAACGGGATACACCCGAACCGGCCCCAAGCCGAACCGGCCCCTCGATATTTAACCCAAACCGGCCCCTGGATATTTAACCCAAACCGTCCCCGCACCCGAACCGGCCCCTGGGTTAACGATAATCAGACAGACAATTAATGAAGATTTCAATTAATTTATTATATATATACAGACATGAAGATTTCAATTAATTTATTATATCGATACAGACATGAAGATTTCAATTAATTTATTATATAGATACAGACATGATTTTACGCAAGGCGAAGATAACAGTATACGGTGCAGTTGACATTGAGTGAACGCAATCAGTGTCAAGTAAGAGCATACGCTTAAGACAACATGTAAATTAATTCGCTCACGATAATCCGTTCAATGAAATATTAAAACAACACATGCACTTTAATCGCTCAGTGAGACGCGCGTAAAATAACAGTTTAATTTTGGAGCTGAAGAATGTTTTAGTTTTCATAATGTTAGCAGAATTCAGTCTGTGAAAGGTGGTTAATGTGTGCTGAAAATCTTGACAAATGTTCCACACATGGAAACATGGGAAAAGATGAAGGACGACATTATTTTTCGTTACTGGAAACTTGGGCATAACAAAGGTGAAACGTGAATTCATTATATTGGATTTATGTGCTATTCTTGTATTGAATTAATGTGTCAATTCTGTGGATACGATACAATGAAATGTAAGTACACCTTTTACTTTAGTATTGTTTTGCAATTGTTCTTCTAGATTCTTAAAAGAATTACATAAAATGTCCTCTACCACGGGATCTCCGTGATCAGCAGCACTTGCATGTTCACTTGCCTCGCATCGACACTAATATTCGCTAAAAAATGTTTTACAGAAATCGTCATTACATGTAAAGACATATGAGTAATATGTTTTCGTCATTTATGTTAAAGGAACTTTAATTCATATGTCAATGTAGAAATATTCTCGGGGCCGGTTTGGGGCAAATATCAGGGGCCGGTTCGGGTTAAATATCAGGGGCCGGTTCGGGGGTAATTCATCATAACATCATATCATATTGTCTGCCTGTGTATTTGATATACAAGCGGGTCCGGTAATTCTGTGCAGCTGCAATAGCGTACATAGGTAAACATCGTCTGCTACCACATTTATGCTTGAAATCGGGACATTTCTACAAGGGACTGGCATTTTATCACTAAAGGTAAGCAAATAACAGTAATTGACAGATAAATTGACAGTTTTATGAAAAGTCGTTTTCTTCAGACCTTTAAACCTTTTTCTTCATTATTCATAATTGGACTTAATATGAAACACTCTTCCTTACATTGATGAAGTGATTTTTGAAAATAATCTGGCCCTAATGCGCTTCCATACTTCAGATCTCCAGCTGGATGTTATGCGCATCAGTTGCTACGCAGAATTACCGGACAGCAAGCGATGGTGTCAGAACGCCGGTAAGGTCAACCATATGGCATAATGCAACATTAGAATCTTATAGTTGTCAATAAAACTTATACTTCTAGGAAAATGTGATGCATACCAGGATGTTTAGTCACATAAACCACAAAAAATAAGAGACATTAGTTGCTGTTGCAATCGATGTGCTCAGGTGCAGGGAATTACCGGACGGCATTGTAGTTGTAATCTGCAGTCCCTCCGTATCTGACAAGTATTCAACCTACAAAACGCTGATACAGCATCTATTTGGAGTACTGTTGCTGAACCAGTTGACTACCATGCACAAGGCAACTAACCTCATATAGAAAGTCTGTGGTTAACATCTCAACATAATACTTTTACTCCTGCAAATGTAATAAAAATCAGATCTTTGTGGCAGCAATAAAGATCCGAATTGGATGTTTTCACAACATTAGCTCTAACTGGTAATCAAAAAGCACAACCCATGCACATGTTAAAACAGCAAACCTACATGATTCCGGGTGTTGCAATAAAGAATACAAATGGTTGATACAAGTAAAAACCTCCGAAGGGAACTTGTTTTAATATCTGAGCATCCACGTTACTTTACTAGCCATTTCTTCTCCGAACATGTCAAACTACTGAAACAGTCTGTATTTCTGGTAACTTTTGTCAAAACGTATCACACTCGAGAATCAAGAGTTGATGAAAATACGCTTTGGGTGTCACATATGTTTCATAAAACCCAACTATGTTAACTAAAACGAATGAAATTTTGTAATAGACATTAAAACATATACTTACCACCAATTTACCTTGTATCAAGTCGGTTATGGAGACGACGGAAGTACTGTGCGCATGTGTCCCGCAGCGCCCCCTGGCGTCAATAATAGGAACGAGACCGACTGGTGGCTGTGAATCAATTCTACACACGTTTTGATGACATCATAGTTTTCGAAAACGCGTCGATGTACAAACGAAATTGACCGATTATCTGAACCAGAATTTCGCAAATGTACCTTTACACCTACGTTTTTTTTTGTGTGTTTTTTTAAATTTTCGTCCCGGTTTCATTAACGAAACAAAATTGAATTGAAAGTATATCCATACGGACAGGAGCCAATCCACTGACATTAATACTTTTATTCATAAATATCCATCTATATCTCATTCATTGTTTCAGGGAGACTATATAACGGGGTGTTGTAAATTATCCCTGATTGGTTCAAGTTTAGTTTGGGATCCTGAACCAAAACTAAAACTTTGTAATTTTTAAATCGTACCGTAACCCATTTAGGAAAGATCTAGTGGTTGAAATAGGTTCATTTCTAACTATTATAACTTGTTCTAGAAACTTCCTTAAGTGGCATTTAGAAGCTGGTATGATGAAGTGGAACACTTTTTACGGATAGACAACTTCTTTGTTGCAGTAGTTGTGACGTTTCGGTGTAGATCCTAACACCGTTATCATTTGCTTGATAATGGTGTTAGGATCTACACCGAAACGTCGCAACTACTGCAACAAAGAAGCTGTCTATCCATAAAAAGTGTTCCACTTGTTCCAGAAACGATAAACACTTTTAGCCGTTTTGAAGTGATCGAAGTATTTCTGATCCTGGCGAGCAAGATATGAAAGTAATGAAGGAACAGTAGTGAATATGAAATAACTATATCTCCAAAACGAGCACGCTGAATATGGTCTTGCATTGGTAATGGATTGTTCAGGGTTTTGCACAAACTTTGAAAAAAGAGAGTCATGGTGACCCACAGTATTTATTTTTGGGAGCCATTTTCCATATTTGAGAGTCATTAAAATTTTAGCACAATATTTATGTCTGTATATCGAAAGCAAGAGTTTTGCAAAGATTTTATTGCTTTGTGTTGTATTGTCATTTATATGTTAGTTAATAAATAGTGCATTTTTCACTGTTCAGTTCAGTCATAACAAACTCCAGTATACTGAACAAATAATCAGGCTTGTGATTTATTCACTGTAACATACAGTTATTGAGATGAATTGAAACAAATATCTAAATTAATGAAGATCTCACGAAAACTATCATTGTTTACTTATAAGATCGATTTTATTGACTCTGAAATGAATTCTGAAAGTCACTCATAAAACTTGCGTTAAGCTTGACTCGTATGATAATATTTTGAGAGTCTTTTACAAAATTGTTGCGTCAAATACCCAAGAATCACGCGTCATGTAAAACCCTGAATGTTGAAAAACAATTCAGTGACAACTCAAGATTTTTTTAGATTGAATTGTGTCTTTTATCACAGTACTTACTATCAATTCTCAACGGACATAACAACAAAACGTGATGAGGCCTTAAAAATTGTTTATGAACACTTCACACATATGTGTAAATTGCTTTGTTCAGAGGTACAGATAAGCTGCGTATCTGCGTAAATTACGCAAATATTATGTGAAAACTCAATTCCTATTAAGCCTATTGCGTAGAAGTACGCTTGAACTTTTGTAAATACTTAATAAATGTGATCTTACATGCGTACACACAAACTGTCAAATCTTAGCCAGCGTACCGGGGGTTAGATAAATAACTCAGGTATACTGAGAGGTTCTATTTCAGGAAATGAACTTGACAACTTGCAGTTTCTCATAATGCAGATAAAACATAAATAACAAACACCAACATTTAAACTTTATTACATTTTTAAAATTAATGGAAAATTGCAAAATACCCAAATGTCTTTGAGTGAGGTGAGTACAATTTATTTGGTTACTCAAAGGAAAATTAGGATACCCAATTGAGATGAACACAAGCGAGTACATAACTCAATGACCCCAAAAGTCTTCTGTAGGTCTGTTTGTTGCAATATTCTTACCAGTGTTAAGTTTTATAATACTTTTGTGAATGTTTGAGCATTTATCCACAATGGCCATACTATCATAATATATCTTAATGTTAATCAAGTTTGTAATGTTCTTCTGTAATTCTAAGGGCTGTGAGATAGCCTATGGTAAAAGCGTTCGTTCGTCACGTCCAAGACCCTTGTACGATTCCCCACATAGGTGCAATGTGTGAAGCCCATTTCTGGTGTCCCCCGCTGTGATATGGCTGGAATATTACTAAAGGCGGCGTAAAACTAAACTAACTCAGTCACTCACTCTGTATTTCCATGTGTTTATGAATAAGCTGACACCTTGTGTTTATGCAACCCAAATTTGATTCGGGAAACAAAAATGTTACATTATCAGTCGGTAAACTTTGTAGCAGTCACATTCGCAGTTATTCATCTAAGAAAAAAACACGACTTCCGGGTGTTACGAAGTTGAAAAAAAATCATATTTCGTTTGATATTCACGCATATTTTCAAATTGTTATGACGTCATCATTACGCGTGTACTATTCCTGTAAGTGACCGACCTTCCTGAACCCGACTGGGATCTTGTCTAATGGTTATTATGCGTTCTAGTTGCGCTTACTAAAGATGGAACCGGTTATTAGTTTTAAGCACGCAAAATACATGATACAGAACATATTCAAATATACCCCCCTCCTAAAACGATAGTTATTTTTTATGTACCTTGAAAAATAGTCCGAAACATTATAAATTTGGTTGAAACTCAACACCAGCGCTTTTAGTGTAAAGGACCAGCAAGAGCCGGTTTCCTTTGCGCTGTACTGAGCTCATAGCTGTGACGCGCCAAATTTGTTTAGCTTCCGGTGTCTGGTCCATGCTGAATATTGTCAACAAACTGCTGATGGAAATGAGCATATTTACTTGATCTTCAGGTCGTATGTTAAGCGGGTTTCTGTGAAGGTATACTTTAACAATGCCAGTTTATTAATCTCATTCTTACCCGATACACAAATAACGTCACGGCAGATGCGATTGTGCACAATCCGACTCCTGAACATCTTCAAAACCAGCAATAACCAGATGTTAATTGATGATTAACTGACAAGACTGCAGTTTGCTGGGCGCAGTTATAATATGGCCCGTATTCAGGCCTACTAACGAAACCTGACAGAGAGCTACCAAGCTTCCTAAGTACTCAAATTAAAGAGAAATAGCAACACAAATTACATCTGCATGATTTACTATGTTTGGTTTCTTTATACTGGGTTCTGAGTACGATAAAACTTCATGGTCATGTATGTTTGTTTGTAATTCGTGTGGCTATTTCTGTTTAAAGTGTGATAGTTTTCCATATTTTGGTGCCTCACTGCAGGTTTTGTTCAGTTGGCCTGCTAGGCAGAGGCAAATTCTCTATCACATGCTTCTTTGATCATTTAGAGGGTTAATGGGTAAGTCATTCCTTACTATATCATTGTCCTGTTGGTCCCCTTTCCGGTGTAGTAAATCAAACACCATTCTTTGAGCAATTGTTAGTGTTAGTCCCCCCCTTGCCAATCAGACATGCCCCAATTATGTTTATGACATGAAAGCTTATAGGTGAGTAGGTGTGGGTGTTATGGTTAGCTAGATTCTCCTTTAATTCTGTTTAAGATGCATAATCTGAGGTGAATCTGTAAAATAATGGCTACTATGCATGTGGACAAAAGTAAACAGATAGTTAATGACTAATCACAACTTTAATAAAATAAGTAGTGATAGAACAAAGAGTTCCCGTTGTGAACAGCCTAGTTTTTGTGGTGACAACACTTGGTTGGGAATTCCAGATAAATCCCTGTGCAGATGTGGTCTAAACATGGGAAAGTTTGGTAAAGGAGCATGTTGCATTTGTCTACTAAAGGTTTTGTTCTGTATTTTGTCGTAATTCGTTACCTGTGATTTCAGTGATCAAGTACCAGGACAAAGATGGCTGAACGTCCAGAGGACCTCAACCTCCCAAATGCGGTCGTAACCAGAATCATCAAAGATGCAGTAAGTGCACAGATGGATCATTAGATTGATTAATCAATTGTTTGTATGCCAAAATTCTATTATTAATAAGTTAATTAATAAATCAGTAATGTAGCTTTAACATTAACATTCTTAAGAATTTATTTTACAATGATAAATACACATTTGTCAAGTATGTTGGCAGCTATATGTGAATGAACAGGCAAGGTACCACATTTTGTGCTGTGTGTGACTGTGAATCATGAGGTTTATACTATTTATTTGTGTTTCATCACTGTTATCAGTAGTTGTCCATGTGTCAGTGTTCAACATTGTTTAAAGAGAGAGCCCTTGGCAGGTAGATCTATGAGTCATGAGGAATTGATGAATCAGTTTATTTATCACAGTAAACTGCAGTTTTGAAACAAGGACCTAAAGAGTTTTGTTAGTGAATGCAGCTTCTTAGATATGTGGGTTCTGATGGCAATCGGGGGCGGTGGGGTAGCCTAATGGTTAAAGCGTTGGCTCGTCACGCCGAAGACCCGGGTTCGAATCCCCACATGGGTACAATGTGTGAAGCCCATTTCTGGTGTCATCTGCCGTGATGTTGCTGGAATATTGCTAAAAGAGGTGTAAAACCATCAGTCTGATGGCAATCTGCCAATTATTTATATTTCTAATGCTAGCATGTGTTCATACACATCAAGATTATTAGCCAAGTGTGTCGGTGGAAATATAAGTATCGATATAAAATGAATCTCAGATATTTGCTTGTGTACAAGGAGCTAAAATAGATACCCTATCAGCATGATTGAATTAAGCTGGGTGGGGTAGCCTAATAGTTAAGCCTTTGCCTAAGACCCCAGTTTGATTCCCGACATGGGTACAATGTGTGATGCCCATTTCAGGTGTCCCCTGCTGTGATATTGCTGGAATATTGCTAAAAGTGGCATAAAACTAAACTCACTGACTCACTGATTACACCAAAGTACTCATACAAAATACAACTAGTGTCATGTTAAATGGCACTAAATAGTGAATCAGTCCGAACCCAATAAACAAAATGTGTGTTTGCTTAGTTTTTTTGCAATGTGCAATGAAAATGTACATGGTTTTAGTCCTTATCATGCAAACGCAGGGCTCGATTTAGTGCTTTGTTACTAACACTGGTGCAACCGAAAATTACAAAGTCTAATCTAGTTATTAGTCTGACTTGCACCAGGTGTAAATCATTTTTTTAGAAATAAATCAACAATAAATCTAACATAAGCATAATTAAGTCAGCACATTTTATTTTTAAAATTTGAATAATTCAATAGCATATTTCTTTCATTGCATATTGCAATAAAAGCAGTGCAGCTGGAATTTGGCTTGTTCAACTAGGGGGCGGTGGGGTAGCCTAGTGGTTAAAGCGTTTACTTGTCACGCCGAAGACCCGGGTTCGATTCCCCACATGGGTACAATGTGTGCAGCCCATTTCTGGTGTCCCCTGCCGTGATATTGCTGGAATATTGCTAAAAGCGGCGTAAAACCATACTCACTCACTCACTGGTTCAACTAGGTTTGGTTATTGTAGGTTGCACCTGGTGGAAGTAGGTTAACATCTTTTAAATCGAGCCCTGAAACATTATGGAACTTGTCTAGTTCCTCTTTTGTGTGATTGTTTCTGTTAAGTGCACCTAGCCCGTACTTGCTTTCCTTAGTTGCTTTCGTAGCCTGCCTCATCTGTGGTTTGTTTTCCAGATCCCTGATGGTGTGAATGTTGGCAAGGAGGCGAGGCTTGCCATCTCCAAGGCTGCTAGTGTGTTTGTGCTCTACGCCACGTCATGGTAAGTACAGCAGGAAACATTGGCATGGTTTTACATTGACTTACAAGGCCAGAGGCCCAGATAAGCTGCGTATCCGGGTAAAAACGCATAGAAACTTTCCAACTACGCATTGAAAAATAATTGTTGCTTACCAATTACGCATTTAAACTGTTAGATACGCAAAGAGTTTAAAACAAACGCGTATGGAATATACTTATAAAAATCGCTTGTGTAACGAAAAAGACATCGATTGCTATCAAGTTGTACTGTGAGTATAGGACAAGTGTTATGCTGTCAGTATAGGATGACTGTATTTTTATAAAATCATTTCCCTTATATTTAAGTTGGTTTTGATTAGGTATGACATAAGGTAGAACATACCTGCTTAGTAAACTTACTCAATGACACAATACTTAGGTGTGTAAAATGACTGAAATACGTACATATTTGAAAGCAGTGGGTAACGGTAAATGAAATACCCATTCAACATTCATAATACCCACCCCACAAAAATACAGTGGGTACAGTACCCACATTAGCTAAATCTTATCTGGAGCTCTTCAAAGCTACTCACCAACTTCTACAATGTTGATCAGGACGGTGGGGAAGCCTAGTGGTTACAGTGTTCGCTCCTCACGCCAAAGACACGGAATGGGTACAATGTGTGAAGCCCATTTCTGGTGTTCCCCACCATGATATTGCTGGAATATTGTTAAAAGCAGCATAAAATCCAACTCACTACAATGTTGATAAAACAATTAGAGATAAATGTCCTCTTATCCTTTCAACAGCTCCAATAACTTCTCAATGAAGGCGAAGAGGAAGACGATCTCGGCGCAGGACGTGGTCGACGCCATGGAGGAGATGGAGTTTGAGCAGTTTGTCAACCCCCTACAGCAGTGTCTTGATGGTCTGTCTCCTAGTGGCGCCATTTTGTAGAACAATTCGGCACCGGAACCTGTCCATCCTTACCCAGTCTCATAAAGTGATCAGATCTCCAACTCAGAAAATATACCTTTTCTTGAGCATTTAACGACAGGCTGATAGGCACGTTAGGTGAACTTTCTAATCAGTCAATCAGTGTGAAAAATCTTGAAACTAATGATAAAAGTATTTAGACCAGTATCTCCATCCCCCTGATTTTTGGTTAAAATGTGAGAGAGCACTTCAGTGAATGAGTCAGGTGTTACAATATCAAACACCTTTTGTTCTTGGAAAAACATTTTTATCAGATTATATAGACAGATTCTGGAGAAAGATATTCTCACCTTTATTTACCACTGTTGGATGTGAAATACACATTGGTCTCTTCAATGAAGATTTTCATCCTTCTTCAGCATTCCGGAATGAACAGAAAGGAAAGAAAGAAGCTTCAGAAAGAAGGAAGAAGGAGCGAGAACAGAATGCATCCTTGGAGGAAGACAAGAATGGAGACACTACTATGGAGGAAGATGGTGCCGAGGTCATCACCATCAACGGCGATGAGGAAGAGGAAGAGGAGGAGGGAGAGGAAGGGGGAGAAGAGGAGGAGGAACCAGAGGAAGGGGACGATGATGATGTGCAGGAAATAGTTGATGATGCATGAAAGTAGGTCAAGGCTAGGTCATCTCATCAACAAGGTCAAGGCTATGTCACCTGAAATTTTGCTGTATGTAATAAAACAAGTGTTTTGTGACTGATAATATGAAAAGATATTTCGAAGGTATTATATTAAATTATAATGTTGCAGTAAATAGCAGAAATAGATTACACTTACATTCAAACATCTTGTGTTGAACTTTTTGTCCAACTTAACATTGTCTCTAAGTTGTGGTCTCAAAGTTGAAGTATGTACGTAAGTACCTTCACCTGCGACACAATAGTGTTTGATTATTTTGGTAAATGGACGTTACCCTGGGATGAGGTGATGAAGCAGATGTCTGGACATTGCTTTGACTGACAATTTGTATATATTCATCTGTAAATAAACATAATAGTCTTGTCACAAGCACTGTGTTTTGTTATTGAAGAATGATACCTAGACCAGAAGCAGCTATTCCTCAGCAGAGATCACCCGCCAACTACACCCAGTCGTAACCAGTGTGACATCAGTGTGACATCAGTGTGACAATGTTTCTTGCAAAATTCAAATGATTAACTCAATACATTTTTTTGCAAGACAAGACCCCTCTCTGGAAACTTTATTTCTTGGCTTCTTTCATGATGTACCCGTGAAGATCTGGGTTAGAATTGATCTTCAGTAACCCATGGTTGTCGTAAGAGGCGATAAAGGGGATCGGGTGGTCAGGATCGCTGACTTGGTTGACCAATTGTGATGCTCATGCTGTTGGTCACTGGATTGTCTGGTCCAGACTATTATTTACAGACCGCTGCCATATAGCTGGAATATTGCTGAGTGCGGGGTAAAACCACAGGCCCTCGTGTCTTTGGGAGGATTATAGATTTTTAACAAATATATAAAAAATTGAGATTACCCCCCACTCGAAATGCTTTACAGTACAATGCATCGTGACATGGCCGGACACTTCGGTGCACCCCACCCGACGGCTGTGCCGATCGCTACGCTACCATCGCATACAATCGATAAAACTTAATGTAAACATAATCATGGATGATTGGCCTATCGGTCACCACTCATGACACCTACCAATTCTTTATTGCTATTTCTGCAAGTCGATTGAAACCCGAGTTTAACTCTCAACTAAACGATCTTGACACATCACGCTGAAGACCAGGGTTCGAATCCCCACATGGGTACAATGTGTGAAGCCCATTTCTGGTGTCCCCGCCGTGATATTGCTGGAATATTGCTAAAAGCGGCGTAAAATTAAACTCACTCACTCTGGTTGGACACCTGTAACCTCGAGTTGGCCACATAGGTACATCGTCAGAAGCCTATTCTTGGTATCCCCGTTTGTATTATGGCTGGAATATTGCCCAAACCCAGCTGACTTACATCCTCCGTAAATTCAGCCAGGAATGGACTGTGTCCACGAACGGCATTTCCATTATCCAAGGTAACGGTATATGAAAATTCCGGTTACACTGTTGGTAATTGAAGTTGGTTGTTCGGATCCGGAAACCGGATTTCCGGACAATTGAAGCATTTTGTAAATATTTCGTTTCACGTAAATATCTTCCGGTAATCGAGGTTTCCGGATATCTCGGGTCCAGATAAGCGTTGTCCCACTGTATAGAGTGCCTAAAATACATCGGAAGTACGTGCAGAACGCATAGATGTTCCACAGACAGTTTAAATCGCTCGTACACCTGCTGAAACTGGTCGATATTCGAAAGTGCCTCTTAATGATGAAATTAAATTTTATTTTAAGAAAGTGAATGTCATGTATTCTACACAACCCCTTATACGAAGAAATAAAGAAAAGTTTGAACTGACTCAAGAAGAAATTTGGAATTTGTACTTCAATGGATAAGCAGAATTTGTACATTTTATCCAGGCCTGAAGTATATGCAATAACTGTCAAAATCTGCAAATCATAGTATTGGAAAAAGGAGAAAATAGATCTTATATAAAAGAGTTTTGCATGTAATAAGCATATACTTTTGAGAGATGTATGTCGAACTGCTTCTTACCCTGAGACTATATATACTACTCAACAGACGTTAAGGAAAAACCGACTGAGTAATGTCTCTATATCTAACGTTAATCGGTAATGGGTTATGGAGGAAGCGGATTGTCCTTAACTTCCATTGAGTGGTACATGTGTATTTTTCTGTAAGTCTATTATAAACCACACCGGGTCACTTGTTTATGTTATTTTGTAATGCGATGAGTTTAGTCTTGTTTTGTTCATAATGGAGATATATACCCAATGAGGCGAGGCTATAACATACTGCCTGTCTGGCAGTCTTACGGGGGCCGCGGGGTAGCCCAGTGGTTAGAGCGTTCGCTCGTCACGCCGAAGACCCCGGTTCGATTCCTCACGTGGGCACAACGTGTGTGAAGCTCACTTCTGGTGTCCCCTGCCGTGATATTTCTGGAATATTGCTAATAGCAGTGTAAAACTAAACTCACTCACTCACTCACTGGCAGTCTTTCAAATGATAGATTATATTTAGTGAAAGAGATACAAATTGGACGAAATATAAAACCCCCGCCATGGTTATGTTCCATCAGATTAGAACATACTAAATTATAAATGACAAATGCGCTTTGTGTACCATTGTTTTTATATTTCGTTTTGATTTTTTCGCATGAAAATGTATTCTTAAACCCAAGCCGTCTATATTTCACAGCCTATGTGTTTAAACGTTTTAGTAAAGATTCGGTCAACATCATCACACTGTTGTTTCGTGTCATTGAGTCGACAGAACTAAATGAATATCTCTTACCCCTCTTTTGATTTTCGTGTCAGATTTTGTCACGGCAATAAAATGTTTTTATTAAACGAAGTTCCTGTAAAATCCTGTCTAAAGTAAGTTTTCACCCAATCAGTACTGATGGCTTGCCATCCAGAGTTGACTCCCTTAGCGATTTCGTTTTGAAATTCAAATGTGTGTTTTGTAATCATTTATATATTCCGTGTTTTATTATTGAAGTGAATGATATAATGATTCATGAGATCGTAAACATTCTCTTCACCTGGATGATAATAATTTCAGTTATTATTCAAACAATTCTGAGCAGAGAGGAACTGTTTCTCTCTTTGACATTTTGACACAAACACGTTCATCGCAAGGTAATCATTGCCGCTTTGTTGTGACTTAAAGCGTTATATTTTTTTACATAAATTGTTTGTCTGGATATACAATGCAAGTGGTCGAGAAAACCGTAGCAGGGGAATTTAAAGGGGCACTGATCCAGAGCAATTTCCGTGGACCGGTTGTTGCTTTTGTTATTGTTTTTCTCCCGTGAATCCCAGAATTCTTGACTGGTTCGTGATCTCTGCTACGCCACCCGCAAGCGCAACAGATAGTACGAGTGTAGATTAATCAACAAAGATGAAATTATTTTTACTCGATAATATTTCCATCAGATGCTTGATGAGCTTTTAGAAGTTGGGAGGGGACATAACAACATATGGTGTGGATTTACAACTTCTTCGTGTTATGCATAATATTCGAGACACCGGCATTCGACTCATCGGAATTTGACTGTATTTACAATACAACGTTTCTGGGCTACTTCTTGCCCCTTCATCAATGATGATTGTGAATGTGATTACGAGCAAAATATATAGTATGTACAGGAAGCCAGTGAGAGAGTGTTACAGGTCGATGTACATCAGATTTTTCTAGCAATGGCAAAGTGGGGTTGTAAATTAGTTTATGGATTCAAAGAAATCAAATGTGTGTTTTAATATCATAGGTAATAGACATCATATTTTTACATGACATGATTAAATATTGAGGTAAAAAACACATAAATAGGATCAAATTGGATCAGTCACTATACCATCCAAGCATTAGAAAATGCCCAGCCCAGTCCCCGTGTCCGTCACGGTCGAGGCAGCAGATACTGGCCAGCTTGCAGCTAGGTTTTGTAATTAGACTGTTGGTGAGAAGCATTAATCGCTCTGGATCAGTGCCCCTTTAAAGGGGGGTAAACAAAAGGTGCTGTTAACTTAGGGGTTTCGACTGCGGGTTCAACTTAGTTTAGGGGCCACTAGAGGTTTCTGAACATCAATGAGTGATATTGATATCAGGTTCCTGGGCCGATACCCGATTGTGAAGAAAGTCTTTTCTCCCAAATCTCACAAGTAAGATATCGTTCCAGGCTTCCACAACGCTCGCTTCGCACTCACAAACATAACCCATTTAGCACGAACTACGGGGTCTGGTGGAAATCAGTGCATGGTGACACCATCACCCGACCCCTAGGAACGCAACGATTCGGCATGTCCTCGTTGACGTCAAGAAATCAGCAAAATGACGAGCTTGTTACACACTTTATAACTGAAAACCCTTCCTCCTATGACGTCACTGCAGTGCTCTGGCGACAGAGTTACGTAACCTCTCTGTGGTTTCGTTGGCGGGCGAGAGTGAAGCAGGCGACTTTTTGGCAACTTTTAATCTCTCGGTATTAATTAACCACAAGGTTTTTAAGAACGAATTTGGTGTTCCGCTTAAGACTAACCACACGTCTTTCATATGTAATGGTTAAAGAGTACAAAAAAACAAAAGTATATTTGTTCTTTAAAATCCATTTTCAAGTTATTTGCTTCTTTGTCGGTCGGTTTTGTGTACAAACTCGTAAATGTAAAGGGCTTGAAGATAAATGATGTAGAATCTTCAGATAACCGACGACCCTGTCACACACAGACTTGGTTCCTTCTTCGGGAGGTAGCATTATGCGCATTTGCAATTGTTGTGACTGAGTTCGTGTCATCAATATTTATTACAGATTACGCTTTGCTAGCATTTTAAAAATACGGTTTGAAATATTCATGCGACATTTCCTTTCAACAACTATTGGAAACATTGAGCAATGAGAAAATGCGCGACAGCGAGACATTTTGATGAAGTTATGCCCTGTGGCGCTTTTTTGAAACATAAAAACATACAATAATGGATATAAGCCCGACAGTGCGACTACGCTACATTTTGATGAAATGTCCTTGTCGTGTTAGTTAGGAAATACACAGTCGTGGTTTTGGTTCTCAATATGAAGCATGTTTATACACGTTCTTTTTACTTCTGAAATAATGCTGATGCGAGCCACTTGAACGTCTGAATTTTGAATCATGGAATGGACTGAATAAACCTTTTTTGTGGTTGTATTTTGAGAGATGATTTAAATGCTCTTGTGTATGTTCAATTTATGTGTTCTCGCTTGTTTGAACGTTGTCTGTTAGCAACTGTTATTCTTCGAAACACCGGACACTGGAGTCGATTGTAGCCAGAGCATGTCACGTGTCACACAGCACAATCAACGTCACGTGACCTACATCGTGTGGCTATAAGCGGATTAGGATTACCAGCCCAGTGCTTGCACAAATATAGTCAGTTTGAGTAAGTGGAGTTCACTCACCACCAAGTCCACTCACTGACCACACTGACCACAGTTCATAATGATTAGTGAACTCAATCATTAAAAGTAATCAAATATGACAGGAGGCATGGGGATTGTACAACAGCAACTTAGTTTACGAGACATTCTATAATGGCAGAGGCACGTGTACAGTTTGCTCCCAATTCCTGGGGTGGCCGGAGTTTAGTTTTCAAAGGTTAGAGGTTTAGAGTGAAATAAAGAAGAAATCAAACTGTCCACTGGAGATGCTGGAAGAAATGTTGTCCTGCAAACAAACACCACCAACAACCTTGTTAGAATATACAGGAACATCCACAGCCATGTAACGGGCGATGCCAAGCTCAAGGTTTCTCCTTATTTGCTGGCATACGTGTATTTCTGATACAGACTATAACCTTAATCCCAATTGTTGTAGGGATGAGTACGGTCCACTGATTTTAACCCCCAAACAATACTGCAGGCAAAAATAGAACACCCCAATTTCTGACTTGGACTGTTCACTCACCCACGTCATTTGCGACAAAGGTGAACATCGGTATCTTCTTAAACAGGAACCATTTGGTGATTAGACATTGTGTCTGATCAGACAATGTAAAAGCCCATTCGTGAGGCAAGTTTATTAGTCAGACCGTGAGACTTGTTACGACAGAACAGCATCGTCAACTACGACTTCGTTGGTGTCAAGAGTGTGGCCTAACCAGGGATCGAGAACTGTTGTCTTGAACGACTGTTTACGCGAGGTTACGCGAGATTTTACGGTGGATGTGTAATGATGTGTGTGGGTGTCTCCCACACTGGTAGAACAGTCTTGGTGCGACCAGAACCGTGAAGGTCCGTGTTAGAATCGGTCCTCAGCCATCGATGCCTGACGGAAGAGGGGATGATGATTGTAAGAGGCTACTACGGGTGTCAGTAGGGCTGGGACGGGTCCACATTTTCTACCCTGGTACCCCACCCCCTATTACCCTACCCGGATACCCGTTATGTTAATTCCTGATATCAAATTTGTAAGAAATGGCAATACACTGTATATTCTTCCGCTCGGAGGCTAGAATTTCGAGTTTTTCAATATCTTAACCATGTATTATATTCAAAAGACGTGACTATATAATTATGTCTAAATCTTCAACGACAATACGACCTTTTAATCATGAAAGAATAAGATATTACATTGTTTAAACTATTAGACACATGATCATAACTGGTCCGGGTATTGAGACGAGTACCCGGGTCCAACTCATTACCCACCCGTCCCGGGTATCCGGGTTACCCGTCCCAGCCCTATAGTGGTCAGCCTCGCTGATTCGACTGATGAACATCATCATTTCTCCGTTTCGTAGATCGATGCTCATGATGCCAATCACTGGATTGTCTGGTCCAGACTCGAGTAATTACTGTCGCCGTCATATAGCTGGAATATGGCTGAGTGCGGCGTTAAACAGCAAACCAATGATTCCAGAGAATGGCGCGAGCGCAAGTGTACTTAACTGCCAGGTTTTGATGGCATTTGAAGTCCCACGTAGCTCCAATTATTAAACACGCCGATACCAACTTCCAACACAACGATGCTATTCCACATACATCACGTAGAACTACACACCTACAGAACCACTATTAATGGGTCTACCGTGGCCCTTTAAGTTGGAACGAGTAGGATCGACTTTATGTTATCTATACTACTGGACTAGTACTATCGACAGACTACTATCATACTACTACTACTACTACTACTACTACTACTACTGGGACGATAGGGTAGCCTAGTGGTTAAGGCGTTCGCTCGTCACACCAAGACCCATGTTCGATTCCCTACATAGGCACAATGTGTGAAGCCCATATCTGGTGTCGCTCGCCGTGATGTTGCTGGAATATTGCTAAAGGCGGCGTAAAACCATACTCACTCACTCACTCATGCTGTTGATCACTGAATTGTCTGCCGTGATATTGCTGGAATATTGCTAAAGGCGGCGTAAAACCATACTCACTCACTCACTCACGCTGTTGATCACTGAATTGTCTGGTCCAGACTCGATTATTTACAGACCGCCGCCAAATAGCTGGAATATTTCTGAGTGCGGCGTAAAACTAAACTCACTCACTACTACTACATAGACAGCTAGTGTCAGGCATTATTTACTTTAAGATATTGAGTTCTCATGACCTTCACCCTGAAATACATCGGACACGTGTCCACAGTTGTCTTGCTTGCAATATCTCATGGCTCATCAAGTGTGCAGTTAATGTATTACAACCAACATTCTGTTATTTGATTCATCTTAGATTACGGTCATTGCTAAATTAAACACTTCTTTTCATACTTGCATCAGACATTACATTCGTATACACTGTGTGTCACATCAAGGGCTATGTCCTATTTCACAATAATCCTACAGCACAGGGGCGGTGGGTAGCCTAGTGGTTAAAGCCTTCGCTCGTCACGCTAAAGACCCGGGTTCGATTCCCTACATGGGTACAATGTGTGAAGCCCATTTCTGGTGTCCCCGCCGTGATATTACTGGGATATTGCTAAAAGCGACGTAAAACCAAACTCACTCACTCACTCCTACAGCATATCAAAGATATCGGTGGTAACTGTGATTACAATGATTAGCTTGAAAGGGTCCAACATGAGTTTGAGATGGCCCCCATAAAGCAGTTTCAGTACAAGGGTTTGACGTCATGTTGACGGCAACATGTGACTGAAATCGACAAGATATTGCCACGTGTTCAGGTTCTGACCCAGTGTACACAACCACATAACAGCACAATATAAACATGTTAAACGAAGCAATAATACAGTCAATTACACTGGCTCCTCGCAGACCAATATATCTATATTCTATTATCACAGAATCCGAATCGCATCTTCATGTTTTCATTGTGGCACATACTCAGAATAGCAGGAAGTCATATATTTGTTTACACATCAGATGAAAATCTCTGAAGGTCAGATCACCGTGTGTAAAGTCGCACAGTTTCATATCCATCATTTCAGCGACGTCATCTTCAACACAATACTTCTTTGTGCTCGTCCAGGATGGAAGACTCCTCCAAGGATTGTGTCAACATCTTCAACAATGCCAAGCGACTGTAAACAGTTAACTAACACCACAGAATTATCAAATCGATTATTTTCTGGAACTGTTTCCATTTGGCTTTAAAGACAAAATGCCGCCGAAAAATATTTGAATTGATCTTTGAAAATCAGCAATGCCACCAGGTGTTGGCCCTTGATTATACTGATTCTAAAGAAACTAAAATTCCAGTAAACAAACTTAACTTAATTATTTTACAGTTTGGGGAACCGTCAGACTTCTACATACACAACCAATCAGGAAATATGTTTCGACCTTTAAGACATCTAAAACTACGTGGGTGCAATGTGTGAAGTCCATTTCTGGTGTCCCCGGCCGTGATATTGCTGGAATATAGCTAAAATCGGCGTAAAACTAAACTCACTCACTCACTCTAAAACTACATTTAAAACGAACACACTTACAACGAAGAGACGCATGTAACGAACTGTGTTCTCTTGCTGCATATTGTAGTCAAAGTGCATATAAAGAACTTCGGTTATTACGAACTAAAATTTTGATTTCGTTTTAATCATAGTTTGCAGTATTCAAGTCAGAATGTGTGGCTAATAAAGATATTGCAAACCACAGGAGAGCAAGCTTGAATATTAAACACAATTGTAGTTCTTCTGGTCGACGAACTATGCAGAGTCTGACCAATGCACTCTTACATTAATCGTGTTAAACCTGGAAGAGTTCAGACAGTCTGAAAAAAGTAAAGTTCGGTTATAACGAACTCAAGAGGACCCACTAAGTTAAGTTCGTATACCAGTAGTAGGTTACACACACAATTCGACTAACAAAAACAAACAAAAATGTTTCATTATAAGCGTTCTCGTTGTAGATATTGGACTATTTATCACAAAGTCTTTACCAGTTTGTTATTACAAGATTGAGAGCTGTTCAAGTTGAGTCTGTCAAGACACAACCAGCCTTTAAATATTAATACGTATACTTAACCAAATGCTAAGAATACATGATCACGAAAGCATATTTAATAAACTCAAAGGTTACGCTTGGTTCAATTCAGTTTGTATTCATAGATTGATAGAACCGTTCTGATTCAGCCAATTAAATCAAATAATGCATTAGACATTAAGGTGATCATATACATACTCGCTTGAGAGGGGCGGGGGGAGGCAACGGCAACAGCAGAACGGTTTGATGTCATGTCGCATTGTCACGCTAATGCAAGTGCTTACATTTTCAAAATATCGATTTCAACCGCGAAGACGCGACATTTTGATGAAACTTCAAAACTAGATATCTTGAATGAGTCTTATTACTCGCCGCTTTGAAAACGTGTGTCAGTTGTATCACGAGGTGTCAGACTGATATAGGTAGAAAAACATGAAGTGATGCGGGTTGTTATCTTCACAATCATGGATTGGTGCCGACAAACGTAGAAACATAATCAGGACGATTCTGGATTCGAACACACGTGGAACGTTGTTTCATCGCCCAGGAGACGCAACTCTGTACCGGAATTTGGAAAGACTTCCACCTGTATCCCCCCTTAACCCTACCCGATAATTTAATGTCTGTATGCTCAATATCATTTTAATACGTATTTTAAGACCGCCTCCGTGGTGTAGTGGTTAGAGCGTCCACCCGGAGAGCGGAAGGTCGCGGGTTCGATCCCCGGCCGCGTCATACCAAAAGACGTTAAAACATGGTACTTGTTGGTCCCTGCCCATCCTCGATAATCTCCAGGGTATAGGTTACGATAACTCTCCACTATACCCTGGATGCATCTACGGCTCGGCCCGATGATTTTATTTTTCCCTTTGCTGGCTCCGCATTCTCACGGTAGGCAATCAGATAAGCCGCCGTTACAACCGAGCTTTCCAGTGTCAACAAAAATAGCGGTTGCAGCCGCCAAAGTTTGTTTGCAATGCGACTCAGATTTGGGGGGAAAACATACAGACAAGTTGACAGGCCTGAAACCTTAAAAACATATATGCAAGAACTCCTTCTTTCAGAGTATCTGCAACAATTATTTTGTTGACAAGTTTAATCGGTTAGATAATTTAAAAAGCGAAAGTTGTGATTGGTACGCTCAACTTCCCAGCGTAGACACCTGATTGGATTAAGAGCCAACCAAGGGAGGTAATAAAATCATCGGGCCGAGCCGTAGATGCATCCAGGGTATAGTGGAGAGTTATCGAAACGTACACCCTGGAGATTATCGAGGATGGTCCCTGCCTGGCGCTCGGCATTAATGGGTACAACAAGGACTGGTCGGCTCGGAGTCAGTATAATGTGTCTGAGTGGGGTATTCATGCTTAACTGCCGTATGGTATCTCAGTGAGCTAGCACTATAAAACCAGCCTCAGTCTGGGCTAGTACATACATACACAAGCATGCACGTAGTCATATGAGTGAAATATTCTTAAACCCCATTTCACCTTACCTCACGTGAAACGTATTTCATGGCTTCTAGTCAAATCATATTAATGTGAAATCTACATCTATCTTACATTCATGTAAAATACTTAAATTTCATTGGTCAATGACGCTTTAACAAGTTTCCGTGTCACCCCTCGTTTTTCTGATTGTTAAAATTTAGGGGGGATACGGGCGGAAGTCTACGGCGGAAACCCTTCCACTAATGTACCCACCTGGGTCCCGTTGTACAAAACAACCTTGCGCTAAGGTTACCTTACCTCCTTAATTTTTAACCTTAGGCCTTTGCTAAAGTTGACGTCCCGTTGTTCGAATCTACCTTACGCTAAGGTAGCCTTAGTTAAGGTGAAAATTTAAGGTTGGTCCGACCCAACCTTAGTGTGGCTAAGGCTGACATTTCGAGTAAATACAATATGGCTACATTCTTGTTGATGCATGAGGAAAGTGGACAAGTTTGAGAAAACAGCGTGTTTTCCGAGACAGAGCCACCCAACTAGAAACTCTGACAGACTTGGAACTCATATCCCGGTATAGACTCACACGCGAAGCTATTTTCTGCCTCGAGGACAAAGTTCACCCAATAGTCGAAAGACCGACACAGCGTGCCCACGCTAGGACAGTCGAATCACAAGTCCTCTTAACTTTGAGATATCTGGACCAGAAATAATAGCGACAAGGGAAACCACCGCAAGGGTGACCTCAGGTAAAGCTTTCACTGCCTCGGTAAAGCTTTCAAACTGTTTTATCGTAGAAATGTGGAGGACAATTCCATATCTGACCAGTCCAATTCAGTTGCTTTGGTTGGACCTATTGTGATTGTATTAGGAAGTCTGTCTGTTGTAGCTTACCTACACTCACATGCAAAAGAAACGCCCCCAAGTATTTTTCAACTACCAAACAACACACGCACAAACACTAATAGATATGCACGTTTACTATGCATGACGAAGGTGTACGTAAAGCATGTCTGACATAAAGAAAGAGAACGTGGTAAACCTAACAGTGGTACAGGGAATGTTGCCACATGGGGGTCGTTTGTCCAGTATTCGAGCGCAAGCCAAAACAACAAATGACAAAACAGAGGTTGATATGGGAAGGCAGATCGTCAATATCGCGCATGTCCACCCCTTACATCGGTGCACTTCAGAACACGTCGTCGGGCCGAGTGTTTAAGTCTCCTGATCACGTGACTGGGGATCCGACGCAATTCCCAAGATAACATTCAGACGTTGGCCCAAAGTTGGCAATGGTTTTGCCAACATTGCCAACGTTGGGACAACGTCAGAATGCTATCTGGGTCTGTTTGTAATGCATGAGCCAGTGCATTTCTCGTCAGTGGAGGGTGTGGAAGCTGTAGAATCCATACGTCCAGGATGGCCCCACAAGTGCTCTGTCGGAGACATGTCAGGGGATCTCCGTGGCCAAGGCTGTACGAACACGTTGTTGACGTTGAGAAAGGCCTTTGTGACAAAACCGGTGTGAGATGTTCTATTGTCTTGTTGAAACAAGGTTCCTGGATATTGCTGGAGGAAAGGCAGGATATGGGGCCGCAGAACTTCATCAATATACCGACGGACTGTCAGGCTGCCATTGATGATAACAAGGTTGGTCTTGGTGTTCCCACATGCCACCCCAAACCATCACACTCCCTCTACCATATGGTTGCGTTTCCTGAACGCAACAACGTGCCGTCCGTTCCCCACGCCGGTGGTAGACACGTCTTCGGTCGTCAGTTCTGTTCAAATGGAACCTACTCTCGACGCTAAAAAGAACCCGTTGCCGGTTCCGTTGCTGCCACTGACGAACATTCCTGGCCAAAACCAATCTTCGACGTCGATCTCGTAACTTAACTCTTAGCAATAGTACTTCCTATACTGTAGCATAGACAATCGTAGCGCTAAGATAGCTTTGTGAAACGGGACCCAGGTTCATAGATCACTCAGGAAGGAGAGGTAGGGTGATGGAGGTGGTGTGGGATTCTGGGTGTGGGGTGTGGGGTTTGGGGTGTGGGGCGGATCCAGTGGTTCGATGGTCTGTGTCAGAGCTTTAAGTAAGTCTGTAATTTGTTTCTAGGTTTTGTATATAGTAATGACGATAGCACGACGATGTCCCTTCTAGGATTCCATAGTTTCCACCCTTTTAACCATGAAACACTGGATCTGCTTTAACAGTAAACCCCAAAATCAAATTTGTGATATCAATAAAAGTCTTGCGACACTGATATAATAAAATGATTCATTGATATCGTGAAAGGATTGAAAGGTAAAACGACCCCCTCTTTCACTTGCTGTTTTACAGTCCTCAGCAGCAATCACTTCGAAAGCATTTGTATTTTCTCGACAAAAATACTTAAAATGTCTGAATCTGACATTCACTGCTTCTGTTAAGACATCTTAATGATGGGCTTTTGCAGAGCAAAGTTCAAATCACTTGGATAAAGTGGACACTGTCTCTCTTGCGCACTGATACCGTGTTATTACTGTGACAAAAAATGTTTCTATTAAACAGTTTGTCCCGGAAGGGAATCGATTCACAAATTGAGCCCGATACTTTCTGACAAATTGCCAAAAACTTCAGGCCAAACAAATCCGATTAATCTGGGAGACATGACTTGAAATATGAGTTGACTCGACGGATTAATCCACGAACTTGGGCCATTCACTCTTCACCATTTCACGTGACGCTTCAGCTCCACACAGCGACAAATCAGCTTCCCATACAACAGACTCCTCGTAATTCCGCTCGTGCATTTCCTGGTGATTCCATTAATGGATGTTGTGGTATTGTCAAGAGCTCTCAAATTTTCCCAAGACAGCTACAAACTCCTTACACCTTCCGGTAGGTGTCTGCGTACAGATACATGACGTGTTAATAATGCATTCGGAGGGATTAATGTCAGCTGCAGGCTAAGTTAGGAGTTTCTGTGACGTTGATATGTGCCTTTGAACGATATTGACTAGCGTGTTCATTACGAAAGATATTTGATAGTAAATCTTGTTTTGAGCTACGAAATTAATATGATGATACTATTAAACTGTCTATTTAAATACTGCCTATCACAATATTGAAGCTATATTTTGATACACGCGAAGAACACAGGATTTATCTGTCGTTGACGCAGCTCAACGTTAAGCGACTAACGGGATCGGATGGTAATGCTCGCTGACTTGGTTCACACATGTCATCGTATTCCAATTGCGTAGATCGATGCTCATGCTGTTTATCACTGGATTGTCTGTATTATATACAGATCGCCGCCATATAGCTAGAATATTTCTGAGTGCGGCGTTAAACAACAACCAACGCTTCCATACAAACGTGAAAGTATTTGTTGCACCTTTAACGCAATAGGGATGCTGTCGACATTTTGAAATTAAGTTTAAGAACATTCAATAAACGTTTTCGATATTAACAACATTTCCCTATCTGGCTGAAATTCGCTCTAAGTTCACAGCACGCCACCCTCCAGAAGTGACACACTCTCTCCGCGGATTAACTGTCAGGGACAATCGGATGTCACGTGACACATGGACACCGGATAGCCCGCGACACTGATGGAACAGTCACTGAAAGACTAGTAATGGAACTGTTTCTTGTTTCCCGGGAGACGTCCAAGTAGTGTCAGTGGCGAGTCTGTGACGGCGGGATAGCCTGTTTGTGAAAGCCTGCGCTTGTCTTGCCAAAGGCCTGTTTCATTACAGAGGACAGCGTGTGGGTACAATGATCAAAATATCAAACATAAACGTTTTCAGTCAGGTGAACCTCGAGCGAAACTTGACCGCCCGATCAAATTGAAATATGCTTTTGCTTTGTTTGACCATTTGTTTGTTTGGAGTTTAACACCGTATTCAGAAATATTCCTGCAATGTGATGGCGGTCTGTAGATATTCGAGTCTAGACCAGACAATCCAGTGATCAACAGCATGAGCATTGATCTACGGAAAATCAGATGTCAGCTCTCTAAAACAAAATAATTATTTTAACGAAAGAACACCGCTACACTACACGATCTCATCCTGGATAAACACATCCTGGGTAAGATGGCGCTCAGAAACAAGAGAATGTATAAATAATCCATAACAATATCATAGCGCCGCTTTACTTTTTGCATTCGGAATTCAAAGATTTAATTGTTTTCGAGAAACAGAAATCCGACCTGCTTGTCTAAATGCTTCACTCACTCTTACCAAGAATATGGACGCGTCGACGCTCCTGCAGCGGAGTTTAGATGTTCACCCAAAGTTTTCGTAAAAGTAAAATATCTACTTTTAATGGGAATGGCCTTGGACAAGCATACATTAAACCATTATGGTAAAAAATCCCCAATGTGTTAAGATTTAACGAATTGATTCACGGTAAAAGAATCAACATGGTTCACTGGGTCTGTTGCGCCTGCGCTAACGCTCCGACACTGCGGAGAGTTAGCCCAGGCGCAACAGACCCAGGGAACCAGGTTGTAAACGAATGAGTGTTTAAAAAAATACTATGTATATTTTGTAATACCACCATGGAAATTGTACGATTTTCCGTGTAAACCATTCCGCCATCCTATGTACGCTATACCAGAGGTACAGATGAGCTGCGTATCTGCGTAAATTACGCAAATATTTATGTGAAAACTCAATTCCTATTAAGTCTGTTACGTACAAGTACGCTTGAACTTTTGTAAATACTCAATAAATTTGATCTAACACGCGTACACACAAAAATGTGATAGAGATTACCGAGGACAGATAAAATAACTGAGGTACAGCGTCGTGACAAAAGTATTCGCGATTTGGCAAATATAACCGTTCGGCTTTGATTGAAACGTCTCGTATTTTGTCTCTTGCTTCGCAAATACTGAACAGATTTTCATGTTTGTTGCTTGTTAGCTTGATATACGATTAGTGCGCATGTGCAATGACGTCATATGTCGTCTGCTTGGAATGCAGAAATCGTCTGCTGTAAACAATGGGCCGAAAATCAAAGGAACTCAACATCAGTACGAAAGAACTAATTGTGGATTTGAAACGGAATGGAAAGAAAACTTCTGACATTGTGAAATTATAAGGTGTACCTGAATCAACAATTCGGTATGTTTGGCAAAAATATTTGAATCGTGGTAATGTTGAAAACAGCCGACGAATTGGTAGGCCGAAAAAAGTGAGTATTCGTAGTGAACATGTTTTGTTGAGGAGTGTGCGCAAGAATAGATTTAACATTCTAAGAGACATTACCCATGATTATAATGTTGGTCAACATCAACAAGTAAACAGTAGAACAATTCAAAGAGTTTTGCATCGGAATGGTGTTTTTCGTCGGGTTATTAGAAAGCGCCTTGTTGTGAAGGAAGTGAACAGAAGGAAACGACTTCACTGGTGTTTGGAAAGGAGAATTTGGACAGTACAAAATCAGTGGAAACAGGTGATATTCAGTGATGAATCGCAGGTAGTTATTGGTCAGAATGGAAGAGTTTTCATTTGGAGAAGTGCGCATGAACCCTATCGTCCCGAATGCATGATTCACTCGAAACAGGCCAGGTTATCAGTTATGATCTGGGGTTCTTTAACTTGGTACGGTGTTGGCACCTTGTGTCGTGTTACATGGTGATATAATGCTGTCAAGTAACGTGAAATACTTGAAGACAACCTCTGGCCCGTTACAGCTCGGCACTTCAACAACAAACCATATCGGTTTCAAGATGACAATGCTCCGGTGCATCGGGCACGAATTATTCAGGAATACAAGCGTGACAATGCTGTAAATTGCATGACTTGGCCTGCACAGTCTCCCGATATCAATATTATTGAAAATGTATGGCTACACATCAAAAGAACACTACAGCGACGATCACAAACTATCCTGACCACTGACGAACTGTATGATGCCATCTACGATGTCTGGACGAATATCACTCTACACTATGTTAGAAACTTATATGAATCAATTCCACGACGGATTATGGCCTGCATACGCTCCAAGGGGAACTTGACCAAGTACTGAGGTGAGACATAATTCTTTTTTTGAAATATCGCTGTATAAAGTTTTCATACGGTCATGTGTTTACTTCCGCCATTTTGAATTGTCGCGAATACTTTTGTCATCTCGCTGTATATTGAGAGATTTTAATTCCGCACATGAACCTGGCAACTTGCAGTCTTTCTTATTGTTTCTCATATTACAGATCAAATACAAATAACAAACACGTAAACCGACATTTAAAGTTTATCATATTTTTACAATTAATGGAAAATGGCAAAATACCCAAATAAGTTTTAGTGAGGTGGGTACAATTTATTTGGTTACTTAAAGGAAAATTAGGATACCCACTTGAGATGTACACAAGTGAGTACATAACTCAGTGACCCAAAAAGTTATCTGTAGCTCTGCTATACTGTACATTTGTAACTCTTATGCCCATTATCCCGGCCTGAGCGTAATAGTAAGTGAACTTAGCAGGGTGCGAAATTTTACTAGCTAACTATGTCTGAAAGTTACTAGCCCACAAATAATTCAGTAGCCCGAAGTTCAAATGTAGAAACTCAGCAAAAGACTACAAAAACAGACGGGAATAAGATATTGTCGGCATGACACGGGTTTCATCATTAAGCTGCCAATATGATGAACATTTTTATGAGGCCATAATCTTGCATGATTTAAAAGTATATTCTAACTTAACAAGTGGGAAAGAGTGACTTTACAAAATGACCCCATGAACATCCACCAGCCAGTTGGGCCAGTACTGTGGAGATTTACTGGCCCGACAGGATTTTTACTAGCCACGGGCTAGCGACCAGTGGCTATTTCGCACACTGAAACTTAGGCTCATTATTATTCGCTCCAAACACCCGAGAAGGTAACGAAGCTCCAACTGTTAACAAGTAAGGGAGGTCATGAGCTACACAATGCCATTTAGAGGCCATTAAGGGAGGTCACTCTAATGAACGAATTGTCGTGGGAGTAGCGCCATAGGTCACCAAACACTGTGATTTCTTCAACGTGTGTTATATTTTTGATTATTACACCCTCTATACATTTCTGGGTTGAGTTCTGTCCGTGATTCAAACCCACACTCACAGAGTGAAGCATCTAATCGCCAGCACACAACGTCAGCAATCTAACCCCCTTATTGTAATCAAAACCCCAAATGTAAGATGTGTTGCATTTGACCGCTTTCTAAAATACATTGTGTATTCAAATCTTCGACAATGGGGCCAGTTGGCACTTGACAAGTACGTCATCTAGACTGCCAGAAGCCACACTTTAATATTAGGGGCAATGCATTGGCTGAGTGGGATAGATGGTTGACTTTGTGAGTTGGCGCGTAGATGCCTCACTCTGGGAGTGTGGGTTCGAATCTCAAATTGGATTCAACCCCACAAAAGGTTCTACATTATGTACTTCATTGAGGAAGTGTAATCTTAGATATTACATATGCTACATTTGAAAACTTTCTAAAACGGCATTGTGTTTTATTCATTTTGTTTTCTTTCCCCGACTCGAATATTTACATGCCACAGCCATTTGTCGGTAATTTTGATGACTGCGGTTGAAAATACTATTTCATGTTTATTTAAAGCATAAAACCCATAGCAAATTCTCACCGACCTAAAAACTTAAATAAAAATACATATTTCATAAATGTCCGAACGTTCATCTGTGTATAAATGTATTTGAATAATAAAACGCAGAAAACACATCAAACCGTATTTATATGTAAATACCATGCAGCATGTCGACATCTCGGAGGCAATTCAATGCATGTTTTCGTACCATGTCTGACCGCCTGATCCATACCGTCCACATTAGGCCTCGCTATCGTAACCCTTAGTGATAGTCCCGGGGTAAATGGCCGGTGTATAATCCTTCCTCCCACGCTTAATGTCAAGGAAATATCGCATTAAAACCAGCTCCCCATACAACGATTTCTCCCCGTCGCCATCCAAGCGAAATAAATGATTGCTCCCTAGCTTCGACAAACCTCCCAATCATCAGCCTATGTTATGATCAGAGGCGATTAATCGTTGATAATTCGATGTAAGGGGGTCTCATATCCGCCAGCAAGATAGAAGAATGCGAAAGACTCCATGTTTATTTCTCGGTTTATGACGAGAAATCACTTCGGGATAAATCAATGGGGCCCTATCGGGGTTTGATTTCACGTACCCCTGCCGTTGCCATGGACACGGGCAGTATAGAACATTTTATTGCGAAATGTAATTGCTGAACAGAATAAAAACGCCTATTGACGTGACTGCCATTAATTCTAACGTGATTTGGGGACGATTGACGAGATTTAGATTATGTGTCTTTTCAACCTCTTTAGTTTCTCCCAAGTTGGTTATCAATTCAGACGGATACTTCTGGTTGACGTCGTAAAATTGAGTCGTTGCACATTCAATTTCATGGAACCCGCGGTAACCGGAAGTAGTCTAACACGCATGACCTTCACACCGGAGCCACCGGATGTTCTCTCATGTACATTTCTTTCCTTAATCTAGGTGTTTTCAGGAGTTTAATCCGGTCGAAGGACTGTTCCTTGACGAAAAGATTGCGTACTCCCCACATTTCCCAATGTTTCCATTTTGTACAGGTAAACATGTTTTGCACTTAGCAATGTGTTTCATTCGTGTTTTGCGGTTGTGGGGTAGCCTAGTGGTGTAAGGCGTTCGTTCGTCACGCCGAAGACCTGGGTTCGATTCCCTACATGGGAACAATGTGTGAAGCCCATTTCTGGTGTCCCCTGCCGTGATATTGCTGGAATAGTGCTAAAAGCGGCGTAAACCTAAACTCACTCACTCACCATTCGTGGTTTAAAGCGTTTAGAAGAATTTAAGAAGCAGTGAATTTCGGGAAAGGGAGGCTCCTGATAAAAAATATGTATCATTTGTATACCCAAATTCCGATCAACAATTTAAAAAAAAATAAAAACCCAACTCATATAACAGTGTTTGGAAACAAAACATTCTTAAAATTTACAATGTTTCAAGGTGTTTTTTTTAACAAACCATGCATGCGGCGGATCGAAAAGTATAGAGTATAGACTGCTACAGCTGAGAATGGGATGTAAATCGGCTGGAAGTGCTTGGAAGGGGATGAGTATAGCCCGAAGGAGCAGAGAAGGAGATGTGTATAGTCTGAAAGAACAGAGAAGGAGATGTGTATAGTCTGAAAGAGCAGAGGAGGGGGTGTGTATACTCTGAAAGAGCAGAGAAGGATATGTGTATAGTGTGAAAGAGCAGAGGAGGGTGTGTGTATACTCTGAAAGAACAGAGAAGGATATGTGTATAGTGTGAAAGAACAGAGAAGGGGGTGTGTATACTCTGAAAGAACAGAGAAGGAGATGTATATAGTCTGAAAGAACAGAGAAGGAGATGTGTATAATGAAAGAGCAGAGAAGGATATGTGTATAGTGTGAAAGAACAGAGAAGGAGATGTGTATAGTCTGAAAGGGCGGATGAGGGTGTGTGTATACTCTAAAAGAACAGAGAAGGAGATGTATATAGTCTGAAAGAGCAGAGGAGGGGGTGTGTATACTCTGAAAGAGCAGAGAAGGATATGTGTATAGTGTGAAAGAACAGAGAAGGAGATGTGTATAGTCTGAAAGGGCAGAGGAGGGTGTGTATACTCTGAAAGAACAGAGAAGGATATGTGTATAGTGTGAAAGAGCAGAGGAGGAGATGTGTATACTCTGAAAGAGCAGAGGAGGGTGTGTGTATACCCTGAAAGAACAGAGAAGGATATGTGTATAGTGTGAAAGAACAGAGAAGGATATGTGTATAGTGTGAAAGAGCAGAGGAGGGGGTGTGTATACTCTGAAAAAACAGAGAAGGATATGTGTATAGTGTGAAAGAACAGAGAAGGAGATGTGTATACTCTGAAAGAACAGAGAAGGATATGTGTATAGTCTGAAAGAGCAGAGGAGGAGATGTGTATAGTCTGAAAGAACAGAGAAGGAGATGTGTATAGTCTGAAAGGAGCAGAGAAGGGGTGTGTATAGTCTGAAAGAACAGAGAAGGATATGTGTATAGTGTGAAAGAGCAGAGGAGGGTGTGTGTATACTCTGAAAGAACAGAGAAGGATATGTGTATAGTGTGAAAGAGCAGAGGAGGGGGTGTGTATAGTGTGAACAGAGAAGGAGATGTGTATAGTCTGAAAGAGCAGAGAAGGATATGTGTATAGTCTGAAGAACAGAACAGAAGGAGGTGTGTATAGTCTGAAAGAACAGAGAAGGAGATGTGTATAGTCTGAAAGAACAGAGAAGGATATGTGTATAGTCTGAAAGAGCAGAGAAGGATATGTGTATAGTGTGAAAGAGCAGAGAGGGGTGTGTATACTCTGAAAGAACAGAGAAGGATATGTGTATAGTGTGAAAAGAAGCAGAGGGAGGGTGTGTGTATACTCTGAAAAGAACAGAGAAGGATATGTATGGTAGTGTGAAAAGAACAGAGGAAGATGTGTGTATGCTCTGAAAGAACAGAGAGAAATGTATGTATGCTCTGAAAGAACAGAGAAGGATATGTGTATAGTGTGAAAGAGCAGAGAAGGGTGTGTATATACTCTGAAAGAACAGAGAAGGATATGTGTATGGTGTGAAAAGAGAACAGAGAAGGATGTGTGTATAGTCTGAAAGAACAGAGAAGAGGGAGATGTGTGTATGCTCTGGAAGAACAGAGAAGGATATGTGTATAGTCTGAAAAGAACAGAGAAGGGGGTGTATATCTGAAGAACAGAGAGATATGGTATGTGTATAGTGTGAAAAGAAACAGAGGGAGGGTGTGTGTATGCTCTGAAAAGAACAGAGAAGGAGATGTGTATGCTCTGAAGAACAGAGAAAGGATATGTGTATGGTGTGAAAAAGAACAGAGAAGGGGTGTGTATGCTCTGAAAGAACAGAGAAGGATATGTGTATAGTGTGAAAAGAGAAAAGAACAGAGGAGGGGTGTGTATGCTCTGAAAAGAACAGAGAAGGATATGTGGATATAGTCTGAAAAAGAGCAGAGGAGGGGTGTGTATACTCTAAAAAAGAACAGAGAGAAGGATATGTATGTATAGTGTGAAAGAACAGAGAGGGGGTGTGTGTATACTCTGAAAAGAACAGAGAGGATATGTGTATAGGTGTGAAAAGAACAGAGAAGGATATACTGTATAATGTGAAAAAGAAGAAGAGAAGAAGGTATGTATGGTGTGAAGAACAGAGAAGGAGGAGATGTGTATAGTCTGAAAAGAACAGAGAAGGAGATGTGTATAGTCTGAAAAGAACAGAGGAGGGGTGTGTGTACTCTGAAAAGAACAGAGAGGATATGTGTATAGTGTGAAAGAACAGAGAAGGGGTGTGTATACTCTGAAGAACAGAGAAGGATATGTGTATAGTGTGAAGAGCAGAGGAGGGGTGTGTATATTCTGAAAGAACAGAGAAGGATATGTAATGAGTCTGAAAGAACAGAGGAGGGGTGTGTATGCAAAGAACAGAGAAGGATATGTGTATAATGTGAAAAAGAAACAGAGGAGAGGTGTGTATATTCTGAAGAGAGAGAGAAGGATATGTGTATAGTCTGAAAAAAACAGAGGAGGGGTGTGTATACTCTGAAAGAACAGAAAGGATATGTGTATAGTGTGAAAGAACAGAGGGAGGGGTGTGTACTCTGAAAGAACAGAAGAAGGATATGTGTATGAGTGTGAAAAGAAGAAACAGAGGAGGGGTGTGTATACTCTGAAAGAACAGAGAAGGAGATGTGTATAGTGTGAAAGAACAAAGAAGGGGGTGTGTATACTCTGAAAGAACAGAGAAGGATATGTGTATAGTGTGAAAGAACAGAGAAGGGGGTGTGTATACTCTGAAAGAACAGAGAAGGATATGTGTATAGTGTGAAAGAGACAGAGGAGAATATGCTCTGAAAGAACAGAGAAGGATATGTGTATAGTGTGAAAGAACAGAGAAGGGGTGTGTATACTCTGAAAGGGACAGAGAAAGGATATGTGTATAGTCTGAAAAAAGAACAGAGGAGGGGTGTGTATACTCTGAAAGAACAGAGAGGAGATGTGTATAGTGTGAAAGAGCAGAGGAGGGGGTGTGTATACTCTGAAAGAACAGAGAAGGATATGTGTATAGTCTGAAAGAGCAGAGGAGGGGGTGTGTATACTCTGAAAGAGAACAGAGAAAGGATATGTGTATAGTGTGAAAAAGAACAGAGAAGAGGGGTGTGTATACTCTGAAAGAACAGAGAAGGATATGTGTATAGTGTGAAAGAACAGAGAAGGGGGTGTGTATACTCTGAAAGAACAGAGAAGGAGATGTGTATAGTGTGAAAAAAGAGCAGAGGAGGGTGTGTATACTCTGAAAAAAACAGAGAAGATATGTGTATAGTCTGAAAGAGCAGAGGAGGTGTGTATCTGAAGAACAGAGAGAAGGATATGTGTATAGTCTGAAAAGAGCAGAGGAGGAAGGTGTGTACTCTGAAAGAAGGAGAGAGATATGTGTGTAAAGTGTGAAAGAGAGAGAGAGGAGGGTTGTGTAAAGTCTGAAAGAACAGAGGAGGGTGTGTGTATACTCTGAAAGAACACAGAAGGATATGTGTATAGTGTGAAAGAACAGAGAAGGAGATGTGTATAGTCTGAAAGAGCAGAGGAGGGGGTGTGTATAGTGTGAAAGAACAGAGAGAGATGTGTATAGTCTGAAAGAACAGAGAAGGAGAGGTGTGTATAGTCTGAAAGGGCAGAGGAGGGTGTGTGTATACTCTGAAAGAACAGACAAGGATATGTGTATAGTCAGCAAGAGCTGAGACGGGGAGAAGCATAGTCTGCAAGAGCACAGAAAGGGAATGAGTATAGTCAGCAAGAGCACAGAAAGGGAATGAGTATAGTCAGCAAGAGCAGAGTAGGGAATAAGTATAGTCAGCAAGAGCACAGAAAGGGAATGAGTATAGTCAGCAAGAACAGAGTAGGGAATGAGTATAGTCTGCAAGAGCACAGAAAGGGAATGAGTATAGTCAGCAAGAGAACAGAGTAAGGGAATGAGTATAGTCGGCAAGCAGAGAAGGAAGAGTAGGGAATAATGAGAATATAGTCTGCAAGAGCACAGAAAGGGGAATGAATATAGTCTGCAAGAACAGAGTAGGGAATAAATATAGTCTGCAAGAGCACAGAAAGGGAATGAATATAGTCGGCAAGAACAGAGTAGGGAATAAATATAGTCTGCAAGAGCACAGAAAGGGAATGAATATAGTCTGCAAGAACAGAGTAGGGAATAAATATAGTCTGCAAAAGCACAGAAAGGGAATGAATATAGTCTGCAAGAACAGAGTAGGGAATAAATATAGTCTGCAAGAGCACAGAAAGGGAATGAATATAGTCGGCAAGAACAGAGTAGTGAATAAATATAGTCTGCAAGAGCACAGAAAGGGAATGAATATAGTCGGCAAGAACAGAGTAGGGAATAAATACAGTCTGCAAAAGCACAGAAAGGGAATGAATATAGTCGGCAAGAACAGAGTAGGGAATAAATATAGTCTGCAAAAGCACAGAAAGGGAATGAATATAGTCGGCAAGAACAGGGTGCTTCTGTTACTTCAATGTCAGCACTAGTATCGGCGCATTTTGGCATGATGATGTTCGAAGTTCGAATCTTCAAATTACCCTGAGTATGACCAGAGGTTTCTCTGAACCATATCCGTTAGTGTGTTCACTGAATTGAAGCAAATCCCGTTTTAAACCTAGATCATTCCGAGATTTTGTTCAATCCCACCGCAGTTGAATTATCAGTCACCATCCTATCACTGTAGTATGAGGCGACACATTGTATCGGCTGGTCAGATTCGTTGATCGGGTGAATATTGTTGAATGCCGCTTAACAAAATAAAAACACCTTTAAGAGGCGTAAAACAACGCTCAACGCGTGATATGTTTGGAATTTGCTAAAAGCGGCGTAACACCCAACCTGGTCCTGATCTGTTAACATCGAAAATTAGCCAACCCTCACAGGGCCCCCGAGCCTACGAAACACGACTTGAGTGTTGGGCGATTGGCAATCGTTTATAGACAAGGGACGTTGAAGTGCTATTTCCCAAGTGTGAAATTTACATCGCATTCATATTGCCTGAAAAGAAAATTCATTAACGAGTCGGCGATTGTATGTCCCTTAACTTCCCACATGTGCTGTGAGTCTTAGAAAAGTTGTTTCGAGGGCATTTTTTTCGGGGAAAATTGATCAGGCATTTTGTTTGGAGAGACACTTCAAGAAAATTACTCTCTGAAATTCAGATCGCTTTACCTGTAAATTCCGCGATAAGAGTCTTTATTATGTTTTGCGTGTCTTGTTGAGTAGATTGTTTTTAGGTTGATGTTGTGTCATGTCCTAATGTGAAAACATGACATCAGCAGTGTGCGTGACTCGATAGCATGACCTACAACGGAATTGTCTCGTGATTGATGTGCAATTTACAAACAGAAAATAACGTTCCCATTTGTGGCATTAGGAAACAAGGGCTTTCCTTCAAATGATTTTCTTGGACTTGAAATAATGTTTAAAGATTAGTTTTTGAAAATACAATTCATGTTCGTGTTAGCTCGACGTATTTACGAACAATATTAAACGATTGCGAATAGGCAATTGTCTTTCTGAAGTTGTTTATTTGAACCCTCGGTCATGCGACCTTTTTATATGCATATGACATTTCCCTGGATATCAGATGGCGATCCGTCCATGTGTTGTGTGTCAGATGCTACAAATTACAAATGTTTCTTTAAATTACATATTACTAGAATTACAAATATCCTCAAAATCCGTCTTGCACGACATCCAACCTTTAAATCAATGATATTTACATAGTGTATTCTTTCTGTAAATACATGCTTCACATGTTTATGTCATGTTTCTGGGCTTGCTCATTTAGAACGTATTTGTTTCAGGAAAAACTGTTTTGACGTGCTCTTTCGTATAAATAAGGGTAACGTTTAGCAACTATTTATAAATCATCCAACAAATGAAGATTGAAATATCGCTGAACACAAAGACTGGACAACCCTTATTGAACCTCAGATTCATGAACGGACAGGGGCATGTAGTCATGACAACCATGTGATCAAGATGCTTGAAAATCTGTTCGGGTGTATCGTGACAGACACACATTATTGGCGAGCACAACAACACTAAGCATTGCAACGGTTGAATCCTCTTTATTGACTCAAAGACGTTTGGCGACCAAGAATTAGACAGATATGCACTCAAACTGGGTCATGTCTGAAAGTGGGTCAACAAAACGTTGCCAACGTCTTTGACGTCAACCAAAGCGTGATCAGGAGCTCATGGAACCAGTGCTATACCTTTGGATCAGCTACTGAGTGACGTGCAGGTGGTCGACAGCGTTCCACCACTCAGCAGGTTTCTACTACTTGTAGCATAAGGTCATCACTTCTTGAATGCGACCACATAATATGAATGACCTGCGAAAAACCAGCGTTGTTAACATTTCCGCTCATAGAGTTGGCAGTCGTCTCAGATTTCAGGATTCCAATGTAAAATGACGTTCAGTTCAGTTCCGGAGTGGGATCAGTGGAGCTGGAAGAACCGATCTCCATGTGCTACAGTGGTGTGTGATGACGGGTGTGCACTTAAGGATGCTGGTGCATTCAGACTTGACGTCATCCTATCGCATGACTTCATAATGCCAGGGCCGTTTATGCAACATTAGGTCAGCCAGAGTGACAAGCCCGGTCACCGGACCTCCACCCTACGGAACACACCGGAACAAGAAAAACACATCGCCCTTTCACGACGGCCTTCCGGCAACTTTACAGGAACTCGGCAATGGTATTACTAAAGAGTGAATTTTACTTTAGCAACCATCCAGACACTGGGAACATTACATGACGGTACCAGGCTGTGATCACATTACCTGGATCACATCCACGCTTCAGCGTTTGGGACAATACATTTGTTTTCGAGAATTTTACGTTTTGATTTTCATGAGACACTCTTATTCTTACGGGTGATTTGACGACGGACGTTTGCTCGTTAAACCTGTCTTCACACAACTTTGTCTTTGGCTATTTCAATAGACACGAATAATTAGACAAATTACCCTTCAAATGTGGTGAGCCTTAGCAAAATATGAGTTCTGGAAGGATATATAACCTGTGCCTCTTGAAAGTTTACAGAATCGAATCAATAAGGCTGAATCTTGGGCTTTGTCTGAAGCAGCATCGCTTACTGAAGCGCTCGGCAAATATCACAAAAAAGTTTATTTCAATAATTATAATAATCCATAGCATGGAGACTCCATATGTTGTCAAACTCTATAACGACAGTGGAGCGTCAACAACTTTATGAACCATACTTTTAGAACCAGCTCTGTTGTCTATTCAAGAGTGCTCGGCGCCTGTTCAGCCTTACTACAGTCCGTTTGAGACAAAATGATACCGATGAATTGCAATCTAACACAAAAACAAATAGACATAAAAGAATCAAACCAATGCGGACTGCAATAAAAACAACAGACCAACTCTAGAAAAAAATTGCATAATTTTTTCACAAAAATAAAAGAAGTTGTTTAAGAAACTGTCATCATTTATTTGTTACGCACGTGCATCTCGCTTTTCGCGCTGTTCCTTTAGTTGCCAATGCACCCTTGTAACAAACTGGGAAAACGCACAAATAAATGATGACAGTTACTTAAACAACTTTTTTATTTTTGTGACACAAATTACGCATTTTTTTCTAGAGTTGGTCTGTTGTCTTTATTGCTGTCCGCGTTGGTTTGATTCTTTTATGTCTATCTGTTTTTTTGTGTTAGATTGCAACTCATCGGTATCATTTTGTCTCAAACGGACTGTACCAGCTACCGGCAGTAACCAAGATGTCAGGTTAACACCTCCAAATTAAAACCAAGGAAACTTAAACCAACAATGAGGCTCAAATCGTAGCTTACACGTGACCACGGTTAAAACCATTGGATCCCGTTATCTTAACCGTTTGAAAGGATAGTGAAATTACAAAAATGTTATTTACAACATATCGAGTAATGGCTCTCTGCCCGCACTCCTCACGTAATATAAGACAGGGCTTGCACCATGACAGTTCCGAGATCCGATTTCGAATCCCATCATTGGTGGAAACAGAGAGGCTTGGTGTTTCCGTTTGAAGAGAACCCAGTAGGGAGAAAAAAACATTCATTCACTTAAAAGCTCGAAGGTTGAATCTCTGCCTTTCCAGGATATCGTATCAGATCAGAGATCTTGCAAAGACGCTTTTTAATAATCCATGTTATACATTTTCCGCTTTGGTTTCTGAAAAGATTCATTCCAAACGATTAAATTGTGTCTTCTGAAAACACGGCAACCAGTAAACATTTATCTTGCAAATATCCGCCCCTGATAACCTTGAGATAGTGAGTGAACCGATAAAGGACTGCGTTAATTCAAACATCTTGTTTACAAACCATTTTCTGTCCATGTCTGAGAAACCGGCAATTTTCCACCCCGGAGACAGCTATTGACGAGCACGATGTATATTTCAAAGGCAACATCGTGTCGTATTTCACACGCTCTGCTATCAACAACATTGATGCATATTTCACGTAACGCCACAACGTCCTTCATTGAGTCTATTTTACACAGATACGAGCTGTGTGCCAGTGTGTTATTTTTGTAGCTCTTCTTTTAGCACGCAAAACCACTATCATGTGTATCTTGGAGAGAGCAATTGGCACCAAGGAGAGGGTGTTAATTATTCATGTCAATTTCTTTATCACGTTTGTAAAGGGCTGGGTGTGCAAGCGCTGCGTACGAGTTTTGTTTGCAATGATCACACATTGCTTAAAGCTCCTGGCAGCGACGGTCAAGTGGCGCTTATTTCAATTAAGCCATAAACGGTGAAACAGTGGAAGCCAATAATCTGCCCATTACTCTATGTCAAGGATGAATCGATATGTAATAATGTGTCTGAATTCTTCATCATAACATGAGAAACTGATGAGTTAGTTTAAACAGGCTGAAATTTATAGAAAGGACAAATATATTTAGAGTTTGTGAGTGAGTGAGTGAGTGAGTGAGTGAGTTAAACAGTATGTGCCTGGCAAAAGAAAGTATATTCTTGAAAACACGGATGTATACTCACTTTTGTTTAACAGTTCACTATATTTCGTACTATGTGATATGATCGAGTATATTCCAAAATCATGGATTCGGAGGGTGGGGTATTGATGAGTGAGTGAGTGAGTTTGGTTTCACGAACCTTTGAGTAGTTTTTCAATTATTTCACAATACGTCAGTTGAATATCGGATGAATGAGGGAGTTAGTACATGCATACGTGAGTTGCTGGGTGAGTGAGTGAGTGATCATGAGTGTGTATTGCAAGAATATTGCCCAAACAGTGTTAACTAAAACAGCGTTGATTGCAACACCTGAAACGGTGATTATTCGGTTTCTGTGAAAAAGGAAAGAAATAGCTACTTTGCAATTTAAGAGGATACCAATGTTTATATGAATGGCCGTATTCACACTCTGATAAACATATTATCACACCGCTTTGGAAGCCATGCAACTTAATATCCGTGTGATCTAAAGGGCAATAAAACGTGTTTCAATAAATAGCATTAATCTATTCATATTTATTTACATTGTTAATGTTCTCTGCCCAGTATCCGTGTTTTCTGAGCAACAAAATTAACGTCAAGGGCCATGATAATATACAAACACAATTATGATGTGAATATTAATGGCTAAATAGGTGTTCAGTATCATGGGTGTAGCGATATCTTTTTCCATGTGTATATGTCGATATATCTAATACCTTTGACTTAAGACCCGTGAAGGTCCGGGTTGGAATATTGATCTTCAGTAACCCATGCTTATCGTAAGAGGCGACTAACGGGACCGGGTGGTCAGACTCGCTGACTTGGTTGACACATGTCATCGGTTCCCAATTGCGCAGATCGATGTTCATGTTGTTGATCCCTGGATTGTCTGGTCCAGACTCGATTATTTACAGACCGCCGCCATATAGCTGGAATATTGCTGAGTGCGGCGTATGGATTATGATTGAGCCAGTCAACTTCTAGAGACACACAAGGGAGATTTTAATTCCATACATTTTACGTTTGAAACGCGATACGTTCTGTATGGACGTAAAACAGTAATAACAATTTCATGTTTGAAAATATCGCGTTCCAACAAATTACAAATCGATTTATTTGCCCGTTCATTAGTGTTTGTGTGTGTCTCTGGTGTTTGCAGTGAAGGTAATACTCCCCGTGTGTAGTGCCACAGAAACGTTTACTGTTTCAAGTGAATTTAATCGGAAATAAAACAAATGAATTTTATGTAAGCTGAAACCAGTGCACACACAGCGGGCGTCATGTTTCCAAAAGCTTCAGGTGGTCATGGGAACGTCTTTATGTCGTTTATATTCTGGATTGAAATTGAAATCTCGTGGATGAATGAAAGGGTGTGCTGGTGCGGTTGGTTGGTTGGCTGGTTGGTTGGTTGGCTGGCTGGCTGGTTTGTTTGTTTGTTTGTTGTTTAACGCCACTTTTGGTGAATTTCAACAGCTTTAGCACCATCCTGACAATCATCTTGAATCAGTGAGTGAGTGAGTTTAGTTTTACGTCACACTCTGGCAATATTCCAGTTATATGGCGGCGGTCTGTAAATAATCGAGTCTGGGCCAGACAATCCAGTGATCATGAGCATCGATGGGATATGATGACGTGTCAACCAAATCAGATAGTCTGACCACCCGATCCCGTTAGTCGCCTCTTACGGCAAGCATGGGTTGCTGAAGATCAATTATAACCCGGATCTTCATGGGTCCGGATGAGTTGCCGATAGGCTGCTTGGTTGGTTGAGTGAGTGGTTGAGTGGTTGAGTGGTTGAGTGAGTGAGTGAGTGAGTGTTAATGCTGCTTTGAAACATGCATTCCCAATGCAATCCCATCTCCACCAATCCCAACACTAACACCCCTCGTCCCAACCCTCTACCCCATCCCCCGAGCTACCCCTGCATGCACACCCCAACGAAGTACGGTTATCGCACCTCCCCCCACCCCCTCACACACAGCAGTCATGCCGTGTTTTCACCTCATCTCACCCACGTTGTTTCTGTCTGGACTGTAATCAACAACTCTACCGTTTCATTCTGGTTTGACCAGACAGGGATTTCCTGGCGCCTTCTCACGCCAGCCAATCAATGACTGTCCATGTTACCAAGACTGCGAGGATTAGCCGGCGCCGCTAAGAGGATTAGTGGATTATGAGACAACTCCTGCAATCATTCCATCAGAGAGGGCTGAAATAACGATATGTTTTTTTTTTCTTCCATCAGGCCAATTCTAGTTTGAATTATGTCTGTTGAAAAAGATCGCCTTTTCCTAAGGATCAATCGGACATACACATCTGCATCATTTAACGATGCACACATTCGTGACTGCCTTTCACATTGTAACCTCAGTTACGATCGGTCATAAAGCTGCAGGCAATTCCTGTTAATAAATATAAATGAATGGACACTGATAGCTTAATCTATGAGGTAAATTGGGTATTTCTATAGATGGATGGATGGAATTTGGTAAACTGATCATGAATTAAAGATTGTGGGGGTGATTCGAAGTAAAGTAAATTGGGTATTTTTATGGATGGATGGATGGATGGATGATGGAATTTGGTAAACTGATCATGAATTAAAGATTGTAGGGGTGATTCGAAGTAAAGTAAATTGGGTATTTTTATGGATGGATGGATGATGGAATTTGGTAAACTGATCATGAATTAAAGATTGTAGGGGTGATTCGAAGGACTGGTGGATCGAGGACAGAGAAGGGTGGTTGATTAAAGAATGGTTGAATGAGTGATGTATTGATGATAGACGAATGGCAGATGGTGGACTGAATCACTGATTGACAATGAACGAATGGAGGTCGATAGAATTAGTGATTGATTGGTGATGGATGGATGGTAGATAGTGGAATGAGTGGTTCACTGATGGATGGATGCTAGATAGTGGAATGAGTGGCCCCCTGATGGATGGATGGTAGATAGTGGAATGAGTGGTTCACTGATGGATGGATGGTAGATAGTGGAATGAGTGGTTCACTGATGGATGGATGGTAGATAGTGGAATGAGTGGTTCACTGATGGATGGATGGTAGATAGTGGAATGAGTGGCCCACTGATGGATGGATGGTAGATAGTGGAATGAGTGGTTCACTGATGGATGGATGGTAGATAGTGGAATGAGTGGTTCACTGATGGATGGATGATGTGTAGATAGTGGAATAGTGTGGCCCCCACTGATGGATGGATGGTGGATAGATAGTGGAATGAGTGGTTCACTGATGGATGGATGGTAGATAGTGGAATGAGTGGTTCACTGATGGATGGATGGTAGATAGTGGAATGAGTGGCTCACTGATGGATGATGGATGGTAGATAGTGGAATGAGTGGTTCACTGATGGATGGATGGTAGATAGTGGAATGAGTGGTTCACTGATGGATGGATGGTAGATAGTGGAATGAGTGGTTCATGGATTGATGGTAGATGGATGAGGTAGATGGATGGTAGATAGTGGAATGAGTGGTGGTGGATGGATGGTAGATGATGGAATGAGTGGTTCACTGATGGATGGATGGATAGATACTGATGGATGGATGGATAGATGGATAATGAGTGGTTCACTGATGGATGGATGGTAGATAGTGGAATGAGTGGATGGATGGATTCATGGTGGTTCACTGATGGATGGATGGTAGATAGTGGAATGAGTGGCTCACTGATGTGGAATAATGATGGATGATGGATGGATAGTGGAATGAGGAATGGTTCACTGATGGATGGATGGTAGATAGTGGAATGAGTGGTTCACTGATGGATGGATGATGGATGGATGGTAGATAGTGGTAGATAGAGGAATGGTTCACTGGATGGATGGATAGGTAGATAGTGGAATGAGTGGAATGAGTTCACTGATGGATGGATGGTAGATAGTGGAATAGAGTGGTTCACTGATGGATGGATGGTAGATAGTGGAATGAGGTGGTTCAGTGGATGGTAGAGATAGTGGAATGGTTCACTGATGGATGGATGGTAGATAGTGGAATGAGTGGTTCACTGATGGAATGGAATGGATGATGTGGTTCAGATAATAGTGGAAAGTGGAATGAGTGGTTCACTGATGGATGGATGATGATAGTGGAATAGAGTGGTTCACTGATGGATGGATGGTAGATAGTGGAATAGAATGGTTCACTGATGGATGGATGGTAGATAGTGGAATGAGTGGTTCACTGATGGATGGATGGTAGATAGTGGAATGGAGTGGTTCACTGATGGATGGATGGTAGATGAGTGGAATGAGTGGTTCACTGATGGATGGATGGTAGATAGTGGAATGAGTGGTTCACTGATGGATGGATGGTAGATAGTGGAATGAGTGGTTCACTGATGGATGGATAATGGATGGTAGATAGTGGAATGGAGTGGTTCACTGATGGATGGATGGTAGATAGTGGAATGAGTGGTTCACTGATGGATGGATGGTAGATAGTGGAATGAGTGGTTCACTGATGGATGGATGGTGGTGGAATAGTGGAATAATGAGTGGTTCACTGATGGATGGATGGTAGATAGTGGAATGAGTGGCTCACTGATGGATGGATGGTAGATAGTGGAATGAGTGGTTCACTGATGGATGGATGGTAGATAGTGGAATGAGTGGTTCACACTGGATGGATGGATGGTAGATAGTGGAATGAGTGGTCTCACTGATGGATGGATGGTAGATAGTGGAATGAGTGGTTCACTGATGGATGGAATGGTAGATAGTGGAATGGAGTGGTTCACTGATGGATGGATGGTAGATAGTGGAATGAGTGGTTCACTGATGGATGGATGGTAGATAGTGGAATGAGTGGTTCACTGATGGATGGATGGTAGAATATAGTGGACTGATGGATGGATGGTAGATAGTGGAATGGAATGTGGTTCACTGATGGATGGATGGTAGATAGTGGAATGAGTGGTTCACTGATGGATGGATGGTAGATAGTGGAATGAGTGGTTCACTGATGGATGGATGGTAGATAGTGGAATGAGTGGTTCACTGATGGATGGATGGTAGATAGTGGAATGAGTGGCTCACTGATGGATGGATGGATGGTAGATAGTGGAATGAGTGGTTCACTGATGGATGGATGGATGGAATGAGACTGATGGATGGAATGAGATGGTTCACTGATGGATGGATGGTAGATAGTGGAATGAGTGGTTCACTGATGGATGGATGGTAGATAGTGGAATGAGTGGTTCACTGATGGATGGATGGTAGATAGTGGAATGAGTGGTTCACTGATGGATGGATGGTAGATAGTGGAATGAGTGGTTCACTGATGGATGGATGGTAGATAGTGGAATGAGTGGTTCACTGATGGATGGATGGTAGATAGTGGAATGAGTGGTTCACTGATGGATGGATGGTAGATAGTGGAATGAGTGGTTCACTGATGGATGGATGGTAGATAGTGGAATGAGTGGTTCACTGGTGGATGAATGGTAGATAGTGGAATGAGTGGTTCGCTGATGGATGAATGGTAGTGGAACTAGTGGTTCATAGGTGGATGAATGGTAGATCAATGAGATCAATGGTTCACTGATAGAGTGGTGGATGGTGGTAGATAGTGGAATGCGTGGTTCACTGATGACGATTGGTAGATGTTGAATGAGATTGTTTATAGAGAAACGGTTTATAGCGGAGCTCGTGATTGATGATTGAAGAATAGAAGTATGGATAGACTAATGGCTGGTAATTAGAAGCCGTACAGATGACACATACATGGATAATGGATTGATGACAGGACTGTGGCTGGTTGGGATGTTGAAAGATGTTTGGACGTCGTCATAGCTTTCCTTATTGAAAAATCGATTGTCTGATAGCATCAAAATATACCGACTATGGGATAATAACACATTACTTGAAAGATAATTACATGACATCGAGAATGAAATTTATCAAGTTTTAGAACATCAAACAAATTTCTATGTTTTTAAATTTACACATCACACCCGATTTGAAATATGAATCATGACGTTAAAATCTCAGGTATAGCCGTCATCGCATATACTTCACGCAATGATCAATAGTTAATGATCCGTGCCATCTCATCGGGTAATACGGACCCTGCAGCTCAAACCAAATGATGCGGTTGACGAAGATCTTTGATCTCACATCACTTGGCCGCGTCGTTCGCCCATCCGTCGGAAGCCCTGCATTATTTTCATGGGCCGTCGATAAATCTTTTTAGATTCAAACCAAAATGATGAGGGCACTGTAAACCATGTAACAGAGTGTTGTCTATTAAACTAAAGTCAAAGAAAGATGAAACCATTACACGAACATCGGGACGCCATCAAAACATTCTGTTTAAGTCTTAATTTATTGATTGTCTTCGATCGGAATTCAAACGAGACTGGGAAATTATAAATATTTAACGCCTTGGGGTTGCCCCTAAAACTTTGTCTTGCAGGATGTTTCCTTGTAATGGAATCAATAGCTAGTTTGAAATCCGACTCCCTCGGGTTGGCACGGCGCTGTTCGGAATGCTGGGCTCTGTTTTACACGAGGTAATAAGAAAGGGTCTTGAATTATTACGTTTGGGCAAATTTGAGAAAAATGGTCTGTTCCGGTCTCGAATCAATACATGTAGTTGATCTTGTAATGCGGATTCAGTAAAGATTAAATTGGAATACTGGATATGTTTTCAACGAAAGAAATCGCTAACCCTATCTTCATTCTCTGATTGGCAGCCTCGCCGTCGCAACTCAAAAACTAACGTGAAGGTGGTGTCATTTAGCGTTGAAGGAACGACAACAGCTTAGGGAGATTTCCATTCATATTGATTATTTGCCAAATGTTTCATTGAAAGAAATGTTAGGTGTTTTCAGGGTTCACTTAAGGTAATGCTTTTTTTTCGCTATCCGATTTTTAAATGTATAAGGTCAAAAGGCATATATAGTTTCTCTCTGAAAGCTCTTCAGCTTGTGGGGCTACGTTGCGAGTTGTCTACAGCACTACCAATGGTGCGAGCAGAGTTATGTTTCTTACTTCGACCAGGATCCGTTGATTATCGAAGATTCGCCCTTAAACAGATCCTTTGAGCTCATTAGTGTCAACAGAGCGGTCTGGTGGCCAAGTGGTTAAAGCGTTCGCGCGTCACGCCAAAGACCCGGGTTCGATTCTCAACCTGGATATAATGTGTGAAGCCAATTTCTGGTGTCCCCGCCGTGACGTCGCTGGAATAGTGCATAAAGCGGAGAAAAACTATACTCACTCATTCAGCAAAGCGGTGAACATATAAGACCAACACCAACGTAAGAAATACCGTTATATTTTGGATGACACGTCAAGTAGGGAGAAATAAACCCCAAAGCATAGATAGGTATCAGCATTCTTTTGTTAAGTAGATAAGCATATGTCGGAGGTCACAAAAAATAATGACAGAAGAAAAAGGTAAATTATACATGAACTGAACGTAAATGTCAGGTGTAAACGTAGCACACCATAAACTCACTGGTTTCACCACAGTAGTAAGGGTCAATGACCTGCATCACTCTATCACCAACATTTGTAGAATCAAAGATGAAGTCGCAATAAACGGCGTTTTCACGTATCATATATAAGTAACAATGGTGAACGTTTCCGAATAAGGAACATAATTACTAAATATTGAACATAATTACTAACTATTGAACATAATTACTAAATATTGAACATAATTACTAAATAAGGAACGTAATTTCCAAGAAGTGGCAGAAATGCTCTTTCCGAGAATCCTCTCTAAGACTGACAATTTCAGTTTGTGTCACCTCGCCGACTTAAAGTAAACACTTCCAAATATGAAACGGGATTTCTTTGGCGGGCACGTGCAAAACGTGCGGCACGCGTATCAAGTGGAGTTTCAGAGTGTCAATTTCGATATTTCATTCCGATATATTGGTCTCTGTCAGTCGATTTCAAGTACGTTGCTGTGTCGAAAGATTATTCACTTTTGCCGTTCATCATTCACTTGAATTTTATTTTGACGTAGCCAAACCTTTTTTGCACGGTGAAAATCTCATGGGTGCCGACAGAAAACGACCATTTGTTTCACTGTTATAGTCATCCTCTCGAGGGCTCGCATTTCAGTAAATCGACACAATCCGCAGGATCTACTCCTGATTTCAGATAAATTCCTGGATTTTCAGTAACATGTTACAATCCAATCAAACGCCGAGATAGGGCAAAGGGAAACAGTTAAGGGAGCATTTCCATTTGGTAGAGGGAGGAATTGTTTTAATGGACCAAAGTCAAAAAAGAAGATTTTAAAAGGTTTTCTTTCCGTGTCTGTCAATTTTTCAATATTGAATTTCTCGAACACGCCATCGTAACCAGTTGGACTGGTCATCGTGTTGGTGACACCGAGTGCCAAACAGTCTCAGTACTATTTGACCCCTGAAGGTCCGGGTTAGAACTGATCTTCAGTAACCCATGTTTATCGTAGGAGGTGACTAACGGGATCGGGTGGTCAGGCTCGCTGACTTGGTTGACACATGCCATCGTATCCCAATTGCGTAGATCGATGCTAATGCTGTTGATCCCTGGCTTGTATGGTACAGACTCGATTATTTACTGACCGCCGTAATATAGCTAGTATATTGGTGAGTGCGGGGTAAAACTAAACTCACTCACTCACTCACGACCAGCGCACCGAAGCTCACTCAATAAGATGTGTTACAGACTATTTCTTAAATTCTTTCAAGAGTCTGCACATCATTACCCATTTCAAGCATTAACGGGCACAAGCGATATTTTCGACAAAACCCAAGATCCCCAGAGCATCAAGAGGTCTGTCTGTGTCTCACTAACCAACAGCAGTACCCAGAGGTTTGAAAGTTACACTTTACGCTCATCGTACACTTAATAATACTCGCAAAAAAGAACCGTAACTTCCATGGGCGTTGCTAACTGTAAGAGTTTTAATTATGTTCTTTGGGACCCTTTCTCCGAGACGTCACTCTGGAAAGCAATGACGTCATTCATAATACAATGGGGGACGTTTGATGTTTGATATGACATTTAAAGGCCCCGGGTGTCGTCGTACAAGGCGATGTCAGCGCTAAGAGGATTGTATCTTCCTACCTTAACATGGACGTTCGACAGTCGTAGCGCTAAAGGTTGCTTCGTACTAATGTACCTGGTGAGGATGGAACGACCGTCTGTTATATTTTTTCTATCTAAATATTTAACGACTTTTCTCAGATTGCTGCACATTCCACGAAAGATTTCTTTTGCAATGTGCGATATATTTCATATATGAACGTAATTTAACTTTTGTATTTTAATTCTTAAAGAAATTCCCCGGTAATTAACTCACACAATTTATGTACTTGTAAATTAGAAAAAGTTTAGAAATTTATAGTATGATACGTTTAAATGTGCAAGTTAACGACATAAGGTTGACATACTTCTACTTTGTAATTTGTGACGATCAGTTGGTAAAGATATTGATGGTGAATTTGGGTTCCAGTTGTAAATGAAAAAGACCCCGTGAATACTCGCTTTGGGCTTAAAATTGATCAATTCAACTTGGAAGACGTGAGACGTCATACCATGAGAATTACTAGATTGCCCGAAGGAAATTTGTATTGAACGCATAAATTTAGTCAGTGACTCCTCACAAATAATTTGATTAAATGGTAACTGAAAAAGTTGAGTGCTTGTCAAGGTAAAAAATTAGGTAATGATCATGGCAACACTACGGCTAATTGTCCTCAAGGTCACTGGGATTGATTATGGCAACAGTCTGGTAATAGGCATGGCACCAGAATGGGTAATTGTCATGGAAACAATACAGGTCATTGTCACTGAAATAAGCTTGGTAATTGTCATGGAAACTATATTGATAAGTGTCATGGAAACAACACGGGTAATTGTCATGGAAACAATACATGTCATTGTCACTGAAACAATATTGGTAATTGTCATGGAAACTACACGGGTAATTGTCATGGAAACAGTATTGGTAATTGTCATGGAAACAGTATAGGTAATTGTCATGGAAACTACACGGGTAATTGTCATGGAAACAATACAGGTCATTGTCACTGAAACAATATTGGTAATTGTCATGGAAACAATATTGGTAATTGTCATGGAAACTACACGGGTAATTGTCATGGAAAGTACACTGGTACTTGTCATGGAAACAGTATTGATAATTGTCATGGAAACAGTATTGATAATTGTCATGGAAACTATATTGATAATTGTCATGGAAACTATATTGATAATTGTCATGGAAACTACATTAGCAATTGTCATTGTCATTGAAACACGGGTAAGTTTCACTGAAACAATATTGCTAACTGTCATGGACACTATATAGGTAATAGTCTTTGAGGGAGAAAGAAAACTGTTTTGGTCTCCTTCCAGATCAAACAAATATGTGTTTTCGAAACAAAGACTGAAAAAGTGGTTTGTCATGAAAACAACCAAAGGCTACCTCCCTAAACAATCCAGACATCCGAAGAAGAATCAGCGAAACCTACATGTCTTAAATGGCTTGAAGTTCACGTTATATGTTTTCGTCTGGACCAATGTACAAACGTCACAGATCTAGGCTGCAAATGTTAAGAAGTATTCAGTTTTAACGTATTATTGAAACGCTCCAACAGGGCCGATAGACAATATATCACGGCCCCGGTGAAGGAGAAGTGTAGTGTAAGGCCGGGTTACCATGTGCGCGTAGTAGTGCGTAAACAACACTTTATACTATAATAGTAATAGCCGTTTCCACGCACGCGGGCTGCGTGCTGCGTAGTGCGTGATTTTGCTTATGCTCAAAAAGTTCCATCCAGAAGGACCACAAGGATGTTACGAAGATAAACAATATTTTTGTGTTTTTTCACATAACAGTACAATAAACCTGCAGTATTCACATCCTCTTCATCCTCTGTTATGTCTGTTAGTTCTCTTGCGTTCTTTGAGAAACATGGTCAGGCTCGCTGACTTGGTTGACACATGCCATCGGTTCCCAATTGCGCAGATCGATGCTCATGCTGTTGATCACTTGATTGTCTGGTCCATACACGATTATTTACAGACCACCGCCATATAGCTGGAATATTGCTGAGTGCGGCGTCAAACTAAACTCACTCACTCACTCTTTGAGAAACAAGGGTGGCATCGTAGACAGCAATCGTGATCAGTACGATCTCCAGGAAGAGAAAGACTTGATTTAACGCATCACATAGCCTTTATACACGTAAACGTGGAATTGGACACAACGCACACGTAATACGCACTACGCATCACGCAATTACGTAGACAATACGTACACATGGAAACCTAGCTTAGCTGTAAATGTCACGGCTTTCCACCCACTCTAAGATTATAGTGCGCACATTCTCTGACCAAGTGTCATCAATCACCTCCAGTCTGAATACGTAGCCTCTAGTGGTAATGAAGAGTACCACGTGTCGTGGAGTTCCTCGCTAAAACAGACAAATTAACTCTTTTGTTGCTCGAACTCCAACTATCCATTTCTTTGTGTGCAATTCATTACCTGCAAAAGAACAGTTAATTTCAGTAGAGGGCTGATAATTTCTCCCGGATTGTAAAGAATGGATACATTAGACGCATCAATATGGGTCCCACTCACCCATCTGCTTCCTATCACCAGTCTCATTGTAGCTCTCGGTGCTAAAAGCATCTATGAAGATCCGTTGGAATTGGAAAACTGCAACCCATGCTTGTCATAAGAAACGACGAACTGGATCAGGTGGTAAGACTGGCTGTGTTGGTTCATGTATGTCAGGGGCGGTGGGTTAGCCTAGTGATTAAAGCGTTCACTCGTCACGCCAAGGCCCCGGGTTCGATTCCCCACGTGGGTACAATGTGTGAAGCCCATTTCTGGTGTCCCCCGTCGTGATATTGCTGGAATATTGCTACAAGCGGCGTAAAACCCAACTCACTCACTCACTCACTCATGTATGCCATTGTATGCCGATTGAGAAGACCGATACACTGGATTGTCTGGTTCGGATTCGATTTTTTCATACCATTGGCATATAGCTGGAATATCGCTCAGTGCGGATAACAAACAAACAAACAAACAAACAAACAAACAATGCTTCTTGGTCCACTGCTGTGGGGTCCCGTCTTTTTTACTCCCATCTTACTTGTCAACTCACCTCGTCCTTCCCCAACCAACATGTAGCTACTATCTACAGGGTCAAGTTTTCAAGCCAATGGGTCCGCGGAATATGCTCAAAATGCCTGTCTTGGAATATCATGCTTTTCCCCGATGCCAGTCGTGAAAACTCATGCTTTCACAAACTGACAGTTATGTTAGATTATGCACTCTGAATCGAAAGTCAAGTTAGATCATGCTTGCTCAAATCGAAAGTCATGTTAGATCGTGCTTCCTCAAACCGACAGTCATGTTAGATCATGCTTCCTCAAACCGACAGCCATGTTAGATCGTGCTTCCTCAAATTGACAGTCATGTTAGATCATGCTTGCTCAAATCGAAAGTCATGTTAGATCGTGCTTCCTCAAATTGACAGTCATGTTAGATCATGCTTGCTGAAACCGAAAGTCGTGTTAGATCATGCTTTCCCAAACCGCAAGTCATGTTAGATCATGTTTTCTCAAACCGACAGTCATGTTAGATCATGCTTCCTCAAACCGGAAGTCATGTTAGATTATGCTTGCCCAAACCGACAGTCATGTTAGATCATGCTTGCTCAAACCGACAGTCATGTTAGATCATGCTTGCTCAAACCGACAGTCATATAAGATAATGCTTTCTCCAAAAAGTCTGTCGTTTGGTACCATTCTTTCTTGAACCGACAGTCATATAAGACCATGTCATTTTAAAAGTGCAAGCCAATTATGATCGCGCTTACTCAAAACGGCACTCATACACGATCGTGCATGCTTTCTCAAACGCATAATTCTTTAAGGTCTATCTTTCTCAAACCGGTTGTCATCTGAGACATTCACTTAGTCCCAATCACATAAGAACATACTTTCCCTAATCATGGGTTCCAGTACAACGTATTTCTCACGTTGGTAATTGCCTGACCTTAATGACCGGTCTTGACCACAATCAATCCTCGACAATGGCCCGCTTATTGTTCAGCTACCACTCTGGAGGGACATCGGTGTACACCATGTCGTGGAGGGTGAATCTGTGGCCATCATGCTGTAATCACAGACAGATATCCCCAGCGGACACGACGTTGACCACGGGCCAGCCCGTCTGTCATAACGCCTCCGTAGGAAATCCTGCCGGTCAAGTGTGTCCAGCTCAATTAGAGGACGATTGTCCGAGACGACAATGCTATTATGTCTGTGTTGGTGGACGGATGCGTCAGATAAGACAGATGTTAAGCTCCACCAAAGGTCGCACCAAGGCTAAGTAGGCCGGATAGTGTCGTAAACTGGTCGAATGGCACGAATGCGCTGCACATTATATGCGCTGGTGTAAAGTGTAAGTCATATTCGAACATCATCGAGAGAATTATGTGTAGAGAATGAACCATAAATGTTCAAAGGAACAGCAAGAATGATGACTTCAATTTTCAAACAGTCAACTTTCTGTTCGTGTCGGGCAATATTACAGCAGGTCCAGCCTTTGGTGGCAACCCTTCACAACTTGTGCGGTATGATCGCACATGCTGTTTCCACGAAGATTTTAAAGTGTGTCCAACTACTCTTGCTCACGGATGTTTCGTAACGGTGACAGTGTTCAAGTTGGTTGGTGGGTTTTGTTTAACGCCGCACCCAGCAATATTCCAGATATATGACGGCGGTCTGTAAATAATCGAGTCTGGACCAGACATTCAGTGATCAACATCATGAGCATCGTTTTACGCAGTTAGGATACGATAACATGTGGTAACCAAGTCACCGATCCCGTCAGTCATCTTTTACGACATGCATCGGTTGCTGAAGATCAATTCTGAACCAGATCTTCACGGGTCACAGTGTTCAAATTCTGCGGAAATCTTTCAAAACGTTTCATGTAGGCATGTCAATGACACTCCCAAACATGATGAAGTAAACGATGACTGTATGGAATTAGTCTCTATTTTGACTTGTACAACTTACTGGGTTTCAGATGAACGCTTGACATGACCTAACACATGTTTCCGACGGGTGCCACCTCCGGGGCAGATGACGGTCGACTTTTCGGGAAAGCCATGTTTCACCACAATTTGATTGTGATATCATAAACATATTCTTCGTTTCAAATCGCTATTATTGGTTTGTATTACAACGGAGTATGAAAATTAAATGAAACACCGAGAACAAGTAGGGTTGGTCTAAGTTAACGCTCACGACGTACCGCACGTGCCTTTGTTTCACTGTTCCAATTACTGCGCTTACCCCCTTGTAATACAAACCAGTAATACCGATTTGAAACTATGATCGCTTGTTGAACAACTTTTATCCAAAGTTTAATAAAATTCTGAGTTTTAAATGTTCAAATGGCAAGGTAAAATTGAGGATTCGCAATCTCAATTTCACTTTATTTGATTTACATTTTTGTTGAAAGTGAAATTCATCGGTACGTTTTCACCGCAAACAGACTATACAACGTGTTTCTCAATCCATCAGTCCACTAACAACGTGTTTCGCAAACCACCAGTCCACTTACAATGTGTTTCTCAAACCATCAGTCCGCTTACAACGTGTTACTCAAACCATCAGTCCACTTACAACGTGTTTCGCAAACCACCAGTCCACGCAAACCACCAAACCATCAGTCCACTTACACCGTGTTTCTCAAACCATCAGTCCACTTACACCGTGTTTCTCAAACCATCAGTCCACTTACAACGTGTTTCTCAAACCATCAGTCCACTTACAACGTGTTTCTCAAACCATCAGTCCACTCACAACGTGTTTCTCAAACCATCAGTCCACTTACAACGTGTTTCTCAAACCATCAGTCCACTTACGACGTGTTTCTCAAACCATCAGTCCACTTACGACGTGTTTCTCAAACCATCAGTCCACTTACAACGCGTTTCTCAAACCATCAGTCCACTTACGACGTGTTTCTCAAACCATCAGTCCACTTTACTTACATCACGCGTGTTTCTCAAACCATCAGTCCACTTACGACGTGTTTCTCAAACCATCAGTCCACTTTTCTCACCATCAGTCCACGTGTTTCTCAAACCATCAGTCCACTTACGACGTGTTTCTCAAACCATCAGTCCACTTACGACGTGTTTCTCAAACCATCAGTCCACTTACAACGTGTTTCTCAAACCATCAGTCCACTTACGACGTGTTTCTCAAACCATCAGTCCACTTACAACGTGTTTCTCAAACCATCAGTCCACTTACGTGTTTCTCAAACCATCAGTCCACTTACAACGTGTTTCTCAAACCATCAGTCCACTTACAACGTGTTTCTCAAACCATCAGTCCACTTACAACGTGTTTCTCAAACCATCAGTCCACGTGTTTCTCAAACCATCAGTCCACTTACAACGTGTTTCTCAAACCATCAGTCCACTTACGACGTGTTTCTCAAACCATCAGTCCACTTACAACGTGTTTCTCAAACCATCAGTCCACTTACGACGTGTTTCTCAAACCATCAGTCCACTGAGAACGTGTTTCGCAAACCATCAGTCCACTTACAACGTGTTTCTCAAACCATCAGTCCACTGAGAACGTGTTTCTCAAACTACCAGTCCACTTACACCGTGTTTCTCAATCCGTCAGTCCACTTACACCGTCTCAGAGTTGAAAATGTAATAAAATATACCTACACAAATAAATTTCCTATCTCCGATTGCTTTCTTCAAGGACACAAATGACTTGCCTTTGCATGTGTTTGTGACGGGTGGGACAGGTCACGCTGACCTTTCCTCTAACAGCTGGTATCATCATTAGTAGATAGTGATTCATAAACGCATGCTTATCATATACTAGTAGTCGGAACTGTAAACCGACTCTGTGTTCAGCATGGATTTCTTATCTTAAATTTACTTGATGAAGCTATGTGTAACAAAAAGACACAACATAAACTCACCTGTTTGTTTTGCGAGATGCGATCAATATAACCCGAAAGAAAATTCCATTTTTTGCCAATATGGCCACGTGTTACTTTATTTCTTCCGCCCTATGACCATAACTCGATGACTATCTCTAAGTACCTTTGGCGATGCATACCTCGAAACGATTTGTTCCTGGTTTGAATCTGAACTTAATGTGTGAAATGTAATGGTGATTGATGATTTAATACCGACATTAATTTCCCCATGAACGGATCTTAATCAAACTACATTCCGAACACAAGGTTTCTCCAATTCAGAACCAAGTCATACATCATGTTTGGTGATGTCCTCAGCGTCAAATAAATCATATTCTCCAATGCTGTATTCGCCTTTGACGCCATGATGGAGTATGTCCAATAAAAGCAAAACATTCTGGGGATATTTATGGCTTTCACTGCATATCTGAAAGATCGATTTATAAATTGAAGAAAATACTGCATATCATTTGAGTGATTTTTAAAAGTTGATTTTTAAGATGATTTGGGGAGCTCTGCAACCGGGCTGTAAAATCGACTTTCCGTTGCTTGTTTTTATCGAAAGATATCTTTAATGATCCACTCTGCGATAGAATTGAACAAGGAAGTAACGTTTTATGTTCCTGTTTGTATCCCTGGAATATAAGTCTCCAGTAACTCGTGCCTTTGACCTTGCCGTGTCACCGTGACCTTGGCCATGTAGGTCATACACTGCTGGTGACCAGTGGTTCGTCCCGTCCAGATTCGATCATTTATCGGATCTGAACCAAATACCAACCTTCCAAATCCATTTAACTTAATTCAACAAAAGGCAAAGCAGAGACACACAAGAGACTGATAGTATGAGAATTACTCCTATCTGTCAAGTCGGTTAAGTAACTTGAGGCATTATGACCGACCATTCAATATTTTCGGGGTGGACTGGGGGTTGGGTTGTTTCTAGAGTGAGTGAGTGAGTTGGTATGTTTTTACGCCGCTTTTAGCAATATTCCAGCAATATCACGGCGGGGGACACCAGAAATGGGCTCATTACACCCATGTGGAGAATCGAACCCGGGTTTTCAGTGTGACGAGTGGACGCTTTAACCACTATGCTATCCCACCGCCCCTCTCGAAGTAGGAGAGCGAAATGTATTTTACCCAGAAAAACAATGTATTTCAGTACATTTAATTATCCTCAGTTTCCACTACCCCAGCAGTAGTTTCGGGAACAACTTATTCAAAACAGATAAAAAAAACTCCGCACAGCAAAACGCGGCTAATGAGACAACCGGACTTCGAATGGCATTGCCAATCGTAACTACTTGTGTCATTCCGGCAAGCCGGATGGCGTCTCGTAGCCATGTTTACGACTGGGCCCTGTCTAAGCGTAAACGAGCATGGAGATGAAAAAGTCTAGTACTATTACCAAGGAAAGATAACTCTGAATTTCCAAACATGGCTCCGAGAATATCCTAAACAACAATACAGCCATTCCCTTTGTAAATATGTTTCAGTGTTTAAAGTTGCTGATCCTTTAGCGCAAAGTTTATGTTTAAATTGTGCTTTGTGCTTTGCATAGTTCAAAGTTCAACGGTGCCACCATTTTCATGCTTTGAAATGCGTTTTACTACGCGCGATTTGATTGGTTTGCCACGATTCTTGGCAATAATGGTGTACGATAGGGGTACGAGTCTTCTTGTAGGTCACGGAAAGAGGCGAGTAGTTACGAATGTGGCATCGCTACAACGACTACAACTAGAGTGTATGGTTGCGTTAATAAAACGTATGAAACTTATGATCAAAACATTCATCTTAATATCGATTCTTTCAGATCACCTCTTGCATGACAGATGAAGGTCTGAACTTTACCAGTGAAAGGTCCTGGTTAGAATTGGTCTTCGGCAACCCATGCTTGTCGTAAGAGGCGACTGACGAGATCGGGTGGTCAGATTCGCTGACTTGGCTGACACATGTCATCGTATCCCAATTGCGTAGATCGATGTTAATGCTGTTGATCACTGGATTGTCTGGTCCAGACTCGACTATTTACAGACTGCCGCGATATAGCTGGAATATTGCCGAGTGCGGCGTTAAACAACAAACGAAAACAAGCAAAACCTAAGTGGACCAGTCTCCTAAGGCCAGAATATAACAGCTGAACGATGGTTGCATGTAAATTTCAAAGTAACGATCATCGCACGAAGAACATATGCTGCTAGATTATAAAACTCTGTGAAACGTATTGTCCACATACAAATTAAGTGAATCCTGAATACATTTGTGCTCAATATGTTTAAAGTGAGTGAGTGAGCGAGTATGGTTTTACTCTGATTTAGCAATATTCCAGCAATATTCCAGCAATATCACGGCGGATGACACCAGAAATGGCTTCACACTCAATATGTTTAAAACCGAACCATGAGTAAAATATTGAAGTTAGTGTTTAGACGGATGACATTCAAGAGTTTAAGTTCGTAAAATTTCCATTCCCTTTTTCGACATAAACACATTTCTAAACACGTTGACATGTCTAGCATGTTTCAACACCCTAAACAGATAAAACATGGCATACTATTTAACAGAATTTCAATAAACAACTATTGTAGATCTGCCATTTTAACTAAACTACCTTGCAAAAGAAAGTATAGGTCATTTGTAGATTTAAATAAAAAAACAGAATATGGTAGATATTCAGACGAAAATTAGAACACATTTCAATATTTGCACATTGCTAGAGAATGACTTAAGATGTTTGGAAATTATCAAGTGCCAAACCCGTCTTGGTCAGAATGTACCATTTTGGTCAATGTGTGAAAAAACAACAATGCCATTTTCAAGTTAACAAGACTTTAATTAAGTGATAATTTCAATGTCAATATCGCGTGTGACCTCCTGCGGCGCCAATACAAGCCTGCACACGTCGCCTCATGGACTTTGTCAAACGTCGAATGACGTTACCCGGGATACAGCGCCATTCCTCTGTCAGTGCCTGTTGAAGCTCCTGAAAGTTTTGTGGAGGGTGTTGGCGACGTCGTAGTCGTCTGTCCAACTCGCCCCATAAATGTTCAATCGGATTCATGTCCGGGGGACAAGCTGGCCAAGGTAGAACATGAACACTGCGCTGATTGAGGAAATCTTGAGTGGCTCTTGCAGTGTGGGGTCTTCGTTGTCATGCTAAAAACAACGTTCCTCGTGGCCGATTGTTCAAGAACGGCAGTGCAACTGGTTCCAAAACTTGACGCCTGTATTCGTTTGCGTTTAGATTTCCCCGGATTATCACCAAGTCCGTTTTCTCATCACCACAAATGGCGCCCCATACCATTACGCCATCTTCGCCGTAAGGATGAACCTGACGAACACAAACTGGGGCCAATCGTTCACCTCGACGCCTAAATACCCTTTCTCTGCCATCGTTGCGGGACAAACAAAATCGACTTTCATCACTAAAAAAGCACTCGTTGCCAATTTCGCACTTGCCACCGTAGAACTTGTCTCGCCCAACGCAACCGGTTCTGTCGATGTCGAAGGGTCAAGATCATGCCGCGGAAGGGACGCCGAGCTCTGATTCCCGCTGCTCCCAATCTTCTCAACATGGTCCACATGCTGATGCGTCGACCCAACGCCGTTGCCGCCGTTGACGTTGCCGTCAAAGTCAAAGTCAAAAGAGTTTATTGTATTTAAGGCCTCCGGCCCACATACAAATATACATTTGCAAATAATATACAGTATACAATATATAATAGTGGAGAGAACAAGATGACAAGCTATTGTGAAATTTCGTTCTTGCGTTTTAAACTGTTTAACAGTACATTTCTTAGTGTCATACTATGTTTGATAAATAATGACAGATTAAGAATAACATTATCATTTAGAGAAGACATCAAGGATGAGAAAGCTAGAGCAGGAGATTTTGACAAAAAACGGGTGTGGAATATATTTGCTTCTGAGAATGGAGTAGGATGGACAGCATAAAGTGGATTTCATTCTCAACTGCGGATTTACATAGCGGACAAATTCTCCTGTTCTTATCTATGGACATTTTCCTGCCTTCATTTATCATTAAATCTAACAAACCAAGTCTAAATTTTGATAAAAATATTTCTTAAATCTTTAGAATATAAAACAGACAAATATTTTTCAGGCTGGAGTAAACTTTTAAATGTCCTGTAGCAGTCATACCTTGAGCTGTCGTGAAGATTCTGATAGAACATATCAAAAAGCCGTCAGCCTGCGGTTTCGCAGGTGAAGGGTGCGGATGTAGCGGTCTTTTATTTCGCTGGTGACACGCGGTCGCCCACTTTGTGGCCTGTCCTGAGTTCGCCCTGTTGTATTGTACCGCTGGAACAATCTTGAAATTGTCAGGGGAGTGCAGCCGAACGTTCTTGCAACATGGGCTTGTGTGGCCCCCATATTTGCCATACCTATGGCTCTCTCTCTCTGCTCCTGGGTTAAACTTGGCATTACTTTAATGTGTTTTGGTTAAGTGTGACACGGGAACGTGTAAAAACGTCTGCTTTATACCCAAGTTCTGCACGTGCATTTTCGCATAGCACGAGAAAAAGTGTTTTACCGCTTTCTTAAAGCGATAGCGTTACCGTTATGTCGGGTGTTTTGGATATATGTACGTCACTCTCTATACTTGGACACATATCACTATTATGTAGATTTTCATTGTGTATTAAAGTTATTTTAAAAATAAAAAATAAAAACATATAATTTTTTTTGGCAAGGGAGTTTATATTCATTATAAATCGGATGTTCCTTAAGTTCTTTTGTGAAGTGAGTGAGTTTTAGTTGTACGCCGCTTTTAGAAATATTACAGCAATATCACGGCGGGGAACATCAGAAATGGGCTTCACGCATTGTACCCATGTGGGTAATCGAACCCGGGTCTTCGGCGTGACGTGCCAACGCTTTAACCACTAGGCTACCCCACCGCCCCGTATGTCACTGAGAACAACCGACCTACACAGATAATGTCCGTGAGAACTGCAGACCGATGTAGATTCTTAGTCGTTCATCTGCCTTTTATTTAGAGGCAGACAGGATTGGTAGGGCCGGGGAACCCGGGCCTTCGGCGTGACGAGCGAACGCTTTAACCACTAGGCTACCCCACCGCCCCTGTGTTGAGTAGTAGAATCCAAAGCACCATACATACATATTCACGTGCACTATTTTTCGATGATCGATGACACAGCATGATCTTCTGCACTGTACTCCTACGCCGGCGGTTATCGTTATTTAAAGCGGTTATCGTTATTTAAAGCTCTCTTGTGCTTCATTGGTGTCTCATACTCTAAATAGGACAAAGCGATCTATTCCCATATCTACTCAGCGCTGGCTATCACAGACAGTGAATCTCTCTGATACAAGTGCCTGTTAATTCAGACCGCAATTTACTGTCTGTATTCCAGGAAGACCAACAATGCTCCCTGGAAACTGTTTATGCATGACGACAAGTGCTGTATCTGGCGAAGCCCGTCTAGACCGTGAAACTAAAGTGCCCAATATAGACGTAAGCTCGGACCAGTGTTCATAAATGGGTTGAATTTTCTGCTCCGTTTTACGGGATGTCGCATTTTTAGCAGGATGTTTTAAATTTGAAAATGCCACACTTGTATGTGGATGAGAAACGTAGCTTTTCAGCCGTCGTGTCTGGTTGACATGTGAATATTATTAATAGGGAAGCGTTGACCTAAATGTCAGACAATGTCCAGGGGGCATCCATCCTAAGTCGTAGGATTATCATAGTTTGTGTAAAAGACAACGAGGCAACCTCACCACATTCTTCGATACCCCAGAGAGAGAGAGAGAGAGAGAGAGAGAGAGAGAGAGAGAGAGAGAGAGAGAGAGAGAGAGAGAGAGAGAGAGAGAGAGAGAGAGAGAGAGAGAGAGAGAGAGAGAGAGAGAGAGAGAGAGAGAGACCTGGGGGACACAAGAAATGAGTTTGGATGGGACATCAGCTATATATCATGACCTGTCAGCTCCATCTAACATCTCCCACTCCCTTTTCTAAATTCTTATATTAAATAGTTCTCTGTATTACAGAGTGTTCATATGTCCTGTGTAGGTTCCAGCTTCCTTCACGGTACCCACACTGACCTCTTCCGTCTGTTATGCAGATATCGTTCAATATACACTTCAAAACAAGAAATGCACACGGGATAATGAACATTGATTATATTTTTCCAGGAAACACTCAATACAAATGCAATTTTGTTGATTGAACGATGCTCGCCGTTCGTTAACTAGTGTACTGCACAAATGGAAACATTTCAAGCTATTGTAGCTTTGCGCAGCACTTTCAAAAGAATGCACAAAAATGTCATGGAAAGGAAATTAAAGGCAGAATGCACGTGAAAGTGGTGGCGATCAGGTGCAGTGACAAGACTTTAGAAGAGTGAGACTTGGTAGACCAAGAGTCACCTCCCCTGCACAAGGTCGCTACATCCGGGTCTCTCTTCTCCGTCATCGCCATGCCGAGACTCCAGGACTTGGGTCTGGTTGGAAGAGGGTATCATACCAGACAATCAGGAACCGTCTACAAGAGGTACGGTCTTTACGGTCCCAACAAGCAATTTTAACTGTAATTAACACTGTCTAAACCGGCATGGGTATGAGCAGTCCAATCAAGGACCCATAATCCAGTACACTAATTAATCCTCTTGGTACGCTAGATAATCAGGAAGTAGGTGAATTACACGCCAAGCCTGCATGGGTATGAGCAGTCCAATCAAGGTCCCTTAATCCAATACGCTCCTCTCGGCACGCTGGATTGAGAGATTGACGAGCGTAAATGGCAGCCATGTTGGAAAATGATCGTCAATGTCTAATCCGGCACCTTGTCTAAACCGGCATTTTATTTCGGTCCCGTGGGGTGCCTGTTTAGACAGGTTTCACTGTATATGAAATATGCAAATTTATTAAACACAGTAATTCCTTTTCAAAGCCAACGTATGCGTTTCTTTTTGAGGAGCGTATATGTTGAAGCAACGATCACGCCGACAGTATAGATAGATGGTATCAGTCGCAGACTTATTACCAACGAAGCTTCAATTTTGTAGGTAAAACAGACACTAATACCTATTTGTCTGAACAGATCGTGTAGTATCATTTGGAGAATGGATTACAAGGTGGAGATAGGTGACCGTGTGTAATTTAGGATGAAATGAAACTAACGAGATAATGTTCAGAATGTTTCTGTAAAATGATTACAGCTCAGGTAGAATGTTCACTCACTTACGTCATCAGTTGTCAGACTTCCTTTTGTGGATGCCGCGGTGGGTGAGTGGGTGATGTTGCACGATTAGGTGCCTCACTCTGAGTATGGGTTCGAATCCCGGGATGAAAGACGCCCCACAGTACTAGAATCTGTATTTTACTGAGAAAAAGCAATCCGAAATATAACACATGTTACAATTGACCACTTTCTAAATGACATCAAGCACTTATAATTAATGGTCCATGCGCTTCTATTTATACTGGGGGCAGTGGGGTAGCCTAGTGGTTAAAGCGTTCGCTTGTCACGCCGAACACCCTGGTTCGATCTCCACTTGGGTACAAAGTGTGAAACCCATTTCTAGTGTCCCTCTGCGGTGATATTTTTGGAATATTGCTAAATATTCACACTCACTCACTCACTCACTCACTCACTCACTCACTCACTCACCCACCCAAACACCCACCCCACCCACCCACCCACCTCTCACTCACTCACTCACTCACTCACTCACTCTTTACACCAAGCCTTGATAATTGAAAAAATCGACACACATACAAAGAGCAATTTTTTATCTGCTGAGGATTCAAATTCCCACTCCGTGAATTGTACTGCAGTTACCTGTCCATGGGTCAAGGCTATCCGACACCAATATTCAAGTCAATATCGTGGATTCAATTACATAAAGTAAAACAACTTCATTATGTATTCATGCAGGACTCTAATATCTTGCGTTCGATTGATTAATTGTACTCTCATCCGTGGGGATTTTTCATAATTCCCCTGATTTAAATTATACATAGCTGTCCGGATATGATTATGCAGTCCATGTTTGCTTCTATACATTTCATCTATTTATTTATGCATCTCTTATGCATTTCTCATGTTACTGGGACGTGCAAATATTTCCCCAAGTCGCTGCCAAGGGCTGTCTCAGTTGGAGTCATTGTTGATGCCAGCAGTATAGCCTAGATGAAATACAGTCCCTTGTGGCTCTCCGAATAAAACATACATATTCACTTGAATGGTAGAGCTGTTACGGCTGAATCCGCTTTCGACACCCACACGAGTCACGACTTTTATTACCGCCCAAGAGTCCTAAATTTGTATCTCTAATTTGTATGGGCATTTATATAACAGACCTTAAGGTATTCTGGGTGTGTGCTCAATTGGGCACGGAAGTCTTTATCCATTTATGTTTGCTTGGGAATTAAATTATTGGAGGATCTTGAACAGAACTATATATAGGGACAATCAAGGAACTGGCTTTGGCAGATTGCGTTTGACTTTAGGACTGCTCATACGGTACGACTTATTGTATACTATTTGTTGCATGTCACACATCTTTACTCATCGGCGGGTCAGTGTATGCCTGTATTCCGCGAAGGAGTGCTTGAAATGAAGCTTCGAGGTTAACTGTAAATCTGACAGCGTACAGACATTCAGACTTATCAGGAAATCAGAGCGTTTATACTTGTCCTTGATAACAATCATTCGTTATAACCGAATCCATTATACCTGGTTTTGCTGAACAACAAACAGAAAAAACAACACGATTAGTACTTGACAGTATTGACTACCCATCTACATCTCTTGACACGCAGCCAGTTACGTCTAAAGGTAGGACAGCCGGTTCCACCCTCTCTGAAAACACAGTATGGGCTTGTCTACCGACGGTATGAAAGTTACAGCTCCTCTGATAAACGGTATAACACGCAGTTTCGACCTCTCTGCCAACGGTATGACACACAGTTACGACCTCTCTACGACATCTTATATATTCATAATAACATGTATTCTATTAGCCATGTCATCTGTATCTATTGACCACCACATGTATTGCGTCGTCATAGCATTGTGACGTCATAAGCATTGTGACGTCACGGCCAGAGTTAACAGTTACTGTTCAGTTTTACCTGATGATGGGGCCAGAACAAGCCCTGAAACGTTGTACTCGAGAATAAAAAGAAGATGTAACCCAGAAAAAATCTCTATGTTCATCAAATATCATCTTCTAAAATGCCAATCAAGCATCTATACCTTTATTGTCTGAGAATGTATTTTTTTCCGATTGTTCTAACCTCTAGGCATCTTAGAAACACAGTTATGATCTCTATGCCAACGTATGATACACAATTACAACCTCCTTACCAATGGTATGACACGCAGTTACGACCGCACTGTCAACGGAATGACACACAGTTACAGCCTCCCTGCCAACGGTATGACACACACTTACAGCCTCTCTGCCAACGGTATGACACACACTTACAACCTCCCTGCCAACGTATGACACACAGTTACAACCTCCCTGCCAACGGAATGACACACAGTTACGGCGTCTCTGCCAACGGGCTCGATCCCCACTTGGGCACAAAGTGTGAAGCCCATTTCTAGTGTCCCCCTGCGGTGATATTTTTGGAAAATACAGCCGCACTGCCTACGTAAAACACACAGTTACGACCTCTCTGCCAACGGTATGACACACACTTACAACCTCCCTGCCAACGCATGACACACAGTTACAACCTCCCTGCCAACGTATGACACACAGTTACAAACTCCCTGCCAACGGAATGACACACAGTTACGGCGTCTCTGCCAACGGAATGACATACAGTTACGACCTCCCTGCCAACGGAATGACACACAGTTACGGCGTCTCTGCCAACGGAATGACACACACTTACAGCAGCACTGCCTACGTAAAACACACAGCTACGACCTCTCTGCCAAGGGTATGACACACAGTTACGGCCTCTCTATCAACGATATGACACACAGTTACGGCCTCTCTGCCAAGGGTATGACACACAGTTACGACCTCTCTGTCAACGATATGACACACAGTTACGGCCTCTCTGCCAACGGTATGACACACAGTTACGGCCTCTCTGTCAACGGTATGACACACAGTTACGGCCTCTCTGCCAACGGTATGACACACAGTTACGACCTCTTTTCCAACGTATGACACACAGTAACGACCTCTCTTCCAACGGTATGACACAAAGTTACGACCTCTCTTCCAACGGTATGACACACAGTAACGACCTCTCTTCCAACGGAATGACATACAGTTACGACCTCCCTGCCAACGGAATGACACACAGTTACAACCTCCCTGCCAACGGAATGACACACAGTTACGGCGTCTCTGCCAACGGAATGATACACAATTACAACCTCCTTACCAATGGTATGACACGCAGTTACGACCGCACTGTCAACGGAATGACACACAGTTACAGCCTCCCTGCCAACGGTATGACACACACTTACAGCCTCTCTGCCAACGGTATGACACACACTTACAACCTCCCTGCCAACGTATGACACACAGTTACAACCTCCCTGCCAACGGAATGACACACAGTTACGGCCTCTCTGCCAACGGGCTCGATCCCCACTTGGGCACAAAGTGTGAAGCCCATTTCTAGTGTCCCCCTGCGGTGATATTTTTGGAAAATACAGCCGCACTGCCTACGTAAAACACACAGTTACGACCTCTCTGCCAACGGTATGACACACACTTACAACCTCCTGCCAACGCATGACACACAGTTACAACCTCCTGCCAACGTATGACACACAGTTACAAACTCCTGCCAACGGAATGACACACAGTTACGGCGTCTCTGCCAACGGAATGACATACAGTTACGACCTCTGCCAACGGAATGACACACAGTTACGGCCTCTCTGCCAACGGAATGACACACACTTACAGCAGCACTGCCTAACGTAAAACACACAGTTACGACCTCTCTGCCAACGGTATGACACACAGTTACGGCCTCTCTGTCAACGATATGACACACAGTTACGGCCTCTCTGCCAAGGGTATGACACACAGTTACGGCCTCTCTGTCAACGATATGACACACAGTTACGGCCTCTCTGCCAAGGGTATGACACACAGTTACGACCTCTTTTCCAACGTATGACACACAGTAACGACCTCTCTTCCAACGGTATGACACAAAGTTACGACCTCTCTTCCAACGTATGGCACCACAGTAACGACCTCTCTTCCAACGGTATGACACACAGTTACGACCTCTCTTCCAACGGTATGACACACAGTAACGACCTCTCTTCCAACGGTATGACACACAGTTACGACCTCTCCTCCAACGGTATGACACACAGTTACGACCTCTCTGTCAACGGTATGACACACAGTTAATACCTCCCTGCCAAGGGTATGACACACAGTTACGACCTCTCTTCCAGCGTATGACACACAGTTAACGGTATGACACACAGTAACGACCTCTCTTCCAACGGTATGACACAAAGTTACGACCTCTGTCAACGGTATGACACACAGTTACGGCCTCTCTGTCAGCGGTTAAACACACAGTTGCTCACTAAGTGGTTACTTAACTTAAACATATATGCCTGTGAATCTATCTGCCCTTTGTGTTTCCACGGTATTTTGACACCATTATTTAACCGTTCTTTTGACATTAGAAAATAACACTTATATCTTCCACTTGAAGACAATTACCCATAATTTAAGCTCATACCTACATATTACAAATACCTGCCTAATGGGTGCAGATAAACACGATGAACTTTGGAATTTATTGACATAATTTGAGAATTACTTTTATGACAATGGGGACTATCGTGATGAATGCACTGTTGTTTACTAATCGTTGCATAACTTTGGGGTGATTACCATTGCATACAAACTGATTGAAAGAAAAAATATCTGAATAAAACGGTGGAAGGGTCACGCGGTTTAATTAAAACAGTCGGAGCGTTCACAGTTTTAAGCGGTATGAGACTAATCTGAATTGTTTAAAGCAGCACTGAAACATATCAACATGTTGAAGACACAAAAAAACAAAACAAAAAATACATACATACACAAGCTCAGCTGGGTCTATCTTTGGCTGACATTTGGAAAAATCCAAGGCTCTTTCCAATGTGTCGGGGCGGTGGGCTAGCCTAGTGGTTAAAGCGTTCGTTCGTCACGCCGAAGACCCAGGTTCGATTCCAAACGGGTACAATGCGTGAAGCCCATTTCTGGTGTCCCTTGCCGTGATATTGCTGGAATATTGCTGAAAGCGGCGTTAAACTAAACCTCACTCCTACAGCATATCATAGATATCGGTGGTAACTGTGATTACAATGATTAGCTTGAAAGGGTCCAACATGAGTTTGAGATGGCCCCCTAAAGCAGTTTCAGCACAAGGGTTTGACGTCATGCTGACGGCAACATGTGACTGAAATCGACAAGTTATTGCTACTCACTTACTCATTGTAATTTAGGTTTGTACACTGCGTTCAATCAGAGACAAGATGAGAAACACGAAATGTTTTGAGTTTTCTCTTAAAAGTTGGGAGAGGCTGGGATCAGTGTTCATGATGTATTTCAAGCAGCTGCTCAATGGTGCTTAACACGTTACAGTTCCACAGGAGAAAAGAAATGTTTTGAGTTTTCTCTTAAAAGTTGGGAGCTCACAATGCCAAGGGGAACCGCGTTCCACAGGGCGGGAGCTGCAACTGAGAAGGCACGATCTCCAGCCTTTGTTGATGTTGATGGAACAACCAGATTCTCCTTCTGGGCAGAACGTAAGGTTCTAGATGGGTGGTAGACCGATAGCAGGTCCTTTAAATAAGTAGGCGATGATTCAACATAGAGAGCATTGTACGTCAAGACGAGCAACTTGAAACGGACCCGATGTCTAATGGGCAACCAGTGTAAATCTCTGAGAATTGGCGTGATGTGACAATCCTTTCTGGTGCGGGTGACAACACGAGCAGCCTTGTTCTGAACTCTTTTGCTGTAAGTGAGAGATTACGCCAGATCCAAACACTAGAGAGTTACAGTAATCGAGTCTACTTGTTACTTGAGACTGAATCAGAATTTTGCTAGTTTCGTTATCAAGGTACTTTCGGAGTTTGCCGATGTTAGCGATATGGAAGTTTGCTGCTTTGGCTGTGTTCAGTGCCTGATGTTTACCTGACATGGTTCTATCCATGACAACGCCCAGGTTCTTGACAGTTGTAGCTGGAGCAACACAGACCTTGTCCACAGATAGGTTGATGGTAACTGGAATCTTGGCGAGCTGTTGTTGAGTACCAAACATAATGAATTCTGTTTTGTCCTTGTTAAGTTGCAGGTAATTAGCAGACATCCAATCATGAACGTTATGATACGTGATGCAGCTCTTTTGTCACATTGGTGAAATTGGAGAGCATGGCATTGCGCTGTCAGGAGTGTAGGAAATGATATTACAGAAAATAGTTTCGGCCCCAAAGTCACAAGAAGAGTGAGTGAGTGAGTTTAGTTTTAAGCCGCACTCGGCAATAGTCCAGCTATATGGCGGCGGTCTGGAAATAATCGAGTCTGGACCAGACAATCAAGTGATCAACAGCATGAGCATCGATCTGCGCAAATGGGAACCGATGACATGTGTCAACCACGTCAACGAGCCTGACCACCCGATCCCGTTGGTCGCCTCTTACGACAAGTATGGGTTACTGAAGGTTCATTCTAACCCGGACCTTCACGGGTAGTCACAGGAAGGTTAGAGAAGGTAATAATCGATCTCACATTTTATACATTTACACGTACAATTAACACATTTTGAAAGTACAGGTGTTTTTTATATATTGTTGTGAGAGTGTATTCTTTCACTTTGCAAAAAATTCTAAGGTTAACTTAATTGGGTAGATTCGGATTAAAGGATTACAACTGACTGACTGACTGAGTTTAGTTTTACGCCGCTTTTAGCAATATTCCAGCAATATCATTCGGGGGACACCAGAAATGGGCTTAACCCGGGTCTTCGGCGTGACGAGCCAACGCTTTAACCACTAGGCTACCCCACCGCCCCCAAAGGATTACAAAGTTGCTTACTTAAGCAATTAATTCGGGCAATATGAGATTTTTATTGACAATAAACGAGAGATATAAGGCTCCACAATACTTTGTCCAGAGTTGCAAACTTGGGCTTGATACAATCCTTCTTCTTGGGTTCGAATCCCAGTTCGTTCCCAATATGTTTCTAGATTTGTCAGCAAGTACTCACAGGTTATCAAAGTGGTCAATATCGAAGACCTGTATTACGTTCTACTTTACCTCCCAGATCAAGAGGACACGCCGTGATAAAACTGGAATACATGTATTGCTCAAAGCGGTGTTAAAATATAACTCAGTCACTCGATTATCCTAAGGGAGCATCCTCGGTTATGCAGGGTGTAATAAATCCGCTGTACAAAGATAAATACCCCCGATCCATTCACAACACAGAATGGTTTTTACGCCGATCTTAGCAATATTCCAGCAATACCACGGCGGGGACACAAGATATTGGCTTAGTGGGGTAGCCTAGTGGTTAAAGCGTTCGCTCGTCTCGCCAAAGGCCCGGGTTCGATTCCCCACATGGGCACAATGTGTGAAGCCCATGTCTGGAGTCCCTCGCCGTGACATTGCTGGGATATTGCTAAAAGCGGCGTAAACCTAAACTCAATCATTAACATTTCTGATGTGGGGTTGGCGGGGTAGCCAGGTGGTTGAAACGTTAGTTCGACACGCTGAAGACCCCGGTTCTATTCTGTGTCCAAACTGTGAAGCCCTTGGTGTTCCCTGTCGTGATGTTGCTGATATAGTGCTAAACATAGAGTAAAATAATACTTTCTCACTTACTGATTCTTTATAACGAGGTACGTTAAGTGTAGCCCGCAGTCGTATCCAAACTTGATGTCCTTGACTTGTGTAAACTTAGTGCAGGTGTTCGTTCGTCGGAAAACTGGGTTTAATTCTCAGATATTGATGTCCCCCGTCATACAGCTGCTGGAATGTACTTAAACCGATACAGAAACTAAATTAAACGAACTAAAAAAATTCTTCTTGAGTTTATATCGCCTTCTGTGCCTCTGTAACACAATTCATTTATAGCAGTCAATCCCGTAAAAAATTGTTCTTTTTTATTCTGCTGAAAAATTATTTAATTAATTTATGGGAAACGTTCTGAAACATAAACGATTGCCCATAAAACAACCATTTCTTAATCTCACCAGACATCAAACAGGCAGGTCACGCTCGACTTGACGGAATATTTAACAATGCATGTTACAGTTTGTATATATAAAAAAAGTTTTAGTGTCAATAACAATTTCTTTGCGTGATTATTTCTCTTTCACAGCATGAGTTTTTATCGTCCGATTTATTGTCTTATGACAATCTTTATTTCATTTTGATCAATTCCAATATTAACTCTGTCGGTGGAGAAAAAAGGTCCACACGTTGATATTTCAACATCAGTTTAATGACTGTTTACAACAACCCTCATTCCGTCAAATTAAATATTTAATCAGTCAGTCAAACTACAAAGAAAATAGATTTCCCCGTAGGCTTCTCCGAAGACTGTGAAATTAAGAGTGAAGAACTTTAATTTGACTTCATCGCTTGTCCCATTTCCTTAGAAGTTACCTTAAAACAAAATCGAAGAAATAAGGCTTCATTTCTCCAAGCGAATGACGAATACATTATTGATAGCCCTGAGCGAAAGCATTCCTCAGTCAATTGAAAAGGATACACGCATTTTTTCAACGCGTTGTAATCCACGTTCAAGCTCAGAACCAGTTAGAACACACATAACACCTAAGAACTCACCAAGTCCGTCTTGACCACTGCGTTATTCCATTGATCATGATTCAAAATAAATACGAATATTAAATAATAAAGGAGAGAGTGAGTGAGTATAGTTTTACGCCGCTTTTAGCAATATTCCAGCAAAATCACTGCGGGGGACACCAGAAATGGGCTTCACACATTGTACCCATGTGGGGATCGAACCCGGGACTTCAGCTTTGACGAGCGAACGCTTTAACCACTAGGCTACCCCTGCTCCTAAATAATACGTATTTGTGGAGGCTATGTAAAGATTTAGGGTGTGAACAACAAAAACAGCTCCACAAATGTTAGAAAAAATAATTCGGGGACATCTCATTTTATTCAGCACAGAATGCCACGTATGGACACAACGCGTTGATTTTCGCCACTCTGAACGATTCATACCAATATATGTTTAAAGTCCGGATTTTAAGCACCATCGATGAAACCAGGGAGGGATTAAGGGGTGATTATCAGCTCAGTCGTGTAAGTCAACATAGTGACGCTAATCAGCCGGTGATACGGTAATATCTGAGACAAGAATATCTCAAAATCTTAGTGCGCATGCATGACCAGACAGAACACGTGCATGAGAATTTACGAGAGTACTTTGAGGACATATCTAGGTTTATGTTAAACATGACCTTAATCTAAGGAAATGTTCTCATAACAGTATCATAAAATACATATTGATATTGGAATGAATTCCCGCAGGACACGATCTTCAAGCGATCATGTCTGTACATCAACTATATACTGAGTATATTTTTTCTGTGATGTGCAACATCGTGATTCATGTTGGCCACGCTGATAAAATGCTCAAATATGAAAATGTCAGCGAAGGCTTCGTCTTACACGGGAGGTAGAATGCTGATATTGATTTGACACGTGTTACTAAATTTTCTTTTCAGGCATGGAGTCATTCAAGATTCGCATCGGTGTATCGGAAAGGATTACATCTCTGTAAGCGATCTAACGGTAAAAGGAGCTCAGTGAACGAATAATCGAAATCGGAATTTTATGCTTCGGTAAGCTTTGTTGAATTTCTCAAGGAATTGAAACGTGAAAGGGGCATATCTGTCAAAGACGTCGTCCTAATTACTCCTGACGATGGAGCAAGATCAACTGCCATGACTGCTCGGATCGAACACCAGTTTAGTTTAGTGGCATCGTGTAAAATTCAGATTTTCAAGATTTGATCTTCACTGCATTAATCATTCATAGAAGATTGGGATATCAGACATTCGTTATGACGGTCAGATGCGCCCGAGATCTCGTTACTCCTGACGAGAGTTGTCTTGCCGGGATGAGAACAATGGGGACGCGGCATGATTGACTTGGGAAAATTAATCTTACTTGGGAATATGGAAAACGTATCGAATATTTCACATAACGGACATGTGATGGAACAGTTGCCGGCATTGTAAACATTTTGAACTTCCTTCGCGTCACAGTGATGTGCCAATTTGATGCCAGAGAATTGTTTGATACTCTCTCCCAAACGCCGGAATAGGCATGTCGGTTCGGTCTTCAACTGTAATAGGGTGTTTTTGCTGATGGTGTCTGGGTTTAGTCAATACTGACTTTAGAATGGATTTTCTCACGGAATAAAAGATTGCTTCGACTTGCGAAAATATCTGGAAAAAGCTAATTATCACGATTCTCGGAAGTTTTGGGGGATAAATGTAAACTGTACCGACTCGGTAAAACTGATGTTATATTCATACGGAGATGTTTTCGTAGCAACAAATGACAAGCCTCACGCTCTGGCCGATAAAAGCATATGATTTGAGCTGGAGCCAGGATTAGTCGGTAATAAAATCGCCCGTGACTGCGGGATTACGTTTTTGTAGCGGCTTATATAGTTCACTTATATGACGGCAGTTATGGAAATTTGACAAAAGTTTGCTGTGCACACGCGACCGTTTCAGTATGCTATCTCTGGGCTGACGACGATTCGCTCAACCAACCTAGCAACTGTGAACATATAATCAGGGACTCATCATATCAAGGCTGGACTTACACTGACCGGAACAACCCACGTATCGATACTGACCAAAACAGAGCGGCTGTATCGAATTATCGACTTTCATATCAAAGCTCTGAACACGGGACTTTTTCATTGCGGGGCAGCTATATATTCACGTGCAGTGCTAGCACCAACGTCAAAACAATCGCACGCGGCTCGGGGCTAGAAATGTGATACACTCTCACTTGGAAAAACGGAGGCCGACAGAAGTCGATGTTGAGCTAATTGGAGAGGGTTTGATAAAGGCACGGGGATCTAACGCTGTGACGAAAGGGGGATACCAGATCGCTTCGCCGACATCGACAACAGTTGCCACTATGGGCAGGCAGTGGATCTCGCTAAGCGTGTTGTTCATAGCGTGTACATTTCAACTGGCTGATGTAGCAGGTGGGTGCCGTGCTTTTTGTGATCAATGTCGAGTGTGTGTACATTGCGTCTTATTGCCGTCAATCAAATATATGTAATAACATGAGTGGTCTTCCCCAGGACACATGTGACTCCCATATGTACATTTCATATGGATTACTGTATCTGCAGCGATAGATCTTCTGTTTGTGATGAGAATTGTGATTTCATTTATTTACATAAGAATAATGTTTTTGCGCGTTTATTTGATAGATTTGGTATACCAAAGCGTTTGTTGGAATCACAGACAACTTTATCAGTATAAATTAAGTTTGATCAAGTCTATTTCACCGCCAAATGTACATACGCATCTATCACAGATATAGACTAAATACTTAAGGTCTAAATACAGATTGCTGAATGTTGTAGAATGGAAGACATCGATTTGCTTTCATGAATAAAAAATACTAACAGGACTCGAAGTACGAGGTACATGCTAAACAGTTTGCCTTCGAGCGGTGAACAGGTGCACGTAGGTATTCTGGTTCACCTGGTTTGATAGACAATAATTCTCACAACATTGAAAGGTTAAACAAAGCCAGATATTATTGGAGCTCGCCCAAGCGTCATGTTTACTTAACAGTAAAGAAAGCTTTGTAAGTGTAGCATCTTAACCGCAGTGATGAGTTAGGTAATGGAATGAACTTGTTAACGAACTCCAGGTGAACTGTTTTAAAGGTATCTCAGTCCAGGTGAATCGTTGTACGTTTCGGTTCTCAGTTCGGCCACCTGTGTTATTTATGTTTGAAAATGGCACGGAGAGACGATAGTGACTCGTGTTTTTCTACCGACGTGTGGTCCCCAGAATCTCGGTGTGATGAGTGGGATGCCTGTTATTGACGGTTTGGAATCGGAGTTCTCGCTGGTGGGATATCGTGTGGCTAGCTCCGTGTGCGTTATCCATCAGTATGTAATCAAGCTATTTTTATACACACAGACGGATACGTGCATGTTGTGTTCCTTCACTTATCTGGGTCCGGACGTCATTGGACGTCATCCCTCTTGACACACATCCAATGTTGACTTCAGCTCATGCTATCTGGGTTTAGTTATTACGTGCACTGCATCCTTAGTAATAGTGAGAATAATTGTAGAAATAATCCCAACGATAACTGTAATCATCACTGTAAAATCTGCGATGATGATGATGATGATTGCATAATGTTGTTAGCCCCTGGTGTCATGTTGATGATGATGATGATGATGATGATGATTGCATAATGTTGTTAGCCCCTGGTGTCATGTTGATGATGATGATGATGATGATGGCATAATGTTGTTGGCCCCTGGTGTCATGTTGATGATGATGATGATGATGATGATGATGGCATAATGTTGTTGGCCCCTGGTGTCATGTTGATGATGATGATGATGATAATGATGATGGCATAATGTTGTTGGCCCTGGTGTTATGATGATGATTATTATGATGATGATGATGATGGCATAATGTTGTTGGCCCCTGGTGTTATAATGATGATGATGATGATGATGATGATGATGCATAATGTTGTTGGCCCCTGGTGTTATTGATGATGATGATGATGATGATGGCATAATGTTGTTGGCCCTGGTGTTATGATGATGATGATTATGATGATGATGATGGCATAATGTTGTTGGCCCCATAATGGTGTGGCCCCTATGATGATGATGATGATTATGATGATGATGATGGCATAATGTTGTTGGCCCCTGGTGTTATGATGATGATGCTGATGATGATGATGATGGCATAATGTTGTTGGCCCCTGGTGTTATGATGATGATGATGATGATGATGATGATGGCATAATGTTGTTGGCCCCTGGTGTTATGATGATGATGATGATGATGATGATGATGGCATAATGTTGTTGGCCCCTGGTGTTATGATGATGATGATGATGATGATGATGATGGCATAATGTTGTTGGCCCCTGGTGTTATGATGATGATGCTGCTGCTGATGATGATGATGGCATAATGTTGTTGGCCCCTGGTGTTATGATGATGATGATTATGATGATGATGATGGCATAATGTTGTTGGCCCTGGTGTTATGAGGATGCTGCTGCTGCTGATGATGATGATGGCATAATGTTGTTGGCCCCTGGAGTTATGATGATGATGATGATGATGATGATGATGATGGCATAATGTTGTTGGCCCCTGGTGTGATGCTGCTGCTGCTGCTGCTGCTGCTGCTGCTGAAATATTGATGTATCAAAGATGATCAGTTGATTCTTCGACGTAAGAGGCGACTAACAGGATCAGGTGGTCAGCTTCGCTGACTTGGTTGTCACATGTCATCGTATCCCAATTGCGTAAATCGATGCTCATGCTGTTGATCACTGGTTGTCTGGTCCAGACTCGATAATGTACAGACCTCCGCCATTCAGCTGTTTATTGCTGAGAGCGGCATAAAACTACGACCAACCAACCAGCCAACCAATCAATCAGCCAGCCGTGCCATCATTATTCCTGACAATATATTGTTTTGACACGCCCTTCGCATGGAAGTTCCATAAATGAAGGCATTTAACGCTGTTTTGAATAGTATTTTAGTTACATAACGGCAGCTTCTTGTGGAGTGAGTGAGTGAGTTTAGCAGACCTATTCTACCCTATCTTCACGGGTCGCTTCTTGTGGATGGAGATCCCGACGTGACTCAGTTCGTAGACGTTTACAGCTTTTTAGAAACCCACGAGCACGGTACTGCACCGTCTAACCTAAAAACGTAATACCTCGAACGCAAGAAGATACGTAATACCTCGAACGCAAGAAGAAACGTAATACCTCGAACGCAAGAAGAAACGTAATACCTCGAACGAAAGAAGAAACTTAATACCTCGAACGCAAGAAGAAACGTAATACCTCGAACGCAAGAAGAAGAAGAAACTTAATACCTCAAACGCAAGAAGAAACGTAATACCTCGACCGCAAGAAGAAACGTAATACTTCGAACGCAAGAAGAAACGTAATACATGTACCTCGAACGCAAGAAGAAACGTAATACCTCGAACGCAAGAAGAAACGTAATACCTCGAACGCAAGAAGAAACGTAATACCTCGAACGCAAGAAGAAACGTAATACTTCGAACGCAAGAAGTTAAATATGAATCGGAACATTAACGGAACAATAACTGATTCGTGTAATCAGATGTTATTTGTACCAGAACAACGTTCAGTGTGACTCGGGTGTTACTGACATCTAAACTACGCCGATCTTCCATTTACAACCTCGGGAAATGCCCATGCTCTCTGCTTTCATCTGTTGAAGAATTGTCAACCCGGGAAGGGGTCCATCTGTCACGGGAGGCATTTTGAGTCAGCACCGGGAGCTTAAGCTCTCCAGCTGGACTGAGTCGCGTTCAGCTGTAATACGCTCAGTAAATCCCAGTATGATTACGTGCCTCGTCAATAGATTCATAACGGGATTAAAACGAGACACTGAGAACGTTGAAATATTAGGCCACACGTAACTACACAAGTCATAAAATCCCTTGACAATATCGTTTCCATGTAACTCAGCATCACTCCTACGGTACACTGCATTTGACATGCCTAATGGGGATTTTACACTGGGAAAATGGAGAATTTATTAAAGCAGCGGAAAACGCCTGCGATGTATGGCGATATGACTTTATCAAGAACTTGGTCGTGTGTTGGTGGAGTAGAAGAATCGTTCTACATCAAACAGTAAAAAATCGAACCTCAGGTGGAAATAGGTCGGTGGGTAAGCCTAGCGGTTAAAGCGTCCGCTCGTCCGGCTGAAGACCCGGGTTCAATTCTCAACTTGGGTACAATGTGTGAAGCCAATTTCTCGTGTCCTCCGTGTGTGATTGCTGGAATATTGTTAAAAGCGGCGTAAAACCATATTCACTCACTCACCCAGAAAATATTATAACGACGACACCCGGTGTTCTATGTAGATGTCATCATGATGTACGATATACATATGCGACATAATACCCACTTCACTCGTAAAACGGCAACTGTGGCCACGAGGGTATGTTCTGCTGCTCCAAATGTTTCTATCAGTACTAACACGTGAAGATCCGGGTTAGAATTGATCTCCAGTAACCCATGCTTGTCGTAAGAGGCGTCTAACGGGATCGGGTGGTCAGGCTCGCTGACTTGGTTGACACATGTCATCGATTCCCAATTGCTAAGATCGATGCTCATGTTGTTGATCACCGGGTTGTCTGGTCCAGACTCGATTATTTACAGACCACCGCCATATAGCTGGAATATTGCTGAGTGCGGCGTGAAACTAAACTCACTCACTCGCTGCAACAGACGTGTAATAATGTTTGACGTGAGGTTAGACCACATTTCACCTAACCAGATCAACAATATCCGATCATTACAAAGTTCGGTAGAACAATTGCCAGTTATTATAAAGTTCGATAGAACAATGGCCAGTTATTACAAAGTTCGATAGAACAATTGACAATTATTATTAAGTTCGATAGAACAATTCCGAGTTATTACAAAGTTCGATAGAACAATGGCCAGCTATTACAAAGTTCGGTAGAACAGTTGCCAGTTATTATAAAGTTCGATAGAACAATTGCCAGTTATTACAAAGTTCGATAGAACAATTGCCAGTTATTACAAAGTTCGATAGAACAATGGCCAGCTATTACAAAGTTCGATAGAACAATTGCCAGTTATTATTAAGTTCGATAGAACAATTCCGAGTTATTACAAAGTTCGGACAGAACAAATTTCGGTTATTACAAAGTTTGGATAGAACAATTATCTGTTGCTAAGAAGTTGAACTAAGATTGCTATATTTCGGATTTAGACCGAGTGTCTATTTCAGCAAGAGGAACGGCTGCCTCTCCAACTCTGCAACTACTACAGCGACAACTACGCTGCACTAACAGCACCGACGACAATCCTTATCACTCGTCCCATGTCATTAGCGTCGAAGGGCTCTTATTCGGCAAATCAATGTCGCACACACGTGTAGCATAACCCGTTCTGACCCGCGCTGACCAACTAGATCATCCCAACTTGACAGGCAGCTGTCACCTGCGTTTATCAGAATAGCAAAAAATCCCCACACAATAGTTCCCAAATCTGTCTTCCCCCTCAGCAGAGTCTGAGAACGAATTTTTCGAACCTCGAGAGTTCTCGATGCATGCGTTTTGTGCAGTCGTAGTACTCTGATAAAGTGGACAGATTTTCTCCGCCAAGTGGGAATGCTTTAAGAACTGTAGAAAATCTATTTTGTTATTTTTATTCACGAAGATTGCGTGACGAGTGGAGATTATTCCCATAAGATATGTAACATTGACTTCTTCGCTGACAGACAAAGTAAGGGTGTTGTCTCACAATAGGCGATGTTGTACGGTAATAGGTTGGAGGTTTTTGTGATTAACGCAGAATGCTGCGGAATGTCTCCCCGCCAAGGTCGGGGATATGGGCATCATGGTTATTTCGGGACTGGCTGAGTGTGTGACGCTTTCCAGATGTCATACAATGTCATTCATTTTGATTGACGAGGTACACTGTTGATAACAAGCTGTCTGTGTTACACTGCCGTTGGTGGCAACTGTTGTGGTTGTTATGAAGTTGTTGATGATGTTGTTGAAAATGTTGATGATGATGTTAATAATGATGACTATTATTGCGTAGATGTTCATGGTGATGTTGATGATGACGTTGATGTTGATGAAGATGTTGATGACGTTGATGATGATGATAATGATGATGATGATAGGGGTGTGGTGAAGATGTTTGTGACAAAATTGCTGTTTATGATTATATTGAAAGACGTAATTGTAGTTATTTTATTAGATGATGTTGACGATGTTGATTATGATGTCGATGATGAGGATGTGAGGATGGTTTTGATGATGGTGGTTAAGCTCATGGAGATTGCAGTTGGTGTGCGTTGTGTTGAGGATGTTGTTGGTGGTGATGTCGAGGCTGGTTATGGTGTTGATGCTAGTGGTGGGGACGATTACATTGTTGTTTCTGTTGACGACGATGATAATAATAATGATGATGATGATGATGAAGATGATGATTGAGGTGTTCTTCATGACGATAGTATTGTTAGTAATGGTGATAGTGGTGGTAATGATGACTGACTGACTGAGTATTGTTTTACGCCGTTTTTAGCAATATTCCAGCAACATCACGACGGGGGAAATGGGCTTCACAAATTGTACCCATGTGGGGAATCGAACCCGGGCCTTCGGCGTGACGAGCGAACGCTTTAACCACTAGGCTACCCCCACCGCCCCTGGTAATGATGATGATAGTGTTGTTGATAATAGCGTGGTTGATGCTGTTGATGAAGTTGAGGATGGTGTTGATGACTGTGATGATGATAATGGCGGTGGTGTTAATAATATTGATGGCTTTGTTGTTCAATATGTTAATGGTGATGTCGTGTCTGCTATCAATTCTCCTGCCAGAAAATAAATCTGCAATCATCCTGTCTTACCTCAGTTTCTGAATTCATATTCCAACAAAAACATAATACATTTAAAATTCATCGACAGTTATCAAATCCACCAATAATACAGTTTTTACTATGAGCAATTATATGCTGCAGTTACGTCATTTTTAGGTCGCACCAAGAACAGCTCTAAGAAAAGAAAGATAATCAATGAACGATTGTGATTCAAGAACTTGCTCCACCGAATTATTGGTTTTGATGAAATCTCATCATCCACAACAATTCCATAATGCCAATTTCCACGTGAGCACGTGCGGTGAGGTGAACTACACGCGTTTACAGCCCGATCGATATAGCTGTTATAACACTCCTTCATGTCAACGTGACATGAAACGGACATGAAATTGACATGTGAAGACCGTCAGTCATAAGAGTATCGACGGTACGGTTATGTGAACGCTATCAGTAATAAAGTTTCCTTTCGCAATTAATTGAACTGATACAGAGATGCAAAGTATCTATGTTCTAATTGAAATTTAAACAGTCGGAATTTATATGTCGCTATGTTTTCTAACATTTAATGAGACGAGCACCGATGGAAGGGCTGTGCATCTATGTACAGAATATCCAAATGTCAAACTATTATTGCAACAAATCGATCAGAACTTGCAGAACGAAATATATTTTTATGATCATAGACTTGATTAAATTGTGTCCCAAATATACTGCATAGAAAAGGAGAACAGGTATGTATGTAACAAGAATCATCAGGTAAACTCACTCACTACTGCGTGGTGTTGAGTGATGCCTGAGTGTTGTCTACTTCACGATATATTCTACTGCTTAGTGGTGCCTCCTGTACGATATATTCTACTGCGTAGTGCTGCCTCCTGTACGATATATTCTACTGCGTAGTGCTGCCTCCTGTACGATATATTCTACTGCGTAGTGGTGCCTCCTGTACAATATATTCTACTGCTTAGTGGTACGATATATTCTACTGCGTATTCTACTGCTTAGTGGTGCCTCCTGTACGATATATTCTACTGCTGCTTAGTGGTGCCTGTACGATATATTCTACTGTACGACGATATTCTACTGCTTAGTGGTGCCTCCTGTACGATATATTCTAGTGGTGCTGTAGTGGTGCCTCCTGTACGATATATTCTACTGCTTAGTGGTGCCTCCTGTACGATATATTCTACTGCTTAGTGGTGCCTCCTGTACGATATATTCTACTGCTTAGTGGTGCCTCCTGTACGATATATTCTACTGCGTAGTGGTGCCTCCTGTACGATATATTCTACTGCTTAGTGGTGCCTCCTGTACGATATATATTCTACTGCTAGTGGTGCCTCCTGTACGATATATTCTACTGCGTAGTGGTGCCTCCTGTACGATATATTCTACTGCGTAGTGGTGCCTCCTGTACGATATATTCTACTGCTTAGTGGTGCCTCCTGTACGATATATTCTACTAGTGGTGCCTCCTGTACGATATATTCTACTGCGTAGTGGTGCCTCCTGTACGATATATTCTACTGCTTAGTGGTGCCTCCTGTACGATATATTCTACTGCTTAGTGGTGCCTCCTGTACGATATATTCTACTTAGCGTGCCTCCTGTACGATATATTATATTCTACTGCTGTGGGTGCCTCCTGTACGATATATTCTACTGCGTAGTGGTGCCTCCTGTACGATATATTCTACTGCTTAGTGGTGCCTCCTGTACGATATATATCTACTGCTTAGTGGTGCCTCCTGTACGATATATTCTATACGATAGTGGTGCCTCCTGTACGATATATTCTACTGCGTAGTGGTGCCTCCTGTACGATATATTCTACTGCTTAGTGGTGCCTCCTGTACGATATATTCTACTGCTTAGTGGTGCCTCCTGTACGATATATTCTACTGCGTAGTGGTGCCTCCTGTACGATATATTCTACTGCTTAGTGGTGCCTCCTGTACGATATATTCTACTGCTTAGTGGTGCCTCCTGTACGATATATTCTACTGCTTAGTGGTGCCTCCTGTACGATATATATCTCTACTGCTTAGTGGTGCCTCCTGTACGATATATTCTACTGCTTAGTGGTGCCTCCTGTACGATATATTCTACTGCTTAGTGGTGCCTCCTGTACGATATATTCTACTGCTTAGTGGTGCCTCCTGTACGATATATTCTACTGCTTAGTGGTGCCTCCTGTACGATACATTCTACTGCTTAGTGGTGCCTCCTGTACGATATATTTCTGCTGCTTAGTGGTGCCTCCTGTACGATATATTCTGCACGATACTGCTTAGTGGTGCCTCCTGTACGATATATTCTACTGCTTAGTGGTGCCTCCTGTACGATATATTCTACTGCTTAGTGGTGCCTCCTGTACGATATATATTCTGCTGCTTAGTGGTGCCTCCTGTACGATGCTTACATATATTCTGCTTAGGTGCCTCCTGTACTGCCTGCTTAGTGGTGCCTCCTGTACGATATATTCTACCTCCTGTACGATATATTCTACTGCTTAGTGGTGCCTCCTGTACGATATATTCTACTGCTTAGTGGTGCCTCCTATATCCTGTACGATATATTCTACTGCTTAGTGGTGCCTCCTGTACGATATATTCTACTGCTTAGTGGTGCCTCCTGTACGTTCTAGTGGTGCCTCCTGGTTAGTGGTGCCTCCTGTACGATATATTCTGCTGCTTAGTGGTGCCTCCTGTACGATATATTCTACTGCTTAGTGGTGCCTCCTGTACGATATATTCTACTGCTTAGTGGTGCCTCCTGTACGATATATTCTACTGCTTAGTGGTGCCTCCTGTACGATATATTCTGCTGCTTAGTGGTGCCTCCTGTACGATATATTCTACTGCTTAGTGGTGCCTCCTGTACGATATATTCATGCGTAGTGGTGCTCCTGTACGATATATTCTTGTACTGCTTAGTGGGTGCCTCCTGTACGATATATTCTACTGCTTAGTGGTGCCCTCCTGTACGATATATTCTACTGCTTAGTGGTGCCTCCTGTACGATATATTCTACTGCTTAGTGGTGCCTCCTGTACGATATATTCTACTGCGTAGTGGTGCCTCCTGTACGATATATTCTACTGCTTAGTGGTGCCTCCTGTACGATATATTCTACTGCTTAGTGGTGCCTCCTGTACGATATATTCTACTGCTTAGTGGTGCCTCCTGTACGATATATTCTACTGCTTAGTGGTGCCTCCTGTACGATATATTCTACTGCGTAGTGGTGCCTCCTGTACGATATATTCTACTGCTTAGTGGTGCCTCCTGTACGATATATTCTACTGCTGCTTAGTGGTGCCTCCTGTACGATATATTCTACTGTACGATTAGTGGTGCCTCCTGTACGATATATTCTACTGCTTAGTGGTGCCTCCTGTACGATATATTCTACTGCTTAGTGGTGCCTCCTGAACGATATATTCTACTGCGTAGTGGTGCCTCCTGTATATATATATTCTACTGCTTAGTGGTGCCTCCTGTACGATATATTCTACTGCTTAGTGGTGCCTCCTGTACGATATATTCTACTGCTTAGTGGTGCCTCCTGTTACGATATATTCTACTGTTTAGTGGTGCCTCCTGTACGATATATTCTACTGCTTAGTGGTGCCTCCTGTACGATATATTCTTCTGCGTAGTGGTGCCTCCTGTACGATATATTCTACTGTTTAGTGGTGCCTCCTGTACGACATATTCTTCTGCGTAGTGGTGCCTCCTGTACGATATATTCTACTGCTTAGTGGTGCCTCCTGTACGACACATTCTACTGCGTAGTGATGTCTACTTCACGATTTATTCTACTGCGTAGTGATGTCCAGTTTACGATATATTCTACTGCGTAGTGATGTCTACTTCACGATATATTCTACTGCGTAGTGATGTCTACTTCACGATATATTCTACTGCGTAGTGGTGTCTACTTCACGATACATTCTACTGCATAGTGATGTCGACTTTACGATATATTCTACTACGTATATTCTACTTTACGATATGCATGTATTCTACTGCGTAGATATTGAATCCCACGCGTTGATGCATGCTGCGCTATCTTGAAACATGTGTTTGATGTTTTATGTACAATGCAGTGTGTAGTCTTTATTAATGCTGCGTAAGGTTGCCAAATGTCAAACGCAAGGGAATACATGAAGCCGTTTGTGACGTGTACCTGTATGTTGTTCCTCCAAACCACACACAACTCTCGGGAAATTGATATCCGTGTGGCATGTGCGCCCTCTGACGTTAAGCATGTAAAGAGTGTTATTGGCACGTGCAGCACGAACATTCAATCTCCTATCTACGTGACGCACGGGCTGCACGCGGGATGTGAAGCGTTCATTGCAATCTCCAACGTCTCAGAAGCAGAATAGGCAATCGCACAATAATGTATTTCTTTTCATGACAAAAGACTATTGAACAAACGTTACATCCCGACCATATAACTGATGAGGTACGGAATGCGCGAAATGCACAATGGAAATAGAAAAAATATGAATGCGTAAACCGCCCTTGGTCACAATGAAATGCTTTGCAAAACTCCAAGAGGAACCCTCTCCTACTAGGCGAATTAGATGTAATTAAACTCCTAACCGAAACCGTGGTGAAGCCGAAATATTGCTGATTGCGGCGTAAAACATTATTTCAGTGTACCTTGGTCAATCGTCAACTACCCGATTAAAATATAATGAGAATAATAATGAGAATATATATATTTTCCTTTTCCATGCCAGATGTCCTGCTCAAAGCGCACAATCTGATCGTTATTACCCCCGATAACCCAAACTGCTTCTTAGACGCTAGATGATTGGTGTATGACGTGGAATTTGCATATGAACAATTTTCTCTTTCTCAAAAAAAAAAAAAAAAAAAGAAAAAAAAAAAAGAGAAAATAAGGAGCAACAAAAGGCTTGAAACAAACACTAACAACTGTGTGATGCAGAATGATTGTCACAAGTTGACTCAAAATTAAGGTAGATAAGGTTTTCGGCGACCTTTGGCCTTATAAGGTCTATATGCGCTCAACACTTAACAATCTGTTATGTTTTTGTTCAGGTAAATTACGTCGTACTTACCCGTTTTAACGAGGAAGTCTAATATAGCTCTTTGTATGCAACCATACATTAAATTATCGCCAAGTATTCTCAAAATTAATGGTCCACAGTGATTTATCGACCTGCTTGAAAACAGTCAAAATCAAGAATGACACCGCATGCACGTGTATGGGGCTACTGCGTTGTGTACGTGCATCCGTTACGTGAGGTGAGGTGAGGTGAGATTGGGTTTAAAGTCGTGCTTGAGAATATTTCGCTCATATGACGACGTGCATGCGTGTGTATGTGTGTGTGAGGCTGCTTGTACTAACTTGTACTAGCCCAGCTGGTTTTATAGTGCTAGCCCACTGAGATACCATGCCGCAGTGAAGCATGAATACCCCACTCAGACACATTATACTGACTCCGAGCCGACCAGTCCTTGTTGTACCCATTAATGCCGAGCGCCAGGCAGGGACCAACAAGTACCATATTTTAACGTCTTTTGGTATGACGCGGTCGGGGATCGAACCCGCGACCTTCCGCTCTCCGGGCGGACGCTCTAACCACTACACCACAGAGGCGGTCGCATCCCTTACGTTGTGTTTAGGGGTGGTGATAGAGAGAAATGGTGGTGTGTTCACAAGAGGTCTGTCTTTGAAAAGTTGTTGACGCTTATACTTCCTATCCAAATTGAAAGTTTCGGTTCCCCTACTTTTTTTTGAAGAGTATACATCAACGTTAACTGTACTCAATATACAGTAGTATAACTTTCATATCACAGTTTGTATTGTAAAAAAACACCAAACCCAAAAGGTTTTATGACAACAAATGTATTGACAAAACACATACCTGGTACAGAACGACACGTTAATAAGGTGTGATGGTGTTGCGACTCAATTACCGTCATTTGCGTTGATACAGAAAACAGAAATAGGCTTCACACGTTGTACCCATGTTGGGTATCGAACCCGGGACTTCGGACTGACGAGCGAACGCTTTAACCACTAGGCTACCCCACCGCCCCGACACATTGGATAGAGCCTTGGGTTGTTCCAAATGTCAACCAAAGATAGGCCCAACCCAGTTAGTGTTCCCGACTGGTCCTGGTCCTGTCGTAGACATCGTCCCGTCTCATCACAGAGAGATCCAGAGAAACAGACGGCCATGACAGCATCGTTAATGTCATGCTGCCTCAGAAGGTCAGTATGTGTGCTGGCACAAGTATCTTGCAGCAACGTGACGTTACGTCCCTGCATCTGCACAGAGGCTAGAACATGATCTTGACAGATCGCTCCAGTAGTGTTCGCCAGTCAGAATGCCATTACGAATGATGAAGTGCGCTCTCTCATGCCATCCGACACTTCTCCTGTTTTACTCCCAAACTGAAATTCAGTTCATTCAGTGACGCAAGCGTCGTTCTCTAAGACGACTGTAGACCCTTGCCCGACAATCAGTGGTGTTATGATGAAGCTTGCGCTCATCTGTGTACAATATCCTTCTCCAGTTTTATCTCTTGAACCGCTGTTGCTTGCTACACCAAGCCAGGCAGACCTGAAGGCAAAATTGGACATATCACGTCGGGGTCAGATATTGTGCTCCCTCAGCCGGCTGCGTACATTCTGCCACCTATTGGCCTCAACCCAGGAATTGTCCAAGTTGTTAATGTGGCAGTTTTGTATCGATGCACCAGCCGAAAATGGTTATCTTCTTGCGTTGTTAATGTGGTGGTTTGGTATCGATGCATCAACCGAATATGGTTGTCTTGTTGCGTTGTTAATGGGGTAGTTTGGTATCGATGCATCAACCGAATATGGTTGTCTTGTTGCGTTGTTAATGTGGTAGTTTGGTGTCGATGCATCAACCGAATATGGTTGTCTTGTTGCGTTGTTAATGGGGTAGTTTGTTATGCATGGGGTAGTTTGGTATCGATGCATCAACCGAATATGGTTGTCTTGTTGCGTTGTTAATGTGGTAGTTTGGTGTCGATGCATCAACCGAATATGGTTGTCTTGTTGCGTTGTTAATGTGGTAGTTTGGTATCGATGCATCAACCGAATATGGTTGTCTTGTTGCGTTGTTAATGTGGTAGTTTGGTGTCGATGCAACGGGCCAATAAATGTCACAAGCAAAAGGAAATATTCCCTGTAAACTACAAAAGACTTGTACGGATGTTCTGGAAATTTGTCTTGAAAAACAACCAAGTCGGTGTTTTTGAACTCGTACTATGCCGTTGGGAGCTTGCGGAACTAAATCTTTTCAGTTTCACAATCAGCACAAATAGATCAACCTTCCAGAAACTGTCCAATCTGGAAACATTTCGAGTGGTCAAGCCAAACAAAGGGTGATAACTGTAAGTTACTCGATGCTGCCAACCACTAACGCATTTTGAAGGGACATCATTGGTGATAAAACTGACAGGTCAAAGTAAATTTATGGCATGGCGCTTTGTTTCGTCAGTGAATTAGATTAAAACACAGGAATTGGTCCAGGAGAACAGCAAATAAAAAGATGTATTTTGATTTGCAGAACCAATATGACTTTCTTTCAAGACAAGGACTTGACAAGTATGTAAATATTCTCCGAAATGATACTTTCCTCAGTAACTGACGAGCCAGGGATATGCTGTTTTGTAAAGATGTGTAAAACATCAGTTGTTTAATCACGCTACTTAGATAAAGAATTAAGCTGAACATGTGAAAAAAATATTGAGGTCCCAATCATCTGTACTTCGTTGACGATGTTTCGAAAAAATCTAAAAAACTGCTTCCAGTGATTCTTTGCATGAATGTTAGTTACCATGGCAATGAGATAATATAACAGTGACACCACGCTCTCACTTCAAACAAAGCCAATTAACAGTCACATTGTATTTTCTTGATGCCTGAAGATTTCACGGCCCATCACTCTCGGCTCACTTTGCACCCTGCCAGGCAAGAGTGCTGACGCCATTTTACAGATTAGTCAACTGTAAAGATTGTTGATTGAAACTAGTCAACTTGAGAGTAGTGAGAACGCGAACACACACACAGAGTTCGCAAGGCTCCCCACAGAGATATCCCATTACCTACTGATAGCGGCGCCACGGGCTCCACTGTAAAGCTTCTGTTTGAGCTGGGGTCTAAATGGAGGTCAGTGCCGGGGAATCTATAGATACTCTTCAAGTAGTGAGTATGGTTTTAGGCCGCTTTTAGCAATATTCCAGCAATATCACGGCGGGGGGCACCAGAAATGGGTTTCACACATGTGGGGAATCGAACCCGGGTCTTCAGCGTGACGAGCGGACGCTTTAACCACTAGGCTACCCCACCACCCCTAATCTTCAAGTAACCAATGCCAATATATCTGTACAGATCGCATGTTGTTTCAAATGTCAAAAGCTACCCCATAACCCCCTAAAATATATACACAATAAATAAACTTTTATGAAATATAAATTATGTGTAATCTTACATTGTATCGCTGAAGACAGGTTTATATGTGTGAAAAGAGTTGATGGATTTCTAACATGATGCATTATTCATTTGAAGATATCCGTGGTCAGATCAACCTGTTTCAAACAACTGAGAGCTTACCATCGGTCATCCTTCTATATGTTATCTTATAGAGGTTGAAATACAATTCTGCTCTGAGACAAAGATAAACCACTTAAAGTCACCATTTTGCAACTATTAAAACAAGAAACAAACGTAGAGTGTGTATAATTGTAAAAGAATCATTCTTATGATTTCACTCTTTCAAAACATTTTCTGCTGATTTGCATTAGTGAAAACAAGTACAACGTGTCTTTGATATTGTCAAAACGTGTTTAGGAACACCTAAAATAATCTTTGTTAACAATTTTGCTTGCAAAGTAACATATTTCAATTTTCTGTTTACACATAGCAATATCAATCGCCAAAACGTAGCAATATTCAAGCAGTATTTGCATCAATTTCACGTGTAGAATGATTCTATAGGGTATGAAGAGAACCTAGAATACATGATATGATACACAAGTACGAACAATATGCCACGATTAACAGCTGAAGGGAGAGAAAGAACCATTCGGATGGTGCAGATGGGGTCGACATACAATGCTGTTGCTAACGCCCTCGGTTGCCACCGTTTCACGGCTATTCAGCGGGGGTCACCGTAGACAGACCAAGAAGTAGACGTCCACGCATCAAAATGCAGCAGAAAGTTTCTTCCTCACTTGAGTAGATTTTAAGAAATTCATTAAGGAAGGAGGGTAACGTTTCTTTTGGCGTTTAGTGTATTTGTTTAACCATGACCCACTTGACAATCACTGCTACATCATGTCGACCCGTGAAGATCCGGGCTACACATGGTATTCAGCAACCCAGGTGAAACATTATTGTCGTGCATACTTCTTGGACATATGTCAAGCTCGTTAAAATATAGCCAGCTGAGAGAGTATGTCACTGACTGACTGAGTGAGTTTGGTTTTACGCCGCTTTTAGCAATATTCCAGCAACATCACGGCGGGGGACACCAGAAATGGGCTTCACACATTGTACCCATGTGGGGATTCGAACCCGGGTCTTCGGCGTGACGTGCCAACGCTTTAACCACTAGGCTACCCCACCGCCCCGTATGTCACTGAGAACAACCGACCTACACAGATAATGTCCGTGAGAACTGCAGACCGATGTAGATTCTTAGTCGTTCATTTGCCTTTTATTTAGAAGCAGACAGGATTGGTAGGGCCGGGGGTACAATGGGAGACGGGATCGGGTGGTCAGGCTCGCTGACTTGGTTGACACATACCATCGGTTCCCAATTGTGCAGATCGATGCTCATGCTGTTTATCACTGGATTGTCTGGTCCAGGCTCGATTATTAACAGACCGCCGCTATATAGCTGGAATATTGCTGAGTGCGGCGTAAAACTAAACTCACTGACTCACTCACTCATATGCAATGTACGCTTATGGCGATCCAGAACATCCACAACTCCTAGCAACGTCAGATCGGTGCATGGAGTTAAAACACTCAATCACTGTTTAGATCAAGTACTGAATAGATGACCTGTCATCATCTTGCGTGATAGCGAATCCCCCTCCAAAAACTGGACTACGTATTATTGCTCTTAAGGACTCGTGGGCTGGCCGATCATGTGTGTCAAAGTGCCGGCGTTTTCAGAATGCAATGAAGCTGCAGCTTCATGAAAGAAAATGCCCAATCTTCCATCCTAGTCGATCCTGTGACTATGCCCGTTCGTGATATATACCATTTAACTTTGGATAGGCATCATACCAGTAGTCGCTGTATCGACGTGACTCACTCACTCATACATTAACGATACAAACCTGTATCATGGAATGGACATTGTAATGGATGCAATATAAACGAATCTGTAACACTTGGTACCACAATCCGATAAATGTGCATATGAGGTTATCCAACAGAGTGAGTGAGTCTAGTTTTACGCCGCGTTTAGCAATATTCCAGCAATATCACAGTGGGTTGTGGACACCAGAAATGGTATTCACACATTGTACCCATGTGGGGAATCGAACCCAGGTCTACGGCGTGACGAGCGAACTCTTATCCACTAGGCTACCCCACCGCCCCTCATCCAACAGAAACCCGTGAAGATCCGGGTTAGAATTGATCTTCAGTAACCCATCCTTGTCGTAAATGGGGGCTAACGGGATCGGGTGGTCAGGCTCGCTGACTTGGTTGATATATGTCATCGTATCGCATTTGCGTAGGTCGATGCTCATGCTGTTGATCACTGGATTGTCTGGTCCAGACTTGATTATTTACAGACCACCACCATATAGCTGGAATATTGCTGAGTGCGGCGTAAAACTAAACTAACTCACTCACTCGATCCAATATCTGCTTGATGAATATCCTATTTCATAGCTAGTGAAGTTACGTCTTCATCAACGACTTTTTAAAGAATGACATTATATGATAAAGAGGGTGTTTCCTCGTCGTAATGATCATTTATCAGGAATAAAAATATGTATCATACTTGGCAATGGACAGTATGATCTAAAATGATGAGGCTGATGTCTGACGGCCTCGATGATAAAGTGTTCGTCCGTTACGCCGAAGGAACGGGTTCGATTCCCCATACGGGCACAATATGTGATATTTCTGAAAAATTGCTAAAAGCGGGGTAGGACCTGACTCATTCTCAGTAGCTATTACAAAATATGTTTTCTCCATTAGTTCAGCCATGGTTTGCCCGTGCTACAGCAGATCACCATCCGCGTATTCATGATTGCGCACCAGACTTTCGAATTAATCCTCTCTTCCAGACAACCATCCGCCGAATTAATGTATTCAGTTTGATGTTTTTTAAACATATCATTAGGCAAAGGGTATGCTTTCATAACGCACTTTCGAAATCAATCCAAGTGGGTTTTTCTACGCTGATGAATTACATTGTGTTCGCGGTGCATTGTAACCATTGTCTCCATAATCAGCATTTAATACAGCGATGTCATGGAGATAAGAATACCTGATGGGTGGCGAATTATGCCAGTGTTGTTAAGCCAGGCCCAGTCATTCGCAGATGACAGATTGCCTCGGCTGAGAAAACAAATGATCATTTGTCTGTGTTGAGTTACACATGTTTCTGTAAAAAATGCGTTTGTAATTATTTAGTGAGTATTCTACGAGGTATGAGAAAATGCGGATTATCGGACTTATGTGCATTAAGTGAATGAGCTAGCGCTACCAGCATTAATTCACCAGGGACAGATAATCGCTTATTCCGAGATGTGAGTAGGCTTGTCTTTACATTACCCATTGTTCTGAGATAATTTAGAACATGACGGTTTCTTGATCTCAAAATGAGAAAACAGCTGGGTTGCTCTGTTGCCAGAATCACGTCAATCATCTGTGACGTCGACAACAACGGATGACCTTATATTTATGAATGCACACTGCCATTGACAACACTGGTGAGACTGGATATGTAGCCATATGTACCCATCTCTGTGTTATCATATTCATTATTATGGCTCATGATTTAATGTTATTATTAATGATTATTGTTGTGATCCAATTAGCATATTTATTTAAGTGTATTGAATACACATTTCCTTGTAGAAAGTGGTCAGCTGTAACATGTGTTATATCATGGGTTACATTTTTACTGAGGCTGCAAACGGAAGTGATTGTACGAAAACTAGTCTGGATCTAGTAAAGTATTAGAATCTGTACTACTGATGAAGTTTGATGCGAATATATCTTATATTTGACGGATTTCTGAAAGGGATTGTGTATTCATCGGATGCCAATTTGCTCTTCTCAGAGTGGTATACAAATACGTGGTCTTGACTACCAGTAGTGGTAACCCGGTAGCTGAGTGCGTCAGGTCGCTGACTGGTGGTTACAAACATTGGTGGATCCAAGGGGTAGGGGGTGGGTGAGGGGTGGTGGTGTGTGTGTGTGCTGAGTGCGTGCGTGCGTGTATGTGTGTGTGAGAGTCTCATGGGGTTCTTCTTCCTCCCCCTTTTTTACAAATTCCTGGATCCGCTTATGATAAAGGTGTCCACCGCTCAAAGTGTGGGTTAGAATCCCGGATGGGACTCGACCCCAAAAAGTACTAGAGTTTGTACATGACTAAGAACGTGTAATCCTATATTTAATATAACCTAACATCATCATTATTTTTATGAACGAACTCCAGGAAGATGAGTTTCTAGTCAACCCTGCCAATGTATTTGGCGCCAAATAACATCGTGATGAACTATAACTGGTTTTACGCACACGCATCAATTCAAAATTGAGCACATAGCTGAACAACTCTGCCGATCTGCTACCCTACCTTGACGGCACGAGTACAAAAATCACACAGAATATCTCAGCGAGGAATTCATAGAGACGCGTTTCATAACGGTTGACGAGGCTTTGAAATTTGAGCCAGAAAGACCACTATCGCCGACAATACGTTTTCATTAGCTTGCATTATTCCGGCATACGGCTTGTCATTGCCGAACCCATTGCGTCAGGTCCGCGCTTGTTACGCCACAGCCTTTGACAGCACCTGTCATCGTCGGCCTGTAATTGACATGTCTCTCGTCAGCCACGTGCGTATGCCCCTGCTATCGATTAGATTTAGTGTCTATGTACGCCAATCAAGTCCATTCACAAGGTGCGCATTCTTCGCACGGGGACCACGTGCGTGCGGTGCTACTATAGACTTGTTAATTGCAAATCTGCTGACAGCTTCATCAACGGTTACACGCATACACGCATTTCAAGGTGATTAGCTGAGAAACAGATGGTCAGACCCAATCCAGTTGGTAATGAAATTAGACTTACGGTGCCACACAGTGCACATAAATATGGAATAAACATTCATGCATATATACTGCGTCTGAAGAGATGTTATCAATTAGGGTTTGAAATGTGCATGGGTCAGTCGGTTCAAATCCCAAATGCCTGTTTTATACTGCTACCCGTAAACATCAGGGTAGGGCCTGTATGTTTAGTGGGTGCTGCAACTGAGGATCGAACCCTGACCTTACATTCTCTCGACAGGTACTCTATCTACTAAACAACAGAAACTACAGTGATAGATCTGAAATGATCTTCTTAATAGCAACATCAGAACTGACTCACTGAATTTAGTTTTACGCCGCTTTCAGCAATATTCCAGCAATATCATTGCGAGGGACACCAGAAATGGGCTTCACACATTGTACCCATGTGGGGAATCGAACCCGGGTTTTCAGCGTGACGAGCGAACGCTTTAAACACAAGGCTACAAGCATATATGATGGTAACTTAGGCCACTAAAGTTGGCCCTGTAAAAGAAGGGTCCTATCGCACAGATGCAGGATTTACAAATAGGCAATATATACATCAGAATTATCAGACTGACTCATCAACTTTAAAGGGGAATATTACATATGTATCTCATATTTAACGAAATAAGGCGCAACAAAAAATTCAAAGTGAAAGCCATATGCCTGTAATTTACCATGTAATTGTTATTCAACACACGTCCGGTCCTATGCGGTAAACATGTTATTTATCCAGTGTGATTCTAATATAAAACGTCACTTCTCAGATATGCTCATTTCCCACATGTCTTTATTGACGCGATAAATGGAAAATCATTTCTCGCAGTTGGTGCATATTTACACTAATTCTGCCAGGAATATAGTTAAGGGCTGTTTGAAAATCCTGCACAGATCCTGGTTAGAAGTGATCTTCAGCAATCCATGCTTGTAAGAGGCGACTAACGGGATCGGGTGCTCAGGCTTGGTTGACACATGTCATCGTATCCCAATTGCGTAAATCGATGCTCATGATGTTGATCTCTGGATTGTCTGGTCCAAACTCGATTATTTACAGACCGCCGCCATACAGCTGGAATATTGCTGAGTGCGGCATAAAACAACAAACCAACAGTGTCGTGCGTTTACTGAGTATGGTCAGTGGAAGGTTTTCGGATGTTAGTTAGGGGAAGACGATAGTGCTTTCTGTTTGAGACATGAATCCGGCTAAAGAATCCAGTTGTTTTCTTCCCTTCCATGACGCCCATCATGTATACACGTTGCCTGGCAACGCCGAATTGGCATGAACACGTATCCATAAAATGGTTCATAGCGTGCCCTTATAGTGTCATGTTTGCGAAGAGAGAGTGCATTAAAGCAGAGACTATAAAATATTTCATCATATTTTATGGTCTCTTATAATAGGAATTCATCGAATGATACTAGAAGACTAGAAGACTCTTGTAACATCTAAATACGCCCTTTTCGACAAAGCACGTCAGTGTTTAACCTACTTCAACAACAACAAAACTTCTGCTTTTTTCCTTTACTACTACTACTACTACTACTACTACTACTACTACTACTACATTGCATATACGCTGAAGTTGAAACATGTCGAACCTCAAATGAGATTTTGCAAGTATACATTGATGATGACGACGATGAGAGAACTATCTGCCTGGGTGTTTATTCAGCATTAAAAACCTGTTTCTAGAGTGTACACACTGACATGTGCAGAGAACAGTCGATTTCCCACTGATTTCAGTTCAAACAAATCCGACTTACACCATGTTCGTAACGCCAGCCATTTACCTGACGTGCATACAATCTATAACCGGTCTGGTCCTAAATTAATGACTGTGTTCGGTCTAGTGTTGTTTGAATACGCGATCGCATCCTTCCTATAAAACTGCTTCATAATTACTTTTAAAAGTGTGAACAAACCCATCGGCTATGAAATACCGAGATTTATGATTTTATGAAAAGAAATCAAATATCTTACGCGTCATTTATGAAATAAAACCACAGCCCAGTGAGTTAGAGTGTACATTGACCGCTAACGCATTACTCACGGAGGAAGAAGCTCTGCTTGGGAAGAGGAAAAAAGCGGGGTCCGGTTGAGTTACTCTCCGGCTTTTAACGTACTTCCGGTAAACCTGACAAATTATTGAAATGAGTCCATCAATATATTTCCCGGGCTGAAATTTGGTGGATGTGAATGGCTCTCGACATTGAATATGACAAAAAGGTCTACGCATGCGAGAGTTTTTTCGTCGAAACGTGCATGTGTATTGATTTTCTTCAGTGTACACCGAGGCGAGTTAGAATAGGATAATGCGTTTGTTGAAATGGTTTAGAAGGATCCGATGACATCATGAGTACGTCTATACGAGCAGTCATAACTATAGATTTGGATGCCATCTTGATTCCACGATCTGTTGCCTCATCCGTGTAGGGATGTCTTTGTTGGAGATACAGATGCTAGATCTGAGGGCTTGGTGAATCACAAAGGTTACTTCGATCCATTTCATCCGTTTCCAGACAGCGTATAACCTTTCAATACACTGAAAACCAATAAAAGGTGTATTTGTACATTTATATTAATATTTTTTTTAAACTTCATGTTGGAAAATAACCCGATTACCCTTTCTGGTGTAATTATATCAGTCATAGATGAAAAGAAAATCACCATATGCCGTGGTATATTAATCAGAAAAGATCGAAAATAGATCCTCCTCTTCAGATGAGAAAGTGATGCGACGCATGTACGACCTGGAGCCAGACTTTATTGCAAGGGTTTCGTTGGATCTTGTGACATTCGGTAAATCTCCGGAGTGAACACGATAACGCTATTGCTCTTTTGACAAGCAGCCTACACACAGTCATTACGTCTTAGTTGGTTCCTCTAAAAGAGTGAGTGAGTGAGTTTAGTTTTACGCCGCACTCAGCAATAGTCCAGCTATATGGCGGCGGTCTGTAAATAATCGAGTTTGGACCAGAATACCCAGTGATCAACAGCATGAGCATCGATCTACACAATTGGGACCGATGACATTTGTCAACCAAGTCAGCGAGCCTGACCACCCGATCCCGTTAGTCGCCTCTTACGACAAGCATGGGTTACTGAAGATCATTTATAACCCGGATCTTCACTGGTCTCCACTAAATGAATGGGAGTGAATGTTGTTTCAGGCCGCATGAAGTAATATTACAGCTATCCACAACGACGTGTAAGTAACCGAACCTGTAACCGACAAAACCGATGGGTGACAACATGAGCATGCCACCGACGTACGGCGACGCCTTCTGAGCCAAGTCACAGCCTGGTGTTCTATTGTCAGTTCAAAGAGTGATTGTTGAACATGAAGTCAAAAGTATCTTTAGCGATGACCTCTTCGGTTCTTTGGACAAACCTTTCAGTTGGATGTTCATGGGGATTTGACGAACGTTCGTCATAAATCTGGTAAAATTGAAGACTATCTTAAAGCGTGTAAAACTATTTCCATTTATATTGTGATACAATTGTCATCACGGAGCAAGAGAGCACCAGTTTCACGTGTAAGATACATTGTTGCTGATGGGGTAGCATAGTGGTTAAAACGTTCGCTCGTAGCGCCGAACACACAGGTTCGATTCCCCACTTGGGTGGAATGTATGAAGCCTATTTCCTCCTATCACCTGCCGTGTCTTTGCAGGAGTATTGCTATAAGCGGCGTAAAACCCAACTCACTCGCAGTTGCTGTTGAGGCGAAATACCTAATAACTAGCACCAAAAGGCATGCATATACCTTTATTCTTTGAATTCAGATTTTGCGCGTTTGTTTACAACGAAGAGTGAGTGAGTGAGTATGGTTTTTCGCCGCTTTTTAGCAATATTCCAGCAATATCACGGCGGGGGACACCAGAAATGGGCTTCATACATTGTACCCATGTGGGGAATCGAACCTGGTTGGCGTGATGAGCGAACGCTTTAACCAGGAAGAGAAAAGTCCAGCTACGTGGGATCCAAATCAGTTGGTGGCGCTGAGTATACTATGTACTATATTTACCCTGGAAGCCAGTACGACCCCTTTAATATCTTATCTGGTACTTATGTTCAGGTTTCCAGATTAAAAAGGCTTACAACTAACGAGTTCCCGCTATGAGTTGCACGGAAGCAGTTAAATATTTATATGTGGTATTTGACTTAAGGTCTTTCCACAGTTTCTTTTCTAAGCTATCGCATAAGCTACATTTCCCTGTACAGCTGGAAACGGCAATTGGATTACATTTTTTAAACCGCACAACTCATATCTGTTATCAAGCGACCAGCAAGGTTGTCAATTACATTCTCCAAATGTTTTCACATGAAATGAACACGCCTTAGAGAAGCGCTGCGAGTATATCAAGCCTTGATTGACAACACGCTCGTCTTAAACGTGCGAAGTGCTTTTAACCGCCCCTTTGTTTTACAGCCATAACAGACGTCGATGTGAAGAAAGCCATTTGAATGATTACGTTTCCATATCCAGTTGAAACTTGCGTGAGTGAACACGGCGTTAGAACAAGCACAAGTTCAAAGACTTAAAATGAATCTTTGAAGCTGGGAACTTCTGATAAATGCTCTTTATAGATACTGGGTATGTGGTAAACAATACCGGCTCGCGACTTTGTGAAAAGTCTAATTTTCCTAATGGTTCCGTTTCAAACTCACTCGTACCGAGAACCGACAGTCGTGTCTGTATTGATAAGGCCTTGTTGTTGAACTAGTTGGTTAACGGATCTTTCTGTCAAAATTTTAGGGCAAGGTCGAATGAAAATATAATTGGAAATTTCAATTTATTCATATAATGTTATAGCGTTTACCTCATAATGAAGGGGGGCGGTGGGGTAGCCTCGTGGTTAAAGCGTTGGCTCGTCACGCCGAAGACCCGGGTTCGAATCCCCACATGGGCAAAATGTGTGACGCCCTTTTCTGGTGTCCCCAGCCGTGATGTTGCTGGAATATTGCTAAAAGCGGCGTAAAACCACACTCAGTCAGTCATTATGAAGGAAGTGACTGTTTGGAGTACCAGTGAATCATCGTACGACTTGTTTTCAAATACTATATGTAATTTTCAAGGGTTCAGGGTTGGCACAAGCTAGACCTATGAGTAAAGTTTCCCTAATGTTCTATGAAAAACTTGGGGGGTGTTTTAAAATTCGACGTATCAGTTACAAGAAAGATGTTCGATGCACTCCTAATTTTGATTTGTACCATATATTGATATCATCCTTTTTCAGGTGTACAATTGACTTGCTCTTGCGTGTATTTGTGACGACAGGATACGCTCACATGCTGAACTCCAGCTTTCACCACTGTTTGCTGGTGATTCATGAACAGGGGCGAGGTGAAGCCTAGTGGTTAAAACGTTCGCTCGTCGCACCGAAGACCCGGGTTCGATTTACCACTTGTGTACAATGTATGAAGCCCATTTCTGGTGTCCCCGCAGTAATATTGCAGGAATATTACTAAAAGAGGCGCAAAACCATACTCGCATACTCGATTCATGAACTCATGCTTCTGATATAGAAGGAATCGCACAAGAAACTATGTTTATAGAATATAGAAGGGATTTCCTTATAAGTGTCACTTTTATTATATTAGACATGGAAACAATTCGCAATCCCTTTTCGGGAGTAATTATATGTGTTTGTTTATGTTTGGAACTTCTGAGTTTTAACATCTCTGGACCCGTAAAGCAAGTCACCAAAAACAGAGGGGATTTAACCTTTTTTGTTCTTGAATTCCCATTGCTCCAGACAATTCTTTGAGTCCTTCACATTGGACATTATTTTGGGGTAGGCAATATGCTTTTATTCGTTTGTGTCCATTTGTTTTGGTATTGGGCGACCAACGGGTAGGTTTACTTTTTTCTTTTTAAGTCTGTTTTACAGCTGTTTCAGGTGACTTCTAATTTGTATCGGGCGGTGGGGTAGCCTAGTGGTTAAGGCGTCCGCTCGTCACGCCGAAGACCCGGGTTCGATTCCCCACATGGGCACAATGTGTGAAGCCCATTTCTGGTGTTCCCCGCCTTGAAGTTGCTGGAATATTGCTAAAAGCGGCGTAAAAACTAAACTCACTCACTCTAATTTGTATCGGTTCGTGTGTTGCACCAAGTGTGTAACATGTCGCATACGCTCACAACAGTGATATGGATGTTTTAACAACATCCACATATGTTTCAGTAACAATATGGCTCGTGTTTGATAGGAGCACCACCATATAGCTGGAATATTGCTGAGTGCGGCGTAAAACTCAACTCACTCACTGATAGGACCAGGTGGTGAAACGGGGCGACTTTGTGGCTTTCACGTCATCCTCACCCGACGAGGTTTGCCCATATCAACCACAGTTTGATTTATATATCAGGAATGTCTGACAATACCTGGAAACAAATTGGGCGATCACAGTTTGTGTAACAGCTCATGATTTCATGCTATCAACCACTTGCTTGCTCCAGATTCACCAACTGCGGGATAAAACAGCATTCATTGTGTTACGCAGCAACGGTTCTTAATCCTCACCCTGGTTGTTTCATGACTGAACGAAAATGGTGAATGACATGTCTTGAGGTTTAACCAGAATCATAGCGGCTCTTAATTTTTCTTCTGTAAGACTTCCGCGGTTGTCTGTTAACATGGTTCGTGACATCACGAACTTTGGACTCCAGGATCTACGAAACTGGGCCCAGCCCCAATGGCGGGTGACGAAAGTGCGAACTCATAAAGTTCGATTCTTAAACGACCCAGTCGTTTACACTGGCGCCGTGGTATGTTTCACTCTCAATGTATAAATCTTCGAGGTATTGGTTTGAATCCCGTGACCTCTATTTTGTTCGTTTTGGGGAACCCGTGAAGATCCGGGTTAGAATAGGTCTTCAGTAACCCATGCTTGTCGTAAGAGGCGACTAACGGGATCGGGTGGTCAGGCTCGCTGACTTGGTTGACACATGTCATCGGTTCCCAATTGCGCAGGTCGATGCTCATGCTCTTGATCCCTGTATTGTCTGGTCAAGACTCGATTATTTCCAGACCGCCGCCATATATCTGGACTATGGCTGAGTGCGGCGTAAAACTAAACTCATTCACTCTTTCGTTGTGGGGATGAATTTGAACACCCGCGCATGCGCCGTCGGAAGATTTGCACGTTCATCGCGAGTGATCACGTTCTGCACGTGCTCATGTTCCGGCAAAGAATCACGATCAACACGTGCACATGTAACGGGATCAAGCACCGCACCTTTCGTGTGCTCGTGCTAACGTAGACAGACTAGTGCTAACGTAGCGCGTGTTAAAGTTGTCGAGATCGCGGATGATGAATTTTTATCTGTTTGGAATTGACCCATGGGGATTCAGGGCTAGATGGTGCCTATCAAACAATTCTTAATTGCGACCAAATGGATACGGAGGCCAGGCTGGGTAATTTGGTTGATTGCGACCCATCGAGTCAATTATTTACAGGTCGCCGTCATTTAGCCGGAATAGTCATGAATGTGGCTAAACCAAAACATGCAAACATCAATTACCCGAAATAAACCCCAACAATAGCTTAAAAAAACACATCACCTTATAATAACTCGAGGACAATGGGGTACGGTGGCCCAGTAGTTACAACGTTCGCTCGTCACGCCAAAGACCCCAAATCGATTCCAAAACATCAATACAATTTGTGGAGCCCATTTCCAAAGTCCCTCCTCCCCCAATGATATTGCTGGAATATTGCAAAATAATATTCATTCACTACAGCAACTGGACACTAAACAAACGGAATTTTACTTCGTACCACACACGAAACAAACATACGAACCAACGAGTTTAAACGCCAAACTTTCCCTCAACCACACTAAATAAGAAGATTTGTCAAATTTTAATTTAACACTGACAAGTCGATTCAATGTTAATTATATTTTCCATCCAGAACACAGTCTTCACATATGACGATGATAATGTTTCACTCTGGCGTATGAATCTTTTATGACGAATGGCTATTTTTCACACACAGCTGTTGGTGTCTCATTCCGCCGGCAGCACCTCTATAGTCCCAGTCTCGTTGCTATCAATTATTCACAATGATGTCATGGATATGGCAGAAGGAGTTTTGTTCCTAGAACAGGCCTGACATCTATATATACCACGAATCACACATACCAACAACGATTGATCGCCGTGTTGCTCTACCTTCTGGTTTAGACATTCTATACACAATACAGCATCCCCAGCGAATGTTGCCTAGTAACGATTCCTCTGAAACTACGCATTTCAGAGAATTATTTACGCGGTCTGGTATATAAAGTGTCCTGTTTATTGAGATTGGAAAAATGTTTTTTCATAGATAAAGTTATGTTAATTATCCGGTTAATCGATGTTCTGATTGACGAGTCGAAGTTCCTTGTGGAGTTGTCAGAAATGTAAGAATACAGCGGAATTTCATTAATCCAGACGGTTGTCATGCCAATAACGAAGCGTTAATCATTTGTAATTTGTGAAGGTCCGTTTTATGAAGTATCATATTTTGTAGGATTTGTCAAGTATTTTACTTCCGTCTCAAAAGAACAGGGGCGGTGGGGTAGCCTAGTGGTTAAAGCGTTTGCTCGTCACGCTGAAGACCCGGGTTCGATTCCCCACATGGGTACAATGTGTCAAGCCTATTTCTGGTGTCCCTCGCCGTGATGTTGCTGGAATATTGCTAAAAGCGGCGTAAAACCAAACGCACTCTCAAAAGAATAATCTTTTTTGTTCATCCGGTTTAATGAAATCCCATTTAGTATTTTAGCAAATGACCACCTGAACAATTGTTGTAGGGTTTTCGGTCCAGCCGAAATGTCACCAAGAGTAATCCAGTAATGTAAGTGGTGTTTTTAAATACTTGTAATGTAATGTGATGCGCAAATATATTTATGATGAATATCATATTCCTTTACTGTTATTTCCAAGAAATGTCAAAAAAAGCTGGTACATTAAGACCACTTGAAGCCGATAAATGTCAGCTCTTCATGTGCGGTGCGGTGAGGAAGCCTCGTGGTTAAAGCGTTCGCTCGTTACGCCGAAGACCCGGGTTCGATTCCCCACGTGGGTACAATGTCTGAAACCCGTTTCTGGTGTCTCATTGCAGGAATATTGCTAAAAGCGGCGTAAAGCCATTCTTACCCACTCACTCACTTCCTGTGCTCGTCTTGATGAGTGTGTATGGTTTTACGCCGCTTAGTAATATTAATTAAGCGTCAGCTCGTAACGCCGAAGACCCGGGTTCGATTCCCCACATGGGTACAATGTGTGAAGCCCATTTCAGCTGTCCCCACCGTGATATTGCTGGAATATTGCTAAAAGCGACGTAAAACCATACTCACTCACCTGACGACAAAAAATCCCAAAATATTCATGATTAAAACATATAAGCCCGTAGTTTGACCCCGAACTTATTCATCAAGACAATGTACAAGAGATTGATTGAGTGAAATGAAATGATGCATCATATGTTTGTGCTTGCAGTTCCAAAATGCTTTCCCTTTTAAATATCAGTATACGTTTTAACATGAGACATGTAGTGTTTTAACAGCAGGCAATTACATCCGATTAAACAAGGCAGAAAACCGAAGTACCAAGTTTCATTACCAAGAGAGTTCTGTTCAACGTATCAGCTAATTTGTTATTGTCGATATTCCAGATATCCGCGAAATATCCGTGGTAATCACTAATTCTTGTTTTTCTGCATGCAAACTTCACAACAGTGTGTTATGTTTGTAAACATCGTCATTTTTTCCAAGCTATCAATCTGAGGTCTATAAGTGCAATCTGGCAGACGACTTTCGCGGCCGCCATGTTGATATTTCTGTTGGCTCAGTTAGTGAATATGTTTTTCCTTTTTTAACAACCCACATGGGAAGCCTTGTTTGAGTGAGGTAGTTTTATTCCACAAGCAAATAAACAGTTTTTAGGTAAGGTCGTATTTTGCCATGTGGTTCGTAACAAAATACCTCATGAACAAATGCTAACAGTATAAACACGATCAATGCCATTTCTCACAACTACCTAGGGAGCGATATGTTGCCGTGATGATCCATCATAATCAGTTTAATTGTACATCTCCTTTTTGTGTGGTTGTCTAAACTGCTGTTTTGTGAGTAACAGAGCCATTTGTTCACAAGAATGCTAAAGTGAGGTGGAAAGGTATAACTGACAACTGTGTTGGTCGGTCGACTTGTTTAGTAGACTAATTTCTGCAGAATTAAGTAAAAGCTGTACAGATGCGCGTATGTTTTTCCTAAACGATCCGTCACACTGTTTTAAAATTTCTTGTTAATTAACCCAGATTCCGTTGCGTAGATTCACAGTTTGTTGTTTGTTTGTTGTTTAACAAAACAACATTCTAGTTGTATGGCGGTGGTGAGTAGGCGAGTCTGGACCAGACAATCCAGTGATCAACAACCGATCTACGTAATTGGGAACCGATCACATGTGTCAACCAAGTCAGCGAGTCTGACCACCTGACCTCGTTTGTCGCCTCTTACGACGAGCATGGGTCACTGAAGATAAATTCTAACCCGGATCTTCACGGGTGTTTGCGTGTTTGAAATGAAGAAACGAAGGAATCGTTCATGGTAGATGTGAAGTCATGGGTGATGGGATGAATGAGTTAACTGTTTAACATGGCAGTCATCTGTTTTCGAGGGATGTCATTAAGGACTGGTCCAAACAAACCGGTGGTTGAACCAACGTCCCCGTCCATTGTTTGATAACCCGTAGTGAACCAAGGCACGAGGTGGGGGTATAAATGACCCATTTGGATCAGACGAAGCAGCGGGTTAACAACGCCCCGATGTCCGATGTAGCTTGTCACTTAAACCCTATACAAAGACTAATTCAAGTCAAAAATGATTTGGCAAGTCTAGAATGCCACAGTTTCAGAAATTTAGAATGCTCTTGGCTCCTTTGCGATTTTCGCCTTTGTATTTCGTCTTTGTAGATACGTTTTTGAATAGGATAACTTTATCTGATTGTCTAGCTCTATAGAGGCTCGACGACCAACACTGAGCCAAGGGGGGTGAGAATATGTCACTATATCACCCTTGGCTCAGACAAAGGAGTGGTTGATAGTAGGGCTGCGCAATATAAATGGTTTACCGGTATTTACCGGTTCAGACATGAAAACGATACATATTGCGAAACGCTGATCAAAAACAGGTATTTTGACTTGCATTCGGAAATTTCGTAACACTCAGAAATCTTCGGATATTTCCTTGTTTCGTTTGTGCCAAATATTATTTACATTTCTATTTTGTCATGATTGAAGGTTGTTGTTAAAGCTTAATCAAGCATAGTTATTTTGTTGTGTTTTTGCTCTAAAAATCAAGCTTTAACGCGATTATAAGTAGTTTTTTGTTTAAAAATACTTCTTGCAATATATTGCAATACATATCGCAATATATGCTTTCGCATCGCAATATATCGCAATATGAAAATTCTCTGCAATACCCACCCCTAGTTGATATGATGGGAAACATCCCACGATGACAGAACAGAACAGAACTTTATTGCTTTTCAGGCATATGAAGATCACAATGATTATATACATTTTGGTGGCAGGGCTGGTAGTCTGAATCAAAAACATATAACATACAAATAATAAATAGTAGTACATAGTACTTTCTTTTACAAAGAGGACTTACATCTAATTTTTTAGATTTTGATAAATTCATATTTCTCGTGTATGCGTGTGTGGTGGTGTGTGTAGGGATGAGGGGGTTGGGGAGGGTTGCGGAGGAGAAGGAACTTCGGGAACAGACTTAAAGCAGACAGAACAGAAGGGAACACCTACAAGCAACACCCATTAGCGCGTCAGTTAAATACCATATAAGTAAAATCGATAGCACTATTCATACAGCCGCGTCTACTGGAGTCGTTCCACCACTTTTGTAATCGAAACCGTTCTTCCACCAAGGTCACTCAAAGATATATGAGGAATGTACGAGGATAATTACCATCTAAAACAGTTGTCTGACCGATGCTGTATACCTTGGCTCGATAACTGAAACGCAGACAGCGAAATTTCAAGTCAATATCCCCCAATTCCTACGATCCATCGAAAGACTTCAAGAAATGGAACCATCGAATGGTAACTTAATGCAGAAGTCACTCAGAAAATTATTTCATTTTCCATTAAATGGGTAGAAATGGAATAAAATCAATATTACGTAAGACTTGGCATGCTCACAGCCTTTTTGTAAGAACAATTAGAAATCAATGAGTTTTGTCATGATCTATTTCTTAAGACATTATTTCTCTCTCCAGATTTCCTCAAAAGGAAAAGTCTTTAGAAATAAGCAATTTATTGCTGTTCTTCATACACTAAATACCACTCATTATGTGAGTCTGAGCGATAGACTCCGTGAACGGATCAACCCTTGCCACGTCGTAACGTATTTGTCGATTTCAGTGTTCCATGGCGTTCTATACACAACGCTAAAAGAGCCTTTATCAACGTTAAATGCTCTTCAATCCAAAGACCCTGGATGCCATGGGAAAATCCAAAAAAGTGATACCTAATCGAAGCAATTAAATGTTGGCATTTTTAGCACGGTCTGAAAGTTATATTTCGTTCAGTAATCTGATTGATTGGGATGAAGCCATTTTGCTTTTCTTTTTGCTTTCCTAATTTCCTTCCCAGCGGCTGGCCTGGTCTATAGGCAAAGGGGTATTAATTACGTATAGGGCGAGACGTTGACTTTCACGTGTACCGACCAGCCTTTTTAACACTTAATGTAATTAGTTTCCGTCGTTTCTTAGGCCTTTGCAACCTTGGTTTGTAAGGCGCAGGGTTTCAAAAGCAGAGGGGAAACTGTATTTACAAAAATGCAATTATTGCGCCTGTCATTTAAGATTTGACGTGCCTCTGTCCTTGTTGAAAATTTGAAACTGACGGGCTTGGGATCATGGAATCTGTTGGTTTTCCACCCAATAAACCTTTTGAAGTGTCGCTCTCATTTTACAGTCAGAGCCAATAACGATCGTTTACACTTTCAAGTTGGAAGAGTTGACTTTGCAAGACTTTGGCCGGTGCCTTCAGCCATTATGAATTCAGTTTGTACACATGCCTCGCTTTGACATTTTAGTGTCGGTTGTGTCTTCTAGAAATTTAAGCGCTCGTCTTTGTGTGTGTGTGTGTGTGTGCGTGCGCGCGCGCGCGTGACAACCATTATTGGCATGAGTATATATGGCATGTTTCTATTGTTATTTCCTATATACAGAAATGTAATTTTCTTAGAATGTACGATGGATGTAGAACGAGCTTTCTTATGACAAGGTCAGGCAGTGGTGTCGGACTTTGTATAAGTCGAATTATGAATCTGATCCCCGGGAAGTCGAAACAACAGTGTCAACGGGAACCCGCGATAATTGAATTCTCATGAACGCAAAGCTCTTGACCAAAACCACGATTCTCAATCTGACTACATCACAGACCCCACCCCCTCCCCAAAACAAAACCCCACCCAGACCCCTCATAACCATTTTGACCTGTCCATTGACCGTGCAAGCCGTTACGCCTTCATGTTTGACCACAGACCGCCCGAGTAAGAAATAGCTGTAAAGATTAATATGAAAATTCATACGGAACACAAATCTCAATTTCACGCTTTCGTTAAACCAATAAACATTTGTTACAGCTCTGTCCCCAATATTCGATTTATTTCACGTCTTAACAAGAAAGTAATTCTCATAAAAGAAAGAGAAACATTTGAGGGGGTGGTTGTAAGATAAAGCCAAGGGATTATCTTAATCCGCATCTGGAATCATTAAGCCATTCGCCTCCACAAAAAACCGAATCTGAAACTCGACGGATCAAGAAAGGATCGTTCGAATTCATAATCGCTGTTTTGTAACACATATCAAACATCGAGACATAATTAAAGTGGGGTTATATTTTGAAAGAGAGCGAAGGCAGGATTCAGCCATATTGGTCTACAGTGTAACGGGCGTAAAGCAACGTAACCGTTTTACTCCTTTAAATTGACGACATAAAACAGCTGTAAACAGGAATATTTCTAAATCATGCATGTCTATTTCCTTTGCAATCAATCCAAACGGCTGATGTAATAAACACAGCCTCAGACTGTTCGGCTCCTTCATCTGCAGGAGGCGGGTGAAAACGTCAGCTTTTCTTTAATGTTATGCATTTTATTGAGATTGCAACCTTCTTGGTTTTTATATTGCTTTAGTAAATGAACCGATGTGAAAAATTGATATTTCTTTCTTGACTGGCGTTAGATATATGTAGTTATGAAACTGTTCGACTTAACTTGGCGTACGTACGACGTCGTAACTTCCGTAAACTACGTTTATACCGATGTCGCTTGTAACAAAACTGACGGAAATAATAAACCGGGTCTCGAACACTTGCTGTATATTTTAGTTGAAATGCGAGTGACGAACTACTGTTGAAACGAACTAAAAGTTAGTGGTGATTTTTAGTTCGCTGTTACACCTTGTGATGGTTTTCTTGTGCATAGAGCGCAGGTCACAAACCAGGTGAAGTTAGGCAACTTTGGTCACGGAGATGGGTGACCGTGTTTTGCAGCTTGACTCCTGAGAGTTTCTAGGACTTCTGTCCTGACCCACAACGAAGCACCTATGTGGTCACATCTTAGGCAAGTGAGTTTGTTTAAAATTGCCTCTCTTCACCCAGCTGGAAATGGGTACCCGGTGGTATGTCATATAACTATTAACCTTCTAGCGCCTCTCGGGCAGCTTGGGTTATCCGGGGTAATAATGTCCATCGTGTTGTATGCTAAGAGTATGTACCTGCGTCGTGGAGCTAGGCGCTATATAAGTGGCCAATCATTATTGTATGTTACCGTAGTTTGCAGTTTAACCTGGGGAGATTCGTAACTGTCCTAGCTAGATCGCTTTATCGGATTGATGGGTTACATGATTCCATGCATGTCTGGTGGTTTTACACGTCATATCAGACAAAGAGGATTCGATGAAATCGGTCACTAAAAAGTGACTAAAATGGGGATCGGGTGATCTGAGGAGTGACTAAAATGGTGATCGGGTGGTCTGAGGAGTGACTAAAATGAGAAGCGAAGACAAAAAGGATTCGATAAAATCGGTCACTGAAAAGTGACTGAAATGGGGATCGGGTGGTCAGAGAAGTGACTAAAATGAGAAGCGAAGACAAAGAGGATTCGATAAAATCGGTCACTGAAAAGTGACTAAAATGGGGATCGGGTGGTCAGAGAAGTGACTAAAATGAGAAGCGAAGACAAAAAGGATTCGATAAAATCGGTCACTGAAAAGTGACTGAAATGGGGATCGGGTGGTCAGAGAAGTGACTAAAATGAAAAGCGAAGACAAAGAGGATTCGATAAAATCGGTCACTGAAAAGTGACCGAAATGGAGATCGGGTGGTCTGAGGAGTGACTAAAATGAGGATCGGGTGGTCAGAGAAGTGACTAAAATGAGAAGCGAAGACAAAGAGGATTCGATAAAATCGGTCACTGAAAGTGACTGAAATGGGGATCGGGTGGTCTGAGGAGTGACTAAAATGAGAAGCGAAGACAAAAAGGATTCGATAAAGTCGGTCACTGAAAAGTGACTGAAATGGGGATCGGGTGGTCTGAGGAGTGACTAAAAAATGAGGATCGGGTGGTAAGAGAAGTGACTAAAATGAGAAGCGAAGACAAAGAGGATTCGATAAAATCGGTCACTGAAAAGTGACTGAAATGGGGATCGGGTGGTCTGAGGAGTGACTTAAATGAGGATCGGGTGGTCAGAGAAGTGATTAAAATGAGAAGCGAAGACAAAGAGGATTCGATAAAATCGGTCACTGAAAAGCGACTAAATGAGGATCGGTTGGTCAGAGAAGTGACCAAAATGAGGATCGGGTGGCCTGGCTGACTGCGTGTCATCGTATCCTCAGTGCGGAATGTAGGTGCGGCGTATAATATCATTCACTCACTTCATTGTGACCCACTTTGAAAGTTACGCAAAATTCAGGTTTTTCAGGGGCGTGAGTAAGGGTTTACGCTGCTGTCAGCAAACATTCCCAAAATATCACGGCGGGGGACACCAGAAATAGGCTTCACGCATTGTATCCATGGGGAATCGAACCCGGGACTGGGGAACACTGTAACCATTGGGCTATCACACCACCACTTTTCAGTTGCGAATGGATGAAATTCAGTGGTAGTGAACTAGCTTATGCGTAAAGTTTCAGGGGTTGCGGGTGTGAAGGCGTTGGTGGTATAGGGGGTTTGAAGGGGGTAGAGCAGGATGAGGGGTTGGGGGGTGGTGGTGGTAACTTGCTGGTGAATATATTGGATTAGATAGTATGGCCTCAGATTTGAGCTAAAAAATATTTTCACAACAAAAACGAACTGGAGTAAATACAAAAGTTTTCGTCTCAGTGATCAGATACAGTTCCCCGGACTCCCTTCCGCCATGTTTGTTAGGTGCTCCTACTTCAGACCAAAACGACCCTTGTTACTGTGTGAAAGACGCTGTGAAGAACCACAAAAAGGCACAAACACTTACTTTGCTAGCATTTGTATGGTTTAATGAGATTAAACCTGGAAATTGAATGTAAAAGCAATTCCTGGCCATGTACATCAATCAACGTTGAACGATTACTTGGGTGTACAGAGAAGGAGAAAATAAATTGAATCATCATCTTGAGATGTTCTTTAACGTAGGCTGACGTTTGAATAGCCTGTAAAATAATGACCAAGTGGTCTCTTTGTGTCTCGGGGGAGGTGGGGTAGCCCAGTGGTTAAAGCGTTCGCTCGTCACACCGAAGACCCGGGTTCGATTCTCCACTTAGGTACACTGGTGAAGCCCATTCCTCGTGTCTCCCGTCGTGATATTGCTGGAATATTGCTAAAAGCGGCGTAAAACGTAACTCAATCACTCTGTGGTTTTGTCTCTCTTAAAGACCCAACATGGTTCCAGTGAACTACTTTTATAACGAACTCGCATATCGCGAACTGATGGATATGACGAATTTGGTTCCGACCGCTTGATGTTTATTTCAGTTTAAACGCGTATATCAAACTACGGTTATAACGAAGTAAAGTACGTGGTCCCCTCGAGTTCGTTATAACCGTACTTTACTGTACATGTATATTTAATAAAACAGCTACCCCCATTTCATTCACAGTTCTAACAGACAGTGCAGTCATTCGAGACTGACATTTAAACCCCCAAATAAATTAATTTTAATTAAATATGTATGGCTTAATTTCTTTTAAAGAAATCGATGCAAGGGCATCCCAGGGCAATTGATAAGTCCAGAACTTAGGCAATCTGGACTTTCGAAATCATTCTAGACTCGCGTTGGGCTCCTTTTATGATTAATTCTCCAGGTTCATGGAGACAAACTAATCCCTTTCTCATATCCAGTCGTTCTATTTCACTCGAGATTTCTGTATGGAATTTTTCTTTTTAATTTTATACATAACATCAGGCCCTGTTAGGTTGGCACACTTGCATGCTTTATGTAAGAAACGGGCGGTGGGGTAGCCTAATGGTTAAAGCGTTGGCTCGTCACGCCGAAGCCCCGGGTTCGAATCCCCACATGGGTACAATGTGTGAAGCCCATTTGTGGTGTCCCCGCCGTGATATTGCTGGAATATTGCTATAAGCGGCGTAAAACCAAACTCAGTCAGTTATGTAAGAAACATAAGAGTACAACGATATTAATTGTTATATTTTTGTTTTGAAATATCCGTATTTTTGGCAATCATGGTTTGTTCAGAAAGACAACACAATCCCAACCTATTTACGTCATATGTTACTTTAGGTCATCGAAGGGCGGTAGCGTTGGCTCGTCTCGACGAATACCGGGGTTCGATTCCCCACATAGGTACACTGCGGGAAACCCATTTCCAGTGTCACTGCGGGGCGGTGGGGTAGCCTGATGGTTAAAGCGTTCGCTCGTCACGCCGAAGACCCGGGTTCGATTCCCCAGATGGGTACAATGTGTGAAGCCCATTTCTGGTGTCCCCGCCGTGGTATTGCTGGAATATTGCTAAAAGCGGCGTAAAACCAAACTCACTCACTCCAGTGTCCCTCCCGTAATCTTGCTGGAATATTGCTACATGTTATAATACCTATCTCACCCACTTAGGCCTTCGAGCCTTATCGTACGGCTCAGCGAGTATCTATAGTAAAGGTGGTCTGTCATAAAATACCCCGCCCACTAATCAGCTTGATTTAGCATTAGGGATCTACACAGCATCGTTCATAAGTCAGTGAACAATGCATCATTTTCCGCCAACATTGTACAAATGTATCTTGTGTCCTTAGGTCCACAGACGCTAATGTGTATAATGATCGTTAATGAATCCATTGAAGAGACACGACACGAATAAGAGTAATTTCAGTCACGAAATGTATCATGGCAGATTCATACCAGGCGATACTGCTTTCCACTGACGTGATCATGGCGTTTAACTATTCGTGGTTATGTTCGTTTTAGAAGCCATCAGTGACAAATGTAGACTATATTTTTTTAAATCATCATCATATATACATTTGTATAGCGCCGATATCCAGCTCCGCTCAGCTGCTCAAAGGCGCTTTGTTTTTCCCACGTTCACTGGATGTCAATCTCAACGGCACATCGTATTGTCAATCTCAACTCCCTGGGGAGCATACAAACTCTTGCAGCCACTAGGCGCACCGAGTTATTGTGGCATTCTCATCCTTACGAGGTACCCATTCACAGCTGGGTGCACTGGGACACATAGTCACAGTACTTTGTCCAAGTTCACTGCACGTTGCTGTACCCGCAACTGGGTGTTTGCACGTATTCATGTGGCCACCATCTGGTCATAAACCTACGGATTCGTGGGTTCTTTTAAGTGCACAGGGTTGTGTACTGTACACTAGGGGTTGTGACAACACTGAAAGAGTCTGCACACAAAGTTGACTCCAAGGTTTTTACACCCGGTCACAGGTGGGCTCGATCCCGTCACTCAAGCTCGCTGGATCACTAGCCTGGCGCTTTAGCCAGTTCGCCCACAGTTGTAAAGAGGAAATGGTTGTATATACCATTTCAGAAGAGAATAATCGTACATGCTTTGGTTTGATACTTTTTTGGGGTTCTAGTATACCGTGCTAATAAATAATGTTCAATTTGTAAACGTTTTGATGCCATTTTTTGGCTGTACTAGTATTTGGATTTCGGGAACCGTTTCTTGCTCTCGAGGGGTGGTGGTGTAGGCTAGCGTTCGCTAGGATTCGCTTAGCGTGTGAAGCCCATTTCTGGTGTCCTCCGCCGTGATATTGCTGGAATATTGCTAAAAGCGGCGTAAAACTAAACTCACTCTCTCACTCGTGTTTTCTCGATGTGACCTTTCCCCTTAAATCATGATCCGGGTTCGCTGCCAGGGTCACAGCTCTTCTAACCCACTGGCTTAGGTAGAAGCCCGCAGTGTTGAGGAGTCTCTATATTCTCCATAACGTTCTTGGCGGGTTCAGGACGGTGGGGTAGCCCGGTGGTTTAAGCGTTCGTTCGTCACGCCAAAGGCCGGGTTCGATTCTCCATATGGGTACAATTTCTGAAGCCCATTTCTGGTTTACCCCGCCGTGATATTGCTGGAATATTGCTAAAGCGGCGTAAAACCCAATTCACTCACTCACTCTTGGCAGGTTCGACTTGGCAGCGTGGAGAAGTCTCATTCGCTGTCAGTGCTACGTGTAAAGGGGGTAAGGCCCTGAGCATATCTAAATAATAAGAACAAACAACTATAATAATAATAATAATAATAACAACAATGACACATCGTGTATAAATTGTGTGTGCTTGGTGTCGACAGTTTGATTTCCCACGTACGAATGATCAGCATCAGAAGCGTCGAATTGAGGATCGGTTGGTCAGAATTGAGGATCGGTTGGTCAGAATTGCGTCTGATTATTAAAACCAATTTCAAGCTGACCATCAGATCGAATATTGGTTGTGAGGTGGTTGATTGTGTGTGAACGTGTCTCGACCCCCGCGGGACGAAGAGATGAAACTGGACACTAAGTAAGCTATGCTTGATGAAGGGGCGACTCAATCGATCTGGAAGTCATTCAGTGTGATTTTGTTGATTGCGTGTCATTTAACCCCCAGGGCGAAGGACGGCGTTTATAATGAGATTGACTGGTCAATTTACAAGCTGTCCTGATACAGTTGGAAGACAGCGGCGTTAAACAGCATTCACTTCGCCGTCTCACCAACGCCTTAATAGAATTGATTGTGGTTCACACCATTGGCAGCTGGCTGGTCTGTTGATTTTATAATATCTTAGGATAATATTTAGATGTTGGCGACATAAAACAATATTCACTCACTCCATGACAAATCCAAGGTAGCGGTTCGAATCTACATGTGGGTAGTAAATGTGAAATCTATTTCTGGTGTCCTCCGTGATAATATTGCACACTCAATCACTCACTCACCCAGCCACTCACTCACTCATATGCTGACAAACCCACCTACCCATTCACGCACTCACGAAAATTCACCTACCTATTCGCGCACTCACTCACTCACTCACCCAGCCACTCACTCACACATGTGCTGACAAACCCACCTACCCATTCACGCACTCACTCACTCACCCAGTCACTCACTCACTCATTTGCTGACAAACCCACCTACACATTCACGCACTCACTCACTAACAGCCACATTCACACTGACTGACTGACTCACTCACGCACTCATTCACTTTTCTACTTGTTAACTAAGGCTGGTCATTGCGTCCCCAAGGCAATTCAGAATATGCTGCGAGGAGGTTTTTGAGATAATTTTATTGCAACAATCATTCGATATTTCTGAATAGCAATCAATCAGACGAATACCGCTCCGCTTGGCTTGAAATTTGATCGTAAATTTAATCCAAGTTCACGGCGAACCTTCCTCATCCTAGATTATTTCATCCGCATCAGTAAATCGGTGCATTTTTCACAAAGTGAATTTAATTTTACTCGAACGAACTCTTTAAGACACGCAGCCGCCTGGATTTGATTGAGTACAGCATGGGGCATGGTATCTTGTAAAGGTTGGAACATGTAGAAAGAGACGGAACAGGGATTTACAAGAGGTAATGGTTATTTATAAAACAAGAACGGGTGATTTATTGAGATTTGTTTTTTTCTGACGTACAACACGATCTCAATTCCATGAAACGTTTTCTTTATGTCTTTGAAATCAGATAGTATTGCAGAATGGAAAGAGCAATTACGTTTCCTCTGAGATAGCACCTGCACATTTTGGACATACTTTGAAATTCTTGAATATTTATTGAGAATTCTTGTCATCTCGATCAATATTATTCCGTTTCGGAAACAATAAATTTGTTCTGTGAGTTAGTCATATTTGATCACAAGCTCCGCGTTGTTACCGTTACACTGAATTATGTCGTCCCCTGCTGGATGAAAACAGCGGAAGTTGCACTTTTGTTAGTACTGCTTGTCTCGACATATCTCTTTGTATCGAGTAAATACGTATAAAATCAGGGAATACGGATGGAAGCAGGCACATGCGCAACACGTGAAGGCAATGTCGACATAATGACAGATTATAGGGATTTGTTTGTTTGTTTGTTGTTTAACGCCACACTCAGCAATATACCAGCTATATGGCGGCGGCTTGTAAATAATCGAGTCTGGACCAGACATTCCAGTGATCAACACCATGAGCATCAATTTAAGCAGTTGGGATACAATGACATGTGTCAACAAAGTCAGCGTGTCTGAGCAACCGATCCCGTTAGTCGCCTCTTACGATAATTCTCGGTTATTGAAGATCAATTCTAACTCGGATCTTCACGACTCGATTATAGAGGACTTAACATATATGAAAATGTTCGTATCTCCTCTTCAACTAGGGCGGTGGGTAGCCTGGAGGGTAAACCGTTTGCTCGTCACGCCGAAGCCATACATGGGTACTTGCGTGAAGCCCATTTCTGTTCTCCACACTTGGCTGTTGCTGGGTTATTGCCTAAAGCGGTGTAAAAACTTATTCACTCAACAACTTCCACAACATTTCCACAAATAGTACAGGTTATGGTTGATTCATGTGTCTTTGTGAATACACATGTTTCAACACTGTAACACTTTACCGTGAAGTATTACCGTAAAAGCCATGCAGCCGGTGAGTGAGTGAGTTTAGGTTTATGCTGCTTTTAGCAATATTCGGGTAGCATCACGGCGGGGGACACCAGAAATAGGCTTTACACATTGTACTCCATGGAGCCGGTACAAAACAAGTAGCTCTACGGTACAGCGTAATTATGTGGGCACACACCGGCGGTTGTGTGGGATTCATGTCTCACTGTGGGTACACACAGGCAGTTGTGTGGGATTCATGTCTCACTGTGGGTACACACCGGCAGTTGTGTGGGATTCATGTCTCATTGTGGGTACACACCGGCAGTTGTGTGGGATTCATGTCTCACTGTGGGTACACACAGGCGGTTGTGTAGGATTCATGTCTCATTGTGGGTACACACCGGCGGTTGTGTAGGATTCATGTCTCACTGTGGGTACACACCGGCAGTTGTGTGGGATTCATGTCTCACTGTGGGTACACACCGGCGGTTGTGTCTCAGGGATTCATGTCTCACTGTGGGTACACACCGGCGGTTGTGTGGGATTCATGTCTCACTGTGGGTACACACCGGCGGTTGTATGGGATTCCGTTGTGTGGGATTCATGTCTCACTGTGGGTACACACCGGCAGTTGTGTCTCACTGGGATTCATGTCTCATTGTGGGGGTACACACCGGCGGTTGTGTGTGGATTCATGTCTCATTGTGGGTACACACCGGCGGTTGTGTGGGATTCATGTCTCATTGTGGGTACACACCGGCGGTTGTGTGGGATTCATGTCTCATTGTGGGTACACACCGGCGGTTGTGGATTCATGATTCATGTCTCATTGTGGGTACACACCGGCGGTTGTGTAGGATTCATGTCCATTGGCACCGGCGGTTGTGTGGGATTCGGTTGTGTGGGATTCATGTCTCATTGTGGGTACACACCGGCAGTTGTGTAGGATTCATGTCTCATTGTGGGTACACACCGGCGGTTGTGTGGGATTCATGTCTCATTGTGGGTACACACCGGCGGTTGTGTGGGATTCATGTCTCATTGTGGGTACACACCGGCAGTTGTGTGGGATTCATGTCTCATTGTGGGTACACACCGGCGGTTGTGTGGGATTCATGTCTCATTGTGGGTACACACGGCGTTGTGTGTTCATTGTACACCACCGGATTCATGTCTCATGTCTGTGTGGGTACACACCGGCAGTTGTGTGGGATTCATGTCTCACTGTGGGTACACACCGGCGGTTGTGTAGGATTCATGTCTCATTGTGGGTACACACCGGCGGTTGTGTAGGATTCATGTCTCATTGTGGGTACACACCGGCGGTTGTATGGGATTCATGTCTCATTGTGGGTACACACCGGCGGTTGTGTAGGATTCATGTCTCATTGTGGGTACACACCGGCGGTTGTGTGGGATTCATGTCTCATTGTGGGTACACACCGGCGGTTGTGTAGGATTCATGTCTCATTGTGGGTACACACCGGCGGTTGTGTAGGATTCATGTCTCATTGTGGGTACACACCGGCGGTTGTGTGGGATTCATGTCTCACTGTGGGTACACACCGGCAGTTGTGTGGGATTCATGTCTCATTGTGGGTACACACCGGCGGTTGTATGGGATTCATGTCTCACTGTGGGTACACACCGGCAGTTGTGTGGGATTCATGTCTCATTGTGGGTACACACCGGCGGTTGTATGGGATTCATGTCTCATTGTGGGTACACACCGGCGGCTGTATGGGATTCATGTCTCATTGTGGGTACACACCGGCGGTTGTATGGGATTCATGTCTCATTGTGGGTACACACCGGCGGTTGTATGGGATTCATGTCTCACTGTGGGTACACACCGGCGGTTCTGAACTATTCATGTGTATACAACGATTATGTAAGCAAACGATTTTGGATAACACCGAACCCCTCGGTTAGAAGAAAATTAACTTTATTTTGCTGAACCAAATTAAAGTATTCTCAAAAGAATTTCGAACGTCTTGTAATAGCATTAGGTTGTCCTGCCGCGCCACAACAGTGTTAGTGATGCCGGGATGAAGACACTTAATGCGATTAAGAAGAATTTTCTTCAGCGTCTGCTCATTCGACGACACTGTTTAACCGTTATTAAAACCAGTTGACACTGGCTGATGTAAATGTCACATGTCTTCCATAACGTTGTACATGTTGGAACAGTTTACATCGTGTTGTGTTTATATTATGGTTGGTGACAGAATAGACTTAGAGCAATATGTTTTTTGTGTGAAATGCATGCGCACAAAATGATGAACACATGTTCAACAAATTCACTGCCATGTGATTATGGATGTAAACGGTATTTTATTTTATTTATTTTTTTTTTTGGGGGAGTCTAATGTTTGTAGATTGTCTGACTATAATCATTTCAATCCACGAGCTTGGGTATGTTACTGACAACCAATATAATTACATGTAGTCAGAATTTGGGAATCGGATGAAACATAGGAGATCCTGCAAACTCAAGGGATGGAACTCTGCACAGCATGATGTCGCAGGGACATTCGTGTTTTTTCTGTGAGTAGGGTTAGTTTAAAGTAGGGCCCATTTTCAAATAACAGGTTTCTTGTCACAGAGGATTCAATCACAGACGTATGCATATACTTACAACATGTGCAGCACACGTGTGCAGCACGTGCATATCGCCTAAAACATACCAACTGCATTATGCCAGATAATATCCTTCTTCCGGTTTGCGTTCCAGGTACGGTGAAGATAGTTACTAATATTTGTGTTGTGAGTGAGTGAGTTTTTGACTTGGTTTTGAAGTATATGTAGACAGTGCTATTTAGGCGAAGGAGGAAAACTCTCATACCCTCAAGGTCGTTGACATTTGAACTCCGCCCAACTGAAACCCAAACCCGAACTGTAACAAATCCTCCCACCTCTTTTGGGCCCCATTTCAGTTAAAATGGGAGGTCTTTGTTTAAAACAAATATGTACTCTCTGAGATATATATCATATTAAACACGTAGATTGTTATAGTAGATTAAGAGTTAAACTAGTGGAACACAAGTAAACGAATATGTACTGCCAAATTCCAGGGTACCTATGTTCAGTGATGTTTTACTCCATAATATCCAATGTTACAATGGACGGGGCAGTGGGGTAGCCTAGTGGTTAAAGCGTTGGCTCGTCACGCCGAAGACCCGGGTTCGAATCCCCACATGGGTACAATGTGTGAAGCCCCTTTCTGGTGTACCCCGCCGTGATATTGCTGGAATATTGCTAAAAGCGGCGTAAAACCAAACTCAGTCAGTCAGTCAGTGTTACAATGGACGGATGGTAGGGTTGTGATTAAATCGTTCGCTCGTTATGCTGATTGCCTGGGTTCGATTCCCTAAGTAGGTAAAACCGGTGAGCCTCCAGCTTGCATGTATTCTTAAAACGGTGCTCAACAATCCTCGATTTAATGTTATAGTTATGTCAAAACAGCATCTTAGTTATCGAAAAAGTCAAACCAGTGGTTGATAGAATGAGCGACTATTAGACAAATCATCCTACTGTGGTTACCTGATCCCATTTCGACCGGCCCCAATACAAGCAGTGGTGAAGGAGGTCGTATTCCTCCCACGAATTACTAAGAAGGATGTCCTCCTAAAATACACTAATGATAATATATGTGTAGTTGAAGCCTTCATCATCTGTGTATAAGTTAATGTAAGCGTGTCTGTTATCGACTGATAAAAGTCCAAATCACTTCATCACGAAATAGGATTTTTCTGATCGATAACCTAAGAATTCCGATCACGTTAAACCCAATTCAACAAGATCACTTGTGTCGTGTTATGGCTGACTAGAACGGTGCCCAGTCTATGTTTGTCCGTTATCGTCACCAAAATACACAATCTTTTCTATGAGTCGATATGGGGGCTATTTGTTCAGTGTCATAGACTTACAAATGTATTTATCTAATTCCAAGACAAGAATGAATCATTCAGACGTTAACGAGACGAGGCGAAAGTCTTGATTCTGAATGTATCGCCGCCGGCTAAGACGTAGCATCATATTATATTGAATAAAAACCATAATGGTATCGTATACAATTAAACGTATATTATCCCTCGCTTATTAAATATCTTACAACATTCATATAGACATTATATTCGCTCTACATTTTCTCAAAACAAAATCAATATTTGCTCCATTTTGGATTGAGTTTAGTATTACGCAGCTTTTAGCAATATTCCAGCAATATCTCGGCCGGGCTTCACGCGTTGTACATAAGTGGGGAAACGAACCCGGGTCTTCGGCGGGTCGAGCGAACGCTTTAACCACTAGGCTACCCCGGGGTTCCTTTCAGAGGTGATGATCTCATAGACATTTTTTCTTTCTGAGCCCGATACTAGTTAGGCCATTAATAGTAACACTTAGCGGATAGAATGTGCAGATTTCTAAAAAACCCTTTAATTTTAGAGAAAAAATATCAATTTAATCAATATAAAAAATAAGATTTTTTTGATATTCCATTCACTGAGGCACACGCTTGGCCAATACCGTTATTATTATGATTTAGCGCTATATTTGGTATAGAATTATGTTTCACAGTCAAAACATTCAGGCCGATAACGGTTCATATGCCGAGTGTTTTTCTTGGAACTTTTCCATGTTCAAAAGCAGAGAAACCAATTCCTACAATTTGTACACTGTTATTACCCATTATAAACTCCACACATGCAGTAAAGTGACTTTACTTGGCAAACTTTTGCCAATTTCGTCTTCACTCGATAATCGCGTTGTTGATCAAATGCAATTACGACATTATAGACATGAAAACGATAAACACCACGCGTCCGTTTTATGCTAATGGCTGGAGTTTAAACGGGGCCTGTGTTTAAGCGGCGCGCACGGGGAATATAATAGCTGTAGAACACACGTCGTCAACAGGCGAGACGAAGCAGATGGAAACTGCATGTTTTTACATAACGTGAACTACAGATACGTGAAGCTTGTGTCACGCCACCATTGACATCCGGGAGTCAAATGTGGGCGGGGCTTGTCAGCCTGGTTCCCTGGGTCTGTTGCGCCTGCGCTAGCTCCGACTGTCGGAGGTTAGCGCAGGCGCAACGGACCCAGGGAACCAGGCTGGGGGCTTGTATACATATTCTGCGTTTCCATTGGCCCAGCTCCAGAATGTCAAGGTCAAGGTAACCCGTATTGACGCTCGGCAACTTCTTCGCGTGAGAAAAAGATTATTTTTGACGAACAGGATGTTAACCGACATATGCTGCTGTAAATACACAGCAAACAAGGCCAGGATTCGATATCCGGGCCGTAATTGTAACTATTATGATAGAGTGAGTGAGTATGGTTTTACACCGCTTTTAGCAATATTCCGGCAATATCACGGCCACTCTAGATCTCCTACCAAGACTTCCATGCGGCCAGCCAGCAGAGAACCTCTGCACATGTCGTTCAATATAATGTACACATTTCTTAACTCTTTTATTTTGATGAGTCTACACATCTAATTAAACATCATTGTTAGAATGGTTTAGTTTCACTGAGAAAATATCCTAAAACGTGTAACACTATTTCCATTTGCGCAGCGATCCTTTGTTTACATGGGTTGTACGGCTCCACGTGATGTCATCGAAGCCGACGGAGAGCAAACGATGCAGCCAGTTTGATATACAACATTACAACATTACTCTCGCAGTTGTAGCAGAATATTTATGTTACAATGTAAAGCATTATGAAGACCGCGCCGAATCGCTTGCGTTGGACCAGTCTCTTCTCATTCACGAATATGCGCGTTTGTTTACAAACAGACCCGTGAAGGTCCGGATTAGAATGAGCCTTCAGTAACCCATGCTTGTCATAAGAGGCGACTAACGGGATCGGGTGGTCAGGCTCGCTGACAGGGTTGACACATGTCATCGGTTCCCAATTGCGCAGATCGATGCTCATGCTGTTGATTACTGAATTGTCTGGTCCAGACTCGATTATTTACAGACCGCTGCCATATAGCTGAAATATTGCTATGTATTCTTTTAAGGTAAACCCACAAAAATTAAATATGTTTTTTTTGTTTTTAATTCGAGGACAGCTAAATAAATATTCGGTCTTAGCTCCATGATTGTCGTAACGCCACTGAAACAGAGACTTTAGCACTAAGATCGCTTTGTGAAACTCGATCTTGGTAGAGAACCGGTCAGAAACAAAACTAAACGTAGAGACTGAATGTAATATAGACTTAAGGACGTCAAGCTAAGATCTCTTTTTGGGCCTTTAGTGAAATTCCAATTTCTTAGACGATCGCGAGCAACCCTTTCCACAACGCATTCTCACAGATAGAAGGATCGTAACTTATGTACTGTATCGTAGATAGAAGACAGCCGTAATCGTATCCCAATTGCGTAGATCGATGCTCATGCTGTTGATCACTGGATTGTCTGGTCCAGACTCGATTATTTACAGACCGCCGCCATATAGCTGGAATATTGCTGAGTGCGCCGTAAAACTAAACTCACTCACTCACTCACCCACTCACTCACTATGACAGTCTTAACGTTGAGATTGTTCTTGGGAGTCTCAGTTCAAATGGTCGACAACGACCCCTTCAGTTCTAATGGGTACCCGGTAGTGTGAGATGTTAATGTGTCCCTGACAACAGGACTTGAGATGTATACTCCTCAGGGAGCTCAGAATGCAAACTGAATACACTCACCCATCGACTTGGCAAATATTACAGCTTTGATCACGCTCCCAGCAACGTAGGTACACACGTAATTAATTGTGGTATTTATTTTTGTTATCGATTGAAATCGTTTTGTGAATCTGGAAGAATAGGTCCCTGTGTCCACATGTGTAGGAACCGACTGAGCTAGGGGTCATGTGGTTACGGTGCAATCTGGCTGACTGCGTGTCATTGCTTCTTGGTGCTCATGCTATCAACCATTGGTTTGCCTGGTCCAGTACATCCTGGTACAGCCGGATCGTTGATACAGTCGGCTTAGCTGCATTTCCACTGAAGACTTTATAATCTGTGCCTGCTTGGGCCTGCTGGAAATGAAATGTACTTGCAGCTATGGCGCTCACCATAAACCATTCTTGCAGGTTTACAGAGCTACCGTATGATCCATAGTAATTCCTAATAGATGCACGGTCGAAATTTGCATCGTCCTTTCAGCATGCTTGACTACCTAGGACATTTGGGGCGGTTGGGAAGCCTAGTGGTTGCAGTTCGCGCGCTGAAGACCCGGGTTCGATTCCACACATGGGTACAATATGTGAAGCCCATTTCTGGTGTCCTCCGCCGTGGTATTGCTGGAATGTTGCTAAAAGCGGCGTAAAACCACTCACTCACAGACATTTACGTTCCAACAAGAGTATTCACAGTTTAGATTTTTCAAAAATATATTTATGTATCGACTTGAGATACAGTTATACGATTATCGCCGGCCAGAGATACGGTTATCGCCCTTCTTTCACTTGCTATAAGTCACCATATTAAGCTTCTATGGTTTAGAGTTAATGTTTGGCAAAACAGGTTATTAGATCATCAACGATCTTGTCAAAGCAAATCATCGAGAGAAACAAAAGGCTGGATTAAAGGATGTCATCGAACGATATCGAATGGCTTGAAGATCTACAGTAACACATGACCTAAATACGTCCCTTTCCCCGAAACGACTAGACAATCCAGTGATCAACAGCATGAACATCGATCCGCGCAATTGGGAACCAATGACATGTGTCAACCAAGCCAGCGAGCCTGACCACCCGATCCCGTTAGTCGGCTCTTACGACAAGCATGGGTTAATGAAGGTACATTCTAACCCGGACCTTCACAGGTTTATTTATTCAGAAAGTACATTGATTGATATATTGTACATCCTCAGGATAAAATACTGTTTACGTATTTTCGGGAACAGATTTAAGAGATAATCACCATTTCATAAAAACAAACAAACAAGTGTCGAAAAGTTATTTTCCTAACTACGAATTTCTATTGTACTGGTTAATATTTAAATGATGCGTAAACCTCTTGTTCACATCCCTGAAAATGCGTGAATTTTGCACATTGTGATTTTTAATAGCACGCTCGACCTTCAGTGACATTTTCTTTCTGTTGAAACCTTTCATCTTTCCTTTATCCGATGCGTGAGATTCACAGAACCAATTACTCAAATGGACACTTACGTTAATTTAATAAAATTGCCGCGAGGTGTCGCTGGGTCAGTTTGTAGCCAATGAAATGATTGACAGATTACATGTGACATGCTAACCTTCTGTGTGAAGTAGCTGAATTGAAGTGGTTAGGGAGTCATTGAATCGAGTTTCTACAGATCTTCAAAGTAATGATATGATTAGACCATAGTTCGGTATGTCCGCACCAATCATGGCTGATTGATACGAGGGTCTTGATTTCTAAATTCGATAATTGGCTGTTTACAAAGAGCGTCTGACCTTTCAAGGTCGTTCAATAGAGATGTTGCGAATCGGCAATTTATACGGTTGTGAGGTATTGAAGACAACAGAAACAGGTTGAAAACTGAGTTAACAACTTAAACAATTTCTGAACAGAAAAAGAACAACTTCATTAACTGGATGTAAAGTAAATCGTTAACTGAGGCATATTTCTGTATATTGAGGTTCCTGGTTGATGAGTGAGTGGGTGTGGTGGATGGACGGAGTGGGCACTTGTTCCAGTTTTAGCCACAGTCCGTCAATATTTGAACGAGATGTAACATATGTTATATTGCTGGTAACACTTTCTTAGTGTAGTACAGATTCGAGTACTTTTGTTGGGTTGAGTCCCATGCGGTATTCGAACCCACACCCTCAGAGTCAGGAACCTAATCGCCAGCACACAAAGTAAGCCGCCTAATTAACCCGCTCAGCCACCCATGATGCGTAAACCTCTTGTTCACATCCCTGAAAATGCGTGAATTTTGCACATTGTGATTTTTAATAGCACGCTCGACCTTCAGTGACATTTTCTTTCTGTTGAAACCTTTCATCTTTCCTTTATCCGATGCGTGAGATTCACAGAACCAATTACTCAAATGGACAATTACGTTAATTTGATAAAATTGCCTAATTAACCCATGCTTGTCGTAAGAGGCGACTAACGGGATCGGTTGGTCAGGCTCGCTGACTTGGTTGACACATGTCATCGTATCCCAATGCGTAGATCGATGCTCATGCTGTTGCTTACTGGATTGTCTGGTCCAGACTCGATTATTTACAGACCGCCGCCATACAGCTGGAATATTGCGTTAAACAACAACCAAACCAAATCGTTTTTCATAATGTGCGTGCTTGTGTGCATAATTGTGTGCGCGCGTGTGTGGCTGCGTGTTCGGATTGTATGCTTAATGTGCATTTCTCTGTTATGTGACACTAGTGCGCATCTTGGTCCACCATGTACTCGCCGGCGAGGTCTGTTTTGAAGATGCTACTTGTTTACTACAATCACCGTTACAGTGACCCACGGGGCAGTCTGGCTCCGTTTTATAGCACATGAAGTAACTGAGGTGGTCGCAAACAAAGTTGTTAGTTTCAGGGGAGTTCGCAGAGGGAGTAGGACGCATGACAGCCATTCCTAACACCACACCCCCTCACCTCCCTCACCTCTCTCTCCCTCACCTCTCAACCCTTCACCTCCCTCACCTCTCACCCCCTCATACACTCAATTGCACCTACAAAGGATTCTTTTGAAAAGTTTAGGTGTGTGTGTGTGTGTGTGTGTGTGTGTGTGTGTGTGTGTGTGTGTGTGTGTGTGTGTGTGTGTGTGTGTGTGTGTGTGTGTGTGTGTGTGTGTGTGTGTGTGTGTGTGTGTGTGAGAGAGACAGATTAACGAGGTCGTGCCTAACGGGATTTTCACTTAACTCGAATTTAAAACTTCTGAAGTTAACGATATGTACTGGGACGTATAATTACCTGATCGGGCATGTCTCAAGTTATTACCGTCAAATATTAATCAAATCGCTCAATTTTATGCTATTTCTCAATGGTAATTATTGCAGTTTCCATTTATCCATTGGGCATTTCGTTTCCAGAGACAAAAATAGACGAATTAGACATACGACACTCCGCGCTTAAGCACTAACATGAAACACATTCGCCCATGAAGCAGACCTACCAGATAATTAAAGGTAATCAAGAAACAATTCATTTCTTTCAACCAAGCATGAAAATGGTCGACACAAAACATACAAATCCCATAAATCGAAATTAAGCTGATAAATACTTCATTTGGGGACTAATAGCTTCCTTGGTGCTGGCTGGTCGATTTCATGCACATTTCACAAAAGACTTTCGTGGAAAGGGACTAACAACGGGCTGAATATTGATTGAGCTAATCAGTTGCATCTGGATTTCGCGTTGTAAGTCGGAGCAATAACACACGCTTGTTTTTGTTTACAGGGACGGCTTATGGTGAATAATGATTGAAACGCCCCTTAACGAGATCATTGTGTTCGTGATTGTGTCATGCATAACTCGTTCGTTAGTGATTTATTGTGTTTTGAGTGGACAAGTATACGCCACTCGTTTGTCTTTCATTTTTCATTTACTGTAACACGGAGGGCAAACGTTTTCAAAAGAGGTTTGAGAGTGAGTGAGTTTACGTTTACGCCGCTTTTAGCAATATTCCAGCAATATCACGGCGTGGGACACCACGAATGGGCTTAACACATTGTACCCATGTGGAGAATCGAACCCGGGTCTTCGGCGTGACGAGCGAACTCTTCAGCCACTAGGCTACCCCACCGCCCCCAAAAGAGGTTTGAAGGTGATATAAACATTAAATGACAGTATTATTATTTGGGTTTTAATATCAACCTACTTTGAAAGGTTCACATGTTTTGATCGTTTTTCAGCTTATATGAAATGAATCACAAGCGTAAATAGCTGGGAAAATAGCTTTTAAACAGCTTTCTGTGCGTAGTAAACTGTCCTGTTCCAGAGACGTTAACTGGTCAATAGATAAGATATTTTTAAATGTCTGGATCATAACTCTAATCAATCGACTAAGTTGTCCAGTCTGAAAGGGTACCTATTCTCTCTGAGCCGACGGCGGAGTTGGTTGGTGTTCACGCTATCAACCACTGGTTTGTCTGGGGTCATCACATGAGTATTTACACGTCATATAGTTGAAATATTTCTGACAGCAACTAGATATAATGGGACTCGTCATTTTTCGTCCGAATGATCCGGTGATACTAATATCTACTCTCGTACATTGACTACATTAATAACATGTTATTCGTCTAAATGGCCAAGGTCAAGGTCATGTCAAAGCGACAAAAATGTTTGTGGCTATCCCCGTCTCAAACAGATCCTTGACTAGGTGAGAAAACATCTGATTGTATTGAGATTTTAATGTGTGCATCATTGTACTATATGACCAGTGGCGGATCCGGGTGTGTGTGTGTGTGTTTCAGGGGTGTTCGACACCACCACCACCCCCAAAAAGTGACTTAAGACCACATTGATTTTTTTGGGCGTTGGCAGAGCCAAAGGGGTTTTAACCACACAACCTCCTTTTCAAAATTCCTGGATCCGCCCATGTATGTTATCAAACTTGTCTAATTTGGGACCTTGCTTCGAAAAGGAGTAGATAGAGTCTCACAATCCCTGCAATAGACGGACCAGTACAGATATACATAAACACACTCACATATGTGCGTGTGAGTGTGGTTTTACGCCACTTTTAGCAATATTCCAGCAATATTCCAGCAATATTCCAGCAACATCACGGCGGGGGACACAACCTTGTGAAATTACTAAGGTAAAGTAAAACATGAAGTTCCAAATAATATGAACTCTTCCAGTTGTGTCAAAAAAAGAATATATTGAGATTTGGCCTTTTCTTGTTGCCAGTAATTACACCAAACGCCAGTATTGACATTCTCACGCTATCAGAAAGACACAAGTTGTCAATAGCTGTCACGTGCTTATTTCAATCAATCAAGCCGATCGATGGCGTGTCCCGCGGGCTGTCAATGCTCACTGCGCGATAAGGATTGTTAATTGAGTGACAGGTAATGTTCATTTCATGTTTATATCTCGACGGGGGGAAATACTTCATTAAATAATTGTTTGAGTGATTTATTAGTGAGGATTTCTGTCCGTGGAAATCGACATGAACGTGCTGCACGCTTGTAGACAACGGCGACTGCATTTATCTCAATGATCCCACGAATCTCCTGCTGTCTTCAGTATATAAGTCTTGTAGCCTTTCCCAAAAAGTTCGGAACAAAACGTGCTGTTTTGAAAACTGATTCGAGTGAGTGAGTGGGTGGGTGGGTGAGTGGTAGAGTGAGTGAGTGAGTGGTTTTGCGCCAGGTTTAGCAACTCCACCAATATATTAAGGCGAGAGATATCAGAAATAGCTTCACACATTGTATCCATGTGGGGAATCGAACCGGGACCCTCGGCATGAAGGGCGAACGCTTTAACCACTAGGCTACCCTACAACCCCAGCCGACACGAAGCAACACTATTAGTATAGCTTCCTGTTAAAACGCATGCCCCCAACACAAGAATAGGCTACACATCTTTTCGTTCTAAAACATGTTTTATAGCAACGTGTAAATGTCTTTACGTTTGCCATGTCATGGACGCCATATGACATCCGACACTTCGGGCATACATCAACGTCTCCCTGAACCAATATATTGAATTAAACAGAACTCGCGAGGAGAACGAGGACGTTTTTTCGCATCGAGGAAATTAATAATTTATCAAGACTCGGTTATTTCTTCGGTAATGTACACAACAAGTTCTGCGAGTCGGTGAATTTTTTATGTTGTTGTCGCCCTTCGGTTAAAAATACGTTTGAACTTGACCTCCACAAGATTTAACTTGAAACCAAGGAAAACGCTTAACTCACAAATAATTTGTGCAATATTTGTAGGTCAACATATATCTTACTGAAAATGCGCTTAGGGAGGAGTTATTTCTTGCGCAGTGGCACGTTCGGTCGCGACTAACGGGATCGGGTGGTCAGGACCTCTGACTTGGTTAACACATATCATCGTATCCCAGTTTCGTAGATCGATGCTCATGCCGTTGATCACTGGATTCTCTGGTCCACACTCGATTATTTACAGACTGCAGCCAAACAGTTGGAACATTGCTGAGTGCGACGTTAAATAATAGTGAGTGAGTGAGTTAAAATTTAACGTCACATCGGCGTTAAACAATGAATAAGCCAACTTCAATGAAGAGTTACTTTTGCGTCAGTCGAATTCATTTAAGTCTGTGTCGAAACTTTGGTTTTTTGAGAGTTTAACACATCCATTTAACCTTATCTAATTTGAATTTTTGTAATCGCCTTGATAATCCATACATGTAGATATGTCGGAAACGTTTTGTGGAGGACTATACTGGGTGTGACGTGTTAACAATGCCCCGGATGACGTCACTTATGACCTTTGTCTTATGTATTGATTGGTCACTTCGACCATGACAATGGAAAACGTATGTATCGATCCCATTTTAGAGTGGGTAAGAGTGGGTGAGTATGGCGTTACCAATATCATGGCGGGGGACACCAAAAAATGGGCTTCGCACATTGTACTCGTGTGGGGAATCGAACCCGGAAGACGAACGAACGCTTTAACCACTATCCCACTACCTCTATGGCGTGTTAGAAGCATATTACTGTACCCGTGCATGCCATTTATATTACAACTCGTTGTTTCTAAGGCTATTGTATTCGCTTGTGTTGCTATACACGTTTTGAAACAACTGGTAAACTGATTGTAGCTATCAATATTCAGTGTCTTTATCTCAAGTTATCAAACAACAGGGGTCACATCAGAGAAACCATTTTCGTTACGAGGCGATCGTGCACTTACAGCACGTGCAGCACGTGCTTATCGCCTGTTCTTATCGCCAGATTGATATCCTCTTAATGGTTCCAAGGATTGTATTCCAAGGTCTACGCCTATATATGTCAAAGGGGTGAATGAGTTTGGGTTAGTTCAGGTTTGATGCCTTTTTGAACGCTATTTTAGTCGTTGCATCCTGTTTATAAGGGTTGGTTGGTTGTTTAACGCCGCACTCAGCAATATTCCAGCTGAATATTCCGGTCTGTAAATAATCGAGTCTGGACCAGACAATCCAGTGATCAACAGCATGGACATCGATATACGCAATTAAAAGGAGGGAAGTTAGACGGTTACCTCGTCAGGACATTCACGAGCATGGCTGTTGACAAATCAAAGATCAACTGAAACAAGATCTTACGATCCTGTAACTGAGAAGGGACGCAACTCTTCCAGTCGAAATCGACCGTCGAACCGTTTAAAACCGCAACTCGGAGTCGACTAACCAACTGATGAAAGTTGTTCTGGATTTTAGGGGCGGTGGGGTAGCCTAGTGGTTAAAACGGTCGCTCGTCACGCCAAAGACCCGGGTTCGATTCCCCACATGGACACAATGTGTGAAGCCCATTTCAGGTGTCCCCTGCCTTGATATTGCTGGGATATTGCTAAAATCGGCGTAAAACTAAACTCACTCACTCACTCACTCACTTCTGGATTTTAAAGATATGCGATCTTCTCTCATATATATCAGTGGCACATATTTTACAGCCGCTTCGTTTGCCGTTGAATCTTTTGGAGCTCACCAGCGTGACGTGAAGTGTGAGGAAATTTATTTGCTTATTTATTTGATATTTACCGCATACATGTTAGCTAAATGAGGACAACTGAGTCAACTCTGTATCCTCTCTGCGATGTCACAACATATCGTTCTGTACCAATAGACATTTAACTAATAAGTGCTTATCTGGAAATACATTTTAAGGTCGACAAACTGAACAAAGCAATACATTCAGGAAGAGTTTTTTCAATGATGAAATCCCATCTGGTGATGGTAATGATGACTATAGGGTGGTTGATGTTGATAGTGATGAGACTGGTCATGATGATGATGATGATGATGATGATGATGATTTAGTATCTTTGATGATAACGAAAATGACGATCATGATCGGGACCTCCATCATATCCTTTTGTTAATGGTGATGGTAACGTGTAAGTGTTTTTTTGTTTTGTATGTTTATTGTATGCTTTGTCGGCGGTGATACCCATGATAATACTATTTATTTCAATGATGATGATGATAATGATGACGATGTTGACGATGATAATGATGACGATGATGAAGATGTTAATGATGATGATGAAGGTGTTAATGATGACGATGATGAAGATGTTAATGATGATGATGAAGGTGTTAATGATGATGATGATGATGAATGATAATGATGACGATGATGAAGATGTTAATGATGATGATGAAGGTGTTAATGATGATGATAATGACGATGTTGACGATGATAATGATGACGATGATGAAGATGTTAATGATGATGATGAAGGTGTTAATGATCACCGTCAATATGCTGCTGTTGGTGATAGTTTTGATGATGTTTGATGTTCCTGCTGGTGATATTTACAGGTAATGACACTCACTGATAATGACGGTTATGTGTTGATGATGTTTGATGTTCCTGTTGGTGATATTTACAGGTAATGACACTCACTGATAATGACGGTTATGTGTTGATGTTCACAAGATAATGATGATTGTTATTCTTGCAGTGGGAGAGTCCTGTCCCCGGCGTGAGTTGACCAACAGAGTATGCAGGAAGGAATGCTCCATGACCAAACCTTGCCTCAGTCCCAAGAAGAAGTGTATGTGTGATGGAGCGTGTGGCAAGACGTGTGTTAATCCGAGTAAGTGCCCGCTGTAACATTCTACACTAAGGCAGATGAATATGGAATACCTTCTCCAGAAAACGTCTTTGGACAGCATTTCTATTTTTTTGTGTTTCTCATCGCCCGACCGACCCTCCTAATTTATTGAGTTCCCAAATTCCGTTACTTAGCATTTCTCGATACAATGTTTGAAGCCCATTTCTGGTGTCCCCCGCCCTGATATTGCTGGAATATTGCTAAAAACGAACGGCGTAAAACTAAACTCACTCACTCACTCACTAGCTCTGATGTATTCGTAGCATCTTATAAACGTCATGAAAATTTAAGCATTGTTGGCACAACGTGTTATTTAATTTCTCTGTTCCTGTAGATCTGCGCTGTGAGGATCTTCGCGATATTCCTCATGGACGTGTAGAGATCATCCCCTTCAATCAGTTCGGCGCTGTTGCCAAGTACATCTGCGACGATGGGTACACACTGTTCGGAGTTCCGGGGCGGGTGTGTCAAGGTGACGAGACCTGGAGTAAAGAGGAACCCCGCTGTGGACCGACCAAGGTGATAGACGGTGAGTTGCATAGTGCTGTTGCCTCGCGGTTGCCTCGCGAGTGCTTCGCGAGTACTTTGCGAGTGTATCGCAAGCTATCACTGACCATAACAAAATAGATTACTTGCTTCTTGCGGACACACGGATATCCGAAGAAAGATGCATTTCGCTCGTCACACATCAAGCTATTCGCTATTGACGGCAAATTGATCCCAGGTCGAACCAATAGATTCTAGCGGATAGTAACATCAAACAATTCGCGTGTTGCTCGCTGCTAAGATTTCGCTATTGCACAGGGGCACCGAATACATAATTATGAGCCCATCAAACATAAATCGTGTGCTTTTATTAACAAGTGGCCTAATGAAATATAATTTTCCTCCAAGATGATATATAGGGAGTCCACAGAAATTAGCATTTCGCAATAAACGTAAGCAGCCTGTCTGTGTGAAGATTTTGTTTCACAGAAATGCAATATGTAAAACCAGAAAGAATTAGTAAAAGTGTCAAAAACACATAATATATGTGGTTTGAATGACTGTGATTTATGGAGAGAATATACGATGTACGACGCAGTAAGCGACATTCCAGCTACATTGTCATGCATATAATAGTATACATTTGAAAACTGGATTGACCTGAACAGTATCAACGTTTTAAAACATCGCAGCTGAAAATAGTGCAAACTTAAGGCCCAAACACAGTTCTGATACCCGTATAAACTACGTCATCATCGAATGAGTGTTTGTTTATTTGTTGCCACAAAAAACACAGGTGTATACTTTCTTTTCTTCGTCAGTATATATCACAGCGATGCTTTTAGCCGACCACAGCCTGATTGAAAGCATCAGGAATAATTAATCCGTTCAGGGTAACATGACATACATCAAAGGGGATGTATTTGCTCTTTTGTAATTCCTATGCCATAACATATAGACTTACATTAGTGTAGATACCTTGTACAAGTGGGCATAGGGCATAAATTGGTACTCGATGCTCATGAAGGTCCCCTGTGTGCCACAGAATGAGGTATTAAAGACAATACAGGAGTCCGGAGCCCGCAAGGAACGTTTTCATATAATTAAGCACTAAAATACAGATATTTATCCTTCCAGAGAAAAATGAGTGCGGTCTCCCCCCACGGGTCCACAACGCCAAGCACAAGCCCAGCGTCCCGGGACGGATGACGTACCCCCTGGGTAGCATGCTTCAGTATGAATGCGAGGACGGCTTCACGGCCAGGAAGGAGCGGGTGGACAGGGCATGGTGCGTGGGAGGGGGTGTCTGGGTCGGGCCCAACATGACCTGTGCTCGTAAGTCAGTTATGGAGTTCAAAGATCCCATTAACACCCTTGAATATAATGTAATGTTTAGCGCAGTCGTGTCCAGTGAATGCATGGAACGAGAGACGCTGACATATTTTTTTCAACTTTTTAACAAGTATAGTTGAATGGATATAAACATAAAGACAGATAGAGAGATGGAAATAGATGATGGATAACACGATGAAGAAGATGGATCCATGTTACTAGTATATAGAGATAACATACACGGATCGATATACATGAAGGTTGAGTGATTGAATGGAATGGGTTTAAGGCTTATTTAACAATATCCCAGTTATATCACAGTGTGTCAGCTGAATGTGGGAAGAAAGGCCAAACAAAGCATATATCTTTGGTGAAACCCTCGAGCGTGTGTCTGGGGCTGAAACGGGGACACACTGATTAGAAGCAGAAATTATAAGTTCCTGGCGTGGTCAAGGGACAGAACTCTCCACAGCGGATTACAGCGTCTGACCACGCGATAGATAGATAGATAGATAGATAGATAGATGACTTTAGGTAACGGCAACGTTTTTTGTGGATTATACAGGGTTGATTGATGTAGAATCATTTTGTAACATTACCTGGCAAAGTGAGCAAATTTGACATTTTCTTTAGGATAATTATATTTGAATTTGGAATCTAAATTTGTGTAGAGCCCTGTTGGTCCAGACGATTGTTACATCTGGATCAACAGGGTGCCAGTGTTCTGGTTTCTGGTTTGGCCATTCTTGCAACGGGGTCTATGTCACGTGACCTAACAAATGCTACTAATCCCCAAAAAACTAACCGCCTTTCTACTCTGTGTAGAATTCACAGTGTGTCCTTGTTATTATTTATGTTGAAGACGCTGGCTGCCCGCTTCTCCCGGAGATAGAGCATGGATCTGTCCAGATCCTGTCCAACACCATCGACGGCCGGGCGCGCTACTACTGCGACCAGGGCTACCACCTCGCCGGCAGGGAGGAGAGGGTGTGTCTCCCCGACGGACAATGGGACGGCAAAGACCCCACGTGTGAGGAAGGTGAGGAAACGACCTTTTGTATTTCTGAGGGGTGGGGAGAATATTCTTATTAAAAGTTACTCTACAAAATATTACAAACATATCTTCCAAAGTTTTACATCAGCAGTCGTATTCTATGTAATGTCGTATTTTTCTCCTCGTTTGTGAAGAGATTCCTACTCGGCAGTCATAAAGCAAGTGGTCAAGTGGAGTATGTCCAGTTGGCCGATTTTTCACTTGTTTATATAAACAAGGAAGATGCCGTTCATTTCTCTTTTATAGAGTGTCTAAGTGAACCTAAGGTCTTCTGGTTTTTTTTTGAACTGTAAATTCTTTGAAAAAAATATTTTGTTGGAAGGAAAGGACACAATATCCATACTGCGGCTGATCAGACAACACTCTCATTTCCATTGGGGCGGTGGGGTAGCCTAGTGGTTAAAGCGTTAACTCGCCACGCCGAAGACCCGAGTTCTATTCCCAACATGGGTAAAATGTGTGAGGTCCATTTTTGGTGTCCCCCGCCGTGATATTGCTGGAATATTGCTAAAAGCGGCGTAAAATCATACTCACTTACTCATTTCCACTGAAGAAAACAAAAGATAACGGTACTATTTTGGCGTTGACTTCCAGTGGTCTGCGGCCTCCCCCCGAACGTGGATCACGCCACACACGACGCCCCAACCGACCAGATGCAGTTCCCCGCCGGCACCCAGCTGACCTACACGTGCGAGTTCGGCTACTACAGGGAGGGGATCCCTAGGGCGGTGTGCAGCGGGGCCGAGGGGCAGTGGATTGGACCTAAGATGTCTTGCAAAGGTTAGTACATGATGGCCGGATGAACCGTTACTTTACTGTCCTACCCTAGCGTGAGACAGCTAAATTGTAGTCTTGATTTTCAAAGAATGAATGGATGTCGTTTGAGAGACGTCCGAAAAAAACCTTTTTCATTCGAAATATATATGTTCCAATGATCGCTATAGGTACTGTAGTTATAGTCGGTGACGATCCATTCAGTTCTACACATCAATTGTTGGTAGTTCGTTTGGGGCGGTGGGGTAGCCTAGTGGCTAACGCGTTGGCTCGTCACGCCGAAGACCCGGGTTCGAATCCCCACATGGGTACATTGTGTGAAGCCCATTTCTGGTGTCCCTCGCCGTGATGTTGCTGGAATATTGCTAAAAGCGGCGTAAAACCAAACTCAGTTAGTGGTAGTTCGTTTTGTGTGATCAAGGAGACTATGGAAAGGAGTGGCGTAAAATCACAAAAGCAGTCGTTTTCATCATCAACTTTGAACCATCTTCCCGAGGCGAAGTCAACGTTTAGTTTTCTAGAGTTTGATATAAGCTGTCGCAATCTTTATTTTTTTATTTGTTTCTTGTCTCCAATCTCAACCAGCAAGACTGTGCCTGGGCAAAATATGTAAATGTTACTAATTTTGTTACTTGTGTAAAAGTGATTTTAAGAAATATTACAATTTGGATCACTGGGTAATTGTCATCAAAATATTTTATCATGTACATCTAGTCACTTTGTTTATGAAACATTTTTGGATACATATAGATGAAAAAATTTGACCTGGTGTTTTATTAGTGTGTACGGATAAAGGTATGTGTTTTTGTCACATCAGGACATACGCGTAATTTTCGCAGCGACCCGTGAAGGTCCGGGGTAGAATTGATCTCCAGTAACCCATGTTTGTCGTAAGAGGCGATTTACGGGATCGGGTGGTCAGGCTCGTTGATTTGGTTGAGACATGTCATCGGTTCCTAATTGCGCGGATTGATGCTCATGCTGTTGATCACTGGATTATTTAGTCCAGACTCGATTATTTACAGTCCGCCGCCATATAGTTGGAATATTGCTGAGTGCGGCGTAAAATTAAACTCATTCATTCACTGTTTCGCAGCGGCGAAGCAGCATTGAGATCAGTAAACATTTTTGTCATTTCAAGTCGGAATGAAAATTCATTGCGTTCGTGAGATGGGAAACAGATAAAACAATTCAGAAATTCTAATGGACAGGCTTGCATCGGGAAAATGATCATGATATATAATTGATGGTTCAGATTAATTAATCATATCAGGTGGAATACACGCGCCCTCCTTTCAATATTGTCGAGTACAGACATAGTTATTATTTCAGTTTTGTCATACAAATGGTAATGTCCAGGGTTTAGTTGTTTGAAATGAACAGATATTCGTTATGGAGAGTTGCGTCCCTTAGGTGCGTCAGGAACCAAGGGTCTCCAATCTCTGATTATAGTCGGCATCACCCTTTGGTTCGCTAAACTAATTAACGTCTAAGTTGAGTGGTTAGTTTGTTGTATACCGCCGCACTCAGCAGTATTCCAGCTATATGGCGTCGGTCTGTAAATAATTGAGTCTGGACCAGACAATCGAGTGATCAACAGCATGAGCTTCAATCTACGCAACTGGGATACGATGACATGTGTCAACCAAGTCAGCGGGCCTGACCACCCGACCCTGTTAGTTGCCATGGGTTACTGAAGACCAATTCTAACCCGGATCTTCACGGAGAGATAAGCTTGGGTTACTGAAGACCAATTGTAACCTGGATCTTCACGGAGAGATAAGCTTGGGTTACTGAAGACTAATTCTAACCTGGATCTTCACGGAGAGATAAGCTTGGGTTACTGAAGACCATTTGTAACCTGGATCTTCACGGAGAGATAAGCTTGGGTTACTGAAGACCAATTCTAACCTGGATCTTCACGGAGAGATAAGCTTGGGTTACTGAAGACCATTTGTAACCTGGATCTTCACGGAGAGATAAGCTTTGGTTACTGAAGACCATTTGTAACCTGGATCTTCACGGAGAGATAAGCTTGGGCTACTGAAGACCAATTCTAACCTGGATCTTCACGGAGAGATAAGCTTGGGTTACTGAAGACCATTTGTAACCTGGATCTTCACGGAGAGATAAGCTTTGGTTACTGAAGACCAATTCTAGCCCGGATCTTCACGGAGAGATAAGCTTGGGTTACTGAAGACCATTTGTAACCTGGATCTTCACGGGTCTAACGTCTAAGACATTGTTTTAAATATAATTTAACTTAAAATGTAGCCGAGACTTTAATCTACGTTCATTTATTTATTTTATTTTGAAATTTCAGCCAGGGACTGTGGTTCGCCAGGAGAACTCGTTAATGGCTGGCGTAACCCTGGTTACCGCTTCACATTTCCCAGTCGGGTTACCTACCATTGTAACGAGGGATATGAACTGGTGGGCAAAGGTTTCCGAGAATGCCAGGCGAACGGTGATTGGTCAGGATCATTGCCCACATGTAATCGTGAGTATGAGTGGATGTTTCAAAACAAACAGATTGAACACGTCACTGACCTGCCAGTTAACGGAACTGAAAAACGTGTGAATTAAGTCTAAGAATTTACATACTTACATGTATGAATTCCCTGTACAATACTTTGTACTCACGTGTCCAGATAGATGTTTAGCATCTGATTTGGGCACTAGTGACTTCCAGTAAGTTCAATTCGGTAATGGATGCCTGGAAACCAGGATTCAGATACCAGGATTAGTTAAGGTTATTTCCCATGTTTATCATTTTTGGGGGGTAATATCCCATGTTTATTGGGTAATATCCAATGTTTATTCGACAACTGATTACTCAATCATGACGTATCGAATGTTTGACTGACTCAACATGTTCGATTTTGTAGTACCAATGAATTAATGCAGACAGACAGACAGACAGACAGACAGACAGATAGTTTATTTAGGTCTCACCTCGTGCAATGCAACATAAAAATAAATTATTATACATAAATTCATGGACGAGCCACCCATTTCGGGTTACGAGAGACACATAAACAGTTAGTAAACAGTTTCACACATTACTATATAAGATTCCCCTTCTTCTTTCTAAAATAAACTTGCAGGTTTTGGCCGACAGAAATACAATATCTGGGTTAGACAATATAAAACTGACTTTATCACAGGCGCTCAAAAGATTAAAATTATCACAAATACTACTACATTCAGCTAGAAGAACTTCCCTGACATCAGTGTAAATAGGGCAATCCAATAAAACATGACATTCATCTTCAACACAGTTCACACAATTAAAACACACTCGCTCAGCTAGAGGTAGATTGTTGTAACGCCCAGTCTCACACGTAGAGGGGCAAGTCCAGATCTGAAGAGGGCTAGCGCACGACGATGTGTCCTAGGGAGGGAACTCTGTACATACGGTTCTACATCATAGGAGCGCTTAAACTGGTAGTACAGTCGTAGTCTGTTGCCACCACTGCCGTGCTTACTGTTTTGGTTCTCCAATGTCGCCCGCCGCTCATCCTTAAAAAAGCTCATTATTCTGCTAGCAACTTCAGATGTGATATGGTTGATATGAAACGAATTTCGAATAGCTATAAAGTGCTCTAAGCCCATACTGTGTATCTTGTTATGTATTCGGAGATTCCAATTACGTCGTTTATTTCGAGGCATCTCATTTGCCCAGTTAAATACCTTAAAACACAGTCTATCTTGATTTATTTCACACATCTACAGCCGGGGGTACCCAGCCCATATCGCCTGCTACACTGCTGGTAGGAGTGAATCGTCTCACACCTAAAAAGAATTTCATTGCACGATTATGCACGGTGTTCACTGCTGGAATGTTATATGTTCCCCGTATTGTCGAACCATAGTCAAATAATGGACCACACCATGGCATCCCATACTGCATTCCTCCAAGACTCCTCCATTTAGAGATTAGCAGACCCAGCGCTCTACCCGCCGAGCTAGCCACAGCCTTACCCATACGCATAAAACTCAAGTGTTCAGTTAATAAAAGGCCCAGGTAGGTATAACACTCAACAAGCTCCAGATTCATGTCCCCGCACTTGAAACTAACTTGCGTTCTTCCGACCGACGGACGTCTAAAGTGAACTACTTTGGATTTCGTAAGATTGACTGTCATCTTATTAAAAGTACACCACGTGTTCAGCCCATCTAAAAGCACATTCAAACCATTCTCCTCTTCTGCAAGCAGCACAATGTCGTCAGCATACGCTAAAACACTTATTCGTTTATCATCAATCTGCACACCAACATTCAGACTATTGAGATATGTCAACAAATCATTGATATACAGGTTAAACAAAATTGGAGATAACAAACATCCTTGTCGTAGGCCACACTTCACGCTAAAGTATCCTGTGCTGATTCCATTTATTCTGACACATGACTGAACGTTTTATATAAGGACACAATTGCATGGTACATATTTCCACTTATACCAAGGTTGCTTAATTTCTCCCACAGAACACTTCGGTCTATACAGTCATAGGCTTTCTTGAAGTCGATAAAATCGGCAAAGGTCTGTTTTCCTATACTTTTTCTGGTGTCAATGAGCGACGTCAACGTCGAGATATGCTCATTTGTACTCCTTTTCTTCAGATAGCCGTTTTGCTCATCGCATAGAAGTTCATTAGTCTCCACATGATTACTGAATCGATTGTTTAACACACCACAGTATAGCTTGTAGGACGAACATGCTAGAGTTATTCCCCTTGCGTGGGTCTTCTGTCGATGACTTAGGTGTTGGATTAATTATTCCTTTTGCCCAAGAATTTGGTATCACTCCATTAGTAAAGCACGGATTAAAAAGTTTATGCGAAAACATCATACATTCCCCATTCTTCAGAACGTCAACAGGTACTCCGTCATGACCAGGCGCCTTGCCACTCTTTGCCTGTACTAAAGCATGCTGTATTTCCTCTACAGTTATTACCTCATTTAGGCCCGAGTTGCTGCCATTCACTGAGTCCCGACTGTGCGAAATTGTCCCCGATTTTTCGATGAGGAGAGCTTTGTAATATGCTGTAATCAACGACTAAACACGCCATTTCTTGTTCAGCATGGAAAGTTCTATGTTGTTATTAAGTGCACTCTTTTCGGACATGGACAGAGTAGTCTATCTTTACCTCAGGTCCCTTGGATTATTTTGTTTGTTTATGGTTTTGTTTGTTTATGGTTTAACGCCGCACTCAGCAAAATTCCAGCTTTATGGCTGCACTCAAATAAACGAGTCTGGACCAGACAATTCAGTGATCAACTTCTTGAGGATGGATCTGCACAATGGGGATACGATGACAAGTCAGCGAGCCTGACCACCTGATCCCGTTAGTCGCCTCTTACGACAAGCATGAGTTGCTGAAGGCCAATTCTAACCCGGACCTTCACGGGTTCATGTCTAAACTACTTTCTGTATTTTCTTCTTCCAGCTATCAACTGTAACGAGCTGGGCGCGCCTCTTCACGGCACCATGATTGGCTCGGGAACAGAGTACGGCATCGTCATCAGATTTGTCTGCAACGACGGGTTCAAGGTCGTCGGATCTAATGACCGACGCTGCCAGTCTGACCGGGAGTGGAGTGGTCAAGAGGCCACGTGTGAAGGTCAGCTGGACAGTGCTTGTAATAACATTATATCCAGGTTATAATCAGGGTAAAAACCCGTTAGAAGCTGAATGACCTGACCAAATTCTACAGGTTCTCATGTTCACGAGTGAGTGAGTTGAGTTTTACGCCGCCTTTAGCAAATTTCCAGCAATATCAGGGCGGGGGACATCAGACATGAGCTTCACACATTGTACCCTTGTTGGGTATCGAACCCGGGCCTTCGGCGTGACGAGCAAACGCTTTAACCACCAGGCTACCCCACCGCCCTCATGTTCACGAACTGCATGGGCACAATGTGTGAAGCCCATTTCTGGTGTTCCCTGCCCTGATATTGCTATAAGCGGCGTAACACCATACTCACTCACGAATTGCAGCTTGTTGTGACCGAGTTATCGACACGGAAATATACTGCAGGCCATCATGACCCATACAAATGTAAGCCCGACACGAAATCTCCTTGGCACAGCCCCACTGACATATGATTACTTTGAAAACTGACGATCAGCAGGAATGTGTTTAATTCGCATGTTGTTCCTTAACTAATTTATAATGATCAATGTGTTTTACAGAAATCAACTGTGGGATGCCTGGTCCTTTGTGGAACGGCTACCTCGACGGACACAGAACTACCGTCGGGGCAGTGTACTTCTACAGGCAAGTGCTAATGTAGACATATATAGAGGGAATGTCAACGGAAACACATAGACCGTCAAGTCTGGGAAGGTTTATTGTTAGAAACAATAGTTTTGGTCACAGAGACATATACGTTTTAGCTCTGAAATGAAAATCCGAAAAATATTACCATTTCCACATTTTTCGGGAAGATTTATTTCGACACCAAAATGGCTGCAGTAGTTGTATTACTTTTGAAAACTCATACTACTCATAGTGCTAATAAAACGCTTCGAATAATTTCTCGTCGCTTCAACTATTTTGTCGTTGCTTCAGGTATTTTCTCGTTGTTTCATTTTTTATTAAAACACACTTGAAATTTCAAGTATTTTCTCGTTGCTTCAGGTTTCTTCCCTGAGCTTGAAATTACAAGTATATATTGACTCGTTGCCTCGAGTACTTTCTCGTACTTCAAGGAACGATTAACTACTTGAAATTTCAAGTTTTTGAAAGAAATTTGAAGAAACGAGAAAATATTCGATGCAACGAGAAATTAATCAAAGCAACGAAAAAATAACGAGAAAATATTTGAAATGACGAGAAAATACTCCCAATCACCGACAAAAAAATCGAAGCAACGAGAAATGTCCCTGAAAAGATATTTATGCTACAAAAATGGCAGCATTAGGCTTTCGTACCAATGTCCATATGCTTAGAATGTTGTAAAAAAAACCACACACACACAAAAATAACAGAGAAAAGAGGGGGAGGAAGTTGTGTATTGCGGACCCTTGTAGCATCCCCTGGATGAACGTATGCAATCCCTGCAGTTTTGTCATATCCACAGGGCGGATTGTGATGCTATGGTTCTATCTGCAGATGTAACACACGGACCAAGTTTGATGGAGTGTCCTTCTCAACCCAATGTCTGGAAACTGGACAGTGGTCACATCCGGCTCCGAAATGTCTAGGTCAGTGAAACGGTTATCGAATGAGAGTGAGTGAGTGAGTATGGTTCTAAGCCGCTTTTAGCAATATTCCAGCAATATCAAGGCGTGGGACTCCAGAAATGGGCTTCAGACATTGTACCAATGTGGGGAATCGAACCCAGGTCTTCGGCGTGACGAACCAGCGCTTTAAGCACTAGGCTATTGGCGTGAAATAGTCCCAAAGAGGCAGTTCAATATATAATAGAAAAACATTGATGTCTTTAGATTTGAAACATAAATCCTGCCAACACCTTTTCAGACATCGAGCTGTTAAACACCTACTTAGGCACTCATTCATATTCTAGTTGTTTTTTCAAATCGTTTGAGAGGTAGCTTCTACCGGTAGAGCAGGACATTCTCACCACGTTATAGACCCTGAAACAAATATACCTAATACAGTAAATGCAAGTCTTGAAAATGTGGCAAGTCTAAATTTCTGAAAATGAAGAAAGTCACCTGGTTTCTTTTTATTATATTTATGATTTTAATTTAGGAACAATTTTTTGTAAAATATGTTCATTTCAGAGATTAGATGTTAGTTTACGTTTTATCACTGATTTTCAGTTATCCGTTCATATATTTCTCACTGCTATTTTGCCTCTTACGCCCAATGACCCGTGAAGATCAGTACCCCATGCGTTGTGGTAAGAGGCGAGTAACGGGATCGGGTGGTGAAGCTCGATGACTTGGTTGACACATGTCATCGTATCCCAGTTGCGTAAATCGATGCTCATGCTGTTGATCACTGGATTGTCTGGTCCAGACTCGATTATTTACAGACCGCCGCCATATAGCTGGAATACTGCTGAGTGCGGCGTAAAAGTTAACTCACCCACTCACTTGCGCTCAACGGAAACTGTATCGTTAGATACTGTGGACTACTATTTCTCTCAAGTTTTACATCGTGTATACAGGTCAGTGCCGGGTCAGCTCAATCAAGAACGGTACTCTGCAAGTGGGACATGAAGGTGCGTGGGTGGACGACGGCACAATAGTGAACTACACCTGCAACTACGGCCTCGTCCTCAACGACACCCGCCCCGTCAGATGCAACAACGGGTCGTGGTCTGTAGTGCCACAGTGCGTGCCATGTAAGTAGAAGATGGACTCGATGATAAAATCTTCGGTCAGAAATTTTCAGAAGTTTCACTGCGACCTGTAACATATCAAGACAAAGTCTCGAAATTCTTGAAAGGCATTTAGAAGTTGGACGAGCATGAATACATGACACGTTTTTTATGGAATACTTGTTTTTACTATTTACACGACGTTTCAGAGCTAATTCTTGCTCCTTCATCATTCGACCGCCTCCGTGGTGTAGTGGTTAGAGCGTCTGCCCGGAGATCGGAAGGTCGCGGGTTCGATCCCCGACCGCGTCAAACCAAAAGACGTTAAAATATGGTACTTGTTGGTCCCTGCCTGGCGCTCGGCATTAATGGGTACAACAAGGACTGGTCGGCTCGGAGTCAGTATAATGTGTCTGAGTGGGGTATTCATGCTTCACTGCGGCATGGTATCTCAGTGGGCTAGCACTATAAAACCAGCTTCAGTCTGGGCTAGTACAAGCAGCCGCACATACACATACACACGCATGCACGTCGTCATATGAGCGAAATATTCTCAAGCACGACGTTAAACCCAATTTCACCTCACCTCACCTCCTTCATCATTCACGTCGGGTATAGAATAAAAAGAAGTTGTTATCCATATAAACGTGTCAGGTATTTGGGTCTGGAAACTCGGTATTACTTAGAGAAGATCTACCGTGAAGATCCCAGTTAGAATTGGTCTTCAGTAACTCATGCCTGTCGTAAGAGGTGACTAACGGAATAGGGTGGTCAGACGCACTGACTTGGTTGACACATATCATCGTATCCCAATTGCGTAGATCGATGCTCATGCTGTTGGTCACTGAATTGTCTGGTCCAGACTCGATTATTTACAGAACGTCGCCATATAACTGGAATATTGCCGTAAAACTAAACTCACTCACTCAGAGAAGATGTGTTGAGCATCGTGTTGACACCGGGCAGTTTTAATAAGCATTGGTTTGTATCTGAACGCGAAACATTGAGATTAACAAGAGATCTGACAGATAAACATACTATTTTTATGTGACTAAAACTTCAGGCGAACCAATTAAAAAAACTCTGAAAAGTTTTACATGTCACCCTTGCAACGTTTGAAACGCCCATGTAAAGATAGCAAAACAAAATGTGTAACGAGTTTGTGGTCGTAATTCTAATGTCCACTCAGGATCAGATAAGCCCTGGTCAATTCAGATTTGAAAATTTGCTGACTCAGTAACAAACATTTTCAGATATCGGACATGTTTTGTTTGCGTCTTGAAACCATCAATTGTCATCAATTTCTAATGTGTAAGAAAACAAATATCTTTTCCAATATATAAATAAATATCATCTTTTCCAATTGCAGCACCGTGTGTTAAACCCCCGCCTCATATACAGAATGGACACCGGGTGTTCTTCGGACTGAGCCACAATAATAAAGCCCGATACTTCTGTATGGAAGGTTTCCGACTCACGGGCGACAACCAGTATCTCACCTGTAAATACGGAGAGTGGTTTGGTCCGATGCCGTATTGTGAAGAAAGTAGGTATTCTGTCATCGGCATTGGAATATGTTTAGAAACACATCTTTACTTGTCATTTATTCTCACAACATAGATCAGCGCAGTTCCTATACCTATTGAGTAAATCGATGCTCATTATATGGTCCATACTCGATGATGTACAGGCCGCCGTGAAATAGCTGCAACATTGCTGAGAGTGACCTTAAAATGAAAACAAATCACAACAACAAAACAAACAAACAATACGGAAAACCCCGTTAAGGATGGTGGTTTTGTACTGACACACTCGATCGTGTCAAATGTTGATATTTTTGTTAAATCGTTTCACTTACATAACAGTGACGTCATGACCAATAGCACGAATCGGTGAAGTTACATATTCTTTCAGTCGTGAAAATATTTTAAGAGTTGAAAGTGAATAGCTGCAAGCTAAGTAGAGCTAAAGCCTTTTATTGATACAATCTCCGTGTTTGTGTCGAAATTACTGAAATAATTATTTATATAATAAACCTTTTGTTTACATCTAAACACTTTTTCATATGAGTGAGTTGGCTTAATGCTTCTTTGAACAATATTTCCGTTAAAATCAGCCTAATGGTGTCAGAAAAGCCCGAAGATGCAAATGATTTTGGCACATGACGGTTTCGACACACTTACATACTAGGATCCTAACATGTCCACGGGACGTAACTCTTGACATCGCATTGCTGTCCCTTTAACGACTTGCACAATATTTTAATAGTTATTTAAAGCCAAGTATTCTTAATTCAGATAATTTCTTTCAAACACGCACAACATAAAGTTTTTTGTCTGACAATGAAAACACAGAAAAAAGATGAACCATGGCAATATTTAACAGTTGTATTTCATTAATACATGTAGTTTTCTTAATATATGTCTCTTTGCTGGTTGCAGACTATTGCCCAAACCCAGGGGAGATTATAAATGGTAAAGTCTTCAAGAAAGGGCACACGGGCAAGTTTCTCTTCAAAAGTTACATCATCACAATAAAACATGGCGACCGTCTGGAGTATGAATGCCACCGAGGTTACAAACTCCAAGGTCCTAAAGGCGCTGCGTGTGTTAACGGGAAGTGGAGCCCGGATGAAAAGCCGAAGTGTGTAAAATCTAGACATCCCATCTTTCATCGTCTGTGGCGACCATCCGAGGAGAAGGATAAGCGCCGAATGTGAAGGTCATAGCTTCACCTTGCCTTACTAGTTCCGGTTGTGACATTTGCGGATGAAACGAACACCGTTTGTACATATGAGTTATCTCCCCTACAATTGAAATATTTTCAGCATTTTGAAACGGATACATTTCATTTGACTGTTGGACAATTTGAAGTTCTTATGCAAACGAAGTATTATTTCTTTATTGCTATCACTGGATGAGTCATTGGTTAGAAAGAATTTGAGAGGCAAGAGATTTTTTGGTCAGATGAAACATGGTGTTTCTCATTAACCAATCCCATCCTGATGTTTGGTTCCAGTTCCATTTTTACTGTTATTTACCATTCCGACGTCTCTATTTTTATGGAATCTTTCCCGATAAAGGCGTATCTGCAATTATCCTGAGAATTATATTTCACTTCTATTTTTATGAATATCCTGGATCCATTCACTACCGTTGATTTGTTTCTAATCTCAAAGTTTTAACGGAACAGAATGAAGAACGGATGTTCTCGTGCCGACTGGTTAATTTGATTGGATGGCTGTGTGCCTATCGAATCCAATGTATTTATCGAATATAATACACCGAGTAATAAAGGATGATACTTTCCATGATGTTCGTATAATTTAAAAATCGTGAATTTTTGAAACCACTCAAATGCTTCTATTCAGCTGTGCGTAGGTAAACTGTCTGGTGAAAGAACGTGCACACCCATGTTTGTTGGTAGCAACATCTGAGACAAATAGGAAACTTATTCGATGGTAATTTATTTGATACGTATACCATTGTTCGAGTCTGAAGCAAAGTTGGCAGTGTTTCGGCAAATGGTTCCAGCTTCGTAGCGTCTTGATAAACGTTTGGATCAAGTCACGTTTAGTCAAATCACTTTTCAGCTGTATACTTTCATTTGACTCGAAGTTTAGGTAATACCATTTTACAAATGCCCACATAACCATATTCTGTACTTCTTTAAAGCATTGTTTTCATCAAATTAGTTTGGAGTTGTTACGAAATCGAATACAATAATTCAAACTACTTATTCACTATGCTGCTTTTTTTAGTATGAGGAACAAGAAATGTTGTATATGGTCTGTCCTGAGGCCACCATTAATTGTTAATTGTTTCATTCACTACTTCATCTAATGTGAATGGTGGGTAGGTTGCCAGACGAACATTGTCACTGTCAGACTTTAATTTAATCAACATAAATTATGAGTATTTCATGATGAGACTTGGTTTGGAACAATAGACGTATGAAGAATTCATCACTTTTGATTAGCTGATGTTAGTTTTATCTGGGTTTTTTACCACTTGAAACGTATCTTGACAAAAGTACTATTTCCACAAACAGGACTAGTTTTGTTGTACCTTAGTCAAATAAAATCTTCCTCATTCACTGTAGTGGGCGAAAGGAAAACAGTTTCGGGGTTTGGGAGCTATACTTTTTTTAAAGGGATATTTAATTTCTTGAAAATTACAGATGCTTATTTGAATTTTGGCCAAAATCATAACCATAACGTGATGAATTTAAAGGTCATATTTTGAAACATAAAGATACCATTTTCAACATGGAATTTTCAAATTTCCAAATACCATCAACTTTCAACACTTAAGAACATACATGGCTTAATGGGGTTCTGTTCTGAGCAGCATTTTCTCGTACTCCACGTACTCCACGTACTCCACGTACAAATTGCGCATTTTATGGATTTACAGAAAGGATGGCGCTACAGATGAGGTCAAACCAATGAAACGATACGGCGATTTATGCACACAGTTCAGGCATGTTTGCTCAAAAGTACATATATATCGAATTCTTCTGAAATAGATCATTTAATTCTGATGGACTGGGGTTTGGTAAAGAACAATTTCATGTACAATGCTACAGTGTAATTACATCTTGGACATTTCACGATGAGGAGTAACTGTAGTAAGATGGTAAGAAGCAGCTTGCATGTAGCATTCTTAGAAGTGAGTAAACAATGGGTTTTTTCCTAGAATGTAGTTTGGCGTCATTGCACTTAGCTGACCGGACAATATCAACACTGGCCAATCTAGTATTGTGATACTTTTTCATGATGAATGTTATAACCACATATACATTTTTCATATCGAATGTTATATCTACATATAAATGTTCATATCGAATGTTATATCCACAGTTAGTCGGTACAGCGTTCTTGAAGCGCTGGTACGACGGAAAAAACATTATGTCAATATCATATATGCAACTGTATGTCTTAGTATGTGCACACTTAGTTATATACATAAAATATGTTTTAATATTTCAGATATTTTGTATGAAATTGTCACCGCTATTCAATGTTTAGAGTAACTTCCCTTTGTTTGCTGGATTGTACTGCTTGTGGGTTCGACTCCGGATTTCAACCACTAGGGTATCACCAATTGCTTTCCTCATCTCTATTGCATGATGTGAACCAGTACGTGTATCCTTGGAGACAATACGGAGTTCCTTTGCCAATGTTACACCAAGTTTCAGTGATAACCCAAGCACCTTTGTGAATGAGTATAATGTCATACGTATACCGAGGAGCAAAAGAAACTATAACAGTCAGTTGATGTTGTCATACACTGGCCTACAAAGTGAAACTATTTTCTTTTACTTTGCGAAATCATACCTAGAACTATATCTAACTATCGAGAGCCTAACTTTACTGACGTTTAGTTAGCATTTCAAGAATATTTATAGTTTTGGGGAATAAATATATTCAAAAAATTATTTTAGAAAAACGTGTGCAATATTTCGAACATGTTTGTCATGTGGTTGAAAATTCATTACAGACCCTAGTCTTTAACTAATTTAGTTTTACACAACATTACCCAGCCACGTTGCAGGAATGAGGGATGGCTGTTGGGGCTGTCAATGTTCATGACATTAAAAACTCGGTATACTTTCTTTTGCCCCTTGGTATATATGGATGCGGAAGTTGGGGAAACTTTAGGATACTTGAAGCTGAATAAGGCATGATGCTTAGAGTTTTTGAAGCTGTATAATTTGAATTGTGACTAAGTTAATTCGTGTATATAAGTATTAAACAGATAGTAAAACAAATAAACTCAATAGTCCCACTGATTACTATGCACATGTTCTATACTGTTGGCATCCTCGATAACTCCAGGGTATAGTGGAGGCTTATCGGAACGTATACCCTGGAGTTATCGAGGATGTACTGTTGGCTACTAGTTAGAGTTGCACAATACGGTAACATTATTGTTGGATATTGTCGTATTTTCAATATATTGTTGTCATATTATTTGTAAATATAATATTTAATGACATATACAATATAATACAATAAATGTTGTTGACAGTTACTTAACTAATGTATCCAAGCAAAGGCGTATATTCCTGAAATGAACGACCATTTAATATATTGGGGAGTGTTGGGTTTTTGTTGCGGTTTACACGGTTCCTTTATTTTGAATGTGGATCCTCCAAGAATCAGAACGTTTATTTTATGTAGAATATATACGAGAAACAGCTAATTAGAAGGAGCATCTATATAAGGGATGCTACTCGGAGCTGGTTGGTTGGTGTTTGATGTCATTTTAACAGTTACTGTTTTCAGATAAAACCTGAGCCAAAATTATATTTGTTCTAGTATTTTCAATAGTTTTTAAAAAATACCCAACATACCCCCTCCCCAAGAATAAGAATTGGTTGATCCCTAAACTAACTATTTGTTCGCTAAGGATTTTAAATTTCAGTTTCGTTCCAGTACCCCGATCCTCAAAGTGTTCGTAGCTCTACAAGCTGTCGTAACTATACAGTTTATCATATGGGATTACGAATGACACAGTGCTACGGAACCTTTGCGGATCGGGCCCCTGTTTCTTAACTTCCCGCTTCGAAGCTTGTTGATGTTAATCATCAAAATTTCCGTTAAATTTGGGTAATATTTTAACACTGTCTCATTTGCCGATGTTCATATTTAAATTCGGATATCACGGCGAGCACTTTATGTTGCCCTGCCTATAATAGAGAACAACGTCCTGTTCTATTGGTGAGCCTCGTCACAATGTCCATCTTTTTATATGCCATATGCCAACACCTTTGCAAAACTTGAAAAAATGTAGATAGATTGGATTGTACCATTCTTTTTAGGTTCCATGAGTTGTCTTCAGGGGATGTGTTATAGTAAGTATTGTGATATCTATAATAAATTCAATTCGCTTTTAATAGAAAACATAACTAGAGATGATCCACTTAGGATCATTCTATTCATGTTCGCTGTGTTAACTATTTAACGCCTTCGCTAATTACATATGGACGTAGATACACATGCTAGATGTCGGTAGGTTTTGTTGGACAGCTCATAGACACTAATGTTCAAATAAACTTTGCTCGATCGCGGCCTCCTCGCGAATTCGGCGCGATCGTTGGAATGCTTGTTGATGCAATACTGTTAAATATGAACGTGCCCTTGATCGCGAATGCCGCGCGAATGTGACGCGATAGTTGGAACGTTTGTGGAACATTACTGTTAAGTAACAGGGCGGTGGGGTAGCCTAGTGGTTAAAGCGTTGGCTTGTCACGCCGAAGACCCGGGTTCGATTCCCCACATGGGCACAATGTGTGAAGCCCATTTCTGGTGTCCCCCGCCGTGATATTGCTGGAATATTGCTAAAAGCGGCGTAAAACTAAACTCAGTGCAGTCAGTTAAGTAACAACAACATCAGCTTGGTCGAGATCAGGGCACCTTTGGTTTTGGTTAAGCGAAGATTTCGTGTTGAAGCCGCGATCGTGGGGGTGTTTGTTTTGAAAATAGTGTACACAAAGCTCTGCTTTGTACAACACATTTTCATGGACTATTTTCTAATTTTATTGGAAAAATAAACAAATGAAAAGTGGAAATTCACCTTTTGTTTTATGTTGTGTTTCGTTTTGTTTTAAATGAGCCAGAACGTGGCATCCGGGTTAGAATGGGTCTTCAGCAAGCAATGCCTGTCGTTGGAGGCGACTACCGGGATCGGGTACATCGATGCTCATGCAGCCAATAACTGGACCCAGACTCAATTATTTACAGACCGCCGTCATATAGCTGGAATATTGCTGAGTGCGGCGTTAAACAACACACATATAACGCGGCGTTTGTACATTGTCCTGACGCTCGGTACGTAATCAAGTCCTGACCAGTCATAACTAGTGAGTAGGTGCCCAGTAAACAGTGCTGGTCGTGAACCTGAAAAGTGGATTGGTTGTGATGTGATGATGTCCATGATGTGTATTGTCTGGTTGATTGTGTACAGACCGGGGTGTATCAACAGATACTCTGCAATGAGGTCTGAATCTTCAGGGGGCAGAATGTCCAAATCGGATATGGCGCTGCAATTCGATGTGCAGCGTTGCGTCTCTTCCAAGGTGTGCCTGAATAGCGTGATCGTTGATGGAAAAGGAGTATGTGAGTTTAATTTTACGCCTCACTCAGCAATATTCCAGCTACATGGCGGCGGTCTGTAAATAATCGAGTCTGGACCAGACAATCCAGTGATGAACATCACGATCTACACAATTGGGATCCGATGACATGTGTCAACCAAGTCAGCAAACCTGACCACCCGATCCCGTTAGTCGCCTCTTTCGACAAGCATGGGTTACAGAAGATCAGTTCTAACCCGGATCTTCACGGGTCTGATGGAACAGGAGATTAACCATGAATATTACACTGGGATTCACGAAAGTACATGATTAATTCTGAAGTTCTTCATCTCTTCGAAATTCAGCTACACACTTCAGCAATATTCCCGATTGGGACATTGAAAAGGTTTTCACGAATCGTATTCATGTGGGGATTCGAACTCGTTCAAACCACCTACTATACCACCGCTACGCTAACAACAATATTTGGCAGCCAAATACCGATAAGTTTTTGAACATATAAATATTTCGCAATCCTTACATCTTGAACACCAGCTTTGTGGAACTCTCTGCCAGTTGAACTGAGATCAGTATCTTCCCTGGAAGCATTTAGGAGCCAACTAAAAACTCATCTCTTTCTAGCTACCTACTAGTTTCTCCACTTTCTCTGCACAGCGCCACTGAGCAGCACTGGTTGGACATTAGGCGCTTAAACAAATGCATTATTATTATTATTATTATTATTATTATTATTAACATAACAGTTTTCTGGGTGTGCTTGATAAAGGCCAAATAGAACGTATGAAACTGACACACTGTACCATTAAATGGATCAGTTGTAATACATTAATCCCTGTTCTAGCAGACCAGTATTGTATTCAAAGTAATGTTTCAGGAATCGTCATAAATCTGCTGCCACTGCCAATTTGCTGAAAACAGTGCCTCTTTTAGTGGTCAACGTTCAGTTGAGGCGACCCTTGAAGATCCGGGTTAGAATTAACCTTCAGTAACGCATGCTTGTCGGAAGAGACGACTAACGGGATCGGGTGGTCAGACTCACTGACTTGGTTGACACCACAGGGGCGTGTCACGCTTAGAAACAGCGTTAGAAACACATATAGGTATATAGACTGACTGACTGAGTTTGGTTTTACGCCGCTTTTAGCAATATTCCAGCAACATCACGGCGGGGGACACCAGAAATGGGCTTCACACATTGTGCCCAAGTGGGGATTCGAACCCGGGTCTTCGGCGTGACGAGCCAACGCATAGGTATATAGACCCTACCCTAGTACTATATAAAAGGAAAGGGGGCAACGACGGAACCACCCCCTCCTCAATAAAAGTTAGATTTCACCACGTAACACATTTTTAAGCCCCCGTCGAGGCCTACGGATCGAAAGCTAGATGATGTCCCTACAAAATGAGCTATACATGGTCACAATCGGATCATTATTTCAAAAGTTATACGCCACGACTCACCGAAAACAACTACCTCCGCAATTCCAAGCCAAAATCATGGATCACCCAAGACAGCGAAAACTCACCTTTTAAGTTCGTTTATTAATTCCAGCCACGTTGACAGCACCTATGTAGGGCTAGATTCGATCGGCAGCGGCATTCCACGGGTCTAAAAACTTATTGCAACATCTACAAATCATTTCCTCGACAGTAAGCAGGAATTTTTTCCAAATTCATCGGCAATCATTCTCACTTGTCGGCCATAGATGGCCTTGAGATTCAAGTGATCTGAGCAGATCCGCAGAAACTGAATTGGGCCATCCGATTGGTGGAAAATATAATATACTGTAAGATTTTGCCTGTTTGCTAATGGGCGCGAAATATGAACTTTGCAATATTCCTTCTATTTTGGATGATGTACGGAACAGTAAATTGTTAAGAATAATTTTAGAGGTTGTAAATATGCTCACTTGGAATTAATAAACGAATTTAAAAGCGCGACACGCCCCTGTGGTTGACACATGTCATCGTATCCCAATTGCGTGGATCGATGGTCATGCTGTTGATCACTGGATTGTCTGGTCCAGACTCGAATATTTACAGACCGCCGCCATATAGCTGGAATATTGCTGATTGTGACGTAAAACTAAACTTGCTCAGTCAGTTGAGGCTTCACCGTGTGTTTCTATGAAGCAACATAAAATATATTCAGTTCTTCCATAACTTCAGTTATTGTACGAGACAGAAATTGCGGCGGTGGGGTAGCCTAGCAACCGTAAAATATTCCGACTTGCGCCATAGATTAACCGAAATAAGTTAAAATATAGTTGCAGGCAACGATGAGGTCTCCTTGGCTTTACTTTCTATCTATTGTATCTGAGGGCTAGATATCATCGTCCAAAACGGAGCCAGAACACGTGTTTTGACAGGCGAGCGGTTCTTCCAAATACAGCCGGGGTCACGGGGGTCAGGTACCTTTTAAGTAGTTCCGGAGAAGAAAGAGTTCCCTCTTTAAAAGGCTGTATCTCAGTTGTTCTTGGGTCTACGTTCAAAGCAATTAGTGTTCTGGAATCACCAGGACATCATCTACCATACTGGCACTTTTTGTGCAGATTTTGCACATTTTGGGAGCAAACTACTCAGAAAAGTGCTGAAAAACATGTCCCTGAGTTTCAGAAATACCACAAACAACAGGAGAAGAAAAGAATTAATTTCAACTCGCACAATGGTGAGGACTGTAACGAATCTTTTTCGTTACATGAGCTACATACCACCCTTGAGCAAGCTCAAGGTACAGCAACAAGAGCTGATAACATACATTATCAGCTCTTGAAGCATTTACCCGAATCATGTTTGGAAACACTTCTAAATATTTTTGATACAATATGGACTTCAGGGAATTTCCCAACTTCGTGGCGTATTGCCATTGGAATCCCTATTCCAAAACCTGGCCGGCATCATACTGACCAGTCTAATTACCAATCTCTTTAACGAGTTGTGTCTGTAAAACCATGAAACGAGTGGTTAACAATAGATTATAGGTATCTTGAAACAAATAACCTTATAACAAATATTCCATGTGGTTTCAGGAAAATCGTACGATTGATCATTTGGTACGTTTAGAATCCTACCAGGCGATAGTTTTATTTTCACAGCAGAAGCAAATGCCATATTAACAGCGCTTAAATATATTAAACATCATCCTAAATATAAACTATAAATAATATTTTCAGACTCTCTTTCTTGCCTTCAGGCTATAAATAATCTCTCTTGCAAACATCCACTTTTAATCAGTTTAATTGAGTTATATACTGAGCTGTGACACAAATCTGTGACACAAATCTGTGACACCACTTCTCATTCCTTACTCTGATTACAAAGCTATCATTCGATCGTACCATTCGTGATCTCATGCAGAAGAAGTGGGATACTGTTTTTAAGTAGAAACGTAGTACCATTCTTTGATCTCGAGAAAGCATACGATACCACCTGGAAGCATGGCATTTTGAAGGATTTTCTTGACTTCGGTTTGAGGGGTCGTTCACCTCTTTTTATCTCACAGTTTTTAACAGACAGTCAATTTCAAGTCCGAGTAGGTTCAACCCTGTCTGACCATTACACTCAGGATCAGGGAGTCCCACTAGACAGTATTTTGCCTGTCACCTTATTTAGTATCAAGATCAACAGTTTATCCAAGGTTTTAAATGATTCAATCGGTGGATCACTTTTTTGTGGATGATTTTAATATTTCTTGACGTGGTAAATATATGAATAATATTGAACGGCAATTGCAATTATGTTTAAACAAATAAATAAATGGTGTCTTGAAAACGGCTTTAAATTTTCTAAGTCAAAAACTAATTGCATACCCTTCTGTAGAAACTATATTTAAATTTGTGGCTCTGAAATTGCTAATAGCTGAAGGGATGGTATAAATCCAGCTAAAGTCCATGCAGGAAGCAAATGTATTGTAAGTTCCCATGGTCCCTAGTATGGTGATCTACCTTCAGATGTGGGCAATCTATAGCCTGTTTTTTATATTGTATTGTTTTTTATATTGTATTTTAGAGTTCATTACTAGCTTTAAATTGAAATCTGTGATAAAGTAGTTATTTTACTGTCCTTCGTTGACAGGGTTTTAGAATTTACCTATATTTATTATGAAATTATAACTTGTTTTTAGTCAAGATATGGCTGAAATATCAAAATCTTAACTCACTCACCCTTTTTGAAAGGTAAAGTTCGTTTCCGGAGCATAATTCGGAAAATATTTGACCAAATTTGCTATACTGCCCCTCCATATCATGTAGATCTCTATGTGCCTTTTGGGGGTTTTAACTTACAATTTTATTTTATTTTTTCTGTTTCAATGGCAACAAATTTGGACTTGGCCTTTTTGAAAGGTAGGGTTTGTGTTCGGACCATAACTCTAAAACCACTTCACCCATCTTCACCAAATGTTGTATACTTAAGACTTAAACAAACATAATTACATACTATCAATAATTCGTATTTTCATACTTAGAGATTTTGAAATTGAAGGAATCAATTGAATTGTTTGAGGTCCCAAACTGTGAATTTTTGGGAAGGGGGAGACATCTGTTTTTACGAATAAAATCACTTTCTAGTTAACGTTCAGATACACTCATGTTTGTTATTGTATAAGAGAAACCTGGATATCACCACTTTAACGTGAATAAAACGTTAGTAATGCCGAACAAAATTTTATAGTATGTAATTCAAGAACATTTTAGAAAGTATATGAATATACTTGTGTTGTAGTCACTCCGCTGCTGCTAGCTGGGGTCACACAGGTGATTGCAGGGACCACACGTGCAGTAGAGGTCTCAAGTCGGATGGACTGAGATGACGGTGGTGGTCAATTGGATGAACTGAGTGGTCAAAGGGGGAAATGATGGACTGTCGCTTTACTGAAGTGCTGTGCTATCACGACGATTATTGCACTAGGCTGGTGAATTGGAGACCGCTGCAGACAGTGAACTGAAATTGCGTCTTAATGATTAACTAAAATTGTGTTAGTTATATAAGTTATTAAAAAGGAAGCATCAAAATATATTTGTCATGAAATAGGTGTGTGTGTGTGCGCGAGTGCGGTGCGATTGTTGTGACAAATATGAGGGTATATACATAGAGGGGTTTAAATAAATTGTTCTTGTAATCCTTGTTCTGTTGTTCTGGTTTGTGACAGGAACATTCAATGCCCAGCACCAGCTCACGAACGGCATTTACAGTTAGCGTTCAAACGAATGGCATTTACGGTTAGCGTTTTACCCTGATATATATCCACACATAAATTGTATTTTCTTTGCGTCTCTATTTCGTTTACTTTATGAAAAATCACATTTAAATTACTAATACTGTCAGCAAGCGTTTGCAAAACATGTAATATCAGTGTCATTCTCCCCAATCTTTCAATCACAATTTATAAGTCTATTTTTCTCATATATGCAGTGACAATGTAAAAAGTGCAATCTATCTATGCGTGGTAAACATTCAGATGTTTTCAGCATCCCCTCTGAGATCTTAGAGGATATGTGGGTGTTTCGTAAACATACCTACACAATAAATATCTTGTTTTTAAACCCTTTATAGCAGCCTTGGCCTACATGTCATTTTGTAATTTAAAATGTGAGCGAGTTGTAACTCGTAAACATCAGACGTTAGAGACATACAATTTGGGTAGTGTTTGTGTCGCTTTTCTTGTTGCTCGTGAAGCTGAACCGTAATGAAAAGGATCGCCACAATAGTCCCTGTTAGGATATGCAGTCCTATTATTCTTTAACATTCAGCAGTTAACAAAACCAACCTGACTGCTCGCTTTCAAAGGCTCAGGGATGAAACGCAAACAGTGATGACATGGAGGCTCGGGGAAAGTCAAGGTCACCAAGCCCCACTAGTGAGACACGCACACACAAACAAATCCGAGGCCAAATGCAAGAGTGACAGTGCGAGTGAGTTTAGATTTACGCCGCATTCAGCAATAGTCCAGCTATATGGCGGCCGTCTGTAAATAATCGAGGCTGGACCAGACACTCCAGTGATCAACAGCATGAGCATCAATCTACGCAATTGGGATACGATGACATGTGTCAACCAACTCAGCGAGCATGACCAACCGATCCCGTTAGTCGCCTGATACAAGCATGGGTTACTACAGATCAATTATAACCCGGACCTTTACGGGTCCCAAATGCAAGAAAAATGCATGTGTCGCTATATGTCCCTATAGAACAGCCCTCTGTTTCTCTTGCTGAAATACCTTCACCTGTTAACATTAAATAAATAATGCAAAAGTATTCGATAACGAACAATGTCATGTCGAATGATTTATTCTGTGAGATATGGATTGAAAAAGCGATTTTTGTCGTGTAGCGATTATGTCTGGATCACAAAGGCGGGAATCGAATTACATACTGATCATTTAACTATTCTGGACAAAAATAGTTAGAAATATATGTAAATTTTGAATTATAAATAATGATCTATTTATTCATTGACACACTAATAAAATATCAACCATAAAAATACCAATATCCCTAACTTATTTTGTCCAGTATATGATAAATCTAAAGTTGTATGCGGAGGACACCGATCCAAACGGTCAACACAAATGGTTTACAACACGTGTGTGTGTGTAAGTGTGTGTGTGTGTGTGTGTGTGTGTGTGTGTGTGTGTGTGTGTGTGTGTGTGTGTGTGTAGAATATCCGCCATTCTCTTTTTAATCACACATAGGTGTGACCTTTGTGTGACCTAATCGATTGTTGAACACCACCCTCCTTCGGGAGTCCCCTTTCCGGCCCAGGTGTGTATGGCCTTCAGGTTCACCTTAGTGGTCTGTGATTAATTTTCAATTATTTTATGAGTTTGCCGACTCGAGTGTTCACACAACAAAATCTCTTTTCAACGTAGATTTAATATCACACTAGGAGGGGGAATTTAGCTGCTATTTATTAGGTCAAAAGTTAGATCAGAGCGCATTTTGTTAAATCAAATCACTAGTCAGTTTAAAATACGCTGTCATTTGGTACACAAGGTACAACTCCGAAGTTCTGAGTATGTATTTTACATATCTGTCAACAATAAACGGTTGTAGCTGTTAAAATTCATGCGCCATGTGGGCCCGTATATGATTATTGCGTGAATGGGGAGCTGTCTATGCACTAACAGCAGAATCGTCTGCTCGCTGAGCCGGGCCGTAACTGAAGAGACATGTGACAGCTGTGATTGGATGAAATAGTGTAAGGTGTTATGTTTGTTAAAAACACCTTCATCCAGCCATTAAAACTCACCACCATGTTAAGTATTTAATGCTGTCATTCGTATCACTTATGCTTATGCGTGTACAGATATATAGAGAATACTACACGAGGTCTCATTACATACGAATTATACGAAACGAGTGTCCTTCCTATGGTATCTGACCGAGCGAAAGCGAGGTCAGATAACATAGGAAGGTCACGAGTTTCGTATAATTCGTATGTAATGAGACCGAGTGTGGTATTTTATTAATTACCCACGTCTTACATGCATTAAATTGACAAAATAGCGTATTTTGTTATTTTTTGGTTTCAAACCGAAACCGGTTTCATAAAGAGGTTGCGGAAGAGTTTTGCACTGTAGTACAATATTTGCATGACGTCACTGTAATGACGTCACTGCCTTGGTAACCGACGTCACGATGCATGTCAGTTGTCATCGCCTCGTACAGCCTCCTACAGTAAACTACTCCGTAGCATCCCGTTTCTTGGTTTGCAGTTGCTTCATATGGCTAACATCACTGGTGGAAACATTGCGTTTACGTTTTTCGACGGATATAATGTCTCAGTTCGGCTCACAATTAAACGGCGACACGGCAACGTTCGCGATGTTTACATTCCCACAATGCATTTAAGTTGTAGAAGGAATGGATTCACGTGTTTGTTATGAATGAAAAAATAGTTACGTCAGAATGTGACCTAATTGAGAGGTCATCGGTTATCCAATCAAATCGTAAGAATCTCAGGTCAAGTCGTTACGACACAGGTCAACGCGATACGACACTCGTGTGACGTACGAGATTAGTATGCAACTACCCATACGTTGACCACGTGGGTAATAAATTCAAGTAGGTGACAGTTGGTGCGGACCTGGCAGGGTTGATGTGTTCAGCTTCCTGTGTGTGGCTTCCTGTGCTCTCAAAGTTAGCCGGTTCAAGTTGACCAGTAAAGGTCAGACTGTAATCATGTGTACATGGAATGGCTGTTGATAATGTTGAATGTATAGTCACAAATGGTCAGCTTCCGTTATGTAGGGGAGAGAAGTGTCTGACCGGAATTAAAGACAGGAAATAGTAAGCAGTTGAGGACTGATGGTCACTGAATATCTCAAGTAGGGTGTCAAGTGGTTGTACAGTGATGAAATGATTTAGCATTTGTCATATATATTACTGAATAAGAAAAAAAACTACATGTGTTCTCGTGTTTACTCAACATTTTAAAGCTGAACTTTACTTTCGAACTGCAAACATAAAAAACACCATCTTATGTCCATGAATACTATATATGCCACTTATTTGACATCATGTGACACATAGGTTACTCACATGCCGTTAGCCGCTCTTATTCCACAGACAGTACAATGGAATACTGGTGTAAGCTTCTTGTGACTGTATTCTGTGGGGTATGAAGAGGTTAGGACCTCCTGGTGTTAAGAATTGTATTGTAGGTTAAATGTATTCAGTGACATAGGGAGGATTATTTATCAGTTGTAAAACAAAGATTTGTACAACGAACAGTTGTCTAATGTCAATCCTTCAGCAATGAAACTTAAGTGAGTGAGTGAGTTTAGTTTTATCTTGCACTCAGTAATATCCCAGCTATATGGTCTGTAAATAGTATGGACCAGAAAGTCCAGTGATCAACAGCATGAGCATCGATCTACGCAATTGGGAACCGATGACATGTGTCAACCAAGTCAGCGAGCCTGACCACCCGATCCCGTTAGTCGCCTCTTACGGCAAGCATGAGTTACTGAAGATCAATCCTAACCCGGACCTTCACGGTTTCTCATCATACACAAGCTATGAACATTAGGTGCTCTTAACGTATAGTTTGGCGTGCCTTTCACGCTACATCTCACGTATGGATTTATTCAGCATTAGACTTGCACTATGTCAAGAATTCAGATAACAATTGAAACTATACTTCTCACACTTTGCTAAGGATCAAATTCCCAAATTTACTTAAACATAGATATATAATTTGAAATTGTATCCCTTTAAACTAGATAAATAATGATATGGTAACCTCTCTTTAGCCAAACAGCCACTTTAATCTAACCTTATGCACTTGATACATGAGTAACCATAAAAATGGTTTTCATGGCGCCAATCAACCATTATGCAAATCATGGAAGGAGTCATTGACAAGTACACAACACCTGTCAATAGCAAGTATGTGATCCACAAGATGCAATGACATACTGAAACCTAGGATCCATGCTTACAATAAGCTTAGATATATAAAACTAAATTAGAACCCATATCACAGTTTTCTGTTGAATCAATGACTTGATCCTTAGGAAAGTGTGAATAGTAATTTAAATTTGTTAGATGGACCTCACCATGTTACATTACACATAAATGTGTAACAAACGTTTTACTTTGGCATTAATTGTGTTTTGGTGTGGATTAATAGAAACAATGATGTTTTTCGGCATTATATCACTATTAAAGTTAAATACCATTCGTTTCCCGTGTAGGGGAGAGAGAAAAGGGCTGGGGTTTTTATGTGGCATTTTGGGGTTGACTTCTCTTGTTGACAGTCTCTACGTCGAGACCATCTTAACCAACTGTTAAAAATCTTTCAAGAATGGCATAAATTGTGTTTTGATACATGTGTGAGGTTTAAGTGGACTTACAAATCGAAAGAATCACAAGGTAAGTTGATATTGAGTTGGGCTTTACGTCACATCGGCATTATTCCAGCCATATGGTGACGAGAACAAGTCTGCTTTAATAAACATGGTAGGTACAGAGTCAAAATGAGTGTTATTGCAGAAACATATATTCATTACATTGTCATTTAAAGACAGAAAAAGGCATAGCACTAAATTTAAAGGCAGGCAATTTGTTAGTCACATTACACAGTTACAATTTATGATACAGATCAACTTCCCTCAGGTAGTTCACTATCAGATGAGCGTTTACGCGGGAGAACAGATCGGTTGCATCATAGCGTGAGTCCCTTGCAGACGATAAGTCCACACAGTCAAGCAGAATATGCTTGATGGTGAAAACCTCATCGCAAGAGACACACACAAGGTAAGTAGTAAGAAGGACTTCCTGTTGAATATGACCAGTGGTAGAAGGATTTTTAGCTGATAAGGTCAGGTATCGGGGGCAAAGATAGAATTGTGAGACCATAATCTCACGACAAACAGGATTGGAAGGGACTACATCCAATTACCAGCAATTTGTTTATCATACGCTTGGAAATAAGGCGTAAATCAGCTTGACATGTATTGGCGGTATTATCGATCATGAGGGTCTTTCATGAGTTGGTAGTATGCAGGAAGTATGGAATAACCTTTGTCACGGTCGTTTGATGGCTTGAGTCTTTTGATGTAGATAGCTTCTTGGAGTGTCCTGAGTTTAAGACTTTGAGGTTGGCTGTTAGGGTTTAGGCTCTGTCCACTGGATCCTGTGGTCGGGATTGTCTTGGATGTGATCTGATAGGGCTGGTGTTGAATCAAGTTTTAATACTGAGGTCTGATGCTCCTTTACTCGGGTTTGGAGGGGTCATGATGCTTCTGCTCCGCCAAGCAACATCTTACCTCCGAACTCCAGTATCTGAAACAAGTCTTCACACAGTACAACAAATTGCATGCTTGACAGACAACTCAAGGTCCATTGTCAGTGACCACTTACAAGCATGACTTTATGGTAATCAAAGTTTGCATCTGTTCTGATGCTCTGCTTTAGTTTCAAGAAACAGTCACTGACGAGGTTAAGAGTCAAGGAGCACATCAGAATAAATCACGGTCAAGCATGTCCTGCTTGACTGTGTTGAGTTTTCCATCATATTAAATAAATGTTTCAGTGTAAAATCCATAAAAGGATCTCTTTATTATTATTATTGCGCCGATATCCAGCTCGGCTGATCAAAGGCGCTTTTCCCCTCGATCATTGAATGTCAATTTAAAACGGCGCATCGTATTGCCAATCTCAAATCCCCGTGGAGCATACAATTCTTGCAGCCACTAGGCGCACCGAGTTAATGTAGCTTTCCCATCCTTACGAAGTACCCATTCACAGCTGGTTGGACTGGGACACATTGTCACAGTACTTTGTCCATGTTTAGTGCACGTTGCTGTACCCGCAACTATGTGTTTGTACGCATTCATGTCGCCACAATCTGGTCATTTACCAACGGATTCGTGGATTCTTTTAAGTGCACAGGCTTGTGTACTGTACAACACCGAAAGAGTCTGCACAAAAAGTTGACTCCAAGGTTTTTACACCCAGTCACAGGTGAGCTCGATCCCGCATCTCAAGTTCGCTGGATCACTATCCTGACACCTCAGACAGCTGCCCACCACGCCCGTTAACGTGAGTTCGTTTGTAATTCTTGTTTTTAAAAAAAATTGGATTGGTGCACAAATTTGATTAATATGTTCTGTATATAGATAGTTATATTTTATTAACGGTAGATTAAATTAGCAGCCGAGATGCTAGTGGCTGTATACGGGGTTGAACGTACTTTTAAATTATTGTACATTTGAGAGGGCACATAAGTAACAATACGTACACAAAGAAAGTATTATCCCAAATATACATTTGACCACTTTGTAAATAGTATTGTGTATTCATAGTTTTTGGTCGTGGTCTAGACTACCAATTGCCCAACTTCCATTTTTGTGGAACCTGCCGTGGCAAAGTGGGTTAGATGGTTGACTTGGTGTGCTGGCGATTAGATGCCTGACTCTAGGAGTGTGGGTTCGCATCGCGGATGGGACTCAAACCAACAAAAGTACAAGATCTGTAGTTTACTGAGAAATAACGTGCTACAGGGGTAATGCAGGGACAAACATAAATATGTTACGAATAATGTTTTATAACTACAACTTCTTGGCACAGTGCAATCAAGTAAAATATATTATATTTAAAACATGACACCACGATGATTCATTTTAACAGCACAAATAAATCACCCAACTGTATACACGGCGACGCAGTACATGCGCCATATATTACAATTTGGCTGAAAAAACACACCATCCAGCATAAAGAGGTTTCTATCAAATTCTCGTTCAGTTGTGCATGTGAATTTAGTTATATAACATCCACACGAAAACATTTGCATGCACCAGTGCACAATGCACAGGGTAACGGGCCATATCATCAACCTAACATGTGTTCATGCCACATTTCATTCAACTGATGAAGTGTTTTCTCGGAGGAGGGTATACCCCAACGTTCATGTTAAACGGCAGTTTATTGATCCAAACGGAAGACATTCATTGTAATCAGGGCATATTGTGAAACAGGTAATTGTCTGAGTTTTGGAGTTGGATATATTGGTAAGTAAACCATACTTACCATTGTCAGTGCACGCATTGATTGGGGAATGTGTGACACTGTTCTTTGGGTAATTATTTACAAAATCTAGCAATATAGACAAATCTAGCCATATATTAAAATCACACATATTCTACGATTAAAAAAGTGAAAACTTTTAATTTACCTTGAATGTTTGGGGACTTACGTACCAGATATATACTGAAACAGACTAGAAGATACAATGGTATAATCTATTAGACTTGTACCGTAATGAGTAATACATGTGAACGCTCCAGTTAAATCCCCTGAAATACGGCCGTTAACAATGTGAATACCTCACACTCACAAGTCCAACAGACACAGCAAATCGATTTGTTTCACGGTCTTGCGATTCACGAAAGTTGTAAGTCGCATACATGCCACCGAGCTGAAGTAGGACAACATCAGACTCGTCGTCAACAAGAAATTCCTCGCTGCAACCAGTTAACAATGTGAATACCCTACACTCTACATAAAGCCTTGTGCGTTGTTGCTGTGTAATGGGGGATGTTCCGGTAAAATATACACAAATCCCATATTGATAGTTTTGCTACGTGTAGACAGTGAAACATTGGAAAATACACGGTTCACCCACGCGTTATAATTCCTTGTGAGACGGTCAGAAATTCAGTGATGAATATATACAGCAATCTCCCTACGTTTTTAATCGCCTTCAGAAGCAAAGCATGAGAACGAGCGAACTATCTTTATGCATTGTTTCATAAAGTTCTATTTTGTCAAAACTATGTAAGTACTGGTTACTAGTTTTCAATTTCTATCTGTGATAATCTAGTTGTTTTACTGTCCTTCGTTGACAGGTTTTTATAATTTTCCTTTAATTTTTATTAATATTTTCTTTCCTTTTTATTAATCTATAACTTGATTGAGTGACGATATGGCTGAAATATTGCCAAAGTGACATCAAATGTTAACTCACTCACTCACTCACTCAGTATATATCTGACTTAGTCGTAGAATCCCAAAATGAATCAGATCACCTCCCTGTCGCGTGCAGGCTTCAGTTTTATTTTGTGAACAATATTGATGAAACAAAGCGTGCATGAGAGTCAATGACAGTATCTGGTGTGAAATTCCGATGGAACGTTAATGAAGAGCAGGTGTATAAAATCCAGGAAATTTAGATGAACAATCTATATTTGACGATACTGTTGCCAAATTCACTACAAATCATGGTACAGAAGATGCAACAATTCAGTTGTTTTATCTCACGTAATTAATTACTGGAGGAGAGATTTTCGCACATTAAATGGTGTTCAGTCATCAGGTTCAGATGGTATACCTCCTGGATTTATTGAAAAGGCATCTATTCTGGTTCAATATTTTGAAATCATATGATAATTACTTTGTTTAAAAAAGGAGGATCATCTGATCCCCATACCCATTGAGGCATAGCTCTGTTCAATATCCTGGGTAAGGTCCTCCCATCTATTTTGGAAGTCAGAATTAGAACTTGAATAGAAGTTAATTTTATAATCCATGAATTTCATGCTGGTTTCATAAGTAATTACTCGGCAGTGGATAATATACATAGTTACCCTCCAATCACTCTGCCAAAAATATTACAGAGAACATAAAGTTCGTTTTCATGTGGCATCTATATATTATCGAAAAACCACCAGGACTTCACCAAAAGAAAACTTGCAGAAGCAGTTCAAATCCGGAGACACAAACCCTCAATCAACAGAGACCAGGGATATCTCATCCCTTCTGCATACAATGAACTGATAAAAACAACAGATTAGAGCACTCCAGCTATCATTGCTAATTATTCTCATCAGCCATGTATATATTGTTTCTGCCTCTAAGACCATTGGCTTACTGCTATTGTCACTACATTATTACCACCGTGCCTTGTTGTTGTTGTTGTTAATCCCCTTGATTCATACCTACATGTTGTTATTAGTTAATCCCTGTTGATGTATATAAGTCTGTTCTGTGCTGTAGTACTTCACTCTTGCTTGACAACGGTATAAGAATCCATACCGAAGCGTCGCATCATATAAACTGATGTGCAAAAGAAAGTACACAGGTTGTGTTTCTTCCAATAAGATAAAAATAACAAAACCTTTTGATGAAATGGAAAATGTATGTTGAAGCACACTGCAATACACGTGTTTTATCAGCAAAATGACATTGTAACAATAAACAGCGATGTAGTGATGACCACTGCAGACGGTTCCTACGATGCTGGAAGGTCAAGGCCATTCCACGCAGCGGTCGGTAGGCCCATATATGCCAGCAGGACGAAGTCGTCTTGTCACTGTGAATCGGCTTACGCGATGACCCAATGATGTGGCTGCTGATGACGTCACCGTCAACATCCAGTTGCGTAGGTGAATAACCCGCAGATAGCGATCCTCTTGGGATGTTGTGACTCTGGAACGTCCACTTCTGGGTCGATCACATGTCTGGCCTGTCGTACTGATACGATTAAATAGCCGAATTATGGTTTGTCTTGTGCAACCCAATGTCCTTGCAATATCGCTGTTGAAAGCACCCATTTGTGTCATTCCTTTGGCCCGTTCTCGTTGCGACGACGTCAATCTTGGCATTTCCTCGTGAGATTTCTGTCAAGTGATTGTTCAGTCTTCACGACAAACAGGTTTTATACTCTCTGTCAGAAAAGTGCTGGTGCATGGGACAATAATCACAATTTTGCAAAAAAATCGTGCAAAACACGTACAAATGTTTTTGGTTGCATTTTGGCAAATGAAACATGATGGTTGCGTTCTATACAATCAATGTTTTTCAATAATTTTATTAGTTAGAACGCATATTTGGGATTGCAACAACAATTACACCTGTGTACTTTCTTTTGCACGTCAGTTTATAATAAAAGAAGTTGTTATCCATAAGAATCTTCCTTTCTTATTAGTCACCAACTTCTAAATGCCAATCAAACAGATCAACTTTTTGAAGACGTTGAAATCCCTTATATGTGGTAAGAAAGTACAAAGTGGTATTTCTCCAGATATCTAGTTGTCATATTTTACATCACTACTCTGTCCTGAACCAGGAAGTGAAAATGATGCCTTTGATGAAACTGTATCCGATTATTTACATTCTCATTCCTGTGATCATTGGAAAAATTTGCCCTTTACTGATGATCTCATATCGGGTCAAATCACAGAAAAAGAAATTGAAGAAAGTATTGGTATGCTGAAACGAAATAAGGCTCCGGGCGAAGATGGTATTCCAGCAGAATTTCTTATGTTGGCTGACACAACAACTGCTTTTAAATACTTACATTTATTGCTTAATAAGATATTAGATACAGGTCACTTTCCCGAAGTATGGAATATTGGAATGATTGTTCCTTTGTTTAAGTCTGGAAGCTGATCAAATCCGAATAATTATAGAGGAATCTCGCTGTTAAATGTTACTGGTAAAGTTTTACGTCTGTTTTAGAAACACGAATAAGAATTTGTTTGGATGTTAATAATCTGATTTCGGAATCTCAAGCAGGTTTCCGTCCGGATTATTCTATGGTAGACAATATTTTTATCCTACAGTGGTTGTGCAGCAAATATCTCTGTAGAAAAGGGGGTAGATTTTACGTGGCATTCGTCGATTTTAGAAAAACCTTTGATTACATTAATAGGGAAAAAAAAGCTCTATATGTTAGTTATAAAAGGTTGTCATCGCAAAATGTATAAAATATTGAAGAGTTTGTATTCATCAGTTAAAGCTTGTATAAAATCTAAAGAGGGCATCACACAACAATTTGAAACTTCATGTGGTGTTCGCCAAGGTTGTGTTTTAAGCCCTGTGCTATTCGCATTTTTTGATAAATGAACTTGTAATTGATTTGTATAATAAAGGTGATCATGGAATATTTATAAGCCAAACTATTGAAGATATAATGATGCTATTGTTTGCAGATGATGTCACAATGTTTTCATTTACAGTAGCAGGTTTACACAGACAACTGAATGTATTAGATGGGTTTTTGTAAAAAAAATGGAGTCTTGAGGTGAATACAGAAAAAAAACCAAATATAATAGTATTTAGAAACGGTGGTATATTGAGAAACGAGAAATGGTACTTTGGTGATAAACAGCTAAAATGTGTTACTAACTATAAGTACTTAGGGTTAAATATTCTCCTCACCTTTTATGGTCAAACGCTTGGAAGACTCTTGCTGCACAGGCATCTAAAGCAATGTTCTCTGTATTTCATATATTTAGTAAGAATAGATTGATCTCATTTATTACAGCCTGCAAAATATTTGATATGAAAATTATTCTTGTTTTATTACACGCAAGTGAAATATGGGGCAGTAATTATCATCATGTAATAGAGCAAGTGCATATTTTAAAACGATATTTAAGGGTGGGAAAGTCTGCATCCAACACGGCTATACTTGGTGAGACTGGTGGGTGTGACATGTTTGTATCAACTCAGATACGATGTATTAAGTATTGCATTAAGTTGTTGTAAATGAATGTTAATCGTTATCCATATCAATGGTATGTATAACTTAAAAATTTAAATGAAAATGTAATTGGGTGTCCAATATTACAACTATCTTGTTTAGAACAGGCTAATGTGTCTGGATATCACAAAAGGTTGGTGATGCAAATGTGTTTATTCTGAAGTTTAGAGAAAGATTGATTGACATGTACAAACAAACTTGGCATGGTTTTATTAGTAACTCGCATTATTTAACGCACTACTGTAAGCTGAAAGCAGTTTTGGAGCCTGAATGTTATATCTTACAACTGAATGATAAGTCTCTTCTAAGAGCAGTTTGTAAATTTAGAATATCCCTACATAATTTTAGAATTGTTACTTACAGGAAAAATAAAGACAATGGTATAACTAGTTGTATCTGTATAAATTGTAATTTTGGAGCGATTGAAGAGGAATACCATGTTTTTACGCAATGTACAAAATATAATGAAATTCGGCAAAAGTACTTGCCACAGATGAATGCCATGCCTCAATGTGAACAAAGCATGTTAGAAGTATTGCACTCTAAAGATTCTAATGTTATTAAATCAGTCGCTCTGTTTTGGAAACATCTCTTTAGATAACATACATGAAATTATCACGTGGCATTGTAAAATATTGTATCTTTCAATTATATTAATTAAGAAATACAGTTCGCTCTACCACCATGTATAGTGCAATAAAACACACTTTCGCCCTGAACTATTATAGTTAAAGTACGAGGACGCTTGCGTCCGAGTGCTTTAACGTTATAATAGTTCAGGGCGAAAGTGTGCTTTATTACACTTTTGGTGGTAGAGCGAACTGTATTTCTAAGAGACCAAATTTAATACTTTCTAAGGATAATTACGATTAATTTAAGGCAGAAAACAAACGACGGTGTCGGTGACCTAAATTAAGAATCCGCGATCAGGGCTAACTGGCGCGCTGTCTTATTTATGTGTCTGCCCCCCTACGTTAAGACGAACGTTACCAGAAAAAAAAATGTTTACGTTCGGATTAAATATATTATCTGAATTATTTTAATTACATCTGTCATTAACGTAAACCATATGGGGCAATATGAACGTCGCATTTCTACTACCAACGTAAGTTTAGATCAGTACATCCAGATGAAGCTGAGTAGTCAAAAACGCTGAAAACTTGTGAGTCGAATTGACACATTTTAACCGTCGTAAAACATAAACGTAATGTTTCCACCAGTGATGTTAGCTGCGTGAAGCAACTACAAACCAAGAAACGGGATGCAACGGAGTAGTGTACTGTAGGAGGCCGTACGAGGCGATGACAACTGACATGCATTGTGACGTAATGTAAAATGGTTCGATTACGAGGGGGCACACTAGAATGGCGCAGTGACGGGATAACGTCATTCAATTGTTACGTCATCAAGAAACTATACCTTTATTGTCTGATAATGTTTGTTTTTCCGATTGTTCTAACCGCTAGGCATCTTAGAAAGGCCGTTAGGCCCACATTACTGAATAAATATGTCTGTCTGTCTGTATCACACTACAACATGATTCCACGGACACTGAGTACCTTGAGTACAGTGAGCGTCAGTCCAAGACCCGCACAGGTGTCACTCCCGCAGGTGTTCATCTTGTCACAGGCAGAGCGTGGGCTCAGCCGAATGATCCGTGTTAAAAAATACGCTTCCTTCGATCAAACAACTTTTGCAATCCTGATGATCTATTCTGTCTGGCCACAGGCACTAGGGGAACCACGGCACGCAATGTGAGGGGGATGGTTCAAGAGCCAGACAAATCACATGTAGCAGGTGTCGATCCAAAGCGTCGACGCATTCTCCCAGGTCACGATTCAAGCTCTGATTCTGACTGAAAAACTATCTTGATACATTTCTTGATGCAAACTAGTTTGGCTCTCATTGTTTCCACTTCCTGTTTACAAAATTCATGAATTCAAGGACAGAAAACACATATGTATTACTATTAAACACACTATACAGTTAAGTTAGTTGCGAAAAACATATTTTCTAAGGAAAATGTAGACTCGCGTAATATACCAGTTTAAGATAACGGTAGTGAGATGACATTCTTGGGAATGAAGCCGCATCACATGCGTAAGAATATGGGGGTTCCCCACATCGCGGGTTTCCATAATGTGAAACTGTTGTTTTCATTTGACCTTTTCTTAGAACGTGTGAGTGCGTTAATATTTAGCGGCACATCGCTGATATTTATTTATCGTGAACAATTTATTTTTATCAATATTAAAATCAATAAATTTGGAACGTAAACTCCTGTCATCGAAGGACAGTAAACTACCCGGTTATGACATCTCTTAATTTAAAACTAGAACGCTATCACAAAAATGTATCACTATAGACAATAGTACAATATATAAACGGGCTATAGATCACCAGCAACTGAAATCTGATCAGAATAATAGGGACGTTCTAGATTGAAAACTGATGTGGGTAATAAAAAGAATAACCAACTCGTTATATTAATTATGTAATTCTGTCACCAAGGCTGGCGACTCGTTAGTTATTGTGTAAATTATAAACCCCAAGTAGGTATCATTAAATTACATCGAATGAAGCCAACTATCGGTTATAAATACTTGAGTTGTAAGTCCAGGTTTGAAGAAGTCATTATGTGTCGATGTCGCATTGGCCACACAAGATAATATTATACGCATGAGTGTTTATTGAAAGGTGAAGATCCTCCATTTTGCATCTCTTGTGATTAAAGACTCGATATTTAATCATGTCATGTAAAAATATGTTTGTATTCTCAAAACAGTGTCGGCCCATAAGTTTTCACATGCAATACAGCAATTAATACTCCCTTGTTGTAACCCGTGTTAGGTGGTATAAACCTACACATGTTATTTGTCATCATTCACTTGATGGTCAGTTAATGAATTTATAACAGGTATAATTAGTGGTAACACACTTAGATTACCCGACAAAGGTTCCCATTTGGCATTTCTTGTGTCTGGAGTAATTATTCAACATTATAAACATCGATCAAAGGATTAACCGATAACGCGCTGATTGATTCATTACTTTTATCTTACACAGCGGATTTGTCAAAAGGTAGTGTTTATGTATGTAGATTTACTAATCTATACTGAATACACTCTGTCGTGTCGGTGTCTGCGTAAAAACAACGTCCTTCTTTCAAAGGACTAACCGCCAAGACATTGATTGATTGCCCATTATTGGCTAACTAAATTACTGTTTTTAAAGAAAGGCGGACATTATGCAATTAGTTGCCAGGTGTGCTATCTTGGGTGACCAATGAGACTATACACCAATGTGAAATACCTCAAAAGATTTATCACTTTTTCGTTTATTAAACTGTTTAAAAGACACATCACTTGGAACAGCTGCATATGAATGGCATATCACTCGTTTTTGTGGATATTGATGGATACATTCCTCGAACAAGGTAATAGCCTGACATTGTTCCTATAACTTTAATCTGTTTTAATTTTAATATTTGCATTTTGTTTTTATTCATTTGTCGTAGCATTCAACAGAATCATTGTTTTCGCCGTGAAGTGTAATGAGACAGACAACATACACTAGGGTGTGTGTGCGAATTATGATTCACATTCACATTAGCGAATTATGATTCACTATAAAATGTCTAGATATTACAGTTCTGTTATAAATTCACTATAAGTATAAGCAGATCGTCTGCTTTTTATTTATTTTCAAAATGCATACAAATATGATAATAAACTAATTAGGATTATAAGACCAAATATAAAGACGCACATTGACTAGTATCTACATACTGGTGAGTGGACATTAACCATGTGAATGTAGCAAGAAATTTATCACGCAGTATTGTGACTTCGACCCCCCACCTCGCTTCCGTAGAATAAATCGTTATGTTATAAGTTGTGTCATGCAAAATCCTTTTGGTTATGATTCCAATACATATTTAACTACGAGTAGAAAGTAGTTTTGATTTTCTAACTTGATGAAAACAAACCATAATCTCATTAATTCTAACAGACTTTAGCCCGTCACTTTACGATTTTCAAAAAATGGCGGCGCCCTGTCGCGAACATCCGCCAGTCTGAGGATAAATGCTATTTAGGTTTGTTTTCACCGAGTTACAAAATCAAAACTACTTTCTACTGGTCGTAAAATATGTATTTGATTGATGGCCAATAGGATTTTGCATGACATAGCTTATAACATAACAATTTCTCTCGTGGCAGCGAGGTGGGTGTCAATATAATACTACTTACAATATTATTGTTACTTCGACCACAACCTCGCTTCCGAGGAAGAAATCGTTATGTTACAAGTTGTGTCATGGAAAATCTTTATGGTCATCAATCATATACATATTTTACTACAACTAGTAAGTAGTTTTGATTCTTTAACTTCCGTGAAGCGATCTGAACACAAGTAAGATATCGTTTCAGGCTTCCACAACGCTCGCTTCGCACTCACAAACATAACCCATTTAGCACGAACTGCGGGGTCCTGTGGAAATCTGTGCATGGTGACACCATCGCCCGACCCCTAGGAGCAATTGACGACAAAGCAACGATTCGGCATGTCGTCGTTGATGTCGAGAAATCATCAAAATGATGAGCGTGCTACACACTTTCTATACAACTAACTGAAAATCGTTCCTCATATGACGTCACTGCAGTGCTCTGGCGACAGAGTTACGTAACCTGTCTGTGGTTTCGTTGGCGGGCGAGAGTGAAGCAGGCGACTTTTTGGCAACTTTTAATCGCTCGGTATTAATTAACCACACGTTTTTTAAGAATGAATTTGGTGTTCCGCATAAGTCTAACCACAAATCTTTCATATGTAATAGTTAAAAGAGTACAGAAAAACAAAGTTTATTTGTTCTTTAAAGAATCTCGGTCAAGCATGATTTTTCCATCACAAGGGATAAATATGCCAGTGTCAAAACAATCAAGGATCTTTTTTCAATATAAATTATCATTTAATAATTATGTTTTGTAAAGAAATAGAGTTATTAGATTCATTTTGAACAATATGTTTTGTAAATAGATAAATATTGCTTTATCATAAATGATAGAATACATTAGCAACTGCCATTATTAGTGGCTGTAACCTCAAAGGGGGTTGAAGTACTGTAAAATAGTGTCCAGCTGAGAGGATACATAAGGCCCAAAAACATTCAGTAAATTTACACTTGCCAAATTTTTAATACGTAGCATCTTTTAAATTTTAAATTATGGCTACATCTGACTACAATCGAAAACGGCTGAAGGGTACGAAATACGGCGGAATAATAAATACTAAAAACATTAACGATTCCAATAGGTCTCCTGCCTTGTGGCAAGGAGCCCTAATTACAAAATCGTTATTTTTTAGTTTTTCGGGGTTTTGACCCCGGAACTTGATAGTAAGTCAAAAATGCTTTCTAATGGTAAAGATCACCAAGGTCACGGGGTCAAGGTCATTTGACCGGTCCGTCACAAGAAAAGACACTTTTTTTGGCGAGCTAAGTCTCCGTTGTTATTACCTCCAGGGTGCAAGAAGTTAGTGTTTCTGCTTTGCCCAGACCCGAAGTATCATATGCGCTGGTCAGATTTGGTGACAAATATGTCCGCCGTCTGTCTGTCCGCCAAACTGCGATCTATCCATTGTCTCCGGAAGTATGAAAAGTACAGAGTTGATATTTTGCACACCGTATCCCCTTGACTGTGTCTACTGTTGCTGTAAAAATCAAGTCTTTTAATTTTCAACTTTTGTTGCTATGGCAACCTGAAAAATGAAAAACTTCAATCCAAGATGGCGGCCAAACAGCTAGAGATATCGGGTTTGGACCCACCCAAAAATGATCGGCATCTCATGACTAAGCCACATGCCAAATATGAAAGTGATTGCGTTAATAGTAGTGGAGATATATGCTGTTTTATGCCGTATTGGGGTCAATATTGCATTTGTGCAGTTTGCAATCTAATATGGCCGCCAAGCGACGCATATTTTGATAAGCATGTAAGAACACAAAATGTCAAGCGTATCATAGTAATGCATTGTACCAATTTGCACGTCTTTCTGTGCAGACCCTGAGCAGCTACACTGTATGTAAAGTTATGTCATCAGAATGTGCCGAAATCCAATATGGCCGCCCAACAATTCACATTTTGACATGCATCAAAGAACAAAATATGTTCAAGACATCAAGTTACTGCATGCTGCCAGATCCTAGCTGCGTAGCTGAAATAGTAATGACGCTGTGATTGTTTTTGTAAATCCATGTGTGTAAGATTCAATCCAATATGGCCGCCAAACGACGCAGTTTTTCATAAGTACCTAAGAAAACAAAATGTTAAACATCGTACGCTTATGCATAGTACCAATTTTCATGTCTTTCTGTGCAGAATCGGAGCAGCTAAGCTGTTTCTAGAGTAGTGTCACCAGAATGGGCCTAAATCCAATATGGCCGCCAAACGATTCACATTTTGACATGCACCAAAGAACAAAAACTGTTCAGCGCATCAAGTTACTGCATGCTGCCAGATTCTAGCTGCGTAGTTGAAATAGTAATGACGCTGCGATTCTTTATAGATACACTTTAGTAAAAAATAAACAACGAAACCAAAAATCACATATCCGTAACTAATCAAGATATCGCAACATAGCTCGAGGATGTTCATATTTGAGGTATATACTCTATATGTGCAAATGTGCAAAGTTCTTGACATCATACATTCAGAGTTATGGATTGCGGAAATGCCTACCCGTCAAAAACGTGAAATTACCTTAAATCCAATATGGCGGCCAAACGGTGCCTCGTAGCCCTATGGACCCTGCAGTTGAAATTGAAGGTAATCGGATTCCAGACCTGCTCCAGAAATTTGGTAGTCATCGGACTTGTAGTTTCGGAGATTATTGCTTTGGAAATTGAAAATTTTGAATTAATTTTGAATTATCTCCTCTTTGCTATTGGGCCTAGAGACTTGAGATTTTTGCAGAAACAACTTCAGCACTGTCGGCACCTTGGTGATTTTTCAAGCGATTCTGTCCAGCGGTACTTTTTGTAGGACTGGTACAAAATACGGCGGAATAATAAATAATATAAACATTAACGATTCCAATAGGTCTCCTGCCTTGTGGCAAGGAGCCCTAATAAGTTGAATTTTGTGTCTTGGTAAATGTAAACACACTTTCATACATTTGCAACCTCCAAAACTTGAATTTCGAGCAAAAGTATTATTCTCGCCGATGGGCGAGATATTGTAATACAGGCTATGAATAGCCGAGTGACTGAGTGAGTGAGTGAGTTTAGTTTTACACCGCTTTTAGCAATATTCCAGCAATATCACGGCGGGGGACACCAGAAATCGGCTTCACACATTGTACCCATGAACAACGAGGAGAGTTCTATGGATATACAACTTCTTAAATATTAATATGAATGACGTTTCGATGTAGTTACTAACACCATTATCACTTGCTTAATAACGGTGTTGGTAGCTACACCGAAACGTCGCTCATATTCACTATAAAGAAGTTGTATATTTATAGAACTCTCCTCGTTGTTCATCACACAAACTTCTAAATGCCATTCAGTGAAGTCATTGTACCCATGTGGGAATCGAAGCGGGTCTTCTGCGTGACGAGCGGACGCTTTAACCACTAGGCTACCCCACCGCCCCGAGTTGAGTTGAAATGAGTTCAATTTTGTGCCATGATACTCATAGATACACTTTTATTCATTTGCATCCACAGCCCGAGGCTTCTTTGAGCCGCAAGAAGGTTAGCAGTCATTGCCATTTCATCCTCCCGGGTACCCATTTACTGATGGTGATCAGAGGCGCGATTTGTTTTTGAACAAAATGTCTTGCCTACAAATACACACAATTGATACTTATTTGTTAAACGTGCACTTATTGTCTAGTTTCAAAGATTCCCCCGCGGTCATCTGTTTAGTGATGTGTTAAAGAGGACCAAGGTCCAAGCCTATTGCCAGTCCAAGCAAGACTAATTCGAATCATTCAACGTTACGTAATTGCAAACTCCCGTATTTGATGATGGCTAAAAAGACACGGAAAAAACGATTATTTGATAGAGCTGTGTTTGTTTTGGGTCTCAAATCTGCAGTGTTTCGGCGACAGTTTTCTGCCCTGTATACTTTTTCGGTCAAATCCTAGTATCAAATTATATACTTAATTGTGCCCATTAGCATAATAGGTTTGTTAATGTCGGAGTCAATGCCTCAGTTTGACTCCAAACACTAATAGACTATAACTGCAATGTCCAGATTTAGGCTTGATCTCGACTCCCGATCATAAAGCTTCTTTCTTCTTCAAGTAGTGGATGTAGTGGAGCGCAATAGTGCAGTGGTAAGGCGTCTGCCTATCATGCTGATTGATATTGCTATGGCGATTGATATTGCTATGTGTAAAATGGAAATGGAAAAATGTTACTTTGCAAGCAAATATGTTTACAAAGATAATTGTAGATGTTCCTAAACATTTTTTTACAATATCAAAGACACGTGTTACTTGTTTTCACTAATGTAAATCAGCAGAAAATGTTTTAAAAGACTGAAATCATAGCAATGATTATATTTTACAATTTTACACACTCTACAGCAGTTGTTTCTTGTTTTAATAGTTGAAAAATTGTGACTTTAAATGGTTTATCTTTGTCCCAAAGCAGAATTTTATTTCAACCTTTCTTTTGGACATCAAAATCACTATTATTGGTTCACTTCGGCATAGACGAATACAGGACAATTTAACTCTTCTGAAAAAGATGCATTTCACCCAAATATGAATGCATTTGAGAATTTTTCTTCGTGATTTGCATAAAGCTGCGTTGTTAAGCTATCTTGTAAACCAAAACCTTCTAAAATATCTTTGATAGTTTTTCAGTAACTCATAAAGGTGGGAGGGTAACGTTTCTTTGGGCGTATAGTGTATATTAGGTTATAAGAAACATAATATTATGCAAGCAGGCTTGACTACACATGTTGGCAATAGTTTATCAATAGGACAAATGTTTTCTACGCTGTAGTATTAAAAAGCAGGTTTGGGCAGTAAGATAGAACTCGTGTTTGTAGTTTGTCAGTGTTAAAAAGTTAGACGCTTCAGCTGAAACATTTGTAAAAAGAGCTATTCCGACATCATCATACGTATGTATGTGGACTTGAGGTCAAGAATAATCTCTTCATGGTTCAATGCCCAGCAAATCAAATCAGGTGGTAATTACAAAGCCTGGAACAATTAAACTGACCCTTCTTCTTGAAAGGCAGGTTTTCCTTCTCGCTACCGATGAACAAAGATCCGGGGACAAAACACCCGCTGACACCCTGCTAACACCCTGCTGACACCCTGCTGACGTGTCGAGATATGTCTGACTACTGTTCAACGCTCTGCTAAACCAATCTTGCTCTGAAACCCGTGCGTGTTATGCATGGGTCATTACCTCTCCAGTTATTATCACACACACACACAGAGGGTATAGTTATATATCCCATGGTCAACTGGTCAGTTATTCGTCGTGTGGAGTCTGTAGATGCCCAGGGGTCAGGGTTAATGTCTCTAGATTCACGGTCCAAATCTTACCAAACGGCATTTCTAAAGTTAATGTCCCGGCTATTGAATTAGCCAAGCGGAGCGAGGTTTATGTGTGTTCCGTATAGTGGTCAGTCCGTATAGTGGTCAGTCAGTACGGACCTGACCAACAGAAAGCTGTCGACATTCAGTGATATATCATTGCTGGTCAGCTCAGCAAATATTGTTCTCCGACCTTCGTATTAAAGGTAAGCGTTGTGTTTTCTAGATGTAATTTTATCTCAATATACAAGTATGTCGTGATATGGTCAGTCCTACAGTAAATCTAGGAGATATGACTGCCATTCAATAATCATAGGGGGCGGTTGGGTAGCCTAGTGATTAAAGCGTTCGCCCGTCACGCTGAAGATCCGGGTTCGACTTCCCACATGGGTACAGTGTGTGAAGCCGATTTCTTGTGTCCCCCGCCGCGATATTGCTGAAATATTGTTAAAAGCAGCGTAAAACAAAACTCACTCAATCAATACAATAAGCATAGGCCTAGTTTTAACGTACTCTGGACACGCATACACTACACAAACTCTCTCTCTCCCCCCCCCTCTCTCTCTCTCTCTCTCTCTCTCTCTCTCTCTCTCTCTCTCTCTCTCTCACACACACACACACACTCGTATATACAGTTTATTTATGTATGTAACTGTTTGACATTCTGTTGAACCCAAGCACCCAACAGGAATGTGTCAGTGTGGTAGTCAAACTCAGTGTCACGTTCATGATAGAACCTTCTGATATAAATTCAAATAATCATAAGAAATGTCCACTAAAAGAAGCATTTTACACCATTCCGATATATCAACAGTGTTTACGTATCACTATCAAAGAGAGGTGACATTATGTAAGTTATGTAACGTTACAAGTCACAGGGGCGTGTCGCGCTTAAGAACAGCGTTAGATAGACATACAGTACATAGACCCTACCCTAGTACCATTAAAAGTGGATACTATAAAAGGTCCTTTTATATAGCACTAGGGTAGGGTCCATATACCTATATGTCTTTCTGACGCTGTTTTTAAGCGCGACACGCCCCCTTTTATATAGTACTAGGGGAGGGTCTATATACCTATATGTCTTTCTGACGCTGTCTTTAAGCGCGACACGCCCCTTTATATAACTAGGGGAGTGTCTATATACCTATATGTCTTTCTAACGCTGTTTTTAAGCGCGACACGCCCCTGTGTTACAAGTTACAAGCTCGTCACGTAATAGGGTAATAGGACATTATGGCCATGCATTCACTTTGCGTTCCCATGACATTTCGTCTGTGGATATGTGACCCACACTCGTAAACTTCGTGCAAGGCTTAGTGCATCGCCCCAGCTGCGTGGGTAGCTTAAAGCTTTAGCAACTGCAAACTATGTCTGATTCAGAATTACCAGGATGATTACTACTTCTGATGGACAGACCGGTGACGGAAACCCAAGCATGAATACACAACGTACATTGACAATTGTTCTTGTACATGTTCATGTTCTGCATGTTAAAAAAAATTAAATATATTTTTGTGTGAATGCCATTTAAAAGACAAGCAATGCCAATAATACATATACAATGGATTTCAATCTCCTTTTGAACGCATGATATAGTCAACCCTGTGTCAAAGTTGAAGGTTCCTTTGTAAGTAATTCGAGCTATCGGAGGTTCGACACAGTCACAAAACGATCACAAACTATAGAATAAGGACAAAGCTTTGACTTCGAGACAACAGTATCGTCAACACATCAAAGTTCGACAAAACAGTGTTTGACCGATACATTTCATATGTAAGAAATATTCTGAACTGTTATATACACATATATGTGAATACAATTGTGGCAATTATATTGCTTAAGATAATATTTATGACATAATTCATGTTACACGGATATACAGTCACACCTGGATATACTGCCCCTGGAAATACCGCCAAACTGGTTATACCACCAACCTGGTTATACCACCAAATTCATTTCATGTTGGTGTAAGGCAAGAGTTCATCCTTATTCTTCTAATAAAGTGTTTTTCTAAAAACAAGTACATGTTTTCCTAAAAACAAGTACATGGTTTCATATTTGGAGATAGAATAATCCTCTTACTATCAAAACAGCTTTGTTTCAGGAGCAGTGAGATGGTTTCTTTGTCACTGATTATGTCTATACATGTACATTGTACTGTATATGTAACCACCCTGGATATATCGCCACCCTGGATATACCGCCACCCTGGATATACCGCCACCCTGGATATACCGCCACCCTGGATATACCGCCCTGGATATACCGCCACCCTGGATATACCGCCACCCTGGATATACCGCCACCCTGGATATACCGCCATCCTGGATATACCGCCACCCTGGATATACCGCCACCCTGGATATACCGACACCCTGGATCCTGGATATACCGCCACCCTGGATATACCGCCACCCTGGATATACCGCCACCCTGGATATACCGCCATCCTGGATATACCGCCACCCTGGATATTCCGCCACCCTCGATATACCGCCACCCTGGATATATACCGCCACCCTGGATATACCGCCACCCTGGATATACTGCCACCCTGGATATACCGCCACCCTGGATATATACCGCCACCCTGGATATACCGCTACCCTGGATATACCGCCACCCTGGATATACCGCCACCCTGGATATACCGCCACCCTGGATATACCGCCACCCTGGATATACCGCCACCCTGGATATATACCGCCACCCTGGATATACCGCCACCCTGGATATACTGGATATACCGCCATCCTGGATATACCTCCACCCTCGATATACCGCCACCCTGGATATGCCGCCACCCTGGATATACCGCCACCCTGGATATACCGCCACCCTGGATATACCGCCACCCTGGATATACCGCCACCCTGGATATACCGCCACCTTGGATATACCGCCATCCTGGATATACCGCCACCCTGGATATACCGCCACCCTGGATATACCGACATCCTGGATATACCGCCACCCTGGATATACCGCCACCCTGGATATACCACCACCCTGGATATTCCGCCACCCTCGATATACCGCCACCCTGGATATATACCGCCACCCTGGATATACCGCCACCCTGGATATACCGCCACCCTGGATATACCGCCACCCTGGATATACCGCCAGCCTGGATATTCCGCCAGCCTGGATATACCGCCACCCTGGATATACCGCCACCCTGGATATATACCGCCACCCTGGATATACCGCCACCCTGGATATACTGCCACCCTGGATATACCGCCACCCTGGATATACCGCCACCCTGGATATACCGTTACCCTGGATATATACCGACACCTGGATATACTGCCACCCTGGATATACGGCCACCCTGGATATACCGACACCCTGGATATACCGCCACCCTGGATATACCGCCACCCTGGATATACTGCCACCCTGGATATACCGCCACCCTGGATATACCGCAACCCCTGGATATACCGTCACCCTGGATATACCGCTACTCTCGATATTCCGCTACCCTGGATATACCGCGACCCTGGATATATACCGCCACCCTGGATATACCGCTACCCTGGATATACCGCCACCCTGGATATACCGCTACCCTGGATATACCGCTACCCTGGATATACCGCCACCCTGGATATACCGCTACCCTGGATATACCGCCACCCTGGATATACCGCCACCCTGGATATATACCGCCACCCTGGATATACCGCCACCCTGGATATACCGCTACCCTGGATATACCGCCACCCTGGATATACCGATATACCACCACCCTGGATATACCGCCACCCTGGATATACCGCTACCCTGGATATACCGCCACCCTGGATATACGGCCAAAATTTGTGTGGACGGGTACAATGCGTAAACAGAGTTGAATCCATTAAGATACGTAAATTATTCTCTTCAGCACCCACATATTGAGTAGATTATGGCGAAATCGAGACAGAGTGAAAACACAGCGAATACTACCGATCTGTGTTAGTATCAGTCTAGCACCACTATTATGAAGAACATTTCGAGTGAAAATCGTACTAGTATCGTCTGGAACTGGGGGTGAATTTATATGGTATTGGGGGTTGCAGGAATCAGTATTCGGTTTATTTACATTTGAAGATGTTATGGAACGATAGCTAGAACGGAGGGTATTTACCACTTTCACTGTGAACATTTACCACTTTCACTGAGAACATTTACCACTTTCACTGAGAACATTTACTACTTTCACTTGGAACATTTACTACTTTCACTGGGAACATAATAATGCATTTCCCAGAATGAACGGAAATCGATAATTAACTCAAACTTAAGAAACAATTTGAGTTTGGTGGATCGATTACTTGAGTTGTTTGGGCTTTTATATTTTAAAAATGCAGTTGAGTTAAAAATTAAACTGTCAAAATTTGAGTAAAAACTTAAGTTTGTTTTCGAGAAATCGGGACCAGGACTGCTATGTAGCTGGACTATTGCTGAGTGAGGCGGTAAACAATAAACATCAAACAAACAGATCCTCTTAATACACTGTTTTAGGTAGACAACTTTCGGAAAACCCTACACGCACTTGGTGACATTTTCAGCGTGTCAGAAGACCACAGATAATGTTCTGTAATGAGTTACATAACCTTTTGTTATATGTCAATTGGACTAGGTTTTCCGGTAGGTGACGCCGTGCCTTGTTAAATGGACGTTAACATTCATATACTAGTGAGTCCTTTCATAAGCTTGTTATTGCAGTATTGAAGTCGTTTTAGAGACAGAACCTCGTCCGACACGTTACATATACAGGTTGGTGTTAATGTCATTTTGGAGAACTCTGTGTATGCACTACTATTGGACGTGTTTGTGTGTCTCCTGGTACTTTCAGGAATTATGCCTCTGCATGTGTTTAGTCACTGAGTCCATTGACGGAGTGAGTGAGTGAGTTTAGTTTTACACCTCTTTTTTGCAATACTCCAGCAATATCACGGCGGGGGACACCAGAAATCGCGCCCATGTGGGGAATCGAACCCGGGCCTTCGACGTGACGACAGAACGCTTTAACCACTAGGCTACCCCACCGCCCCGCCATTGATGGATGCTTGTTATATGGTCGGAGCCGTTCTCTACTTTTTATAGAGATTTTTCCCAGTAAGGAATGTGTTTTGTCCTCAGATCAACTACCACCGTTTCAATAGTATAACGGTATTTATTAGATGTTTTAGCTGGCCGTATATATTTTATGCCAAGTTGCAACATGATTATTATTCCTGTTGAAAGTTTTCTTTCTTTTTCTTTCTTATCACCTATGTCATCTTCATATTGTTGTTTTTTGTAGCCCCAGTCCTTTGGTTAATATTACAGGTAATTGTGATTTTCTTTTCTACACATTGCATTCAATCTTTCTGTTGTTACAGACACGAAAGAAATAGTTCTCGTATTTAGAAGTCTCCGAACGAAACATCATCCCATACAATCATATGGGATAATACAATCATTAAACTTGATAGGAAGGATTCAATGACTTAATTCATGTGAGTGAGTGGGTTAAGTTTTACGCCGAGGTCATATAGGTGTCAGACGCCCGAGCTCATGTAGGTCTCAGACATCCAGAGTGATGTAGGTCTCGGACACTCGAGGTCATATAGGTGTCAGACGCCCGAGCTCATGTAGGTCTCAGACACCAAGAGTGATGTAGGTCTCAAACGTCCGAGGTCACGTAGGTCTCAGACACCCAGAGTGATGTAAGTCTCAGACACCCGAGGTGATGTAGGTCTCAGGTGCCCGAGGTGATATAGGTCTCAGGTACCCGAGGTGATGTAGGTCTCAGACGCCCGAGGTGATATAGGTCTCAGGTGCCCGAGTGATGTAGGTCTCAGGTGCCCGAGTGATGTAGGTCTCAGGTACCCGAGGTGATGTATGTCTCAGGTGCCCGAGGTGATGTATGTCTCAGGTGCCCGAGGTGATATAGGTCTCAGGTGCCCAGAGTGATGTAGGTCTCAGACGCCCTAGGTCATGTAGGTCTCAGGTGCCCGAGTGATGTAGGTCTCAGACTACCGAGGTGATGTAGGTCTCAGGTGCCCGAGTGATGTAGGTCTCAGGTGCCCGAGGTGATATAGGTCTCAGGTGCCCAGAGTGATGTAGGTCTCAGACGCCCGAGGTGATGTAGGTCTCAGGTGCCCAGAGTGATGTAGGTCTCAGGTGCCCGAGGTGAGAGTGATGATGTAGGTCTCAGACACCCGAGGTGATGTAGGTCTCAGAGTGATGTAGGTCTCAGGTGCCCAGGGTCTCAGGTGCCCAGAGTGATGTAGGTCTCAGACCCGTGTGATCTAGGTCTCAGGTGCCCGAAGTGATGTAGGTCTCAGACTCAGGTGCCCGAGAGTGATGTAGGTCTCAGGTGCCCGAGTGATGTAGGTCTCAGGTGCCCGAGTGATGTAGGTCTCAGACTACCGAGGTGATGTAGGTCTCAGGTGCCCGAGTGATGTAGGTCTCAGGTACCCCAGAGTGATGTAGGTCTCAGGTGCCCAGAGTGATGTAGGTCTCAGACGCCCGAGGTGATGTAGGTCTCAGGTGCCCAGAGAGTGAGGTGATGTAGGTCTCAGACGCCCAGAGTGATGGAGTCTCAGGTGCCCAGGTTGGAGTCAGACGCCCAGAGTGACGCCCAGAATGATGTAGGTCTCAGGTGCCCAGAGTGATGTAGGTCTCAGGTCCCAGAGTAATGAAGGGTCTCAGGAGAGTGATGTAGGTCTCAGGTCTCAGACCAGAGTGATGCGGGTCTCAGATGCCCAGAGTGATCTAGGTCTCAGATGCCCAGAGTGATGTAGGTCTCAGGTGCCCAGAGTGATGTAGGTCTCAGGTGCCCAGAGTGATGTAGGTAGATGACCTCAGACGCCCAGAGTGATGTAGGTCTCAGACGCCCAGAGTGATGTAGGTCTCAGACGCCCAGAGTGATGTAGGTCTCAGACGCCCAGAGTGATGCAGGTCTCAGACGCCCAGAGTGATGTAGGTCTCAGACGCCCAGAGTGATGTAGGTTTCAGACGCCCAGAGTGATGTAGGTTTCAGACGCCCAGAGTGATGTAGGTTTCAGACGTCCAGAGTGATGTAGGTCTCAGGTGCCCAGAGTGATGTAGGTATCAGATGCCCAGAGTGATGTAGGTCTCGGACGCCCAGAGTGATGTAGGTTTCAGGTGCCCAGAGTGATGTAGGTCTCAGACGCCAAGAGTGATGTAGGTCTCAGACACCCTGAGTGATGTAGGTTTTAGACGCCCAGAGTGATGTAGGTCTCAGACGCCCATAGTGATGTAGGTCTCAGACGCCCAGAGTGATGTAGGTCTCAGACGCCCAGAGTGATGTAGGTCTCAGACGCCCAGAGTGATGTAGGTCTCAGACACCCAGAGTGATATAGGTCTCAGACGCCCAAAATGATGTAGGTCTCAGGTGCCCAGAGTGATGTAGATCTCAGACACCCGAGATGATGTAGGCCTCAGCTGTTTATCACTTTGTTGAAATACAGGAGCACGGATATCGTACTGACAACAGGTTTTTAATACGGATTACACATTAAATATTAACAGAAGGAGAATATTGACCGTAGAAGATTCCAGGGGTGTAACACAGACATTTCATTTCAGAAAATGCTGAAGCACCGATTACGACCTTTGAGTTATGATGAAGCAGTTATCTGTTGCAGCAGTTTCCAATAAGTTTCTCATTTTGTTTTAGATATGCTGACGAAAGAAGAATCGTTGACGTTCATCAGAGATGTTCTGGATATCTCAGACGCTCCATCAAAGATGGCGGCCAATAAACTGGAATTCCTAAATCTACTGGTTTTCCGTCTACAGCACACAGTCCCATTCCAGAACATAAGTCTAATGGCGGAGGAACCCAGTCAGAGACACAGACCAACCACAGACGAAATGAAAGAATCTTTATTCTCGAAGAAAGGAGGATTGTGCTACACTCAGAATGTTTTTGCGTTCTACTTTTTAAATTCCTTAGGCTATGACGCATATCTGAACAGCGCAACTGTCACGACACCTGCAATGCTTCCGGATAATCACGTGATCGTCTTGGTAAAGAATGTCGTTAAACCTGGAGATTTGTACCTGGTTGAGATCAGCATTGGCCATCCAACATTTGAAGCTATTTGCATGGATTTTGAAAAAGAATCGCCACTGATCAAAGAATCCTTCCTTGAATACAAGTACGTTAAAGAAGATGGGAAGATACTGCGCATGCACGGAGAAGGAGACTTCCGGTCAGCCAAATCTCTTCCTTATGAATATTACATTGGAAATTTCAGGCGTTTTTACGACTTCGAATTGAATTTGACGACCGACCTGGGAGAGTTTGATGCAGGCTTCGACTCTGTCTTCACCGACCCTGACATCACACCTTTCCATGACTGCATACGTGCGATCACGTTCAAGGACGAGATGGCCGTGATGCTGGTGAATTCGAAGCTCATGCTTGAGGGTGATGATTGTGAGTTCACAGTACGCCAGTTCGATGACGACGATGAGCTGGTAGAGGCCTACAATAAGTACTTCCCACAGTTAAGTATCGGGGTCGTGGAAAAGGCAGTCAGGAACTGGAGAACGGCGTGTAGCTTGAGACAGAGAGCATCTGGCGCTAACAAATGAAGATTCCAAGAGTATCAAGGCATACGAGGCCGACAATTCTTCGACGTGTCAATTTTCTCCCTGGACACACGAGGATGGTAATATGTCGTGACAAAAACTAAATATATATTATATTTCTTTAATTTTCATATAAATATATGTAGAAGAATCTTAAATTGTGCAATGCCTTCACAACATTTTAAATCAATATACAACGATTAAGCTGAATTACCTTGTGCAATGAGCACAAAAGAAATACACTAGTGTTACATATAAAATGTAATCAATTCATTATTTGTCATTTGTTTGGTAAAATATCTCTGGACGGATAGGAACTGATGCACTCAGCCATTTATCAGCTTTATGGCGGCGGTCTGTAAATAATCGAGTCTGGACCAGACAACCCAGTGATCGTCATCATGAGCATCGATCTACGCAATTGAGATATGGTAACATGTGTCAACCTAGTCAGCGAGCATGACCACCCGTTAGTTGCCTCTTACGACAAGCATGGGTTACTGAAGACCAATTCTAACCCGGATGCATGGAATATGCAAGCATCTCAGTCATGAAACCTTGCACTTATCAGTGAGAGTGTATTTGTTTTTCACTCCCTTAACCGTCTCCGTGGTCCAGTGGATAAGGCCTGCCTAAATAGGTGATGATCAGACCCAAAGGTGTTAAAAGATGGCACTTGTTGTTACTCTGCCTGGCGTTCGGCATCAAGGGGTTAGAACACGGACTGATCGGCTCGGTGTCATACTGGTTGGGGTATACATGTCGAACTGCCACATGGTATGTCACTATTGCTCGCACTATATGTGTAGTCCATTTCTGGTGTCCCCGCCGTGATAGTGTTGGACTATTGCTAACACGGCATACAAGCTGAAGTTAAGCTATTCCAACGGACAAATCAGAAAGCGAGGAACAGATAGCTTCAGTGAAAGCTTGGCGATATCAACAAACTGGCGGTCACATCAATTACAACGGAGTTTGCCAGACCTTCAACACTGAAAAATATAAGCCCTATGGAAAGCCGTCTGTATTATGGGTCCAGTTGAACTGACTGACTGACTGAGTTATGGTTTTAAGCCGCTTTTAGCAATATTCCAAGCTACGTCACGGCGGGGGACACCAGAAATGGGCTTCACAAATTGTACCCATGTGGGGATTCGAACCCGTTTCTTTGGCGGGTCCAGTTGAAACAAATATTAAGAGGAGTCCTGATCGACGAAGTCATGGAGTTATTGGTTATTCCTGGAACAATTTGATTCCGAAAGTCCACAGGTAATATTTACTCACATACCTTACACGAGATACTAAGTCTTATAGAGCTAGCCCGTGAGACCATCCGTACGTTTATATGTATGTTTATACCCTAACCCTGTGTTTCTCAACACCAATGACAACCAACCATAGGGCGGTCAGGCGAAATATATATATATATATATAGATGAATAGAAATTGGATGTGAGGGTGTCGGATGATGAGGAGGACCCTCTTCCATTTGATGTGACAGTTGTGGTTGTAGATGGTGTACAGACATGTGCTGTTACCGACTATAATAACAAGTGCGTGAAATCTTTCTTCACAAGAAATAATCATTCATGCCATAGTAAACTTCCCCTGGATAACTCTCCACATGGTATAGCACAGTTGAATGAGAAGCAGGTGATGGTTGCTGTCCCAGACTCCCATCAGATTGTATCAATAGAAGTGACCCCCTGACCTGGTGCTGCTCTCAACCATCACAACACGTACCAGATACTACAGTCTGGCTGTTCTGAATCCATCATCTCTAGCAGCAGGTGGTTGTGAATGTGTTGATATCCTGGACATGTCTGGACACGTGTTGAGGTCAATCACTACACACAATGATGCCTCACTGTGTACCTCCCCCAGGTTCATGTGTGTCAACAACAAGGGGAACCTACTCGTGTCTGACTGTTGGAAGAAGTATGTGACATGTCTGACGTCAGAGGGGGATGTTGTGTGGAGATACGCCCCTGCCGGAAACAGAGCACCCAGCAACCCTCGTGGTATCACAACTACCACGACAGGAGACATCCAGTTTGTAGACTTGGGCAAGGTGATACAGCTGACAGAGTTGGGGGAGTTTGTCAGAGAATATCGAGACATGGTTGATTATCCACAGGGACTGTATGTAGAGAGTCATGACTCAATGTACTTGTGTAGCCAAACTCAAATCGTGGAATTCCTCTTCATGTAGTCATACATCCCAGCATCAGTAAAATATGACTTACACTATAACAGATCAGTACAGATATAGATATTTTGATCATATTGGATACTGTTTGGATTTGATAACTGATCATAGAAATAAGTTCCATAACACAATAGAACGTTCTCGTCAGTGACTTCCTCCAGGTACTCGTGGACAGAGCGTCTACCAGCGAGTGAAGTCACTGATTAGATGCATTCTAAATGTGGTACTTGTTGTTACCCTGCCTGTTCAGCATTGATATGATAAGGCAAGGACAGCTTGGTGTCAGTAGACTGTGTCTTAGTAGGGTATCCTGTTGTACAGCATTGATATGATAAGGCAAGGGCAGCTTGGTGTCGGGATCAGGCTAAAACGACCCCAATTTTGCTTGGCTAAAAATGCCCCAAATTGGCTAATACGGCCCCGATGTTGCTAAGTGAAAACAGCCAGAGATTGCTTGAAATGACCCCGTACAATTGCAAAAAAAAGACGTGAAATATATTTGAGCATTTATATTGACATGTAACATATATTGAAAACAGAAAAAAAATCCTAACAATACTCTCCTTGTTGCACACACAGCAGTACCATTAATGTGCTTGACCATGTATTTGTTTTCAATTTTAGTGTAATATGAAGTTACATAATGGGTATTAAATAGACTAACGACACAGACATTAAACTTCCAATGGTTCTTTCTGTAATTGCTTGACACCCTCTCTATTTATTGCAATTGTGTGTTAAGCGAGGGCATCCTCCTGAGTGTCGAATCAAGATGGCGGGAAATGATCGTTTCAACAAGAAATATGACAACCTCATCAGCAAACAAGACTTTTTTCTTAGAAATATTTGTTTTTGGTCTTCATTTAGAGTTTAGGCTTTAATGCGTCAGTATTTTTTCAGTTATCGTCGAAAAATCAAACTGTACATTTCATATGGAGTTGTGTTGAAACTGTCCATTGCTTTGAATGTTTACGTTGAAGTAACTGTCTTTGTAGTTGCATGGATTGTCGAGCATGGTTTTTCCGGACGGTCTTATTGCAAACCACACAGCGTTGTGTCATTGTGAATGTACAGTAACCATCTATCCCCATCAATAAATACTGTATATCATTGACACAGAGAACACTATGCCATAGTCTTGAGTTCTTATACTTATATTTCATCATATTCATTTATGTACTATTGCTAATGTTTGTCAAAACACCAGCGCTGTCAGGATTCACTCGACAGAGTAACTGCTACTTCAATGTTGTTTTAATGACGGCATGTGTGACTTCATGGTATGGATGTGTTTTTAACAATTTGAATTGTTTTATTTGTCAAACTTAAATTCTAGTGAATATTGTTAGACGATCTGTACAATATTCAGTTCGTTTGATTCATATCTTCCACATGTATTATTGGCCTCATGGCCATTTAAACAGAAGAAAATCATGATGAAAATGTCAAAGTTAATTCATTTAACAAGTAATTGAAAAATATGCGTTTTGATCTATCATTTATGACTAAGGACACACATTGAAATAAAACTGATAATTCTTAGGCCATTTTGGCAAATATGGGGCCGTTTTAACCAGTCATCGGTCCATTTCAGCCAAAACATTTGGCGCCGTTTTAGCCAATTTGGGGCCGTTTCGACTTGGGGCCGTTCTGCTGTGGGGCCGTTTCAGCTATAACCCTTGGTGTCAGTAGGCTGTGTCTTAGTAGGGTATCCTGTTGTTCAGCATTGATATGATAAGGCAAGGACAGCTTGGTGTCAGTAGGCTGTGTCTTAGTAGGGCATCCATGGTAAACTGCGATGTGGTATCTCATCAGATTCACAGAACGTCCACTATATTAGGAAACATAAGTGGAAGACCAAAAGATCACAGTTATGCTTTGTTGACAACAATCAGAATAACTGTACCAAAGGATCATGTAAATGTTGGAAGGCATATATTTTTATATATTTTTATTACATTTTTACATTTTTCAACATTATAGTTTTGTATTGTTTGCGTGGGATTAACAGTTTCTATATACCAACAATGTCAAGAAATGTGCTATAATAGAAATATGTGTAGATTCTAAATGATTTTTGAGTTTATTGTAATGGGATTTTAACTGTTGTTGTGTAAATTGTTCTGGTAATCTCTACCAGTCTTATTGCAGCATACAGTACTTGTACAAGCTGGAAGGAATAACCTGTATCACTTTAGAAAACCTGAGTCCAAACACTGCTGTATTGTTAAAGTACACATATGTATTTGGCATATATTGGCTTAGAATCACATTGTTTCTGGACAAAGTGAGACTGTACTATTTTTGTTTTGAGTGAAGGGAGATGACTCTGTAATACTTACTCTGGCTGATAGAAGGGAGAAAATTCACTTCTATCCAGAGACCATTTGTCCTTCAGAAACATAAAATTGTAAAGTTTGCTGTTGTGTTGTTTTAACTAGATTTGTTTTTGACATTTGTGACAGATGCAGAGCTCAAATTTCTTAAACTAAATATTCGGCTTTAATAATACATTCTATTTTGTGCAATAAATTTCTTAAACTAAACATTTTGCTTGTATTATACATTTGCATGTCACTCCCCCAATTAAATTCCCAAAACAGAACTTGAATAAAGGTGTGTGACATTAGTTGCGTATAGACCGGGTTTGATATTTGTGACAGAGCTCAAATTTAATAACCCAAATATTCCGCTTTAATAATACATTCTATTTTGTGCTCTCAATTAAATTCCAAAAACAGACACTGCAGGTACGTGTATTTGTTTAATTAATAGGGCTACAATCGGATTGAGTCATCATGACACAGATCCATACATCTGATGGTACACAAAGTCTGAATGACAGAATCAAAACTCCTTCAGGTGGTCAACAATCACTTGTTCATCATCTCCATCACACGATGGACTACACACTCTCTCTCACACACGCTATGATGCTCATGTCTTCTGTTGTCATGAACCACCAACATTTGGTGTCTGGCGATATTGTTTCTTGAGGGAGTGGTGTCTTTTGTCCTTCAGCATTGCCTGCTTTGCCTTAGCCATCCTGAAACAAGCACTGGTCAAAATGCCCACTTCATTAATCACATAGGCTTGAGTGAGTTTAGTTTTATGCCGCTTTTAGCAATATTCCAGCAATATCATGGCAGGGGACACCAGAAATGAACTTCAACATTGTACCCATGTGGGTAATCGAACCCAGGTCTTCAGTGTGACAAGCGGACACTTTACCCACTAAATTACCCCACCGCCTCACATAGGCTTGAATAAAATACTGAATTACACAACAATCATACATCCACATTTTTCGAGCAGTCTGTCAAAAATTAAGTTGCAGACATGATTCAGTTACAGATTCTAACTTATTTTTTATTCTTTCAAGATGTTCAATACTGGAGCGATCAGTAACTGCTTGGGTCCTGCGTATTTCATGGTTAGATGGAACATGCCCCCAGCAGCCAATGCTGGTCATCATGGGTGGCCAGCTGGATTAGGTGGTCCATCTGAGTGGCTTTGTGGATTGGTGCTCACAATATCACTACCGGGACTTGGTCCCGACTTGGTTACTTACAAGTCACCATCTTTTTCTTTTTTTATTATTATTATTATAGGATATTTATATAGCGCACATATCCACGCAACTAGAGCATCCTCAAGGCGCTGGTATTTTTCCCCTCGATCATTGGATGTCAATCTTAACGGCACATCGTATTATCAATCTCAACTCCCTGGGGAGTATACAACTCTTGCTGCCACTAGGCGCATCGAGTTATTGTGGCTTTCTCATCCTAACGAGGTACCCATTCACAGCTGGGTGGACTGGGGCACATAGTCACAGTACTTTGTCCAAGTTCACTGCACGTTGCTGTACCCGCAACTAGGTGTTTGCACGTATTCATGTGGCCACCATCTGGTCATACACCAACGGATTCGTGGGTTCTTTTAAGTGCACAGGTTTGTGTACTGTACACTAGGGGTTGTGACAACACGGAAAGAGTCTGCACACAAAGTTGACTCCAAGGTTTTTACACCCGGTCGTCACAGGTGGGCTCGATCCCGGCACCTCAACCTCGCTGGATCACTAGCCTGGTGCCTTGGCCAGCTCGCCCACCACACTTAATTATTTCTGAGTACCACTTTAAACAAAATGTATCATAAATGATCACTTGATTTCATTTACACGAGTATGTTACTCCGTCCATTTCATGGATTTCTATTGAGAAGCTAGGCGGGACCAAACAAACCAGTGGTTGATATTATAACAAATGTCTCATGATGTCCTGTTATGACACAACAAGTCAAAGGATACATTTTTGTAACATTTTGAACACAGGTTACTGGGCACAATTTCCAAAACAAAACTTCCCATTATTCGTTTCATGTTTAACACGACACATGGCAATTTTGCAGGTCACAAACACCTGCACATAACAGGGACTGGATCCGACAAACTAGTGATTGATGTTATGAGCAACACCAGATACCATCACAATGACAGGCGATCAAGTCAACAACCCCGCCACAAGATCAATATTGACATCTCCTTCATAGCCAGTTCCGACCTGGAATCTACATGGAATATTTTGGCTGAATAATTTTTCTTCACAAATTCTGACTGCATGTCAGCTAGACACATCTACTCACATTGCCAAAAAATGGTCAAATGGGCATTTTCAGCTTTGCTTCTGTATTGTTTATAATGTACAAGTACATTCTAAGGTTGGTTGTTGATTAATGCCACACTCGGCAATATTCCAGCTATATGGCAGTTGTCTGTAAATAATCAGGTCTGGACCAGACAATCCAGTGATCAACAGTATGAGCATCAATCTACGCAGTTGGGATACGATGACATATGTCAGCCAAGTCAGTACCACCCGATAGTCGCCTCTTACGACAGGCATGGGTTACTGAAGATTTTTAACTTAAAATGTGAGTTCAATAAACTGATTTAATACCTTCTGTCTCTCACAGTCTTCTCCTGCTCTGTGAGCTCACGAGGAAGTTCACCTGCCCCGAAGATGACTGTACGTATTTTCTCCATGCAGTCCGCCTGGTTCAACATCTGTTTCCTTGTAGCATCCGAGGTCACGACCAGATAGCCTCCCTTGGTGATCCTACCAGCCTCCTGTGTAGTGAGTGAGTGAGTGAGTTTAGTTTTACCCCGCACTCAGCAATATTCCAACTATATGGCGGCGGTCTATAAATAATCAAGTCTGGACCAGACAAACCAGTGATCAACAGCATGAGCACCGATTTACACAATTGGGATACAATGACACGTGTCAACCAAATCAGCGAGTCTGACCACCCGATCCCGTTAGTTGCCTCTTACGACAAGCATGGGTTACTGAAGACCAATTCTAACCCGGATCTTCACGGGTTGCTGAAACTGGGAACTGAGAAGTCCAGACACCTTTCAGCTTATTTGAAAGGTCTCCTGATTCCGACTCCTGTCAGTGATGTTGATCTTCACATCTGGATTGAAGGATATGAGCGACATGGGATTGAATGGTTTTGGTCTCTATGTTAGTTCTACAGCATCTTACCTCCTGTCATAGAAATAACATGTACTCTCCAAAAATAGTAAGGGATACATGTATGATATCAAGTGTTTGATCAAGATAATTGTTGATGATATATATCCTGTCATGATTGATGTCTGTAGAACTTAACACCAAAGCACAGTCTGATAGGGTGCATGTGTCTCATGCAGTAGCCCCACAAATGGGAGTAGGGCATCATTTCTGATTGAGACATCTCAAAGTTTGGAATTTTTTTTATTCATTTCTGAGTATTCCCAATTCTTGTGTTAAAGAGCGTATTATATTGTGACACTTAGCATTTGTCATCTTAGCATTCAATCTATAGTTTAGATTGTCACCATACAGGCAACAGATCCTAATGTACACTAATACCACACACAAATCTACACACAACTTATTTCAGGAGATGACTTTTCATCTGAAGGAGTGAATGAGTGAGTGAGTTTAGTTTTACACCGTACTCAGCACTATTCCAGCTATATGATGGCAGTGTGTAAATATCATGTCTGAAACAGACAATCCAGTGATCAACAGCATGAGCATCGATCTACACAACTTGGATGTAATGAAAAGTGTCAACCAAGTCAGCGATCCCAACTATCCGATCCCCTTAGCTGCCTCTTTCGACAAGCATTGCTTGCTGAAGATCAATTCTAACCTGGATCTTCACAGGTCCTGCAAAAGAAAATTCAGACATGATCTGTAATGGGATCATTATTGTGTCTTGTGATCTTTGTGCTGTGGTAACGACCACCTAGAACCAATGGTAATGAGATTGGACAATAAAAGCAGCATGGTCAAGATGGTGAAAGTCACTCTAGCAATATGTCAACTTGATATGACTTGCTCCTCCGTTCAATCTTTAGAGAATATTTGAGTATCCTTAAGTGTGCAATAAGAAATGACTTAATAAGTAGGGATGCCACTAGGGCTGGGACGGGTACTCGGGTAGTCGAATCCGGGTCGGGTACAGCTGGAATCGAGTCCTATTTCTAGGAATCGAGTACCCGGAAAGGAGAGAACTCTGTAATGACAAGGGCAGATAATAACTTGTCTTTTTCATTATTGACATAACACACATTTACATCATTGGTATTGTCCGATTAATGGAGGTTATTATTAACGACTGCAATTTATCTGCGCATGAGCTGCGAGTAGTCAAGTTACAGTAACAGTAGGAACGAAAAGTTTATTTTAACGAGCAATGTTAGTAATGGTGTTACTCTTTATATTGGTTAAACAGACGTAAATTATATAGCTTGAGATCATTTTTAATGTCTTATTGCCACCGTTATAAGTTTTCTATAATAATCTCTGTCAAATCGTGATTGAATATTCAGAAAATTGACAGAAGCGCTTTTTTTCCTTACATTTCCGGGTACTCCATTCCGATTCGGGTAAGTACATGCGGGTACTCGATTCCATTTTTTCACACCCGTCCCAGCCCTAGATGCCACACTACATCGATACATCGATTCTTTGATACTTTTTCTAAGATGATCCAATTATCGATACATTCAAGGGAATGTTTAGCGAATATTGGGCTATTCTTACTGGTTAGGCATAGAAAGATGACTGATTTCTTCACTTGAACTCAAATATACTTTACAGTGCTACAGGCCATGAATATATATATTTTATAGAAAAGTAGACACACCTTTGTTGTTCTGACCTCCTCGGCCACTTCCCCTAGAATACTTGATGTCAAGTTTATATAAAATAGGAAATAACAGAACAACAGAATAAAGACTGACAATCGATAAAAATCTGCGACTTCAGTATATAATCTGTGGATAATATATCGTAACACAACCAAGTGTGCATACTATATCACTTGCTTGCCAAAATGAGGCATGGAAATAACAATTTTATAATTTTACAATAAACATTTATCTTGTTTATAGGTATTTAGCTCAATAATGCTTTATATGAGTGACATACTCATGTTCTAAATGCATATAAATAACACAACTATACTCGCGGTGCTTGTTGATGTTACAATAATGATATACATACTAATATACAAATTATGCACATGTGATCTTGTAATGCATGACACTCTCATTGTATTCTTATTCAAGAAGAGCGGAGTCCCCGACCGCGTCATACCAAAAGACGTTAAAATATGGTACTTGTTGGTCCCTGCCTGGCGCTCGGCATTAATGGGTACAACAAGGACTGGTCGGCTCGGAGTCAGTATAATGTGTCTGAGTGGGGTATTCATGCTTCACTGCGGCATGGTATCTCAGTGGGCTAGCACTATAAAACCAGCTTAAGTCTGGGCTAGTACAAGCAGCCGCACATACACATACACACGCATGCACGTCGTCATATGAGCGAAATATTCTCAAGCACGACGTTAAACCCAATTTCACCTCACCTCACCTCACCCGAAGTAAATGAGGGCATGCGTGCGTGAGAGTTTGGGCAGCAGCTACTTCTTTCTGGTTTATGTTGAACGACAAGACACGAAATGTTATACACCAGAAACACAGATAATGAACTCCTCCTTAACACTAAAATGTGTTTGTAAAACAACAGGGTACGAATATTGGATTGTGTCGATATCTTACTTAATTAAAGTATCCATCCTAGATTCGATCCAGAAACCTACGTCGTCATCTGCTCAGGTAGTTTATAAATCACGTTTAGTCGAGTTGTCTCAGTTACCTCCCTTGTGTGGTACGCAGAAGAGACAGGTAGACAGGCGGGTTGCATATTTCAAAGCATCAGGGAGACAGAAGATGGTCTCATCGTGTGAATAATTCGTATACATTCAGATCACCGATAGCATCTATTCAGATTTAAGGCATATTGTTTAAAATACTGAGTTAGTTTTGTCTACACTCAAAATTTGAAAGGAAGAGAAACCGAAAGTAGGAATTGTTGGACGCGAGGTTTTAAAACTAAAATATAGTGATGCCATTTTCTGTTATTGTCCTGTTTTTTACCAATGTCTGGCATGCAGGTAAACAAGTTAATTTGTTAATTTGTCAACACTTAAAGCTTAACCTATAAAGATATATGTTGGCTCGGCCTGTGAAAGAACTTCACAGTTTCCTCCCTCGTATCGTCACTTTGAGCAGAGACCATATAATAGATTATTGTATGGTCTCTGCTTTGAGGTGTGACTTTACGTGTACTTTTACGTGTATTTAACAATGATACCGGATTTTAGATTTTTATAAGTAACACATATTGATTTCAAACGGCGAAACGCAGTTAAAATTCATTACTGGCAATTCATGGTACACCAGGTACTATGTATGACAACGACTAGCTTGTTCTTACAGCAGGAGTTTGTTGTCATGACAACTATAATGATGGAGGGCTTTGTTAAAACTATAGTTCTGAAACACCTTGTATGTCGTTATTCCAAGACATGCAGAACAATGAGTTTTTCAGTCTTTTTCTGTATCAGTGTTTATTGAATAATCAAGACAGTTTTATAGAAAATAATACCATTGAACCCTGAGAGGCTATCCCAGTATCCTCACATTTCACAAGAGCGAACTAGTAGTGAGCAGTTCGTGACCTGGCTGTCCATCATTGTAACCCGGATGTGATTCTTGTTTTGCAGATGTCGATGTCCCGTGAGGAGAAAGTGGTGGAATTCCTGACCTGTGTGATCTGCCAGGAACAGTACACAGACCCGTGTACACTGAGGTGTGATCACACATTCTGCAGGAAATGTGTCACCTCATACGTCCAGACCAGACCAGATGCTATACAGTCCAAGACCATCCCCTGTCCCTGCTGTCGACAAGATACCAAGGTCCCCCCACCCCAGGAGGCCGGTGGAGGAGTGGGCGGGGCAGATCAAAGCCAGCATCATTATACAGGGGCTGATTGACACACAGGAACCTTCTACAAGTACTGCAGGTGCGACAACCTTTGCAAATATCGATTGACATACTGATTATTATCAGTCACGCATGTGAATTGTATGATAAAGCCCACAAAGCCCTTGAAAATATATATACATGTAATTTGTCTTAAATAGTCTACAACTGGCACAACATGTAAGGAATATTTGTAAATCTTCAGGGTATCTGGTATCAGGGGATCTTCAGGGTACCACTCTCTCTATGCCTTAAAATAGTCATCATTTTACCTGGATTTCTCAATCTTTAAGAGAAGCGACAAAACCCTTTCCACATCTGAAAGCAAAGTCGATTGTACAAGCTTATGAATATATCATTGTGAATTGTTAAATTACCATAGACGTGTCCACTTTCAGATACTGGTTCGTTTTGCTCGGTGTGTGAGAAGTTAGGGGAGACAACTCCAGGAACCTTATGGTGTTCTGAGTGTGAAGTGCTCCTCTGCAAGAGATGTGTCAAGATGCATCGTGCAAGTCCAGCATCACATGACCATGAAATGTGTGACCTTTCAGGAGAGATGAATGTCAAGAGAAGACGTAAGGTTGTATGTCCGGAACACAAGGGTGAGGTTATAAAGTTCGTCTGTAAAGACTGTCACAAAGCCGCATGTCAGACATGCTGCGTGCTTCACCACAGGAAATGTGAGTCTGTCGTTACTATGGAGTCAGTGATGCCAACCATGAAGTACCATTTGAGAAAGAACGTGAAAGTATTATCAAAGAAAATGAATAGAAAACAAACGCTGGTTAAAAAAACACACAAGAAAATTAGAGGAATAGAGAAAACTAAAGTAGCTGTAGAAGGTCACATCAAATCTGCTGTTGAGAGAGTCATCGCCAACATCAAACAGAAAGAAATACAGCTGATGAATGAAGTCAATGATATTACAGATAAACAAACACAGCAACTTAAGGCAGATATTAAACTTGAAGAGATCGAGATGCAGATGTACAGACAACATTGTGAGTTCATTGACCAGGCCTTGGTATCGGACTGTGAGATGGACCTGTATGACGCGTATCAGGCCTGGGAGTCTGGAGCTGTAGAGATGGAGGATGTCAGGGATACAGAGGCAGCAGACACCCGGAGAATAGATGACATCAGGTTTACACCTGACACTGACAATGTCCTAAAGGCCCTAGATAACCTGCAGTTTGGGGAGATTGACGTCACATACCAGGATCAGGAGCAATATCTGCCATCTCCAGTGCTGGTTGACAGGATAGATGTGAGGGTGTCGGGTGATGAGGAGGACCCTCTTCTATTTGATGTGACAGTTCTGGTTGTAGATGGTGTACAGACATGTGTTGTTACCGACTATAATAACAAGTGCGTGAAATCTTTCTTCACAAGAAATAATCATTCATGCCACAGTAAACTTCCCCTGGATAACACTCCACATGGGATAACACAGTTGAATGAGAAGCAGGTGATGGTTGCTGTCCCAGACTCCCATCAGATTGTAACAATAGAAGTGACCCCTGACCTGGTGCTGCTCTCAACCATCACAACACGTACCGGATACTACAGTCTGGCTGTTCTGAATCCATCATCTCTAGCAGCAGGTGCTTGGAAATGTGTTGATATCCTGGACATGTCTGGACACGTGTTGAGGTCAATCACTACACACAATGATGACTCACTGTTTACCTACCCCTTCTACATGTGTGTCAACAACAAGGGCAACCTACTCGTGTCTGACTGTTGGAAGAAGTCTGTGACATGTCTGACGTCAGAGGGGGATGTTGTGTGGAGATACGCCCCTGCCGGAGACAGAGCACTCAGCTTCCCTCGTGGTATCACAACTACCACGACAGGAGACATCCTGCTTCTAGACAGGGGCAAGGTGATACAGCTGACAGAGTCGGGGGAGTTTGTCAGAGAATATCGAGACATGGTTGATTATCCACGGGGACTGTATGTAGACAGTCATGACTCAATGTACTTGTGTAGCCAAACTCAAATCCTGGAATTCCTCTTCATGTAGTCATACATCCCAGCATCAGTAAAATATGAGTTACACTATAACAGATCAGTACAGATATAGATATTTTGATCAGATTGGATACTGTTTGGATTTGATAACTGATCATAGAAATAAGTTCCATAACACAATAGAACGTTCTCGTCAGTGACTTCCTCCAGGTACTCGTGGACAGAGCGTCTACCAGCGAGTGAAGTCACTGATTAGATGCATCATTCTAAATGTGGTACTTGTTGTTACCCTGCCTGTTCAGCATTGATATGATAAGGCAAGGACAGCTTGGTGTCAGTAGGCTGTGTCTTAGTAGGGTATCCTGTTGTTCAGCATTGATATGATAAGGCAAGGACAGCTTGGTGTCAGTAGGCTGTGTCTTAGTAGGGTATCCTGTTGTTCAGCATTGATATGATAAGGCAAGGACAGCTTGGTGTCAGTAGGCTGTGTCTTAGTAGGGTATCCATGGTAAACTGCGATGTGATATCTCATCAGATTCACAGAACGTCCACTATATTAGGAAACGTACGATGGTAGGTTTGCTTGCCCCTCCCCCAGGTCGGGTGTCCAGGTGGGCAGTGAGTAGTGTAGGGGTGACATACCTTGGCCCTTGCCAAAGATACACACTGGCCACAGATCGAAGATGGAGTGTGGGAAGTCAGGTATATTTTTAGAAACAGATGATTCTAAAGAACATATGAATGGATGAATACTTTGATGAGGAATTTGATTTCGAACAGCTGGGATATCAAACTAGTATGGAATTCCCGCAGTTAAACCCCGAGCTTGATAATGAAAAATAGCCACTTTGGTTACCAAATTATGAAGCCATAATTAACCCCAGGGTTAAATTCAGGAATTGCACATATTGAAAGTAAAGAAACAGTCACAATGTAATGAATGACTTTAATGTTTACATCATTTTACAAAGAGCTGAACTGGAAACGAGAACGAAGGATACAGTTTGACATTAAGCTAATTGGGTCTGTAACGGTTATATCAGTTTTATGAATATCTTTCAGAAAGGGCTGGATGAGTGGGTTAGATGGCTGACTTTGTGTGCTGGTGATTAGGACTCTGAGAGTGTGGGTATTCCCGGATAGTATTCAACCTGAAAATGTACTAGAATCTGTATGTGTAATGTGGATGTAATCTGAAATGTAACATGTCACATCAAAACTTGACAGATCACAGATCAAAAGGTTAGTGTGGGAAGTCAGGTATATTCTATTTTAGAGGGAAACATATTGTCAGTTGTTGATAACTATCATAAATGTAGCCTGTCATAACATAACATATTTTTTCATATGAATTTTATGTTTATATATGAAACTGTACAGGAGTTAGAAGTATCTCTTGTCTCCCTTGCAGTATATGAACCCGCCTGTTTCCAGCATACACTGCAAAAGTCATTTCCTGAAATTGGAATGTTAGTCCTGTCAAACTACCTGTATTTTCTCTGGTGTTTCATAAACAAATTCACCAGAAGTCAGGTCCCCGCAACTGTCAAATATTGAACCAATCTAATGATGTCAATTGAAAGATGGTTGAAAATTTAATTATCAAGTGGCAACTACTTGATGAAAAATTTAGTCATAGTGATTCCTGTTGCTGCCATGTTGGGGGAATCAAATAAATAGGTGACAGGGACCTGATCTGCTGTTCATTACTTATTCCTTCAGGTATGTCATTGTAATCAATCACAGGCCACATTCCCCAGCAAGGCATGTTGAGTCATGTTTACACTGCTGTTTCAGAACTCCAGAAAGTATGTATTCTTGTGATCAGCTTACTATTTTGTATTTATATATAGTATTACTCGGTGTTTTGCGGTCTTTGTGTCGGTAGTGAATTAATGTTATTCATTCAGCAATTTTGTGAATCCTTCGTCTAGACATGGTCAGCTTATGTTGTGATGATATTTAATTAAATTATCAGAAGTAACACAGAATTTGTTAACCGAACATAAGTGGAAGACCAAAAAGATCACAGTTCTGTTTTGTTGACAACAATCAGAATAACTGTACCAAAGGATCATGTAAATGTTGGAAGGCATATATTTTATATATATTTTCATTACATTTTTCAACATTATAGTTTTGTATTGTTTGCGTGGGATTAACAGTTTCTATATACCAACAATGTCAAGAAATGTGCTATAATAGAAATATTGTAGATTCTAAATGATTTTTGAGTTTATTGTAATGGGATTTTAACTGTTGTTGTGTAAATTGTTCTGGTAATCTCTACCAGTCTTATTGCAGCATACAGTACTTGTACAAGCTGGAAGGAATAACCTGTATCACTTTAGAAAACCTGAGTCCAAACACTGCTGTATTGTTAAAGTACACATATGTATTTGGCATATATTGGCTTAGAATCACATTGTTTCTGGACAAAGTGAGACTGTATTATTTTTGTTTTGAGTGAAGGGAGATGACTCTGTAATACTTACTCTGGCTGATAGAAGGGAGAAAATTCACTTCTATCCAGAGACCATTTGTCCTTCAGAAACAAAAAATTGTAAAATTTGCTGTTGTGTTGTTTTAACTAGATTTGTTTTGACATTTGTGACAGATGCAGAGCTCAAATTTCTTAAACTAAATATTCCGCTTTAATAATACATTTTATTTTGTGCAATAAATTTCTTTAAACTAAACATTTTGCTTGTATTATACATTTGCATGTCACTCCCCCAATTAAATTCCCAAAACAGAACTTGAATCAAGGTGTGTGACATTAGTTGCGTATAGACCGGGTTTGATATTTGTGACAGAGCTCAAATTTAATAACCCAAATATTCCATTCTTTTTGTGCTAATACATTCTATTTTGTGCTCTCAATAGACACATCTACTCACATTGCCAAAAAATGGTCAAATGGGCATTTTTAGCTTTGCTTCTGTATTGTTTATAATGTACAAATACATTCTAAGGTTGGTTGTTGATTAATGCCACACTCGGCAATATTCCAGCTATATGGCAGTTGTCTGTAAATAAACAGGTCTGGACCAGTCAATCCAGTGATCAACAGTATGAGCATCAATCTACGCAGTTGGGATACGATGACATATGTCAGCCAAGTCAGTACCACCCGATAGTCGCCTCTTACGACAGGCATGGGTTACTGAAGATTTTTAACTTAAAATGTGAGTTCAATAAACTGATTTAATACCTTCTGTCTCTCACAGTCTTCTCCTGCTCTGTGAGCTCACGAGGAAGTTCACCTGCCCCGAAGATGACTGTACGTATTTTCTCCATGCAGTCCGCCTGGTTCAACATCTGTTTCCTTGTAGCATCCGAGGTCACAACCAGATAACCTCCCTTGGTGATCCTACCAGCCTCCTGTGTAGTGAGTGAGTGAGTGAGTTTAGTTTTACCCCGCACTCAGCAATATTCCAACTATATGGCGGCGGTCTATAAATAATCAAGTCTGGACCTGACAAACCAGTGATCAACAGCATGAGCACCGATTTACACAATTGGGATACAATGACACGTGTCAACCAAATCAGCGAGTCTGACCACCCGATCCCGTTAGTTGCCTCTTACGACAAGCATGGGTTACTGAAGACCAATTCTAACCCGGATCTTCACGGGTTGCTGAAACTGGGAACTGAGAAGTCCAGACACCTTTCAGCTCATTCGAAAGGTCTCCTGATTCCGACTCCTGTCAGTGATGTTGATCTTCACATCTGGATTGAAGGATATGAGCGACATGGGATTGAATGGTTTTGGTCTCTATGATAGTTCTACAGTATCTTACGTCCTGTCATACAATAACATGTACTCTCCAAAAATAGTAAGGGATACATGTATAATATCAAGTGTTTGATCAAGATAATTGTTGATGATATGATATATCATCAACAATTATCTTGATCAAGCACTTGGATAAGGATATATTATATCCTGTCATGATTGATGTCTCCCACAGGGAGTAGAGCATCATTTCTGATTGAGACATTTCAAAGTTTGGAATTTTTTATTAACTTCTGAGTATTCCCATTTCTTGTGTTAAGAGTGTGTTATATTGTGACACTTAGCATTTGTCATCTTAGCATTCAATCTATAGTTTGGAGGGGAGGGGAGATAACCCACCTTCTCCAGGAGTCTCTCTCTGATCCACTGAGGGATCCAGTCAGCACTCTCCACATGGAACCGAACCTCAACCTTGGTGTTCACTGCAAGCATACAGTCACCATACAGGCAACAGATCCTAATTTACACTAATACCACACACAAATCTACACACAACTTATTTCAGGAGATGACTTTTCATCTGAAGGAGTGAATGAGTGAGTGAGTTTAGTTTTACACCGTACTCAGCACTATTCCAGCTATATGATGGCAGTGTGTAAATATCAAGTCTGAAACAGACAATCCAGTGATCAACAGCATGAGTATCGATCTACACAACTTAGATGTAATGAAATGTGTCAACCAAGTAAGCGATCCCAACTATCCGATCCCCTTAGCTGCCTCTTTCGACAAGCATTGCTTGCTGAAGATCAATTCTAAACTGGATCTTCACATGATCTGTAATGGGATCATTATTGTGTCTTGTGATCTTTGTGCTGCGGTAACGACCACCTAGAACCAATGTTAATGAGATTAGACAATAAAAGCAGCATGGTCAAGATGGTGAAAGTCACTCTAGCAATATGTCAACTTGATATGACTTGCTCCTACGTTCAATCTTTAGAGAATATTTGAGTATCTTTAAGTGTGCAATAAGAAATGACTTAATAAGTAGGGATGCCAGTGGCGGATCCAAAGGGGTGTTGGGGGTCGAAACACACACACACACACACCACCCCCACCCCCACCCCCACCCCGGAAAATGCTTTAAGACCACATTGAAAAAAACAAACATTTACGTTGGGGGGGTAGTAGGGGGCCTGAACCCCCAAACCCCCTCTCAAATTCCTGGATCCGCCCATGGATGCCACACTACATCGATACATCGATTCTTTGATACTTTTTCTAAGATGGGTACAATTATCAAAAATTCAAAACTATATTAACAACTGACTGATTTCTTCACTTGAACTTAAATATACTTTACTATACTATAGGCAATGAATATATATTTTATGGAAAATCAGACAGACCTTTGTTGACGTTCTGACCTCCTGGGCCACTTCTCCTAGAATACTTAATGTCAAGTTTATCTAAAATAACAAATAACAGAATAAAGACTGACAATCAATAAAAATCAGTGACTTCAGTATATAATCTGTGGATAATATATCATAACACAACCTAGTCTGCATACTATATCACTTGCTTGCCAAAATGAGACATGGAAATAACAATTTTATAATTTTACAATAAAAATTTATCTTGTTTATAGGTATTTAGCTCAATAATGCTTTTATATGGTGAAATACCCATGTTCTAAATGCATGAAAATAACACAACTATACTTGCGGTGCTTGTTGATGTTACAATAATGATATACATACTAATATATAAATTATGCATGTGATCTTGTAGTGCTTGTTGATGTTACAATAATGATATACATACTAATATATAAATTATGCATGTGATCTTGTAGTGCTTGTTGATGTTACAATAATGATATACATACTAATATATAAATTATGCATGTGATCTTGTAGTGCTTGTTGATGTTACAATAATGATACATATAACATATTTATGCACATGCTCTTGATGTTACAATAATGCATAATGATATACATAATATATCAACAAGAAGACAAAGTCACCAATGAAAAGATAATATTTTTCTCTGAGTAATGCATTTTATGAAATTTAAAACTTAAGATCAGTTGGTGACAGTCTTTGAACTAGGTTAGATCGAGTCGCGTTGTTTGAACAATCTTGTGATAGGTGTAGATGGAGAACGAGCAAGATGACTGGTCTTGTTTGATAATATGCAAGAGAAACAGCATTCCTATCATTTCATTCATTTCCCCAGTGGCTGGAAAAATTGAGGTAAGAAGACTTATTATAATAGCTCACACCTGGGCCTTTGTAGTCACATTTACAACTTCTCCAGTCAAAATACAGTTGAAAAACTTAAACTGTGAACTCAGATACTTTGATGGTTTGGTCCTTCGGCCCAAAATCATTTCATACAGATATGTAAGATTTTACGAGCGCTAGAAACAATTTAAAACAAAATCCTCAAATTCATAATTGTCAAGTGATAGGAATGTCAAGAATATTATTTCCTAAAAAATCTATTCAACTTTGAGAACATATATACTCGCGTCTGTGATATTACATTCTTCTGATTAGATTACAAACGTATCATGTAGTGAATGAGAAACGATGACCCGACGGTCTGTAGTACACGTAAAATCACACCTGACCGCCAGGCCGACACTCTTGCAGACAAGGCAATCCCTCAGGGGATATTCAGAGAATCAAGCTTCTCGTTTCCCAACTTGCGCGAATCGGGAGTGTGATGTCATCCCATGGGGACAGTATAAAGTGTCACCAATTGCAAAGCTGTCCATTGTTCGTCGTAAGAAGAGGCTACATTGGCGCTCCTGGTTAGAATGAACCCGAACAGAATGTGCTGGTTCAAATGGCCAGGTGAAATGAAAGTAAATGAAAGTGAAAAACAATGCAAAAATGAAGAGAAACAAACAAAAAACAACCAAAACAACCTTCCAAAATACTAAAACAAAAATAAATAAATAAATGACCAAAAACAAACCCAAATGCGATAACTGTTCACCACAATGGAACGTCTGTTGTGCCCTTTAGGGCACCACAAACGTCACGGACTCTCAATAGAAGTTTGGGGTACAACATGAAACTCCTTTCTTTACGATCTTAACGCTACAATTACTGCAAAACCTTCAAGTCGCGATCGTTGGCTTCGACTGCAGCCACCAAGTCGCTTGTACATGGCGTCTGAAAGTGACTGGACTTTGTGGACAAAATGGATCTGTTAATCCTCTTTGTCGGCTTGGCTGGATTGTCTGGGCCACACTTCATCACATACAGGCTGCCGTCGTAGCTGGATGGAATATTGAGATAAGCAACCCGTGAAGATCCGAATCCTCTCCAGCAACACATTTTGCCCTGAGACTAACGGGACTGGGTGGTCAGGGTCGCTGATTTGGTTGACTTACGACAAGAGGAGAAACTCACACGTCCAAATAGCCCACTTTCCATCTGTGTTGAGCGACATTCCAAGATTTCCAATCTTTGGCATCTATATTTAGTATCTTTTGAAGTACGACTGATGATACCCGTGAAGGTCCGGGCTAGAATGTTGATCTTCAGTAACCCAGTAATCTTCAGTCGTAAGAGGCGACTAAAGGGATCGGGTGGTCAGGCTCGCTGACTTGGTTGACACATGTCATCGGTTCACAATTGCGCAGATCGATGCTCATGTTGTTGATCACGATTGTCTTGTCCAGACTCGATTATTTGCAGACGCCGCCATATAGCTGGAATGTTGCTGAGTGCGGTGTAAAACTAAACTCACTCACTCACTACAACTGAGGACGTTCTCTACGAAGAAGTAAAGAGCGATTCACGAGTATTCCTAAAATATTGTTTGATCAGTATTACAACATTGAAAGTTTCAGTAACGCTTTCAAAAGTTGGACATGGTGGAAGAGATTCCAAAATTTCAAAAATCAAAAGTGATGTTCAATGCTCATCATATGATTCTATGTTATTTCTAAATGAACAATTGACTTGCCTTTCCATGTGTTTGTGACATGTACAACCGGTGGAGCAGGATATGCTGAACCTTTCGCGAACACCTGTACCATATTATAGTTATTTATAATCACAAGCTTATTGTACATAGTGGAATCCTTTTTAGCCCGTTCGAGATATTCATATGGGACTTTTAACCTAAGTACATGTCTAAGTCAAACAATCAATTTATAGTTGTGATTTAGAGGCTGATATTAAAACAAACACAAGTACATGTATAAAGTCATGACATTTATTTAAAGATGTGAGTGAGTTTAGTTTTACGTCGCACTCAGCAATATTCCAGCGGGCGGTCTGTAAATAATCGAGTCTGGACCAGACAATCCAGTAATCAAACAGCATGAGCATCGATCTGCGCAATTGGGAACCTTTAAAGATGTGATTTAGAGGCTGATTTTTAAATAAACCTGAGTACATGTATAAGTCCTACAATCAGTTTAAAGGTGTGATTTAGAAGCTGATATCTAAACAAACATAAGTACATTTATAAGTTATACAATCAATTTAAAGATGTGATTTAGGGGCTGATTTTAAAATAAACATGAGTACATGTACGTCATGTATGATTCATGCAAACAATTTAAAGATGTGATTTCCGTCGATAGGAGAAGTGCACGCTTCTTTCTCTAGAGAAAGGCAACCCTTCAGCACTTGAAGACAGGCAGAACTCCTTTCATTCCGGCTTGGCAATTGAGTAACACCGAGTGCACTTGATAACAAGCGCGTGACATCTCGCGAGAAACACCAGAATGACATCAAGATCCGTCATGTGAAATTGATGTGTCTGTATATGCGAAGCTAATTTTAACAGAGCGCTTGCATTCATCAAAGCCCGCCTTTGCTCATCGGAACAAATGAATAGCCTGATAATGTTGTCGTTAGCAAGGATTCCAAATGTCATTGTAACATTTTGTAAGAGTGTGTGAACTGACATTGGATGCTTGATTTGGTTAATTTCCTGGACTTTGTTGTGGTGTTGTGAAAGGAATGATGTGTTTCTCTTTGGTGGCGCATTGGATGATAATTTACATAACACATTGTAACTTTATGAAATGCGCTAACCATCGAAACTCCACACAGGTATTCCAAACCTTCTCCCACTGTGACGATCTCCACCCTCACCCGTGAAGATCCGGGTTAGTATTGGTCTTCAGCCACCCGGAAGAGTCCATTGCTCGTTGACGTTGGTGCAAGGTCATCGTGTCCTCATTGCGTAGATCGATGCTCATGATGTCAATCACTGGACTATCTAGTCAAGAACTTGTGTGAAAATTGCTGAGTGGTGTGTAACTCCGAGTCGGATACACCTTCTATATTGATTGACTTGCAGTAGAGTTGGAATCATCGATCGACATACGTGACTCGTATTTATTGCATTACTAAAAGCGACAAAAGAGGTACCAAGTCTCCGGGCCCGACAAAACCATCTATCTTTGACTCTCACGACAAGCTCAGTTGCTGAGCACCATTCCTAATCCGCAATAGGGCGTTGGGGTAGCCTAATGGGTAAAGCGTTTGCTGATCACGCTGAAGTCTGGGGTTCGATTCGCGATGGCTACAATTTGCGAAGCTAATTTCTGGTGTCATATATGTTGCTGAAATATTGCTAAAAGTAGCGTCAAACACAAATTTCTCACTCACTCTAATCCGGAATCCTGCAGGTCCTGGTGATACAGTATGTGTGATGAGGTGAGAGACACAAGGGATGAAGGTCATAACGATGTAACAGACAACGTGTCATCGTTGGTGTTCAGCTGAGAGTACAACCCACGATCAGCGGATCAAGGTATTTCTAAGTGGCGGAACTCTGCATACCGAATTGCGTTGCCTATGACCACTGCTTCAGCCATGCATTGCTTTGGGAAAAGGAAGAGCCGTAAAATTCTTACTAGTATTTATGCTTGGTTGGTTTGTTGTTAAAAGCCGCACTCAGAAATATTCCAGCTACATGGTAACGGTCTGTTAATAATCGAGTCTGGGCCATACAATCAAATGATCAACAGCATGAGCATCGATCTACTCAATTGGGATACGATGACATGTGTCAACCAAGTCAGCAAGCCTGACCACCCGATCCCGTTAGTCACCACTTACGACAAGCATGGGTTGCCGAAGACCAGTTCTCACCCGGATCTTCACGGGTTAGTAGTCATGGACGATCACGGTCAGCTGAAGAAATATCAGATCATACATGTACTGGGTTGAAAAGTAAATATCTCCAGATATTGATATGCCAATGTGTGCTCAAAAGCAACAAAAACATTCCAATGCGTTTTCATTTATGGCTGATTTGTTCGGAAATTTCACAATCTCATAAAACTCAGATACGATACCGCTCTACACAAAGATCTGAGTACAACGCAGGTGGGCGCCGGTCAGGTATCGTCGTATGTGGTCCTAGCAACCCAGTGACCGATATTATGAGCAACCGTGCGGTGATAAGAACTCATCAAGTCACCCAGACTCTATCCGGTCTCCCCACGTAATAAGAGTGAGTGAGTTTACTTTTACGCCGCGATATATCAGCAATAACACGGCGGGGGACATCAGAAATGGGAGTCACGAAGAACAAGGCATGGCTGTGGGTCGTATGTAGGTTATATTTCTGTATAGCCTCACATATTCCTTTTCACGGTCCGCCCTGAAATTTCATTCCAACGTGAAATACTTAAAAAATATTTTTTACTTGATGTTCCCCGCTGCTGTGGAAATTGTTTAGGGATATCACATCTCCATTTTACTATGAAACAAAGTATGATACCCATTTGCCACCAAACCTTCGCTTCTGAAATCAGACTCAGACTTAAGATATCCCAGCACACCGTATGTGATAATCTTATACCCGTGAAGGTTGTGTTAGAATTGACCCACGCTTGTTCGAGGTGACTAACGGTATCGGGTGCGCAGGCTCGTTTTCGTCACCACTCGCCCCTTTCCGTAACCTCCAAGAAGATTGCTATTTGGTTTGTCCTGGAATAGTGAGTGAGTGAGTGAGTGAGTGAGTATGTTTTTACGCCACTTTTAGCAATATTCCAGCAATATCACGGCGGGTGTCCCGGAAAAGTGGTGAGGTGAATGGGTTTTAACGTCGCTCTTAAGATTATTTCGCTCATATGACGACGTGCATGCGTGTGTATGTATGTGTGTGTGCGGCTGCTTGTACTAGCCCAGACTGAAGCTGGTTTTATAATGCTAGCCCACTGAGATACCATGCCGCAGGTAATCATGAATACCCCACTCAGACACATTATACTGACTGCAAGCCAACCAGTCCTTGTTGTACCCAGTAATGCCGAGCGCCAGGCAGGGACCAACAAGTACCACATTTTGACGTCTTTTGGTATGACGCGACCGGGAATCGAACCCGCGACCTTCTGCTCTCCGTGTGGACGCTCTAACTACTACACCACTGAGACGGTCGTGTCCCGGAATAACATGAGTGGGTAACAAATGTTCAGGCTCGCTGACCTACTTGACACATATCCCAATATTCTTATCCGAATAGCGTAGATCGATTCTGATTATGTCAACCACTAGATTTTCTGATCCAGACTCGATGATTTTCAGAAATATGAAACATTGCTGAGTGGGGCGTTAAGCAAAAATAAAAAAACAAACAAATAAAAACAGGTTCGTGACGTGCTGTATGAGAAATACCGTACTTACCAGCAGAAGAACCCATTCATTTATGAACGTCATTTCGTGAACGTAAAGAGCAGAACTTGAGACATTGTAAGTTGATTTCCTAACATATTACCACAAAAAAGGTTTCAACATTTGCAGACTTTGCGAAATGTGTTTCGAATCTGTGAAATGACGTCTTTGACTCACGGTGCCTTTATCTGCGGGAATGGTTTGCAGGAAAAGTGACACTTCAGGTAACTTAAGATAAATCACAGATAGGTGCAAGACACCAGTGTCACATGTAAGAGCCTTTCAGCATAAATCTTATTCAAGCTCATATTTAATCACAACATATAATAAATCATTGGCAGTCTTCATTACATATATATATGTGATAAATATTAAAACGACAACTACTGACAAATCACAGTTATTTATTTTCTCATAATGTGTACAATGTGACTTGAAACTACATTTACATTAACAACGATTTGTACGATTTCATACACATGCACTCATCAAAAGAAGTAAAGCAACAATAAATCTGAATAAAACAGAACCTATGAAATACCTGATATGCAAACATTATAGTAAAAGAATGACTTTGTGAAATGTGTTTCGAATCTGTGAAATGACGTCCTTTGACTCACAGTGCCTTTTCAGTGGGAATGGTTTGCAGGGAAAGTGACACTTCGGGTAACTTCAGACAAATCACAGATGGGTGCAAGAGACTAGTTTCACATGTGAGAGCCTTTCAGCATAAATCTTATTCAAGCTGTGAGAAATGAATAGGTAGTGTGTCAGTGATGTGACTCGTCCAAATGCACACCCTGAAAAAGTCGGAGAAAACGTTTCACATCTCAGAATCAAAGGTTGCTAAGGAATGGAATCATAGATAATTTATAGATATTTTTTATAAAAATGAAAATGACAGGTAATGCCTTCAATCCCATGTTTATATTGATGTGTAGGTTTTATCAACGGAGATCATTAAGGCGTTTAAGGTTGAAATACCGTAAAGATAGTGTCCCCTACTGTGAAACAGAATTTCCTCCTAATTCCACATGTTTTAAAACAAAACCATTTTAAAATATACGGTAGCATTGCGTACACACAGTAGTAGCCGATTTGAAGACGTCAAAAGTCCCCATGATCCCTAACAAGACTTTGGTTGGTTTGTTGTTTAACGCCGCACTCAGCAATATTCCAGCTATATGGCGGCGGTCTGTAAATAATCGAGTCTGGACCAGACATGAGATCAACAGCATGAGCATCGATTTTGGGACACGATGACATTTGTCAACCAAGTCAGCGAGCCTGACCACCCGATCCTGTTAGTCGCCTCTTACGACAAGCATGGGTTGCTGAAGACTAATTCTAACCCGATTCTTCAAGGGTACCAACAGACTTCAATTGCTGGTGGCTTATACCAACTGTTGTTGGTAATAATGTTTAAATGATCCAAAGTGTATGACCCATACATTTATGACTCATTTACATATATGTATAAGCTTGTCCTCGTCCTAAAATGGCTGAAACAATACCGAAGCGACTTCAGGATTGTGAAATCTCGAAAAGTCTCATCTGAACATGCAACAAAGCTCTCACATATATCAGATATATCCCGTTTACTGTTATAGAGTCAACGCTGCGTGTATCCGTAGCTATAGAAACGTTTCAAGGCAAAGCTGAAGAAATTCGATTTAAACTGAAATGTTTGGTTCCCAGCTTGATGTTGCCCAGTGTGAAATGTACATCTATCACAATAAGATTGGCATGTATAGTTTCTTTACGTCTAGTTTGATATGTCCGAAGACATTAGTCACTATGGAAGTCTTCAACATGAAAGAGTCTCTGATTAGATATATTGCAGTTTGAACAGTAATTCAATGTCTTCAGATAAATCTCTTTCTTGGGAAACGTGTCATTGTGATGGGATTCTAACGAGGATCTTCAACTTTCTTTGAAGCAAACACATGTATTCAGATACTCCAGTTGACGTCCTTGATGTTTTAATGGAAGTGTATAATTATATGCTTTCTCTTAAAACAGACGTTTCGGTGCACGTTTATTGTTACGCACAATGCCTAATAGAATCTATTACCAAGTCCAAAGAGGCCAGAGTAACATTTACGATTACGTAATGTGGTAGAATTTCACTTTTGCATTTTCGTCTCATACTTGCTGGTACCCACACACTGCACTATTAGAGCAGTTACTCTGCATTTAAATGGACTGTATATGTCATCTGAGTTTCAGACCTTCAGGTTCATCAAGACACCTTGCACATGCTAACCTGCAGCAACAACAAGGGGCAATGAATGACAGTGTCTCTAACCTGCAGCAACAACAAGGGGCAATGAATGACAGTGTCTCTTGCAACAGCGAAGAATCTTGGCCTTAGATTGACATGTCACCAACAGTACATTGGGTAGGGTGTTTGTTGCCGGAGACAAATGTAATCCTGATCATCACAGGGATGAGGGGCCGGACTTCTATATCTTTATCTAGTACCTGCAACCATACATCGAAATTTGACAAAATACTCATGAATTACAGAAACCTGTATTTTGAGCTTGATATTGATCAAATCGGCTCAAATTTAGTGAAAATATAAACATATAATGAGTTCATGGCATTTGTTTGGTTAAGCAGTTGTTCGCGTTAATCCCGCAGATTTATACTGAACACACCAGCTGGTTCGTTTGTACGAGATTAGACTCATCATTACTATGACTGACTGACTGACTGAGTTTTGGTTTTACGCCGCTTTTAGCAACATTCCAGCAACATCACGGCGGGGACACCAGAAATGGGCTTCACACATTGTACCCATGTGGGGATTCGAACCCGGGTCTTCAGCGTGACAAGCCAACGCTTTAAACACTAGGCTACCCCACCGCCCCTCATTACTATGAGGGATGAATAGCACACCCTTACAGTGTGCGGGTATGAAAATGCACAACTTTCCATGAGTGGAGGCTGCCTTTGAACCAAATACAAAACCAGGCAGCATATTTCTGCAGTTATAAATGACAAGGTATTCCCTGCTAAAGAAACTGGACAAAATTGGCTCCAGTGGTGTGATCATGCCCCTTCAACTGAAAGTGCTAAACAGGCAGCCGTGCGGACATGGTGCCAGTTGTAAAGGACGATGTTCCTTCTTTTGGAACTGTTCAGCGGAATTCTAGAAGGGAAGAGAGAGTCTCGGAGATGACCCAAGATCAGGAGGACATACAGCTCCCACAACAAGAATGTTGATACACTACATATGATTATGGATAACGAAATGGACATACCACACGTCACATAGCCAATGCAGTAGCCATCTTTCATGAGAGTTGATACCATCGAGGGGTGAACTGGCATGACAAGGGTTTCAGCACGCTTTAGGTTAATGATCTCTCGTGAGACTTTATGTCGTTTTAAAGCAGACCCAGCTTATTTTCCTGAATGATTTGTACCAATGGGCGATTCTTGCGCTCAGCGCTATCAGTAAAGACTAAACATCAGTAAAACCAGTCCAACGTCTGTCCGAGGAATGCAAAATCTGTACCAACAACTGGCAAGGTGATTGCTAATCAACAGGTTGACTACCTCCTGAAAAGCCAAACCATTAACGGACAATATTACGCAAATCTGTTTAAGCAACTGTGTGAGACTATCCAGCTTAAACGTTGTTGGAAACGAAAGGTGCCCTCCCCCACCCCCAATAAATAAATAAATATACGTACGCGCACACGCACACACACACACACACACACACACATACATACATGATCTTACAGGCTCTTCATGATAGAATTTTATTGTGTACTTTTGCACATATTCATTTATCGGATGATCCTCTGGTGCTGCATGTCAAAACTCATGATGAAAGCAAGGAATTCCACAGCTATATAAAGCGTGCCAAGGTTGTTGGACAGTCTGAAATTTGATGTTGATTTTGTTGACGGTGATGTACTGCTGGACGGTACAGTGATGGGAGTAAACCAGGTGAAGTTATTCGCCAAGTCTGCTCAGAGTCGGTCTTTTGTGGAGAAGCTTTCTGAGAAGCCATTGCATCGTGTGTACATGCAGTGTGTGGAACAGAATAGCAATCCAACCGACTCCTTCGCCCGCCTGGATGAAGTCGGCTGGTCTAAAATGTGAAACTGGGGCTTCCTTTTTCCTGCTCAAGACCAGTCACTTCCCACTCGCAATCGCCTAAATGTGATTTGAAAAGAAAATATCAATGTCGACTTTGCAATGAATTTACAGAGACTGTCCAACATCTTGTCAGTGGATGCCCTTCCTTGGTACAAACAGCATATCTTAAAAGACATGATGGCATGGTTCGTTGGTTTTACTATCGTCTCCGTCATGCCTGTGGCTTTGACTCCGAGGTCCATCCATGGTACGACCCTGTCCAGGGCGTCATGGAAAATGATGCTTTCAAACTGGAATAGGCCCATGTACAGCCTGAGAAGAATTCGAGCCAACAAACCTGATCTTGTCCTTTTGATAAAGCAAATGAATTCATTTATATCATTCAATTTTCTGCCCCTTTTGACAACAACGTGACTGGCAAGATTCAGGAAAAGCATGCTAAATATGCGGACCTCGCCTTTGAAATGGTCTCGCTTGCATCCTAAGTACACTGTCGTCAGGCTCCCCATTGTTCTCGGTGCCCTTGGTTTGGTACCTCCTGATCTCTTGGCGCAGATCAGGGGAGTGTCCGGGTTCCCCATCGGGAGCACAGCCATTCTGACACTCTGGATAATGCAGAAGGCTGCAGTGTCTACATATTCTCCGGAAAGGTCTTGGTGGGTGAAAACTCTGAGGACGTATCTCGCAATACTACCGTTCTTTACGAAAACAGTGTTTTTAATTCCGGGTGTAACAGATTCTTCAATATTTAGGTCCAGACGATTCCAGTTAAATAACTGGTATATCTTTCAGGGTGAAAAGCAGTTGTAGCCTCGGTGGTGATTCCGTGTGAGAATAGTTTCTAACACCTCATTATTGTAACATCAAACTGAAATGAGGAACACGTGATCCGGTTCTGCGATGACGTCCTACTTGCCGTTAACCGAAGGACAATTTTCTATATCATCTCGACACTCTAGGGGATTTTATTTTCAGTGGTTCTCTGGCAAATGCAACCGATAAATCTTGGAAGTGAAAATGACGGAATGGTGAACCTTAGAAGAATTTCTTTTCAGTGCCAAAAAGATACTACCATGCACTGTAGCTCACCTATATATGAACCCGTAGTTTCAAATGCAGTGAGGGCGGTGGGGTGGCCTAGTGGTTAAAGAGTTCGCACGTCACGCCGACGACCCGGGTTCGATTCCCCACATGGGTACAATGTGTGAAGCCCATTTCTGGTGTCCCCGCCGTGATATTGCTGGAATATTGCTAAAAACGGTGAAAAACCCAAATCATTCACTCACTCACTCACATCATAGCTATGAACATATTTTCTGCCTGAACAATGAGGACAAAAGCGTGATCAAATATGAAGTACGAAACTGCATGTTGCTGAAGGATAAGATATACTACTCACACTTTGCTAAGGATCACAAAAATCCACAACCTTACTGAAACGTAGATTCATAATTTGAAATTGCATCCATTTAAATCTGGATCAATTATAATATGGCAATCCCTCTTTAGGCAAACAGTCACTTTAATCTAACCTTATGCACAGGATACATGAGTAACCATAAAAACGGTTTTCATGGCACCAGTCAACCATTTTGCAAATCATGGAACGAGTCATTGACAAGTACACAACACCTGTCAATAGCAGGTATGGGATCCACAAGATGAAATGACATACTGAAACCTAGGATCCATGCTTACAATAAGCTTAGATATCTAAACCAACTTTGACCCAACATCATAGTTTTCTGTTGAATCCATGATTCGATCCTTAGCAAACTGTGAATAGTATATATGGATGAACAGCACTGTTATCAAGTAAGTGATGTACAGGGTAGTGTAGGGAGACATGTATACAGATAGAATATGATTTTACAAGACAGCAGGGAAGGATGGTACGTGTACACTGCAGCAAAATCACGTCCTTGCCAATGAATCCAGTCGTGTAAAAAACCGAAAGATTATGTCTGGTTGGAGTCTTTGATAAGTTGATGCTAAACTGGGGGTAGGGAATACCCTTGGTCACGGTTATGGATGGTTAAAGTCATTTGATGTTAATGGCTTCTTGGAGTTTTCTTATATTTAAGTCTTTAAGGTTGTTACAGATTTTGTCCAACTGGATGCTGTGATGACAGATATGGTCAGATGGATCCGATTTCGAGTCTAGACACCGAGCTGTGATGTTATTTAATTCGGGTTTTGAGGGGCCTGGGTGTTTCTCCTGTGTAAGCGTGTCCACAGTTACACGCGATATGATGTACAGCTGCTGGAGGTCCTTGTTTAGGGGTTAATAGTGCTATGCACGTGGCTTTAATGTTTTTGGATGGTGTTACTTCCCTTTGAAAGAACGTCTAAGTTGGCCTGTTACTTAAAAGTCTCTTGATTTTGTGGCTGACGGTTCCATAGTCGAGATAGCTGATGAAAAGGTTGAGGAGTTTTCTGTTTTTTCTTCATGGTGTTTATTCTTGTCTGTTTCACAAGTTGGTCAGGGTAGTGGTTTTACTTAGTGAAGACTTGTTTAAGGTGATTTAGTTCGGTTATAACGTGTTATTAGTGGAAGAGATGGGAGCTCGTCTTGCTTGGGTTGAGATGCTTCCTTATTTGTCTTGAGGTGGATGGTTGGCGACGTAATGAAGGTACTAATGTCAGTTAGTTTTCTATGTACATAATTTGTTCATCCATCTATCGTATCCTTGCTTAGTTCTCTAACTTCTATATGCCTCTAAATGTTAAGTTAAATGTTACTGAGTCGGAAAGAACTCATGTACTTTTTTACATGACATCGTTGCAATGTACAACAATGACCTTTACCTAAGACAAATTTTCAATTCGAGCCGTGTATACCAAATACCATTTCTAATGCCAAAGCTATTTCCGATATTTCATGAAAAACACGCGAAAGTTCTATTGATTTGAAGAAAGCGTGCTGCAAGCGTTCAGACAACATACGGATTCTTTGACTATCAATTTCAGATACCACCTAGCAAATAAAAAAGCAAGTTCTGGGAGTTTAAGAGCGTTACATTTAATTTTGAGCAGATATGGCCAAGCAGTGACCATAATCTTTGTCCAACATGGCGGTTGTGGTGGCCATATTGAAAACAGGATTTGCACCTCCTGGCGTAATGAAGGTGTCGTTATTGGAGTAATATGGAGTATGTGACGTTTCATCTTCGTCCTTTGTTTCTAACGAGATTTGTACAGGGAATCAATTTTGAAAAAGCGTTGGACAAGGTGAGCTATACTGATGATTATTTCAACTTTTTTATATTCCCTGTCACGTTGAGTGTTCCCGTCAGCCGAGGGGTAATCAGTGGTGAATTTGATTGACGTGAAAACGCTGAAGGATCAATGCGACATTTTACAACATTTTGTATGGTCATGATAGCAAAACAATACATCGCATGTCGAGCTTCAGTGTCCAATATAGCCACACACAGATAAAAATGCGATGGAGAATGATGTTCCTTTTAACGTCAACCTTGATTCTATTCACTGCTCTAAGCCATATCGATCATGGTTATGCTGCCACGTATTACAATAATTCAATCTGTTTCGAAACGAAGGGCACCAGACACACCGCCAAGACACTCCTGTTGGGAGGAAATTTGACTTTACTGATCTGCTTCACGCCGATTAAATTCCATAAAAAATGAAAGGAATAAAACACTTAACATAACATCAATAAGCTTAAGTACATGAAATGTCTCATTAACTGTTCCGAGCCATTAAACCACCGTGAGGTCGTTGCTGGCATTTGTACTATCATCATACGCCGTCAAAGCAATATAGGGAATCGATAACAGGTAGGAAGGTTCTTTGTTTCATCTATAGTATTCTCAAATTGCTTTTAGTGAGGTCTTCGGTGAGGTGGATAACACGCTATAACATTGGAAACCTGTCAGTCTCGGTTTGGGGAACCTAAGAAATCAGTTACAGATGTGACTCTTGTTCCATCTTCCTGACCATTTCTTTGTCTGACTGTCTCTCAGCTTAAACGTTTCATGCGATCACTGCCTGCCACCGTCTGAATAAGTGTCTGGATGCTTGACAATCGTAACAGAATGTTCCACTCTTCAGTAAGAGCATTGCCGAGTTCCTATAGAAGTGCCTGAAGGATATTTGCCGTGACAGTAATCTGCAGGTGGCTCCACAGGTGTGACCGGGCGAGCCACTCCTTTCAGACAATGGTTCCCTGCTTTAAGTAGGCATCAACGACCCTGGTTCCATGAGTTCGCATATAATTATCCATGAATTATCATTATCCATTATTGCCCATTGTGCTACTGATGCCACCCGAGTCATTGTTGAACCCCTCATTCTGGGCAAAGTTGGGATCCTGAAATCTATCAATCAGGTACGACGATCTGTGACAGCATCTTGTGTCATTAGTGAAAAGTAGTCGGTCCCAATTTTGATCTGTCATATTTTAGGTTATCTTAAGCAAAATCCAATCGTGCCTGTCTACAACGTCCAATGTCCGGTCAATTGAGTCCCTGCCCTGCGTTACCAATGACCAGCCTCAGGGAGATTAATACGCACTGTCTGAGATGAAACGTTAACGCAAGTTGCGTACTGAGGATCATTTCAGTGCGGTAGAAGTCCTGAAGAAGAAACCTCTCACTGCCGTGTCGTGGAACGCTGTCGACCATCTGCATGTCGCGTGTAGCTGATCTAAAGGTCTGGTATCAATTCCACGCCTGTACACCAAAGTCATTGTACGTGTCGTTATGCTGACCCAGTTCCAAGCATCTTCCTAAATCTTCGGTCGTCAAACGACGTCGTTCACACCCTGCTCCCTGTTGATTATGAGCAATGAGTCCGTCACGTTACAGATTTTCAAACACCTCGTCCACATGGTCCCCATGGCTGCCTTTTCCCGTTCATAATAAAATTGAGGTCCCATAGAGGTTACACAATGATTGTGTTCCCTGAGATATTATTCTCCGTATTCTTTTATATCCTCAAATCTTGATCCTTAATAAACTTTGAGTAGTATATTTTCTTTTCAACGGTAGAAAATGAAGAATAACGCATAAACATAACCATCGTTCAAATGATTACTGGCCATTGTCATTGTGTTTCTGAAAATCTATAATACTTTATCAGCTTCTTTTTCATATTTTTAAAGTTTTTGAATGTCATCAAAGCTATTAACTCGAGCACAGCATAAAAAATTATTGATGTTTTTCTATAGAACCTCGTGGTGAATTGTTTCACTTGCTAATGCACACGACATCCCAAAGGGATCCCTTGTGTAATGACCCTCACGCGCCATCAAATAAAATACTCATTAAGTCTACCGGTTTCATAATAGCAGCTTTGAATTGCCAGTGTTCACGTATTGTGTGATACATTAAGTATAGATGAGGGCCATGGACATTCTTGTAAATATATTTGGACTTTCTACTGAAGTTATCTCAATGTAGGTTTAACATGTCCAAAGCTAAATAAACTAAAATCGATCCAAAATTCCCCGTGGCATTCCCACAATTACGTACATACATGTATTAGATCAAATATTATGTTGCACAAACGAGCTTTTATCAGAGAGTATATAAATCATTTTGTTATGACACAGAACTGAAAATTGATGTTGCTCTCATTCGTATGGTGTTACAAAATAGATATTTCACAGCATCACACAATGGATCAATATGATGTTAACTTTCGAAACAAAGAACGGATTAACAGATAAAATCCCAAGAGAGCATTTTATTTGTGAATCAGTTGGAGGGGGTGTGCGCGACATTACAGAAGTGTTGTGCAACATGGAGGCAAAGGGGATGTTTACCATGCACTGTGGCCGTTGAGGTAATGCAACGCTTCGATGTAAGAATCTGAATAGGCTTTTCAGAGAATGTAGCAATTTCTTCGGAGGACGATTGTAAAAGGTATTCATACAATAGCCAATTCGGCATTGAGAGAGTGAGTGAGTTTAGTTTTTAGCAATATTCCAGCATTGGTACAGCGGGGGACACCAGAAATGGACTTCACACATTGTACCTATGTGGGGAATCGAACCCGGGTCTTCGGCGTGACGAGCTAACGCTCTAACCACTGGACTATCCCACTGCCCCAATTCTGCCTTGAAAACTCAGGTCTTTGAATTTAGAATTAGAAGAGGCTTTTCACGGACTGCAGCTGTGTCTTTTAGTAATGTTTTTGTTGTAAGCTGTAACAATTAAGGCAAATAATTCTGTTTCTGAAGATCGGAAATGCCTTTTCATAAAACAGTCTTTTAAGAACCGAAACCATACTTTGGGGGGATACAGTCAGGAATCTAGGACATTATCCAAACCAACCCATTTAAAGCATATGATTTCACAAAGTAAAAAAAAAAATCAACCGTTAAAATAATTCTGTGTGCCATTGCAGTAAGCATTCCTTTGGGAAACTGACCTTTATTAATGGGTCCAGATATTAATGTTGATTTCAGTAGAGCTAGCCATATTCTGCAGAATGTAACGTTATTCAGTATTATAACGGAATATAATATCCTGTTAAAGACATTTTAATGTTCTAACGAAGACAGCATTGCAGCAAAAACCGATGGTAGTACGGTGCCACCACAGCTGGTGAGATTTCCACATAATTACTTTGTAAATAGCTGCAGACCATCACTCCTTGTGTCAATTTCTCAATACCATCCTTGCCAATATTTCCGACATCATTCTATACTTGATACTGATGTTGAACTGCTGAGTTTGCACGCGTGCCAGTTTTAGACCATATCATTTGAGCTGCTGTCTACGTCATTAACCGAGAAGCCAAGTTGGTACAGATACCGTGTATTTCTACAAACATACTGCCGGGCCGAAGAAAGTATACTATTAAAACTTGGATTTGGCCTAAACTTATAAACGTTATGAAACCGTTACGACGTTGAAAACATTTCCTGAAAAATAACACACTGGAGGCCGAGAACTCAACTATGAAAGTTTCAAACACTTGTCAAAGACATCACCCTCGGTTGATCACTTACAGTATGTTTCATGTATTGTCACCAGCAAATATTGGTTTATTCTGTCTTTTTTCAGGTTGGTTATTTAGTCTCACTCAACTTTGGTCATGAGGATGTAATTCTCTTAACATTTGCAGATTAGAAGGTCTAACAAAGCTACTTAGTTTTTCATGATTCTGAAAGGTTATGCTGTTTTTAAGGATTTCTCAGTTACAAGAGTTTCAGATAATTAGGTATAACTGTGGTTTATGCGTTAAGAAACCCGTATTGAACTAAACATTTTGTTTCCATAACCTGCTCATTTTGTGCACCTTACATATCCAACCATCTTTTCATAAAATTACGTTCATTTTACTATATAATCTAGAAGTATTTCAAGACTACACAGGTGCATAGTCACCTGACCAAAAACACTGAACACCATGTACAGCGAGAGCATTTTTCGACATCCTCAAACCTCAATTCAAAATCTTTAATACACTTTAAATTATCTGAAATATGTCACATACAAAATATGCTGAGTGGGTTGCGGTAAAGTTTTACTTTACAAACCCATAACAAGTTTTCATCATCCCATAACAACTAAAGAAAAGATTTTGTTTCATTACGAAAAAATGTTCACAAGTAAAGCTAAATCCATTTCGGCTAAGTCCTTGGTTGACAATTGGATTTATCTTCTGTCTGGCAATTCGGACTCTCAGTAGCGTATTTCAAAGTACGTACAGAGTTGATTGTGACGTGGCTTCAATGGCTGGCAGTGGAGATAACGAGGCGGATCCCGGGCGGTCAGATTCCTGCATTTTATAACGAGTACCGATAAGAACTTTGAGCAAACGTGACATGAACTTCACCCCAGTGTAACCCCCACTCCACATCTCACGTCTAGACCAGTTTACTTGCTCTAATCATTTAGGACTTGATGACATTAGCCCGTAAAATCAAATTCCCGATCTTTGGGTAAGGTTCGAGTTTGATAGAATGCCTCACGTTGAATCTGCTTTGACAAGGTCTCCGAGGCTCATTGCATATTTACACAAAGTCTACGAGTAACAGCTTCTTAATCTTCAAAATCGGGAAAATCGGTTCATACGGAGAATAAGAGGACTGTCGATTTGATTAACAAGTATGCGCTTCTGGTGGGATTGTGGATGAAAGAACTTCCTTGCAAACTGAGACCTGCAGAGGTGGGAATAACTTTGTCGTTTTTCAAAGTATTTTCATGATACTTCGTTGTTTGTTGTTCTTTCAGCAATAGTAATAGAAGCTTTAACTGTAATCAAATTACCATTTTTTAGATTCCTAGCTGGTCCGAAAAGGTTTGCACAATGTCTGAAGCTATTTTCAATTTACATTTAATATGTGGTTCTTTTACCAATGGTAATACAAGCTTTAACTGTTACCAAATTACGGTAATATTCCTGATTTCCCATGCCTATTCGGTTTGAAAAGATATATAGAGCGGTGGGGTAGCCTGGTGGTCAAAGCGTCCGCTCGTCACGCCGACGATCCGAGTTCGATTCCCCACATAGGTACAATGTGCAGGGCCGTAGGGAGCCCAGGGGGCAGGGGGACAGCTGCCCCCCAAGAATCTTTTTACGGATTAATTTTTGTACATCAAACTATTGATATAACGCTGTTTTAACGTGGATGGTGCCCCCCTTATTTATAAAAGTTAACTACGGCCCTGATGTGTGAAGCCCATTTCTGGTGTCCCCCGCCGTGATATTGCTGGAATATGCTAAAAGCGGCGTAAACCCATTCCAGTCACTCGAAATGATATATACATGCACGGTGCTATTGTCTGGGTATTTCAGCGGTTGATAAGCTTTCTTCAAAGTCATTTACTTGAAATAATTCACGAGAGTCCACAGAAATACTTAAGGGTTTGTAGACACAGATCCCTGCTTTAATACACACCCGTGGTTTTCTTTGAAAGCTCCGGAGCCTAACACTTTCAAGACATCAAGTAAACAATTACAAATTTTGCACAGGCTTGAGGCCTAATCTTTCCCAGGGGGTTGGTGGGGTGGCCTAGTGGTTAAAGCGTTCGCTTGTCACGCCGAAGGCCCGGGTTCGATTCCTCACATGGGTGCAATGTGTGAAGCCCATTTCTGGTGTCCCTTGGCGTGATATTGCTGGAATATTGCTAAAAGCGGCGTAAAACTAAACTCACTCAATCACTTAATCTTTCCCCTACACACGACGGTCGGTCCTGAATAAGATTATCTTCGGAAATGTTCAGTTTTGAGTGCTTATCTGCTCTCTTTTATATAAATCAGCTGTGAGTGACCATAACCTCGATATTTTTTTAAATAAATATAAAACAGCAGCAACTGCCTTCAAGTAAGAAATGAGTAAGTAGCCTTCTTAAACTCTACCAAACTCATGACTGCCTTTGTAGATTTAAACTCTGCCGAATACGTAATAACAATGTGAATATAAATCATTAGAATTAATAAAAGTACTGACAATAAAATCCTATTCAAGAGCGTTTATGTTTTCGACCCCCCCACCCCCGTTTTATTTCACCGTTTTGATGCTACTTGATGGAGCCATCACGTCCAATATACTACAACATCGCTGATATAATACATTCATTTTGCCCCTTTTACGTTGAATTATGGTGTGTTGTTATTTATCTTTCCATCCTTCATTCCAGAGTCATCAAGGGAACAGAGTAAGAGCAACTCCATAATGCTGATTTTGTACATATGCAAAAATAAAGCAATCTGGTATTATTTGTAAATATCACATTATTGAGTTACTATGTTTTGTACAACAGCTGACTTTAACTTTCTTTATTGCGTTTGGTCGGTTGTTGAAATACACAAGCTTACCGAGAAAAGAAGCGACAAAACTGTGACCAATGATAAGAAATATCAAATCCATTTTACGGTTTCTATGATATGATTAACAGTGTGTATGGGTGCCGTTCAAATAGAGATGATACCTAGTATTTTCGCGAAAAGATGAATTAGCCTCGCAATCGGTGGCACCATTCACACATACATGCTAATAAAAGGTAATTCTTCACCTGATACAAACACGGAAGCATATGGTCCAATTAAACAAGGAAATGTCCTACCCATAAAGCCTTTTGAAAACTATACTGAGGCATTAGATGTCTTTTTTACGGAGTCGTGTGACGCTTTTTGAAATCTACCAAGAAAGAGCAAGCTCGACTGTACCTCCAAAGCCGTGAAAGTGAGACACCAAATGCTGGAGCCGGTACAATATTGCACGAAATAAATTTGAAAATTGATTATTGGAATGTTGACGTAATCTTTCTTGTTATAGAATATTGTGCATTGTATTTGTTGCCCCTCAATATGTATAATCAGTCAAACACTGTTGTGTCGAATTCGATGTGTCGAACTACGATTGTATCGAAGTAAAAGTTTTGTCCCAGCGTATTCCTTGTTTGCTCATTTGACGGTTGTGTCGAATTTGGTTAAACTCGAAGTATTTATGTGCGTCCCCTCAACTTCGACACAGCGATGTTTGATTGTATGTGAATCTGAAACAAATGTGACTGTTTCACTGGACTTCTAGCTGAGGCGGGTACATCAGAGGAAGGGATTGGACAATTTGACAAGTGTAAATACAATATCAGTGATTAGACATACCTGACGCTTTGCAGGTGAAGATCTGGGTAAGATCTGACCCATGCTTGTCGTAAGACTAACGTGGTCAGGTGGTCAGAATCGCTGACTTGGTTAACAAATGTTATCACAGTTCAACTGTGTAGGTCGACGCTTGCAATGTCAATCACTTAATTAACTGGATAGACACTTATTTACAGACCGCCGGCATATAGATGAAATAAGTGGACAGTCATTTAGATGGAATGAGTGGGCTGCTTGTTACCGTTTTTGTATATTTGGTAATTCCCTACAGCATAAGTTGTGAGAGGTAATGGATTCCGTCCGTGTTTGCGTGTGTCCGTCCGTGCAGGATGACGTTACAGGAATACATCGTGAAATACAATCTGTCTTCAGCGATCCTGGTACATAGTGGTGAACTGGTGAGGTTTGATAGTTTAGGATTTTTGAAAAAAATGTATTTTCGAGTTTCTATGGCAACAACCCTGGATTTGGCAGATGTGCTAGTTTCCGGAACAAAATCTCAAGAACGTAGAACGCAGTTAGGTCTAGTAGTAAACTGGTACGGTCCTTTGATAGTTTTGTATTTGTCAAACAAATATGTGTCAAGTTTCTATGGCAACAAGTTCAAAAGTTATTTTCTAGTGTTTACCGGGGCGGTGGGGTAGCCTAGTGGTTAAAGCGTTCGCTCTTCACGCCGAAGACCCGGGTTCGATTCCTCACATGGGTACAATGTATGAAGCCGATTTCTGGTGTCCCCCCTGCCGTGATGTTGCTGGAATATTGCTGAAAGTGACGTAAAACTAAACTCATTGACTCACTCACTCACTCAAGTGTTTACCCTTGAAGGGGATATCGCTGACTTTGTCCACATATCCACTTACTCATTTCACCAAAAGCACGTTTAGTAGGGTTTCAAGTGATCAGTGATTACTACATTATAAATGTCACCCGAATACCGACAGATGTCATAAATAGTTTCACATCTAGAATCTTTGGTTTTTAAGGTGAATCAGTATTGTTCTCGGCTAACCGAAACAACATCTTTTTCATATTGAGAGTGTGTTCTTTTGCACCAGTATAACAGTTCTGTGAAATTAATCGAATCTGAAGTAGACAAACCAGTGATTGATGTGATGAGCAACGTCGAAGCTGTTTGAGTACGCTGACTCGGAAATCCCGTGAAACTAATCGCCTTGGTGTATGTGGTGGCCGCAATGTGACCAGGGAAGATAAAGAAAAAATATTCCTAAATAAAAATAACTTCCGATAATCTAGCCGTACCGTGATGCCACTGTGTATGCATCTCCTACCTCTGATATCTACAGGCGATCGACATGTACGTAAAATGTGAGAGTCCTAAACATAGGTAACAGGTAACCCAGCTCCTCATTGATCCGACGGTATAATTATCCCCTACATAGAGCAACCTAGCTCTGCTTTGAGTTTAAGTGGTAAATGTATTGTCTACAGGTAGCCTGGCTCCACACTGAAACAACGGTGTATTTATATCCTAAATATAGTGTCTACAAGTAGCCTGGCTCCACACTGAAACACCGGTGTATTTATATCCTAAATATAGTGTCTACAGGTAGCCTGGCTCTACACTGAAACACCGGTGTATTTATATCCTAAATATAGTGTCTACAGGTAGCCTGGCTCTACACTGAAACAACGGTGTATTTATATCCTAAATATAGTGTCTACAGGTAGCCAAGCTCTACACTGAAACAACGGTGTATTTATATCCTAAATATAGTGTCTACAGGTAGCCTGGCTCTACACTGAAACAACGGTGTATTTATATGCTAGATATAGTGTCTACAAACAACCGGTAGCCTGGCTACACACCTGAAACACCGATGTATTTATATCCTAAATATAGTGTCTACAGGTAGCCTGGCTCTACACTGAAACAACGGTGTATTTATATCCTAAATATAGTGTCTACAGGTAGCCTGGCTCCACACTGAAACAACGGTGTATTTATATGCTAGATATAGTGTCTACAGGTAGCCTGGCTCCACACTAAAACAACGGTATATTTATATGCTAGATATAGTGTCTACAGGTAGCCTAGCTCTACACTGAAACAACGGTATATTTGTATGCTAGATATAGTGTCTACAGGTAGCCTGGCTCCACACTGAAACAACGGTATATTTGTATGCTAGATATAGTGTCTACAGGTAGCCTGGCTCCACACTGAAACAACGGTGTATTTATATCCTAAATATAGTGTCTACAGGTAGCCAAGCTCTACACTGAAACAACGGTGTATTTATATGCTAGATATAGTGTCTACAGGTAGCCTGGCTCTAAAACAACGGTGAAACAACGGTGTATTTATATGCTAGATATAGTGTCTACAGGTAGCCTGGCTCTACACTGAAACAACGGTGTATTTATATCCTAAATATAGTGTCTACAGGTAGCCTGGCTCTACACTGAAACAACGGTGTATTTATATGCTAGATATAGTGTCTACAGGTAGCCTGGCTCTACACTGAAACAACGGTGTATTTATATCCTAAATATAGTGTCTACAGGTAGCCTGGCTCTACACTGAAACAACGGTATTTTATCCTAAATATAGTGTCTACAGGTAGCCTGGCTCCACACTGCTCTATAGTGTCTACACCTGAAACAAACAACGGTGTATTTATTTATATAGCTACAGATATAGTGTCTACAGGTAGCCTAGCTCTACACTGAAACAACGGTATATTTATATGCTAGATATAGTGTCTACAGGTAGCCTAGCTCTACACTGAAACAACGGTATATTTGTATGCTAGATATAGTGTCTACAGGTAGCCAAGCTCTACACTGAAACAACGGTATATTTGTATGCTAGATATATAGTCTATCCGCCTAGCCGAGCTCTACACCTAGGTATGTTTTGTTCTTAACATGTTGTCTTTATATCTTATATAAAGTATATGTATTTTCAGATTGATATGTCTACAGATAACCATGTTCTACATTGAAACAACGGTATATCTTTCTCCTAGTATATAACCATAGAGCTTGCATGTTTTAGTGCGGTCTGAAATTCTAAAAAGAACATATGACTGCAGAAACTTCTGGTTGAGTGTTTCAGGAACATATGCACCGATCACGTGTTATACTCACATATATATGTGAAGCACTTCCCATGGCAATAGCCCACATTTATAACGAACCCAAGCTTGATGACTCTCCGACCACCTACGGGGAACTCGGCACGGGCGGATACAAAACAATCAGCTTCACACACCATCCATGCCGAAATTGATTTAGGTAAACATGTTTAATCGAAAACAATTTTAAACCTTTTAAGCTACGATGCACCAACGCTAACGAAGTTAATGCTGTGAAAAAGACTTAATATGGCTTGGCGAAAACGTGCATTTCATTGTGCAATACGTTGAGGCAACGTAGCGATCGACCATCACTTTAATGTCCTGGTGTAGGGGTGTGAGCTTGGATTTTTGTAATTACATGTATTTGCTTGTTGTATATCGTCGCACCCAACACTATTTCAGTGATAGGACAATGGGTTGAGGTGGATCGAATCTGGAGTAGACAATCCGGTGATCGATGTTGTGAGAAACGAACCACGCCCATGTTCTGAATACAGGGCTGGGGCGGTATTCATAAAGCTTCTAAGAATGTTCTTAAGAGTTAAGAATTCTTAAGGAAACTTAAGTAATAAACTAAGAAAATTTATGAATACCGCCCCTGTTGTTCAAGTATCTACTTGTCTGTTTAACGCCGCACTCTGCAATATTCCAGCTATGTAACGGCGATTTGTAAATAATTAAATCTGGAACAGACAATCCAGTGATTGACAGCATGAACATTGATCTGCGGAATTGAATAAGGCCAAATAAAAAGAATGTTGTGGTTCCGATTACACGTCATTCAAATTTAGGTTAGGTAGGTAGGATTTTTATCACATTTCTTTTAGAAGTAAAGAACAGACTAACAACTCATTATTTTATGTAATTGTTCATTCAATCAAGCTTGCCTCCATCATGTCGACTTTATCTATCAGACTGACCAATGTCCGTCGGTGCCGGGAAAAAACAATGGTATCTGAAAGCTTACTTTATTCATACCGCTTGAAAATATTTGGTCGGCACCAGAATTCAAGGGTCGGTCGGGTAATGGCAACCACAACATTTTTGTAGGCCTAAAAACGCAAGCATTGACCAAGTCACCGTGCTTCGTCACGCAGTCACCTCTTACGACAAGCATAGTTTCCTGGGGACCAATGAAACCGGTAATTAAGGAAAGGAAAGAAAGGTATTGACCTCAGCAGCGACTGTAAAAATATTCTGCCAGTACAAAGAAATCAGCTCATCACTGCCATCATCTTCATCCCGTGGCTCCATCAGTTCATCAGGACGACGTGGATGTCACACATTACCAACACACAATTCGCTTTTGAATCTCTTTACGTTGACGGTTTTAACTACAGGTTTTACAGATAACCGCGTTAACTTGAAATCCTCGAAGTCAAAACCATACGGTGATAACTATGGGGAGGGTAATTACTGTCGACAACGTGTCGATCATATTAAGTGGGCAAGATCAAGGCTACGAGTTTGGCGTGCAGAGTTCTGTCTTTGTCACGGAGTTACCCAAAGGTATAATTAAACATGTACAGCCTCATTTATACAATTAGCAAGATGGCGCAAATGACATTAATTTAATTATCTACTTAGTATCTGGTAATCACTGATTGACAATCAAAGTTACTGAAACACTTTCAACTTGTAGGTACTTGCAAATATGGCATGCAAAATATCATAGACCAAACCAACGCATGATACGAGCGAAACATTATGACACTATTATACACCTGAAGGTAATACAGACGTTATATTTCCCGTGAAACCACTCGTGAAGATGCGGGTTAGAACTGGTCTTCAGCAAACCATCCTTGGTGTAAGAGGGATCGGGTGGTCACAAACGTTCCCCCCCCCCCGTAAAAACCGTAACAAAACATTTAAAAAACAGACAAAAAACAACAACAAAAAACAACAACAAAAAAACGACACATAAAAAAACAAAAAAACAAACACAAATAACCCCCCTCCCCCTTAAAAATAAATAAATAAATAAAAAATAAATAAATAACCCCCGAAAAAGCGAAAACAACACAAACCCCTAATAATTCAATCCCTTCCAGCCCTGGTTTGGGGTGGAAACATTATCAGGGCAAATCTGGTATTCTAACCCACAATCATATATACTGAGTCAAAAAAGAAACTTCAGAAAATGTAATTGTTAAAAATAATGAATAATTTTTCTCGGATGATACATCTATGTATCCGAAAAGGGATCCCCTATCTTTCGACTCTAGAAAAACGTTAGCAAAACCCACTCAAACCCATCCATTCGTCGTGCAAATGATGTTAGTGCCAAATCAGGTTTTGCACGTGCAGTCGATCACGTGATCTTCGCATCGAAGTTTTCTTCATATGCACGTGTTTGCATTGGCCTCAAGAATTGAAAAAACACTTTTAAACAACAGTTCTAACGGTACTTGAAATGCCACGATTGTCAAATGTGCAACGTGAGCGTGCCGTTGGCATGTTGCAAGCGGGAAGATCAGTTATTGACGTCGCAAGAGCAATGGGATGCAGCCGTCGTACTGTGTATGACTTGCGAGGTCGTCTACAACGAACTGGCACCACTTCTGATCGCCCAAGGTCGGGTCGTCCACGTGTGACGTCACGAGCAGAAGACCGTCAAATCGTCCTACGTCACCTACGTGACAGATTTCTGCCGGCTACACGAACCAGGGCTGAGATGTTTAGAGGTCGACTGTCCTCACAGACCATTCGAAATCGGTTGCGGGCTGCCAATCTCCATTTTCGACGTCCATATCGTGGGCCAATATTGACGCCGTTTCATCAACGTCAACGTCTGCTGTGGGCCCAACGTCACCTCCGATGGACCCAGAGAGACTGGAATCGAGTCGTCTTTAGCGATGAATCCAGGTTTACCCTCAGATTCGCGGACGGCAGGCATAGAGTCTGGAGACGACGTCGTGAACGGTATGCCCAATGTTGTGTACAGGAAGTCGACAGATTCGGGGGCGGAAGTTGCATGGTGTGGGGTGCTTTCTGTGGGAACAACCGTTTCCGACTTCTGGTCATCCGTGGAAACCTCACAGCTGCTGCTTACCGCGACCAGGTGCTCACCCCTGAACTCGTTCCTTTCATGGCGGCTCATGGCCCAGGTCTACAGTTCCAGCATGATAATGCTCGGCCGCATACCGCGATGTTGACACGAAATTTCCTTCAAAACGCTGGAATCAACGTCATGGACTGGCCATCGAGGTCCCCTGACCTTAATCCAATAGAGCACGTTTGGCATGCACTTAGGAGAAGGCTTCGTGGTCTTAGGAACCAACCTCAGAATTTGCAGGAACTTGGCGCTGCCTTGCAAGAGCAATGGCACAGAATCCCCAACCACGTGTTCACAAGCATCAGGCAGTCGATGAGGAGACGGTGTTTGGCAGTGGTGAATGCGCGGGGCGGCCAAACGAGATATTGAACTGAGAAATTTCGCATTTTTTATTCTTGTGACTTGACATTCTGTATACCCATGTTTTGGAACGGCGGTGTAGCCTAATTGAACTGATTATGGCACTGTCAGTGTATCGAGTACATCACACATGTCTCAGCAATGAAATAATAACAATTTAACCATCTTACCATCTCTTGTTCTTTTATAGTGCCCTGAAGAAAGAATGTGAAGTTTCTTTTTTGACTCAGTATATTTAAGACTAAACTTTGCACCGAAATTTGCGGTTTCTAAAACTGATGGATCTACCATATCCCTTCCAAGGCCTTCCCTTACATCACGTCTTACATCACGGGAGAACTACATGCGCCCGTGAAGATCCGGGTTAGAATTGGTCTTCAGCAACTTATGCTTGTCGTAAGAGGCGACTAACGGGATCGGGTGGTCAGACGCACTGACTTGGTTGACACTTGTCATTGTATCCCAATTGCGTAGATCGATGCTCCTGCTGTTGATCACTGGATTGTCTGCTCCAGACATGATTATTTACAGACCACCGCCATATAGCTGGAATATTGCTGAGCGCGGCGTTAGACAACAAACCAAACAACGTTGGAATTACTATTTCTCATACTAGATACTCACGCACTCAACATAATCACTTACACTGACTCTCGTATCAAACATAGCCAGGGCTAGCGGCTAGTACATCCTTATATTGTTGCAGTCTCTGGTCGTTTTTTCTTCCTTGTGTCGTCATGTTGCTTTTCTGAATATTTGGTCTTTAATCATGTCTGTAGCAGCACGGAAGCCTCTGATGACAGCGACCATCATGAATTATTCAACAATTCAGCGGTCTACAGTAATCGCTTTACAATGTAATGGAATTGACAGAAAACATTATTCCCGATGACAAATTGGAAATGACACTTTTTCTTAGAAACCTATGTTTTCATGCTACACTCCGATTAAACAAAACCAAATCAATCACTCGACGGCTGTTGCCACATTAAACGATTGAGGTCCTCAAAATCAGCTCATCAACCACCCCACTCCAATGCAGTGCAACAAACGGCCTGCAATTTTAACAGCTCCGATATATGAAGACGATACTGCAACGTCATTTCTCAAGACCAAGTTACACACCCCGCTCCCATAGTTAAACATGCGTCCAAATAGATGACACACAAAGACCAATCAGCGGGCTGCCGGTTCAGGTTCCTGCTTGAACGTATCGACCGCTTTAGTTTGTCACAACCGCTCCGCACCAACGATGCCAGGGCATTATCTCCACGCTGGTCCTCTAGAATTGTAAGTGTGGGCTCGTGCTGTGACGTCGGTAGTCACGTGACGTGAACAAGCGGAGGTTCTCCCACATTCGCTGTTTGTAGTAGATGCATGATTAGAACGTAGGAGTACAGAGTCTCTTTGGCTGGACACAACTACAGAATCAACCACAGACATTTCCAGTCGAGCTCGGTGTTTTATCATACGAAGGTAAGATGTTCTCATAGGCAGTTAGAATTTACCAAGCCAGTTATCAAAAGAGGATTTTTCTTTTGCAGAATCACTTTATTTTCCATACCTGTTGGACATGTCAATGTGCATCTAGAGTGGTTTATCATTAGTCCGTAGAAGTTTTGATTGCATTTGCTGTGTGAAACATAACATCTGATGCAGGTGACATGAAAACAGAACTTTTCATAGGTGAGATGTGATGCACGGACGATGCAAACCATGTCTACACACGCGATTGTCTTAAGAGAGAGAATTGCTGGACATCAGCTCAGGAACACATTTCTCATTCCACGGGGTGTTTATTCCTAAATATTGTATTCCTCAAAATATGAAAATGACATCTATAACTGTGTACCACTGCAAAATTTCAACAGCGAATTTTCAACATGCAATTCGCATAGACTGTACTCTTGTGCGGACAGGAGCTTTAACTGGTTGTATGAACAACGAGGAGAGTTCTATGGATATACAACTTCTTTAATATAATATGAGCGACGTTTCGGTGTAGCTACTAACACCGTTATCAAGCAAATGATCATCATTTGCTTGATAACGGTGTTAGTAGCTACACCAAAACGTCGCTCATATTATATTAAAGAAGTTGTATATCCATAGAACTCTCCTTGTTGTTCATCACACCAACTTCTTCTAAATGCATGTGGTTGTATGAAACCTGTGCCTGAGAACTCTTAAAGGTTGATATTATTTCAGAATACAAATGACTAAACTGTCATCAATGTATTGGCGACACGAGCCATGTTAAAACATTGAAGCTAACCAGTATGTTCCATGTACCTTTCACAGTATCCAACGCATAATGTACTGCTATGTACGTTAAGTATCTCACTGCTGTTACGGTAAATGAAATGTATGCAATTCATGATCAATCTACCATACATGTTTGCTCAATACTAACCCTGCCATGTGTTGGCTTTTAGTTCTGTAAGAACACTTCGCACTGTGTACATCCCCGAACTGCCTCTCGTAGACCATGAGTACCAATGCATTATTTAGGGATACGGGTTGTAGCAATACATTAATTCCCCAAAGAGGCCATTAATGTTTCATCAGGTTTTACTAGGGCCGGTGCTCCAGGAATTAAGGCTGCTTTGTTAAACAATACTCGTCACAGTCATTGGCAGTAAATGATTAGACATGTTGATGTACCGTGAAGGAACGTTAATGAACGGGTGATGCTAGCTGCAGTTGTGGTTGGAACCCAATGTAAAAGGCAAGGCTTGCAACTACACAACGAGGGGTATGGGTGTATATATTTAGTCTACTTCTCGTATTATTGTCTGGAAAATAGTTTTCTGAACATACCGAAGCAGTTTCATATTTGGATAAAGCGGAAGTTCCATGTGTTCATACGGAATCAGTTATTGACGTTTTAGCAAACATGGCTTTGCACCGAACCGATGGGAGTACAGTGAATCGGATGGTCAGGTTCGGTAGCTTAGTTGATAGGTCTTCGTATCCTGACTGCATGGCTCGTTGCACACAACAGTGATAATTTCTCCTGACTCGATTATTCACAGAGTACCGCCGTATAGCTTGAATATGATTGAATTTTAATGCAAGGATCAAAACAGTGAACGACGTCATCTTGTCGGTCATGCAGTGGCTTTAACACCTATATACAAACAGTGCTTGTAGTTCTGGTCGGTTGGTTGGTTAACGCCGCACTCAGCAATATTCCAGCTATATTGCAGCGGTATGTAAATAATCGAGTCTGGACCAGATAATCCAGTGATCAACAGCATGAGTATCGATCTACGCAACTGGGATACGATGACATGTGTCAACCAAGTCAGCGAGCCTGACCATCCGATCTTGTTAGTCGTCTCTTACAACAAGCATGGGTTACTGAAGACCAACTGTAACCCGGATCTTCACGGGCGCATGTAGTTCTGCCGTGATGTAAGACGTGATGTAAGACGTGATGTAAGACGTGATGTAAGACGTGATGTAAGACGTGATGTAAGACGTGATGTAAGACGTGATGTAAGACGAGATGTCGAGATCTGACGTGATGTAAGACTGTAAAGACATTCTCGATGAACCTACGTGATCCCAGACGCCTGTAACCTCGCTGTAAGACAGATGTAAGACTTGTCCCGACTGCAGGAATCGATGCGTCATGAAAAGACATCTTCTGACTACCTTCCCATACGACACAAGACTCCAACACAGGAAGGCTCACTGTCCACTAGATACGCAAGAATAACCAGAGAGGCTCAGTGCTGCGTATAGCCAAATATTGCTCAGTGCTTACAAGGCCTAGTTACAGGAATAATAACATTCATGTTACAACTCAGCAAACTGAGCCATGCTTGTCATAAAAGGCAACTAACGGGACCGCATGGTCATTTGACAGAAGTAATATGATTTTTGGAACACAAAATATCTCTGTTTGTCATCGAATTCCAACTGCGTGGATTGAGGTTCATAACATCAATCACTAGATACTCACTTATGTCCAGAGCGCCATCAAATAACTTGAAGGGGCGGTGGGGTAGTCTAGTGGTTAAAGCGTTCGCTCGTCACGCCGAAGACCCGGGTTCGATTCCCCACGTGGGCACAATGTGTGTAGTCAATTTCTGGTGTCCCCCGCCGTGATATTGCTGGAATATTGCTAAAAGCAGCGTAAAATCATACTCACTCACTCAAATGACTTAAATGTTTCTGAGTGCGGCTTTAAACCAAACCAAAAAACACACCAAACAAAATTGAATAAAATATAAGCAGACCACGATTCGTTTGGAAAACCCCCAAACACATGCCATGATCATGACCAATTGTATCACAACGACCAACACACTGAGACAACGAACCTCTAACGATTTGGATAACAAACGTTAGCATTTTGATGTAAACTAAAGACGAACACAGAGATATCTGACTTATGGATATACGTATTTGAGTGGCATTCGGAGCGAGGAAGATGGGAGGTATGCAACTTTTTCATCACAATACATCTGATCTTTCGGTGTAGATTCTAACACACGCTTGCCAACGGTGTTGGCATCAGCACCGAAACGTCGCCTACATTGTAATACAGAAGTTGTGCATCCAAAGAATTGTCTCCCTTGAAAACAGGAACTGGTGGGATCAGTTACCATGACAACACTCATCAGTTCAATTTATTAATCAAAGATCGAAGTATATGCCCTTTGAAGCAATTTCACGTGCGTCATGTCTCTTGTACAAGAATCTAATCATGGAAACTCTTTAAATAGTAAATTTAAAAGTTAAAGATAATTTAAAATATAGGCTATTAATATTTCATCCACTAAAAATGGAAAGCTATTGCTCACCTTGGTAAGATAAAGCTATAGCTTAAAGCTATTTCCGTACTCTTAAAGCTGAATTATTAATAAACAAGACATTTAGATCCATTCAATATTTTCTTTAATGGAAATTAAATGAGTTTCGGAGAATAAAATATTAAACGTCAATGCAAGAGAAAAACCAGTCTTAATTATTCCGCAGAAACAAAAATAATTTAATTCAGCGAAAGGGGTGAAATAGCGGTAAATATGATATGATCATAGGTGAGGGGCGGTGAAATTGGGTTTAACGTCGCACTTAAGAATATTTCTCTCATATGACGACGTGCATGCGTGTGTATGTGTGGCTGCTTGTACTAGCCCAGACTTAAGCTGGTTTTATAGTGCTAGCTCGCTGAGATACCATGCCGCAGTGAAGCATGAATACCCCACTCAGACACAGTATACTGACTCCGAGCCGACCAGCCCTTGTTGTACCCATTAATGCCGAGCCCATATTTTAACACCATATTTTAACGTATTTTTGTATGACGCGGCCGCAGATCGAATCCGCGACCTTCCGCTCTCCGGGTGGACGCTCTAACCTACATCACGGAGGCGGGCGAATGGATCATAGAGAATCAGAGGTAGTGTTTTCAGGAATTTGAAGCATTTTTCTATTGTAGACGTCCCACTACATCTGACTTGTGAGAGGACGAAATATTTCACTTATTGTAGGTGTGGAATTGAATATTCAGGATGTAGCTTTTACCTAAAAGATGAAAATGAACACTAAATGTCTTATCTCATGAGGGCTAGTGGGGTATCCTGGGTAACCCGTTCGTTCGCCAGACCGAAGGTCCGGGTTCGATTCCACACATTGGTACTATGTGTGAAACCCATTTCTGGTGTCGCCAGTGACGTATTGCCGTTGACGTATTGTAACAATGCTGAAAACGGCGTGAAACCCGACTCTCAGCTGCAAAATTGGCGGTGCGGCGTTGAGAATTATTCTCTCACTAACCATTTGACGATGACTACCACTGTACGTGTCCCTGTCAAGAACTGCCGATATCACTCAGCTGATCCAACATATACCCAGCTGTGTGCGGATATTCGATATAAACAACGTCCTAACATAGGCGGGACGGTGGGGTAGCCCTGTGGTTAGAGCGTTGGCTTGTCACGCCGAAGACCCCGGTTCGATTCCCAAATGGGCACAATGTGTGAAGCCCATTTCTGATGTCCCCCACCGTGATATTGCTGGAATGTTGGTAAAAGTGGTGTAAAAGTATAATTCACTCTAAAATAGGTGTTTGAGCACGTAAAGGAGCAACACAACAGAGATGTAAAAAATGGTAGATGTGTTTTGGGTCTGGTCATTTAACAAGCTATTCAAGCTAGTGACAGTAGTGTCTAAATAGTCGAGTCCTCTGATTGACATCGTAAGCATTGATCGAGATAACTGGGATACAATTACATGTCTGTCACCACCCGATCAATTAAGTCCCCTGTTGGAGAAGCAGTGGTAATTATGGTGATCAGAATTCTTCAAACGTATCTCCACGGATCAGGTGAGGTGAGGTGAGGCGAGGCGAGGGCGAGGCGAGGTGAGGTTACCAGAATTCTTTAACCGTATCTCCACGGATCAGATTGGGGTGATGTGAGGTGAGGTGATGTGAGGTGAGGTCCTCGGATCAGATGCAGGTGATGTGATGTGATGTGAGGTGAAGGAAATGGGATTTAACATCGCGTTCATTACACTTATAGAGGCGTGCATACACGTGTGTATGTCTGTGTGCGTGTGAATGTATGTGTGCGCGTGCGTTTGTGAGTGCGAATTGGCTTTATTTACCTGTACCATGATTTACCACAGAAATCCCAATCAGGCACAGTACACTGACACCGAACCAACCAGTCGTTGTTAATGTCCTTTAACATCATTTGGTTAGACTCATCCAGTGATCGAACCAACGACCGTGGCAGGCACTGTATCCACTAGGCTACGGAAGCGGTCGCGAACAAACCGGCAATCAATATATTACGAACATTGTCATGACAACGCTAAATCCACGCCTACATTGTGATACAGATACAGCGAGTATACTTTTTCCGTCAGTTGCCTCATATCCATAAAAATCACATCATCCATCTCGATGTTCACTCAGTTCGATAATCTGCAATCATTTCTTTGATCCACCACTAGTACGATATTTTCACACCTAAGACAAGACAACCGGGATTCTGTGTTTTTTCCAGAACGTCGATAAATTTAAAGTATTCTATCCAAATCAAAGTCTCATTCACTCATCCAATCTAATAAAAGATTACGTTTGCGCCAACAAGAGGAAGATGATAGCAATGCGCTGTTTAGATATGACCGTCACACAACTATGGGCGACTGTGGGTTTCCTAAGGGTTTCCTCTGAAGACGTTTTAAGGTCAAGGTTAAGTACCAGCGTCGTTTCAACATACATGCACGTCACTGCAACAGAATCACATCAGTCTGGCCATCGTCGCCGTCGGTCATTGCTTGCAGCAATGTCGTAAATAACGACGGGAAGATGACATCGTACTTAGTAGATTAGGCTGACGATGAAATGAGCAGCTGGATCTTGCCCCAATGAAAGAGATGAGTTGACGGTAAATACCTTGGGGGCTGTGATGGTATTAACAGACTCCTTGGAAATAGAACTTGTTATAGGGTTGTTATTACCCTGTCAATATTTGGGGAAGGAACACATGCCCCCGTTGAATGGTGTGATGTGAAATATGTTTTAGTCCATATTGAGTTATCTAATAAAATTGCGAAGATATACGGAAATGCCTACGGGCAAGCAGGACTTATGTCGTATCTATCTAAAATGAACGGATCTTCAATATCCCCAAGGGCGGTGGGGTAGCCTAGTGGTTAAAGCGTTCGCTCGTTACGCCGAAGGCCCGGGTTCGATTCCCCACATGGGTACAATGTGTGAAACCCATTTCTGGTGTGCCCTGCCGTGATATTGCTGGAATATTGCTAAAAGCAGCGTAAAACCATACTCACTCACTCACTCACTCCCCAACATTACTTCGTTAATTCCGAGTTGTTATAGTTTATCCTGTATTTTGCCAATTGGAAGAAAATGAGAGAATAAATCTTGCTTAAATGCAATTCTACCATGACTTCATTAATCACGTTATATACCTCTGATTTTACAACTCAGTATGTATTTTTAAAAAAATCCTAATAACGCGGTTATGGTAGAATGGAGATACACGTAGCTATCTCCTAATTCCTGATCAATAAATTATCTCACTATGTTGTGTATTTTTCAAGGTTTCAAACATTAGCTTATAAGCCGTTGCTGCGATTCGCTTCGTAAACTCTTTAATACATCGGAACTAGTCAAACTGATTTCAATGCGAGAACTACCAGAAATAATTTCCTGAGAATTTCAGCGAGTGAGTGAGTGAATTTAGTTTTACGCCGCTTTTAGCAATATTCCAGCAATATCATGGCAGGGGACACCAGAAATGGGCTTCACACATTGTACCCATGTTGGGAATCGAACCCGGGTGTTCGGCGTGACGAGCGAACGCTTTAACCATTAGACTACGTACACACCGCCCCCTGAGTACTTCAGATACAACGATATGACTTATTAGGGTAATGGGTAGCTGGGTCTTTCAAGGCGAAACATTTCGATGTGTAGGTATGCGTCACAAGGGAATGCCAATATACGATAGCGACCCCTGTTCTGGCAGCACCACAGCCATGCTAATCTGCATCAAACGTCACTTTAAGATCTTCCTAATGATACTGACCAAAATTAATCCCGCAACAGTTCCTGTGACAGGATATACACACCTGCCTTTCTCTCTTTGTCACACACGTGATTCCTGAGAATCAACTCTGTCGCTTACTCGCACACGTTATCAAAAGCTTATAATGTAACTCCTTCGCTCTTATCAGCGGGCTGTGGACTAAGCTAGTGGTTAAAGCGTTCGCTCATCACGCCGTAGACCCGGGTTCGATTCTCGACATGGGTACAAAGTGTGAGACCCATTTCTACTGTTCCCCGGCGTGATATAGCGGGAAAATTGCTAAAAGCGGCGTAAACACCAGCTCACTCACTCATGCACTCTCATAACGTTTTGTATAAACACCCACGTATCTAATCATTTGACAGTCCAATCAGTATTTTCATTCAGCAGAAAGACTGTTCGTGATACACTGCATTGTGACTTTCATACGACGCACAGCAACTTGTTACAATAGGTTCAACCGTGTCCTTATCTTATTAATTAAAAACTTCCGTTGTTTTTACGGCACAAGGATGCTCGCAACGTGAAAATCTCGTCCCACTCTCTCAGATTATCTTGCAAACAGATTTCCACATCAAAGACACATTCCTGTTCCATAAAGTAGACTTCTTTCTTTTTTTCCTTTTCTTTGACGTTTCCGAGGAAATATGGACGCCCACTTCTGCGAAACATTTGCAAAGGGCGTGTTAAACCTCTTCAGTCCTGGCTAATATTCATTTTGACCAGGTCCTCATGTAAATAACTGGTAAGGACTGACTGACTGAGTTTGGTTTTACGCCGCTTTTAGCAATATTCCAGCAACATCACGGCGGGGGACACCAGAAATGGGCTTCACACATTGTACCCAAACTGGTAAGGAACGGCTACAGGATAGTATGTGCTTTCCTCAGATTGGGCAGTTTCCCAACAACACTCCAGTACTGTGTGTATGTATAGACTTCATGCTAGACCATGAAAACTAGTGGTGGAAAGCATGAAGAACACTTCACTTTATCGTCACACATCCAAAGCAAACTCGTTGGGGCAAGGGCTTATTTTGTTCAAAATAATTTTTCAAGGGGAATTCTGTTCACCCACTCCATCCTCTGACGACCGATCTCCTACAGACAGGGTATAGGATGCTAAACTGGTTTTAAAGTTATAGGATTCTGTGAACACAGTATGAGTCTGTTTGGAAGCCAGTGCCATTGATGGCATGGTATGACATGGTATGACATGGTATGACATGAACTGAACTCCTTGCCTACGGGACCGATCACAATTAATCACAGCACATGGGTGGTGATTTAAAAGTTGGATTGTCTGTGGAGATGTAAAGTTAGCATTTCTGAAATATCAGTTTCTTGTTCTTTTGACCATAGTGTGTTGATGGTGGCCTTGGACATCACAGTCTCTTCTTAATTAACATGTAATGAGTGAGCATGGTTTTACGCCGCTTTTAGCAAATTTCAGCCATATTACGCGAAATGAGCGTCAGACATCGTACCCATGTGGGGAATCGGACATGGTATTCGGTGTGGCGAGCAAACGCTTTAACCTGTTCGATAAACCACCGCACGTAAAAAAGGTAATGGACGTTTTGTTTTATTCAGACAATGTATTTCTTTAGTTCAGTATATTCCGCAGTGCTGCTAAAACTAGCGTTATGCAAGTTTAACATGCATCACAGGATCTCCCGCGCATTTCAGTCTAACAAGATGGATTTAAAAATTGTAACTTGAAAAACGCTCTCTGGCTCTGCAACGTTCGAATATGTAGGGAATATATAAAATCAAGAAATGTTTTTAATTTGAAGTGGTTGCAATTACAAGTCGAGCTTAAATTGAGTTTTGAGTAATTGCGACAGCAGCGAGCGGAATGACGGGGGTCTCCCGGAGGAAACAGCGTTGTATGTTCTTCGCGAAACTAACATGAAGCGGAGACCCTTGGGGAGATTCCAGTCATACCTCTTGGCTTTGATGGGATGTTTTGTTAATGTTTATGGTAATAATACGAAGAACATTATTGATAACATTTGCTGTTTACAATGTTTTAACGCTATCTTACCAGAAGGAATTTACTCTCTTATACACTCCCTGGGAATATATGTATATTTCCTCGAACCTTATCCACGAAATGTCGAGAAACTGGCCAGAATGTGCGAATGACTGTAATTACGAGGATCGTTTTCAAGATATATTTGTAGATAATTAGCACATTTTCTTACTGGTCGCAACTATCATAGCAATTAGTGAGTTGATTACTTTTATGTTGTTCTCAGTGAGAGTCAGGTTTATGATTCTAAAGGGCAACGACAATTCTGGATAGACAATAATCCTATTTCATTTATGTTGCTATTGAAAAAGATCTCGTCTAGACGTAGGGCAATGAATAATTTATGTGCGAAATTGACAGTGTTTTTATATTTGTTGGTGGGATGACATTTTAAGGTTGCCATAATGAGACTTTGCATCTGATTTATCTGAACGTCTGGGAGAGTGCGCATGTATTGTTCTTACAACTGGGAGTCACGTGTTTTTGCCTGTGGGGTTTTACATTTGAGTTGATTTGAGGGGCGTTGGTCTAGCCCAGTGAGCAATACGGATTCCAGGTTCGAATTTGTGTAAAATGTTTAAAGTTATGTTTTGTGTTCCCTGTAATTGTGTTATTAAATAATGTTATTAAAGGAATCTGCATTAATGTGTGAGTGTTCTAGAATTTTGTGAAAATGTTCCGGAATATTGTGATAGGTATTCACTTACATAATGAACAAACTGATTGAAACAACCCAATCACACAGACACTGTTAACGGGGTGTTTTATTGTTATCCGAAAGAGAATATGAAGTTTAACATAGATAGCTGTGATAGTATAAAGAGAAATAATTACTAACGATTTTATGATGTAACAATACAAATTTCAATACACACACGCCCGCCCGCCCGCACGCACACACGCACGTTTGTTTGTTTGTCGTTTAACGCCGCAATAACCAATCCAGCGATATGACGACGATGTGTAAAATAGTCGAGAGTGAACCAGACAATCCAGTGATTGTCCGAGCAAGGAATCACGCCGTCGGGATATGCTGACCAGTGACCACCCGATCCATTCGACTGCCACTTACGACAAGCACAGGTTGTAGGGAAATATTCTATTCGGAGTCCTAAAATGCTGGTTTCAAGATTACTTCTAGGCTTTTATCCTCAACCGAAGGCCATTCTGACAGTGCACATTTCAACATTTTGTTTTGACTATTCCATCCGTAAAGGAATATTCCAATCAAATGAATGAGTGAGTGAGTTAGTTTTACGCCATACTCAGCAATAGTCCAGCTATATGACGGCGGTCTGTAAATAATCGAGTCTGGACCAGACAATCCAGTGATCAACATCATGAGCATCGATCTGTGCAATTGGGAACCGATGACATGTGTCAACTAAGTCAGCGACCTGACCACCCGATCCCGTTAGTCGCCTCTTACGACAAGCATGGGTTACTGAAGGTTCATTCTAACCCGGACCTTCACGGGTTATTCCAATCAAAAATGGAAATCATGCAATTAAAAGAACGTTTAAGCGATAATCCATACATGTTATCAAATAATTTATAGGTAATTAACAAAATCTGCAAAAAAAATGATAGTGAAAAACAAAATCACAAATAACGAATCGCAGCGCGTCGCCATATTGCTGTCTCGAACGGTTAACGAGAGAGAAATAGCGAGAAAATGACGTCATCGAAACACCACGAAATAAGGATACACCGTTGTCATCAATGGAACATTTTTTGAAACCAGGAATAATATGGTTTCGAGATTATTTGTAGGCTTTTGCCCTCGATCGAAGGCCATTCTGACAGTGCACATTTCAACATTTCATTTCGTTTATTCCATCCTTACGAGGAACATTTTCTTAAATCAGGAATAATATTAATGCTATGTGTCACCATGTAAATAATTTATGACATCCGGAGTTTGGCTCCATAACTAGTTCATAGAACATGACCAAATTGGAGCATTCAATACACGGTTCAAGGTAATGCGAGAATGTTCCTGCAACGATCCAAACGATAAACGCATTATAAAACTTAAGCATACACAAACGAATGCCATTATCATGTGTGTGTAAATCAAACCAAATTGATTTTTGACGGGGAAGGAGGAATTGCGCTGTCATATTGTACAGTGACTTCCGTTGGAGCACTTGCTTTCTAGCTGGAATCACAAATCAGAGTTAAAACGAAATGCTTTCATGTACAAAGTACGTCCGGGAAAAAGTGAAAATAATCTGAGAAAAAATATATTGGAAAACATAAACTAGTTAACGTGCTGAAAACGAGCTGTTTGGGGCGAAATGGTCGTACAGACGATAAAGTGGCGAGCTCCATCCGGGCCATTAAGCTTATATATATTTCACGACTGGATAAAAGACTTTCAGAGTATTAGAGCCATTGATTTTTTACTACCCATATGCCAAGTCTTATTTGTCTGCCGTGTTTCCCAATTATTGGTAAACATTTGAGAACGTACTGCTAAATGCTATTTGAAGCGACTTGCGAATTCTGGTTTACCCCTCGTGAGAAGATTGGGTTAGGAGAGTAAGTTTAGGAGAATAAGTTTAGGAGAGTAAGTTGACGTTGGCAGCCTGATAGCCTGACATGTAGTAGCTTGTGGTCCAGATTGGTTTTCATGGCAACAGTTTTTGGTTTTTTAAAGTCTCAACCCGATTGAAAATCCCCAGATATATTTGGTACATCGTGTGGTCTTAGTGACCTCTTAATGTTCTGGGGAGGTGAGGTAGCCTAGCGGTTAAAGCGTTTGCTCGTCACGCCTAAGACCTGGGTTCGATTCCCCACATGGGTACAATGTGTGAAGCCCATTTCTGGTGTCCCCGCCATGATATTGCTGGAATATTGTTAAAAGTGGCGTAAAACTAAACTCACTCACTCACTATTAATGTTCTGTTGACCAGCGCCAATTGTTATCTTAAACTATCTATAGAAAATTGATTTTGTCTTAAATAATAGATGATGTGGGGTTTAAGGTTCAAGTTAACGTGAGACGCGCATGTGCTTGTGGGCGGGTGGCTGCTTATATTCACCCGAACCAAGGCCCCTAATCTGACGTAGTTCAACTTACGAGTATCTACCCACACAGACACACAACTCGTTCTTGTTTTACCACGTAATAGTGTTGGAATGTTGCTAAGAACCGGGGTACAAACATACACACTCTAAGAATCTTAAGCAAATCAAAACATTCTCAAAAAAATAATTTCCCTTAGCTTTGATCCAAAATACACCTAGCGCGTAGATGCATTGAAAAACGCCCAACACTTACAGACAATATTGCTGAATATTGGACTTAGGGATGGGAATCCACCCATGTCATTGAGGAAATATACAGTTATGGTACGAATAAAGTCTCACAGTTCCCGAACCGCAGTATTTTCCCGACTGCCAAGCCCTCCTAATGTTGAAGTCCTAAATGAAGCAAGTCCAGATATTCTCAAATTCAGAATCTCCCATCACACTTGGGCTCCTTTTCAATTTAAATGGGTTTATTTGTTGCTATCAAAATTATATACATGTATATTCAGAAGCTAAGTGTTAGTCTGGTACGAGTAAAACTATCTAACTAATACTCGTTTGTAGTTATCGTTATAACTGTAATCTGTCAAGTCCGTGCTGATTTAATTGAGGTAACTCATATCAAGCTGCCAGATGTACATAGTGAATTTCGAGCCAAGTCGTTGTTAAAATGAAAATAACAACCAGATGTGTCAAAGGAGTAAAATTAGATTCACTATGGTAATAGACACTAAAAACACTAACTTCGCCAAATCGAATATTTCAGTCGAATTTCTGTCACAGCAATAGAATGATTGTGAGAATGGCGGCCATCTTGAAATCTGGTAGCCATCTTGGCTTTTCGTGCAATTAACATTATGAATGAAAATATATATTTATATGCATATAAATAGCAACAGTGATGTAAGTTCCATGCTTGTTCTTTATTTGCACATTTTCACCTGAAGTTGTACTTTACCTGCCATCTATGATGTCTAATAACGCGTGACTAGTCACCTACAAGGCTGACGTCATGTATATCAATCAAATGCATACAACATTAAAGCTTGCGGCCACCACACAGAACCCTTGTTATCGTGTAGGACGCACCAGAACACGCCTGAGCTAGTTCAGGAAATAAAATCGAAAGTTGTTTGACGGCTTGCTGGTCACAGCGCTCCGTACACTGATTCCTAACGAGGTTTCACAGCGTTATAATATGTGAAGCAACAATGACACAATCGTACAAACGCATATTATTGACTCTGATCGTCCAAACAGCTCCGTATTCAAAGGTCACCCATGGGAGATGAGACTTCTGGGGGAAAATGAAACAGGATAATTAACAAATATTGTGGGACCAATAGATCATACAGGCTACATTAATAGGTCTTGTCGTTAATCTACTCTGTCAATCAATATCATAGCATGTGTTTGTTGAATGAACGCACCAGAAAGAATGGAGCTCGACGGAGACTGTTTAGCCAGTGGTTGGTGGTTGGTGATGGCAATGTATAACGGCAAGGGTTTTGTTGGGGTAAAACAGTTTTCAAAAAGCTGTTTTGATCAGTTACATATTTGATCGGCTTGAATTATGTACATAGTTCAGGTACGCCAGTTGATAAAACATTTAAAATACTTTGAATGAATGAATGTTTAAACATGCTATGTTGCGTTTCATGCTTTAAACATACTGCGGGAGGTCTCTCTATTTAACGGCATGCACAATACTAAAAGAAACGAACTAAAGTATAGAATTCACGTTAAACAACCCGTGAAGATCCGGGTTAGAATTGATCTTCAGTAGCCCATGCTTGTAATAATAATAATAATAATAATGCTAATTTTTGCGCCTAGAATCCAACGCGATGCTGTTCTCTGGCGTTACATTATTACCCTGACGGAATTGTACTTTCAAAGCTGCTGCTAAGCGCAACGTATAGGTCCGTACATCCGCTTTTCAGGTACCCATTTTAAATAGCTGAGTGGACTGAGTGCAATGTGGACGAAGTACCTTGCCCAAGGACACAACACAGTATGAGACCCAGGTCACAAATTTTGGTGTCTTCACCGGGATTCGAACCCGGGCCTTTGGCGTGAGAGGCCAGCATGCTAACCACTACACCACTGTGCTCCACCTGTGAGCTTTCTTCAAATTTGAGATTACACGTTGTGATTCAACTCATATGCAGTTCAGCACAGGAAGACGGACCCAGTAACTTTTCAGTGTAATGATTATAATCGTAATGATGATGATGATGATACTCACAGGTCATTTGTCAGTTTTTTATGCTGGAAACCACGCTTAAAGCGCATTATTGCCCTGTCGATTGTTCAATCTGCACTCGATTTTCATTCTCAACTCCCCGAGGAGTGGACAACCCAAGCTGCCGGTCACATTAACAGCCGCATTGTCATCTCGTCCTACCGGATACCCATTGTCTGCTGGGTGAACAGAGGCATGTTTCGAACTAGTGTAAGAAGCCATTACATGCTCATGGCTATTATCATGCGTTCTATGACTCTAATATTGTTTTGAATCTTAAAAGAAATATGTAAAAATATATATACAATGTTTTTTTCTGGTTTTGATTGAATTTTACAGCAATTTCATTATTTCAGAAACTTGGCACGAACGTTGTTTTTAGGTCCACTAGATTTGCATATATATTGCGAAATAGAAAATAATATCGTTATGCAAGTTAATCAGAAATTGTTATTTTGCGGTGGCTGGACTTTCCCTTTTCCTGCACTTACATGTTTGTGTTGTTCCTGCCAAACGCGAAATGGTAAAGGTAATGAAGAAATGATTCCAATAGGCTTTAGACGTTTTCAGGAGGCTTTTTCAAATAATTCCTTTTCTCAATTTTCTTTGGAGTCGGCCGGACAGGCAGAGTTCATATTTGGCCAAATATGCAACAGTTGTAGTTAGTTGTAGTCACGGTAGCAGTGCACACGAGCCAATTTGGGCCCTTATTTTACATATGGTAAACTACGTTTAATACGAATAGACTTATAGAGAACTGAAGCATGTAACGCATTGTTATAAACTTACAATATACTTTAGTCGAAATGACCAGCTTCGGATATAACGAACAAAAATTAGTGGTCTCTTTGTAAGTGTAATTTATTGTAGTTCGTCCCAGGCAATGGTCTCCAGTTGCTGGCTGTTGGCAGTGTATTAAAGGAGGTCTAAGACTGTCATTATGTAATTATTAATGCATAAATAACATTGTTTTTATTCGAGTTATCCAAAGTTCGACACAGCAGTATAATGACTAAATACGGAATACGCTACTATAAAAGTCTCACGTCGAGACATGAAAGTTGGACAGAACAGTGTTTAACTGCAGGCTATCGTTTTAAAATATTAACATTACTTTCTGAAATATTATGCAATTCAGCTGAAACTCTTGCCATTTTCGTGTTGCAGTACTCTGTGTTATGTGTATCAATGTTTCATGTCTTGGGACGAAGAATGCGTGACTTCATTGTTTCCGTGAAGGTTAGTTAATTAATGTTTAACCTCACACAGCAATACCCACGAGTGACGAGAAGAAAACTTTCACTTAAACACAATCTCAGTAAAACATCAAGATAGATATAACTCCTGCAGCATACAACGAAGTCAAAACAAATACATTAAAAATAATAGACATGATACAATAAATATAATTAAAACCATTTCTGTACGATATTTTGAAATAAGATGCCCGTTTGCAAAGGCAAATATTTCTAAAAATAGGATTTTCTTGCGACTGCAATGTGCACGTTGTCTTGCGAATATTATACAACCCCTTTCGTAATAAGGTAGCCTAGTGGTTAAAGCTTTCAGTTGTCAAGCCGAAGCCTCGGGATCGATTTTTCCCATGGTATTCTGGGTAACACTATTTCAGGGTTCCCCAACCGTTATATTTCTGGCATATTGCCAAAAGCGGCGTAAGTATAACTCACTCATTCACCATCCATCATAAAGGTTCTTCTGGTTTTAGCAGATGTGTCATTTAGAAACGAAGGGGCAGGTGGATTCTTGTTCCGGAATCAGCAGATTCAATTTTCTCAGACTTATGGTTGATAAATTTGCAGTGGGCGAGCTGGCTAAGGTGCCAGGCTAGTGATCCAGCGAGCTTGAGGTGTCGGGATCGAGCCCACCTGTGACCGGGTGTAAAAACCTCGGAGTCAACTTTGTGTGCAGACTCTTTCAGTGTCGTCACAACCCCTAGTGTACAGTACACATCCCTGTGCACTTAATTATATATTACCAGATGGTATATTACCAGATGGTGGCCACATGAATACATGCAAACACCAAGTTGCGGGTACAGCAACGTGCAGTGAACTTGGACAAAGTACTGTGACTATGTGTCCCAGTCCACCCAGCTGTGAATGGGTACCTCGTTAGGATGAGAAGGCCACAATAACTCGGTGCGCCTAGTGGCTGCAAGAGTTGTATACTCCCCATAGAGCTGAGATTGATAATGCGATGTGCCGTTGAGACTGACATCCAATGACCGAGGGAAAAAATACCAGCACTAGTTGCCTGGATATGTGCGCTATATTAATATCATATAATAATAATAATAATGGCAGTTTTACACTTTCAGAATTGCTAGGGATTTTCTGTCACAGCATCAGCTGCAACAGAAACAGATGTCATCAAAATAGTAATGAGTATTTATTTGTAAAACCATAGGGTCCAATACGATTGACGTAAAATCATTTCTGCCAACCCAAGTAGGTATGGTCTCTGGTATGACTGATCGGTGCCATATGATCTTACTGTTGGCAGGCGTTGTCATTTGTCCACCATGGCAAGTCTGATATCAGTCCATCCCACAAATCCATGTTTACTCAACTTCCAACTTAATGGATGTGCTGCTTTTACAAGAGCAGCCGTGGAGTGCCACATCACTTGTCATGCGAAATGCTACACACATTAATCCATATATTAACCAAACGGTTTGTTTACAGACTTCATGATTTCTTTGGAGGCTGGTGTCAGTTCAAATACTCCAGGCACTAGCTATGCTGTTGTAGTAATTGCCAACGCTGTGTCAGTCGCTGTAGTTAATGTCAGCGCACGGGGTGCGTCACCATCAGCTATGCGTGTCTGGCAGCACGAAAGATGACGTTCGTGGAAGCATGGCCCGCTAGCCCGTGGCTAGCAAAACTCTAGTCGGGACAGTAAATCTCCACAGTCACTGGCCTTACTGGCTAGTGAATTTTCATTTGGTCATTTTGCAGATATATAATTCTCTTCGACTTGTTAGTTTATAAGTTATAATACACTATTAAAACATACACGATTATGGCCTGATAATAATGCTCATCATGTTATCAGGTTAATGATGAAATAATTGCCATGCCGACAATATATTATTCTCATTTATTTTTGTAATCTTTTGCCTAGTTTTTACATTCAAATTTCGGGCTAAAAACAATTTTTAGTGAATTATTTTATGGGCTAGTAACTTTCAGACATAGCTAGCCCGACTTGCTAGCAAAATTTGGAAACTATTTCGCACACTGATTGGCCCCTGAGATGTGTCTGCGCTATTTAGTGCTAATAGATCAATTTCATTACAGCATGGAACTATTTTACCAATATTTTTGTTATAATCTACGGTTGACAACTTCTAGTGCCATGAAAGAAATTGAATTCAAATAACTATCCTCTATGGTGAAATAATAATTATCAAATCCTGTAAAACTCAGGTTCAGTCACTCATATAATTAAAAGAATTGAATCTGCTCACGTGGATAATTACTTTTACACTAATACTCTTTTAGAATTAAATAAAGTCAACGAACAAAATATAAGGCATGGTTTCGTGAGGTAGCTCAATATGATTCCGAATGTTGTCGAGCGTCTGATTTTGAGTCTTTTGCCTAATTATTTCTAAACACTGAATATTTTATGCAAGGAAAGGTCATTGGTTTCAGATTATTTCAACATCAAATTACAGAAGAAAAAAAACGAACGGCGTAAATGGCTTGCGTTGTAAAGTCTCGTGCCAATGAGTGTGCCGATGAGTGAAAGGTTTATTAACCCTAGTTTTCCCCGTGGGGAGTATACATTTAGGCGTACGCGCATCACACAGAAGACCCCGGTTCGATTCCCAACATGGCGATGTGTGAAGCCCATCTTGTGGTCTCTCACGCTGCTTGCTAAACTCGGGATAAAAAATCTTCAAATCGGTGTCGGTAATTTTTGTACAAACCCCTGTATTTTCAGTGAAAACTCTTTGATATTGATCCTAAGTATACATTAGAGGACCTCTATATCACGGACCTTGTATAAACATAACGAAACCTCTTTAATATGGATCCAATGTATTCATTACAATGAAACCCCGTATATCTGGAAATATATATACATATTACTACAAAACATGGATCAAGTATAAAAAATACACGGAAGCCGGTTTAAATCGCCCGAAATTAATATATTTCTGGAATATCGACCGAACCATATTGATTTTGCTAGAAGAAAGCTGGCAAATTAACTGGGTTTTTATACAAAATACACGTTTCCAATCCCTGGTTGAACCGTTGTACGGCGTTATAGTGTGAATATATCAATTAGGGCGTTTAAGCTGCCTGTGAAGGTTCCATTAGGGACTCCTGCTACTTCCTGTATTGGATCTGTAAAATGAGTAAGGAATGAAGCACTTTCAACATCATAAAATATTAATCAGTTATAACATGTCAGCGAATTTTTTGATAAAAGAGTTTACCATTTCAGTGAAATCCAGCAACAAAGGGGCAAGGGCGGTGAGGGTAGCCCAACTGTTAAAGCGTTGGCTCGTCACGCGGAAGTCACGGTTCGATTCCTCACACGTGGTTTGATTCCCCTCGTGAGTGGAATGTGTATAACCCATTTATTGTGTTCCTTCCTGCTAAAAGTGGCGTAAACCAATTCCGTGGAAAAATAACACATTCTGTGCAAAGTAAAATGCGTTACCAAATTCCGTTTAGTAACGCTTTGTTTTAACGAACGTGTTGGTCTTTGCAATACCGAAATATCCTAAAAATAAGTTCTCGTGTTTTTCAATGCGATTGACTAATTTCATTTAAAATTAACTTATATGTGTGCTTCTGAACTTATGATTCAGAGACCGCAAGACAATTTCTCAGTTGATGGCTTATGGTGTTTTGCTTTTTAAAAGAGTCAAACATTGATGTTTTCAGGGAAAATACCTCCCCACCCTTTCAGTGTTACAATACCGATGACACATCTCTTAGCATGTCACAGCAAAATCGATTTGTGAAGGGATAGATTTCCTTTTTAGGTTTCGCTGTAAATGATTGATGATCTATCGGATAACGCAACAGAATGGTAAGGACTTACCTCAAAAAGCTCAGTGATGAGTTTGTACTGAGAAAATAGCATCATGCCAGCCTGTTTTCTACACCTTCAAGGAAGTGTTATGTAGTCTAAAGGAAGGAAGTGCTCTGTAATTTTCTTTGAGAGAATCAGCGACATTTCGACCTTAAGCATATAGGAGGTTATACGGTGCTTGCAAACACGTCATTTGGGTGTTTCACGACCAAGGCAGAACTGAGCAAGGCATCTGCCTCATTGCGCTTCCGGGTTAAAACTGGAACCAAGTATACATTGCTTGTCGTAAGAGGCTATGAAAGCAATCGGGTGGACAGGCTCGGATTTGGTTCATTGGGTGTCATCGGATCCTGACGGCGTGTGACTTTGCAGTTGTTAGTAATTGATCCCGTGAAGATCCGGGTTGGAAATAAGTTCAAATAAGTCCTCAAAACCCATGTTTATCTTCAAAGGTTAAACCCATGTGGTCAGACTTGCTGATTTGGTCGATGTATGTCATACTGTCCCAATTCCGTAAATCGGTGCTCATGATGTCGGTCGCTGGTTTGTCTGGTCCAGACTCGAACTGCAGTCATACAGCTGGAAGAATACTGAGTAACGCGTTAACCAATCAATAACCAGATGTAATATCAAACTTTGGCTTAGTTGGTACATTGTATTTATTCCATTATTCACAATTCTTCGTCATAGGAAATTATTATTTGAAATAATTTTAAAGGTTCGTAGCGCTATGCCACGCGTAAGCATATGATAAACTATAGAGTTACGACAGGTCGTAACGTTACGAACACTTTGTGGATCGGAACCCTGGTTAGTAAGGTCACTAATGACAGTAAAGTGACGTCACTAATGATGTTACAACAACGTCATTCGATATATTGTGACGTTACAAAGGATATATCGGTATTTGTTCAATCGTTAAGGATTTAAGTTTTACTTGGTGCTCACATTCGCAAGCGATAAAAATGATGAATGTGGGAAACGAAGTTTTTATACTTTGTGCCGGATATTTATAAACTGTTTCAAACGGATTCACGCATTCTTTTCATAGTTTCACCAAGCACTATCTGGCTTTGCAAACGCTATAAAACTTGCATCAATCCGATCAGATCTCCAACAACGCCGAATAAAAATAGATTATTTGAAAATTTTCCGATATCTTCTCATCTTACCGAAGCCAAAGGGTCAAATTTTATTTTTATGTTTCAAATATGGAATAAGGATTTCATTTGCATGACGTCAATAATGATAAGTCGGATACTCTACAAATGAGGTAATTCGATATGATGAAACATTTTCGTATGTTGTTCAAGTTTCAAATGTTAACTTCACAAATCTACACCAGCGTTGACGGCTAACAATAAAATCCTACCTATATATTATATTTCAAGGCTATGTGAAACAATTTTGTCCACCGGCTAATGAATAATAGATTCAGTTGAGGAAACACGAGTCCTTCCCCGCTGTCCAGGAACTATCTGTCTAAAGGACAGGTCACGCATATTACATTACAAAAGCGGATTATATTTCCATGCACTGAGTCGTGGACAATATATTAATATCGCATTGATTACTGCGTCGAGAAGACCGTGCCTATATTTTCTGATGCGTGTACGTACGCTGTTGGAAGCACGCCGGATCTCCAGTGTTGGCCGTAGGTGGCAACACATGTACCGTTGATCGGATTATTGCACTCCAATGCCGACTGATAGTAAATGGATTAAATGCGGATTCACACCACGTCTCACTTAAGCTTCCCGTCCCTGTAGTCGTCACAGCGATTCGATTATTCTTACCTCATAAATCACTCGCATAATCAATAACACCTGCAAATCTCCAGACATCCACTACTCTGTAAGGTCTCCAAATTTCCGGACAAACGCCACTAAGTAACGCCTGCATATCTCCGGAAACCCACTGCTGAATAACATCCGGAAATCATCGCACAGCCACTGCTCAATAACATCCGGAAATCCCCGGACATCTACAGCTCAATAACATCCGGAAATCATCGGACATCCACTTCTCAATAACATCCGGAAATCCCCGGACATCTACAGCTCAATAACATCCGGAAATCCCCGGACATCCACTGCTCAATAACATCCGGAAATCCCCGGACATCCACTTCTCAATAACATCCGGAAACCCGCGGACATCCACGGCTCAATAACATCCGGAAATCCACGGACATCCACAGCTCAATAACATCAGGAAATACCTAGACATCCACGACTCAATAACATCCGCAAACACCTCCAAATATCCGGACATACGCTACTAAATAACACATGTATTTCTCCGGACATCCACCATTCAATAACATCCGCAAATCTCCGGAAATCCATTACTCAGTAAAACCAGCAAATATCCGGATATACACTACTGAGCAACACCTGCAAATCTACAGATATTCACTACTGAGTAACGCCTGCAAATTTCCAGACATGCACCAGTCAATAACATCAACAAATGTCCGGACATCCAATACTCAATAACATCCGCAAATCTCTGGACATCCACTGCTCAATAACATTCGCAATCCAATACTGTGTCTAAAAATAATCGCCACAAGCTGATATTGGAAGCTTAGCCAAACCTAAGTTGACATTAAACCTACCAGTTTCTCTGGAATTCTTATAGCACAAATTATAGATTCGTAATTTGTCTTAACTGGACGAAAATATAGCTTATAAAACGGTAATTGTAACATTGCGGTTTCTCTAAAAAAAAATTATTGAGCAATTGCTTTGTAAACTTGTCAAACCAGTTTCTCTGGAATTCTTATAGCACAAATTATAGATTCGTAATTTGTCTTAACTGGACGAAAATATAGCTTATAAAACGGTAATTGTAACATTGCGGTTTCTCTGAATTTCTTACTGAGCAATTGCTTTGTAAACTTGTCAAACTAATTACTCCCTATTATGTCACGTTACACAGTACAGTTTTGGGGTGGCTACAGATAATAGAACATTAGTTTAATTAACACTGGCATTAGCGTTGAACAAACAGCGTTAGCGTTGACCTGATCATGCGGATAACATAAGTACTTCAGTTTTCGTTCACGTAAATACCCTGTCCTCACAGCTAATTACGTGTCGGGATACAATGGGAAGGGAATTGCCATGGCCATGACTTTAAAGTATAATTCATTCATGGAACTAATGAGTCAGTTAATACTGAGTGAGAATATTTCGCTCATATGACGACGTGCATGCGTGTGTATGTGTATGTGCGGCTGCTTGTACTAGCCCAGACTTAAGCTAGTTTTATAGTGCTAGTCCACTGAGATACCATGCCGCAGTGAAGCATGAATACCACACTCAGACACATTATACTGACTCCGAGCCGACCAGTCCTTGTTGTACCCATTAATGCCGAGCGCCAGGCAGGGACCAACAAGTACCATATTTTAACGTCTTTTTGGTATGACGCGGTCGGGTATCGAACCCACGACCTTCCGCTCTCTGGGCGGAGAATTAATGACTCTTTGACAGTTTACTTAACAAAATTTAACACCTATTTACACAGAAAATAGGCATAACTTCATTATTGTAATTAAGCTTCTGAATGGTAGTGAGATACTGCAATAGTTACGGAATTTTCCCATGTCCTCATGTGCCAATTGTAATTAGCCAAACAAATCATCAAAGACTCACAAGTCTTGATTGTCATTTCAGTTTTTAATGCTGAACATAATACATTATGAATGTATGGAAATCAATGAGCAGACATAAACAGGGAAAACTTGAACGCTCAAGTTAAGGTAATTTTTAAACTTACACCAGTCTCGTGTTGACATTTTCCAAACTGATAGTCATTCTATAATTCTGTACAGACACTGATTAATTAAGAAAGAATAAATTAGGAAGTACTCACTTTTACGACTAAACACGACTGATAACGGATTATAGTTTCGAATCAAAACATACTGAGAAGAGTTTTGTTTTCTTTCATAGTGATATGTGATAAAGTGCCCTGGTCGGATGTCTCGAAGTTCGGAAAACTCGATATTTTTTCTTGGTCCCATGAATATCGAGACAACGGTGCTCGACTGTAATTTTGGTGATGGACCCAGAATGTAAGTACAATAGTGTTTGAGTATGCTGGAAATTTTGGTATCGATGTTACCAATGAATATAGCATAACTCCTACAGAAGCCGCTTTGTTCTTGCTTATGGAGTCGTATTTGCCAGATGAAATCGATGGCATTTTGCTAAGGTGCTGTTTTGGGCTGACCCATTTGTAAACTTAAACGAAAAGAATGTGTCCTGTACGGACTGATGATTACTACAGTGAGAGGCCCTAATGTTTCCCGTGAAGAGTTTAATTCGTGAATATTATTGTGTCTGTATTGTTGGGCTGAATCCATTCTACACATTTCTGCGTCGCGTAAAACAAAAAACTTTCTTCAGCGTAAATATACCGGAAGTGCACTTCTGACCGTAGTGATTGGCGCCATCTATTGGCGAAGTAGTAAAGGGGGGTAAATGAAGAATGTTGCCCATTAATGACATCCTATGCACCCATTGCTACTGAATCAACCTTATTTGCTGGATGCAAGAAAGAAACAATCTAATTTGTAGTTCTTTATTCAAAGGCAATATTAAATTGATTCGATTTTCTTGTTGTCATGGACCCGTGAAGATCCGGGCTAGACGTGAAAGGCGACTAACGGGATCGGGTGGTCAGGCTCGCTGACTTGGTTGACACATGTCATCGTATCCCAATTGCGTAGATCGATGCTCATGCTGTTGATCACTGGATTGTCTGGTCCAGACTCGATTATTTACAGACCGCCGCCATAAAGCTGGAATATGGCTGAGTGCAGCGTAAAACTGAACTTACTCACTCTTGTTGCCATGACAAGTGCATTTTTTAAAACAAAAAATACAACTGTCAGATTGCTATCAGATTCCATTCGCTTTTTAATGATGACATTTTTTTACTTTCCGCAAATCCCAGATGTTTGTGTGAGTTATCATAAATAACTAAAGAAATATAGCTAATCCGTCGAATCAAAAAAGACGAATCGTTCAAAAACTGTTTTCCAAAGGGATCACAGTTATCGCTATTACAATTATTTCCTCATTACTGTCAAAAGGATACCGAGACTCACAGAGTAATCCTGTACAACTGAAACAGACGCGTCGAAACTGGCACCACATTGACTGAAGGTGGTGCTCAGCTACGACAGCCCTTTACATCTTTACGATTAATATTTGATACTTAATACACACATCATTAATTCTTACTGATCATACAATAAAAGTGAAATCCCAGCTTCCAGACAACACCCAACACCAGAATGTCAGTTGGGTCCTGACTGTGATCGATGTCTAGTAGCGTTATCAGTTTCCTCCGTTTGGTCATGCGATGGCTTCGGTTTACCCAGCCAGGTGTACAGTCTTAACTATCTGGTATTGATGTATCAAATCAGAGGGTTTAGATTAGGCCTAACACAAGGGCGATGCCGGGAGGATTGGGTATTACGGCAACATATAAATTATCACCACAGTCACCTTCAAATGCAAATTCATTTCATGTCATTGCTCAAGGAATTAATAAAAATTGCACAACCAAAAGAAAATTGTACCAAGGAGATTTCCAAAATCTCGGTGTTTATACTTAAAAGTGTACTTCTGTGCTAATGGTGATGACTTCTGATAATGAGCAGGTGTTTGTGACAGACTCACCATTTCTAAGTTAAATATTCTCCTAATAAACTGATCAGGGCGTTGCTCGGGAGAGTTCGCTCAAACGCATCTCGTTCAGTTGGTGTTTATGGAATTTATAACATTCTTCGAAACGCAGTTACTTCGCGGACTTAAAATTCAATGAACCGTCAGAACAGACGTTGTGTGGTCAAACCCTTTGTTCAGCAATATGATGGCGATTTATACATAATCGAGTCCGGATCCAACAAACCAAAATGATATGATTGATATTATTATTACGTATCAATTTAATTCAATGGTTTATTGTTTTTAAGGCCAGTTGACCAATACAACGGTACATTAATGTTTACATGTAAATACACACATGCGCATGAAAGGAATTCTTCTCGTATACGAAACACATTGTATAAGTATTTTCATAGCATGAAATTATAATCATTAGAATTCAATAAATATCTTAAACCATTAATATTTCTGCGTTGTTTGAAAATAAGTGGTAGATCATCTCGAAGAAGTTGATAAATTGGACAATAATATATAATATGGATTTCATCTTCGGTACATTACATAAAGAACATTTAGAATCAGGACTTTCATAATCACAAAAAGAGACTTTCTAATACATTGTATTCCTAGACGATTGTAACAGCTCCTAAAAATAGGCAGTGCCTTCCGAGGTTTTATATTATAGAGATCATAGATGTACATTTCAGAAGTAAATGGTGGTTTTATAGTAGAATAAAATTGTAAGGAGGCTTTTTCTGTAAGATCTGCATGCCAGTTGTGCTTGGTAAGGTCAGTTAATCTTTCCATATGTAGCAGCAACGTATCAGCTGATCCATTATGTCTCATATAATAGGCGTAACAATATATGTTGTTGGGGACACATTCTCACTCCGAATCTCCACAGGGGCACAGGTCTAATCGTCATGAGTTCGAATCTTCACTCGGATCATGTTTTTTGGTACCTCACCACAAACCCGTTTTTTTGCCAAGTATTGAGGACATCCATTGCTTGCGCTTTCATACTCCGAATCTCCACAGGGGCACAGTTAGCCGAGTCTTCTAATCGTCATGAGTTCGTATCCCATCTTCATCCGAATTATTTTCTTGATACGTCACCACAAACCCGTTCTTTTGCCAAGTATTGAGGACATTGCGCTTTCTTACCCCAAATCTCCACAGGGGAACAGTTAGCCGAGTCGTCTAATCGTCATGAGTTCGAATCCCATCTTCACCTGGATCATGTTCTTGATACGTCACCACAAACCCGTTCTCTTGCCAAGTATTGAGGACATTGCGCTTTCTTACCCCAAATATCCACAGGGGCACAGTTAGCCGATTCGCCTAATCGTCATGAGTTCGAATCCCATCTTGGATCATGTTCTTGATACGTCACCACAAACTCGTCCACGTATCCGTGTTGAGGACATCCATTGCTTGCACTTCCGCCCAACACTAAGCCGATGTGACTGAAGGTCTGGACACAGCAGCTTGAAAGTCTACTCACTCACCTATTCATGTTGCAATAACTTAATCAACTGTGAAACAACTATGAGTGATACATGAAATGGAGGCAGCAGATACATGTCGTGAGTCTTATATTTTTACAAGATTAATTCCAGCCGATATGGAACCAAGTCGGAATCAGTAACACTTTCAGTTGGCCATTGATTACGATTTATGGCTGAGTGGGAAACTTCCATCCTCCCGTGTGTCGAACTGAAGCACTGGTCTACCTCATCCCTGTCACTGACAGCTTGTTAATCAGGATAGTGCTGAGGGAGTGCCTATACCTTACAACTATTGTAAATGATTCATACCGGGTTGTGATTACAGAGAAAAGATCACCAACGCCATGGCTTTGTTGACACCTTCTTGGCTATACAAGCGATCTCCCTTCAATTATATATACGGGGCATGCCTTGTTGTCCTTCTTATCGTTCTTAGATCATAATGCTTACACAAAATACGAGATGTGTCATTGTGACATCCAAACTTGCTGACAAACATCAATCATAATGATCTTAGAAGCTCAGAATGGCTACAGAGACAATCTCCGTACAGCAAGAAGCAAATCTCAGATTTAGGTGTCTATCTATTAGTGATGTACCAAGGAGGAGGGTATTCCCAGCGGCTTTGCGTTCATCACTCAGAGAGCCACGCCGGACAAGGAGGAAGAAGGAAACGGGTACAGATCAGAAAGCCGTGGGCAGAGCAAGCTTAAAACATTAATGCACAGGGCAGCCAATAAACAGTATTGCAGTTCATTATGGCTGTTGGACGTAGCATTACACTCAGTCATGCAACCTTCCTATTCATTGTCATGATGCAAGGTTACCGCAATGCTGTTCGTGAAGTCGTAACAATGAAGCATCCATTAACATCAGAGCGTGTGTTCAGTTATAGACGGGGTTAATACAGAGTCAAGGTCTGGCGTTGTTTCTTGATTGAATAAATACCTCAAAGGAATAGCTGGGAAATGTGTAATTGAAGTTTATCTATCAAGGGAGCGGTGGCCTGAAGTTTTTAACGTTTGAACATTTTTGTGTTTCCTTGTGATGAAGAATGAATTGTACCTGGTGGTGATAAACAGTGGTAATTTAAGACTTGCTAATGCCTGGTTAATTGTCCTACATCTTCAGATGATAACACTTGATGAAGCTGAAGAACAACACATTGTAGACATAAATAACTTAAGATCCCGATTTTTCAAAATTCGCAGTGGACTAGCCCTTTTCTCGCTTTAACCGATGCGAATTAATATTTAAGGGTAGGGAAGTGGCAGAAAAATAAACCCACGCATGCTTCTCAGACTTCGTAATTAGACACATATATTGGCATTTCATTCTTAAAACTGAGCAAAACCCTTATGAAATGTGGACTAGCCACAACGCATCCTTCATCCTTATGGAGTAGATGACGTGGGGTGATATGGGAATCATAGTTCAGGATTATTGCACGCATATATAGAGGGGTCTGTGAGTACCTGTGATCTTCCTGACTTATGCTAGTTTTCTGGGGCTAGCCCGCTGAGATAAGACGCATCAGTCAATGATTTCCCTCTTAATTAAACTGATTAGGACTCCACCGGATTTTGCATAATCCCGTCAACGCTGAGTCTCAAGCTGGGTAAGAACAAATCCTCATCTGTGAACAACTCTTGGTTTGAAGCCCCCTTGGGTATGGAACCACTGACTTTCGGCTCTACCCACAAAACACCCTATCCACTAGACAACAGTGGTATTTCGGCTTGGGCTGGCACAAAGAAGATGATAAGCATGAAATATGCTGAAGGAAACAAATAAGGGAACACATGAAAGTACAAGTGTTCCTTTATCCTTTTCCAGGTTTGTTCACAAGCTTTGTATTGCACTTCGGGTGAAAATCCGAGAATAAATAAATGAACACTGCGATGAAGTGGTGTTCCCATAATTGTTTCCCTCGGTATATATATATATGTGTCCACGTGTTAATACCTCATATAAAGAGTTTGAAAATGTTACTTATATTCTTCAATCTTATATGGACAGACTAACGTATGTCTAACAGACATAGCGAAATGTTAGGCGCCACCTTGTCTAGAATGCTACAAATCTGAACTAATTATTTTTCTGAATAGTTGTTTCATAAATTAAATTCTGCCGTGTACCAAAGTACATGGGCTTTTCTGTGTTCGATTCTAAAGTTGTAAATATGTAATATATTACTGCAGTGTCTGCTAAGGCCAATAGAAACAATATTAAGGATAGACAAAATATTTTTCTTGCAATATATGTGGCGTTTTTAGGAGATGCTAACACCGTTATCCAGCCAGTGATGGTGACACCGCTTCCTTGCATTGGTATGTTTAAAACTTATGATCGTACTCGGTCTGTCCACCGTCATATAGCTGGAACATTGCAGTGCGGCGTTAAAGAACATACAACAAAATCGTATTCGTATTAATCGCTCGCAGTTATGTTTCTAGGGGGCTACAGCGTTCGCTCTTCAATCCGAAAGCCCGGGTTCGATTCCCTACATATGGGTCCAATTTGCGAAGCCCATTTCTGGTGTCCCCCGCCGTGATATTGCTGGAATATTGCTAAAAGCGGCGTAAAACTAAACTCAGTGAGTAAGTATGTTTCTAGATTTGTTAGTACTTTGCGACGGCTCTGGGACCTGAATCACGAAGGAGTTTCCTCCCAGATTAAGCTGACATACCGTGGTGTAAGTGACGTTGCTGTTCAAAGCGACGTGGACTCCAACTACATACTTGGGACCTTAGATTGACGAAATCACAAAAGCTCTTGATTACTGGGTCCAACCAGACAACAATAAACGCGGCTGACCTACTGTCAATTAATTGTTGCGACGTCCCGTCGACTTCGTTCTCTGTGGACATCGCCACAATCTATTATACGTCACGGCCTTAAATGAAAGTTAATTAGTGGTGGATGTTGATCATACTCCTTATTGTCTTCGGACTAGTGGAGGGCTGACGTGTCGTGCACTGAATAATTGGAGATGGTATCAGGGAAGATCTGTCTGGAAAGGGCCACTCTCCTGAGCTCCAGAACTCAAATGACAATTGCTTTCTACTGCAGCAAGAATTGGCAAAGCAGTAACGAGTCATAAAAACGAACCTGAATTTTTTACGAAGATTGTAAAATTGTCGCGGTGATGTTCTAATGGCTCTGTGAGATATGCGCAGCTGCTCTTATGCTGAACATTACCAGATGGTTTAAAGAAATGCTTCCAAAGACCTTTACAGGAGGGATGAGTTGTAGGGGAGCCCTCTCCCATACAAACACGCGGACGTTCGGACGGAAAGACAGATGCAGACTCGAACAGGCAATCAATAATAATTTAGTTGTTGGTCCTTCTTATCGTTCTTAGATTATAATGCGTAAACAAAATACGAGATGTGTCATTGTGACATCCAAACTTGCTGACAAACATCAATCATAATGATCTTAGAAGCTCAGAATGGCTACAGAGACAATCTCCGTACAACAAGAAGCACATCTCAGATTTAGGTGTCTGTTGTGTTGAGTTCTGTTGAGCTATTTCAACCTGGGTTGTGTGTTTGTTTGAGGGAAAAATTGTGAATGGTGGTGGTATCGGTAGGTCAAGACAGGTTTACACTTTTCGCGAACACCTTGTGTCTTGATTGACTTTCAGTGATCCTCAACACCAAAAGTAATAGTTTCTGGCTATAGTCTAGACTTTTTTGCCCTGACGTTTTATTGGAATCGCTTTGTTGCTTGGGATCTGTTCCAACCCGAAATGTCCACGTCGTCAGCCTGGAAGACACATAATGATACAATCATTTTGTAAAGCATTTAACGGAAACCTAACCTATAATAATACAGTCATCAATACTGAAAGCAGTGCACAATCGCATTTTTATCATAAGTGTGTGAGTGAGTGAGTGAGTGTGTGAGTGAGTTTAGTTTTACGGCGCTTTTAGCAACATTCCAGCAATATCACGGCGGGGGACACCAGAAATGGATTTCACACATTGTACCCATGTTGGGAAGCGAACCCGGGTCTTCTTCGTGACGAGCCAACGCTTTATCCACTAGTCTACCCCACAGACCCACATAAGTATGTGTTTGTGAATAGAGATGGTAGCAAGTGTTTGCGCAAAAAATGAGTGTATTTAGCCTCATCGCAAGTCCGTCACAAACACATGCAAAGGCACTACCAATTCTTCACCTGACAAAAGTCTATATGGTACACGTATTTATAGATAAATGCATCAGGCATCATTACTGATGCGTCTGAGAAATATCCTACGCAAAGCTTCAATCAAACATTCTGAAAGCTTTAATGAAACCATGAGTGATTAAAACCTGTTCAAACAACTTTTGAGCAAGAGACGTTTAACGCCGTTATGAAATCTCCGGAGTAAGAACATGCTTGATTGTACTGGGAAAGTTGTGAACTGTAGTTGCCAGAGAGCTTCTGAAATATTGCTCGACATAGAAGTTGGAGATATGCAGTTTTGTGGACAGATTGTTACAACAATATTTATGCATACATCTGAATATGAAAGAAATGAGGCGATTGAAATGGATTGTTTTATTTCTAGAATGTGTGGGTAAGTATGTAGAAAGAAACTGACCATTACTGAACAGTATCAGATGATTGGTATACCTGAGGCTTGGTAAGCCTGTTGGTCAACTCCCCTTGTTCTGTTGTTGCAAATACTTACAGAAGTTCCGACTTACATGAACAAAGAAACAGATCAGCCAGAAAGGATGTAAACATTGGTCGCCATGAAGTCCCTACTTCTTGTCTGAATGGCTTAGTCCCAAGATTAACATGGACTGATTCCAGCAATGACCCAAATATGCTATCTTGAAATCAATATTCAATAGCGCAAGGTAATCATATGTAGCTAATACCAGCAATGAAAAATCAAATATTAAAGGATCCAATAAACTGAACGGACAATACATTATTCGTTTTCATCATTGTGGTTGAGTAGAACATATTAATTGGTTAGTCTGTGTTCTCTTGATGAGGTAATAATTCTGTCAAATTAGGACAGAATTTTTCTACGTTTTCGATCAAGGGATGTCTATTTTATAGTGATGTATGTAGAATGACCGGGCAGGTACATCCAGGACAATGAAATGAAATGAAATGATACACTTTCTGGACATCATAATAATAATAATAATAGTCCATTTATATTGCGCGTTTATCCATGCACATTGCATGCTCAAAGCGCTGACATATTACCCCTGTTTAGTTTAGTTTTGTTTAGTTTAGTTTTGCGCCGCACTCAGCAATATTCCAGCTATATGGCGGCGGTCTGTAAATAATCGAGTCTGGACCAGACAATCCAGTGATCAACAGCATGAGCATCGATCTACGCAATAGGGAACCGATAACATGTGTCAACCAAGTCAGCGAGCCTGGCCACCTCATCCCGTTAGTCGACCTCTTACGACAAGCATGGGTTGCTGAAGATCACTTCCAGCCCGGATCTTCATGGGTTGTTGGTGGCGTAGGTCCTGTATGATAGTAACATAGAGTTTGGGAAAAAGGACCATTGGATGGCAGTAGATACATTTTAATAGCTACATGCACGCCAAATCGTTTGAGGCGTGATAGGTCGTTGTCCAGAGTTTTGTCAAATTGGCATACGAGGTACCATTGATCTTAAGTTCAGGTTCGAATCCGACTTTGCCATTATCAAGTCTATCAACAGTTTACCCTTACTCATAGGTTTCACCAATGTTAAAAATATGCCTCGGTTTTCTCTCCTACATCAATCTGACATACTGTACAATATCACTCACTGATATTGTCTTGGCTGGTTGGTTTGTTGGTTGGTTTGTTTGTTGGTTGGTTGGTTAGTTGGTTGGTTGTTTAACGCCGCACTCAGCAATATTTGAAGTTGTTCTTTCACATCGAGTTTCAAAGCAGAATAGTCCTTGGCAAAATATACGCTAACGTTATGCTCATGTTACCCATCCTGAATAACGTGGAGTGAGTGAGTGAGTTTAGTTTTACGTCGCACTCAGCAATATTCCAGCTATATGGCGGCGGTCTTTAAATAATCGAGTCTGGACCAGATAAGCCAGTGATCAACAGCATGATCATCGACCTACGCACATGATTGGGATACTCACTCACTGATATTATACATGAATAACCAAAGTTATCAGTATATCAGAGGTGAGAGTGTAGCTACCTACATGTACTCAAATCTCAAGGACACATGAACATGACATCAGGAATCACATTTCATCTGCCCTTTAATTGAACTAAAACGTAGATCCATATCATTTGTCTTTACAGTCAAATTACCAAACTTAGGTTACATCCATTATCCGATCCCATTACATCTTAGACAAAACATTTCCATTCCTTTTCAAATGTTCCCCAAACAAAATTGCAACTTTTTCTATGTGTTGCGTTCATTATAACAAACACTGGGAACATTTGGATGTCTTACTATCAGTGAACTGAGGTACATGTGTACTACATTACAAGTACTGCCAACAAGGCCTTCCAATGACCTTGAGCCGTGAAGATCCGCGTTAGAACTGGGTGCCGTTGTTCAAAACGACCTAAGCGCTAAGGCTACCTTAGTCTACGTTAAGGAATGGGAGTTACGGTAACCTTAGCGCTAAGATCGCTTTGTACAGCGGCACCCTGATCGTCAGTAACCCATGCTTGTTGTATGAGGTCGACATGATCGGGTGGTCTGTCTGGCTGTCTGACTTGGTGAACACATGCATGTCATCGTATCCAATTGTGGTAGATCAATGCCCTTAGTGTCAATCACTGGAATGTCTGGTCCAGAGTTGATTATTTACAGTTCGTTGTCATAAATCTGAAATATTAATGAGTGCGGCTTTAACCAACCAACCAACAAACAAACAAATCCAATGACAAATTATTATTCAAATTTGTATTAGTTGCACGTGATGCCCTAAACACATCACAATTTCGGAGAAGTTAAACATTGTTGGTGGCGAAGAGCTGCTGGATGAGTGACCATGTCCAGCAAGCTGTGTCACTTCGTATTTCTATAAATTCGGCCATGTCCCACAACGAAAGCTCACCCATCAGCGAATGGGTACCCGACAGAATTAGACGGCATGTGAATGTTATAATCAGGCTCCTCATCGGAAGGACTGGTGGTGTACTGACCAGGGAGTGATGAATGATCCATTGACCGGGGTAATAATATCATGTATCGCTGCTGAACATCTATCCCAGTTGAAAAACGATTTATAAATCATTATTCAAAACAGGTCCAATCTCACAACAAATTTGCACATCACTTACACAAGGTTATGGCCCGGGAAAGCGAAATCTGGACCAAACCTCCTCAATTTTGGTGTCGCTTTCGCCGGAACGGTCAAGCTACAGTGAACACAGAATTTAGCGTTCCCAGGACTCTCAATACACAAGAAAAACAAAGAAATGTGAGTCGTCGTCTGATACCGTAGTCATGGTAGAAATTTAATAAATAAATAACAATAAATGTTTGAGCCACAGACTGTTCACCGATAAGTCACATGGATGGATCATGTGGAGGTGGATCACTGAAGGTGGATCAGGTCAGCGACGTGATCAGTGTCGTTCTTTTCTCAGAGGGTTTTACTACACCGATACTTAAACTTGTCATAGAACAAGTGCTGGCCTCCTCTCAGTGTGTCAATAAACTCTGGCCTGCGCATTTGCCAGTTAACAGGCTTCAACACTAAAATATTTAAACTCTAATTACCTTAATTGTTTACAGATCAAATATAAATTACACACACGTTAACCAACATTTAAACTTTATTCTATTTTCACAAATAATTGAAAATGGCAAAAATACCCAATTGAGTTTGAGTGAGTTGTCTATAGTTCTGATTGATCTTTGTTGGACAATGTCACATGTAAAAGAGCCCGACTTATTCATTTATTGTATTTATAAGGTAACAAGAAACTTCATCTCAGTTGACAGGCTGAGAGGTCGAGTATTGGGGTCGCGCGCTGAAGTACGGTAATCCGATGTTTTCATAGCAATTCGCTTACGCGGCACATAAAGCACAACTTTTGTTTTCGCTTTACCGGGAATAGGGAATATTGAAACATCGCTTTCCCGGGCCGACACCTTACACAACAGACGGGCGCGGACTGATGGGGTGCTGTGGCGTTATCAACTCACCTGAGCATATAGTTGAGTTTTACAGATGCACTGTCAAGTATTGATTAACCATATTCTGTTCTGACAATCCTAAAGGCAACATAAAAACTAGCCTATTGGAATTGTGTTTTTTACAGGAATATTTTGATAACATACAACACAGTTTGAGAATCACATTTCATTCTTTAATGTATCGTCTCCGCAGAGAGCAAAATAATATTAAATGTCAGAGTTATTATCTTTTGATCTTGAGAAATTGGAAATAAGACAGAGTTGTTATCAGAGTACAGTCATCCAGGGCGGCCATTACATCTAGTTTCATATTGATTATATATAATGCTTAAAATATTACAGAATCGGAAGAGGGTGAAGGTTTTTAAAGAAAATCACCTGACACCATGGTCATACAGAGAATCATATTGCTTCTGCCAATACGTTCATCTTCTTTTTCGAATTCGATATAAATGTTCTTAATATACTGGACAAAATAAGTTAGGGATATTGGTATTTTATGATTGATATTTTATCAGTGTGTCAATGAATAAATAGATCATTATTCATAATTTCAAAATTTACATATATCCCTAACTATTTTTGTCCAGTATATGACACCCATTGAGGAATGGAATCATAAAACAATAGAAAATGTTTGAGTTTCAAGCAGTATGTGTAGCACTCGAGTTTGAATAAAAGTACTTTTTTCCAAACGTCTTTAACCTAACACCACCAGTAGCCTGTATTTCAAGCCGAGCCCTTCTCCTCGCATTTATTGATTTGGTAAAATTTAATAAACTGGTTCCATTCCCTTTGTGTCTTAAATCGATAGTCAGTCGTTGAAGGAAACGCACTTGTTACTCATCCATCGATAATGAAATAGAGTTGTCCAGCATTAAACCCTTAGTGTATCTGAGATAAGGTACCACATATTGTTGTCTGATGAGCATAAATGCGAATAAGATGTGGTCTTAGGAATCTCAATCTTCTCCAAGTTCCAAATTACAAACCGCATTTGGGAAAAGAACTTTCAGTTCTACAATTCCTCAGCTGTTGAATAATGTACACTTGACATCAAGCTTTCATCGTCTTTCGCAGTTTTTATATAAAAATATTAATACCTGTTCAGATGTTATTACCTTTAGACTTTAATACCTTTAATGTGCGCTTTGAGCATGCGCCGTGTGGATGGATACCGGCCTTATAGAAATACTCATTTTATTATGTTTGGCAGATTAAATTAAAATGTAGCCGAGAGAGGTTAGGTGATCCCTTGCAGAGTCATTTGGTAAGGCTCATCATCAGCTCTGGTTCCCTCAAAAAATCTACACGCATCCCAGACAGTCTCGGCGAACCCACCAAAAACGTTCCGTAGAATATGGAAACTCCCCAACACTGCAGCCTTCTGCATTACCCAGATTGCCAGAAGGGCTGTGCTGCCGGCGGAGAACCCAGCCAAGAGATCACGAGGTACCAAATCAAGGCCAACGACAAAAAATTCAATGATGTAAATAAATTGATTGGCTTTATCAAAAAGGGCAAGATTAGGTTTGTTAGCAGTTGGTTAATTGACACTGTATATGGACCTTATCAAAAGAAGTTTAAAACTATCATTTTTCATAACGCTCTTAACATGTTAATGGTCGTACCATGGGTTGACCTCGGGGTCAAAGTCACAGGCATGGCGAATACGGTATTAGATACAACGAGCCATGTCATCGTGTCGTTTAAAATATGGGGTGGTGGGGTAGCCTAGAGGTTAAAGCGTTGGCTCGTCACGCTGAAGATCCGGGTTCGAATCCCCACATGGGTACAATGTGTGAAGCCCATTTCTGGTGTCCCCCGCCGTGATGTAGCTGGAATATTGCTAAAAGCGGCGTAAAACCAAACTCAGTCAGTCAGTCAGTTTAAAATATGATGCCGGTGTCAAGGAAGAACATCCATTGACAAGGTGTTGAACAGTCTCAGGTAATTCATTACACAGTCGATGTTTTCATGTTAACATTCTCTCTAAGAATCACATTTTGACGATTGCGAAATGGAAGTGATTGTCCTGGGCAGGAGAAGGAAAATCCGCTGTTTCACTTTAATGACCAGCTGACGTATTCCAGACAAGGTGTGTGTGTGTGTGTGTGTGTGTGTGTGTGTGTGTGTGTGTGTGTGTGTGTGTGTGTGTGTGTGTGTGTGTGTGTGTGTGTGTGTGTGTGTGTGTGTGTGTGTGTGTGTGTGTGTGTGTGTGTGTGTGTGTGTTTGGATTGCTATTTACGGTGCAATGATTTCACAGAAAGCTTCTTAAATTACCAAATCTGAAATAAGAACCATACGCAGAGGAACGACCCTCTGTAATCAGGTATAATTTTTCTTAGTAAGGTGGTCAAGACTCTGGATGCCTTGTTTTGTCCAATCGACTACTCCAAAGGAATAGGAAAGGACTGACACTCAGAAAGTATGTTTATTATTATCATTATTAGATTAAAAGTATTCAGTAAAATTAGAATAGTAAAAGTCTGTAACCAACGCGGTATGGTTTGGCGGTGTGGCCCAGCGGTTACAACCTTCGCTCCCAACGTCACAGACCAGGGTTTTATTTCAAACAGGGTCAATATATATTAATCTCTTTCTCGGTATGAGTCTGCCTCGACATTCCCTGTTTTAGATGTTCCGTAGTGGTATACAATTAGTAAACGGCACCAATAGGTTATATCGTCATATAAAAATATATTTTGGTTTGATTGTTTGATTATCGCAATCAACAACATTTCAGGTGAATACATGACATTTGAATTGATAGCAACTTCTTTTATTCTTTGTCACGGCGTTTCAGTGCTATGTCTTGCTCCTTCAGGTAAGTGCCCGCCAAAGACAACATTCCAGCTATGTGACGGCGGCCTTTAGATAGTGAAGTCTGGATCAAATAAGTGATATGAAACACGATCGACCCAATCTGCATATGATGATACGCTGGTGGCTGAAGCTAGACCCCTATCCCACTAAGTTGACTCCAACGGCCAGCTTAGGTCCATCAGGATCTATTCGAACACGGGATCACTGGGGGTCACAGGAAGTAAACATAAATCGAATTAAACAACATATGGAATTGAAATGATTAAACGAAACCAATTTATAGAAGCACATACACAAGGGTGAATGTTGGACGTATGAATCAGAGCCTCACAAGACGCACCTTGATGCTGTTCAGAATACACCTGTGATTGCGAAGACTGCTTACATACGCTTCTAAATTAATATGATTCCGTAGATCATTAGTTCTTGTCGCTGTCATGTATCAGAATATCGCGCAACTTGAACCGACGAGAAAACTACCTTGGTAAATGTTTAATGGGTCTTTGGTTTTGTCTGAACCGATATGTTCATTTGTAATTGCGAAAAGTTCGCACTGTTCCGCATAAACTTGTTAAATATGTTCCAAGAAATAATTTTAAAACGATTTTGTTTCCATGTACGCGGATACACGATTTGGACCCAAGTTTATAGTTCAGCAAACGTGTTATAAAAGAACCACATTTTAGGTTAATCTTCACCTCTCCGCCTAAGGACGTGGATCGGAGCCAACAATATAATCATGTACTCCCTTCGTGTTAGAGTTATGGCACTGATCACAGAATACAATCAACATCATGACCATTCGTGCATGATTAATATACACAATATGGAAAATTCGGCTGGAAATACAAAAAGTAAGCCAAGGACAATTACCGGTGTTCCTCTGACTGAAAATAGAACAATTACATTTTACGAACTCCAGCAAGCGTTACTAATATGCACTGCAAGCAGTGAGCTTATATGTGATAATGAGAGCTGAGAACATCGTGCCAGTTACTGTCTTAATAGCTCAGTGATTATTAGCGATGTCATATAGACAGTAAAATAAATGAGTCCCGGGGAGGGCGTTTGTGACCTGTTGGCACCATCTGCCATCCGACAATCAGCTGTTTTCCAAGACATTGCAGGCATACATCACTTCCAGATTGGACATTGGCAGGGACAAGTTCGATTATTTAAAGGTTAAGAGTGCCCTGTCCGCCAAGTGCATCTGGTTCTGGACACAGGGTGTAATTGGACTTTATACCAGACACATGCAATTAGAACAGAAATTAAAAGTTGGGACAGTGTCATCGTTCTTAGCAACGACATCACGTCCAGACTGCAATGGGGAAGTCAAGTGGTTTAACTGACTGACTGACTGAGTTTGGTTTTACGCCGCTTTTAGCAATATTCCAGCAATATCACGGCGGGGGACACCAGAAATGGGCTTCACATCAAGCGGTTTAAGCGTTTGCTCATCATGCAGAGGAAACGGGTTTAGATTTACTTATAGTGATTTTGTGGCAACCTTTACCTTGGCATTGATGGAATAATTGCTATACCGGCACAGGCAACTCCCCATTCGCGATCAAATGAAGGATGACATGTTAACAATATGTTTTGGACATCAAAAAATAGTTTTTTGGTAGTTCATTACATTCATTTCATTGATATATGAACTTGTATCATCACTGATGCAACCCGTGTGCGTATAGTGTTGTCATTTCATTGCCTATGTCCTTGTGATCATGTCACTGACTCTACCCAGGTTGTCATTTCATTTCCCATACCCATGTGATCATGTCATTGACTCTACCCAGGTTGTCATTTCATTGCCTATGTCCTTGTGATCATGTTGTTGACTCTACTCAGGTTGTCATTTCATTGCCTATGTCCTTATGATCATGTTGTTGACTCTACCCAGGTTGTCATTTCATTGCCTATGTCCTTGTGATCATGTCATTTACTGTACTCAGGTTGTCATTTCATTACCCATATCCTTATGATCATGTCATGACTCTACCCAGGTTGTCATTTCATTGCCTATGTCCTTATGATCATGTCATTGACTCTACCCAGGTTGTCATTTCATTGCGCATATCCTTATGACCATGTCATTGACTCTACCCAGGTTGTCATTTCATTGCCTATACCCTTGTGATCATGTCATTTACTGTACTCAGGTTGTCATTTCATTGCCTATACCCTTGTGAACATGTCATTGACTCTACCAAGGTTGTCATTTCATTGCCCATATATCTTTATGATTATGTCATTGACTCTACCCAGATTGTCATTTCATTGCCCATATCCTTATGATCATATCGTTGACTCTACCCAGGTTGTCATTCCATTGCCTATGTCCTTATGATCATGTTGTTGATTCTACCCAGGTTGTCATTTCATTGCCCATATCCTTATGATCATGTCATTGACTCTACCCAGGTTGTCATTTCATTGCCTATGTCCTTATGATCATGTCATTGACTCCACCCAGGTTGTCATTTCATTGCTCTTATCCTTATGATCATGTCATGACTCTACCCAGGTTGTCATTTCATTGCCTATACCCTTGTGAACATGTCATTGACTCTACCAAGGTTATCATTTCATTGCCCATATATCTTTATGATTATGTCATTGACTCTACCCAGATTGTCATTTCATTGCCCATATCCTTATTATCATATCGTTGACTCTACCCAGGTTGTCATTCAATTGCCTATGTCCTTATGATCATGTTGTTGATTCTACCCAGGTTGTCATTTCATTGCCCATATCCTTATGATCATGTCATTGACTCTACACAGGTTGTCATTTCATTGCCTATACCCTTGTGATCATGTCATTTACTGTACTCAGGTTGTCATTTCCTTACCCATATCCTTATGATCATGTCATTGACTCCACCCAGGTTGTCATTTCATTGCCCTTATCCTTATGATCATGTCATGACTCTACCCAGGTTGTCATTTCATTGCCTATTTCCTTATGATCATGTCATTGACTCTACCCAGGTTGTCATTTCATTGCCTATACCCTTGTGAACATGTCATTGACTCTACCAAGGTTATCATTTCATTGCCCATATATCTTTATGATTATGTCATTGACTCTACCCAGATTGTCATTTCATTGCCCATATCCTTATTATCATATCGTTGACTCTACCCAGGTTGTCATTCAATTGCCTATGTCCTTATGATCATGTTGTTGATTCTACCCAGGTTGTCATTTCATTGCCCATATCCTTATGATCATGTCATTGACTCTACACAGGTTGTCATTTCATTGCCTATACCCTTGTGATCATGTCATTTACTGTACTCAGGTTGTCATTTCCTTACCCATATCCTTATGATCATGTCATTGACTCCACCCAGGTTGTCATTTCATTGCCCTTATCCTTATGATCATGTCATGACTCTACCCAGGTTGTCATTTCATTGCCTATTTCCTTATGATCATGTCATTGACTCTACCCAGGTTGTCATTTCATTGCCTATACCCTTGTGAACATGTCATTGACTCTACCAAGGTTATCATTTCATTGCCCATATATCTTTATGATTATGTCATTGACTCTACCCAGATTGTCATTTCATTGCCCATATCCTTATTATCATATCGTTGACTCTACCCAGGTTGTCATTCAATTGCCTATGTCCTTATGATCATGTTGTTGATTCTACCCAGGTTGTCATTTCATTGCCCATATCCTTATGATCATGTCATTGACTCTACACAGGTTGTCATTTCATTGCCTATACCCTTGTGATCATGTCATTTACTGTACTCAGGTTGTCATTTCCTTACCCATATCCTTATGATCATGTCATTGACTCTACCCAGGTTGTCATTTCATTGCCCATATCCTTATGATCATGTCATTGACTCCACCCAGGTTGTCATTTCATTGCCCTTATCCTTATGATCATGTCATGACTCTACCCAGGTTGTCATTTCATTGCCTATATCCTTATGATCATGTCATTGACTCTACCCAGGTTGTCATTTCATTGCCTATGTCCTTATGATCATGTCATTGACTCCACCCAGGTTGTCATTTCATTGCCTATACCCTTGTGAACATGTCATTGACTCTACTCAGGTTGTCATTTCATTGTCCATATCCTTATGATTATGTCATTGACTCTACCCAGATTGTCATTTCATTGCCTATGACCTTGTAAATGATCATGTCGTTGACTCCACCCACTTTGTCATTTGATTGTTCATATCCTTATGATGATGTCTTTCACTGTATTTACCGTGATATGTATTGCACACTCATAATCATAGCATTGGCTCTGCCATTATCAACATGTACAGTGAGCTCTGAATTTCTCTGCGATAATATGTCCCAATACCCCTCTTGGGTCACTCCCTGACTTGTATAAATTTGCTACAATAACTGTTATATGCTATTGTCATATAAATATCAGAAACAAATTAAAACGTAGCATAGGGGCATTCATTCCAATATACATGTATAAAGATATGAGAACAATGTACAGTGTTATATGTGTGTTATATGTGTGATGTGAGAACAATGCACAATGTTATATGTGTGATGTGAGAACAATGTACAGTGTTATATGTGTGATGTGAGAACGATGTACAGTGTTATATGTGTGTTGTGAGAACAATGTACAATTGTTATGTGTGTTAAGAGAAACAAGAATTTTCTATATGTGTTATACATACCATTAAGGCCACAAATAGAGATGTAACAGTACCATGTTTCAGTAAATCTAATTACCGATGACAGTGACGAACTCATTAGCCCACAGAGGTTCATGATATAAAGGTGATGTACGACTTAAATTTCCCTCAGGACCAGGAAGCAATGCATCCACCAGCAGCTAACACAATATTCCAATATTAAAATTCCCCAGATGGGATTTTGTTATGATATATTTATCTATATGATGACTACACGTGTCGAAGTTAATATGATTAATATATATCTGTATTATTTATTTCTTTGAATTCCCTTATTGCCTGGCTTACATTGACAAGTAGATTCACAGATGAGAATTGTCACCATGTTATCCCTGGAGGGGGGACTCTATAAACCAATTAACTTTGGTGTTATATAGATTAGTCCGATACAATTCATACCTTAACTGTCTGAACTCGATGGGTTTGACACACCCTTAAGACTATTTCAAACGGTATGTCATCTCGTATGGAAGAAAACCCACTGTGGAGCACATCTCGTGGGTGTGAGTCGAGATTATGAAATCTGCAAGTCTGGCTCGAAATCACCGGGTGTGATGCTAACTTTATTATGTGTCCGAAATTGAAAACAAAAACATACATGAAGTTAAAGGGATAAAACATCCCGCGAATAAATTTATGTTTCGCGTTTTAATATATTTGAATCTGGGCACCTGGGACTTTGAATATTGTAGCTTCATAAAAGAGTTTCAGAATGAGTCCTTGTAGTTTTCTCAACCATCCACGTGATTCAGGGAGGTGAAATACACCTGAACCAGTTATCCGTTTTCGAACTTTTGTTAGTGTCAGTCAGCTTGTGGCACAGTTACTATGCTACCTTGTTTCAATTGTATACGTCTTTCATTCTTCTATACGTCATACGACTGCGATGTTGACTTGTGCCATACGTTCCAAATGTTTTTCAGATGAGCAATTGACTAGGCTTTGCACGTGTTTATGACGGAGGCCACACGTGGACTGGGATACACTTAACTTTTCGCGAACACCAAGTATCGTCACTATTTGATAGTGATTCAGAAACACATTTATACACATTCCAGACACATTTGGCGCAGGAGTTCAGATTTGAATGTTGATGTTTTTGACATATTTTTTACTTGTCATCATCACAATTTACTCATTTGAAACCCCACGACGTCGTGTATCTCTTATTTTTGTTTGTTTTCACTTTAATGTGTGACGCTGCTTTACGTCAGTGAAAACTTTGTAAGAAAGTTTAAAAATTCTAGAATTCCAGAAGCTCTAATTCCAGTTATCTTAACAGTATTTATACTTAATAATAATATAATGTGAAGTAAAATCGATAAACCTTTTCAATTTCAACAACTTTTAATCAGCAGAACCCGTTAAATGTTCATATTTCTATCCTGTTATCGATCTAATAGGTGGCATTATCCTGTTTCCTGTCTTCCTCCCCCTCAACGACACCCACACCATCGTATTCAGCTACGTCATTGATAAACAAATGTTGTTCCCCAGGGAAATTTTCAATGTTGTATTACAATGGTGTCTACATTTCACAGACGTTTGGAAGAGTGACATAACAACTTTGGACATAACAACTTTGCTCCCAAAGTCAATTTCTCCTGCAGATATGTGTAAAGACACATACTTACATAAGAATGGGGACATCTCACTGTGTCTGCACCTATTGCTCGAGGTAGAGGTTCAGTCGGCCGTTGTAGATAGGTTAACAATAGGGGGATTAACTAGAGTCTGTTGCAGTAAATTAGGGGCGCGGTGGGCGAGCTGGTTAAGGCGCCAGGCTAGTGATCCAGCGAGGTTGAGGTGTCGGGATCGAGCCCACCTGTGACCGGGTGTAAAGACCTTGGAGTCAACTTTGTGTGCAGACTCTTTCAGTGTTGTCACAACCCCTAGTGTATAGTACACATCCCTGTGCACTTAAAAGAACCCACGAATCCGTTGGTATTTGACCAGATGGTGGCCACATGAATACGTGCAAACACCTAGTTGCGGGTACAGCAACGTGCAGTGAACATGGACAAAGTACTGTGACTATGTGTCCCAGTCCACCCAGCTGTGAATGGGTACCTCGTTAGGATGAGAAAGCCACAATAACTCGGTGCGCCTAGTGGCTGCAAGAGTTGTATACTCCCCAGGGATTGATAATGCGATGTGCCGTTGATATTGACATCTAATGATCGAGGGAACAAATACCAGCGCCTTGAGCATGCACTAGTGCGTGGATATGTGCGCTATATAAATATCCTATAATAAAAAAATATTAAAAATAAATAAATTAGACCTCGACTCCAGAAATACTCTGTTCACATAATTTATTCATGTACATGCCTATAATAACATACCCATTTACATTTAAACCCCAAGCAATGCGACACAGCATCAGCATATTCTATGGCACTTTCCCTCCTGGTCATCAAGTCCTTTTTTCATTTTCAGTTTTTGTGTCAAGATTCAGGTACTTTCTTCTCTTTGGTGCCAGGCTACCACCAGCCTGAATCTGGAGAAGAACAGTCTCGGTATGGGACTGCTCTTCTTGATCTATCCACGAACTTGTATATGTTTGGATGGTTGGTACCTAACTTGTTTAGCTTCGAGAGCCAACCTTCCAGGTGGTTGGTGGTCCTGGAACCATGGTTGGATGTGTTTATCGTAAGTGGGCAGTTCTTTCTACAGCAACGACAGTGCACAGTTATGGTTCTCCTGCTCTTGATGCTAACTCTGTGACCATTATGAACAAGGTTCTGTCCACCTTGGGAGTTAGCAACAAACCGAACCGTTTTTGCAATGACCAGTGTGACCAGTCCAAGCAATTGGCAACACTGGCACTCAAAACTACTCACTTATCAATATATGATCTTAAACAATGACATTCTTTAAAAGTGTTCATCCATCGGGTAGCCATAAATAATTTGACATTAATTAAACAGTGTTCACTCTGTGAGAACAGTTCACCGGCACATGCCAACATTAATTAAACAGGCTATAACCAGAAATGCAGTAAGCTAACAACATATGCAGGGTGCAGGCACAGTGGGGTTAAACCGAAAAAATCATGGGTCACGCACAAGCGCTTGGATTTTCTCTTGAAAATACCCATTAAGCCGTACTGAGGTAGAAACCTTGCAAGTGATGAACACAAATCTTGTCTTGTCTGTCATCTTATTTTCATATTTTTAAAACTAATTTTAATCAATAATTTTGAAATAATAGCAATCACGAAGTTATTAAGACCTGATGAGACACCTGTTCTTGGTTTATCAGTGTGATGCATTGTCCGAACGCTGGGAGGTGCAAGTGACACACGATGGAGTGGGTGTCGTTGAGGTACAATACTCTTTCATCCAAATAACGATTCAAACGAAACAACCAAATATTGCTTTGAAACTTTCTTGCAAATTTCGAAAATATCAATCACCTGCCAGAATGAGAAAAGTTTGGAAAGAGTTAGGTGTTTGTAATCGATCTTATATACATTGCCCTACAGCATTAAGTCTACAATGATCACGTTGCAGTGCTGGCACATAGTCAGCCGAATGGCGTAAATACGAAGATGTCGCAATATACTTATCATGTTTCAGTATATCGGCATTTCTGTTCCTCCATCATATTGTTGAAGGTCTAACTCCACCCTCAGCTTCATTCCAGGCGGTCTGTAAATAGTGGGCTACGGACCAATCAATCCAGTGAATGATATCCTGAGTATCGATCTACGCAATGTCGATACGATGGCATGCATGAACCACGTCAGCAAGCCTGATCCCCCAATTCCGTTAGTCCCCTCTTACAAGAAACGTAGGTTGCAGAATACCCATAATTCTAACTCGAGTCTTCCCAGGGGTCTATCATCTGTACAGGGGGAATTTGGTATTTTCAGCGGAAATGACTCTGACTTCGCAGGAATAGGTACTTAAGCTGATTCCGGTTGATTCCGAATACATCAAAGTAATAAAGATCTATTTAGAGGCAGTGAGTATTTATTGATAAAAATTGATCGGATAAACTTCAAAGGCAAAGGCCGAGGTAAGGATTGGGTATCTTTTCTCCCTTAGGAGAAAATGTTAGAAAATCAGCAAACCTTTTGGATATAGATAGAAGACATACTCATTTACGTGTGTGCGTGCGTTTACGTGTGTGCGTGCGTGCGTGTGTGTGTCCACCGTATTCTCCCTTAAAGTTGGGGAAAGCTTTCCCCAACATTTCAGCCACACAGACGTCCAAAAGTTGCAACAAATAGAAAGCAAAACCAGCATGGTCAATCAGTTTTATGACAATATTTCAAATTCACGTATGGCTTCAATTCAAACTTTGAAAAATACTCAAACCTGATAAAACCCGTACAGGTTTCATTTCACAAAGAACAAATTTAAAAAAATATGAATCGAGGACTAGTACGAAGGGAAAAGTTTCAGAGATGTTTATAAATACGACATAATGTGTTACGCAACTGACAACGTGGAAGCCATATTTTAGTCGCAATACAATGACAAACGATATGTGTCTACAGAAAATATTTTGACACAAGCCAAGGGCACATAGGTTTAGAACTAGATCATTTAATTTCATTGTAAGTAGGAGATCACATTGAAATTAAATTGAAATACAAGCACACAGTATAATATGTCGAGGATATGAATACAGATTTGATCTGTTCGCCATGTATCCAGCCCAAACAAGAGTTGTTAATATCCGCTCCTCGTCCAGCTCAAGATGTCTATCAGTCATTTTAGTCAGGTAAGCCGATTGACGCCGGTAAGAACAGACAAACGTTGTATGGAGATTAATGAAAACCAGGATTACACATGAAATGTCAGTTGTCGTCTCGGCTTGTTCATTTGTATTGTGATTCATCGCCAGCCTCAAAGGTTACAGCCAAAGTAAGCATTGTGATGTATATGGAATCTCATATTGATAATAAATCTTGGAACTAATGATATTTTGATTAATATCTCTCTGCAATGTACAACAATACGTCACGATCCAAACTGACAGGTACATTAACCCACTGGGAAGAAAGTACTCATTCCAGTTATGGTTTCATGTAACATTTGGAGGAATTGTACCTCTGTACATAAATAATGGCATTAATAAAACAAATTCTTAAGTATACCTAATTCAAGACTTGAGGGATAATAAAATTTTGATTTAATTATTCAATCTTCTAGAAAATTGGATGAGTAAGTAAATGAATACTCTGTCTTAAGTATCCTCAGATTCCATTTGGTGTAAAGTGCAAAACAGCTGTGAAAATCATACGAATGGTCCCCGGAAAAATGAAAATAAGTGATGACACAACACCAGAGTTGATTAGATCGGATAGCGAGAAAAACAGGAAATTAAATGCTTGGCGGTTCTTGAAATATTCTAATTTGATGAGATTTTTCACGAAGCTTTCTAATGCTGTTGGGCCATTTCCCATCTTTTGAACTCTTCTTTGAGAAACGGTGAGAAGACATTGTAGAAACGTCATGAAGGAACACGTCCCGTCAGGTTTTTCACATACTGCGATAAATTCGTATTGATCCCCATAATGAACACTCTTTTACTGTCATAATTATTAAGATAATTTGAAGACATGTATTTGGAAAAAGACATTTCTGGTTTATTTCTAGACATTCGTATACGTCAGTAGACGAAAGCTTTGCTGGGAACTTTTAACCTTTATAAACCTGTTTTTAAAGTTTTAAGACGAGGCTTTAAGTAGTTTGGTAAAGAGATCACGAATAACGATGCCCACCCTCCACATGACGCCGTCAGGACAATCTTCAAATAAAGTTCCATTACGTGTCAAGAGTCCCAACAACAGAAAATCAATTTGACAGAACACGTCAAGTAGATTGAAGACTTGCTGTCTGACAGACACACAGTCTCTATCAGTTATACAAACATTGATCGATAAATCATCCCCAAGTCACATGGAAACAATTTCATAGCTATCCCATTTTAAGCAACCTTCCAAAAGGTCCGTTTTGCTCCTCATCCCAAGTTTGGTCTGAAAGAAGGATCTGAAAGAAATAACGGGTGACACGATGACAGAATGCCACTGACTTCATGGCTGCCGGAATCGTGTTGTAACCATGTTGGTTAGATCTCGGTCAACCTTCACCAGATGTGTCTGCCATAAGCTTCCTGGTCGATAATCATGGGGCACACAAGGCCCAATCGTGTTCTGTTTAATTGCATTGGTTGATTGAACTTTATGGCCTTAGAAAACAATCTTTTTCAAGTTCTGAGATCCAGCCCTGACTGAAAGGAAAAGGTTCCGCGTGTCTTCAGTGTTCTAACTATGCTTTGTTCTGGCACAAGGACCACCCGCTGTTTATGGAAAGTAATATTGTTCTCATTTGTCTTAAAAGAATGTATGTTTATGTTTGTGATGATTGAACAGCCCTGAATGTCGTGTATGCCCTTAAGAATTATATATGAAGCCGATATAAAACAGTGGAACCAGTAATCACTCACTGGAAGTCAAATCGCTAAGGGCATGGCGTTTCCTGTAGAAGTGGGAATCATTCCCATTTAACGCCAAATCACGGCCTGCTCACGGAAGGTTATTTGCATTGCAACCGCGTTGACACTGTATGACGTCATCAATGAAAGACGCTGAATGTTGGACATTAAGGAAAATATTAAGTTGTTTTTAGCTCTTCCCTAAGACACTAACTCAATAACATGGAGGAATTCTGACGGTGTTTTATAATGGTTGAACGTGTTTTCAGAATGGGCTCAAGTATGAAAAGGTTGAATTGTTTTGATTATGATTTTAGTCAAAACTGCAAATTTGACTGGTAAATTATGCATTTTAAAGGAAAGTCTGTCAAGTTCAATGCAATGCAGTGACATTATCTAGTATATGTTACTTTGTGGCATTTTGAAAAAAATCAATGTGAAAACAAAGTTACTTGTCCTGCAGACATGCATATCAGACAAGTAGAACGATACGACTGGAATTATTTTATTCTAGTCTGGGCCATCATTCTTATCCAGGTAATTCAGTTACACGGTGAGACGCGGTCGTGTTTATGTGATTATTTGGTTGGAAATGTTGATACTGGGACTAAAATAACGCCCCTGTGTGAACAGATCGAGTCCAATTTCAAGCCCTTGTTTTAGTCACTCAGCCTATTGGCGTGTAAAGCATCCTTCAGGTATGTGATCACAGTGTGCTTTCAAAACAAATCTGTCCCAGTTTCAGGAATCCTGTTTATTATCAGTCAAGACCTATTTTTTGACCGGAGATTGGTCAGAAGCCGTGGTGCACACATCTTCGGTTATCTAGGGCACAATAATATCCGTTCTATTTTGAATACCCTCGACCCGATCTCCCTACTAATGATCTGGAAGTGACGTCACCATCTCCATCTTTCATACTTTATTATTTGATTCTACGGCTATATCTGAAATCCCGCTGTCGAATGGAGCTGAACAAGAAAGATATAATGATGAATATGACCAGGGTATATATCTGGACAGAATCAGCGTAATACTCCTGATAATAAAAGATCTATTGCAGAATATTTTGCAAAAGTCAATCAGAAGCTGGTTTGGAATAGCTAACAAAAGATGCATATTATTAATAGTGTTTTCTTCCGTATGTGTACATTTTAAGATGACATCATAATGATATGATAATGAATTCATAATAGCGCCTGTTTCAAAAATGTATTTGTTCAACGGCGCTGAAGGAGAAAGTCTGGAGGACTACGAGAGGGATATTGTGAACAGGGTTTCTAGGGCTTTTTTTAAAGAGTCTTTGCAGTTGATTTCTCTGATAGTGATGGGGGTTGGGGGCTGTTCTAGAGTAGTGGGGCTGCAGCGGAGAAGGCTCTGTCACCCATAGCGGTATGGTGGTTGTCTGGGAGAGAAGAAGGGAGTTGCTGGAACGGAGAAATCTGCTGAGAGTATGGAGAGTTACAAGGTTCTTTAGATATCTGGGAAAGCCACTATCATAGATGCAGCTGTGTGTCAAAAGGAGAAGCTTGAAATTGATCCTGAAGGATATAGGGAGCCAATGAAGTTGTTCGAGAAGGGGAGTGATACTGCCATATCGTGGAACACGGGCAACACTGGTGTCGACTCGATCACTTACAAGCCGCAGTGTCACTAGTATAAGGCAGACTGCTTGAACGACAACTGATATATGCAGAGCCACGTTATTTTTGCAGTGGAACACCACTTTAATTCCATAAATGTAAGATTGTGTTTCCTTCGCTTTCTGAAGTCTTGAAACAAGTAAGTTGACAAGTTCCAAGGCAACACTGCACCATACGTAATAGAGGTCAGTATGCCACTGGTATTATTTGATCTTGATCTAGGAATCTGTGGGATGACTTTGTGAGACATTTGGAATGTGCTGGACAATGATACTGTAAAGAGGGACGAAGGTGTTGTAAAGCTGGGTATTATCAAAATGCAGTGGCCACCACTCTGCATAAGAACTAAACTACCACTTTGTCCTTGAAATAGAGTAATATAATTCAAAAATATTTTCTTCATAATACAAAATAAAATCAGAACAATCCTTGCTGAGGCAATCTGGTCTTGCCAAATCATTCCAGACTTAAGTTGGATACTTAATTATCAGTTCATTCTCAAGGGACTGAGCGAGGGACTACCTGACAGCATGAACACCATTTTAATATGGCGTTACTCACTTTGACAGAAACTGAAAGTCCGGAGCCCAGCATAGCTCTCGCTCGCAAGCCATTATTTCAAATACTTTTCATTTTTATTCATATATGTGTTATGTTGACGACGCATTGTGAAAATGTTTCTAACTTGGTTTCGTAAGGATAAATGATATCACAGCGCATTCATCTTCATAAAGTCCAATATTAAAACTCGCTTGTACTGGAGTTTAAAACCGCAAGGCTTTCTATTACATTCCATATACAGACCGATAACATCAGGATCGATCGTGTTACTCTTGAGATTCCTTATTTCTAATTATACGTATTGGTATTAAACCAAATGTTGCATCAGATTCACGTTCGAGATTTGCATCCTTTTCTATCCTATTCCTGTTCTGTGAGTACCCTTGTGGGGTTTTAATCTTCATCAGGTGCCGGCATTTTACAACCTTGCAGAGGCTGCTGTGCGTGATGAGTCAGATCTTTCAGATTAAAAAATGTGAAAACACTCCAAGCTGATATCAATTACACATAAATGTTGCATTGAAATTGCAACCGAGGGCGGAAGATAGCGTTTCAAACGTTGAATTTAATTCCATCAAATCAACAGGTAACATTGTTCTGCTTGAAGATACCGTAATTATATCAACTTTATTTCAAAACAAACCATGACCTCATTGCTATTATAGAAGACAATGGGGAGCAGGGAGTCTAATGGCACAAAATTAATATTTTTAATCGGTTTGACCAAAAATGGTTCGACGACATTGGGCCATTTTATTGACAAAACAGTACAATTTACATCGAGACACACTAAAGCGGCAACAATTTCGTATTCCGCATTTAATAAGACCAAAGGCCATTTGTTCCCGTGTTTCTGATAGGTGCAGAATTGACCTGCCTATGCGTGTGTTTATGATGGGAAATTCTTCACGAACACTTGGTATCACCACTTGTTGATTGTGATTCATAAATAGTCGCAAAAGTAGCTGATATAGTAAAAAAATATAAAGGACTCACAATTTAGCAAAGATTCGTCATGGATAGTGTTTTGACACGTATTTTCAGTCTGTCATATCTAAGCGGGGCTTGATTAATCGAATCAGGACACCAAAGGGATACCGTGTCAGCAACGTCTCAGCAACCAATAAGACCATATGATTTAGGTGGTCAGAAACTTATAGTAGCTATTATACGAAACTTAAATAAAACCTTGGCTTTAGTTGTTTCGTATTTGAAAAAGTACGAAACTACTATAATCACTCTTAGTATGTTTGTCTTGTTTGTATTTAGTTAATATCATTATGATATTATATATTTATGTTCACCCCGCTACAACTCTGTTAAGATGTATGGCATTAACTTCATTTATATAATCATTTGTATTGTAAATGTATTTTTGTGTATTATTGTGAGTACAAAATGACGTAGGTTTCTTTCAACCCTTACACAGCTGACAACGTGTCGTCTTAACCTGACACTTTGGCCGGTGCTCTAAATATCAATCTCTCGATGGTCTGGTCATGATTACCATGGAAATGTCCGAAGAATCGTCTTTGATAAAACGCCCCGCAATCAATGAGCGTAAAAGCGTGTGGAAGCAGACATACGCAATCTTGAAAACCTTCCATCGATAAGCCAACGTTTTATTCCCTAAGGGTTACCTTTTGCGTGTTGGAGTTTCTGATGAGATATTTTTATCAGTGTCTTTTGATGTTGTTACCAAAATACCCAGTCGTTATTTCGTGCACATACGTCAGTCGTGTGGTTGTTGGGATGAAGGAGGTCATTATCTATATTACAATACGCAATCTACTCATCGCCTTGGTCTGGATACAAACATGCATCATCATCTATCAGATCCACTGGTTTTGAAATCCACACGCCCACCCGGACATTGGAGAACCAACTTAATGATTTCCTTACAAGAGTCTGTAATCAACGACACAAGCTTTAGCTTCTGGTTTACTCTTTAAACATGTATTTTAATGACATTAACTTGAATTTAATTAGTTTATTTAATGATCTTTATTATTAATAGTAATATTGGACGTTAAACAGAGTTTAAAGCGTATGCTGCCTAGGCTCGTTTTACAACTGGGATATACACACAAACCTATCATTGACAAACAGCAAGGAGTGTTTCTAGAGGGTGCATTTTCGTCTACCATTAATGTTTAATATTTCCACTTGGGCTTATACAGTGGAAGCCCTCTAAACCGGCAGTCCTCCAATCCGACATGCTCTCAATACCGGCACTAGAATTTGGTCCCCGCAGAAGCTAGTTAATTTATGATCAGTTACACGACCTCTAATCTGGCGTCAGTCTATTCCGTATTTCGGCACAACAAAGGCCGCCCAATTGACTGTTTGTACAGCGATTGATTGATGGATATGTGCCTGAAGATGTCTGTTTTGTTTTTCCGTGCTTTACCGGTTGTTATCTTTGTTGATGAATAAAGAATATGATGACTATCAACACGAAAAAGGGAAAAGTTCTCTAAACCGGCACGTCCTCTATACCGGCATTGTTTACTGGTCCCAATGAATGCCGGTTTAGAGGGCTTCCACTGTACTCAACACTTTACACATGTTGTAACATCGACGTCAGTAATTAGCATTCCTATATGATGGTGGCCTACACAAAATCCAATATTGACTGTCCCATAATAATTGCACCACCTACAAGAGATGCAGTACCGCTTGTGATGAGTGAGCGACTGAGTGCGTTTAGTTTGATGCCGTGCTCGGCAATATTCCAGCTATATGGCGGCGGTCTGTAAATAATCGAGTCTGGACCAGACAATACAGTGACCAAAGGCATGGGCATCGATCTTCGCAATTGGGATACGATGACATGTGTTAACCAAGTCAGCGAGTCTGATCACCCAATCCCGTTAGTCGCCTCTTACGACAAGCATCGGTTACTGAAGATCAATTCTAACCCGGATCTTCACGGGTCGCTTGTGATGACATTACACGGCATGGGTGCACTATCCGTTAAGGAAGCAATACCCATAGTGATTGCATGAATTGTGTAGAAGTGTACAGAGATCGGACCTAAGGCATATAATGGAAACAGGCGTATACGAACACGGAGCTACTGGTGACCTCTACTGAACTGTCCCGGATGTCGCAATATACCAGTGACTGTCTGATTGCGATTGGTCAAAAGCCATAGGCGTATAACACGGAGAAGGTTAATTGTCGCTGATGGCCAGTTTGAACGACAAGAAGGGACAACCAAAGGTCGTAGACGAGAGATTGCTATAAAGGATGGAAAATGAAAACAAATACAGAAGATTGTCCTTGCCTTCTTTAACATTTGAATAATAGATCATAGGTTAACGGCCTGTATAAAGCGCAAATCCGTTTGATCGTAATGTTTATTGGAATCGATTATCTAGAAACTTTGTTTGACTAGTGTATTTTTTAATAATCACCAGTGGTTATTTTTACGTGGATCAGGGAACTTAGGAGCTGAGTCCAGTGACCATCCATTGCTATGACAAGAGAATATTTGTTGCTGAGGCCAGTGACTATTTGTTACTGTGACAAGTGACTAAATGTTGCTGTGACAACTGGTATTCGGTTACTAAAGTGGTAATCACAACCACATGTGCTCCAGGGATATCAAACCTAATCGTAAATTTGTGTCTCAACAAAAACCTTTATGATATATACGTACGTCGATGAAACAAGACAGTTTAGTAAGTGAGTGAATACGGCCTCACGCCGCTGTCGGGGAGGTGGGGTAGCCTAGTGGTTAAAGCGTTCGCTCGTCACGCCGAAGACCCGGGTTCGATTCCCCACATGGATACATTGTGTGAAGCCCATTTCTGCAGTCCCCCGCCGTGATATTGCTGGAATATTGCTAAAAGCGGCGTCAAACTAAACTCACTCACTCACGACGCTGTTAGCGCCAGCGTTGCCACGACACACATCTCGGCACAGACAGGACTAGTGAGACAGGCTCACATGATTGTAAACCTGCAACAAATTCACAACAATTTCATGACTGTTGGTGGTTATCGCCGGCGTCAGTCGCGGCACCGAATAGATCAATCACCACAACAGATCTGTCTCGACGATGTTTGAACGGCACAAACGACAGCATGTGATATGAAAGTATAAGAATCACATCAGGACTGGGGAAATGTCTTATCAATGTCACTGTCTGTAAACAGTGCTGTATTGTGTTAATGAACGACTTGTGCTATCAATGTTTGTCTAATTTCTTAAGTGATGGATCCATTAAGATGTGACGATCTATTGGTAGGTTCATGATAGACAGTCAGTTTTATATCAATTCCCTAAGTGAAGGAACGTTCCTGATCATCAGTATTCATTGCGTTGTATACGAAGCTGACTAGCAACGGAATCAGGATTGATTGCGTAAGTGCTTCTATTATGTCCCAGACGTTATTGTGACTTGGTGATGTAACGCAGGAAAATCTAATATTGTAAAATACAACGCGACTGATAGGAAAAGAACCCAATTTTGTTATTGAAGTCGGTAACACGTGCCGTGGTGTCAGAAGCCTCATCAGCTTTGTTTGGGGATGACGTCGCCATCTTCATCATTAGAATCGGCTAGACTTTATCTTCGCCAGGAATGACTGTGTCTCCATTCGGATCGTTGCTAATGTTGACACATTGGTTTGCGTGGTTCAGAATAGATCATTTACGGGTTGATCTGTTTACCTGACATAGATATTGTCAGCGGCGTGCAAGCGACAAAGCCAGTTCCATAATCGTAAGAAACATCTAAGAATCCGATTTCATTGTACGACATTTTATCATAATCATGTGTTTACAAACGCATTCTTTTTATCCAAAATATGACAGTTGGCAAGAGGGTTGTTTCTAATAGGGCTGGACATGTTTATCCTTCTCGCAAACACCTTGTTTTATAATTGATGTTCAATTCCTTTAATTGTTACCTCTATTTGTTTTTAGTCCAATGGAATCTGTTTGTTTGGTAATAGAGACTGGTTATTCCCTGGCGTTGAGTTTACACATTCATCAATCACTATCTTATATTGATGATACGAAATTTTCACGAAAAGACGATCCTGTCAACGTGATCCTTTGAAACATGCCTTTCAAAATAAACTCACTCACACATATTTCGTTTTCGGGTAGACGCTTGGTGACGAAGTATCCATCGAGATTATGCACACAGATATTGATAATTAGTAACCACTCGTGTTTTTCCGGCAAGCCGAACGGAAACAAGCGAGTAGTTACGAATGAGATATTGACATACGACATGGTGGGTTTACATTTCTTAATCACTCAAAGTATGCACAGAGGCGGTGGGGTAGCCTAGTGGTTAAAGCGTTGGCTCGTCACGACGAAGACCCGGGTTCGAATCCCCACATGGGTACAATGTGTGAAGCTCATTTCTGGTTTCGAACAAAAAACACATAAAGATCTAAAACTCCATCTATCGCAAAGAGGAACCTCTTAGTAACCAAACTGCCCGAAAACTATCACCTCCTTCCGGTGGCACCGGAAATAGTGATATAAAGAGTAGTGCCTTCTATCTTCATACCCATTCGGAATCAACAAATGTAAGGTTCCTCTTTCAAGTCTAGACTCTGTTGAGTTCACCGTATCCGGAAGCATCAAACCCGAAGCACAAAGCACTGTGGTCAGATTTACGGGCTGGATGGTCGATTGTAAATGTCAAATGTGTACTTTGCTGTGCAGGTTAATGCAACTGACTCTTAATCTGTCCTTTAGAATGGATGATTCCAGACAATTTACTGTGTGCGGACCAAACAGCGTGTCACGTTAGACAGATAGAAGGTTTAAACTCGGGCTTATCTCGCGGGAAAGGGCGGTTGTCGTTCTCAATGTCACGTTCATTTGTTGCGGACTTTTCACAGAGTGGGCGACTTTATCAAATTAGACACGTATTTTGGGCATAACTGGTTTTCTCTTGAAACCACTTTGTTTATTTGGAATTTCCAACGAGGAAATGTATCTCTCGGGCTTTCGGGTTCTCGGGATCTAAGAAGAGTGAATTTACAAATATGAAAATATCCTTGAAAGAAATATGACCAACGTATCCTGGTAATGGTAAGGGACGCAACTCTGCCAATGAAGGCTTGGGAAATCGCTTCCTCTATAGAATGGAAACTTATAAGCAAGTCGACTCATCCGCCAAATCAAAATCTCTTCGTGTTTCGGTTGATTTTTGATAAAATGATATTTTAAAAGATGTTTTATTGTACTTTCAATCATTTCGACAGCGTTAGGTTGAGAAGATTGGCATATTCATAAAGTAATTATTTGTCTTCAAAAACGTGATAGTATGCTTTTATAGTGGCATCTCTGCCTGATGAATAGGGTCGAAACGACAAATTTCTTTAACATTGACCCTCACGAATCCGTATATCTAGGAGCGGTGGGGTGGCCTAGTGGTTAAAGCGTTCATTCATCACGCCGAAGGCCCGGGTTCGATTCCCCACATGGGTACAATGTGTAAAATGTGTAAAATTTCTGGTGTCCCCCGCCGTGATATTGCTGGAATATTGCTAAAAGCGGCGTAAAAACCAACTCACTCACTCACTGTATATCCGGGTGGTAAAGTCGACTTGGTTGGCAGAATTCGCAGTGCAGTGTGGCGTCTCCAAGGTGTGCCAGAAACTAACTTCATTTCTGTGGAGGATTCATTGGATTCATAGGATTACGTGATAGTTAATGTCTGCATCGCTTCTTGTCCCCCAGTCTGAATATGACAGCATGATGTAACTGAACTATTGTTCAAACTAATGTTAAACAGAATCCCTTCGTGCATTATAATGACGGTCTAAATCTGTTACCATTTACCATGGAATTCTTCTGATAGTCGTTGTCACCATGTCTAGGTCGCAATACATAAGAAACACAATGTCGACACCAAATCGGTATGTGAAAGGTTGCAACTTGTAAGACCAAATTAACAGTCGATCCGTGACTGACTGACTGAGTATGGTTTTACGCCGTTTTTAGCAATATTCCAGCAATATCACGGCGGGGGACACCAGAAATGGGCTTTACAAATTGTACCCATGTGGGGAATCGAACCCGGGCCTTCGGCATTACGAGCGAACGCTTTAACCACTAGGCTACCCTACCGCCCAGTCGATCCATGAACGTAGTTATTTCTCGAATTACTCTCATACCATGCTGGCTTGTTAATGTTTGCTTGTTTGTTTGGTGTTTAACGCCGCACTTAGCAATATTCCAGCTTTATGGCGGCGGTCTGTAAATAATCGAGTCCAGTGATCAACAGCATGAGTATCGATAACATGTGTCAACCAAGTCAGCAAGCCTGACAACCCGATCCTGTTAGTCGCCCCTTAAGACAAGCATCGGTTGCTGAAGACCAATTCTAACCTGGATCTTTTGAGTTTGGCTTGTTAATGAGGACTAGTCCTCAAATGGTACTCAATTCGTTCTGCATACATTTAAAAAGAAACGCGTCTTCTGCGTGTAAAGTGTGTTATATATTACTGCAAATATGCAAAACTAACAACAACAGTGATTCTGTAGAAATCAGAAAGACATCTATCAAGAGATTTAATATTTTAAATTGAAATAACATACCAGCATCAACGTGTGCCTTGACCGGATTTTGATTACATTGAACCCTGTCTGATCTCGCTAAACACAGCACAGATCTGTGAGCATCTCTATCCTTACGCTGGATGAGTTACAACATTACATACATAACACCTAATCTCTACTACACCTATCAGTTCCACCTCTTACAGAAGGATTGTTTATGAGAGTTTAACCCGGCTTGTTTAGCCCATCACTGCAAGTCTTAAGGGACAGGTTGCTACAGCATTGATCAAACATGTTTATCAAATTAGAACGTCGGCTCCCACAGTGTTTGGATTGGACGATAACCATCAGTAATCTTCTGAAGCCTTCCCCGCGCAGATATATCCCCATTATCCCCAAGGTGATGTTGATTTGAAGATTTGATGGGCTCACTAACTGTGTACAGTGTGTCCACGTGTCTGGCGTCTTCAAACGTAAGTCTGGAGTCTGAGTGAGCTCGGATCTTTGGTCCAAGTCCAGGGATCATTGTCCTATTGGGAAATGGATATTTCTGCCCCTCGCTCCTACATAAATCGTTCTATACTGTTTGTTTTTTCTCTTTCGAACTGGCAGTATGCCATTCCAACCCATTCATTATTTCTATACGTATACACGGCTATTGTTAAAGGGGCATCAAATACCTACAGATTTCGCTCCAATATCCCAGACTCTCCTTGAGGCCTCTACAAATGGTAAGCATTTGTCAACGGTTAGACAAGGATACATATAGGGTACAACGTTACTAATAGATGGGTGCATTCTGTCAATCTGGAATAAGGTCATTTAGAAGAAGATGAATGTTTACTCTTCGTTACTCATGTTTCATGGTCAAGGAACGGAATCATTGTATGTTCGGTGGCCTTGGCAATTGTAGACAAGTCGCTGTTTTCGTCAGTCTTCAGTACATTCGAAATAGGAATGACAGAAAGTGTTCTTTTGTTTTGTACCGTTCTTAAAAGTTAAATGCTGTAGTATATTTATTGCATAAGATCTTTTTTGCAATCAATCTTTTGGACATGAGGAATATAACAAAAACATGATATAATCATCACAGAGGCAAAGATCATTCTTAATAAGTATTCATTCACGCCCTTGAAAACAAGTACGGAGAAGAACGGGCAGTTTTAAAAAGTTCACATAAAAATGTTTTTCCAATTCAAAAAATCTCAACCTTCTTGAAGATGAACTGGACAGGTCTCCCCAAGGTGCTCCTGCAATATCATCTTGATTTCTTCAGTCTTTATTAAGAACGACATACGCAAGCGAGATATTGAACGTCGTTTAGAAGCACGTATTTCCTGTGACAAGCATGTGTTTTAAGATGACAGATAATGAATGGAACACGCCATGGACCATCAATAATAGATTCAAAGTGTCGTTGCAGAGTAAGCTGATGCAATCAATCAGTGCATTGTATTCACCTCCCGCGTGTTTTGTGTGTATCTCTTCTCGGGGACAATGCTTTGGCAGAGGGCGATGCTGTTTGTTCCGTGTTGAGTTCACATGCTTAAGTATTGATTTCTGTATTTTATGACGTTTGTGACGTTGTAAGTTACGTCATATTAGTTGCATGTCGTGAATGTGTTCAAGGCTGTCGGACCATAGTCCAAAGGTATGAAAATAGCTGTCACATCATATGAAAAGCAGAAGAAAGGAAAGCGATAAAACCCCTTCTAGATTTGCAAGAAATCTCTGTTGAGTTATGAACCACTATCAAAATGTGAAGACAACACGTGTTCGATCCTTCTGTGAGATCTGTCATAGTCAAAGAAAGTCAGTTGCTCACCTCAAAAGAACACTGAAATATGGTTCAAGTAAAAATTAGGAAATGTCATCAAGAAAAGTAACAGTCTTGAAACCTTCAAGGTACGGGTTGAAAATGTGAAGACGGGAGAAGGCGAATGTCCACAAATTATGCAAAATTCATGAAACTTTCAAGCTATGAAAATATGAACACGAGAGAAGGCGAATGTCCCCAAATTATGCAAAGTTCTTGAAGCCTCCAAGGTATGGGTTGAAAATATGAAAACGGGATAAGGCGAATGTCCTTAAATTGTTCATTACCTTTTGTGTTTGCATCGAAAATCAAGAAAATCGAGTAGTGTTTCATCCAACTTGTAAGCCATCTAAATGCAACATATACCAAAATGAATATATCGGGATAGTTAAAAGTGAAAAAATAGCGAATTTGATGAATAAAAACATTGAAACTTTGAAAAGACTAGGTGCAGCATGCAGACAACTGAAGTTAGATCATGTAAGATCTTCTTGCTTGCTGTTAAACGCCGCACTCAGTGATTCACATCTTGAGACATGTGTCAACCAAGTTAGTGAGCCTGACCGCCCGATCCCGTTAGTCGCTTCTTACGACAAGGATGGGTTGTTGAAGATCAATTCTGACCCAGATCTTATCAGGTCACCATTTTATCACCTGCCTTGTTTTCTCAGTGTGAAAACAGGGGAATGTCCAGAACGTCATGGACGTCCTGTGTAATAAACTGTGACTTTTAATCAATCAAAACCAACATTACATGCTCCACCTTCTTGACCCTCACATGCCCAGTACAGTGTCCATCACTCAGTATATGGACGCGGAGATAGTTGGGAGTGATTTGAGACTGAAGTCTCTCTATCAGAAATTCAGCAGCACCCAAGAAATGTTCCTTTCCAGACATGTTGGGATTGAACCAAAGTGGCTGAATTCAAGAGTGGTAATCACTCAGGTAAGCTCCTGTACACGTACGTTACTCTTACGAGCTCCATTGAATTGGGTGGGAAATGACCTAAGGCGCCCTAACCCTTTAATTCTACCATGACATTTGGAGTCGAGGAACCTGCATTGAACCCACGTTAGATCACGATTTTCTTGATGACCGCCTACGTAAGAAAATCTTTTGAAAGCACTTCTTTCTTTAATCCGACCACTGGGAAATATAACAAAACCGATTCTACTTGATAAACGCCTCGGGTCCTAGGGAATTTAAGACATTTTGGAACACAGGTTAGACAGAGAACAAAAAGGTACACCGACTAAGGGAATGTTTTGTGAAGTTCTGTACATAAAAATATTTTGTAATTTTAACAACTTGAAAAGAATCATCTGTGGGCCAAACAAACCAGTGATTGGTATTATGGGCAACTCCTGCGAGAGAGAGAGAGAGAGAGAGAGAGAGAGAGAGAGAGAGAGAGAGAGAGAGAGAGAGAGAGAGAGAGAGAGAGACAGAGAGAGAGAGACAGACAGAGAGAGAGACAGAGAGAGAGACAGACAGAGAGAGACAGAGAGAGAGAGAGAGAGAGAGAGAGAGAGAGACAGAGACAGAGAGAGAGAGAGAGTATGTGATTTTTTGAATTGTGAACTTGAAAAGAATCATCTGTGGACCAAACAAACCAGTGATTGGTATTATGGGCAACTCCTCCGCGAGAGAGAGAGAGAGAGAGAGAGAGAGAGAGAGAGAGAGAGAGAGAGAGAGAGAGAGAGAGAGAGAGAGAGACAGAGGGAGAGAGACAGACAGAGAGAGAGAGAGAGAGAGAGAGAGAGAGAGACATAGAGAGACAGAGAGAGAGAGAGACAGAGACAGAGAGAGAGAGTTTGTGAATTTTTTGCGTGTGAAAGTGAGTTCGAGTGTGTGTTCGAGTGTGTGTATGGAAATTTATGTCTCAATTCATACTTGTTTGTGGATAGGGTTGTTGTTTGTTTGCTCGCTGTTTCCAAACACGCCAGTTTACAACCTCATAACAGTTCAGAACATTAAGCTGGTCCAGCAAAGACCACATGTTTTAAAGGACGAAACCTGAAGTCAAACTGTTTTATATGCTCAAGAAATTATATCTCTCTCTATGAAATCCAACAACTCTCAACATCAAAAGTGTGTTCGTAATGCAAAATAACTTAATACGTTAATGAAACAAGTCAGTGTTGCACCATTTCACTATTACGTTAATTAATCCCAGCACATTAAGTGACGTGCAACATGCCATTACTGTGACCATAACGTTTGTAATAGTATCGACAGCTTATACAATTACAAGATTAACGAACTTACATGATCCAACTTCAAAAACAGTAAAACATATCAACGGGCTTTGATCATACAATTTAAAAGGAAAGTAATATCCAATGAATTATTAGAATACCTGTCAGGACTCTTATTGAATCATTACTTCAAGTATATACCTTTCAAACATCTCCTTCGTTGTATGACATGCGCAGGAGCACTGCAAGAATAAACAGTAATGGAACGGGTAATACGACTCTCTCTTAAACCCCCTGCTCAGTAAACCATAAATGACTTCAATAAAACTCGGGTTATCACTTCTCAATGTGTGTCCTACATAACCCCTCCATGCTCCATATTTCTGAGCTTCTCAAACCACGGCGCCCTGAACCAATCAATAACGCCGAGCTGATTCAAAGCGTTACGAGAAACTCATCAGGGAGTGATAAATATTGCTTAAGTAAAATAATTCACTTGAATGGTGCTCGCTGAGTAATTTTGGTGTTAGTTTACGGGTTTTTCGTTCTTTTTTGCTTGGATTTATTGCAGTTTACTTTGTATCAACCCAAAAATGTTCCCAGCGATTCAATTTCCAGTTGATTATATGGTGCAAGGGATAAAATAGGAGGCCGAATTAACAATAGATGCTATCAACCTGCCCTCATGGCATGGTCTGGTTGTTTTGATCTGATTCTGTTTTCATCAACATTCTGTCTGTGTGAAGACGGCATGAAAAAATGATTTCGCACCATTCAATCCAGCGAGTGATATTATGCGCACGATACCACACAATTAACCAAGTCCCTCCAAGTAGCATTTGATTCTAGGCCGTCACGCCGAAGACCCGGGTTCCATCCCCCACATGGGTACAATGTGTGAAGCCCATTTCTGGTGCCCCCCGCTGTGATATTGCTGGAATTGATTTTGTACATGACATGCAGAGGAGGTCACCTACTTTGTACAAATATTTAGGGGGGTGGTGGGGTGGTGGGTGGTGGTGTCATTCACATTGTTCATGCTTCTCCATAAAAATCACCATCGCCCCTCTAGCCATAAATTATGTACGGACCCTAAGATAGATCTATGCAAAATCAGTAACACATACATTCGAATGTGCATTAACCTGATGCAAGACGGGCAGTTTTTACTACTTTCGAATTTTCAGCCAAGTCCCAGGTTTGGTCGTAGTAGTTGTACGCTTCCAGTTGGGATCTATGAAGTATTTGAAGTTGTTCTTTCACATCGAGTTTCAAAGAAGAATAGTCCTTGGCAAAATACACGCTAACGTTATGCTCATGTTACCCATCCTGAAAGACATGGAGTGAGTGAGTGAGTTTAGTTTTACGCCGCACTCACCAATATTCCAGCTATATCGGGAATATCTGTAAATAATCGAGTCTGGAGCAGACAATCCAGTGATCAACAGCATGATCATCGATCTACGCAATTGGGAACCGGTGACATGTGCCAACCAAGTCAGCGAGCCTGACCACCCGATCCTGTTAGTCGCCTCTTACGACAAGCATGGGTTACTGAAGATCAATTCCAACCCCGAACTTCCCGGGTGCTGAATGACGTGGATGGAACACAGGACAAAATATGTCGTTAGTAGATCAATCTAGCTAGAGCTGAATTATGCAGTTGTGGCTGCTTTCTCTTGCTTGACGTGTATTGATTACATGGACCTGTTTGTTTGCGTGACATCGTACCCTGACGGGCTAGGAGATAAACATACTGCATACTCCTTACTACCATAACCGCGTTATTAAGATTAACAAAAATATACATACTGTGTTGGAAAATCAGAGGTATAAAACGTGATTATATACCTCTGAATGACTTTGACCCGTGTAGATCCGGGATAGAATATTGATCTTCAATAACCCATGCTTGTCGTAAGAGGCGACTAACGGGATTGGGTGGCCAGGTTCGCTGACTTAGTTGACACATGTCATCGTTTCCCAATGGCCCAGATCGATGCCCATGCTGTTGATCACTGGATTGTCTGGTCCAGACTTGATTATTTACAGAGCGCCGCCATACAGCTGGAATATTGCTGAGTGCGGCACTCACTCACTCTGAATGACTTTAATTAACCAATCACAATCCAGCATTTACTGAAGTCATGGCATACTGCTGAAAATTGAACTTTGGTTCTAAGGATCTAGATACACATAAATATTTATAAATCAAGATGCCCTTGTCAAAGAAAATATGATACATTAACCTGAGACTCGAAATATGTATAGTCTGAAATGACTGTTCGATTTATAAAAAATAGAAATAAATTAAACAAAATTGTTTACTAGTCTTCATAAAACAACAAACCAAATAAAACGGTTATTTTTAGATTGCAAGCAGACGGTAACAGGATCCTATCCCCCAAGGATATACCTAACTAAACAGGACCGAACACCCGTTATACTGAGCTGGCATAAACACCAGTGTCAAAGACACAGACGTCTGAAGGCCGTAGTCGATAATATGTGTTGTTTAAGGACAATATTTGGAACGGAAATACATATATACATTAGCCCTCAAGGATCTTAATTTTAACATTTCAAATTTCAACATTAACAGCTCCTTTAGGTTACTAATTAAACTGTCTGGAAGATATTGCCTTGACCGTGCATCTACCACTGACTGACTGAGTTTGGTTTTACGCCGCTTTTAGCAATATTCCAGCAACATCACGGCGGAAATGGGCTTCACACATTGTACCCATGTGGGGATTCGAACCCGGGTCTTCGGCGTGACGAGCCAACGCTTTAACCACTAGGCTACCCCACCGCCCCCGTGCATCTACCAAAGTTATTCAGTGCGGACGACAAAACTTGAAGTTGTCAATGCCTTCCCTACGTGCATCTCGCTCTTTAATGACCCGGTAATGGTTTCCAAGAACCCACATTTATCAGTCACCCAAATGATACTTGCCTGTGTTATTCGGCGTATAATGAAGGGGTTAAGACATTACACTTACTTTCATACCGAAAAAATGACAGACTAAATAATCACAAACTAATCCGTATTTAACTGATGAAGTATTATCGATGTCAGTGGTCTTTATTGTTGTTCCTATTCACGAACATCCGGGTTAGATTTAGTCTTCATCAACCGATGCTTGCCTCCTGCCATGCACACATCGGTTTAGAATTCATCTTCCGCAACCATGCTTTCTTTCCCCGTCAGGGGCGGTGGGATAGCCAAGTGGTTAAAGCGTTGGCTCGTCACGCCGAAGACCCAGGTTCGATTCCCCACATGGGTACAATGTGTGAAGCCCATTTCTGTGTCCCCCGCCGTGATGTTGCTGGAATATTGCTAAAAGCGGCGTAAAACCAAACTCAGTCAGTCAGTCAGTCAGTCAGTCTTTCCCCGTGAAGATTTAGGTTAGTATTGGTCTTCGGAAACACATACTTGTCTTTCCCCATGAAGATGTTAGAATTGGTCTGCAGCGGTCCATGCTTTTTGTACCAGGTGACTAAAGGGATCGGGTTGTCAAGGCTCGCTGATTTGGTTGATGTGTTACGTCATCGGATTCCAATGTGTATGCCAGTTTTCATGATGTCAAACACATGATTATCTGGTCTAGACGCGGTTATTCATGAACTGCCGTCACATACATATACTCATAGAACGAATAAGAGACCACATGAGCGTACAAGGGTTCCTTTATTTATTTCCAGAATCTCGCCCACAGTGCAATACATACCTTGTGAAGAAACCGGGGAATGAATAAAGGAACGCTTGTACTTTCATGTGTTCCTTTATTCGTTTCCATGAGTATACTAGATGGATTATTGCTGAGTGTCTGGTTAAACAACAAACAAACAGTTTTTATTCCTTATGAATAATTCCATGTCGACATGTCAGAGGGCTTGGACTACGAGTACCTCCAGCGCCACGCGGTATTCGTCATGATGTTCTGTTATCACGGTAATACGTTCCATCATTGCCATACAGTTTTAATAACAAGTTCACGTCGTTACTTCAGGGAGATTATGGCCAAAGAAAACAGCAACAACAAACTTACTTTATAGGTAACTTACTTAAGGAATGTTGCCTAAGATATAAACTCAATGGAGTCGAAAATGATAATTGCCAGTAAGATATTCCAACACATCTTTAGATATATGCAATTATACTCATGCTTATAATGGTTGTCACCAATTAAAAAAATTGAAGGGGGTGACAACCATTATTGGCATGAGTATATATCGTTCTGATAGCAGGCGTGACTTGCCGGGGATCTTGCAGTAGAACCATTCAGATGTCTGGCGTATCTGGTGCTGTTCGTGGAACAGCTTGAATCTGAAGAATCAGACATTGTCCAGATACATGGCATGGTATCTTTCCAACTGGTCCTGTTATAAAGGCATTGTGGAATACATGTACATGTACTCGCCAGTAGATGCACTCTTCGTAGACGACTGACGTATTGGACCAGTTCAGTACGTTAGAATAACTCGAGTGTGACTGGATTAGCTGGTGTCGGGTTTTAGCTTTTCTTTCAGGACATTAAGAACACCTAGATTTATAAATCATTAATATATCATTTTGGTACCTTATTGTGACATAAAGCAATAATGTTTGAACGACCAATGCCCATACTACACATAACTTGTACCGTGTTTTAGTATCCTATTCAGAGGATTTAACACTTTGAGTCATTTAAAAAATAACATGTCTACACAATTGATATCCCGCTAGGATATCTTTGAAGTACACAACGCAATATTCGTTGATGGATATTTTAAAATTCTATTTCTTAGAATTATGTTTTTAGCATTTATATCTGAATTGGCTTTTCCTTACCTCTGTAATTATAATGTAGCAAGTCGGCATTATAAAACCTCTTAATGGGTTACAACAGGGATTGGTTGATGTCAGAATACTGTGTGTGAGTTTTTCTAATGTTTGTAATTGTTTGGTCGTATCCAGTCAAAGCACATACTTTGCATTGCCCGACAGTTTAGAATGTTGCGTATCTTTTGGACTTCAGTATAAGTGACATTAACGGTAGCATGTGTTGTTTCAATGTTCAGCGATGATGCTTAATTGACATATATTTAAACAGAAACAGTCTGCAGGCCTCTTCCTGTGACACTAATCAGATTGTTCACTGCATGTGATGCCCAAAACAGATAGCACGTGAAAAGCGATGAATGAAAGAGTATATGATCATAGCTTTACGTGAATGTGCATCAGGTGCTTTAAAGCTGTGCTTAAAGAAGAACTGTAGCATTCCGGAATGTTCACATTCATACCACAGTTATGTCTATTTTGTTACAGACCGCCTCCGTGGTGTAGTGGTTAGAGCGTCTGTCATACCAAAAGACGTTAAAATATGGTACTTGTTGGTCCCTGCCGGGCGATCGGCATTAATGGATACAACGAGGACTGGTCGGCTCGGAGTCAGTATAATGTGTCTGGTGGGGTATTCATGCTTCACTGCGGCATGGTATCTCAGTGGGCTAGCACTATAAAACCAGCTTCAGTCTGGGCTAGTACAAGCAGCCGCACCTACACGTACACACGCATGCACGTCGTCATATGAGCGAAATATTCTCCAGCTCGACGTTAAACCCAATTTCACCTCACCTCACCTCACCTATTTGGTTACAGTTAACTGAACGGCTGCGCTAGTTGTGATTTGATTGGCTGTGTGGGACATGTTTGGCTCTCCAATTTCGGTGCTTCTGGTAATTTTCAGGAAGTTTTCATTACTCCAGCGTGTCGTTAGTCGGGCCTTTGTCAGACGCTGGAACCGTGACTTTATTTATTGTGGCAGGTACAACTAGGTGAACTATTGAAGTGACTGGACTGAATTAAGCTGTTGAAGTATTCTCAGACGCGTTTCCAAGGAGATCTTTCAATTTACTGTTTATTAAATTATTGATTCATGTCACAGTATGTATAGAATGTGATTTTATCGTGTATGTGAAAGTCCCTTAGATAGATTGAACTGGCATAATTCCGAATCGATTTGTGAATTGTTCTTGTTTTCAGACACGATTGTGTTGTAAACGTTGTGTAGTGTGGGTGGATGGTGTGGGTGTAATGTATATGTGTGTGTTACTTGTGTATGTGTGTATTGAGGGTGTTATGTGTGTCTGTGTGTATGGTGTGTTATGTGTGTAAAATGTTATGTGTCTGGTGTGTGTGTTATATTATGTGTGTATGGTGTTATGTTATGTGTGTCCGTGTGTATGGTGTGTCGTTATGTAATGTGTGCATTGCGTGTGTTCTGTGTGTGTGTAATGTTATGTGTGTCTGCGTGTATGGTGTGTGTAATGTTACGTGTGTTTGTGTTGCGTGTGTTTGGTGTGTGTTATGTGTGTATGGTGTGTGTGTGTGTATGTCTATGTGTGTTTGTGCGTATGTCTGTGTGTCTATGTCTGTTTGTGTGTATGTTTCTCTGTGTGTATATATCTGTGTGTGTTTGTGTGTGTATGTCTATGTGTGTTTGTGTGTGTCCCCTGTTTCTGTGTGTATGTCTGTGTGTATGTCTCTGTGTGTTTGTGTATCTGTGTGTGTTTGTATATGTGTATATCTGTATGTGTGTTTGTGTGTGTATGTGGTGTTCAACGCCGAACTATTCAACTGCTGCAAAACCGCCTGTAAATGATTAATGCCGCGCAGTCAACCAAATCTGACCACCCAACCCATTAAGTGACCTCTGATGACCAGCACTGGTTTCCGGGGACTTCTTCCAACACAGAATCCTCAGGAGGGCCATTGGACGTGAAAATCCGAGACATCACTAATACTTTGAAGTATGTTCTCAAACCGGTTATCAGCTTAATGAGACTAGCGTTAAATAACTCACCAAATCCTCCTTAATATCATCTCATTTCGCAAGCAAACAAACCCGCCTTTAATTCCAATATATTCTCAACCAATCTTGTCACCGTGATGATAGTGACGCACCATATGAATAGCCACTAAAGCAGTTATCACATTCCCGATCCATGTTGTAAAACGTCCACATGTACGACAATACAATTGTGACTTTTTTGTCCTCACGAGCAAGCTGGATTCCAAAAAAGCCAAAACCCGGTAGCAGCGATGATTAGATTTGGCATCGGAATTTTGAAAGCCTCTGAAATGAAGTTCGATTTTCCAACTTCGTTACTCAAAATTTGCGTAGAAGGGGATTTGAATTGAATGAGGTGCATTGGTTTCGGCTATGCGGGATATTGTAGACACAGGGTATCATTTCATTTTGTCATAGTGTATCAGTCTGTCTTAGTATGTATCGTGTATGCCAATACTTTGCTGGGTTCGAATAAACTTCAGCTATGCAAGTATTCCTTAATGTCAGTCTGCATACTTTAGCAATGAGAATAAGTGTGTTTTTGTTTTATGGCACAAGTATTCCTTAATGTCAGTCCGCATACTTTAGCAATGAGAATAAGTGCGTTTGTTTTATGACAAATGTCATTCCTTAATGTCAGTCCGCATACTTTAGCAATGAGAATAAGTGTATTCCTTAATGTTTGTTTTATGTCAGTCCGCATACAAGTATTCCTTAATGTCAGTCCGCATACTTTAGCAATGAGAATAAGTGCGTTTGTTTTATGACAAGTATTCCTTAATGCAAAGTATTCCTTAATGTCAGTCCGCATACTTTAGCAATGAGAATAAGTGCGTTTGTTTTATGGCAAGTATTCCTTAATGTCAGTCCGCATACTTTAGCAATGAGAATAAGTGTGTTTGTTTTATAACAAGTATTCCTTAATGTCAGTCTGCATACTTTAGCAATGAGAATAAGTGCGTTTGTTTTATGGCAAGTATTCCTTAATGTCAGTCCGCATACTTTAGCAATGAGAATAAGTGCGTTTGTTTTATGACAAGTATTCCTTAATGTCAGTCCGCATACTTTAGCAATGAGAATAAGTGCATACTTTAGTCCGCATACTTTAGCAATGAGAATAAGTGCGTTTGTTTTATGGCAGCTTTGAACAGCATTGTTACCATTTCAGTGTCAGTGAGATTTTGAAAGAAAGCAAGAGAAGATTCTTGACGACTTTGTTGAGACCTACGAGCACGGGTACCAACAAACCTAGAAACACAATCCGCGTGAACAGGGGTTCGAACCTAAATGTGCCATAGTATCATATTACTGGAACGCCCGAGGGTCTGAACAGCAAATTGTCGCGACTTCGCCGACTGGGACAACCTTGCCCCCTCATGTTACAGTCATACTGATTATTTCTCACTATGTCCTCCATTGTTACATTTGTGAGCAAGCTCGTCAGAAGGAAGGCAACGGTTCGATTCCCATGTGAAGCTCATTTCTTGTTTCCCCGTCAGGATATTTCTGGAAGTTGCCCAAAAATATATTTCACATGAACAGGTTTCAAGAGATGCACACTTTTTTCTCCTAAATCCTTTCTCTGGATGATGAACTCTCCAAATGCCTTGTCCCCACATGTGTCTTGTATTACTCTATAAAAGATGTCCTCAAAAATGCTTCACAGCCAAGTGAGAATTTTTCCCTACCGGTGTCCTTATTTCAATTTACTTGATCCAACGGAGAATGAAATCCTATCCTGCTTCTTGTCGCATCTGAGGAACGCAATAAATATCAAGTGTCCACAAAAAAGTCAGTAGCTGATCAAATGGAACGTTTCATGAGTCATCCACTTCAAATAGTTAAATGCGTGCTTCAAATGACTTTCTGGACTCTGACGGATGAAACATTAAACGAGGCTGAAATTCATGAGAAAATTTAATGTGACTGTTAACTCAGTGTAAACCTACATGTACCTCAGGCTTTTGTTTCGCCCGGCGATTGCGTGCATCTGTGTATTACCATGTACATGGTGTTGGCGAGTAATCGCTGTAGCGTGTGCAGAACCTGAGGCTTAATTGATAGAAGTCATTGTATCCCCTAGTCTGGATCTTCGTGCCACTTTTAACCTAAGCCTGTCTGGCCTTGTTCGTTGTCGGCATGCTGTTGTTACTATTATGCTCTTGTCAAGTACGGTTAAAACTCGGTCAACTCAAAACACATATACTATACTGTTTTAGGTTCGAATAATGTTTGGATGCAGTGTGAGATTGTGCTGACATAATTCATTGGGACGTTGTGCTTACATGATGCATTGCGAGTTTGTGCTTACATGATGCATAGCGCGTTGGTGCTGAAAAGATGCATTACGACATTGTGCTTACATGTTGCATTGCGCGTCAGTGCTAACATGATGCATTAGGAGATTGTGCTTACATAAAGCATTGCGGGTTTGTGCTTACATTATGCATTAGGAGATTGTGCTTACGTAAAGCATTGCGGGTTTGTGTTTATATGATGCTCTGGACGGTCGTGATCTTGCCGAGAATGGTTAGAACTGTATCAATTGGGATACGATGACACGTGAAACTGACTGCTGATTAGTGGGTGAGTGCTAGAGATTTCGCATTAGGCCAGATTCAGCAATGCTTACAGCTAAATGCATCTGTAAATAATCGAGGTTTGTGTTTATATGATGCAGCATGAGCATCGTGATCTTGCCGATAACGGTGTCAAACAAGTCAGCGAGCCTGGCCACCTCATCCCGTACCTCTTACGACAAGCATGGGTTGCTGAAGATCACTTCGTGCCCGGATGAGGTGGTGTAGGTCCTGGATAGTAACATAGAGTTTGGGAAAAGGACCATTGGATGGCGTAGATACATTTTAATAGCTACATGCACGCCAAATCGTTTGAGGCGTGATAGGTCGATGAGTGAGTGAGTGAGAGAGTTTAGTTTTACGCCACACTCAGCAATGTTTCAGCTATATGGCGACGGTCTGTAAATAATCGAGTCTGGACCAGACAATCCAGTAATCAACAGCATGAGCATCGATCAACTAAGTCAGCGAGCCTGACCACCCGACCCCATTACTCGCCTCTTACAACAAGCATGGGTAACTGAAGCCCAATTCTAACCCGGATCTTCACGGGTATAAATTATTTTGTAAGTTCAAATGATGATTACATACATAATGCATTGTACGGTTGTGCTCTTGCCAAGTGCGGTTACCTTAAAACGCTCATCAACACAATACAGCTATAAATGTATTGTGAAGGTACGGTTAGTGTAACTATTCATATTATGCACTGTTGTGATTTTGCTGTGGACAACTCATGAATGCTAAATGACTTTCTTCGGCAGCATTCTTATTAATCTAATGGAATGCCCATTATCCTGAACACCCAAGTGAAAACTCTTTCGCTATTCAATTATCTTAGCGAAAACAAAGCGAGATTGACGACTGAAAGTTTTGTTCCTTTGATCTCAACAAGTTGACCTCACGAGGTAAGACTGTCAGTAACAATGATCGGAAACGTCAGAGTGTGAGTATCAGTGTAGGATCAGATATTAACCGACACGCAGATCAAAGTACATCGTTGATTGTTTTCCACCATTCTAGTTAAGAAACATAAGTAGTAAGTAGAACAGCTATGATATTAACTTTCGGTATCTACCATCGATACTCTATTTTGAAGAACATTTGAGTATTTCTGTTAGTAAATCTACTTCCTATTGGGCACAGGATTATTCTTATGAAACCTTAAATGTGGCAAATTAACGGTTCCGTTTACTTTGATTAATAATTGCACAGTAATATACAGTACGTGATGGTGCCGAGATTATTTGCCTTTATTCCGGGTCCACGTTTAGAAAATACGTATGTTTCTGAATGTGGTCCAGACAAAGAGCTTTGCTTACTGTTACCTTTGGCGTATGTCAGTCTAACACCGTTGTGCCGAACTTTGATTTGTCGAACGTACAGTTGCCTCGAAGAAATGCTTGGTCCCTGTGTATTTATATACTGGACAAAATAAGTTAAGGATATTAGTATTTTTATGATTGATATTTTATCAGTGTGCCAATGAATAAATAGGTCATTATTCATAATTTCAAAATGTACATATATCCCTAACTATTTTTGTCCAGTATATTTGGCCATTTTTTGTTGTGTCGAACCTCGGATAACTTTCGAGTTATTTATGTCATAACTTCGACAGTAGTTTTTTATGCTTGTGTTCTTATCATTATTAAGATTGAATTATACCGCCGGGATGTGTTGAGGCTATGTTTGTCCGCTTTGAAACAGTAAGGGTGGTGAGGTGGCCTAGTGGTTAAAGCGTTGGCTCTTCACGCCGAGGACCCGGGTTCGAATCCCCACATGGGCACAATGTGAAGCCCATTTCTGGTTTACCTCGCCGTGATGTTGCTGGAATATTGCTAAAGCGGCGTAAAACCAAACTCAGTCAGTCAGTCAGTTGAAACAGTAATACCCTAAGTGTGACCAGATGTGTCGGGAAAGTGAGTGAGAGAGTTTAGTTTTAGGCAACACTCAGCAATATTCCAGCTGTATGGCGGCGGTCTGTAAATAATCGAGTCTGGACCAGACATTCCAGTGATCAACAGCATGAGTATCGATCTACGCAATGACATGTGTCAACCAAGAGAGCGAGCCTAACCACCCGATCCCGTCGGTCGCCTCTTACGATAAGCATAGGTTACTGAAGACCAATTCTAACCCGGATCCTCACGGGTTGTGGCGGGAGGGGGATACTTTTGAACACCGGTGTGTTGACAATAGGTCCTCAGAGCGACGTTGCACACATGTTTGATAAGAGGTCTACAGTACACATTCTGACAAACCTTGACCACAGAGGTATAGACAAGAAGCCGATAGAGGTTTGCTGTAATGTGCTTGAACATAGGTTTCTTGAGGAGGATCCAACAGCATAAATGCTGGGAAACCTTGAACACAGATGTGATGTCAAGCGTCACTACAGCGACATTCTGTCAAGACCTTGAACACAGATGTGATGTCAAGAGTCACTACAGCGACATTCTGTCAAGACCTTGAACACAGATGTGATGTCAAGAGTCACTACAGCGACATTCTGTCAAGACCTTGAACACAGATGTGATGTCAAGAGTCACTACAGCGACATTCAGTCAAGACCTTGAACATTGATGTATGACCAAGGGATATATACAGCGGGATTAGAAGGAAACTTGTGTTGACATTAGGGGTATAGCGGAAATATTGGGTAGAAATTAGCACATGCTGCGTCCCCATGAACACTTATGTGTTGATGAAAGTTCTGCTGCGGACATTCTGAGAATCATTTGAACTTTGAACCTTTGAATGTGTTGACAAGAGCTGTGTGGTGGGAATACTAAGAAACCTTGACGAATCGTGCGTTGACTCAAGAATACTCGATTGATTATGATGAAACGCCTTTAACACAGATGTGTTGACAAGAGGCCCAGAGTGGGAATGCTGTAAAACTTTGAACACAGATGTGTTGGACAAGAGGCCCAGAGTGGGAATGCTGTAAAACTTTGAACACAGATGTGTTGACAAGAGGCCCAGAGTGGGAATGCTGTAAAACTTTGAACACAGATGTGTTGACATGATGTCTTGAGGGGAATGGTGAAATACCTTGAACACAGATGTGCTTGAATAGCGGTCCAGAGTGGAATGCTTGAAAAACCTTGAACACAGATGTGTTGGACAAGAGATCTAGTATGGGAATGCTGAAAATCCTGAACATAGAAGTGTTGACAAAAGGTCTAGAGTGGGAATGCTGAAATCCCTTTGAACACAGAAGTGTTGACATGAGGTCTTGAGTGGGAATGCTGGAAAACCTTGAACACAGATTTGTTGACATGAGGTCTTGGAGGGAATGCTGGAATACCTTGAAGACAGATATGTTGGACAAGCGGTCCAGAGGGGAATGCTGATAAACCTTGAAGACGGATGTGTTGACAAGCGGTCCAGAGTGGGAATGCTGAAAAACCTTGAAGACAGATGTGTTGACATGAGGTCCAGAGTGGGAATGCTGAAAACCTTGAAGACAGATGTGTTAATAAGCGGTCCAGAGTGGGAATGTTGAAATACCTTGAACACAGATGTGTTGACAAGCGGTCCAGAGTGGGGAATGCTGATAAACCTTGAAACATATGTGTTGACAAGCGGTCCAGAGTGGGAATGCTGTAAAACCTTGAAGACACATGTGTTTGACAAGCGGTCCAGAGTGGGAATGCTGAAAACCTTTAAAGACAGATGTGTTGGACAAGCGGTCCAGAGTGGAATGTTGTAAAACTTTAAACACAGATGTGTTGAATATGAGGTCTTGAGTGGGAATGCTGAAAACCTTGAACACACAGATGTGCGTTGACATGAGATCTAGTGCATGGGAATGCTGGAAAATCCTTAAACACAGAAGTGTTGACAAGAGGTCTAGAGTTGGAATGCTGAAATACCTTGAACACAGATCTGTTGGATATGAGGTCCAGAGTGGAATGTTGAAATACCTTAAACACAGATGTGTTGTCATGAGATCTTGAGTGGGAATGCTGAAATACCTTGAACACAGATGTGCTTGACAAGCGGTCCAGAGAGGGAATGCTGGAAAAACCTTGAAAACAGATCAGTTGACAAGAACCTTGAACACAGATGTGTTGACATGAGGTCTTGAGTGGGAATGCTGAAATACCTTGAACACAGATGTGTTGACATGAGGTCTTGAGTGGGAATGCTGAAATACCTTGAACACAGATGTGTTGACAAGCGGTCCAGAGAGGGAATGCTGGAAAACCTTGAAAACAGATGTGTTGACAAGAGATCTAGTATGGGAATGCTGAAAATCCTTGAACACAGAAGTGTTGACAAGAGGTCTAGAGTGGGAATGCTGAAATACCTTGAACACAGAAGTGTTGACAAGCGGTCCAGAGAGGGAATGCTGGAAAAGCGGTCCAGAGTGGGAATGCTGGAAAACCTTGAACACAGATATGTTGACATGAGGTCTTGAGTGGGAATGCTGAAATACCTTGAACACAGATGTGTTGACATGAGGTCTTGAGTGGGAATGCTGAAATACCTTGAACACAGATGTGTTGACAAGCGGTCCAGAGAGGGAATGCTGGAAAACCTTGAAAACAGATGTGTTGACAAGAAATCTAGTATGGGAATGCTGAAAATCCTTGAACAGAGAAGTGTTGACAAGAGGTATAGCGTGGTAATGCTGAAATACCTTGAACACAGAAGTGTTGACAAGCGGTCCAGAGTGGGAATGCTGAAATACCTTGAACACAGATATGTTGACAAGCGGTCCAGAGTGGGAATGCTGAAATACCTTGAAGACAGATAGACATGCTCCAGAGTGGGAATGCTGAAACCATTGATCAGAAACCATTGATCACAACCATGCAGAACAGTCATGTCATACTTGGTTCTGCTTCCCATGTTAGTCTTAACCTCATATTCACACAATCGTATAACAATACCCCGTTTATCTATATACTTGAGTATAGAGTTATACATAATTTGTCAACACGAAATGGTGATGTTTTGTTTATTTTTTACCTAGTAGTCATCTATTTAGTTAATAAGCAGGCATTTTTTCACATTTCTAATATCATTCACATGTGATGTGGAGGAAAGAAAAGCTGGTGAAGATTGTAATATTTTCTCACCCTGGGGGTTGTCCTTAGTCATTGTTACTTCAGTGCCCTCGTCGGGCCTAGTCGACGAGGACTGGGAAGATCGGCTTGTTACAGCGTATCGTCCGCCTGATTGTGTGCCATCATAGCCTCGCCATTTACCTTATCAGATCCGATTATTTCAAAGCCTCTGTGACATTTGGTATCTTGAATAGTGTCTCTTGTGTGTAAAACCAGATTCACTCAATCCCTTCTTTGCGAATGACATTATATTCCTTCTGAATATGTTAAGGGGTCAAATTGTCTCTTGAATTGGTGTCGCTTACAGTATGGTCCATGGCTGTCTTTAACAGCACTGCTCATGTAAAGCTTATGTGGGTTAGGGGTTTGGGGGCAATGATGGCATATTGTATCCAATATCCCAAACGTTATTGTTCAGCAACATGGAGCAGGCAATCAGTTTGCTGTCGCTTAATGGTATACTTTGTGGTACGAAACACCATTATAACAAATAATGTGTTCAAAGCTTTCTTGTATTCCCACTCGTTTATATTCATCCATTAAAACTGTATATTGTTGCTGTGAAGAAACAAAAATACAGAAGGTCATTACTTCTATTTAAAACAAATTTCAATCGTTCAAAATGTTAGAAAAGGTTTTTGTAATGCTGAAAATTATTATGCTAAATGTCCCTGTGTAATGTATTAGAAGATGAGAAACATATATTTTATCAATGTCCATTATATAATAGTCTCCGTTTGGAATTAAGCGTCTCTTTACAATGTAACATACGTATGGATAATTTTAAACATTTACTGAATTCAAATGATACAAATACTTTGTTTATATTAGGTAAATATATGTAATATATACATGTAATATCTTTAAGATCCATCTACAACAATTGTAACGCGCATATTTATGTCTCTCTGTACATATTCGTATGAATAAAGGGTCATTTGGCCTCGAAAACAATATATTTAGTTATTAAAGATGCTGATGCTGATGCTGATGATGGTGATGGTGATGGATGATGGTGATGATGATGGTGATGGTGATGGTGATGGTGATGTATTCCCACTGTATACCTCCTGTGAATCCATCAATGTTCAACGATATGGCTGAAATATTGCCGATGTGACGTTAAATAATGACTCACTAACCCATCAATGTTCAAGGGTTTGACAGAAGTATAGTTTTAGTGACTCTTGTCATCACATTGTCATCATCTTTTGTCATGCACTGTTTTAAAATCTCCTAAATTCATTAATGCTTCCAGCTCTAAACTGTGGCATGGGGTCATTTACGACATATTCTGATTCACGCACGTTTGTCGAACGCCAAGTCCAACCATATGACCTGAGGCCTAAACAATCGGGTCTGGACCACACAATGCAGTGATTGATAATATAAGTGAGGGTACGATGCTATACTTCTGAGCCCTCTGATCTTCAAGTCTTTGACGGCTAATGTAGGCTTCACTGGGTATAAATGAACAAGTGATGATCCATCCCCTAGACGTGGAAGCAGCCTCTTTCAAATGCACACACAAAGCACATATATAACAAGTGGCATGTCGCTTGGTGCACAATAGCTGAAAGACTTACGTCGCGCTGATTGTTTCCTTGCATGATAAACACAATACTCACAGTTCTCCTCGTAAAGTCATCTCAAAGTTATATCTATTGAATGAAAGCAATTACTCGGACGTGTGGGTGAAGGCGAAAAATAAGGTGGCTAATTGTGTAGAGCATGTTTCAAGGGAGAAGGCTTAATTGATCTGTACATTGCATCAAGTCGAGGGAGCGTCTACCATTAAATAGCGGAAATTAAATAGCAAGGGCTACTGTCCTGCATAAAGATTTACAGCTGAGAGGATCTGGATGCGTGGGTCGACGCCTTTCAGACCTCCAGTTGTCAAACATTTACTTGACTCAACAACTGGCAGACGTCAGGGATACATCGCTCAAGGGGGAAGCTAAGTTTTCAGTTAAGTGAGTATCTTTCAGGTTTCAAATCGTCTGTCCATAACCTTGTTTCCTGTACAATCATTTTAATTATAAAACTTTGTAAGTTTGATGCTATTTGTCAGCACTTGCATGTTAAGAGTTAGCAAGAGGTGTGCCTTGATTTTAAATATTGACATGATTCACTTAATGTTGCATAAACACAATCAGAAACTTATTTATGATGGCCACTGGTGTTTGCTACACACGATTTATCAACTATGTGAACCTAGACTGGCGTTTGATCCTATAACATTTGAAATTGTAATAGAACATATTCAAAGTACTGTGTCCTTGTCCTGTTATGCATAGAGTCTGATACCCTCAGGGGGCATCCGTTTGATGTGAAGAGAAGAAGCGCTGTTTCTACACTGTTATAGGTTCCATGTGTTACTTGACAAAATATGTATGGTAATAAAACAATGATGTCGTTTTCTTTCATAAATCTATGTGTCCAAAGAATAAAGATCATTATTTAGACGCGTCGATTTGGACATAATTTGTTTTCGTAAGTAACTAAGATTAGCGACGTAAATGCCATATATGCTTCGTGATCCACCTACTTCGAAGAGTGGGAACACACTAGGTAGATCTGGACAGGAATGAAAACCCACTAAAAGCAAGGGCAGAGGGCACGAACGCTTCGTGATGACGAGGAGATTTAGAAGGTTTATAGTTGATCAGCAACAGCAAAAGCCATATAGTGGACAGACAGGTTTCAGGATTAGTTTGGTCATGGTGGGAATGTACACATATGTACTTGGTCTAGCAGTGGATTAGAGATTTTAATATCTCAGAAAGTCGAAGATTATCAAATATATTGTTTTCTTTGTGTCATATTTTTGAGAATTCAAGTATTTATATGAGGGTGTTATCCAGTCGATTGTAGTTCAGGGGCGGTCGGGTGGCCTAGTGGTTAAAGCGTTGGTTCGTCACGCCGAATACCCGGGTTCGATTCCCCACATGGGCACAAGGTGTGAAACCCATTTCTGGTGTCCCCCGCCGTGATATTGCTGGAATATTGCTAAAAGCGGCGTAAAACTAAACTCAGTCAGTCAGTCAGTCAGTGATTGTAGTTCACAACTGCTTCATGCTACAGATGTCCTCCACAAAGCCACACAGGCATCATGTGAAGCAATAAGACCGATAATAGTGCATGAACATACACCACGAAACCCGATCACGTTTCCCTGGTAATATGTAAAGGAAATCTCATCCAGAACCCAGAATACAATTGCAGAATCACGCTGCGTTACAGATAAAGAAAGTTAAGCATTAGCAATGGTAAATTATCGGCGCTGATTTGATGATGGAGGCAATATTGTCTGCCTGCTGTATCTTATTCAGTTAATCCTGAACATGTACAGGCACTGCAGGTTGTCTTGAAGAAAAGAAAGAAATCCAGACCTGAGGTACATGTTTTCTACGTGCTACTTTACACATCGATCAAACGTTTTTGTTTTAAATTATATGTCTGCAGGCACAAAGGGAACATGTAGTAAATGTGTCTCAACACGCCTCCTGTTTTAAAGGTCACATGCAACCAAAAGATCAAACATCATTAAAACACAATTATCACTTATTCATGACATATAATATACATTGCTGATTATGAAAAAACATATAAACAAAATTATAAGCGTACAATCGCAAATCAAAAGTGCAATATTTTGTACTTAGGTTTACTTTCCTCGAAACGAAGCAGCTGGGATACCGAACCCAGTCAGAGCGGGTGGGTGTGCACTCAAGTGTAACGGCTGGTTCATTTGCAGATGCCCTCACGGCTCATTGTGTGTGTGTATATAGAGATGTTGGGTTTTGTAAATACATGCTCATATTTTTGTGTATAACATTTTGCAATCAACAGACATCATAACATGTCATGTGTACAAGTATCACACCTGCCTGTCTGTGTAATTACATAATGTGACAGAGACCGAACTCGGGCCATAAATCAATGCGTTTTGTTTATGGTGTATAGCCTGATAGGTGCCTGCATGTGGTCAGTGATCGAAGTTCTGTATTGAATATTGTCATTAGCAGACAGGCAGGCAGACACATAGGTGTCAATAAAACAGACATTGAGTTTGGTCTGTGACAACGACATATCTATATCACAATTAGAAATTCTGTCAACGCTAAATAATGACATTGCTTTTAAGTATCGAACTGAGAAAGTGACTCGGTAAGAAGAACGTGTGGTGAAATAGACAATGAAATTATAAAAACAGTTAAATCGGTAATCTACTGTCATAACATATAAAAAGCTCGCGCCTGTGAAATATCAACAAAACATTAGAAAAATAGCTCACACAAAAGCCTTCACCGAGTACTCACCGGACAACCCGCTTACAAGCTGCGCGAACTTATTTCACTGCGCATGTGCTATGAGCGCAGCCCAGCTGTTGAAATCAATTTTCCCCCAAGCGCGTTATTGTTCAACTTTATAATTTGAATTTGCATTTTTGATGATTTGTTTTGGTAAGTCAATACCGAAAGGTATCAGAATCTGCAAAGTTGTGTTTTACGTTGCATGTGACCTTTAAGAAGTCCTTTCTGTTGAGTGTGTAACCATACATTGTATACTGCATGTAAATCATCATTGTCACCACAATTACAAACTTAGATTAGTTATACAGTTTTACTGACGTTGTCACCACAATTACAAACTTTCGAGATTAGTTATACAGCCATTTTGGGATTTGACCTCGGGATTCGTTCTCGAAACGTTCAAATGTAGACCTAAAGAATTGTGTTGTCTTAACTTACCGAGAACTTAAATATCATTTCTGAATAAACAAAGATCGCCTCATTCCTATTCCTACGCAGTTATTAACGTTACTCAGGTGGATGAAATTATGGCTTAAGCTCCCATTACTTTAAAATGACGTTACACGATAATTAAACAAATCACGTCTATTTTGCATACTCGATGTATATCTGTTTCTAAATGTTAAAAGATCCAAATGTGAAGAAAAATGCTTAACTATATAAGTATTTTGTTATATATGGGTTTTTATATATATGTTGAAGTCGTTACATTTCAGTATGACACAAGGAATATGTATATTTTCAGATCATCCGTAGTCATTTTTCTAATTCAGACATACGAGGATGTATAAGCAAATTAGAATTATATGTACTAATCGTACGTCCCCACATAAAAACATCTTAGTTTGAGACGTAGCACTCATATTCTTCGTAGGACGATAAAATGGGAAAACGATTTAGAAATGTCAGACAGCAATTACAACATAACTACAGCTGTAATGAGAGGAACATGGGCTGATTCTTAAATAATTTCAATACTTTCATTATGTCAAAATTTGCAATGTTTTGGTGGTGACATTAGAAGGTATGTTGAATCAAATGCTACATTGTGAACATTAAGTTCAAACACCTTATACACAGCAAACATCAAAAGGTTTAATGCGCCTAGTGTTAGCATATATCCCTGGTGTACTCCAGTGTGCAATCCTTAAGTACATCAGAGACGTGACAGCGGCCTGAATTAATACCAACTCGAAATATCAGTCAGGTAATATTAAGAACGGTATTTCAGCAGTAAAATGAGAAAGGGCGTTTATGTAGGCATTGGTAACAGGAGATGTCTCTTACACAAGACGTCTCTTTCTGGACAGGGGATACAGCTGGTCCTGGTCTTTCGTCACTTAGGCATACCGGGAAAATATCATCGTGGGCTGGAATCCCAGATTCTTTCTGAAAATGGTACCATGTGTATCACTATTACAAGTTTTAAGTTCCAAAGAGAAGATACATATATTTCGGCTTCTTTTTAAATTAAGCATCAATCCCAACTACCGCCTTTCATCTAATAAGTGCGAGGGCGCTTATTAATTGAGCAAACTCACAGACCCGGCGCTTAATAGGGATCGGCGCTTATTGGAGACCCGGCGCTTATAGTTGCCTGGATATGTGCTCTTTATAAATATCCTATAATAATAATAATAATAAATAAAATAATAATAAATAGATTCTCCATTGGTATTTTATTTGAAAACTACATTGTAAACATGTGGCACACCCGGACTTATTAGAGACACGGCGCTTATTGCAGGAAATACGGTAACTGGCAACGTAACCTCAGTTTGTACTTTTGAAATACAGTTTTATCTACCCCAATGTATAGTGTAATAAAGTAATGTTCTGATCTTAACTATTATAATCAAAGCAAGAGAACGCTGTAGGAGACAGTACCAGGCAATGCCAACTGACATGCATTGCGACGTCGGTTACCAAGTGTACATTTGATTACGAGGGGGCAGACTAGAATGGCGTAGTGACGTCATTACAGTGTGACGTAATGCAAAAAGTGTACTTTATCGCCTGATCAAGTTCTGTCGCCGCCTTTGATCTTTTTGCGAACATCTTTGAATTTATAATAGTTCTGATTTCCAATGACATAGAAATGCAGTAGGGTAAAGGACATGGAACCTCTATTCAACGTCAGTGATGAATATCACCAATAACATAAGTAACACGCTGAGGCCAATCTACCTAATTGACAATCTTCATTAGAAGACTAGTCTTAAGAGACAAGACAGATTGTAGATGATTATCCCCTGAAGAATGGGCTGTCGGTTGGCATGCGACTGAGGGTTCAGACACCATCGGTCACCCCCAGATTTCATTATGGGTGCTGATCAATCACACAGCATTGCACTTCATTGTCAATAAGGAATACAAATGATTCCAAAGGATATCTGAAGCCAGAATCACGACAGTCAGTTCTGTTCAAAAGCTCACTTCTATGTACTTTTTAATAAGCGATTTATATGTCCATCTTCACTTTTCCTTTTTGTGATGAAGGTAACAGCTTGTTGATATTTTAGAATGCAAGATTTATGGATGTCAACGTCTTATTGTGAATAACACGACGTTTCGGAGTGTACGCTTGCTCCTTCGTCACCTGGTGCACCTTATTCAATAAAGAAGTTGACATCCATAAACCTTGCTTTCCTCATGACTTCCACTTCTAAATGCCTTTCAAAGATTATGTGAGATTTATCTGCTTTATCTATTGTATTGCTTTAAATGAACTGTTGACTTGTGATGATTGCTGTACTTCACGTCTCACGTTACATGTATGTGGATTTACTCAAACATTATTCATCCAACGCGTGTCCTTTGTTGTTAAATGACCAACATTATTTTTAAAAAACAATCAAAAGAAAAGAAAAAAAGGAATATTCAGTTGAGTTAGCTAAAGATATGACTGCACAAGTACCTCACGATTCTACCAACTTTACCAAGGATAAGGATGTTGGCTTTTTGACATCTGCTACTCACAAACCAAAGTGAGAGGGTCATGTTTTTAGCTTTTTCGCCAAAATTATTACTTTCTCACTAAGAGAAGAAAAGAAAAGTAAAGAAACGAAAAGAAAACGGAAAGAATATTCAGTTGAGTTAGCTTAATACCTCACGATTCTACCAACTTTACCATGGATAAGGATGTTGGCTTTTTGACATCTGCTACTCACAAACCAAAGTGAGAGGGTCATGTTTTTAGCTTTTTCGCCAAAATTATTACTTTCTCACTAAGAGAAGAAAAAAAGAAAAGAAAAGAAAAGAAAACGGAAAGAATATTCAGTTGAGTTAGCTTAATACCGCACGATTCCACCAACTTTACCAAGGATAAGGATGTTGGTTTTTGACATCTGCTTCTCACAAACCAAAGTGGGAGGGTCATGTTCAACTTTTTGCGAAAACTCTTACTTTCTCACTTTGTCTCATGCAGGTTGCCAATCGAGAGGAACAGCAGCTGAGTGAACACTGTTGTATGATTTCAGGTCCATCGCCTGCCATAAGCATTGGCCTCCACATCATAATGAAACCCTACTATGCCTTAGCCGTATGTGCAATCTTCGCAATGGTGCTTGTCATCGCCGGTGCTCAAGGTAAGAGGGAATTGTTTTCAAGATGCCCATAATGACTTCAGGTATTTATAAGCTGATGCCATGGATGGGTGTTTAGCTCACCTGACGGTGATGCTTGCATTGTAAATATATTGTTCTTAGAAACTACTGAACTAATGACGTTGAAACGTCGCCATCCTGTCTAACGTGACAGCTTGGCGATACACCCCATCATTCAAATGAGCAATATTCAAATGAAAACACTCAGAACAATGAGCTATTACTGAGCCCTTATGTTTACAAAATATGTAATTCTATATCTTACAATGTACATTTGGCTTTCTGAACACAAAATCCTCAGAAACGACCAGGTCAATGCAGGTGAAACTTCGCTTCCTTGTTTCAATAATAATGACGACCAAACATTGATAAAGCCACTGCAACCATATTGAAATTCAACCCATGGCCATTATTCGGTCGTCTTTTAAAAATCAAAGTTGTTTTTTTATGTGACTAAACACATTTGCTTTGCTGTATTTCAATATTTTGTGTCTAGACCTTTACGTTTAATTATGTGCATGTATGTGTTTTGTTTATTTGTTGCGTAACGCCGCACTCAGCAATATTCCCGATATATTTACACTTGCTCTTTCACAAAAACAATTCCAAAAGTTGATAATTACTTAAGGATATTGAAAGACATATTTACTACTGAATCATTCATCTCCAGAAGAAATAATAATGTTGAAAGCTTTTTAGCCAAATGATTTCCTCTCATCTCTGAATTTAACCATGAATGACAAAAAACATATCACTGATATTGATATTCAATGTACTTAGTGTACTATATCGCCTTTGAGCCCACTAGCTTGTATGTGCACATATTCCTCTATATGCTTGTACTCATCATGTTTTTGTACTCATCACATTGGGAACAATAAGAAAAAAATAAAATGTTCCAGCTATACGGCGGTATGTATGAGTGGATAACGTCAGGAAACATAACAGCCCTGGCTTTGAGGCTAAATGTTTCTTTTTCTTGGTGTGCGCGCGTATACAAAAACAATGCACACACACAAACACAAACAAGATAAACAAACAAAAACAAAGCAAGCACAAACACAAACACTATTTCCTGGCACTATGACAGCATGCCTATAGGAGGAATTCATATTTCACTGTTGATCAGCATTTCAAAATGGTACACGACGTTTACAGCCTTTAGTCCATTAGTGAAGTACAGGTGGGTTACCCATCATGGTAGGATGCATTTGCTTAAGGGCAAGTCCAAATAAAGCTCACAAATCACAAACTGTCTTACATTTCTGTATCGATTCCCACAAATTTTAGCTCTGTACTGAATCTGAAAACCTATATACATTGCACTTTTGCAGTTTGGACATCCAAAGATTGATGCTTGAATTCTTCCTCTCATATTTCATGCATGACTCTATATTCAATAGGACTGACCAATATGTTAATGATATTTAAACACGACGGATGAAAGGAAAATAGCCTGTTTTCGAACCCAAACGTAATTGTTGCTTTGATTGGTCTGGAATGTATTTCTGATAAAAGTCATTGCGTGTTATTTAACGGGAAATGTTTATCGGGAAGTTTTTTCAAAGATATTATTCTAATATTGTAATAAGAGATGTAATGGCAAACACTTTAAACACAGAGATAAGGAGAATTTATATTCTTTTCTCGACTCCTCCTCATGTGAAGTTTTTCAAACACGATGTTCAGAAGGTCGAAATGGAAATTAAATCGTATAACGTTAAAATATACAACGCCATGCAGGATGTGATGATTTAAACCCTGTTATATGACCAAATAAGCATATCCAGTAAATAAATAACAGCATTTGATTAGTTCAACTTCCCCTTCAGATACATTCCAAAAGAAACAGTTGCATCTACATTTCAAAATCTTGGAGTTACAATAAAGCAAGTACTGTCAACCAAGATTTTAAAGAACGTCATGCTACTCTGCTAAGGTTATAGCCGGAATGATGCAATAGACAATGCTTTCATGGTTATGGAAATGTTTTTTATGGCATATATTTCTAAAACTGAGCCATATCACACTTCGTAGAAGTTTGCCTCTTCGGAGTAACATTCATGTGTGTTGTTTATTGCAGATTATACATGCAGTCAATAGGATCTATTACATAATTCCCATGGGTATGTGTTGAATAATACTTCTTTTTTTTGTTAACAGATTTGAATTTGTTTGGTCGTGAAGAAACAACAGAGGACAAGCAAAGTGCACAGAATATCGAGAAAAAGTGAGGAGTAATTCTCTGTTTGTTTGTTGCTTAACAATGCAGTCGTTACTATTCTTGCTATAGGACAGTGTTATGTAAATAATCGAATGTGGACCAGAAAATCTTGTTGCTGACATAATAAACATCAGTCTACAATTTCGGATGTGATGACGCACTGTCTTGCTTGACACAATTATTGTTCCCACTTGCGTTGGTTGCGTGAGTCCAATTCGAACCCGCATCTTAACTGGGTATATGAAGAATGAATGTCTACAGAGGAACGTACATAGCTACAATACACATGTTTAAGGCTCTCTCTCTCTCGGAAAAAGATACAACTCTTGACATCAAGGTAACCTTGGAAAAGTATACTTTCTAAGAAAGAATATGTCAGACCTGTCATAGAACGATCGTTGGGTTCTTGGGTACTGGGATGTGTGGGCCTGGACCTTTTCTGGAAAATGAAATTGTTAAAAAAATGTCAAACCAAACATGAAATTTGTCCTAGGCCACACACACTCCTTTGCTCCACTTCAAAATATTCTGTCATTTTGGATGAGTCCATTTGGGCCATCCTCTGTACATCCTAAATCTTTGGATATTAGTTAAAGCTTATTATTGCCTTCTCTTTCAGATAATTAATTCTGAACTTTCTTCCACTAGGTACGCACGTCTGTCCTACTTCCGGTCACCTTCACGCCCACGTTATGGATGGAACAATAGAGGAAGAGGACGCTACTCTAGGTGAGGATTAAAGGGTTGTTGGTAGTTACCTCCCTTATCACGGCAGGAAAACATCGTTCCAAATTTCTGTACACGCAATGTCGTCTTGCTTCTTGAAAACGATCCTGGTGCTATATGCTAACCTCATGTCCAGTCTGCAATGATAAATTAAGAGTTTGCGTAGACGGAAACACGGAATGATGCCAATGCCAGTTTTCATACCGATGCTGTAATATTGTAGAGCAGTTTGGTGTGTCACCTGCTTGTAGTATACACATCACAACGGGGTGCATAACGTGCTGCACATCATCAATGAGCATTTATTGTTATCACAGCTTACTGACGTGTTACACTCCTTCATTTCAATCAGTTTCGTATCAATAAGTTAGAAAACAACCGTTACTTCGTGCGTGCACTTGGTTTTAGACACATATTACTTATGATTTTGGCTTAAATATCAGTTGTTAAAATATCCATCAGCGAGTAACGAGGTGTCTTAACGGTTGTAATGAAGGATGCTGTGTCTGTTCCGGGAGTTATATACATGAGTATAGATATTCATGTATACATTCCTTCGTTGATATCATCATACATTTTCAAGAAATATAATCATTACAGATTGATCGTGTTAGTTGAACGTGATGTGCACTGTTTGTTTCTGAAATGTGACAGATGACACAAGGAAAGACAAAGCCTTTGATGTTTTTAAAACTATGCTGACTTCGTGTTTCTTTCGTAACTTGAAGCGTCTGTCCTGTCTAAAAATAAACCCAGCTGCCTCGTCTGTCAACAAAGAAATATTTCTTAAGTGCTTAAATTGACAACTGTTGATGTTTAAAGAATATCTGTTGAATCTGACTTGTCTGAAAATACAGGTAAAGTTGTCACCATTCAAACACTGAGGCATATCAAAATTCAGCAACAGTCATTTTGATTGTGAGATAAGATGGAATTCCTTGCATTAGGAGCATAAACGTGTATACATAAATCGTTGTTTCGAGATGAGTTTCTCTTGTGTGCATGGTTATCATTTGAAAATTGTTGCAACTAACATACCTCCCAGTTATTAGTTAGTTTCTATGTTAGAGTGTTATCACCGACCCTCTAGTATTCCCTTTGTTTCCTCTCTGTAAATGTTCTTTCAACTCGGTTAACAGATCACTGACATTAACTTGACTATACCTGTATATTGTGGACCATACTTGAAATAATGTATTCGCATCAAGAAACATTGATCTTTCATTAAAGATATAATTTTTCGTCCATTACCCGCAATCAACAGGTCTAGTTTGAATATTTAGAACTTAATAACCAACCTAAAATGATTTAACACAGAGCACTAGTACAATTGTATCACTTCCCTCTCTGACCAGAATCCCCTAACGTACCCTTCTTACTAACGTCCCTCGAAGTTGACCTTGTGTATGCTCCAGAGTGCATGGTGAATTTAAGTTAATTTGTGCACAGAATTGTTGTCGTTTTTGTAGCATTGTATCCACTTTGAACATAAATGTCCGTATTTCAGACCTGTACAGAGATCACCTATGTATGGATGGAGGCATCGTTCAAGGTATTTGTTGGGGCCACTAAACACAATAAGTGGCAACAATTCTTCATACTCTTATCTTTCTTTGCATTTCAGAACCTGCAATCGAGTTTAAGATATAGTAAAACGTAGTCATATATATATATATATATTTAGATGGGATATAGAATTGGAAATGGTCTGTTTTGTTGTCTTTTTGTTTAGTTAATGATCACGTGATCACCATCATTTGTTGTTTTGTAAGGTATATGTAACATATATTTAATCGTACTCCCCTGCATTTTTGTATACACGTTTAGTAAATAGTTCGATTGCAGATTCAATGTTCATGATTCACCTGACTACTCTTTGCAATGTGAAAATACTTTTTCAATATTTTTAAGTTTAACTATGCAGTTCTTATTCATGTAAAAATCGTTTTGATATTAGTTTGGGCAAAAGTATTTCCTAACGCAGCTGTGTGTATCGTGGTGTTGACGGTGGGTTAGTGTTCCATCGACTTGCTTTAGGGTTGACAAACAAGTCTTCGCCTTTCCGAATCGTTCAAACATCATTGTTGATAGGTAGTTTTCCTTTGTCTTAAGGTATTTTGTTGTCAAAAGTTGAAACTCCTGTCAACCTTCCAGTTGGCTCCACAATACAAGGGAAAATGTGTTTCTCCAAATGATATGAATAGGTATTCCATAAGTTCATGTGAATAAGTATGCATATGTCTTTACCAGCCGTCCCAAGATGCCGTGGGAGTACCTTCCAGACACCTACTGCTTCCGGAACCGATGCCGATCCAACTTTGACTGCTGCAAAAAATACAACTTGTGCAACCCAGCTGCCAAACTGTGCTATGACTGCTGGTATGGGCATCCATGCAGGCGTAATGAAGACTGCTGTGTAAAATACCCCACATGTAACAGACACAGGAGCATGTGTGTGGATTAAAGTAACTTGGACTTGATCCACGGTTCCAAGAAAGTGACATGAGATGGCTTTGCTTTAAGTAAGGTATTGCAATTAATTCTGACACTCATTTTATGCTTGGTGATACACCGGAACAAAGCATCCTTAAATGAAACCAGCTCAGTTTGTTATGACATATACTATACTGTTTTGTAAAATATGCATTTAAATGACCATGGTCAAAACAATTCAATAGCGCCAGAGCAAAAGCCATTAAACAGTTCTCTGCAACGCCTATCTTAAAAGTGAAGCTGTCGCCATGATGTCCAGCATTCCAAAGAGTGTACGGCTAGGAATTATTCCAGGATAATTTCATAATTATGGAGAAACTCGCTTCAATGAACATGTTTTTTGTCTTTATTTGTTGGTTTATGCTTCATTGTTTAGCCTTATCGTAACGGCAGAGAATAATTATTTTCATATGCATCTGGTGTCCTCCCTCTTTGCCAGTTTCATTGTCAAGCAATTAATGAAATTTAACGGTGCAACAAAGGGGATTAGTAGGGGCTTAAAACTCACGTCAGTTCAACACTTTACCAATTTATTTCATTTTACAAAAATATATATGATTCGTGTTATAAATAAAGTTACAGATATAAAAAATAAACAAATTATACATGTTTAACTTATAGTCACGTAATGTTTCTTTAACAGTTTTATCAATTTAAGCAGATGATTAGTGTTACAGATAAATAAATGATACATATATAACTTATAATAATGTGATGTCATTTTAATCAGATACAAACTCAATGCAAATATTTACAATCCCACTAAGTGGGCGACAGCATAAGAAATTGATAATTGAAGCTACAAATTGTGAACACTTATTGACTAAAATTGTTTTGCATGTGGTGAACACTGTTCATGGCTCACCACGCTCAGAAACTGGCAATAACCAGCCAGACATGACCTTGCTAATTAGGGTGTTAATTATAATCCGGTATGCGTTAACCGTGGTCGGATTAACTACTGGCAAAGTGGGAGTAAATCATGCATCTACATACAGTGAGGATGTGTATTGCTACTAAGTCGCTGTCATACATTCAGATCAATGTATAGCAAAAACCAAACGTTTAGACATTGCTTTTTCAAAGGAACCTGAAACGGGTCAACCAACTTCACCAAGTGATTCAGACAAAGCATATGCACATGTATACCAACGCATTGAAACTCTAGCAAAAGTAAACTGTAATTAGGATATTCATATACTTATTACTGTATATTTTATAATTCTATTTTATGTATATGTATATCGTTTTGAAAATTATATACTGCCAAACTTTTCAGGTCAAGAGGTTGTGTTCATGATTATCGCCACAGTAATCATGTCAGGTCATTCTTCATGTCCGAGAGTGTTTTGTATAAGGACACATTATTTAGATTGTCGTTAGTTACTTCATATACACATTCTTCAAACGAGGATATTTCCTATATTAGGGCCTTGTATTTGATTTCTAACCTGGATAGTCTTTCTTATGTTATTCTATTGTATATTATTTCGATATTAATTATAAGAGTGAATTTAATTAACTTTAATAGGTATCAGTGGTTCAATTCGTTTCAAGGCCAGTCAAAAGTCAGATACATGAATCTCATTTCATCAATATTTTAAGAAACAGAAAAAACTCATATCATCATTTCGCTCACAGTCGTGCTATGTAAATCAGATTATCAGCTTTTCAAAACATCATGAATAAACTATAATTTGAGTTCTATTGTGTCTTGTTTAACAGGTTTTCGAACCAGAAAGTTTAGCTGGTGCTGTTCGTTAAATACTTGGATCGTAATTCCAGGGAGACCATTTAATCAAATGGGTTTTGGAGCAGTTGTTTTCTCATGTTGTGTTTGAGAATGTCCGACATTACCAATTCCATACAGTCTGTAAGCTGTGTCTGACATATGTGTTTAACGTCAGCGAGTGAGTGAGTGAATTTGGTTTTTCGCCGTACTCAGCAATATTACAGCTATATGACGGCGGTCTGTAAATAATCGACTCTGGACCAGACAATCCAGTGATCAACAGGATGAGCATCGATCTACGCAATTGGAAACCGATGCCATGTGTCAACCAAGTCAGTGAGCCTGGCCAACCGATTCCGTTAGTCGCCTCTTACGACAAGCATGGGTTACTGAAGATCAATTCTAACCCGGATCTTCACAGGTCTAATGTCAATTACGAAAACTCACGCAGCAATCCCAAATGTATTATGGAAACATGCCGCAACTGAAAGGTTTCGATGCATTTTTATGTCGTAATTTGAAGCCCGTATACAGTACCACCCCTCCATTCACAGCTACGTTCATGGTAACACAATGAAGCTTTCGAACCGAACAATAATTATTTAATCACTGATCTCAAAGTCACTCATCTCTAAATATTTTCATCCGAGGTGATATTGAGGGTTAGTACTGACTGTATACATCACCCGATAAACCTTGGCTTGTGGGGTAGATAAACCTTGGCTTGTAGGGTAGATAAACCTTGGCTTGTGGGGTAGATTAACCTTGGCTTGTGGGGTAGATAAACCTTGGCCTGTGGGGTAGATAAACCTTGGCTTGTGGGGTAGATAAACCTTGGCTTGTGGGGTAGATAAACCATGGCTTGTGGGGTAGATAAACCTTGGCTTGTGGGGTAGATAAACCAATCGGTTCGCCAAAGACTCGGGTTCGAAATGTATTCAATGTATGGACCTTCTTCTGGTGTCACCTGTGATTATGTTATACTGCCAAAATCGACATAAACCAAACCCATTCATTTTGGAGAGTTAAGGTGGACTTTCAGTATTCACGCGTAAATGTATACCATATGCGGACGTGAATAGCGATCAGTGTATGCAAGATATCGTCACGAGACGTCAGATGTCCACTATAACATGGCGTCAGTTTCCGGCGCTTGTCTGGCTCGTGCTCTACAACCAGGACTATTCATATAACACTGACAATATGGAAGCTCTACCTGAATAACATTACTGAGTCTTGACAAAATAGCCTGAAAACCATCAGCCCAAAGTGTGACACGCTACAAAATGTATACAAGGAACGATTACAGAACATTAAGAATATGGGAACTCTTCTTGAATAGCATGCACTGGGTCTACACAACACTCTCCAACCAAAGTGTGACACAATATATCGACCTGAATGAATAATTGCACAGTGCATGTTTCGTGTTTCCCATCAATAATCTCCACATGGACTACATGAGCAAAGAATGCTGTCCTTAAAGCTCTTGTCCATTAATTATTGAAAGTGTTACCAACGCGAGGGCTCCTTTATCTGTGTGGCAATCTGGGGCAAAAGGAAGAACAGCGTCGTTCACTGCTCCCTAGGGAGACCAGCCTCCACTCTAATATGGCTCCTGGGTTGGGGATTTTTTAGATCGGTATGGTCTTATTCCCAAGTGCCAGTTTTGGTAACGGTCATTGTTATCATTTATCAAGTGAACTTCGATAGCCACCTAGAAATGTCAAACGAGTGGGAGGGAGTGTGTGTTGTATTCTGAATGGCTGAACCGTGATGGTAATATAAACTGACGTACAAAAGAAAGTACACACTCAGTGCTTTTGGATTACTTTCAAAAAAAGCGACGAAAATGTTTTGAAAATAGTTTTACGGTGACATATAAGTCACAGACTTTCCTAATATGTTGCCAAAACACCACAGATATCGTGCCCAATTGCAAAGTTGCCAGTCAAAATCACATCACTTTTCAACTAATCCCAAAACACCAGTTGTTCTTTCTTTTGTACGTCAATTTACATGTCAGAACATCTTTCTTCATTCGAAGACTAATGAAATATATCCACAGAACGACATTCACAACAGTTGCAGGTTGAAAAAGCGACGCTCAGGTATATACTAGACGCCAAAAGAAACGTTACCCTCCTTTCTGAATGACGGAGGTACCTATCTTCAGCTGGCGTTGTGATGCGTGGACGTCCACTTCTTGGCCTGTCTACGGTGACACCACAATCTGTCTTAAGCCCTAAATAAGTCTTATAACCGTGATACCGTGGCATCCGAGGGCCTTGGTAACTGCATTGTATGTCGACCCCATCTGCACCATCCCAATGGTTCTTTCTGTCCCTTCAGCTGTTAATCGTCGCACATTTCTCGTACTTGTGTATCAGATCATGTATTCTAGGCTCTCTTTATACCCTATAGAATCATTCAACATGTGAAATGGATGGAAATACTGCTTGAATATTGCTGCGTTTTGGCGATTGATATTGCTACGTGTAAACAGAAAATGGAAAAGTGTTACTTTGCAAGCAAAAATATTAACAAAGATAATTTTATATGTTCCTAAACATTTTTTTTCAATATCAAAGACACGTTGTACTTGTTTTCACTAATGCAAATCAGCAGAAAATGTTTTAAAAGACTGAAATCATAGGAATGATTATTTTACAATTTTACACACACTACAACAGCTGTTTCTTGTTATAGTAGTTGAAAAATGGTGACTTTAAATGGTTTATCATTGTCCCAAGGCAGAAGATTATTTCAACCTTTCTTTTGGACATCACTATTATTGGTTTATTTCGGCATGGACGAATATAGGACAATTTAACTCTTCTGAAAAAGATGCATTTCACTTAAATATGAATGCATTTGAGAATTTCTTTTCGTGATTTGCATAAAGCTGTGTTGTTAAGCTTTCTTGTAAACTAAACCTTCTGACATATCTTTGATAGTTTTTCAGTAATTCATACAGGTAGGAGGGTAACGTTTCTTTTGGCGTCTAGTGTACATTTTTGAGACAAAATGAACTAAGATGCACGTAATGTAGTAACCATTAACATAGACGTTCATTACCACATACATACAATATATCACAGACATACAATATATCACAGACATACAATGTATCACAGACATACAATGTATCACAGACATACAATGTATCACAGACATACAATATATCACAGACATACAATATATCACAGACATGCAATGTATCACAGACATACAATGTTTCACAGACATACAATGTATCACAGACACATAATATATCACAGACATACAATATATCACAGACATACAATATATCACAGACATACAATATATCACAGACATACAATGTATCACAGACATACAATGTATCACAGACATACAATGTATCACAGACATACAATATATCACAGACATACAATGTATTACAGACATACAATGTATCACAGACATACAATGTTTCACAGACATACAATATATCACAGACATACAATATACCACAGACATACAATATATCACAGACATACAATATATCACAGACATACAATATATCAACCTATGATACTTTTTTTTAGTTTGTTTGTAACTCGCATATAGCAGTACTTTAGTTTCTCGGCAGATCAACGTAATATGGAAGGGAAGACCGAAGAGAGTCAATCCTAACAACATAATCGGCAAAATGGGTTTCGATCCACAGACATAGGTTTCTGTGGACCGCATAGTTTATTGCTACTCCTTACACAATAGGGCATGTTTGTTTAAACATTTTGTTACCTATTGTACTCCTAGAATTATAAACTGCTCACTATATTCTTTATATCCTTGTGAAAAGGATTGGAATTGCATGTATCTGAGCGACATGTTCGAAGTATCCTTTCTCTTAGTGAAAAAAGGCAAATTACCTTGTAGGCGTGGCATCTGTGTGCCTAGAATCACTCACCCTTTAACTGAAATACGATAGTGCCAATGCTAATCTTCATTGTACTGTCAGCCAACTTGATTAGCTTTGCAACTGTGTCACTCCTCGTTAAGTACTATAGTCTGTATTTACTAGAAGACGTCTTGGACCAGAGACAACATATATAGGTATGTTCACCTTCAGGCTAGGTTGTGTTAGACTACGTTGTAAATGCTGCTGCTGCTGATGCTGATGATGAGGCATATCAAAGTAAAGGTCACTCAAACACAAGTAAATCTTACAAACAGGACAAACCTCCTATTGCATATCTTTTACCCCAACGTATACTAAGCTTAAAAGATTAGAATGTATTGAATTTGTGGATATGTTTGGTGATGAAGGCTGAACAGTTAATTTCAAATAACATGATACATTTCCTCGTTTGTTCATCACTGTCAGTCTCATCAAGTTTGAGTGCACATGCACTTGCTGCACGAAATACTCAACACACTTGCAGGCACAGGGCAGCAGAAGCTTAGAGAAAGAAGCGATTCATTTTTGTGTTAGGTCGATACACTAACCATGACATTGTCTTTTAATGGGATATAATGAAAATAGCCACACTAAGCGAATTTTCTAAAATATTCATACTCTCTTATCAGTGAATAGCTTGACGTTAGATTCTTTGATATTTTTTACCCTTTTTAATCGACAGATACAAATCTGTTTTCTGATCGTCAACCATTACAACGGTATTTCATTATTATCAATTATTTACTTATAGATTGATAAAATAAAATAATTAGTGTAAAATAGATGTCATATATCTTTATATTTTTATTTTACATACATGCATCTTTCTTTATGTATTAATTATACACAAAATTATAACCGACCCGTTAAGATCCGGGTTAGAGATCTTCAGTAACCCATGCTTGTCGTAAGAGGTGACTAACGGGATTGGGTGGTCAGGCTCGCTGACATGGTTGACACATGTTATCGTATTCCAATTGCGTAGATCGATGCTCATGCTGTTGATCACTGGATTGTCTGGTCCAGACTCGATTGTTTATAGACCGCCGCCATATAGCTGGAATATTGCTGAGTGCGGCCTAAAACTAAACTCACTCACTCACATATTATAACCTTGAACATCTACAGTTACTGCACGTCGTCTTGAAGAAATAAAGATATGCTACTTTCCAAGTGGGTCAGATGTATTGGTTTAAACTTTAAATGTGCAGACACATGTGGGACAAGTAATATATATGTGTCAACGCGCTTCTTGTTTGAGGAACTCCTTTCTGTAGTGTATAATTAAATTAGTGACACAGAAGCTTGGCATTTCCAGAATGCATTGGAATACATATTCTTATTTGTCAGTAAAGTAGCTGTCACGACCATCATTAGTTTTAATCAGTTCTGCAGCAGGACAGAGTAGGGTTGAGCCCATTTTGAACAACACATCTTTATTGTGTATCAGGCCTGAGCAGTCCTGACAAACGAACTCTTTTACGATATTTCTGCTCTATCACTATCCGATAAATGTGCAATTGAGGTCATTCAGACCTCTTACAATAAGCTCCATACATCGATTACTTGATTGTTTGAAATAATTTTGCCTCAGAAATCATCTGGAAGTTAGGAAACAATTTGGTTCACTCCTATTCCAGCTCAGTTTTTAAAGTTACTTTTGTAAATGAAAACGAGGCTAAAAATGTCGCTATGTTTGAATAAGAGAATATATAATGTATGAGAATTTGACATATAGCGTCCATTTTCCAAACTCCATTTATATCAGAGGGATCACTTTGGTGTTTCTATTTTCAAAGAACTCATGTTGATAATACTGCTATGAACTCTTTCAATTTGCCAATTGGTCTAGTCACAGCAATGAAAAAGCCTTGAGTAAGAGTGACCTGCTAAAATCTGTTGACAGCGAAGGAGCAGTAATTCTCATTCTTTAAGACCTTTCAGCTGCCTTCATGATGTCCTGTTCAGAGTTCTAGAGAACAGAATCGGTGCCACCGGAGCTGCACTTGGGTGGATCAGGTCATACATGTCAGGTCATACATGTCAGGTAGACAGCGGCCAGTGTGTATCGACGGCCAGCTGTCAGAAAAGACTGAACTCTCATTTGGTGTACTCAAGGGATCTGTTTTAGGCCCTGTGTTATTCACCGTATATACAATCCTCTAGGTGACATTGCAAGAAAGCACAACCTCCAACATCATCTGTACGCTGATGACACGCAGATATACATTGCCTTTAAGCCTCTCCAAACACAGTCCGTTAAAGCATCGTTCCAGAAAGTCCAGGAATGTGTTGAACAAATGAGAAGTTGGATGACATGTAACTACCTCAAAATGAATGAAGACAAAACAAATGTTGATACTCTGTCCTAAACATCTTCGACCTAGAGTCTCACTGCCACAAGTCAAATTTCGCGATTGTGAGATCACACCAAGCTCTGAAGCACGTAACCTCGGTGTCATTTTTGACAGTCAGGTCAATTTTGAGTCACATGTCAACCTCAACTCCAAGCGAGCCTACCATCACATCCGCAGCATTGAACTTATCAGGCGATATCTCAACAACCACACAGTTGCATCACTGACCCAAGCACTGGTAACATTACGCCTCGACTATTGTAATTCTCTTGTCTTTGAAATCACAAATCAACAAGTGAAGAAACTGCAAAAGGTCCAGAACACTGCTGCCAGGGTGGTTATCAAAAAGAGGAAGTATGACCATATAACACCGGTCCTGCAGCACCTCCATTGGTTACCAGTGAAGTACCGTATTCATTATAAGATACTGGTACGGGTGTTCAAGTGCTCGGATATCGGCTTCGCGTTACCTGCCCAGTCTTATTCACAGATACCAGCCAAGTCGATCACTCACATCCAAAGAGGGACTCCAACTACAGGTACCAACATCACGCACAAATACCTTTGGTAAAAGAGCCTTTGAATATCCCGGACCATGCTTGTGGAATGAACTGCCAATCCATATCAAATCCCAGACCACTCTCACTGGATTCAAATCAAAACTCAGGACACACTTTTTCAACTTAGCTCATGATCAGTGAAATTCTTTTTCTCAGACATAACAGCGCTCTTGAGCAGTATTTTCCTGGATATCAACGCTTTACAATTTTAGCATAGTATAGTATAGTATAGTATAGTATAGTATAGTATAGTATAGTATAGTATAGTATAGTATAGTATAGTATTGTATAGTATAGTGTATAGTATAGTATAGTATAGTATAGTATAGTATAGTAGTAGTATAGTATAGTATAGTATAGTATAGTATAGTATAGTATAGTATAGTATAGTATAGTATAGTATAGTATAGTATAGTATAGTATAGTATAATTATAGTATAGTATAGTATAGTATAGTATAGTATAGTATAGTATAGTATAGTATAGTATAGTATAGTATAGTATAGTATAGTATAGTATAGTATAGTATAGTATAGTATAGTATAGTATAGTATAGTATAGTATAGTATATGTATAGTATAGTATAGTATAGTATAGTATAGTATAGTATAGTAGTATAGTATAGTATATAGTATAGTATAGTATAGTATGAGTATTTATATATAAATGTATAGTATAATATTGTATAGTATAGTATAGTAGTATAGTATAGTATAGATATATAGTATAACCATAGTATAGTATGGGTATAGTATAGTATAGTGTATGGTATAGTATAGTATAGTATAGTATAGTATAGTATAGTATAGTATTGTATAGTATGAGTATAGTATGGTATAGTATGTATAGCAAACATAGTATAGTATAGTATAGTATGGTATATGAGTATAGTATATGTATAGCATATATGGTATGGTATAGGTATGGTATATAGTATATATGTATAGTATAGTATAGTAGATAGTATGAAATGTATAAATGTACACGTTTTAATAGTATCTTATATAGTAAATGTAGAAAATATCAGGGCGATCCAAGTATCCGTAGGGCGTTCCCCTGAACCCCCAGTGGTGAAATGATTTGTGGTCTTATAAAGGCAGATAAGAGTGTGAGTACCTCCTAACCCCCATCTGGATCCATAATGAAGCATCAACAGAAATGTTTATCGGATCATTCCCTAATAGTTAAGCAATGAAGTTATATGTACTAATAGTACGTCCCCACACAAACATCTAACATCGATATCTGATAGTCAAACTCCTTGTTAGGCGATAAATAAGAAGGACGATTTAGAAATGTCAGATATCAATTACAACATTACCATAGCTAATGTGCAAGGAATATGGGCTGTTTTGAAAGTAATATCAATACTTTCCTAAAAGTCAAATTTTACAATGTTTTGGGGTTGGCATTAAAACATATGATGATTGATAGGCGATTGAGTGAACATCAAGTTCAAACGCATTATACAAGGCAAACATGAAAAGGCTTAATTCGCATAAGGTTCTGAGTGTATTTCTTGTGTATACATTCAACTGTGCAATCCTTTGTCTACATCAAGACGTGATAGCAGCCTGTAGACGCATTTCCTAGTTTGGCTCAAAATGGATTTGCTACAAGCTTGAAACATTAACAATTCTATGAACGGCATTTCAGCAGTAAAACGAGAAATAAAAGCACGACCGTCGAAGTTATTTGTTATGGGAAATCACTGTTACGTCATTCTTGAGAAGACCCGTGAAGATCCGGGGTAGAATAAGTCACAGAGGCCAAGATAAGCTGCGTATCCGGGTAAAATACGCATAGAAAATTTCCAAATTACGCATTGAAATTAATTTGTTGCGTACCAATTACGCATTTAAAATGTTAGATACGCAAAAAGTTTAAAACAAATGCGTACGGAATATATTTATAAAAATCGCTTGCGTAATGAAAACGACATCGATTGCTATCAAGTTGTACTGTTAGTATAGGACAAGTGTTGTACTGTCAATATAGGATGAGTGATTTTTTATGAAATCATTTCCATTATATTAAAGTTGGTTTTGATTAGGTATGACATAAGGCAGAACATACCTGCTTAGTAAACTTACTCAGTCACATAGTACTTAGGTGAGTAAAATGACTGAAATACGCACATATTTGAAAGCAGTGGGTAACGGAAAATGAAATACCCACTCAACATTCATAATACCTACTCCAAAAAAATACAGTGGGTACAGTACCCACATGAGCTAAATCTTATCTGGAGCTCTGTCAGGTCTTCAGCAACCTATGCTTGCCACAAAAGGCGACTATGTTTGTCGTAAGAGCCGACTAACGGGATCGGGTGGTCAGGCTCGCTGGCTTGGTTGACACGTCATCGGTTCCCAATTGCGCAGATCGATGCTCATGCTGTTGATCACTGGATTGTCTGGTGCAGACAATATTATATACAGACCGCCGCCATATAGCTGTAATATTGCTGAGTGCGGCCTAAAACTAAACTCACTCACTCACTCACTCTAACTTGCACTTTATGATAGGTTCTGGTTAGCAAGGTTCTCTTGTTTACTGGCTATTTGATGCAACACCAAATTCAAAAACACACTCCAACCATGAAACCTCTATGAGCTGACCATCATGGACATCACCAGTGACATTACTGCCGCACTATGGTCACTAACATGAAACTTCTATTCAGTGACAATAGTGGACATCACCAGTGACATTACTGCCGCACTATGGTCACTAACATGAAACTTCTATTCAGTGACAATAGTGGACATCACCAGTGACTATCGCACTATTGCCACTAACATGGAACTGCAATTATAAATATCAAAGATAATACACGAAAAGTAATCTATCCAATTCACACTTTTCATTAGAAGACTCGTCTTAAGAGACAAGAGAGATTGGAGAAGATTGTCCCCTGAAGAATGGGCTGTCGGCTGGCATGAGACTGACAGTTGGAACCCATCCTTCACCTTCCGATTTCATTATGGGCGATGATCAATCACTCAGCATTACACTTCATTGTCTATAAGAATACAGATGTTTGGAACCATATAACTACGTCAAAAGCCAGAGTCACGACAGTCTCTGTTCAAAAGCTCACCTCTCTACACTTTTTTCCAAGCGGATTACAGTTCCCTCTCATCGATCTTTCGTACTGCATCCGTGATGAAGGTATCCGCTAATGAGACTGTCTCTGGTTTCCACTATCATCAAGAGTTAAATAGTACATATGTGTGGGTTTTGTCGCACATTATTCTGCCCACGTGAGGTCTTATTGTTGTTGTTCAATTACAAACTAACCCGAGAAGGTCCGGGTTAGAATGAGCCTTCAGTAACCCATGCTTGTCGTAAGAGGGGACTAACGGGATCGGGTGGGCAGGCTCGCTGACTTGGTTGACACATGTCACCGGTTCCCATTTGCGCAGATCGATGCTCATGCTGTTGATCACTGGATTGTCTGGTCCAGACTCGATTATTTACAGACCGCCGCCATATGGTTGGAATACTGCTGAGTGCGGCGTAAAACTAAACTCACTCATTCACTCAATTACAAGCTTTTACAAAAAACAAACTGAACATTCAACTCGGTAAAGTAAATTTGTGACTGCACCTCATAACTCAGTCAACTATATCAGAGGTATTTTCATGATCGTTTTAACAAATGTTGCTTGCAAACAATGAACGAAGGAGACCATCTTTGAAAGAGTCCTTTTTAGCTTGTTCGTGAAACCTCTTACCCTCTCGCTATGTCTAGTACAGATTGTTCATCGAGAGGTATGGAAGAATAGTGTCCCTATTGACTTTGTATGGTTTCAGGTTAGATACTACCATAAGTATTAGCCTCTACATAATAATGAAACCATAGTATCCCTTAGCCATGTGTACAATATTTGCAATACTGCTTGTCATCGCCGGTGTTCAAGGTAAGAGGGTGTTGTGTTGAAGGTGCTCGTAATGAATTCAGGTATTAATAAGCTGACACAAGGCATTGGTCATCGACGATGATGTCTTTCTAAATATAGATGTATTCTTCTCAGAAATTACTAAAGCAATGATGCTGAAATGTCGCCAGCTTAAAACATCCAATACAACGATTTACGGCTATTACTCAGCCATTCTTTTCAAAAATATATCAATCTCTGAAAATGTACATTTAACGTTGTAAACACAAACATGAGTCTCATTAACCTATTCAGACAATAACCTACTTTTCAGCCGATCCGAATTGTCTCGTGTGAAAATAAAAAGAGACACCACAAACAACTATGGTTACACTGAATTCCAATTCCTTGTTTCATAAGAAAATGGTATTTACAAGGTAATTTTAATTTTAAACTTTAATAACATCGTATTTCTATATTTTATGGCGAGGTGCAGTCAGCATGACCTTAACTAAGACGTCACAGACTGCCCCTGTTTGATGAGATCGTAAAATGATTTACAATTCATCTGGCTCACTGGTTACACCTGTTATGTGTTTTGGCGCTTATTCAGTGTAGTTTTGGAACGCACAATGTGATTGATATAATATCAAGGCCGTACTAGACCGTCAAACTTTTCTAGCGGCAGAGCCTCGTTTTGAGATTTCCACGATTTCAAGATGTCCTTTTGTCAGAGCACGCTGTACGACAGAGCACGCTGCACGACGTGTTTGCAAGGGTTAGAAGGAGCGTAGTGTTGCAATATACAAGTAGTTAGTTGTATCAAATAATACTGATTAATATTTATGTATCCATTTCAATGAATTGGTCTCAAAATTCTGGACTGGTTATTGTACTAAGTTGCGCAATAGGACGGAACCCCGTGAGCAGGAAACGAGACTGTTGTGTAAACAATGTTTTGACTTGGATTTACATACAACCTATTCAGAATGAACTCTTATTAAACAGGGACTTATAAATACATGGCATGTGTCAGTTCTTGAGATGAAACTATTGATCGGCATTCCAAAGTGCTTAACGTATACAACTTTTGTTTCAGAAACGCATATATCACTTCAGAAATACAACGCCAAAGACACTCCTGTGTTAGAGGTGAGGTGAAATGGGATTTAACGTCGTTCTTAAGAATATTTCGCTCATATGACGACGTGCATGCGTGTGTATGTATGGCTGCTTGTACTATCCCAGACTGAAGCTGGTTTCATAGTGCTTGCTCACTGAGATACCATGCCGCAGTTAACCATGAATACCCCACTCAGACACATTTTATTGACTCCAAGTTCTTGCTGTACCCATAAATGCCGAGCACCAGGCAGGGACCAACTTGTACCATATTTGGTACCCGCAACCTACCGCTCTAACCACTACACCACGGAGGCGGTCCTCCCATGTTAGACAACAAAGCACTGCATACTGTTAAATATATAGCTGAAATGGTACACCATTTTTGTGTGTGTGTTGTCCATTTGTGACGTGCAGGTGGGTACTGAATCTTTAAAATCATTTTTGAAGTTTGGTTGAGCTGGACAAGATCATCCACAGAGATTATTCGTTTTCACAAATATGTGAATAAGAGAGTTGAAATGGAACTAAAGTCATGAAGCTTTATAGGAACAACGCTAAGCACGATATGATTATTTGAACCCTGTTATATGACCAAGAACGCATTATCCAGCGAATAACTTCAAGCAGAAAGGCGTGTATCTACATTTGATGTTCAACCGAGCATGCTCTTTCAACGCAGATTTTAAAAGAACGTCATACGACTCTGCTGAAGACTGACTGACTGACTGAGTTTGGTTTTACGCCGCTTTTAGCAATATTCCAGCAACATCACGGCGGGGGACACCAAAATGGGCTTCACACATTGTACCCATGTGGGAATTCGAACCCGGGTCTTCGGCGTGACGAGCCAACGCTTTAACCATTAGGCTACCCCACCGCCCCTCTGCTGAAGATATAGTCGGAATCGTGCAATGGACTCTGCTTTTATAATTATGGAAAAGTATTTATTGAATGTACTTCTACAACTGAGCCCTTCTACACACTTATATGTCTTGGTGGTAGTTTGCCCCCTCGGAGTAATATACATATGTGTCAGGTTTATGTCAGATGCTACATGTAGGCGATACGACTTACTACATCATTCCCATTGACACCATATTGCTGTTTCACTATGAAGCACTGGAACGAAACGCGCATATGTATATCTGAATTTCTTACTTGTATCATTCACAGATATAATTTGCTTATAAATATCCCTGCCATATGACGGTGGTCTGTGAATTATCGGATATGGACCAGACAATCTATTCACTGACATCATGAGCCTTAATCTTTAATTTCGGTTGTGATACCACACTTGCTGGCTTGACAAAATTGTTGTCATTGGCATGAGCTGCTAAAGCCCAATTCTAACCCGCATCTTGAACTAGGGGTGAAAAATGAATGTCCGTAAAGGAACTTACAGAACTACCTTAAAGACGTTTCAACCTGTATCTAAAATGGGTACATCTGTTATGATCAGTAATATCATGAAGCCCCGGAACACATTTCTGAGAAAGAATATGACAGATCTGTCAGAGACCGGAGGTCATTCAGGTAGTGGGATGTGTGGGACTAGGCCTTTTCAGGGAATAAACATTTTTGTCCCAAAACATCCGAAACGAAACAACAATTTGTCCCAGACCACAGCATACACGCTCCTTCCTTCCACCCTAAAATATTCTTGTTCTTAAATTGTCTATTATGTTGAGTAGCTTAGCACTATCCTCTGTACATCATAAGGCTTAGTATATTATTTATTTGTCATTGCTTATACCTGATACTTATACCTAAATTTCTTCTTCCAGATACGCACGTTTGTCCTACTTTCGGTCACCTTCACGCCCTCGTAATGGGTGGAACAATAGAAAAAGGGGACGTTACTCTAGGTGAGGATAGTTGGTGGTTACCTCCCTTTTCTCAGGAAAACAACGTTATATATTCCTGTTCGTGCAATGTCGTCTTGCTTCTTGAAAACGATTCTTCGTGTCATGTGGTAAACTCATGTCCAATATGCAATAATTCCAAATGGATGTTATTTGGTACGGACGTATTTGCATCTTCAAAAAAAAGAGTTTGTGTAGATGGAAACGCCACGGAACGATGCCAGTGCCAATTTTCATATCAACACTTAGCAGCACATTTTGAAGATTCTTTACCGCCACACATTTCAGGTCAAGAGGTTATGTTCATGACTATGGGTTATCTTCATAATTCATGTCCTAGATTGTTTTGTAATGACACACTATTACGATTGTCGTTTGTTACTTCGTCTACGCACTTTAAAAAGAGAGTTTTTTGCTATCTTATGGTCTTGTATTTGATACATACGTGATTTCAGATCTATCGTAACCCAAAGCTTGTTTGATCGACTCACTCTTCAGTTCATTTCGTTTCAAGACCAATCAAATGTCAAAAGCATTAATTTCCTTTCATGATTATTTACAGAAACAGAAAAATCATAACATCATTTCACATAGGGCATCAACTTTTCACATAAATAAACTGTAATTTGGGTTATACTGTATGTAATTTAACAGGCTTTTGAAGCAGATTATGGCGGTGGTATCGCTTGGATAATACTTGGACATGTAACTCTAGCCATACGGATTTAGGCTCAGTTTAATCAATACAGATATGGACCTGTAGTTTTCATACTGTGTATGACAATTCCCGACATCACCAGTTCCATAGAGTCTGCCTCTTTTAACTGAGCCATGTTTGACGTGAAGACCGAAGACCCAGGTTCGATTCCCAACATGGGTACAATGTGTAAATTCCATTTCTGGCGTCCCCTGCCGTGATAGTGTTCAATATTGTTAAAAGCGGCGTGAAACGAAACTCACTCACTCATTTATCTAAACTTGTAAGATGACACCCGGAGGTACCAATATATCGAACTTGAGAATGTAACAGAGGTTACTAAGTTACCAGGGTAACAAAAACTAAACACATGTACACGTCGGTTGTAGAAATGGAGGATTCAATAATTACATATATTACGTTACATACTAACATTTGTATAGCGCTGATATCCAGCTCAGCTCAGCTGCTCAAAGGCGCTAATTAGTTTTTCCCTCGTCCACTGGATGTCAATCTCAACGGCACATCGTATTGTCAATCTCAACTCCCTGGGGATCATACAACTCTTGCAGCCACTAGGCGCACCGAGTTATTGTGGCATTCCTATCCTTACGAGGTACCCATTCACAGCAGGGTGGAATGGGACACATAGTCACAGTACTTTGTCAAACTTTACTGCACGTTGCTGTACCCGCTACTAGGTGTTTGCACGTATTCATGTGGCCACCATCTGGTCATATACCAACGGATTCGTGGGTTCTTTTAAGTTCACAGGGTTGTGTACTATACACTAGGGGTTGTGACAACACTGAAAGAGTCTGCACACAAAGTTGACTCCAAGGTTTGTACACCCGGTCACAATTGTCTTCCAACATAGGTCATCTAAATTTACCCACATATGTAAGTATAAAAGGATTAGGTTGTCAGATGTCGCTGACTTCGCTGCTTGCGTTTCACTGTGCCCCGACGACGTGGGTTGTTGCTCCTAATATAAGTCACGGGGTGTAGTATTCAGCTGTATGCGAAGCTAGGCATATGGGACGGTTCATAAATTATAATATAATTTATAGGGGGAGGGGGGGATGATGATTTTCATGGAGACGCATGTACTATGTGAATGACCCACCCACCCCGACCCACCCTAAAGGTTACGTACAAATAAGTGACCCCGCCCTGCTTGCCATGTACAAAATCAATGAACCCCCTCCCTTCCCATAATTATCAAGCATATTAATTTCTATGTACAAAATTGCTGCCCTCCATAGTACATGTGTACAAAATTGATGACCCCCTGCCTCCCCAGAACAAAATCATCATCACCCCCACCCCTACCGTAGCCATACATTATGAACGGTCCCTAATATACTCATGCCAATAAGGGTTGTCACCCCCCCCCACCCCAACCCCTACACACTTCACCCCCCACCTCTCCAATTAAAAAATTGAAGGGGGTGACAACCATTATTGGCATGAGTATATTATTTAACAAAACTTACACCATGTAGCATTCCCAGGTGTATTATGGAAACATGCTGCAACTGCGTGGACCTGATGTTGTTCTGCCTGTCGCTTTACATGATCTTATACTTTGATATGTGTATCTTGGGTTAAGCTCTGGTGTCGCTCGCACTGATACTGCTCTAATGTCGCCCAAAGTGGCATAAAACATAATCACTTACAATATTCTTACAATTGTGATTATCTTACATCATACATTTTGTCACATAAAAAAGACACGAAATTGTTATTTCCTGAAATGGCAAACTTCACATGATCAAAACCTGTGCTGTTCCAACACGAGTGAGTGAGTTTAGTCTTACGTCGCACTCAGCAATATTCCAGCTATATGGAGGTGGTCTGTAAATAATCGCGTCTGGACCAGACAATCTAGTGATCAACAGCATGAGCATCGTTCTACGCAATTGGGAAACGATGACATGTGTCAACCAAGTCAGCGAGCCTGACCACCCGATCCCGTTAGTCGCCTCTTACGACAAGCATGGGTTACTGAAGACCAATTCGAACCCGGATCTTCACGGGTTGTTCCAACATGAACAGTGAGAACTTTGTCAGTCAATACCATCATAAACCGTTTCGAGGCAGGATACTTTATGTCTAGTCTGTCGTACAGACCCTGAAGTAAATATATCCAAGAAAAACCCACGCAAGTCTAGAAAATGTGGCAAGTCTAGATTTCCTCAGCTTCTGAAAATGAAGAAAGTCTCAGGGCTCCTTTTCATTATATATATATTTTTTTTATTATGAACTTTTTTTCAGTAAAATATGTTCATTTCAGAGACTAGTTGTTAGTCTACTTTATGTCTGCTCTTCCGAGGAACTAGGTACAGCCCCGGAGGCCATATCCCACAGTAAGGTTCCAAGTGTTCATGTCTGGTACATTTCTGACGTCATGATGTTTCCTCAAAGAAAGAAGTCAGTCATTCACTGTAGAAAATATTGTTAGCCATCAGTGATCGCTAGAAGTCCTCACCTGAATAACAATCAGCGTATACAAGATATTACAACTGGTACATGGCGATGGTTTCCGTAGCTAGCTTGCTGGTTCCACACGCTATACAAGTAACATTTACTTAACATTAACAATTTGGGTACTCTTCGTGAATAGCGTGTACTGGTTCTTGACACAACACTCTGAAAACTATCCGCCCAAAGTGGGACAGAATATATCGACCTGAATGAATTATTGCTCAGTGCACTGTACCGTACCCACAGCTTATCATTAAAACCACTCAATAATCTTCACATGGACCATATGAGTGAAGAATGGCTGTCGTGAAACCTCTTGTTCATTAATAATTGAAAGTGTAACCATAAACTGCAAGGCCTCCCGTTATCTGTGTGGCAATCTGGGGCAAACGAAAGAACTGTATCGTTCTCCGCCCCCCTGGGAGACAAGCCTATATACTAATCTCGCTACTGGGTTAGCGGGTTTTTTCCATATCGGTATGGTCGTATTCTCAAGTGCCAGTATTGATATAGGTCATTGTCAGGCAGACTGAAGTGCACCTAGAACTGTCAAACGAATGGGAGTAGCTGTTGGAGTATGACTGGTTGAAACCTGATGTAAACCCTCTAGAGACAAAGTTGTGCATAGTAATTATTGTTGTTGTTCTAACATTGAGAGTATATTAAAATCACGTTTTAATCATGATGTATTGCATTCTCTTCCCAAAGAGGTTCCCACGTTACGTAGGAGGATATGACTTGGGACACCTCTTCGGAAAGAGAATGGATCTTTTATTTCGGATTAATGTAGTTATCCTCAGCATATATGCTCATTATCACAAACAAAATATGACACTTTGATGCTCAACTGAGCGAGTTAGTGAGGTAGTTGGGTTTAAACTCTATTCTAGTTACATCACAGCTTGTCAGTGCAGTACGGGGAATAAGCCCGATGTGATGCAGGTCTCACTTTGTTGAACAACTTCTCTGGGTAGGGTTAGGCTAAATGGTTAGAGGACATTATGTTCAGGCATACTTTACTTACTTAGTCCTTGCACCCCTCGTGGGGCATAGGCCGTCTACTACAGATCTCCAGATCCCCTGTCCTAAGCTTTTCTCTCCAACTTGTTCCAAGTAAATCCATTTTTTTATCAAAGCAAAAAGCAATTATACACATACGCATCTTACAAACAGGCAAATCTTCCCTTGACGTATCTTTCACCTCAACATCTACTGAACAAAATCAGATTGGGATATTATGAATTTGTGGCTATATCTGGTTGTGCAGACTGAGCACTTACTTCTTTTTTACTATAAAGACATGTTCTCGTTGCTTGAACATAGGTTGTCTCATCCAATGAGAGTCGTGCGGTCGTGCACGCAAGTCAAAACATTGATTACACAACAGTCTCGTTTCCTGCTGACTGGGTTCCGTCCTATTGCGCATCTTAGTACAATAACCAGTCCAGAAGGTTGAGACCAATTCATTGAAATGGATACATAAATATTAATCAGTTTTATTTGATACATCTAACCACTTGTATATTGCAACAATATTGCAACACTACGCTCCTTCTAACCCTTGCAAACACGTCGTGCAGCGTGCTCTGTCGTACAGCGAGCTCTGACAAAAGGACATCTGGAAATGGTAGAAATCTCAAAACGAGGCTCTGCCGCTAGAAAAGTTTGGCGGTCTGGTACGAACTTGATATATTTTATCAATCACATTGTGCTTACATTACTACACTGAATAAGCACCAAAAACACATAACAGGTGTAACCAGTGAGCCAGATGAATTGTGAATCATTTTACGATCTCATCAAACAGGGTCAGTCTGTGACATCTTAGTTAAGGTCATGCTGCCTACACCTCGCCATAAAATATAGAAATACGATGTTATTGAAGTTTAAAATTAAAATTGACTTGTAAATACCATTTTCTTATGAAACAAGGAATTGGAATTCAGTGTAACCATAGTTGTTTGTGGTGTCTCTTTTTACTTTCACACGAGAAAATTCGGATCGGCTGAAAAGTAGGTCATTGTAAGAATAGGTTAATGAGACTCATGTTTCGGTTTGCACTGTAAGAGTGAGTGAGTGAGTTTAGTTTTACGCCGCTTTTAACAATTTTCCAGCAATATCACGGCGGGGGGACACTAGAAATGGGCTTCACACACTATACCCATGTGTGGAATGGAACCCGGGTCTTCGGCGTGACGAGCGAACGCCTTAACCACTTGGCTTCCCCACCAACCCCGCACTATACGAAATGCTCAAAACACTTGCAGGCACAGGGCAGCTTTACTTAAGAAGTGATTTATTTATTTCTAGATCGATACACTAACTCTGGCTTTTTCTTTTAAAAGGTTATGATGAAAACAGCCTCGCCAAACCAATATTCTAAAATATTCATCATCTCTTATCAGCGAATCTCTTGACGTCAGATTCATGTTTTCTTTACCTTGTTTATTCGAGATACGCAAAACTGCTTTCTCGTCAAATGATTACAGTTGTATTTCATTATCAATTTAATGTGTTAGTAATTTGATTATAAAATAATGTAATATATCCATATATATTTGGTTTCTTGTAAAACTTGTATATACCCGCTAGCCGTTGAGGTAAACCGTACATCGACCCCTCGCGTATGGAATATGGATAGTATAATTATATTGTTTCGAGTCTGTACAGATAACAAGATCCGGTTTAGAATTGGTCTTCAGTAGTGAGTGAGTGAGTGAATTTAGTTTTACGCCACACTCAGCAATATATTCCAGCTATACGGCGGCGGTCTGTAAATAATCGAGTCTGGACCAGACAATCCAGTGACCAACAGCATGAGCATCGATCTGCGTAATTGGGAAACGATGACATGTGTCAACCAAGCCAACGAGCCTGACCACCCGATCTCTTTAGTCGCCTCTTACGACAAGCATGGGTTACTGAAGGTTCATTCTAACCCGGACCTTCACGGGAGGTCTTCAGTAACCCATGCTTATCGTATGAGGCGACTGACGGGCTGACTTGGTTGACACATGTCATCGTATCCCATTTGTGTAGATTGATGTTCATGCTGTTGAGCACTGGATTGTCTGGTCCAGACTTATTTACAGACCACCGTCATATAGCTGGAATATTGTGCGGCGTTAAACAACAACCAAAACAAACAGAAAACTGAAGATTGGATACCTCCTATTTATACATTTGAAAACAAATATCAATTATGCCAGTGTAGAACCCCTACAACAGTACAAACTTCCTATTACATACCTTTCACCCCAAAAATATACTGAGGAAAATAAAATAAGGACATCTGTTTGTGGTGAAGACTAAAGACTTATTTTTATAAACACACACACATACCCATTTTTTGTTTGTTCATTCATGCCCACATTTGAAGCACACAGACGTGCGCGCTCGCACGCACACGCACACGCACACACTTACAGAAACAATTATATCGTTAAAAAGGCTGAAAACAGCCTCACCAAACGAATTATTTAAAATATTCAGGATCTCGTATCAGTGAAACCATTGACGTCAAGCTGGTTGACATGGTTACGTTCTTTAATCGACGGACGCAAATCTGGTTTCTGGTCGTCAAACCGTCACCAAACTGTATTGCACTTCTATTTTAATGACTAATTTATTTGATCAATCGATTAATACAGTATAATAAATAGCGATTTAAAAGAATAATGGTATATATACCCAGGTCAATTTATTATTTATACATATATTATTTAATATATGATATCAAATTTAAGAATGTAATGAATAAGCTGTTGAATTTTCAATCGAATTCTTGATAAGAGGACATAATTCGTATTAATACCTTTCACCGCTAAAAATATACAGAAAAAAATAGCATTGGGGTATTATGATTGGAACATGTGTTTGTGGTGAAGACTTTAGAATTAATTGATGTCACAAGTGTATTTGATGATTTTAACATACATGTGACATTAGAGATGACTGTCAAGGAGAACTTGTCATCAGCAACACAAGGGTTGACTCAGAAGGAGATTAACGGAATTGGGTATTATTATAGGATATTATATAGCGCACATATCCAGGCAACTAGTGCATGCTCAAAGGCGCTGATATTTTTTCCCTCGATCACTCGATGTCAGTCTCAAAGGCACATCGTATTATCAATCTCAACTCCCTGGGGAGTATAAAACTCTTGCAGCCACTAGGCGCACCGAGTTATTGTGGCTTTCTCATCCTAACGAGGTACCCATTCACAGCTGGGTGGACTGGGACACATAGTCACAGTACTTTGTCCAAGTTCACTGCACGTTGCTGTTCCCGCAACTAGGTGTTTGCACGTATTCATGTGGCCACCATCTGGTCATATACCAGGTATCTCACTGACTCTGTTGAGGCATATCATCGTATGTTAATTTCGTCGATCGATGCTCATGATGTCAATCACACGCCTCTCAGGGCCAGACTGGATAATTACTGACCAGCATTCATAACATTTGTTGGTGTCCCCCGCCGTGATATTGATGAAATATCCCTCCCTCCCTCCCTCCCCTCACTCACTCATTCACTCAAAACCCACGCATCCACCCACGTTTTTGGCTTTTTAGTTTGGGCTTTTACTTAAAAGCAGCGTAAAACCATACTCACTCACTCACTCACCCATTTACCCAGTCACTCACTCACCCAATCACTGATAACTTTTATTCATAAAAAGTGATAAAACAGTATAAATATCATAACAATTGTCTTCAAAGGTAGTTTGTAGTACTTATTTTTCGGAATGTTTTGGCTTTTTAGTTTTGGCCTGTACCTATGACAATGTCAAGTTTGTTTTTCTGGGAAAAAGATGACTTTTCCCATAAATTTCATTTTATTATTAATTTGTGTAAAGTATAGGGTCGGTAGATCAGTGAACGAAATTAAAAAGAACACCAGTTTCAAATACTTTGTCAAAGTGAATTAGTTTCATGTTTCCAGAGAATGTTATTCAAGTGAAAGAGGACAGATATAATTACGTTGTTTTTCCTCTGTGGAAGATATTACCATGTATCGAGTTGTCCAGTCAGGTCTAAGCTTCAGTGCATTGTATAGGAAGTTACTCGTCGGTTCTCTGGACAGAAGTAAATACTGCAGTTAGATTGTGAAGGGTGTCATTGGAATATATCCCAAAATGTACCTCCTCATAAGTGAATGAGACGCGTTTTACGCCGCTTTTAGCAATATTCCAACAATATCACGGCTGGAGACACCAGAACTTGGCTGCACGCATTGTCCCCATGTGAGGAATCGAACACGGGCCTTCGGCATGGCGGGCGAACGCTTTAACCACTTGGTTACCCCACCGATCCCTAGTATTGTGTGAGTGGTTGAGTGAGTGAGTGAGTTTACGAGTCACAGTTGTTGTGAGGAATAAAGCTCCGGACAAAGACCATATAACTGAATTATTGCAACCAACCTACCAACCGGCCACACACCCACCAACCCACCCAATCAACCAACCAACCAACATGACGATAGGTTGGTGGCACACCACAGGGGTATCCTTGTACGGGGACTAGGAAGCCTCACATGACCAGTCCTCTCACGCCTCCATCGTCTCGGTATGGTTGATACACATATTGTCGATGCGAGTCCAATAATGAAGCAGTAACGTTCACGTCGTCCACGTGGTAAAGAAGTAAGTCGTAAACGTGGTTGTTCCTGTAATACAATGAAATCAAACTTGTGTGGGTGATAGTAACAATAAATATTTTCATACTGGAGCTGTGAGGAGTCACAACGAGAAGGGTGAACAAGGGGAACGTCTTTATTACAGAGAACGGTGTTTATGGTCCAAAGAAGCATGCCTTTGTGTGTGGCAAGCTTACCCCGTCTGAACGACAACAACATTATGTACAGACACGATTGTTGTGTACACGGCGACGATGCTGTATATAGTGTGGCACTTCAAGGCATTGCAGATTATGAAGCTCTTGGAACTAAACATTATGCAACATTTTTATGAATAAAAAACTCTTTCAACATCCACAAGAAATCTTTGCAAAGAGCAGAGTTGATTGTACGGCTATATCCTGAACATATGTTTATGAATTACACTCAGATAGTTACGATACCAGGGCCCCGTTTCACACAGCTCTCGTAGCCCTACGAGTATCGTGTTCGTGCAGGTTGCACAACACCAAATGTTTCCCATAGGCTTATATAGTAACGTTATATTTTTTTAAAATTCACCCAGGCTGTCAACAGCCATTCCATGTACACATGGGTGCAGTCTGGCCTTTAAACTATTAAAATAAAAACACAAATTCCATCCAATTTTCCGAGCACAGGAAGCGGAACACATCAACACCAGTTCCGCACCAAACGTCACCTACTTGAAAATGTCTGTACATACATTAAGCATAAGTCATGGTGATAAAAATGACAGCACTAGATACTTAAAATTGTGGTCAGCTTTAATGAGTGGAATGATGTGCTTTTAAAAAATATATAAATCTTACACTATTTCATCCAATCACAGCTGTCACATGTCTCTGTCTCTTCAGATGTCTACATACGCTACTCGCTCAGGGGAGCATGTGATTCTGATTTAGTGTAGTGGAACCTGCCAGGGTTGAGCGTATCCTGCCCCACCAGTGGCGCCCGTCATAAACACACGCAAAGGCCACTCACTTGTTCACCTGGTAAAATAACCGAGAACGTATGGCACATGTCATTTACAAGTGTCTTCTACATGTCTTCCATAAAACGTTTTGAACGTTGTGACACCTTGAATGTTGTGACCTTGATGGAGCAGCTTCTGAGCCACAGTCGTATGAAGCCCTTTAGAATTTGGGTGAAAAGAATATGCTCGATAGTACCTCAAAAGTTGTGAAATATAAACACCAAAGACTGGAGATAAAGAGATAATATTGCTCGACATGACGAGAAAGATGACTAAAGACTGGAGATAAAGAGATAATATTGCTCGACATGACGAGAAAGATGACTAAAGACTGGAGATAAAGAGATAATATTGCTCGACATGACGAGAAAGATGACTAAAGACTGGAGACAAAGAGATAATGTTGCTCGACTGGAGATAAAGAGATAATATTGCTCGACATGACGAGAAAGATGACTAAAGACTGGAGATAAAGAGATAATATTGACATGACGAGAAAGATGACTAAAGAGATAATATTGCTCGACATGACGAGAAAGATGACTAAAGACTGGAGATAAAGAAATAATATTGGTCGACATGACGAGAAAGATGACTAGAGACTGGAGATAAAGAGATAATGTTGCTCGACTGGAGATAAAGAGATAATATTGTTCGACATGACGAGAAAGATGACTAAAGACTGGAGATAAAAAGATAATGTTGCTCGACATGACGAGAAAGATGACTAAAGTTTGGAGATAAAGGGATAATATTGGTCGACATGACGAGAAAGATGACTAAAGATAGGAGATAAAGAGATAATGTTGCTCGACTGGAGATAAAGAGATACTATTGTTCGACATGACGAGAAAGATGACTAGAGACTGGAGATAAAGAGATAATGTTGCTCGACTGGAGATAAAGAGATAATATTGGTCGACATGACGAGAAAGATGACTAAAGACTGGAGATAAAGAGATAATGTTGCTCGACATGACGAGAAAGATGACTAAAGATTGGAGATAAAGAGATTATATTGGTCGACATGACGAGAAAGATGACTAAAGACTGGAGATAAAGGGATAATGTTGCTCGACTGGAGATAAAGAGACACTATTGCTCGACATGACGAGAAAGATGACTAAAGACTGGAGATAAAGAGATAATGTTGCTCGACTGGAGATAAAGAGATACTATTGTTCGACATGACGAGAAAGATGACTAAAGACTGGAGATAAAGAGATAATGTTGCTCGACATGACGAGAAAGATGACTAAAGACTGGAGATAAAGAGATAATATTGCTCGACATGACGAGAAAGATGACTAAAGACTGGAGATAAAGAGATAATATTGCTCGACATGACGAGAAAGATGACTAAAGCGAAAATCCCTTTTATCATTCCTTATGCACATATCTAACTATGAAACACACGAGGTAGTTTCACTGGTCTACGGTATTTCAAGTTCATATGTGAAAATCAGAGGATGAGAATTGACTGTTTGATGGTTATAGGATGGTTTGTTTAACGCCGCACTCAACAACATTCCAGTCTAAGTAAACTTAGGCTCAGTTTTATTCGTTACACTGCTATACTGAGTCCAACAAAACCTAGTAGAAGGTCGCGTCAGCTAACCTTTGAGGAACCGTCCAATCAAACGCGAGACGGCCGAACGGATTTAACCAATCAGACAACGACTACTTGTTAGGGTTCGGCGGGACTTACAAAACGGTTTTTGGATTTTCTCTTCCCTGATCGCTGACACTGATCTATCAACAAACGAAAATCCGCATGAAACACAGATATTTGACCTGCAGTATATACGCTTAGGGGTTTCTTATGACATGGTTACTATTAGCTTATATTTCCGCAAGATGACATCCTGGAATATTGACAATCATTTTCAGCGATTGTTTACTCATTGCGTCCTCCATGTGTATCACTCGGAAGCGATCGTGCGGAAAATAGCATTCAGAATCGTTCGAGTTTTTGAGGTAAAGGTTCAAACGGTATGTGCGAATATGAACTTTCGCGATTTGGTAAGCTGTGTTCTGATTGGTCAGTCCAGAAAGTTAGCTGACGCGACCTTCTACTGGGTTTTGTTAGACTCAGTATAGGAGTGTAACGAATAATACTGAGCCTAAGTTTACTTAGACTGGCAATATTCCAGCTATATGGCTGCGGTCTGGACCAGACAAGCCAGTGATCAACATCATGAACATCGATCTACGCAACTGGGAACCGATGACATGTGTCAGCCAAGTCAGCGAGCTTGACCACCCGATCCCGTAAGTCGCCTCTTACGACAAGCATGGGTTACTGAAGATCAATTCTAACCCGGATCTTCACGGGCCGATGGTTATAGGTCGAAACCAGGCCATCGACATATCTGAACTTTTTTTATTTTGCCGAACCAAGCAGAAATTCAGATTCGTATACATCAAGAAACGGATCCGCAAGAATGGCACAATTGGTGCCCATTGGGACACCAACTGCTTCTAATGTACCTTCTATAACGAGGTCATCTTTTGTGCCAAAGCACTGCTGTTATTTAAGTGGTTCTCTACGTCCACCACCTCCCACACCGGCGACCACACCGGTGATAACAACAAACAAATTGCGCACCACTTAACCATAACTAGGTTACTGCCACTCTGTCAAAGTTGATTACCTGGAATAAACTTCCCAGAGCTACTTTTCTGTTGTCACAGAGAGAGAAAGAAATCCATCTAGAACTTATGATGATGTATTGCGCTCCTTTGAACACATCTGTTTTTAAAATCCTGCCAATTTCGGAAATTAATTCTTATTCAAGTTGTTGGTGATTAAATGTGGGGGACTATGTTCAGAAGCGTGTAACGGAAAAAGATATTCTGGTTAAGGCTCAAACAAAGGGAGGGCTCTCGCTGACATGTGTCGTCTTATAAGTAAGACCTTGAACGAGATGCTTTCAACAAAAATGGATAACCAAATGTCCCTGAGGACCTGTCCTTCTTTCATCCTGGATGGGGAGGAAGGACTCACATCCCGACTCTTGGAACCAACAATAATTGGTTCAGTGCCACAGTTCTGGCTGTTGATGGTGGGTTGTGGAGGTTCTTGAAAATAACCTTCCTGGTAGTTGTAAGTCAGGATCATGAGTGAGTGAGTTTAGTTTTACACTGCACTCCTCAATATTCCAGCTATATGGTGGCGATCTGTAAATAATCGAGTCTGGACCAGACAATCTAGTGATCAACATCATGAACATCGATCTAAGCAATTGTGATGCGATGACATTTGTCAAGCAAGTCAGTGAGCCTGACCACCCGATCCCGTTAGTCGCCTCTTACGCCAAGCATGGGTTACTGAAGACCAATTCTAACCTGGACCTTCACGGGTCTGTCAGGAGCAACATATTACACAGAATGCAGGCATTTCTCGCTCGATGTAATACATTTTATTTTAGGAGAGGGTTGGGGGTGTACCTGGATTTCCTCTGTCTCTTCTTCACAAGGTGTGCCTGTAACAGTTTTTATATTAGATTGTTCTCATTTTTCTTTCTTCAAATGATAAATATTGTCTTTTTACAATACAGTCTCGCTTCAACAAAGGAATACTTACCGAGATTATTTTCAAATTACATGCATATCCTTTCATATTTATTTTTGTTAGGTTACTGATAGGTCATTAAAGCCAAGCATGTTTCAGCGCCTGCTGTAAAGGCCCTATATCCCATAATGAGTGGAGCGTGTTGTGAATGTACTGCAGCCTTGTTCCCAGTTCCACTGATTTCCTGAAGGATAGATTCCTGGAGAAGGTAACAAAAACACAGTTTGCAGCTCACAATAATGACGATATTGATAACGATGGTGACAGCGTCCTTCGTCCTGACAATTCGTCTAAGCTGCTACGTGTTAGTGGAGACCGCGCGACCTTCTTGTGGTTTCGCGCGAAAGGTAAAATACATTAAGTCTAAATATGTGAAGAAAACCTAAACAATAGGTCTTTGATGCATGGCCGTGCGCAACTGACTAATCATTTTTATTTGCAAATCCAAATTCAGACGAGAGTTACCTTCCTAAAATAACATCTGTGGGTAATTAAAGACGTTCTTTGTGGTTTTATAACGCAGTGAATGAAGAATTATTATGCAATATTTTCTGACATGTTTGCATATTTAAAAGAAATTAATAATTGAATTTGTGTTTCTGTTTTGTGAAACGGCGAGCAGATTATGAGGTTGGAAGATAGTTTTTGCAACCAGTCGAGTTCAGCCTTGACTGCGTCCTGTTGTCATCAAAATGCAAATAGATACTTGTTCATCTATATATATTTGCTGATCTGGTGGTATGTGTGTTTGTACGTGCGTGCGTGTGCGTGCATGCGTATGTTTGCTTATTTGGGCATGTCGCTCATACAACAAGCATAGGTCGGTCATGGAACACACATTCTGAGTTGTCCAAATTCAATTTTCCCATGCTGTCCCTTCACCGACAGAACAGGACCTGGATAGCCAGCTGACTTTGGACACGATATCTAGCGAGGTATCGAATGGTATCGTCAGGATATGCGGTGGACTGTCGATGAGAGTCGTCTTGACATCTGGAATGTCACAAATATCATGCAAATGAATATTGCAGTCACTGCAACCGTCCTGTGTGACTAGATAAAATGGCTTTACAAGGGATTTACGTTACTTTGGCCACATTCGAATGAGAAACTGACAGACTGGTGGCTTACATTTTTCAAACGGCACATAGCGCGACAGACAGATCATATTATGATTGATGATAAATGTTTATCCAATATTCTACCATGAATCAAGAAAATACTAGATTCTGATTGGTTGTTCAGAAAAATCAGACGGCATCAATTGTGGATTGACGCTCATCTGATTGTAAGGCCGCTTCACCGCGCATTAACGAATCTTATTGTGAGAACTACTTCCGTTTGACCATAATGATGGCGGATCATAACAACAACTCCATGGATTTTGACGCTGACTTTCGAATTTTCCGCATAGGCAATTGGAAATTTTTGGATTAAAAATGCGTTTGATTTCATTGCGCTTCACTGCGCACGTATAGAACACCGCCGCACTACTTCAGCTTGACCACCAACATGACTAATATCAACACAAAAGACGTGATGGAAATGCTGATAAAACATTTATTTAAACTCGAAAAATACAATTATATGATTTCCCCCACACAATTATGAGGGAACCTCACTATCATATTACCTTCTATTATAAAAATATTCAAACTCAGTTACAATACACAGCCCCAAACATAAACAAAACAATATCTAACATATAAATCAGAAAGCCTTGTAAAAATACATCCCTATCTATACAAAATATGCAGCAAAACATTAGTAAACATTTACCTACCTGGTAAATGGTATATTTAATTCCGTTTAGAATGGGAAATTTACAAGATAGATCTAACGGTCTGGCGAAACACCACATTTATGCCACTCATAGTCATACTCCATCATATCCCGTTGGCGTTGCATCGTTCACAAAATAATTCTGCTCTCTGCCAGCTTCCCTGCAAGGTTGTCACTGTTATGTTCATCTACTTTGGAAATCGCTTGGACACAGTCCAGTCCCAAACGACGAAAACAAAGTTCCAAGGAATCACAAGTTAGTCGCATGTACACTAAGCAGCAGCACTGTCACTCTGTTGTCGCATGCCGGGGTGGAGGCAGTACGTGAAATCATGATCGGCCGGTCATAAAAATCAACAGTCTTTGATGAGTTACAGGTCGTAGGTTGATCAGGAAAGGATCTATTCTTCGATTCTGCAGGGTTCAGATTCGACAGTCAGTCAAGTATTGTCCACTGTCACTTCAAATTTCAACCTTTCGCAAATGTAAACACTGGCTCGTCCGCCATTTCAAACTGTTGCGTAACTGTCTACTTCGAAGAAAATAAGTAGGTCAGACGATTCCATTATAGTGTGGCCAGGGGCTACAGTTTCACGGCACACAAAACAATAGGCTGATTTTAGTCGTGGGAGATGGGATGAAAAACACAAGATCTTGGATATTACATAATTGCATTGAATAAACAGTAGTTTGATTTCTTTGGACAGAATATTGTTATGTTGTAATGTTAAAAAATACGAACGGCACCTACCGCTCCTTCACAGACGAGTTCAATTCGCCTCTCGTCCCATGCCGGATTACGCAGTGTCTTCCGCAGAGCGAGGAAATTCGATTTTAAAATGGGTCATAGAATGGAGATAACTCCAGGTGTTTGAGATCAGAGAGTTTATTGACTGATGGCGACTAAATATTTCAATTGAAACCTCACGCTACGCGTTCGGTTCCAATTGAAATTTAGTCGCCATCAATTCAGTAAAACATGTCTCTGATTTTCAAACACACTAGGGTTATCTCCTAAATATAATATTGAACTCGTGATCACACGATTAGCACAGACAATGTTTTCAAAACATACGAAAGATTGATAAAGTTCTGAAATTGTAGGGAACATTGTACCATGCATCGTAAGGACGGATTTAGATGCACGTGCACATTCTGCACAAAATTGCCTTGCACGTGTTTTCCAAGGCCAGTGACGGAGATCTGATAGCGCGTTGAGAACTGATGTTAATCCAACTTCTCCTCACAGATTGTACAATGTTTCATGATATTTAAGGCACTGTTGCTTCAGGTCTGTTAGCTATAAATCAATCACTCAACATAACAAATAGCGTTAGGGCCCCAATCAATACTATGCTGTTATCATCATTGCTTTCAGCGTCAAACATAATGGCTTTCATGAGAGAACCACATACATGGAGTGATATGTATTCTTAGAAATACTGGCGATGGGTGAGAATAGTGGTCACTCACTCACTCCAAAGCCCACACACTCACTCACTCAATCGGTCACTCGTTCATCAAAAGTGAAAGACAAATTCACCTTGTTGAAACATATACTTCAACAATATTCAAATATCCATACTTCGTAATATGACGTAGAAATTAAATTATAAATATACCCCCACCACCACCACCCCACAAAAGAAAGAAAACAACCGCCGCCCCCAACAACAAAACAAAAACCCAACCCAACCAAGAAAAAACACACAATAACAACGAACAAACAAAACAATGCAAAAGAGCAAAACAAAAGACAAACAAAAAGACGCAACACCCCAAACCCCCACCCCACCCCCACCCACAAAACCAAAACCCAGAAAACATACAAAACCCCAAATAGTAATAATAGAGAAGAATTAAACCAAACAAAAGCAAAGAAACACAAAGCGTTTGCACATGGTCAGTTGTGCCCGGATGCACTGCTCGTTCGCTTATGTCGAAGATGATTCATTGTTGCCAATCACTGACTAGTAGCACTGCTAAAAAAATGTGATTTTTCACTAACAGATATATGCTGCAGGGCGAAAGAAAATATATGCGTCAATATTTGATTTGCAAACATTTTATCAAACGGTACTTTGCAAAAATAAAAAACCCAAACAAACAAAGACCAAAAAATCCCACAAAAACAGGGTCCATGAATTTTTTGTTCATTTTGGCAATCATCAAACATGGGTGTATACTTTCTTTAAGATTTCAGCATGTAACTTTGATTGCCAAGATACGAACTCACGAAATTCTACACAAATCTCCTTCTAAGTCGAGCATTGTCAGTGGATTGTGTCTGACAGCAATAACACAGCTATATGACAGCCTATAAATAATCTCTGGAACCCGAGAAACCAAAGACTGATATTAAAAATTAAAACCAGCGTCAGCGTCACGTCGTAGGACAGCCTTCTGATGCATTGATACTAGAGGTTATCACTTTGGTGAAAACCACGAGTTTGCTGCTGACAAACCTAGACAAACATCAATTCGAATCCAAAATCACGGATTCCTGGCGTACCAAAGGGACGCAACTCTGCACATTGACTGAGACATCCGTGCCCCCAACTGCGACCAAGGGTTCTCTGATAATGAAATTACCATTAAATTCTTTTTTCTTGAGATGGTATCTTAATACCTTTAGAGGCCCCTGTTTCTGCCTTCTTAACATCCTCTCTCATGCTGAATTACGGAGCAGGTGAATTGGTTTTCACGTCGTGTTCCAGTCTTGTCACAACGCGTGCAGCTAAGGTGAGATGAAAGCCCGATAGATGAAGGTCTTAGATGTTTAACGTTTTTGGTGAAACCCATTTGGGTGAAACACACGAGTATGTTACTTCCAAACCGGACTTCCCCGACCGGGTCACCTCGCGGGTCCCTTTTCGTGTGGATAACAGATAAGTGTGATCCATTCTTCACGGATTTCCATAAAAATGAGATGATTGTCTCTGCACGGCATTGTATGTGCAACTCACGTTTACAGACCCTCGTGTATCACCGTCTTAACGTTCCTCCTCACACTATCTGATCTGGTCGTTCTCTTAAGAGAAGGTCTCTCTCGTCCATTACAGATTTACGCAACATTCAGTTAAGAGCTGACAGCCATTCCTACCACAGATCCACACTTGCGGACCGAATGAGGACTGGGTTCTGTATTCGGCTAGTCGTATTAATCAACACAAAAATTGCGGCATCGTCCCGTGAGGCTAAAACCTGTGTATAACGATCCATCATGAGCTTAGTGGCCAACATTTGACTGTAATGTACAGGCTGGCTGCAACAATCCGCACATACCTTTTTTACTGTTACAGCGCAGATATATTCGTTCTTTAGGGTAATTTTATATGTTTTACATGCGTCGTCTTTCAAGCTCTGAAACACGTTAAAGGGTGACAAAGTAGATACAGTTTTAATGTTATATATATTTCAACGTTTTGGTATAGATCCTGGGATCGCTGTCAAACAAGACTAAATAGTGTTATCATGGAACGGAATGAATCATGATTGGTGAAAGATGAACAGTAACACCAATGTACGTATTTAAATAACATGATTAGGTTGAATAATACTAACCTGGGCCTCGTTTCACAAAGCACTAAGGTGATCGTAAGTCACTAAGGTAACCTTAGAGCAATGTTAAAGAATGGGAGTTAAGGTTAACCTTAGTAAAGGTTGCTTCGTGAAAGGAGACCCTGATAATTATGTGTATACCAAATACGTTCTTAAGTCAACCACCAGAAATTGCATGCTTTTCTTTTATGATCTCTAGAAATGATACCGATATTTTGCACCTGTCCATATAGGCATCAATCTTAATACATGAGGTATTAATGAATATGGTATGTCCAAATTGATGCAATACTGCATGTAACATCAAATTATGTAAGTTATGTATACTTGGTTTACTCAGTGTAGTCCTAAAATAAATAAACTGTTTCTTGTTCTAATCACATGATGGACAGAGAACACATGACCAGGAACACGGATCAGAAGCTACTGCTTGATGAGTTAACAGGTGGAAGAAATACCGTTGATCTCTTTTGATGGATGGTATGGCGGCAATAGTGGACTGCTTCTAGATAGGATGTATAGGATTTTGAAAATACTGGACTCATGTAGCTGCGGCGTTAAACAATCAAAATATTTTATTTCTTTCCAAAACGTCATCTTTGTGTGATTGTAAACAGCTTCAGCGCCAAAACGCGGCAATTTTTACTTTTTTCTTTTGTGCGATATCCTGAACACAAAGATCTGATTTTGTGGTGGTTCAGGGGAATTTGACAGCAAATCGGTACATCAACGAAGTTCTTGCCCGTCACATGCTTCCGATTATGGACCGACAGAGGGATTTGTTCCAACATGACAGAGCTATTTCACATACAGCACGCGTAACGGTCCGCTACCTTGCCAATTCTAACATAAATGTCTTGCCAAGGCCTTCCCGATCACCAGATCTAAACCCGATAGAACACCTATGGGATGAACTCGATCGACGTGTACATCAACGTCAAAACACGCCTCAGACACTTCCACAACTGGCCATCGCATTGCATGAAGAGTGGGCAAGAATTCCGCAAGAGCGACTTCGTCGACTTATCCAGTCTGTGCTGAGTCGGTGCCGAGCAGTAATTGCTGCCAATGGAGGCCATACAAAGTACTGCCTTTGATGCCATCTTGTGGACTCACGTAATCAGAAACACAACAATACAGGCTGCTGTTGTGTTGGCGAACCCCTTGTGTATAGACGTGTGCATTTTAACCTTTTTACCATTGCATTGACATGAAATAATTGCTCTTAAACTAACGCAACAAATTCTTTTAAAAATGACTTATGCGTTTCTTTTTTGAAGGGTGTATATCACCGACCACTCATTTCAGTTACTTGTTTTGTGTCAGGTGTTTGATAATTACTCCATGGAGATGACCTAATGTCAGATTATGACGGACTATTTTGGAATTGTTATCTATTCACTTTCATCAATGTCGGAACGTTAAGATTCATACATTGTTTTGGGGCTGTGGGGTAGCCTAGTAGTTAAAGCGTTCGCTAATCATGCCGAAGACCCGGGTGCGATTCCCCACATGGGTACAATGTGTGAAGCCCATTTCTGGTGCCCCCCGCCCTGATATTGCTGGAATATTGCTAAAAAGCGGCGTAAAACCATACTCACTCACTCACTCATACATTTTCTTACGTCTTATATAGTTTTCTTGTCATCTTCACTGCGGTGATATTTGCAGGTCTTCAGACATCCGATACCACAATACATTTCGTTTTAATTCCTTTGTTACACGATATATGTATGGACACATGCGTGTACAGTCTGTTAGATAGACGTGTTGTTAATCTGAATAAAATATTCTGGTATAGTACGCTGTAGACCTACTGCAAATAACAGATGTTTGTTATTTTTTACGCAAACGGATATTTGATAAGAAGTATAAAACACATGAATTCTTTCAAAGAGCTCAATCAAGAATCGCAACGTGATGACGAAGAACGAAACCGTTTGTAATCACAATGACTTCAATGAAATTCTAGATTGCAACTTACGAAGAAATTGTTATGTCAGCCGTACGAGAACTGAAAAACATATGGCTTTGGGTTTACTTTCCTCCATGAAGTAATACATCAAAAGTTTTGTCCATGCTACCAGTCAATGTTAAATGTTTTTATGCGATCCTTGCCCCAACCCTTCACCAAAATCCTTGCTTGTAGAGTTAATCTGATCAATCTGTGAAACACATGCTGATACCGATTATAGTAGTTCTACTGAGTGTGTATGGGGTAAACTGTTCACGGTTGAATGTAATAATGTGCTGCAAACCTTCCCTGACCATTGTATTGCAAGCAAAGAGCGAGCCAGATCAAACATTGACAATATGTTTATTTTATAAGCGCTGAATATTCAAAAGAATTTTAAAAGAATATGCATTGCATGTTTGTTGATATTAGTAAAGTCTTTGCTTTGCTCGAAGACATGGTCCGTGGAACAATTTGATGAAAAAACCCCTCAAAGGAACATATCTTAATGTAACATAAATATGCTTTAGAATATTATGTATTTCTCACCATGGAGATGTCATGGAGTTTGTGACATTGGTGTACCACAAGGCGGACATTTCTTACCCCTCTAGTTTCGTGATCTGGAAACCTTTATTGTCACGTCGTCCACTAATTTTAGGCCTTGAGAATCAATGCTTTTTATAACGCGTGCATCTATAAAATTTTAAATAAATCAATATGCTAAAGCTGTTAACGTCAGAGTATTTGGCGTATGGTGAAGTGGAAAGAAATTCACTTTACATCCTCATAAAAGTGAGAATTTAATTATTTATCATCAGAATACTCTCTCAAGTAAACTTGTACAAATTGATGACATTTTTATCAAATCAACGCTACAACCTTTTACACTTCTGAATGAAATCAACGTTGTTCTGCACAATTTGTAAATTACATTTGGTTAGCCTAAAGGTTCTCTACTTCGCCATGGTTGGAACTAAAGTTTAATACAGTCCTGACCGATCAGTTGTTTAAACGTTATAGAGTTTTCAAAGCAATGTGTGATACATTTAGACCTTCTCAGAAATACTAGAATTCGTGACGTCTTCTTGTCACATATTTTGAAGGGAAAGATGAGATAACAGAATCAGAAAGCATCATCTCAAATTACAGCAACAGCAGACCCCAAATCATCTTGGGAACAGGCCTATTAAATATAGCTGAAATATCACGCCTGATAGCACTTACAATCCGAGCGAGTCTGTTGTCTGATCTTGTTCTAACGGTGGTGTCTGGGCTGTTGCGCACATTCGCTGTAGATTTCTTTGGTTGTCTGTTGAAGCATACTGTTGCATTAAAGCAGTCGTGGAAAGGCCGTCTCAGCATTTTAATCAGATCATTCAAAGACCACATTGCATGTCTGCTTATTCATGCCTGATGATAGTATTCAATAGGGAATAATCGAACGGCTGATCCTAGGTCAAGGGCGGCGCCATAATTCTTGAGTTGGTTGCCTTATTTACTGCTAGTAATGGTTTCAGGTTTCTCGTTATCCTTGGCCTGCCAGCCCTATTGTCCAGCTCGCTCAGCAGAGTTGTCTCCCTTACGTGTACCAGAAACCTATGAACATGGGTTCGAATCTGATAATTTTCGCATGGGCACATTGTGTGAAGCCCTTTTCTGGTGTCCTCGACGTGATATTGCCGGAATATTGCTAACAGCAGTAAAACTGAAGTCACTCATTCACTAATATTTTTCACTGATTATGTGTCTAGGTTCGACAGCTCTGCATACTTGTTCGTGGATATCATGAAAGTGGTAAACACCTGCAACCTGTATGCTCCATGAAGATCCGGGTTAGAATTGGTCTTCAGCAACCTATGCTCGGCGTAAGAGGCGACTAACGGGATCGAATGGTCAGGCTCGCTGACTTGGTTCATGCTGTAATCACTAGATTGTCTTGACCAGACCAGTTTATTTAGAAACCGCAATCATATAGATGGAAAGTGAGTGCAGACTTGACCTTAAATCCCGAGTGAGTCAGGCATACCATAAAGTGGCAGTTTAAGGGTGAGTGAGTGAATTAGGTTTAACGCCGCATTGAACAGTATTCCAGTTATATCACTGAGTGTCAGTTTGATATGGGGGAAAAGTCGGAAGTCGGTTGTTGGTTGGTTGTTTACCGCCGCACTCGACCTTACTACAGCTGTGTGTTCTAACTGACCACTGTTACATCTTGGACCCGTAAAGATCCGGATTAGAATTGATCTTCAGTAACCCATGCTTGTTGTAACAGGCTACTAACGGGATCTGGTGGTCAGTCGCTGACTTGGTTGATACATGTCACCGTGTCCCAATTGCGTTGATCGATGTTCATGCTGTTGATCACTGGATTGTCTGGTCCTGACTCGATTATTTACAGACCGACGCCATATAGCTGGAATATTGCTGAGTGTGACGTTAAACTAAACTTACTCACTCACTCATAGTACATTTTGAGTATGTTCCCAATAGTCGACCAGCTTTTTATCATTATTTCAAACTGTCTTTTAGGATTTCAATGGAACATGGAACCTGTTTTGTCTGTCGCACAGTTGTGAAGCATATATTTCTTCCTTAGCTTTGAATTTAAACAGACATTACTTAAGATCAGCGATGCGAGATGCCATGAACTGTTAATTAAGCTGATTAGGTTTTGTAATGTTGTAATACAATTTGAAAAATATAGAATTAGATTTGGAAATTTCAAATCTTATTTTAGCAGACCTGTTCGAGATTTTTTAAAATTTCACTCATCAATGACATTTATAAATCCCCTCGTTTGATTTGTATAGTGGTTTCGCTTTTTATTCAGGCGAATAAAAGACATGCCTTTGCAAGTGTTTGTGACAGGTTACACCGTTGAGACAGGATACGCTCACCTGTCGCGAAAACCTAATATCATCACTATTTGATGGTGATTAATAAACTCATGCATCGTTCCATCGACATATTTGGAAAGGTTCCAACATCGAGCCAGTTGTGCACTTTTTGCCCTGTTTACTGTTGTTGTCTCCGACACGATGTCGTCACAAACAAAGGGACGTTACTCTGATGTGGACACATGTGTAAGTGGGGAGACCGCCTTAGGCTGTTGACAGGGTCGGACGTGCTTGTCAGCCGCTCCGCTGCAAGGGCCTGTGTTGGGTCTAGAATTTCATATTCATAACTGCGTTTGGCTTATATTTCTGTATTATGATTAAGGTAAGTGATTGTAGGCTATCGAGGGTCAAATATTGGCTTATTTTGCCATATTTGTGTGTTTTGCTGTCTCGCTTTGACTTACCGCACCACGTGGCCTCGGTTTTCGCGTATTGTGTCTGCGTGAAATTTTTCATTTCGTCCTGGTCACAGGAATATTTGGGTATGGAGAGCGACACTGATGGAGATGGGGGTGATAATATTCACTCTACCTCATTTGAGGAAACCTCGACAGATGCTGAATTTGCAGAGAAATACGTGTCAATGATTTCCAAACGTTTGAAACGAAAACATGAGGATGACCGAGTTGTAAGTGATACGACTTCGTCATTACCTATCAAATATGTTGTCATTCTTACTTCGGTTGACCCAAGATTACGTTTGACAAACTTGAGTCCAATTGCTTTGGCTCGGGATATCCATATTGTGGAGTATATGAAAAAACTGGAAAAGGGAGATTTAGTGATACACTGCAGGTCTGCTGAGCAACTTAACCTTGCACTGAATGTAGCGTGTGTCTGTGACGTTCGTGTCAAGAGTTCTGTCCCAAAGAGTCTTAGTGAATCTAAACGAGTTATTTACAATTTTGACACAGATGTAAATGAGGATGAGATAGTTGAGCAATTGAAAAGTCAAAAGGTTAAAAGTGCCCAAAGACTTTTGCGTGGAAAAGAAAAGGAACTTACTACTTCCATTCTTCTTACTTTCTCAACCCCACATTTGCCTGAACGTGTTAGGATGTATTATGAGTCCTTTCGAGTGCGTCTGTATATCCCACCAGCCATTAGATGCTACAATTGCCAGAAATTTGGCCATGTTTCAACCCGATGTAAAAGTAAAAAGCCTGTATGTCCCAAGTCAGTGGTGAGCACAAAGTAGAAAATTGTTCGGAAACAGTATCGAAGTGTTGCAATTGTGGTGGTAGCCACAGTGCTGCCTACAAGGGATGTGAGAAATACAAGGAGGCAGTATCTGTGCAAAGGGAACGAGTAGAGAGTAGACTGTCTTATGCTGAAGCACCTCGTATTGTCAAGTCCACTCCAACTCCATCTTATGCAGTTACTGTAACCGCCGCTCAGAAATCACAATCAACAGTTGGAACCCGTCCTGTTCCTCTTGCAGCTACATCTGGGTCTAACCCTACCTGTATTTGTAAATGTCAGTCACGAGAGTCAAATTTAAGCCAGAGTGTATCAAATCCACCTGTTACAGCTCAAGTCAGCTCTCCACAGGTAGCCAATCCATTTCTTAGTACTTCTCCTCAAACCTTTTTAACGTTCTTGTTTGAGGTGATTTCAGGATGCTTTAATGCAACAACCAATGAGGAACAGATTAATCGTCTTGTGTCGGCGGCAAAAATACATCTTCACATCGATGTTCCTAGTGATCTGTTGACTGAGGTACATGTGGAGATGAATGATGGATAAAGCTTTAGTATTCCTGACCATAATGCAATGGAATGCACAAAGTCTTGTTGCACATGGGGATAATTTAAAGCATTTTCTATCAAATAGGTCACCACTGCCGGATATTATTTGTGTACAGGAAACTTTTCTTTGGCCAGAGAGTCATTTTAGAATTAATGGCTATTTTGGTCTACGTCAGGACAGACTAACCAGCAATCCGAATACTAAAAATCCTCGGAGAGGTGGTTGTGCTATATTTATTAAGACTGATATGTCGTATCAGGTTTAACAGTGTATGAGGCTAACGCAGTAAAAATTCATTTTGAGGAAGATAAAGCCATTACTATTGTTAATAATTATAATACAGGTAAGCCAAACGTAGATGAATATCTGAAATTAATTGATCCCAATGGAGGCCCATATTTTATATGTGGGGACTTTAACAGCCATAATATGTTTTGGGGAAGCAACAAGACGGATTATAATGGTCAGATTGTTGAACAATTTTTAGATGAAGCAGATCTTGTCCTTTTAAACGATGGTAAAATGACCCGCATGGATCTTGGCAAATGGACCTTTTCTCCTTTAGATATATCAGTGATATCATCACACATAGCCAGTAAGTGTAACTGGGATGTATTTCAGGAAGATGCGTTAGGTAGTGACCACTTTCCTGTTTTTACTGAAATTCAGGTTCGACCATATCGTGATTCTTGTGATAAAGTCCCTCGGTGGAAATTCAAGAAGGCTAATTGGGCACTTTTTTCTTGTCAGTGTACTGAACATATCACATCCGATCTTATAAATGGTGATGTTAATATGTCTAATGAAAATACCACAACACAATTAATAAGAATTGCAGAAGAGTCCATTGGAAAATCGTCTGTTAAGAAAGCTGCATTCCCGCCAAAGTCCTGGTGGAATGACACCTGGGAAAAAGCCAATATCGCAAGGAAAAAAGCATATAATAAGGTTCGCCACTCGTCATTGCCATGTGATTTGGCTGATTTTCGTAAGAAACGAGCTACGTTCCAACGTATTGTACGGAGTACGAAACGATTGAGCTGGAGGGAATATATTTCTAATATTAATAGATTTACATCATTAACTAGTATCTGGTCCAAGGTGAAAACGATCGGTGGAAATAATATTCGTTCACCTATGCCGGTAATGGGAGAAGCTGGAGAACTCGTATCAAAAAGTCAGAAAGTAAATGCTCTTGTTAAACAATTTAAATCTGTTAGCAGTTCTGAAAATTATTGTCATGAATTCAGAGAATATAAACAAGTCTTTGAAACAAACTTTATGCCTGAAATGTCTTCTGCCATGTTGGAAAGTAGCTTGGAAATCAATACAGCTATCACTCATGATGAACTTAAGGCAGCCATATCAAGAACACATAATTCGGCACCAGGCGCGGATGAGTTGTGCTATGAAATGTTTAAGCATATGCCAGATTCTACTCTAGCTGTTATTCGGGAACTGTTGAACTTAAGTTGGTGTTCTGGATCCTTGCCTAGGACATGGAGACATGCAATAATAGTTCCAGTGCCCAAACCAGGAAAAGATCCATCGCTTCCTGCATCGTATAGACCGATTGCTCTCACTTCTTATTTATGTAAAATCATGGAGAGAATAGTTACTAATCGCCTGAACTATTATCTTGAACGAAATGAGCTTCTTACCCACATCCAGTCAGGATTCAGAAAGGGGCGTTCATGTATAGATCAGCATGTTCGTCTGGAAACTGAAGCACAGAAAGCTTTATGCAACCAGGAATACATGTTGTGTGTATTCCTTGATATCGAAAAGGCTTATGACATGATTTGGAGAAATGGTTTGCTTTTTAAATTGTGGAAACTTGGAATTAGAGGCAACATGTTCAAGTGGATATGGTCATTTTTGTCCGAAAGAACCATTCAAGTTCGCATATGTCAAGAACTGTCAGGCGTGCATATGATTGAAAATGGTACCCCACAGGGAAGTGTAATAAGTCCAGTTTTATTTAATATTATGATCAATGACATTTTCGAGGACCTGCCTCTAAACATAAATGCAGCACAGTTTGCTGATGACGGATCGTTTTGGAGACGCTTTGGTAATTTTCAGTTTGTCATAGAATCTATACAAAACTGCTTAAGTAAAGTCAGTACATGGTGTTCAAAATGGGGTTTAAGATTTCAAAATCAAAATCAGTGGCAATGATGATCACAAGACGTAAGATCCCTCATGATATCAATTTAACTCTTGGACACCATAAACTGGAAATGGTGTCAGTGTTCAAATTTCTTGGTGTGTATTTTGATCAAAGATTAACATGGTCTCATCACATCACACATTTGTATAACACATGTAACAAGATCATCAATCTATTAAAGTGTATTTCAAAAACAAAGTGGGGTGCTGATAAGTCAACTATGTTATTGCTGTACAAGGCCCTTATCTTGTCCAGACTTGACTATGGTTGTCAGGTGTATATGTCGGCGGCTAAATGTCATCTTAATAAGCTTGATAGAATTCAGTCTAAAGCTTTGAGAATATGCACTGGGGCCTATTGTACAACTCCAACCTCAGCACTTCAAGTTGAGTGTTCAGAAATGCCCGTTCACCTTCGAAGACAACAGGTATCTTTGAAATATTTCTTGAAAATGAAAACCAAGAACAAACACCATGCAGTCACTGAGATTGTTAATGACTGTGTGGAATATGTCATGTGTGACTGGACTCATGGCAAATTACCCTTTGGCTTGAATATTCAGAGATTAGCTGATCAACATGGTGTTTACAACTGTAACCCAGTTGATCCTTCTGCTCCGCCTGTCACACCTCCGTGGCTTCTGCTGAAGCCTGGATTGAATTCTGAACTCAATTTAATCGTGAATAAGAGAATGGACCAAAACATAATAAAAGTGATAACTCAAGACTTTCTGTCTGAAAATTATTCTAATTTCACACATATATACACTGATGCATCGAAAGAACCATCCAATGATCGTACTGCTGGGGCTTTTTTGGATACCCAATTTATCGATCGCTAAGGTGTTCAGATTCCCTGATTATCTTTCTGTTTTTGCAGCTGAACTTTTGTCCATTTTGCAAGCATTGAGATGGGTAGATGAACATGACCATGAAGCCAGATTCCATGGCAGCAATCAAAGCTATAGAAGCTGGTGCAAATGGATCTAGAGATGACATTGTTCATGAGATATTAAAGTTGGATACATCTTTAAACATGAAGTACATTGCATGCGACATTGTGTGGGTCCCAGCACATGTTGGAATACATGGGAATGAGATTGCAGATAATTTGGCCAAATCCGGGTTACAGTTTCCTGAAGTTGATTTATTTAAATTTCAACCAATCCCTAAAGATTATGAAAATGTTTTATCGAAATCTGTTACAAGGAGTTGGCAACAGTTGTGGGATACAGGTACTACCGGCCGACATATGTACAAACTTAGACCATCACTAAAATCTGGTCATAAAATTCGTCGTCGTAAAAGGCGTGATGAGGTTATTCTTTCACGTCTCAGACTTGGACACTGTGGGCTAAATGCTTACAGGAGTATTATAGATAAGACGGTCTCTTCTAAATGTGGCCATTGCAATTTGGAGACGCCTGAAAACATCGAACATTATCTAATTACATGCCCTGGGCATAACAACATAAGACATAATCTCAGAAGTGCTGTACTTGAGGTTGATGATGTATTTTCATTAGAAACAGTTTTGGGCCCCAATATCATGTATGGGTCTGTGCAACGGGCAGTTTTAGATTTTGTCTCGTCATCTGGAAAATATGATGTAATCTAGACAGGCTCTCGAATGGCTTAGACAGATTTAGTTCTGTGGTTTTAAATCATTTTAACACTCTGTCATCTGAACCTACTGCTTTTTTATTGAATGAGTATTTCATGTTTCAGAAATGGAAGTGATTACTTAAGGTTTTTTAATCCGTAACACAAAGCAGAGGTTATTCGACATACGTATACATCTATCCAAATTAATAGTGTTGTCGTTTCTTTTATCTTAACTAAACGATTCCTTTTGGCAATGAAATTACCTATGATTGTTTATTAAATCAAGTTAATGTGTTGGGCGCAAATAGGCCTCTTATTGGCCCACGTCGCCCTAAAACTATAAAACCAACCAACCAACCATGTGTAAGTGATTTGACAGGTCAAGAGCCTGCGACTTACGGTACAAGTCTCATAACTCGACTGCACATTGTTATATGCGATTAAATATACTACAGCTATGTGACAACCACCCCACCCCCAAACAAAAGACAAAAAACCCAACAACAACAAGAACAACAAAAACCAAAACAAAAACAACAACACACAAAAAAAAAAACAAAACAAACAGTGAGCATGACGCCATGAGCATCGCCTTCTCGGTTAGGATACGATGAGAGTTGTCGGACGTTGGAACTGGGTTGCATGCTACGAGTTGTCACAACAAGCCGCACAATGAGAACGCACCCACTCTGCTACCCCTAGGTTTCACAATCTCAAGTAAACACATCGCCTCCGTCGAATTTAAAATTATCCTTGGACAAATTACGTGAGTGGTATTACCGATTGTTCATCCCTGCTTGGGAAAGTTCAAATACTATTTAACGTCTCGCTCCTCGTTGACGGAATGCCTGACGTCTACGTGAGGTATAATCACCTTAAAATACCCGCGATCAATTAATTAAATATATTTTGCGTTCTTTTGCCTTTCGGTGTTCACAATTTCAATGAAAATACCTTTCCTGTCAGATATATAACTGACAGTGTATACTTTGGAGATATATGTGAGTATGCAACTGAAAGTCTTAATATACCATTCAAAAAACGTAGGGGATATTCCATTTTGCGAGCATACCTCTAGCCAATGCATATGAGAAAAGTAATATATATCCATACAGATGAAACAATTCCAAAGGAATGGAATAAATTGTCACATTTTCCCTTAATGTTTCCTCCTTGGCTTCATCATTTGCATTTTATCAATCTTATAAATCCAATATCCCCTATTTTTTTTGAATGGTATAGCTTTAGGAAGACGACATAAGAAGTAAGGCTTGTAAATGTTAATGCATTTTGTCGGGTCTCGCATTTGATCACATAGCTTGATTTCATACAGTGAACTTCTGTCTAATCTCAAATTACATACTCAAGAGGATATATTACATTGAACAGCGTCTAAACAATTCCGAAATGATGAACAGTCTTTGTCAGGGTGATGACAACGAATGGACAAATTTTGGCTTAAGGAAAAACATTACGAGGGGTGCACAGATTTCGAATATCATGTGCCAGTTTTGTGAAAAAAAGTGTTTATCATTTAAAAATTCTATAAAAAGGTTCTTTTCAATATTCACAACTCTACATTTGAACAATCTCTTTAGGGCTGAACAGACCGATGCGCAATATTATTATCGGGCATATACGACCACTGTAGAAATCTTTGTCCAAAGGGTTTGTTTGTTTATTAATGTTTGTTACTTAACATTCCAGCAATACAATAATAATGAGTCAATTTCTATAGCGCAATATCCACGCTGAATGACACGCTCAAAGCGCTTTGAAGTAGTAGGAAAGAGTTTTAGAGATGTGCAACTCGGAAGAGATGGGTCTTGAGTAGAGTTTTCAAACTTGAGAAATTGTCACATGATTTCAGATTTTCTGGCAGTTAGTTCCATTTGACTGCTGCTGGGTGGGAGAAGGACCGTTCACCATAGGCCTTTGTTGTTGTTCTTGGGACTTGCAGCCAGTTGTTTGTATGGGATCTAGATGGAAAGTGTGGCTTGAGAAGCTCTTGTAGATAGACTGGTGCTGTACCCTGGATGCACTGGAATGTTATACACAAGGTTTTGTATATAATCCTCTCTCTTGTATAGGTAGCCAGTGCAGGCATCGGGGTATTGGTGTTATGTGTTCTCGTTTGGGGCACATGGTTACAATTCTTGGTGCTGTGTTTTGTACACGCTGTAGTTTGTTCAATATAGAACAAACTTTATGTTTGTTGATTAGTGTTCTCGTTTGTAGTTTGTTGATTAATCCCTTGGGAGATCCCGTTAGTAGAAAATTGCAGTAGTCCAGACAGGATAAATAAAGGATACTAAACGACCTTCCGTGTAATACCATTTTTATTAAACGAGTTAATGATTTGGTATCAAACGGGCGAAAGCGAGTTTGATGCTAAATCTTTCACGAGTTTAAGAAAAAATGGTATTTCACGGAAGCGAGTTTAGTATTCTGTTTATTACTCTCCAACATAAACTGATAGAAACTGCCTACGTAGTGTGATGACTCTCAGCTTTCCACGAGTCAAGCAAGTTCTAATACCATTGTGACAGAGGTATTAGCATTGTGACGTCATAACTGTGAACCATTATGACGTCATACGTCTAGCGGTATTACACTAGTGTAATATTGCCGTAAAAATATTACACTGCAGTATCTTCCACGGGCGAGTAAGAATATCAATGACCTTACCTCAATATGGTTGCAGTCAGTAAATATTAGCGTTTGGACCATACAGTCCAGTGATTGACATCATGAGCATCGATCTACCCAAATGGAATACGATGAAGCATAAAAAAATCAGCGAGTCTGACCACCTGATCCGATTGGTCAATTCTAACGCGTTCCTCAATAGTGCTTCCTCCTCAGATCGAACATCTTGTTGCACCAACACATCTAACAGTAACAAAGATTATTCTCAGTTATACCAGGGATTCTATATAAGAACGTTTCTTATATACATCTCTGGATTTAATCGTGCATATCGAATGCAAAATACGTAGACTGAGTTAATGGGTAACTTATGCTGCATTGGTGGCCTAATTCAAATGACTTCTTCTTATCCCAGAGTGCTCAATGGAACAGTTTACTATAAAAATTGGAAACATACTTACATGTGTACAATATTACAGTTTAACAGATGCTTTATTTTAAGAGCAGAAAGGCATTTAGTTAAACAGTGATCCTTAAAGGAACCCTGCCATCTCAAGCAACCCGCCCTTGATATTGGTTGTTGACATGTTCCCGACCAATCGGACGCTGAGGGAAAAGGTAAGGGCGGTGAGTGAGTTTAGTTTTATGCCGCACTCAGCAATATTCCAGTTGTATGGCGGCAGTCTGTAAATAATCGAGCCTGGACCAGACAATCCAGTGATCAACAGCATGAGCATCGATTAACGCAGATGGGAACCGATGAGTCAACCCGGATCTTCACGTGTCTATTCAGCATTGAAAAACTTCATGACACACGATGGAAAGCCCTAAAAATATAACTCTTGGAAAGGAGTCCTTCATGTCCACCGTACCCGTGAAGATCCGGGTTAGAATATTGATCTTCAGTAACCCATGCTTGTCGTAAGAGGCGACTAACGGGATCGGGTGGTCAGGCTCACTGACTTGGTTGACACATGTCATCGGTTCCCAATTGCGCAGATCCATGCTCATGATGTTGATCACTGGATTGTCTGGTCCAGACTCGATTATTTACAGATTGCTGAGTGCGACGTAAAACTAAACTCACTCACTTACTCACTCAGTGTTGGATATGTCGTAAACTGAGACTGGCTGCCACGTTGTTGATACTGGCAACTCAACATAGAGGCTGGTTTGTAAATTGCATTCCGATTGGTTCGTTAGACTGAGTAGCAGGGGCGGATACTCTGAGACAACAACAACAACAAAAATTAAAAAATCAGGATTGGATCCAGGGGTTAGTGTAGGTTTTCCAAAATGAGACACTGGGGATATAGAGGAGCACAATCTCCTGAATGCCTTGTCTGTAAACGAAAAAACCCCAAGTAAATCAACTTGTAAATCAACAAACCATCTTTTCTTTGACACGTACTCATTACGTCTGCCACGAGAAAAAGGCGGTATGTGTTTATGTGAATATATTTTCTTTTTATGTTGACGTTAAGTTCTTAAATTATCAAGTAATTTCTGTTAAAGTATCATTTTTCAGGCTTGTATTGCATTTCGAGTAGCTAAAACCTATGGCACAAGACTTTCTTTTGCGCGTCTCTAAATTTGATAATTTGAATCATGAATAACTCGCCAAACCGTAATATACTTGCACACAAAAATGATAACTGAAAACCAGTACTATTTGTGACGACAATAAATGGTTTGCGAAGAAGAGTAATGTGCGAAAAATATCAACAGCATGAACATCGATCAACGCAATTGGGATACGGTGACATGTCAGCGAGCCTGACCACCCAATCCTGTTAGTCGCCTCTTACGACAAACATGGGTTGCCCGAGATGGGTATCCAGTGGATAGAGCTGAGCACAAATGAGAAACGATGGTGGTACTGCATGTGCATGTTTGTTTGCCTGTTGCCCGGTGGTTCGGATTCAATATATTGTATCTGATATTGTCATCAATGTTATACTGCGACATTGAAGCCACTCTCCTACCCAGAGTTCCATGCGGCAAGCCAGCATAGTACCTCTGCCACAGGCCAGAAAAATGTGACGATTCGTCACATCTTGCACAGTCCATTCAATATAATGTACAGAATTCTTTTACTCTCTTATTTTTGACGAGACTACACATCTAACTAAACATCTTTAATAGAATGAATTAGTTTCACTGAGAAAATATCCCAAAATATGTAACACTATTTCGATTTGCGTAGCGATCCTTTGTTTACATAGGTTGTACGGCTCCACGTGCTGTCATCGAAGCCGACGGAGAGCAAACGATGAAGCCAGTTTGATGTCTAAATATGTACTGTCATAGACCTTACTGTCGCAGTTGTGGAAGAATATATATGTAACAATGTAAAACATTATGAAGAGAGCGCCGAAAAGCTTTCGTGAGTCCAGTCTCTTCTAATTATGAATTAGACTAAGGCTTAGTCTCTGAATATATATATATTATTTTGATAGGTAACAAACAAGCCAATTTATATTGAAAAGTAGCCCTAGGGAGACCAGAGATTCAGAACCTGAGGATATCTAGACTTGCTTTATTTAGGGCTTTAGCACTGCAGAGAGGGCTTGGCAGTAGGGAAATTAATGTGGTTCAGGGACTGTGAGACAGACTTATTATGAATATGCGCGTTTGATTACAAACAAGAGAAAAGTCCGGTCACGTGATATGCAGATTAGCCTGTGGAAGTGATGTTATGTTAAGTCATCGCTTTGCCGGAGTGTGCATTGAAGCTAGCTCCTTAAACTACTTCCGGTACTAAGTTGGCCCCCGGCTCCCCTTTGCGCGCGCCAACTTGCGATATGCGAGACGGGATCCGGTTTACTTACGGTACCAGATTTCCGGTGACCAGCGTATAATTCAAGAACCAGTTCTGGTTCCAAATTGCGCGACCGCCAAATATGACTTTACTAGACCGGACCAAGTCAAAACATTGATTACACAACAGTCTCGTTGCTGCCTACACCTCGACATAAAATATAGAAATACGATGTTATTAAAGTTTAAAATTAAAATTACCTTGTAAATACCATTTTCTTATGAAACTTATTGGAATTCAGTGTAACCATAGTTGTTTGTGGTGTCTCTTTTCACTTTCACACGAGAAACTTCTGATCTGCTGAAAAGTAGGTCATTGTCTGAATAGGTTAATGAGACTCATGTTTCGGTTTGAACCATGCTTGGCTGTCAAAGCTGTTGACAGTCGTAATAGTGTAACCGGGATGTGTATGGATAACTTTAGACAATCACAGATTTAAATAAACCAAATCTTACATGAATTCATACCAACCACATTAGTTAGCTAATTTGGGAATGGTTAGATCGGAAATTTATTGTTCCTGCAAGGATTATCGGTTCCATGAGACCATTCCAAAGGTATGAAACGTTGTTTGTCACCGGAAGTACTGAGGTCTAACGAAGTGCCGTGACCTAATTACTGGCCTTATGGTGTAATAACCTTGAACGCGACATTAAACCCTATATCGTCTCTTCTCAAACTAATTATCTCTTATGGGAAACAAACATAACCAGACTGTGTAAATAACACAAGAAATGAAGCAAATTAAATTTGACATTTAGATTCGTTTGAAGTCTGAAATTGGAATATCTTTAGATGTTAGCGGAGTTGATAAGCTGCCGTATTAAACAGAAGTACGCGTCCAATCTTTAGAACACATACAAGTAGAACTGTTGTCAGGTGCTTCTACATTACAGCAATGTTAAATGTGTTTGTTTGTTAACACAGCACGATATTCCAGTCATGATACGATGTCCTGTAAACAATGCGCATCGGACAATCCAATAATCAACAGCATGAGCATCCGTCGACATGTAGCAGGGCGTGGAGTCATCACAGATGACATCCTTACCGTGTCAGCTTGCTGACGGGGTTAACCTCTTTGATCATATGGACAAGGCGTCCTACTATGGATCAGAAGATCCGTGGTTCGAATCCCAGCACGGGACTCGGAAATGTTATGGCCGCTACAGGCACAAATGGGATACGATTACTACATCAGCCAAGTTTGCATGAATGATTAGAATTGTATCCCACCATTTGTCCTTTCGTTGAGAGCTAATGTGGTTCAGGAACTGTGAAACAGACTAGCTTTAGCATTGCAGGGAGGGCAAGGCAGTAGGGAAAACAATGTGGTTCAGGGACTATGAGGCAGACTATTTCTCTCCTTCAAAAGCTAGACTTTCCTGATACTTTCATTTGAAATTAGACGCTGTTTCACTGTTTAAAAAATGTGACTTAAACGTTTTTATAAATGCCAAGATTGTGAAATACAGAAGCATATCACCAGACAGAAAATAGTGAACAGACTGGCATTTCAACTTCTCATTTCATTAATGTATACTTTGCAAGTAGTCTGGAATTTTTCTGATAATGATGCAAAACCTTTTAACCAATGAAAAGGTATGAAGGTATTATCTTGTCATGAGAGCCACTGGAAGAGTGACCGGAAAAGGCTACCTGTGTCCACCCGATCACACAGGTCAACTTTCCTGAACAAGTTGCACAAGAACTGTCCTAAATGAGGAACGTGATAGCCAATAATCGTTTTAGGCACAGGTGAGGTGAGGTGAAATTGGGTTTAACGTCGTACTTGAGAATATTTCGCTCATATGACGACGTGCATGCGTGTGTATGTGTGTGTGCGGCTGCGCTTGTACTAACCCAGACTGAAGCTGGTTTTATAGTGCTAGCCCACTGAGATACCATGCCGCAGTGAAGCATGAATACCCCACTCAGACACATTATACTGACTCCGAACCGACCAGTCCTTGTTGTACCCATAAAGCCGAGCGCCAGGCAGGGACCAACAAGTACCATATTTTAACGTCTTTTGGTATGACGCGGTCGGGGATCAAACCCGCGGCCTTCCGCACTCCGGGCGGACGCTCTAACCACTACACCACGGAGGTGGTTGCCAGCTTAGGAGCATTTAGTAATTGTGGTCTTTATCCAGGTTCAACCTTTGCTCTTCTCTGTTGTGAGTTTAGTGTGACTGCAATTCGGCATATCCCTTAATATTGAATACAAGTGTCAAGTATTCTCTGTAGAATAGGGTCGAAGAATTCTGAGCCAACTCTAAACATACTGAAAAGGCAACTTTTCGCTCATTTTTCAACTTTTGTGGGTATCATTATGAGGCTTGTCTTGAACACAAATACCTCATAAGTTTGTGCACGTCATTTTTTAGCAATGCACACTGTTGTGCCTACCGAAGGTTTAATGGCAATCAAGATCAGCTCAATACCATGATTCTGCATTGCCAGTTGTTAGTTAATAAACTAAAATCATTCCCATCATAAATCAGGTGAGCTGCAGTGCATTGAGACTCTGTTTCATTGAACCATCGAGTAAAGACAGAGACTGACTGACTGAGTTTAGTTTTACGCCGCTTTTAGCAATATTCCAGTAACATCACGGCGGGGGACACCGGAAATGGGCTTAACACATTGTGCCCATGTGGGGAATCGAACCCGGGTCTTCGGCGTGACGAGCCAACGCTTTAACCACTTGGCTACCCCACCGCCCCTAAAGACAGAGAAGCGAGAGTGATTATACAATACCATTCTATGAAAGAATAGCAGTAATTACTGTCCTTTCATGTTAAACTGTAGTCCGTCGTGACGGAGTGGTTGCCCGGGGCACTGTCATAAGAACGCCTCTCAGACGTCCAGTGACGCGTCCGGTGCATAGGAATCCAATGGCAATATTGTGTGCTTTTGTAGCCGATCACGTCCACGCTGGTGTCTGATATTCGCAAAGCCGTCTTAGCGCTACGCTTGCTGAATGTTGATGTTAAATAGTGGAAGCGGCAATCGACTGGAGGACGCCTTATTGGAAGTTGGCAGGTCTTAAGCAGTCCCGAACTCGTCCAGTGAGAATGGCTGGAGTTTTATATTTGTCAAATGTTTTACATATAAAAATGCTAACTCGACATTCCGAATGTCTCGCAATTGCTTCTGTTTCAACTATTTGAGAAAATATGATTTAACGTCTTTCAACAAAAATCACAGGGCTCTCGAAAATACAGTTGGCAATGATTAGCTGTTGTGAGCTGAGACATATTTGGCCCTTTCAATGACAGGTATATTTAAATAATGATGCAAATGTACATGCTTGCAGGCAAAATCTGCACTTCTTGAACACAACCCACCTTTCCCTTGTGACAACTGCAAAGCCACCAATTAGAACAAAATATAACAAAGATATATTTTGATTTTTTATTCCATCTGTACAAACCAAGATTGACATCTTCTGGAGATGAGTCATTCTAACTACATATTATAATCAGTAGATTAAACCAAATAAACTAAAATCTTACGTTAAGGATACAAGCAAGATCTGCATGTTTTTAAGTCTTTCATTTTTAAACTTAGTATCACAATACAACTTAGGTACCTAACTGTGTTAGTGTTGTTTCAAAGACACAGGTTGGTCTCCACTGATAAGACTGTCTTTACAACACTGACACGTGTAACTGATATTGATGTCCAAATCTACTGCTATTTTATGTTCTTGAAAGTCATATTATGTCTCATCGTGGTACATGGAAAATACATGCAAATCCAATCGTGCACCTTTACAACAGTGTTTAACCATGTAGATATACACATATATACTGAACATCATTGAAAACGCACCACTTATAAAAGTTCAGATTATTAAAAACACGTAGTAAGGAACTGATATTATTTTAGTGGATAATAACAGATGGACGACTGACAAAAACAACAACACAGAAAAGACGATCATTCATTGAAATGTTCCACAGTCAGAAAGGATCAAACACACGTGGGGTCAAATCGAAAAGTCAATATCGCGTTTGACCGCCATTTGCATTGACACATGCAGTTCAACGTCTCCTCATTGAGTCAATAAGCGTCAGAATAGAGTTCTTGAGGATGGCATTCGACTTCTGCAGTAGTGTAGCCTCAAGTTCCCGGATGTTTCGCATCTGTTGTCGCCGCGAAAGACTTTGACAAATTTCGTCCCACAAGTGCTCCATGGGGGATACATCTGGTGACTGTACTTGCCAATGAATAACCTGGATGTGTTGCTGGGCCATATACTGCATGGAAAGTCTTGTTGTGTGTGCCCGTGCGTTGTCCTGTTGAAAGTATGGACATCTTGGTGGTGATTGAAGACAGATACGATGTGATTCTGAAGAATCTGCTCACGGTAATAAAGGGCATTAACTCTCCCTTGACAGACATGAAGGCAGTCCTGTGATTGTAATTTATTCCACCCCAGACCATGACACTCCCACCACCCAAAGGTCTGTCCGAACCAAACACTCATCAGCATAACGTTCACCAAGTCTACGCCAAACACGTAATCGGCCGTCAGCATTACGTAGATGAAGACGTGACTCGTCAGTGACTACCACACCATGCCATTGTTGTAACCTTTACTGAAAATGCCTGCTAGCCCATTGTATACTCTCATTACGGTGTCTGTCAGTCAGAATTGGTCCAACGTAAGGACGTCGAGCATGGAGCCCTGTAGCGTGTAGACGGCGTCGCATGGAATCAGCGCTGATGACCCCCACGTCAACCTTGAACTAGTGCAGCAGTCCTGGCAGTCGGCAGTGTTCAATCACTGATATGGTCAAGGTCAATATGGCGATCCTGATGGAGCGTCGTAACACGGTGTTGCCAAGGTCATTGAAGGTCACGGGTGCTGCCTGTCTACTGATGTCGTCTATGAAGCCTAACGATGGTGGAGTGGCCAAGTCCAAGTTGTCGAGCAATATCCCTGCTGCTGGTGACAACCTGAATCATGCCTAGTGCACGTTCTCTTCCGTGAGGTGTTAACCTCGGCATCTCTGTCCTCGTTTCACAATCGTTAGTGAAGCAATGAGAATCGGTTCTCATACACCTGCTTTTAATGTCACAGTCAGTATGATTTCCGAATGAAATTCGCGCTTTTTTCATGGCGTGGCTGCATGTTGATGCATTTTGGAATTAAGCGTCAAAGTGTGGACATGAATTTGTTTCTAAAGCATTTTTCAACTGGACATGGAATTCGACTTTATGTTAGTTATAGTCATTGATCTTTGTCATGCTGAAATCCACCTTGATAAAAATATGGACAATTTTAGACTGGTGCGTTTTCAGTGATGTTCAGTATATTTAACAATAATGGAATATACCCACAGGCACTTGTTGAAAAATATATATTATTGACTTTGGGTAAACTGGCACAAAAATAAATCACATTTAAAACTGGCTTTGGTCTTCTAAAATCAGACAATACACACAAAAGGACAATGGAACTTTCTCTGAACTAGTCAAGTGCATGGTGAAATCTGGTTTATGGCATTATAGAGAGTCTAGCATAGTGAGGTGAGGTGAGGTGGGGTGAAATTGGGTTTAACGTTGTGATTGAGAATATTTCGCTCATATGACGACGTGCATGCGTGTGTATGTGCATGTGCGGCTGCTTGTACTAGTCCAGACTTAAGCTGGTTTTATAGTGCTAGCCCACTGAGATACCATGCCGCAGTGAAGCATGAATACCCCACTCAGACACATTATACTGACTCCGAACCGACCAGTCCTTGTTGTACCCATTAATGCCGAGCGCCAAGCAGGGACCAACAAGTACCATATTTTCACGTCTTTTGGTATGACGCGGTCGGGGATCAAACCCGCGACCTTCCGTTCTCCGGGCGGACGCTCTAACCACTACACCACGGGTTGTCATTACAGAGGATTGGCATCACATAGGATTGGCATTACAGAGGGTTGGCATTACAGAGGGTTGACATTACAGAGGGTTGGCATTACAGAGGGTTGGCATTACACAGTATTGGCATTACAGAGGGTTGGCATTACACAGAATTGGCATTACAGAGGGTTGGCATTACACAGAATTGGCATTACAGAGGGTTGGCATTACACAGAATTGGCATTACAGAGGGTTTATTATACAGAATTGGCAATACAGAGGGTTGGCATTACAGATAGTTGGCATCACAGAGGGTTGGCATTACAGAAGGTTGGCATCACAGAGGGTTTGCATCACAGAGGGTTGGCATTACAGAGAGTTGGCATCACAGAAGGTTTGCATCACAGAAGGTTGGCATCATAGAAGGTTGGCATCACATAGGGTTGGCATTACAGAAGGTTGGCATCACGGAGGGTTGGCATTACAGAGGGATGGCATTGCAGCGGGTTGGCATTACAGAGGGTTGGTATTACAGAGGTTGGCATTACAGAGGGTTGGCAATACAGAGGGTTGGCATTACAGAGGGTTTGTATTACAGAGGTTGGCATCACAGATGGTAGGCATCACAGAGGGTTGGCATTACAGAGGGTTGGCATCACAGAGGGGTGGCATTGCAGAGGGTTGGCATCACAGACAGTTGGCATCACAGAGGGTTGGCATCACAGAGGGCTGGCATTGCAGAGGGCTGGCATTGCAGAGGGTTGGCATCACAGACAGTTGGCATCAGAGAGGGTTGACATTACAGAGGGTTTGACATTATAGCATGTCTGGTACTGTAGAGGGTTTGACATTGTAGCATGTCTGGTACTGTAGAGGGTTTGACATTATAGCATGTCAGGTACTGTAGAGGGTTTGACATTATGGCATGTCTGGTATTGTAGAGGGTTTGACATTATAGCATGTCTGGTATTGTAGAGGGTTTGACATTATAGCATGTCTAGTACTGTAGAGGGTTTGACATTATAGCATGTCTGGTACACAGAATTGGCATTACAGAGGGTTTATTATACAGAATTGGCAATACAGAGGGTTGGCATTACAGATAGTTGGCATCACAGAGGGTTGGCATTACAGAAGGTTGGCATCACAGAGGGTTGGCATCACAGAGGGTTGGCATTACAGAGAGTTGGCATCACAGAAGGTTTGCATCACAGAAGGTTGGCATCATAGAAGGTTGGCATCACATAGGGTTGGCATTACAGAAGGTTGGCATCACAGAGGGTTGGCATTACAGAGGGATGGCATTGCAGCGGGTTGGCATTACAGAGGGTTGGTATTACAGAGGTTGGCATTACAGAGGGTTGGCAATACAGAGGGTTGGCATTACAGAGGGTTTGTATTACAGAGGTTGGCATCACAGATGGTAGGCATCACAGAGGGTTGGCATTACAGAGGGGTGGCATCACAGAGGGGTGGCATTGCAGAGGGTTGGCATCACAGATGGTAGGCATCACAGAGGGTTGGCATTACAGAGGGTTGGCATCACAGGGGTGGCATTGCAGAGGGTTGGCATCACAGACAGTTGGCATCACAGAGGGTTGGCATCACAGAGGGCTGGCATTGCAGAGGGCTGGCATTGCAGAGGGTTGGCATCACAGACAGTTGGCATCACAGAGGGTTGGCATCACAGAGGGCTGGCATTGCAGAGGGCTGGCATTGCAGAGGGTTGGCATCACAGACAGTTGGCATCAGAGAGGGTTGACATTACAGAGGGTTTGACATTATAGCATGTCTGGTACTGTAGAGGGTTTGACATTGTAGCATGTCTGGTACTGTAGAGGATTTGACATTATAGCATGTCAGGTACTGTAGAGGGTTTGACATTATGGCATGTCTGGTATTGTAGAGGGTTTGACATTATAGCATGTCTGGTATTGTAGAGGGTTTGACATTATAGCATGTCTAGTACTGTAGAGGGTTTGACATTATAGCATGTCTGGTACTGTAGAGGGTTTGACATTATAGCATGTCTGGTACTGTAGAGGGTTTGACATTATAGCATGTCTGGTACTGTAGAGGGTTTGACATTATGGCATGTCTGGTATTGTAGAGGGTTTGACATTATAGCATGTCTAGTACTGTAGAGGGTTTGACATTATAGCATGTCTGGTACTGTAGAGGGTTTGACATCATACCATGTCTGGTACTGTAGAGGGTTTGACATTATAGCATGTCTGGTATTGTAGAGGGTTTGACATCATAGCATGTCTGGTACTGTAGAGGGTTTGACATCATAGCATGTCTGGTACTGTAGAGGGGTTTGACATTATAGCATGTCTGGTATTGTAGAGGGTTTCACATTACAGCATGTCTGGTATTGTAGAGGGTTTGACATTACAGCATGTCTGGTATTGTAGAGGGTTTGACATTATAGCATGTCTGGTATTGTAGAGGGTTTGACATTGTAGCACGTCTGGTACTGTAGAGGGTTTGACATTATAGCATGTCTGGTACTGTAGAGGGTTTGACATTATAGCATGTCTGGTATTGTAGAAGGTTTGACATTATAGCATGTCTGGTACTGTAGAGGGTTTGACATTATAGCATGTCTGGTACTGTAGAGGGTTTGACATTATAGCATGTCTGGTATTGTAGATGCATAGAGTCTCTAGGGGTACAAAGCATAATGCTGCAATAAGACAGGATATCAGTTATATAAATAATTATGTATATCATTTGATCTTCATAATAGTTTTGGATGAACTGAAAGGCTACTATTTAACACATTATATAGTTGATAATGCTGTATGGTAAAAAAATCTGGTTATCAAGGCAACAGAATTTTACAAACTAGTTGCTACAACAACAATACATATTATTTACATAAATCTCAGTCTGGATCAGATCATTTTGGTCAAATGAAGTGGTTATATCAAAAGGAAGCACTACGATCTGATTTTAATCAGATTATCAGGTGCTAGACATTTACTGAAACTGGCATTCATATGTTACCATGGCTACCAGTACCAACCATTCCATGCAGAAATATCTCAAATAATGGCATCAATTTGCCCCTGGAAATACCAGTCAAATTACACCAGTTAATTTCCGTATGCAAAATAAGCATTATGTTGGAAACCGCACATAAAATTCCCAAATCACCATCATCATCATCATCATCATCATCATCATCACAAGTTAAAATATTTCCATCCGTCACTGATGCCACTCAGTCAGAGCAGCAAGCTTCTCATCTTATTCAATATTCCATCATCATCTCTCGGTGAAGTTGCAATTTCTTCCGGCTGTCAAAACCTATATTAAATTTATCTCTCACAACTCAGCACTGCACATATTAAAATCTCCAAGATGAAATCTAATGCCAACCTTATTCTACTTGAAGATCCAAAGTTAATATCTGCTCACGAAATGAAAATTTGATTCCAAAGAGATTTTTATTGCGTGAGGCCTCCATACATAATCAGTCACATGTTGTTGGCAGTGTCACGGGGGTAATTAGGTATTTGAGACACGTATTGGGGTTCAAACGGCACAGTGAAATATGGAGACCCAAAAAATTGGAGAATACAGACACAAATTCATTACGTCTTGATTATGGAGGACCATTTTAGCAATAAATGCCAGATTCCTTACTGTGCAGTGCAAGAGACAGCTTCACATTGTTAAATTCAAATATATTAACCTTTGTAAAATAGGTAACAAAAACCATATCATCAAATCAATCACAATCAACTGATAAATACAACCCACAACAATGGATTAAGGCTTTTGTGCAATATCACACAGAATGTTTGCTTTAATCATCACTGTTACAATGAAACCATTCCCATTGCACAACATGCTGAGGAACTGTAGCTCACCTTCCTTCACATTTGTTTCTACTATAACCTCTGTTTCACCACTAAGGTACACAAATATATGTCTTCTTTTAAATATGCAAAAAATTATAATTTTTTTAACAAATTTTTAAAAAGTAATACAAAGTGGTAATCTAAAAACACTGTTAGTTTGTAAGAGGAAATGTTTGAAAATTTCATGTTTGTTTCCAACTGTAGTTGCATAAGGATCAGGATGGATTTACAAGAGACTCAAATACTATTTTGATTTTCCCAGGAGAAGCTGTTGCTTGCAAATACAGTTTGAATTATTGTGTTGGATATGAGATCATGTTTACATTTTGACATTTACTCAAAGTTTATGCATTCATTTTGACAAAATATAAACTGAAAAATATCTATTATTTTATTTAATTAAGATTCGATATACAAATGTATATTTCCTTACAAAGGCTACAATGTCGGACTATGGCAGATTTCTACTGATACCTGCTGTAGACCAGTTTCCCCACAAACCACTTCCAGGGATCACTGGTTTAATTAGGGCATTGGTCTCACAACCGTCCTATGCTATGAATTTTGGTCCTACTAACTATATCCCATTCAAAGGTAGGTAATTATCAGTGGTTGGCGACTGACAAAGTAATGGCTCTCAGTGGTTCAGTCTGGCTCTGTATTAATTTCTATATCACAGTAGGGGACATGAAGTAGAGTTAGACATTACAAAGTAACTACAGCGCCAAGACGTAGTGTAGTGATTTGACCTTGAAACTCTTTCAAAATGAAGGGCGATTTCCAAAAGTAATCTGAATTTTTATATTTGGGATTACATTTTCTTCGAAAAAAAAGTATAATTTCCTACATTTGACCATTATTTAAAAGGCACTGTGTGTTTTAGAGGCATTTGAGTAATCATTGGATCAACTGAAAGTGAATGTCTTTTTTATTATGACATAGTACTACACATAATCATACAGATTGATAAAAACTACTATAGTTTGCTTACATCTACCAACCATCACGTCGGCCATTGTTTGGAAAGGGAAGTAACTCTGAATCAGTATCGTCGCAGGAATGTAGCCACGCCTACTTGTGTAGTTGTAGTTGCAACTGACACATGGGATCTGGAGTTTACATTATGTGTTTGCCATTCCTTTTTCCAGCTGAGTGGGGACTGTGGATTGTTATTTCAACGTCACGTGAGGATAACATAACGTTGTGTCAAGCTGTCCAAGTGACAATTCACCCACATGAAAGGAAATTTAGTAGTCATATAATAAATATCTTAATCATTTGTGATTTAACCACTGTTACATAAACAAATACTGTTAACACAGCTAGAATGACTCATCTTGTACTCCATCACGCAAACACATCATTTACCTTTGAAATATCACAGCCGTCAACAAAGAGCAAAATATCATATAGCGGTGTAATTGAGTTTCTCAAACAGCCTGATCACTCCAACAATATGTCAGCAAACTGATACTGAGCTGATGCAGATCAAAGCCATCTGAAGACACGATTTCAATGTGGTTGTCAGGTTATTGATTGTCTTTGATAAATCATAGAGTCTACAATGTGAGTGTGTTTGTCATACTGATGATTTGACAAAGAGCTTTTGTATTCAATCACGTGGGAATGGTGAGTTTGGTTGCTTTGAACAGTATTTCAGCCAGTGTGTCAGCTTAATATGGAAGGAAATCCCAAAGTGATGCTGGTCTCAGACGTTTACCATTTTGGTGAAACCTAGGAATACAATCATTTTGAATCAGGATTTGTAAGTGTGATCATAGGTTTATGGCATGTCTGACCCGTGAAGGTCCGGGTTAGAATATTGATCTTCAGTACCCCATGCTTGTCGTAAGAGGCAACTAACAGGATCGGGTGGTCAGGTTCGCTGACTTGGTTGACACATGTCATCGGTTCCCAATTGTGGAGATTGATGCTCATGCTGTTGATGACTGGATTGTCTGGTCCAGATTCGATTATTTACAGACCGCCGCCATATAGCTGGAATATTGCTGAGTGCGGCATAAAACTAAACTCACTCACTCACTATCGCATGTCTAGCATATGAAACTCAAATTGCTGTGGTGTTGACAAACAGACTCCCATGTGCTCACCAATGGAACGGAGGGAAACGATGTTTAATTTCACAGTCAGCATTATTCTTGTTGTGTCACAAACGACTGTAAATATTTGCGTCTGGACCAGACAAAACAATGCTTGAAAAACTAAGCAACAGTCAATGCCATTGGGGCAAAAACTGCATCCAATCAGTCAAGTCCCAAAGTCTGACCACCTGATCCAATTAAGCGGCCTCGCACAACCAGCCATGGGCTGACAGGGATCAATTCCAGCCACAGTCCTGTGAGCATTGAGAATCGTAGACAATACAACAAGGGTGTGTTTGTATGTTGCTGACTTTATGTAGCATGCAGTATTTTCCTGCGTGACATTATATATAGGACGCATACTTCCTCAATAGTTATGGAAAAAACTATGACTTTTGACAAAATACAAACAATCTGTTTTGAGGTAATGAATTTGTAAGCAAAAAGCTTTTGATGAAGAACTTAAGGCATTCATTCATGAAGGACAGATAATATGTAATTCTGAGGAAGAAAATAAACAGAGGTTGTCAACCCTACACAGAAAGTTCACTGAAATCTGAGTGTATTGTTTTGATGAGAGAGTATGGTTTTACGCCAATTCCGCTAAAGCAATATTCCAGCAATATCATGGTGGAAGACACCAGAAATGGGCTTCACACATTGTACCCACATCGGGAATCGATCCCAGGTTTTTAGTGTGATGAGCGAACGCTCTATCTACTAGGCCATGCATCAGTTCATGATGCCAGTAGCTCTTACTACATTCTGCTGAGAAACAACCAAGCAATGTGACATTATATCACTTCAACTGACAAGTCACCACAAACATCCCCAAAGCATACATGCGCAAATATCAGTTATTACAAATGATCTTTCCACCCAAAATATTGATACTGTGTAACACTGCATCCAGAAACAGTTAATCATAACACTGTTTTTCAAACATCGGAGAATATAATGTCATCACAACATACATCCTGACACCGAAGACAGGAACACACACCAATTGCAAATCACTTCAAAAAGATATTACATATTTAATTTTCATTTACTTAGAAAATATTAATATGGAAATCTTAGAAACTATATATATACATACAGATATAATGGGACAAAATATATTGGACATATACTGTAACTTTGTTTCATTACATTGGAAATTTCAAAATCATGAAACATTTGGAAGCCAGTTTAACTGTAGATTCCTGAATATTTGACATAAAGCATTTAACAGCAGCGACAATGCAATGTTAAAGGCATACATAAAATGTTTTGAAAGTAGATATGGTTTTATGGTATTTCATATAATATACATGCAAAATATGTATATATACTCTAGATATAAAAAATACCATTTGTTTGTCTTTGCCAAAACTATGAATTCCTGTTCACATAAAATTATAATTAAAATAATACAGAACACACTGTTCATCATAAACACTTACAGTCATTTCCTGATAACATATTAAAATTGTAATAAAATCACTGTACACAAAACAATCTAATAGTATCTACAAATACAATCATACATTTTCCCCATAAAACTGTTTTTATCACAAACTGCACAAAAACCACACATTCCCATTTTAAATATCCTTATCATCTTCAGGCGTCTCGCCGGATTTAATGATCTCATCCACATTTGCTTCAGCTGTTTCTATCACAGACTTCACTATCTGGATGGCTGTATTCGTGCGTGTGACCGGAGCTGGGATGCTCGCGTCATCTGCAACTGATGCGTCTTCCTCAGCATCTGACTTCTCTGATCCAAAAGTTGGAGCATCTTGGTAGGTATTCTCTTCCTCTTTGTTTACCTGATTAGAATCATCACAACTGGACTCGTCAACTGGCAGTTCATCATGTGGGTATTCAGACTCTCCACCTCTCTCTTTGTCAGATTCTTCATCTTCAGGAGGTGGTGCAGTTGCATCTACAGGTGGCTGCTGATCCAGGGATCCTGCTTCTGAGTCATTGTCTTCAGTATCAATATATGTTTCCTCCATATCTGGGGTTTCTAATGGAAGCACAGTGGACTCTTGTTCCATTTCAGGTTCTTCTGGAGGTGGAGCTGATGCCCCTACAGAATATTCTGCCTGATTGTCAGCAGGTTCTGTTGATGAGGTGTCCTGTTCACTCCCTTGAGCAGTGTTGTAATCAACTGGGTCAACATCCATAATGCCGGAAAGATTCAAAGGATCTACCTCTTTACTGAAACCAGTAGTTTGCCTTGACACCTGTACTTCATTCTTGTCTTGAGCATCTCTATCTTCTCCTACTCTCTGATCTGAATCCTCAGCATCTGATCTCTCTGTCCCAGGCCGAGATGAAGCCTCTGACGTGTATGTATCCTTACCATCAGGTTTGATAGCATTCCTGTCAGCCTGGATATCAACATTAACAAATGTGTCTACAGAAATAACCCGCTTTCCACTCTTTGGCTTAGGAATGACCTCACAGACAGTTTTCATCACTCCAGGGTCATGAGAGCCATCAAGACCATGTGACTCTCCAAACTCACTCTCTTCATAGAGTGGTGCCATGGACAGAGACTCCCTGGACTTAACATCCTGCAGCCTTTTCTCCTCCAGAGTCCTCTTCATGTCCTTGGGTTCAGGAGATGGAGGAGGAGGTCCTGGAGACTCTGTCTTCACACTCTCATCCATAAGCAACCTGACCACAGAGCTCTTATCAGATTCCCGACTTTCCAAATTTGATCTTGACTTCGAGGCTGGAGTCTTAGAGCTCCTTTCGGCTGAACTCAGTCCAAGGCGATCGGAGTCTGATCTCAAGCCAGTGGAGTGAGGATAGGGAGCCGCTTCAAATGCAGCTTCATTCACATTTGGCCATTCTTCATTGGATGAAGCAGAAGCAGGGGACGTGATGCCTGCTCTGGAACGTGTTTCATGACCTCCTCGTCTTTCAGCAGCACTGTTGTTGGACCTGTCCTGCTTAGAGTCCTGCTTAGAGTCCTGCCTACAGTCCTGCTTAGTGTCACTGGAAGAATGGTCTGGATTGCTCAGAAAGACTGTGTAGCTGTGTCTCTCATCAAGAGAGCCAGGAGGTGGTGGTGGTACCTCTCCGACAAAGCTGACCATCTTGCCCCGAGATGACAGACCAATTCGTATTGCACCATTCTCCATCATCGTCTCGGGGATGGTGCCAAGACCTGAAAAACACAAAGAAAATTACCATCTACTTTATCATGCTTAATGTCAAATCATCGGATAATGGCAGTGGGTTCAGGATTACCATTTTGCATGGCTTCAGCTGTTTCCTTTGTATATTGATAAGTAATGCCAGCAACTCATAAGGGTGAGAAGAATGATTGCAATGCAGACAAAGAACATACCTCGTGAGTGAGTGAGTGAGGTTTTATGCCACTTTGAGCAATATTCCAGCAATATCACAGAGAGGGACACCAGAAATGGGCTTCACACATTGTACCTGGGTCTTCGGCGTTACAAATGGATGCTTTAATCACTAGGCTTCCCCACTGCTCTCATATACCTTAGAGCGTCCGCCCAGAGAGCGGAAGGTCATGGGTTCATCCCCGACTGCGTCATACCAAAAGACGTTAAAATATGGTACTTGTTGGTCCCTGCCTGGCGATCGGCATTAATGGGTACAACAAGGACTGGTCGGCTCGGAGTCAGTATAATGTGTCTCAGTGGGCTAGCACAATAAAACCAGCTTAAGTGTGGGATAGTACAATCAGCCACAGATACACACGCATGCACATCATCATATGAGCGAAATATTCTCAAGCACAACGTTAAACCCAATTTCACTTCACCTCATCTCATATACCTCAGGAAATGCAGCAGAAACAAATTCACTTGTGATGCACCACAGATACACCATTAAATGTCTTCATGATAATGTCAGGTTAGTATATATACTTGCGTGTGACCTAACAATTAAAAGTTCATCACAGTAATGAACTAATGATGTTCAAAAGTTTCTTCCATTATGCCATATTGTTTTAAATTTTCGTTAACAGATTCACCTGACTGAAAGGATTTGGGGTTTTCCCTTAATCACGTCCAACCAATCAATTTTAACATTATATTATTTAAATTTGACTTAAACTGGTTGGAATTCCTTGAGAAGGACAGCACATCACTGCAGTCAGTTTACATTATGAAGTCCCTTAGAGTGAATCAGCATGTGGAGGGTTAAATTCTTCCTTCAACATCAAAATGAACTATACTGTCAGGTAATCAGACAAAATTAATCTCTGTAGCATGTGCGTGTTTGGGTTTTTAGGCTGCCATCAACAATATTCCTTCCACATCACAGCAATTTCCTCATGCCATATGCCTGGTTTGTTTCAGGGGAAATACAACATGGCATCGCAGTTCAATTTATATTCATGAAGTGAATATACAAGAAACTTAACGTGAAATTAATTTGGAGCTTTCACTGATTTTGAAAGGGTAGCAAATTTGATTTTGTTACATGCTCACACAGGACTTCATGGCTCCAGAGACACAGATGAAAGTCAGGGGAAAAAAATGAATATGAAGTATTGTATGTGAAATATGGCTGAAATCCAAAGATTACTGGAGCTGAAAGTAATGTTGAAAGGCACCGTATTTCAGATATTGATGTGATGAGATAAAGTCATAACAAAATAATTTGAAAATGAACACAACAGCAGATATAAATGGAGTAAGATAAAGTCATGACAAATCAGACCTGATTTTAGGGATGTTTATCAGAATATTTAGGAGGAATATGCTTTTTTTTCACTTTTGCTGGAATATTTTACGCTGAGATTAATAGCTACATTTAACAAAGTTTCCTCTTTTATTCTGAAACATTTTTAATGAAAGGAGAACTTGTACAAGTAGACAAATATATGTCAGGAAAGTTGATGATATTTCTGTGATAATGAATATAAATCTTGATTTTTAATTGGTTCTGGACAGTAAATTTTCAGTATTGCTCAGATCACTGGACCAGCTGAATTCCCTTTTAAACTGGGAACTGGTCCTACAAATTTAGTCTTTGTAAACACAAAATATTTTCAATTAGTATAAAGTTAATTTATCCTCTCAAAAATAAAATCCTAATGTTTTATTGGTCAAACATGTAAATTTACAAGAAAATCTTTTTTAGATTGTGTTTTGCCCCATATACACTTCATAAATTGCCAAAAGTAAAATACTTTTAGTATTTATTTATTTTTGTAAAAGTTTTTTTCCCTCCTGCCTTTAGGTTTTCTGAGGACAAAAATCCATAAAACAAAAAATAAAATTGATCTGGCCTTAGAAGAAGTGTCTTTCATTATGCCACACTGTTTCAATAGAACTAATCGTCCAATCACAGACAGTTTCCAGTGTTAACCTGAGTTTATGTATTTTATTCCATCTACATGACAACCCTGGACCTGACAAACCAGTGACCGACATCATGAGCATACATCAACCAAGTCAGCAAGCCTGACCACCTGATTCCTCTAGATACAAGCATGTCTCCCTGAAGACAGTTGCTGTCCAGATCTTCATGACAAAGAATTACTGTCATCCATTTGTAGCTCTTGTGGCCAGGGAGTTATATCTTTGGGGAATCAGAGGAACTAACCATTTTTTTCTTTTGTATCTAAAGTGCAAGCATAGTCCGGTGATCCAAGCTGCTACATCTCTTACTCACCATGTAGTGAGTGAGTGAGTGAGTGAGTGAGTGAGTGAGTGAGTGAGTGAGTGAGTGAGTGAGTGAGTGAGTGAGTGAGTGAGTGAGTGAGTGAGTGAGTGAGAGTGAGTGTGTGTGTGAGTGAGTGAGTGAGTGAGTGAGTGAGTGAGTGAAACACAACCACATGAACTATAATACAAGCATGTTGTCATATTCACGATTTACAACAAAGGCCAATGTACATCATATATTTCCAGTCAGTTTGGATAAACAGCTGGACAAACAATCACCATGCATTTGTTTTGAATCTCATTCACATGAAACAATGCTGAAACTATCTCCATCAAATGACCCTGTTCTTTTGTGACTGTTTTGAGCATCAACGCACCAAAGCTCGATATGGCTGTTTATTAAAGTGCCACCTCTTGAACACATTCAGCTGGCATCAAAAATCGGAGATTGCATGGGAAACTTCAGGTTTATTATACAATTGGTTTCTGAGACAACCACTGTAACAGGCATTTAGAAGCTGTTATGATGACCGACTGACTGACTGTGTTTTGGTTTTACGCCGCTTTTAGCAATATTCCAGCAACATCACGGCGGGGGACACCAGAAATGGGCTTCACACATTGTACCCATGTGGGGATTCGAACCCGGGTCTCCCGTGACAAGCCAACGCTTTAACCACTAGGCTACCCCACCGCCCCCTGTTATGATGAAGAACTATTTATGGATAGACAACTTCTTTATATATGCGACGTTTTGGTGTAGATGCTAACACTGCTGGATATCATCTATTGCAATATAAAGAAGTCTGTCCATAACAAGTGTTTTTCTTCATGGGTTACGAGATGTTTGAAAAGGTTGCCATACACCAAACACACTTCCCAACCCTGCCATGGCCTGACATTTTTGTAAGGCAAGACCTCTAATATTTCTTTATTTAATTAATAGGAATGTGTGGCACCAAGGGAGTATTAACTCTTGGTTTTATGCATAAATATCTTCAGATGACTTAATGTCAGTTTGAATTTCACCATCTTTGTTTTTGACAATATTAAAATCTGATTAAAATGTGCCACTACACCTCGATGTGGGAACATCCTATTAGAGGTCATGGCCTTTTATTCAACCAATCCGAGTGTCACAAGGTTGTGGCGGGAAACTTTTAATGTGTTGTATAATCATGCTAGTTCTGTAAGGTTAACACAAGCTGGCATAAACGACATTTACAGCTGGTGTCTGATTCCATCAACATCATTGTCTGTGTATTGTTTCAATTGGATTAACATTTGAAATGGATGAGATTTTCCATTGCCCAGGGGAAGTACTGCCACACAAAGTCAGTCATTAATTTGACATTCCAGAATTCTGTCAAAATCTCTTTCAGAGCCTAGTCTGGATTGAAGTCACCTAGATTGAAACTGATAAAACTCAAGAAAGTTGCTTTCTGATTGGTAAATCTTGACTTCTTGAAGTCCTTCATTTGTCTGTAAATACTGTTTAGCGATCGTTCTCACATGACCTACAATGGGAGATTTTCAGATCTGTATGTAGTGGTAGCAAACAGTCACATCTGATTTCGTGGCTGTACCCTCAAAGGGGGTTGAAGTAGCGTAAAATTATTGTCCTCCTGAGAGGGTACGTAAGTCCCAAAACATTTAGTCAAAGAGATCAAGTGTTTGATGGTGCAGGAACCCTTTGGTACATGGCCATCTCACTGAGAACAGACTGTAGGATTCGCTTGTTTAAAGCAATACTACACCACACAGATGCAACAACCAGCATATCCTGGTAAAGTCAAAGGATGCACCTCTCCAGAGCAATTGGTTGGTCACATGAAAGGTTTTCATGAAGAAGGTTAAATTAATTCATAAGAAACTAAGTAAGTTGGCAAGGCTAGTTGACCTGCCTTAGATCACTATTTGGCTATATTGTGCCATGCCATACTCATATGATACACCTGTGAAGATCAGGGTTAGAATTGATCTTCAGTAACCCAGGCTTGTCGTAAGAGGCAAGTAACGGGGCCGGGTGGTCAGGCTCGCTGACTTGGTTGACCCACATGTCATCATTCCCAGTCTTATCTCAATTGCATAGAATGATGCTCATGAAGTTGATCACTGGATTGTCTGGTCCAGTCTCAATTATTTACAGCCACCGTCATATAGTTGGAATATTGCTGAATGTGATGTAAAACAACAAACCAACCAACCAGTACTGAATCTCTGACAAAGACATAGACCCGTGAAGATCCGGGGTACAATAGGTCTTCAGCAACCCATGCTTGCCACAAAAGGCGACTATGCTTGTCGTAAGAGGCGACTAACGGGATCGGGTGGTCAGGCTCGCTGACTTGGTTGACACATGTCATTGGTTCCCAATTGCGCATATCGATGCTCATGCTGTTGATGACTGGATTGTCTGGTCAGAACTCGATTATTTACAGACCGCCGCCATATAGCTGGAATATTGCTGAGTGCGGCATAAAACTAAACTCACTCACTCACTGACAAAGACATAAGGTTACTGTGGATATTTACCTCTAGTTCCAGGTTCCGGGGAGGCTGCAGGAGACTGGTTTGGGGAGTTGGCTGGGGCAATCATCTTCTGTATGGGTGACATAGAGATGTCCCGTGATGGAGGCGGACTCTGGGAAGCATTGGGAGCAGACATGTTGGTTCTGTCTCTTTGGAAGGAAGTTTTGGTTGGCGAGGGATGAGTTACTGGCGTGGCCATTGGTGTTCTAGGTAGTTTGGCTGAAGTTGATGGGGAGATGCCTTGAAGAGCAATACTGTTTTCGGTCTGTAAACATAAAGTCATCAGTGTGGCCTGTATACATGCTGCACATAGACTAGTCTATAAAAACTTTGAAGAATTGTTTAGAAAAGTTATTTGTTTATGTTCATGTGTTTGACAACTGGGCAACTACCACACATCTTATATTTATACCTCTTGTAACTTTTGAAATAATATCATGATATTCTGTAACTAACACAGAAACACACAGGACTGTACTGAAACACCTACTGCTACCTGCCACTGTGTCGCTGTCTGGTGGATGAACCACAGATCAGAAACACACAGGACTGTACTGAAACACCTACTGCTACCTGCCTCTGTGCTGCTGGCCGGTGGATGAACCACAGATCAGAAACACACAGGACTGTACTGAAACACCTACTGCTACCTGCCTCTGTGCTGCTGGCCGGTGGATGAACCACAGATCAGAAACACACAGGACTGTACTGAAACACCTACTGCTACCTGCCTCTGTGCTGCTGGCCGGTGGATGAACCACAGATCAGAAACACACAGGACTGTACTGAAACACCTACAGCTACCTGCCTCTGTGTCGCTGTCTGGTGGATGAACCACAGATCAGAAACACACAGGACTGTACTGAAACACCTACTGCTACCTGCCTCGGTGCTGCTGGCCGGTGGATGAACCACAGATCAGAAATACACAGGACTGTACTGAAACACCTACTGCTACCTGCCACTGTGTCGCTGTCTGGTGGATGAACCACAGATCAGAAACACACAGGACTGTACTGAAACACCTACTGCTACCTGCCTCTGTGCTGCTGGCCGGTGGATGAACCACAGATCAGAAACACACAGGACTGTACTGAAACACCTACTGCTACCTGCCTCGGTGCTGCTGGCCGGTGGATGAACCACAGATCAGAAACACACAGGACTGTACTGAAACACCTACTGCTACCTGCCTCTGTGCTGCTGGCCGGTGGATGAACCACAGATCAGAAACACACAGACTGTACTGAAACACCTACTGCTACCTGCCTCTGTGCTGCTGGCCGGTGGATGAACCACAGATCAGAAACACACAGACTGTACTGAAACACCTACTGCTACCTGCCTCTGTGCTGCTGGCTGGTGGATGAACCACAAATCAGAAAATACACAGACTGTACTGAAACACCTACTGCTACCTGCCACTGTGTCGCTGTCTGGTGGATGAACCACAGATCAGAAACACACAGGACTGTACTGAAACACCTACTGCTACCTGCCTCTATGCTGCTGTCTGGTGGATGAACCACAGATCAGAAATACATGGACTGTATTGAAACACCTACTGCTACCTGCCTCTGTGCTGCTGGCTGGTGGATGAACCACAAATCAGAAAATACACAGACTGTACTGAAACACCTACTGCTACCTGCCACTGTGTCGCTGTCTGGTGGATGAACCACAGATCAGAAACACACAGACTGTACTGAAACACGCACTGCTACCTGCCTCTGTGCTGCTGACTGGTGGATGAACCACAAATCAGAAAATACACAGGACTGTACTGAAACACCTACTGCTACCTGCCACTGTGTCGCTGTCTGGTGGATGAACCACAGATCAGAAACACACAGACTGTACTGAAACACCTACTGCTACCTGCCTCTATGCTGCTGTCTGGTGGATGAACCACAGATCAGAAACACACAGACTGTACTGAAACACCTACTGTTACCTGCCTCTATGCTGCTGTCTGGTGGATGAGCCACAGATCAGAAATACATGGACTGTACTGAAACACCTACTGCTACCTGCCCCTGTGCTGCTGGCCGGTGGATGAGCCACAGATCAGAAATACATGGACTGTACTGAAACACCTACTGCTACCTGCCACTGTGTCGCTGTCTGGTGGATGAACCACAGATCAGAAACACACAGACTGTACTGAAACACCTACTGCTACCTGCCTCTATGCTGCTGTCTGGTGGATGAGCCACAGATCAGAAATACATGGACTGTACTGAAACACCTACTGCTACCTGCCTCTGTGCTGCTGGCTGGTGGATGAACCACAAATCAGAAAATACACAGACTGTACTGAAACACCTACTGCTACCTGCCACTGTGTCGCTGTCTGGTGGATGAACCACAGATCAGAAACACACAGACTGTACTGAAACACGCACTGCTACCTGCCTCTGTGCTGCTGACTGGTGGATGAACCACAAATCAGAAAATACACAGACTGTACTGAAACACCTACTGCTACCTGCCTCTGTGCTGCTGGCTGGTGGATGAACCACAGATCAGAAACACACAGACTGTACTGAAACACCTACTGCTACCTGCCTCTGTGCTGCTGGCTGGTGGATGAACCACAAATCAGAAAATACACAGACTGTACTGAAACACCTACTGCTACCTGCCACTGTGTCGCTGTCTGGTGGATGAACCACAGATCAGAAACACACAGACTGTACTGAAACACCTACTGCTACCTGCCTCTATGCTGCTGTCTGGTGGATGAACCACAGATCAGAAACACACAGACTGTACTGAAACACCTACTGTTACCTGCCTCTGTGCTGCTGGCTGGTGGATGAACCACAGATCAGAAACACACAGACTGTACTGAAACACCTACTGCTACCTGCCTCTGTGCTGCTGGCTGGTGGATGAACCACAGATCAGAAACACACAGATGGTACTGAAACACCTACTGCTACCTGCCTCTGTGCTGCTGGCTGGTGGATGAACCACAAATCAGAAAATACACAGATTGTACTGAAACACCTACTGCTACCTGCCACTGTGTCGCTGTCTGGTGGATGAACCACAGATCAGAAACACACAGGACTGTACTGAAACACCTACTGCTACCTGCCTCTGTGCTGCTGTCTGGTGGATGAACCACAGATCAGAAATACACAGGACTGTACTGAAACACCTACTGCTACCTGCCTCTGTGCTGCTGACTGGTGGATGAACCACAGATCAGAAACACACAGGACTGTACTGAAACACCTACTGCTACCTGCCTCTGTGCTGCTGTCTGGTGGATGAACCACAGATCAGAAATACACAGGACTGTACTGAAACACCTACTGCTACCTGCCTCTGTGCTGCTGGCCGGTGGATGAACCACAGATCAGAAACACACAGATGGTACTGAAACACCTACTGCTACCTGCCTCTGTGCTGCTGTCTGGTGGATGAACCACAGATCAGAAACACACAGGACTGTACTGAAACACCTACTGCTACCTGCCTCTGTGCTGCTGGCTGGTGGATGAACCACAGATCAGAAACACACAGATGGTACTGAAACACCTACTGCTACCTGCCTCTGTGCTGCTGTCTGGTGGATGAACCACAGATCAGAAACACACAGGACTGTACTGAAACACCTACTGCTACCTGCCTCTGTGCTGCTGTCTGGTGGATGAACCACAGATCAGAAATACACGGACTGTATTGAAACACCTACTGCTACCTGCCTCTATGCTGCTGTCTGGTGGATGAACCACAGATCAGAAATACACGGACTGTATTGAAACACCTACTGCTACCTGCCTCTGTGCTGCTGTCTGGTGGATGAACCACAAATCAGAAAATACACGGACTGTATTGAAACACCTACTGCTACCTGCCTCTGTGCTGCTGTCTGGTGGATGAACCACAAATCAGAAACACACAGGACTGTACTGAAACACCTACTGCTACCTGCCTCTGTGCTGCTGGCTGGTGGATGAACCACAGATCAGAAACACACAGGACTGTACTGAAACACCTACTGCTACCTGCCTCTGTGCTGCTGACTGGTGGATGAACCACAGATCAGAAACACACAGACTGTACTGAAACACCTACTGCTACCTGCCTCTATGCTGCTGTCTGGTGGATGAGCCACAGATCAGAAATACACAGGACTGTATTGAAACACCTACTGCTACCTGCCTCTGTGCTGCTGGCCGGTGGATGAACCACATATCAGAAACACACAGGACTGTACTGGAACACCTACCATGGGTGTCCCTTCTCTGCTGTACCTCTTGTCATACTGATACAGATCTCTGTCCTGTAGTCTGGTTGATGCTGAAGCCAAGTTAGCCCTCACTGTGGTGCCATGGTCAGACCCCGGGGTATCTGAGCTGCGTTCAGTGGACATTGGGGTGAAGACTGGACCTGTATGTAGTGGATGAAGATGAGGTACATTATCACAAATATATTCCTAAATATGATAACTAAAAATGCTCAAATTATTCTTAATTTGAGATTCAAAACTTCTTCTACAGATAACTGTTACAGTCTATTATGGACTGGTCTCATTTGTCCGGATTGTAAAGCAGTCCGGATTAGACAACTTTTGTCCATTACCGTACACACTGCCACAATGAGTTACCATATATTACTGTAGATAGGACGAATTTTGAGGACCCAAAAAACAAAACAGTCTGTAGCAGGTGGTTGGCTTATCTATGGGCTACACTTTCCAACTCACTATAACTTGAAACTTGTAACCAATAGGAGCTTGTTCTGTATTTAATTTCTTTTAAGAACTATTATGTGGAAATATGTAATACAAACTGAAATAAAAGTAAAAAAAGTGAAACCTGATATTGATGTATTGTTTCTTTCCCCAAAGTTTACGATTCTTGAATCTGTATTTTATTTCATAAAAAAACTCTGGTGTCAACTCTAAAGACAATTTTAAAGGACCAGGGTTCAGTCTCACAGAGAGTTTGTAGTGCTAAGTCTCTTGTGACTGTGAAAAGCTTGGGTTTGCAATTGTCTTAGAGCTATGATACTGTAAGAAGCAGGATTTAGGGTGAGTATAGTTTTACGCCGCTTTTAGCAATATTCCAGCAATATCACGGCGGGGGACACCAGAAATGGGCTTCACACATTGTACCCATGTGCGGAATTGAACTGGGGTCTTCAGTGTCCCAAGCGATCGCTTTAACCACTAGCCTACCCCAACGCCCCAGGATTTAGGGAACAAATGAATGGTCTTGTTTCCAGTGAATTGCTTAACCATCCCTTCAGGGCCATGTACACAAACTCATCTTACCACTAAACAGTGTGGGAAATAGTTTCCAAATTGTGCTAACAAGTCAGGCTAGCTGTGCCTGAAGTTATTAGCACACAAAATAATTCAATAGCCCGAAATTTGAATGTAGAAACTAAGCAAAAGATTACGAAAATAGATGAGAATAAGATACTGTCGACATGACACAGGTTTCATCATTAAACCGCTAATATGAGGAACATATTTATTAGGCCATAATCTTGCATGATTTAAAAGTATATTATAACTTAAAAAGTCAGAGAGTGATATATTTACAAAATGACCCCATGAAAATTCACTAGCCAGTCGGGCCAGTGAGTGTGGAGATTTACTGGCCCGAATGTATTTTTACGAGCCACGGGCTAGCGGGCCAGAGGCTATTTTGCACACTGCCACTAAAACAGTCATAAGTCTATGATAGAATATGTGAGCAATGACAGTCATGGAACTAAAATCACGTTGTGGAACAAAACATTGTGTGTCTTCTGAAAAAGTCAGTCTTTCAGTCTTTTAGTGGGTATATTCATGTCCAAGGAGTTTTACTTTCATCTGCTCACATTAGTGACAGTGTCCGTTTAGTTAATACAGTCACAGTTTGGGACGTGTCCGACTGTCATCCAAGCATGTGTAAGGAAATATTGGAACCCCTAAACTTGTACCTTTAAATTAACATGCAGAGGCAGGAAACAAAAAATATCAAGTCTGTGGAATTAAAGTCAAACTGAAAAGTATGGCACATTTTTTTGCACTATTGAAACATTTTTTGGACAGGATTTTTGTGATTGCTGGACTGCTTTTTACTTTGTCTCACAAATAAATTGTTTAATCAATTTGACCAGGTCAAAATTCTTGACTGACCTAAACTGAAGTCCATGTACTGCTGCTTCTTGTAGGCGAAAGGTCGAGTCTGTCTGATGCCGGTGGGCAGCTCAGGGAGACCCAGCGAGATCGAGGGGATTTTGCTTAGTCCTTCGTACTTTGGTGCAGCTGCAAAAAAGCACATATTAACACAATTATTTGGTTCAGAGAAGAGCAGATCTTTAACAAAGGGACTGTAATAAAATCTGAAGCACTATTTTATTTACAATCAGGTTATATGTTTCATGTAAACAAAGGGAACAAATTGTGAAAACTTTAGCACTGACAAGAAGAGCTGACAGACATTACCAGGTACACAGCTTGACAGACATTACCAGGTACACATATTGACAGACATTACCAGGTACACAGCTTGACAGACATTACCAGGTACACATATTGACAGACATTACCAGGTACACAGCTTGACAGACATTACCAGGTACAGATATTGACAGACATTACCAGGTACACATATTAAGAAACAGACATTACCAGGTACAGATATTGACAGACATTACCAGGTACACAGCTTGACAGACATTACCAGGTACACATATTGACAGACATTACCAGGTACACAGCTTGACAGACATTACCAGGTACAGATATTGACAGACATTACCAGGTACACATATTAAGAAACAGACATTACCAGGTACAGATATTGACAGACATTACCAGGTACAGATATTGACAGACATTACCAGGTACACATATTGACAGACATTACCAGGTACACATATCGACAGACATTACCAGGTACACATATTGACAGACATTACCAGGTACACATATTGACAGACAGTACACATATTGACAGACATTACCAGGTACACATATTGACAGACATTACCAGGTACACATATTAAGGAACAGACATTACCAGGTACAGATATTGACAGACATTACCATTAACTGTTTTCAAGAACAGACCAAAAGTCTAGACATGTTTTTTATCTTCTGTTTTTACCAACTGACAAAAGAATTGAATGTATACAAAAATCGGTTTACATGTAATATTTGATCACGACTCCTATGTTAGATCAAAGTACATTTGACCAAACAGTTGCAATAACGACATGATGCTAGGGTACTGTTGCTCACCTGCTACAAACGTGATGAAAGTTACATGAAGTAGACTATTTGGTTACCAACAAAGAAAACTGTTGTCCAGTTACAGGTGTAATATTTGTCGTATTGACTGGTTGTGTAACAAGGTCTGTTTGTATGACAGGACAGTTGGAAAACCAGGAATCAATGATTTTAGTCAGACATGGGTTCAATTACTTTGAAATGTAATTAATTAAATTACAATTACTTTGATTTTCCTCAATTACAATTACAATTACACTTTAAATTAAAATGTGATTAATTAAATTACAATTACATAACCAATGTAATTAATTACATTACAAATTACATTTTTTTAAAACACAACAAAAAACAAAACTGATATATTTCTGTATTCCTTTAATCAACAAGATCAAAATCCAGCTTGTCATCCAAATACCAGGACAAAACAAGCTAGTCATGCCTTTTCTGTCTCTGCCCCAACCCTCTGGAACTCCTTCCCCCTGAAGATGAGATGTGCGGAAACAATTGACTCCTTCCGCAGACTGCAGAAAACCTATCTCTTTTCAGAAGCCTGTCCGTGCTAGACTTTGTAATGTGCCATTGAACAGCTTCGAGTTGGATACCAGGCGCCATATAAATCCATTATTATTATTTATTAGCTGGAATATTAGTGAGTACGGCATTAAACAACAAACACATGCTATAAAACAATAAGAATGCCTCTACAAACCTTTAATATTTGGTAATGGCTTTTTTGAACTTAGGGAGGCCTCTAAGGGATTCTTCATCTCGTGATGAACCCACATCACTGGCCAGGTCCTTCATGGGTGTGACCACCTCACTTGACCTCTCAACACCACTGTCCAGCTGGAATACTGGCTTCACCATCATCAGATCCGGATTGCGCATATTCTTTTCCTTGTTTCCTAGGAGACGGAGCTTCTTCTGTTGCAGGAGTTCTGATGTTTCTATAGAGACGGGACTAGGAGGAGGGTGGAACTGCCGGATGATGTCATGAATTCTTTCTTTGGATGTGAAGTCGCTGTAAAAGATTGAGATGTTCACTTGGGCTGTTTAATGTTGAAATTACTCACATCTTAATATTCTAACAAGTTGGTCCACAAAACAAGGACAGAAAAAGAAATTGCTGAAAAGTAAATAGATGTTTTTAAAGAAAGCAACTGTTTTATAATTAGATTTAACACACTCTTTCTATCTCATTTGTACTCACAATTTAGGATAACATCACACAGTGAAACAATAGTCATTTTCATGTCATATAAAAACATTTAAACTGAAAATTTAATTAATTTACATTCCAGTTCTTTTTGGGTCTGCAGCAATAAATGGGGGGGGAAAAATCAAACCTATTCCAACCTGGAATCCCACAGAACAGTATGATTGGTGCATTGTGGGTAGAAACACTGTACATTTTATATACTGTATCACGACAATACACTTGCTAAAATATTAACTACTTGTTTAATTGACACAACCCATCAATATTTTGTGAGTAAAAACTTGCAAGAAAAGTTGGTATTAGCGTTTCAAGTATATTACTTACTAAGAATTAGCTGCAACAAACATGGACCTGCTTTGAAATATTTATAGTCAATAAGTTCATAATATTCATATGTGTTTAATGATATTTATCATGATCTATGCATCATCATATGTACGGTCTGGCAACTTTTCTGTATCGCCTCACCCCCATAATTTCGTCTGTGATAGCCATGAGAATGTTGTTTATTTCAGAAGGCATAATCTCGATATTTTGTTACTGTGAACAGGAATGTATTCAAACCTGAGATATATACTACAATGTAAACACAGATTGATGAAATACAATAGTAGATAAAAAGTTCACATGAAAACACAGTGAAAGAACAAAGCATAACATATGTAATCAATACTAGCTTGTTACTGTTTCAGGTAAATCATCTTGGAGGTTTCCTGATTCGAAGATATTTGATCTATAGTGGAATTTATAACAGACGATTGACATAAAATCTGATCTAAAAAACAGCATGAAATCATACCAGTTCTTAAAAGTACCGTATATTACCATAGATAAGCCAACACCCCTAACTTGACCCTTAAAATCAGTGTCAAAATGGTATGTTTCGTGCATAAACCGACCCGTGATGGGTGTCCTAATCGCTGTATATCAACTCAGACACAAGACAACTGACAGTTACTGTCTTGGATGTAAAAGGTAAGTATGTTTGGTGAGAATAGTATCTAATAAAGATTTTACTGACCCATAATGTGGGAACCTGTGTTTGTTATATTTTTAATATCAATCTGATCACTGTTGGTATGAACAACAAGACAGTAAATTTGTACTCATAATGGAGTGCAGTTTTGATTAGCTTTTCAGCTTAAAGTCGTCTTGGATGTTTAACTGAAACCCACATGCATGGGTATGAAGATGTAAAGCCATGATTTATTCACTGCATACCTGTATGAGAAAAACCTCCAGTTAGATGAAAAATACTTTATTCTTGTCTAACATATATCAGTGGATGAAGTGAACATTACAAAAACAATTCATGCTATCTCACATGCTAACAACTATATACCTAGTTGGAAAACATTTTGCATTAATATGGGGTTTACCAGAAACACGGAGCACATGGCGAACTACAAAATGTTTTATTCTTTGATTAACACAGCTTTCTTGTATTCCTAAAATGTCAGTCATGGCTTTTAAAAGGCATGGAGTGGTGTTCTTTTAATCTTTAACAAAGATATTGTCAATTTAAGACATTTATATTTGTGTAGAAAGTAATGAATTTGAATTGTTCATGAAAATATGGGAATATTTCATGGAGTGTCCTGTATAGGCCCCATGGGGTGTCTGGATTAAGCAATGTGTGAACTTCTGGTGATGAAGATTTAATTGAACTGATACAAGTTTACAACTGAAGAAACCCCCTCAGTTGATCCATGCATAGAGAATACTACACGAGGTCTCATTACACACGAATTATACGAAACGAGTGTCCTTCCTATGGTATCTGACCGAGCGAAAGCGCGGGCAGAAACCATAGGAAGGTCACTAGTTTCGTATAATTCGTATGCTATGAGACCGAGTGTGGTATTATATTTATTACCCATGTCTTACATGCATTAAATTGACAAAATAGTGTATTTTTGTTACTGTTATGGTTTCAAACCGAAACCGGTTTCGAAAAGAGGTTGCGGAAGAATTTTGTTCTGTAGTACACTGTTTGCATGACGTCACACTGTAATGACGTCACTACGCCTTGCTCGTCTGCCCCATTGGTAACCGACGTCACGATGCATGTCAGTTGTCATCGCCTCAGACAGCCTCCTACATTAAACTACTCCGTAGCACCCCGTTTCTTAGTTTGCAGTTGCTTCACTCGGCTAACATCACTGGTGGAAACATTGCGTTTACGTTTTTTGACGGGTATAATGTCTCAGTTCCACTCACAATTAAACAGCGACACGGCAACGTTCGCGATGTTTACATTCCCACAATGCATATAAGTTGTAGAATGAATGAATTCATGTGTTTGTTATGAATGAAAAAATAGTTACGTCAGAATGTGACCTAATTGAGAGGTCATCGGTTATCCAATCAAATCGCTAAAATCTCAGGTCAAATCATTACGACACAGGTCAACGCGACACGACACTCGTGTGACGTACGAGATTAGAATGCAACTACCCATACGTTGACCACGTGGGAGACAAAGGAGAGTTTTACATGAAGAACTGTGAGTCATGTCTTTCTGCTTCACACAAACTGAATGTAGTGGTTATAGATGTATACTAAATTACTCATGGCCGTCCATTCTGCTCTAATCCTAATATATATAAAAAACAGGTACATGACGGCTCTGTTGTGCATCATCGACCACCAGTTAGTTAGCATGAAGTTAATGGTGCATCTATGACAACCAGTAAGTGAGTGAATTTAGTTTTACGCCGATTTTAGCAATATTCCAGCAATATCATGGTGAGGGACACCAGAAATGGGCTTCACACATTGTACCCATGTGGAGAACCAAACCCGGATCATCGGCGTGAGGAGTGAAATCTTTAACCACCGTCCCATAACAACCAGTGAATATGAATTGTACCCATGTGGGGAATCGAACCCAGGTCATCAGCGTGACGAGCGAATGCTTTAACCGGTGTCCTCCCATTACACAGACAGCCAGTTAGCAGACCCTTTATAACAACATTTACGGTTCAGTGAACAGATTAGCTACTACCTGTTACCTACACATTATAATGGAATAGTCCAAATAAAAACACAAGAAAAATACTGAAACTATAACATTTACTTTGAAAGACGGCCCAAAAGATGTTAATTTAAATTTTGATTGAAGCAATATTTAATAACAGTTGATTTTCATAAACATTTCGGTTTAACCTTCTCGTCTAACGGGAGATGGCATCATCATATTGAAAACATTGTCAAAAAGACATCTAAAATAATTGGAGCATTTCAGAAATTTTAGAAGTTGCTACTAAACAGAACAACGCCAGTTGTTCTACAGGATTTACTCCCACCTGTAGCAGTCAACCGAACAATCTATGAGTTAAGAAACTCTGATAATTTTAGCCAACCATGTACAAGACTGAGGTACTCAACATCATCTTTTATTCCATCAGCAGTTAAAATGTGGAATAATATTCCCTTAGCTATTAGAAATTGCAACTCTGTTGCATCATTTAAATCTTATATCCACGTGAAAGAAAAATGTGCACCTAAATATTATTCATATGGAATAAAGAAGTTAAATGTTTTGCACACCAGATTAAGATATATGACGAGTACACTTAATTATGATTTATTTAGAATAAATATTTACAAAATGACGCATCATGTCAATGTGGCCATGGATGTGAGACTATTCTTTGTTACTTCCTGGAATGTCCATTCAAATCTATAAACTGTTACAATCTTTAGAAAATATTGTTAAAATTAGAAGATTGATATACTATTATTGGGAGAGAGCTTTTTTTTTAGTTGGATAACTTGTGCCCAATCATTTTCTTGAATGAATAAAATATATTGCAATCAATAAAAAAATCAAACCTCTCAGTGACAAACCTGTTTTTATATTCGATAGTAATTGATAGTTAAAGAATTCTGAGAAGAGAAGACAGATTATCATTTAATCACAACAAAGTTCTATTTACACACAATCAAACTTCTCAGTAACGAACCTGTTTCAGACTCACCCTACTCTATTCACTAGCCAGTGGACTGTTCCATTATACCCCCGTAGGTGTTACCCTAATTAACCTTCTAGTTCAGTGTCTGTCAAATGGGTGTCTGTCAAATGGGAGATAACCCTTTAACCAGTAGGCTACCCCTCCGTCCCATAACAACCAGTGAGTATGGTGAAGTCTTCAGCCATCAGGATAAGGAGCATCTGTGACAACCCACGAATGTGGAAAAACAGGTGAGTGTGGACAATTTGGTTTGTTGACAGTGAGACAATATCATCATCACTTCACTTTCATAGTTTCAGTCATTCATGGACAGTTGTCACATTTGGTAATGAGATGAAAGATACTTTTGCATCACCCCTGAAGCTGAGTACAGATGATGAAGCCCCAAAGAGACATATAATCAGGATGTTTCAGGGATTATAAAGGGAAAAAGCACCAAACACTTTAATCATTACACTTGCATGACCAAACCTGAATCCCGCTGCGCTGCTTTACATCACATCAATGTTTCACATTGCTTAAGACAATATGGTTTCTTAAAAGATTACTTCTGAATTTATTTTCTTTCTCCCTTTTTTAAAAGTCGTGAAAATATTTAACCAATAAGAAAAACCTAAACCAATTTATTTATGTAAATAAAAGAAAATAACCTATATTAAAGATTTTATAACCAAATGTTTATCCTTTAGAGAAAACATTCAACAAAACCATTTACACCTATAATGAAACTTTCAAATGCTTTATTGAAAATTCTCTGTTGAATGTTTAGAGAATTCTAAATCTTTTGGAATGGTCATAAGACTTTGCCATGAGATGACATGTGTTATTATGTATTGTAATGAGGTATCCTTCCCATTTTTTCTCCACATTGTCGATCTATACAACTTAAAGGCACAATGTCACACATTTTCGACAATATTTTAGCCTATATTATACATATTGGGGTCTATGCACACACTTTAGCTTTCTATTGATGCAATAAAAGACTAATTATCCTTTACAACTTGCCTGAAACTGATAATTGAAACAAATAGCTTCCAAACAGAGAACACTTGCCAAATAAGGAATGTAAACAATTGCTCCGTACATCAAAAACTGTCGCACGTGGTGTTATCGGTGTTTGCTGAACTGGTCTCAATACAAGTTAAGTGTAGGATAATCGTAAAGAACGCTCCAAGGGACATATGGAGTTCGCTTGAAATAATGTTCAGCCGGTAGAGGGCGCGAGAATCGATTTAATGCAACGTTTCATTAATTCATTCATTAATTTGTTCACTAATTTTTTTTTAAATCAATTATGTTGTAGCTTCCCTGAGGGCTGATAGTTAGTCTTATTGAGTGAAATGCATTATTTATTTTTAAAGAAGTGTGGCGTGATACAGTGCCTTCAAATATCCAAATATATAATAAAGCATCAACCTCGATTATGGAGTGGAATGTCCAGTCATTTGAGATAAATACCCCTGAACATACCCAAAAAGACAATGATATTATTACAAGTATTTTAAGTTATTCTAACACAGCATTATATTTTTTGCTGTTTGCTGATTGGCTAGTTTGTTCCAGCTGTCCAGTTCTTTTCCTTGTTGGTGAAGAGGTTCTTCTAAAGCAGCATCATTTGAGTGCATTGTCGCAAATAATTGAAGATGACATTATTCATTGTTTATGATATCACAAGTGATTTTATGTGAAACCATTCTAACACTGAGCTGGAGTCTCTACATGAAATCAGAAAATCTACATTTTTACATTTTCACAGAATAAAAATGCTGAACAATTTACATAATTACCCACTCGCAACACAAAATCACAGATGATTTGAAACTCATTAATTAATGTTAAAAGTTTGCCAAGAGTTGGAACTAACAACATTACTTCCCTTCAGACATAACAATCTGTAGTATGTAGGTTACTGTGTAAGTGTATCTCAGAGGAAGCAAATTTATGTCAGTTTGAATCAAACTAATTCAGTTGCAGCCTGTACATTACATTTTACTGACAATTATATTCTCACTAGAATTTCTGCCTATTCATATCTTATTCAATTCACTCTAAACATTAGTAATGACTTTTGTTTCCAACTTGTGAATTACCTAAATATATTAATGCAAGATGTCACATGGTGGACATTTTTGATGATATTTTTTCAGCGGGATGTCTGATCTAACTGCTGGGATCTTCCAAAGGTAGTTTATAGTGTCAACAGGATTCATAATCGGATGAATAAAAACAAAACAAAAATTAAGAGATTCTGTGGCTTTTGATTGGATAACCGAGCAATTACATTTGCTTTTAGGCCACACCCACTAACAGAATACTGTTACTGTTACCTGACTGGCTGATACAGTGTGTAGGACTTGGGTGCATTATCGTTCAGTGTCACTAACATTGTTTCATTGTCTACAGTTTTTGTGTTAATTATCCCATGACTAGTTGTGATGTTATTATAGTTGACATATTTCCCAGCTAAAATTTACTTAGTGGTCTTCAGTAACCCATGCTCATCGTAAGAGGTGACTAACGGGATCGGGTGGTCAGGCTCACTGACTGGGTAGACACATGTCATCGGTCCCCAAATGCGCAGATCGATGCTCGTGATGTTGATCACTGGATTGTCTATTCCAGGCTCGATTATTTACAGAACTCTGCCATATAGTTGGAATATTGCTGAGTAAGGCGCAAAACTAAACTCACTCACTACTACCACACAGATTACCGGGAACATGTTTCAAGATGGAATCCTCAAGGAGCGCTTACACAAGCAGGTCAGGATATATGTACGTACATATGAATTTCAGTCAAGGTGAACAATTAGTCACATCAAAAAACACACTCATCTCATACATAATAACTTTGTTTTTTTGTGTTCAGAGATCCTACTTACATTGAACCTATCAACGCGAAAACTATGCAAGACAACATCTATTGTCAATACAGCGCATATTGATTTTCTTGACAGCGACATAACGTTAATGTCATGTATCGAATTTGAGCAGTGTGGAAAATAATCGATTGTTGTGCAACCATGTTTGTGTGGGTTGAATCTGAAACCTGCATTGCCATACAAATGTGAAAGCTTTACTCATGTTATTTGGACATGTAATTGGATATGCTTCAATATTGTCATGGTTTTTATTCTAGTTTTCTTTATGTTTTGTCACCACCATCATCATCATCATCATCATCATCATCATCATCATCATCATCATCATCATCACCACCAGCACCACCACCACCACCATCATCATCATCATAATCATGGCATCATCATCATCATTATCATCATAATCATGGCATCATCATCATCATCATCATCATCATCATCACCACCATCATCATCGTGGCATCATCATCATCATCATCATCATCACCACCACCACCACCATCATCATCATCATCATCATAATCGTGGGATTATTATCATCATCATCATCATCATCATCATCATCATCATCATCATCATTATCCAAAGTCATACAGGTCATAGATATTACCACTTTGATGAAACCTTACACAGGTGATACTGACAATCCAGAATAAGAATGAAGTGATCAAATCTGGGAGTCAGCAAACTGCAGCATCTTAGATAACTGAGTCTCCCACATCTCATGTCATTTCAATATGCCACATTTGAACATTATCAACAATGATAATAATTCTAAGAATACTACCACTAACACTTGATTGCCTTTATTCCTGAATCTTGTTTCTGAATCCACAAAATTTCCACACATCTGTGTTGGCTTTCTTCCTTGTGTTCCACCAAAACACTATGTGCTGGAGTAAATATCTCCCTATTGGAAGTGCAGGGAAACCTCATAATGTTTTCTTAATAGAAGGCACTCTAGGATTCCTGGGGGATGGACGTGTAGGCATTTACCTCAAGGATTAAAGGTTGTATCCTAGGAGTTGTTAATGATGTTCAAAATTCTTACGAATACATTTCTCTTACAGTTGATTGCCAAATACCACATAAGGCTTGGTGGGCCCAGAGTTCCCTTACATACTGAACACATTTTGGCTAAAGTGCTGCCTTCTCCAGATGTACTAGGAATCTGGAAGGTAGCGTCTTTGAAACTGGCTTCTTCGTCTGTATTTGGAGAAAGCAAGTCATATAGATATCCATGAAATCTTATGTGTTGTGGAGCTGTGATGACTGTGAACAGTCTGAGGGAGCTATGGATGTCCTGAAAGGAAGAACCCTGAACAGGAAGAATCACCTATTTATGCGAAGATGGAGGGGTCATCTCAGGTATTCTCCTGTTGAGTATCATAAGGTCTATGATCATCGAGAGCTCCGATGAGTCCTTTTGGGGACCAGGAATGCCAGAGAGTAAAACCCTGGTCCAAGAGTTCAACTTCATGATTTTCTTCATGTCCAAGAGCTGTTCTATGTCTGTCATTGCCCCTGAAAGCTTGTGGTTCTGGAGTTGAAGTCCTACTGGGTGTGTCATCAAAGGGGTCCTCTTGTTGAACTATAGGCAGTAACCTAACCCTTGATGACTGTGAGGATCCACTGGGTGGTCATGGCAATTGCTCAGTTGTCTGTGAATGCTTACAGATGGCCACCAGCTGGACCAAGAGATAACGGCATAACAAAAACTGGCAACCTTACAGCAACAAGAGTTTTGGACATAGCATGAGTTGTGTCCGAGAGTCTGAAGTAGGTGAATTTTGAATGCAGTCAGAAAGGCTTATGTAGGTTTCAGCTCCATCTTGTCCGGATATCCCTTGTCAAAGCCCTTGGAATAAAGTTTGGTCAGCTATCTTGTTGGAAATCAACAACCCAGAACTTCTTAGGGTGGATTTCAGGGAGGGATTGTGAGACTGAAGTCTGAGTTGCCAAGCTGTTTTAAAGTCCTCCTCTGAGACTTCAGTTCAGGGCTTCTTCGCATCTGCCTTTAAAAAGATGGTCAGATTATAGCCATGAGTAAAGCATATTCTGAGATCTCAAGGATATAGATGAGCAGAGCTTATGTAAGTAATGGTCTCATCTCAAAACTGTCCTGCTAGATTGTCCAGGAGTAACTGAGGGGCATAAATGGCCTTAGGCATCATAGCTGTCCAACTATCCATAGAGCATCTGCACTTTATTCCCAGATATTTCCATTTTCACAATAGAGGGATCCTCCACGGCATTATCATCTTTTGTAGATGGAAGCATCTCTCTGGAAACAAACCAGTAGTTGAACTCTTGGATATTATCAATCAGACACATCCTACCCTCATTTATAAATAAATACTCCAACTCATTTACAGGGAAGCCATGACCCCTTGTCTAAGGTTGGCAACTTGCCCAGTAAATTAGTGTTGCACATATGATATATGTCTCTCCCTTACAGCAATCAAGAGTGATAGGCTAGCATTCAGGTCCTTGGTTGAAAGAGTAACTGTGGAATCTTCGTTTTAGTCTGCACCTCAATAAGGTTGCAAGCTTGTCAGCAAATGTGTAGTAAGCAGAGTTATGGTCCGTAGATTCTGCCTTCAAGTTGAAACCATACAGTCAGAATTCTCATAGCGTAGATCTTTGAGGCCAATGCAGACCATGCTCTGACTACTACATCTGAGGTGGTAATCCTCAGTATGGCTTCTATGGTCTATATGGTCCGTATGGTCTGTGGTCTGATATTTTTCGAAAGGCAAAGGTGAAAGATGTTGACAGGCCTCACATCTGGAGACATGGGGAGTCCACACATTCCCAACAGTCAGCATGATGATCTTGAAAGGACATTTATTTACCACAAGCTGCACAATTTCTAGTGCCCAATGGAGATGATATGAATTTAGATCCTATGATTTACCCATGTTAGAGGAGAATAAATAGCCAAACCTTAGAATATTTACTTTTTTTAAAAGAACAATTAAACCTATGATCATGTGTGCCACAGGACAAAATTATGAGTGTATCATAGTGTATGATATGACTCCCACAGATACTGTTTGGTGGACAACGAGGAAGAAAGACAATGCACATCCTTGGACTTTAAATATTTATTTCACCCAAACCCCTGAATTTACAAACAAGTTTCAGGAAAAAAGGCAATCAAGTGTTCGAGGTAGTATTTCCAAAATTATTATCCTTGTTTATAAAGGCATCTTGAAATGACCCTTGAGACCTATTTATCTAAGATGCTGCAGTTTCCTATTTTTATTCTTGAATCATGCCTGTAGGGTTCACCTGTTCAGAAACAAGATTCAGGATAAAGGCAGTCAAGTGTTAAGAAGGACGTATATATAAATATTTGTTTCAGAAACACCTACACCAGAAAACAAGCACCATCTGTGTACATTAATATGTCTCCTCTATCAAAGACAATTACAAACCTAATTGATACAGAATGCTAGCAAAATATGATATTGAAATATAATATTGCAAAACAACTGGTTGAAAATGTTTTTATTCAAAGTGATAACAGACTTCATACAAGATAGTTCTAGAGTTTACAGCCAGTTTTAAATGTCATTAAATGTCTTTGTTTTTAGACTAAGTCTTGAAAGATTTCAGCATTCAATTTCAACTTGTTTACTGAAGGATTTACTTTTTAAAATTGTTTTCAAATTACATTTATTTTTCTAATGATATATTTATCAGATGTGAAAAAGTAACAAAACAGCCAGAAAGATCAAGATTCCAGTGCAGTGGTAAGGCGTCTGCCTATCAAGGTGATGGCCTGGGTTCGATCCACAGTGGAGGCACCTAGGTTCGGGTCACGAGGTGGGCACATTTGCGTAGTATCCTTGGACAAGATACTTAGATCCACAATGTCTCAGTTCACCCAGCTGTAAAATGGGTACCCGTGAGGATGTGCTGGCAATGTGAGTGTTAAGTTCATTGAGCCTAACAGGCAGCATGGCTGTATGTTCCCCAAGTATCGGAAAGTACGATAGTGTCCTATGACAGGGGATAGTAATGTACGTAGCACCGTAAGCAGGTAATTTGCCTGGATATGAGCGCCATATAAGTGGACTATTACTATTACTATTACAATTACTGTTTGAACATTGAACTGTTGTATCACAAGCTCGAAGCACTGCGCTGACATATATTATCACTAAAACAGCAACACCTATCAATGAGCGGAGTTCTGCAAACTGGAAACACTGCGTTGACATATATTATCACTAAAACAGCAACACCTATCAATGTGCGGAGTTCTGCAAACTGGAAGCACTGCGTTGACATATATTATCACTAAATCAGCAACACCTATCAATGCGCAGAGTTCTGCAAACAGGAAGCACTGCGTTGACATATATTATCACTAAATCAGCAACACCTATCAATGCGCAGAGTTCTGCAAACTGGAAGCACTGCGTTGACATATATTATCACTAAAACAGCAACACCTATCAATGTGCGGAGTTCTGCAAACAGGAAGCACTGCGTTGACATATATTATCACTACAACAGCAACACCTATCAATGTGCGGAGTTCTGCAAACAGGAAGCACTGCGTTGACATATATTATCACTACAACAGCAACACCTATCAATGCGCGGAGTTCTGCAAACTGGAAACACTGCGTTGACATATATTATCACTAAAACAGCAACACCTATCAATGCGCAGAGTTCTGCAAACTGGAAACACTGCGTTGACATATATTATCACTACAACAGCAACACCTATCAATCCGCGACAGTTCTGCAAACTGGAAACACTGCGCTGACATATATTATCACTAAAACAGCAACACCTATCAATGCGCGGAGTTCTGCAAACTGGAAACACTGCGTTGCGCTGACATATATTATCACTATCAAACAGCAACACCTATCAATGTGCGGAGTTCTGCAAACTGGAAACACTGCGTTGACATATATTATCACTAAATCAGCAACACCTATCAATGCGCAGAGTTCTGCAAACAGGAAGCACTGCGTTGACATATATTATCACTACAACAGCAACACCTATCAATCCGCGGAGTTCTGCAAACTGGAAACACTGCGTTGACATATATTATCACTAAAACAGCAACACCTATCAATGTGCGGAGTTCTGCAAACAGGAAGCACTGCGTTGACATATATTATCACTACAACAGCAACACCTATCAATGTGCGGAGTTCTGCAAACTGGAAACACTGCGTTGACATATATTATCACTAAATCAGCAACACCTATCAATGCGCAGAGTTCTGCAAACAGGAAGCACTGCGTTGACATATATTATCACTACAACAGCAACACCTATCAATGCGCGGAGTTCTGCAAACTGGAAACACTGCGTTGACATATATTATCACTAAAACAGCAACACCTATCAATGTGCGGAGTTCTGCAAACTGGAAACACTGCGTTGACATATATTATCACTAAAACAGCAACACCTATCAATGTGCTGGAGTTCTGCAAACTGGAAACACTGCGCTGACATATATTATCACTACAACAGCAACACCACCTATCAATGTGCGGGAGTTCTGCAAACTGGAAACACTGCGTTGACATATATTATCACTACAACAGCAACACCTATCAATGTGCGGAGTTCTGCAAACTGGAAACACTGCGTTGACATATATTATCACTACAACAGCAACACCTATCAATGTGCGGAGTTCTGCAAACTGGAAACACTGCGTTGACATATATTATCACTAAAACAGCAACACCTATCAATGTGCGGAGTTCTGCAAACTGGAAGCACTGCTTTGGCATATATTATCACTAAAACAGCAACACCTTTCAATGCGCGGAGTTCTGCTAACTGGAAGCACTGCGTTGACATATATTATCACTAAAACAGCAACACCTATCAATGTGCGGAGTTCTGCAAACTGGAAGCACTGCTTTGGCATATATTATCACTAAAACAGCAACACCTTTCAATGCGCGGAGTTCTGCTAACTGGAAGCACTGCGTTGACATATATTATCACTAAAACAGCAACACCTATCAATGCGCGGAGTTCTGCAAACTGGAAGCAAAAGCGTTCACTCAACATGGGTACAACATGTGAAGCCCATTTCTGGAGTCCCCTGTTGGAATATTGCTACACATGGCACAATGTCTCAGTGAGTGAGTGAGTTTGGTTTTACGCCGCTTTTAGCAATAGTTCAGCAATGTCACAGCGGGGGACACCAGAAATGGGCTTCACACATTGTACCCATGTGGGGGATGGAACCTGGGTCTTCGGCGTGATGAGTGAACACTTTAACCACTAGGCTACCCCACCACCCTAGAAGTGGCATAAAGCCAAACACACTCAATCATGATCCTGCACAGAATTTATTTTGCTTGTGAAGGTGAAATTTGATGGCTATCTTTAACTTTGTGTCACCGGAATAATGCTCAAAATGAAACTATTTGCAGCAAATAATTCATGGGTAAGTATCCTAACAGAATGGAGACAAAATTAATATATGCTTAAATTGCTATAGTTGTTTGACTGTTTAGTAGAATATTTGTGTAGTTACTACTGTTTCTAAGATGCTTCGGTGAAAGATCAAAGGCGCCGACAATACTTTATGAGACGATAATGTGCACTTTTTGCATTATGTCACAATGTAGTGGCGTCACTGCGCCATTCTAGTCTGCCCCCTCGCTCGTAATCGAACCATTTTACATTACGTCACAATATTAATGTAAGTGACATCACGATGCATGTCAGTTGTCATCGCCTCGTACGGCCTCCTACAGTAAACTACTCCGTTGCATCCCGTTTCTTGGTTTGCAGTTGCTTCACACAGATAACATCACTGGTGGAAACATTACATTTATGTTTTACGACGGTTAAAATGTCTCAATTGGACTCACAAGTTTTCAGCAACATGGTAACGTTCGCAATGTTTACATTCCCACAATGCAATCGTGGAATGTCGCTTGACTACTCAGCTTCATCTGGATGAACTGATCTAAACTTACGTTGGTAGTAGAAATGCGACGTTCATATTGCCCCATATGGTTTACGTTAATCACAGATGTAATTAAAATAATTAAGAGAAGATATTTAATCCGAACATAAACCGTCATCAAACTGTTATCATTTGTTTTTTTCTGGTAACGTTCGTCTTAATGTAGGGGGGCAGACACATCAATAGTACAGCACGCCAGTTAGCCCTGTGCGAGGATTCTTAATTTAGGTCACCGACACCGTCGTTTGTTTTCTGCCTTAAATTAATTGTAATTATCCTTAGAAAGTATTAAATTTGGCATCTTAGAAAAGAAATACAGTTCGCTCTACCACCATGTATAGTGTACTAAAGCACACTTTCGCCCTGAACTATTATAACGTTAAAGCACTTGGACGCAAGCGTCCTCGTACTTTAACTATAATAGTTCAGGGCGAAAGTGTGCTTTAGTACACTATACATGGTGGTAGAGCGTGGTGGTAGAGTGTAAAATTACCACAAAAATAGAACTGTTTCACTGCCGATAGGTGAATATGATTATGTTAGTATGAGTTTCCATGTCTACAAACAATTAAATGTAAATTAGATTAGTTTATCTGGGAAAGCAGACCAGTAGTAGTTCAGATAACAAGAGGTGAAATCCCTCTGGCAGAATGGTGATTGCATCTATCAATATCGTATCCTGCTGCAGGGCTCCAGATAATTTTTTCAACATCAGGAGTACGTACTCCTTATTTTTTCAATATAGGAGTACTGGATAAACTTAAGAGTACATTTTGAGTACTGAATGGAATTTAATGGCGTATCAGTAATCCTGTGTTTCGTTTCATATATACACCACAACATTGCTACTCTTGTGTAAACAGGTCAAGAAACAATAAAACAACACTCTTTCAGATAAATATACGTCTGTAAATGATTCCAAGACCGTACAGCATTTTTTTCGTGCGTATGTGCTACGTTTTCTAAATTATTTCCTACCGTATCGTGCATATTTTTTATACATACATACGCCCCTTATCTGGAGCCCTGCTGTTGCAATGAAGTTATCCCAAACAAACAAAACCAAACCAACATCCTAAGCAGGGTCCATGCCAGATCGTGGTTATTAAACAAACAAACAAATAAACAAAAATAAAGGGTCCATGCCAGATCCTGGGCCTAGATTTTTTAAGCTCTCTTAGCGCTCAGATAGTCGCAAGTGCCATACATTAACATAACTTACGACAATCTTAGCACTCAGAGAACTTCGAAAATCTAGGCCCTGGTTATCAATCAAACAAACAAACAAATGACAAAGTCAGTACATTACAAGAACCAAAGACAAGTGACTTTTTCAAAAGATAGCTTACACATCTGGATTTCTGGGCAAAAACATTTATACTGAAACATTTTTATAGCGAAAACGTGTTCTTGTGTTTCATCTTTATACGGCAAAGATTTGATCCTGCAGCTGGTAGAATTTCTTGTTCAGTTCATAAACTGGGCAGCAGAACTTTGCCTTGGTATCACTCTGTCTCATCTCATCCCTAAAATCCCACCTCCTCATACATCCCCCAAATCTGGCTGTACTTTATACATGAGAAAAAGTAAAAGACAAATTAAATACAACATAAACATTTTTATCATTTGAAGGTTTGTTTGCAGCACAAAAGAAATATTAAAAGTAAGAACTGACCTTTCCTTGGCATGTTCAAGAACGCTCATGAGAATCTCCCTCGGTAGTTCCAGAAGTTCTTGCAGGCTGCAAGAGTGACAGCATCAGTGAAAGAAAGTGGTAAGTAACAGTTGAGGAACCAAAGTACAAAGTAATGTAAGACTTGGTAACACTATGGGGAACTCAGACATGTTGTCAGTAACAAAAGAAATTAACTAAAGGGTTCAGTAACTATAGCAACTAAAGGGTCAGTTACTATGGAAACCAAGAGGTCCAAGTGAGTAACTGTAGTGACTACAGTCTGTTTGGGTAGAAAAGATACCGATAAATCACAATCTAGCTCCAAATTGGTTCATGATCAAACATTCATTTCATCGCACAATGTAATGAAAACATCAGAAAAAAGAGTCATAACGTCTGCCTCCAAAATCTAAGTTACTTAACAAACTATCATCATTTTGTTTTGATTTTCCGTGTGAAAAGTATACAAACCAAAACTGAAATTTAAATTCTCTGATGCATATCAGAATATATATAATACTATGCAATAACCAAAAGGAAAACTGGGATCAGGGGATCAGGCCCGCTGACTTAGTGACCCAAATTTAACAACAACAACTAAAAACCATATAATATTAACAATATTAAGTTAATTGTATTGATTGAAATGCTTGTTGAAGTGACTAATGCTTCCAAATGAATCACGAAATATAACTAATTTGCCTAAATGATGATGCCACTTGGGGACTGCTAACCAGAATATGGGATTCTGTGGAAGTCAGCTTGGGTTAACTGAAGTATGTTATAGGTTGGTTGGTTTTACGTCGCACTCAGCAATATTCCAGCTATATGGCAGCGGTCTGCAAATAATCCTGTCTGGACCAGAAATCCAGTGATCAACATCAAGAGCATCGTTCCATGCAATTAAGATACGATGACTTGTGTCAACCAAGTCAGCAAACCTGAACACCAGATCCTGTTAGTCGCCTCTTGCGACAAGCATGGGTTACTGAAGACCAGTTCTAACTTGGATCTTTATGGGTTCGCCTCTTACGATAAGCATGGGTTACTGAAGGCCAGTTCTAACCAGGATCTTCATGGGTAGATCCAGGTTAGAACTGGTCTTCAGTTACCCATGTTATAAATCTGTTAGTAAGACTACACTGTGAACCTAGGTTAACTTAGGCTATACCTTGATCAACACAGAATCATCCTGGGTTAGAGAATCAAACAGAAGCACTGTAATTATATAGGCCTGATGGTACTGGTTGCTTATTAGAGGGAGACAAAAGTAGTCTCCCTTTGTAAGGTTATATTCCTCTTTTCTCTAAATTAGTGTGGTGATTTTATCTCTTGCATGAAATGAGTGAGTGAGTTTAGTTTTACGCCACTTTTAGAAATATTCCAGCAATATCATAGCGGGTGACACCAGAAATAGGCATGTGGGGAATCGAACCCAGGTCCTCAGCGTGCCGAGCAAACACTTAACCTAGGCTACCTCGCCACCCCCTTGCATCAAATGGAATCCTGACAACTGGAACACAATTAAATGGTCAGACCCAATGGGCATTGGTCATTTGTGATAAAGCACTCAAGCCACTACACTCTGTACAACCGGTGCAGAAAGTGAGAGGTATTGAAAATATTTGGTGGATTTAACAAATCATTAAAACATTCTGTTCCAAATGATGTTTACACGTACTGAGTCTATGTTTAAACACCTCAAAAGAAAAAACTTGAAAATTTTACACTAATTGTATATTTATATACTTATCCTATCTCACGGTATGCACCTCTCTTCTTCTTCTATGAAGGCCAGGAAGTTTTGATTCAACTTAGCCTACAGCACGTTTCCACACATGGTCGTGGAAAAAGAAGAGAGGTGCAAAACGTGATATAGGATAAGTTTAAAAATACTATATTTATCTCCTTGGTGGAGAACAGGCCAGCAGGTGTATGTCAATATTGTCCATCATGTGAAATACAACTCAAGGTTCGCTTCATACATCTCTGCTATCAGTGAAAAACCCAAGTACTTGGCTGTCAGTGTGTCTGTTATGTGGTATATACCGGACTTTGACTGGTACAAAGTTAGAATGTCCAGTAATTTCAAAGGCTGTCGGCCATCGTGTTCGGCAAATTGTAAATTTTCTAATTACCTCTGTCAATTTTATTTCTCCTCGAAAAAGATTACGTTTTCACAATGTCATCAAGGTGTTGTCAAATAAAAAAATAGCAGTTTGGAAAACCCCAGGCTAAAGATAGTGGCATTGATGCATTGCAATACCCTCTACATTTTTGATTGGTTACTAGGGTGCAAGGTGTTGCACACGATGAAAAGCATGATCACTTGACCTGTAAAATTTACAAATGACCGGTATTTGAAATGCTAGCCGGTCACAATGTCCAGCTGTAAAAAATGCAAGTGGAAACACTGGCTGTGTCAAAAAACAGAGAACTTGTTGGACGGATTTGTTTTGTTTGGTACTTAACGCCACACCCAACGACATTCCAGCTATATAGTGACTGTCTGTAAATAGCTGACAATCCAGTGATCAACATCATAAGCATCGGGATACGACATCTGTCAGCCTGAGCAACTGATCCTGCTGTTAGAGCTTTATCAGAATGAAAAGAAACAGTTGCAAGAACAATAGGGCTCAGATCATTTCACACATTTGTAATTTTGCATACTGATGAAATAATGTGACCCATTCTTGATAATATATTACATTGATAACATTCCTTACTGTATGTCTGGGATAACTACTGTATCACTTGGAAATAACCTACACGTAGAGATGGGGAATAAAATGTGGGTCAGTGTCCATAAGAAATCTTCCACCTTTTGAGAAGAAAGCATTATATGTTCCTACAGTTCACATTAAGCAGTCACCCTTACTGGTGCGAAGACATCTAAAAAAAGTAAATAACATGTTTATGACAGTGAATAAATATCTAGGAACTTTTGACACATAAATGTCACAAGTGAGATTGTCCATGATTGCCTTGCTTCCATCTGGATTGTTTCCCCAATCTTTTTAACTTCACAACTTCTCACATTCGTCATCACTTGCCCCTTTCCATAACCTCCAAGAAGACTCGTCCCCATCTCTATGCTTGTTATATGCGAAAATACGACAAACCAATCAGAACGCACGTAATGAGTGCGATGCTTTGATAAAAATAATTCCCAGTACTTAAATCAATTATGGCATTATGTGTTTGTTTACAAAATCATGGAAAATATGTATTGTCATATTAAAAGTACAAAGAATGTAGCTAACAGAACTGTGTTGCGTCATGTAGATTTTAGTAAGGATAATGCACATGACGGTGAGAGATTCAAATACATGCACGTGCGTTTGTTGACACAACGACTCTCAAGGGTCCAATTGAGTGTATTTCTGATGATCTTGCGGGCTTGTTTTGGAGATTGTACGTGCGCTTCCATCAATTTTAGGAAATGTAAATCGCTATGAGATTCAAAACAATCATATTATATCTGTAACTAATGAACTTTAATCATTAACATTGGGCATATATTTTTTCACATCGGACACATATTTTAGTCTGACTTGTGTTTGGTCATTCATTTTTTTATTCAGCGAATTCATTTAAAATTCCACCATGGATATGACAGCAAGGTTACATGAATGTTCAGTCTGAGAAATATTTTAAAGGCGTTTTTGAGTATCTGCTTTGGGATTTAATGTACCTGAATCTTTTTATATTTTATTTGCACATTCAATAAAACAAATCTCATTTGTGATTATCACACCCTATTTAGAAATATATAATTGGAAATATAAGGTGAAAAGCTGGTAATAGTTACGTCAGAATATGTCTTTAAAAATATGTTTTTATCCTTCTTTTAGTTGTATCAAAGAGGTTTAGTACTTCAGAATAAATAAGCAAAAACAAAAAACAGCAATACAATGTACGAGTGCTTCGGTGATATTAAGTACCAGTGGAGGGTGAGGTGAAATTGGGTTTAACGTCGTGCTTGAGAATATTTCGCTCATATGACGACGTGCATGCATGTCTATGTGTATGTGCGGCTGCTTGTACTAGCCCAGACTGAAGCTGGTTTTATAGTGCTAGCCCACTGAGATACCATGCCGCAGTGAAGCATGAATACCCCACTCAGACACATTATACTGACTCCGAGCCGACCAGTCCTTGTTGTATCCATTAATGCCAAGCGCCAGGCAGGGACCAACAAGTACCATATTTTTAACGTCTTGTGGTATGACGCGGTCAGGGATCAAACCCGCGACTTTCCGCTCTCCAGGAGGACGCTCTAACCACTACACAGAAATGGTCAAGTACCAGTAGAATCAAACAGGGATAAAGTTATCGTGTTTAAAGTAGTTCTGATGTTCCTACGCCAATATGAAATCCTTCCATAGGGGCACGAGTCGCTATTTGGCTTGTCCCGGGAATCATTTAAACACAAGTTGGTCACGAATGCACTTCTCATGGACAATATGATTTTAAAATGCCTATTTAATATGAATGCACTATGTGTGATATGATTCCAGTACAAGGTGATCATTCCAAAACAGACAACATACTGTCAAAATTCCTGCCTGAGGGGTTTGCAAGTGCTTTAAAAAAATGAATATAGACCCTTCATCTCCATCTGTTTAATTTGCTTCAAACTTGTAAAATATAAATCAAAACAGCTTTACTTTCAGACTGTGACCATCACCAAGACCATTTGTTATGATCCAACAAGTCTCAGGTTTCTACTAGTAAACGTGCTGTAACTGGCTACTGGCGATACAACCATGTTTCAGGATACCCTCCAAGCTGACCATGACCTTATGTAGACACAGCTTTAACATGAGATGAGCTATGAAATGTAAAGCTACATGCAAATATTTCAAATCATGGGTACAAGGTACCATTGCTCAGTAACCAACATTAATACAATAATATCTTCACAAAACCCTGAACAGTGACAGTGATGTCTTACTAATCTAGGGGTTGTTTTCCATCTTGTTTATTTTTTTCACATGTGCCAAAACAATGACACATGACCATTTAGAAGAATGTCTCAGAAAGAATAACTTTTTGACATCAATAATTATATAATAATAATACCGTATAGTAAATGATGAGAAAAATCAAATATAAAGAGAACCTTAAAGGTCACATGCAACGTAAAACACAACTTTGCAGATTCTGATACCTTTCGGTATGGACTTACCGAAACAAATCGTCAAAAATGCAAATTCAACTTATAAAGTTGAAAAATAACGCGATGAAAAAAAACGCGCAAAATCGTGAGTTCAAACGTTTCACTAATTTTCCCCCGACTTTTCTGGGAAAACGGGTTTCAACAGCTGGGCTGCGCTCATAGCATGTGAGCAGTGAAATAGGTTCGCCCAGCTCGGAAGCGGGTTGTCCGGTGAATACTCGGTGAAGGCTTTGGTGTGAGCTATTTTTCTAATGTTTTGTTGATATCTCACAGGCGCGAGCTTTTTATATGTTATGACAGTAAATAAACTGTTTATATAATTTCATTTGTCTATTTCACAACACGTTCTTCTTACCAAGTCACTTTCTCAGTTCGATACTTAAAAGCAATGTCATTATTTAGCGTTGACAGAATTTCTAACTGTGATATAGATATGTCGTTGTCACAGACAAAACTCAATGTCTTGTTTTATTGACACCTGTGTGTCTGCCTGCCTGTCTGCTAATGACAATATTCAATACACAGCTGCTATCACTGACCACATGCAATTTGAACTAACACCAATCAGGCTATACACCATAAACAAAATGCATTGATTTATGGCCCGAGTTCGGTCTCTGTCACATTATGTAATTACACAGACAGGTAGGTGTGATACTTGAACACATGACATGTTATGATGTCTGTTGATTGCAAAATGTTATACACAAAAAATGAGCATGTATTTACAAAACCCAACATCTCTATATATACACACACAATAGCTGTGAGGACATCTGCAAATGAACCAGCGGTTACACTTGAGTACACACCCACTCGCTCTGACTGGGTTCGGTATCCCGGCTGCTTCGTTTCTTGGGAAGTAAACCGAAGTACACAATATTGCACTTTTGATTTGCGATTGTACGCTTATAATTTTGTTTATATGTTTTTTCATAACCAACAATGTATATTATATGTCATGAATAAGTGATAATTGTGTTTTAATTATGTTTGATTTTTTGGTTGCATGTGACCTTTAAAGCCTCAAACAAAATGCTAACCAACAACAAATAAGCAGTACATGTAGTCAGAAAGTCTATACACACACACCTGTCAGCATCAACATATGGTCTGGCGGATCTCTGATTACCGGTACCACCACGGCTGAAGCCAGTCCCACGACTAGTTCCCGAGTGAGCACTTGCATACTTTTTCTGCAAATACAAACATCAGTTTCCATAAATTATTTCTGAGGCAGATATCAATGATTGTTTATTCAGGTTACTTATCTAAAAAGTCAAAACATAACATAGCAGTCAACAGTGATGACAAGACTTAACAGAACAATTACAAAAGTAAAATTGATAGGATCTTATAAATGTTTTGTAAAACTTGTTAAAATTTTAGAAGATTAAAATATACAAATATTCCAAAATTATCTTGCTTTGCTTTAAGTTTGATGTAAAACGACTAACGCTACTTCGCTGTTAGAGATGTGGCAAAGATTTTGTGAATGAAATTCAAAACATATCTTGTAGAGGATTTTACTGCCCTATTCAGTCAGTTGATGAAGGGAGACAACTCATGTTAGCTTAAACCCATCCCTAACATCTGGAACCAGAGACCATATAATAGATCTATATGGTCTCTGCTGGAACCTATTATCTTCAACTGCAATTTTTACTGAAACTGGAACATAGGTTTAGGGAACTTTCATGGTTAAACTGGGCACTCTTAGTCATTAGTGTGATGAAATCCATAAACAGTGAAATGTTGTTAGTTTGTATCCTTTTCGACTAGAGACCAAACATTTTGGATAATGTTTTAAATGGAATATTGAAAATCTGGATGGAAGAAAATGACATGATATCGCTTCGCGTGAACGTCTTTGTGGCAACTGACTGGAGTAAAATTATGAAGAGTACAGTCAAATCCCGATGAGTCGAATCGCTGGGGACCAAGTAATAAATTCGACTTATCGATGTATTCGAGACATAAGTATGCTTATGAGGGTAGAAAAAAGATGATCCAGTCCTAATTTTTCCGCCTAAGCATTTGTTTATCTAATGATTTCCATATAACTAATAGGGGCACCTTATCAGTTCCAGTCTGATTAGCACTAATCTGCCTTTTGAACTCACCCGTCAATGACGGAAAGGTGTGAGCCGCGCTGGTTTTTTAATTGGATCAGTTTGCTACACCAATCAACTTCTCATTGACTGACTTCGGCTTATGTATACAAGATTGCTGTTGTTTGAATCTCATGGGACCAAATTTCCTTTTCGAGTCATCGTGTGTATTTATGAGACGAATTCGTGTAACCGGTATTCAAATGATGACAACTATAACAGGGAATGGTCGGGACCGACAGGTACTTCGAGTTATGCATAATATTCGAGACGCCGGCATTCGACTCATCGGGATTTGACTGTATGTTCAACAGAGGCAAGCAGTTTTTGAGGGACATTACCTCAGTGTAGTTTATACTTCTTTTAAATCTAGTGTTAAAACCAATAATAACGCATACCATAGGAACAACAACAGCCTGTTGTGGTGCAGTTTTGGGACTGTAAAATTATATTTGAATTCTGTGAGCAGAGTTTAGAAACATCCTTAGAAGGATATTTATGCATCAGTTTCAAAGGCAATGTTGATTAGAGGAGCTACTAATGATGTAAAACTTAACATTGAACAGATAGATGGAGCTTGCCACAACATAAATTCTCACTCGACTTTCAGTCAGGTGAGCTAAGAAAATTGTTACAGGTGGAGTCACTGAGAGAATGGACTGTTCGACATTGCTGTCAGTAATATACCAGCTACATCATCATTTCAACCCATCAATCATAGAGTCTCTGACTGAAAACCAGTGACTGACAGCATGAACAAACATTACTGCCATTAGCAGATTAGATCATAATCTTCATTTCATGTTTACAAGAATGGGGACAAAGTCCTATTCAGCACCAGTCACTCCCTACACAGGTTTCCAAATATTCAACATGACAACATTCAAATATAACTCTCCAGTAAATGTTCAAATAATATTTATCACATTCACATATTCATGAGAATATCCAAATACTTTAACCTGAGAATATTCAAATACACAGTTGAATATTCAAATATTGCTTATTGTGATTTTTGAAAACTTTTGTTTAAACATTTAAATACTAAAATACAGCACACAAACACAGCACAGACATGAAAATACAAACATAGCACCAATACAATGATAATATATAGTAATATATATGTATAGAAATCCAAGAATAAGGGGTTAATCTAGTTGGAAGATATGAAATGTGTTAAAAGTAATGAAGCTGCAGAATATTAAGAAAAGTTAGAAGGAAGCATGTACGCATTGATATGACAGTGTGGGATATGCTGGGGCTTGTACTATTGGTAATGTGCTTTATTATACATTAACTGAACATCTCCACTAACAAACTAGTGATTGATAGTATGAGCATGTGTCCATGCTTCCCACATGGTAACAAACACTGGATACTATAGGCGCATATTCTACCAAAGCTCCCCACAGGAGATCCAGCAAGGTATTATTGGGATATTTTCTGTCCAAAGAGTGTCATGGAGAAACAAATATAGCATATTTTAGACCTATTTTACCCCAAACTTCTCATGGAGAAAAAAACATAGCATATTGGGATTTATTCTACCCCAAACATCTCATGGAGAAACAAACATAGCATATTGGGATTTATTCTACCCCAAACATCTCATGGAGAAACAAACATAGCATATTTTAGAACTATTCTACCCCAAACTTCTCATGGAGAAGCAAACATAGCATATTTGGGACCTATTCTACCCCAATCTTCTCATGGAGAAACAAACCTAGCATGTTTGGGACCTATCTACCCCAATCTTCTCATGGAGAAACAAACATAGCATATTTGGGACCTATTCTACCCCAAACTTTTCATGGAGAAACAAACATAGCATATTGGGATTTATTCTACCCCAAATGTTTCATGGAGAAGCAAACATAGCATATTTGGGACCTATCTACCCCAAACATCTCATGGAGAAACAAACAGAGGATATTTGGGACCTATCTACCCCAAACATCTCATGGAGAAACAAACATAGCATATCTGGACATAATCTACCAATAACTTCCCACAGAGAAACAAACTGGGAATCCTTGGGACCTATTCATCTTAACAAAATTCCTCATGGAAACAAACATTGGATACTTAATAATTTAATTAGGAAAATCAAACATAGGAAACGTGGAACCACCTGTACTGGCCAAACTTTCCACAGAGAAACAAACATAGGGCACATGGAGCAACATTCTGCCCACAACATGACATGGAAAAACAAATACAGGCTACTAAAGATGAGACATATTCAACCAAAATATACCAGCTAAGCAAATAATAATACCATAAATGAGGACTTATTCTGCCCCAAAGTCACATGGAAAAACAAATACAGGATACTAAAATTGGGACACCTTCAACGAAAAAGAACCAACTGAACAAATATTTGGACGTACTCTGAAGTCCCAATCTGAAACAAACACAGGATCCCTAGAACAAACATCCAGAGAGATGCTGCATTGGTTGTTGGGGACTGAGGTCATTGGTATATAAAACTCTACAGAATCACCAGTCGTATATCCTGCAGCATGTGTTGCAACTTCAACCTAATGTTTAAGAATGAAAGGGATCTAGTATAGCAGCACTGATGATGATGATGATGATGACTGACTGACTGAGTATGGTTTTACGCCGCTTTTAGCTATCTTCCAGCAATATCATGGCGGAGGACACCAGAACTGGGCTTCACACATTGTGCCCATGTGGGGATTCGAACCCAGGCCTTCAGCGTGACGAGCGAACGCTTTCACCACTGGGCTACCCCACCGCCCCTATGATGATGATGATGATGATGATGATGATGATGATGATGATGATGGTGGTGGTGGTGGTGGTGGTGGTGGTGGTGATGATGATGATGATGATGATGATGATGATGATGATGATGATGATGATGATGGTGTTGATGATGATGATGATGATGATGATGATGGTGGTGGTGGTGGTGGTGGCGATGATGATGATGATGATGATGATGATGATGGTGTTGATGATGATGATGATGATGATGATGATGATGATGATGATGATGATGATGATGATGATGATGATGATGAAGAAGAAGTCCTCAGACATTAGATCATGCTTTATGACAGCTGTATAGGCATATGAGTTTGGTCCAATTATATATTCAGCAATTGTGTATATATCGTATTGATTTTCCACTTCAACAATCACTAACATCCAATATAAGGATGATTCATCACATTCCCAACACTGGACACTAACAGCTTGACTCGGTCAAACAGGACATTTCCCAGCACAGCAGGAGTCCATATGAAGAGTGTATGTTACACTCTGATATGTTGCAAAATATCGTTAAACTGGATATGAATCATAGAAATCTTTTTATTTCCTATAAACACTTTTCTTGGAAGCATCCTCACTATCCAGAGTATTTTGTCTGATTTGCTGTTGTTAGCATCATGCTACATAAACTGGGCAATTGTGGTGACATATAATGTACTGTACAACACAATCAAGCAATGATGGAGGGGGTAGGGGAGAGGGAAAAGACCGTGTTCAAGAACTTGACTTCTGAGAGTTTCTAGGACTTCCATCATATCCTACTCTGCAGCACAAGTAGTGAGTCAGGGGTGGAAATAACCCATTGCCCGACGTCCGAGTCCAGTGTTGTTTTCTGTCGGGCAATCTAATTTGTATATCACGTTGTACCGGTGTCCAGTTGACTTTCCAATGTTACTTATGTTGTTTATTTAACAGATCAACAAGAAAATCGGCCGGTATAGTGGAAAAAATAACAGGGCAAGTGATTTTACATGTGCCACTGTACCAGAGTATACTAGCAATTTTAAAGTTATTTCCACCCCTGTGAGTGACTTAGCCTCTGCTTACCAAGTTGTGACTGGGTACCCGGTAGGATAAGATAGCATATCCCACCAATATCCCACCTAAATGTGGAAAGTACAATCCACCGATTGTTTGTTTGGCTGTTGCTTAATGCTGCACTCAGCAATATTCCTGCTGTATGGTGGCAGTCTGTAAATAAGGACCAGACAATCCAGTGATCAACACCATGAGTATTGATCTATGTCGTTGGGATACAATGACATGTGTCAACAACAATCCACATTTGTAGGCAATCGACGATTGACATTCAATCACAAAGTGAAAAAAACTGCCCCCCCACCATCCCTCAACGCCCTAGGGACCCCTCCTGAACTATACTACTCACACTTTGCTGAGGATCACAAATATTCACAACTTTACTTAAACATAGATTTATGATTTGAAATTGTATCCATTTAAAACTGAATAAATTTGGAAAATTTAACATAAATTGTATATGCACGCTTATGGAGATGATTGACAGGTGCTGCCATGGAGTGGGGGCAGAGGTCAGGGGTCAGAGGCCAGAAAGTTTGATTCAACTTAGCCTACAGTACGTTTCCACACATGGTCGTACAAGAACAAGAGAGGTGCATACCGTGAGATAGGATAAGTTTAAAAATAATAATATGGTAACCCTTCTTTTGGCAAACAGTCACTTTAATCTAACCTTATGCACTTGAGACATGAGTAACCATAAAAATGGTTGTCATGGTACCAATCAGCCATTTTGCAAATCATGGAACGAGTCATTGACAAGTACACAACACCTGTCAATAGCAGGTATGGGTTCCACAAGATGAAATGACATACTGAAACCTAGGATCCATGCTTACAATAAGCTTAAATATTTAAACCAAATTTGACCCCACATCATAACTTTCTGTTGAATCCATGATTTGATTCTTAGCAAAGTGTGAATAGTATAGTATACCAACATGCTGTTGACTGTAATTACAATTATGGGTACAGGTGCACTCCCCGGGATCTCCGTGATGTACTGTATCAAGGAAAGAGAAATGAAAGTGATATATCACAGGGTGTTCATTCTGAAATGTCTCCACTATGAAAGTGTGCCATCTGAAACTAGAATATTTGCGGAAGCAATGCATGACTCTGTGAGAGGATGTTAGTAAGTTTAGGACAGTTACGGAATCATTATAGATGAAGCTACAGAGCAAGGAGAACTGTGGACATAAAGCAGCTTAGAGCTTCAGTGGACCACCGAAGTGCCCTCTACCTTCAGAACAGGGAAATCATCAAACTGGAAGGTAAAAATTAGAACAATACACAGTCTATTGTCAAACATAATCAGATATCACGATTGTATGTACTCTAACTACACATACCACACCTCCGACAACCAATGTTTTTTTTTGTGTTGGTTTATTGACCATGTGAAAACCAGCAAAATGAAAACAAATTGAATACCTTTACTGATAAATAATATAAAACTAAAACATAACTCAACTAGGTCTGTGTTGAAAAGAGGATTTACTGTCAAATGATTAAGCTGAAATCAATGTGGATTATTTAAAGTGACCATTCCATATGACATATCCAGTAAACTTTATGTGCCTCATGACAATTTAAGTATCTGACCATCCACATTGTATGAACAAAGCAAAATTACGCAAACCAACTAAAAATAGTATTAATCGCCTGAAATGCCAAACTTATATCATATTGCATATTGCAGAATTTTTCACACATATTCAGATTAAAAATTAAAACTAAAATTTAAAATAACAATTTAGCTCAGGTTATTAACCATCACTTTCTAAATTACATCACATGAATAAAATGATATTTTGTCAGTAAAATTTCAAAGTATAGCTGTACTGATATTACGTAAAAACTGTACATTTATGTAAATAATTTCCTGCAATTCTTGAAATAACATTAATACCAAATAATTTTGATAAATCCTATCACTGTCAATTGGTTTCCTTTGTAAATTTTAAGATAGACATATCCTTATAAAACTTGAGCCTGACTTTAAGAATGTAAACCATTCTTAAAACATTTTGAAAGTGAGTGAATTGGTTTTAATGCTGCTTTCAACAGTATTCCAGATATATCATGACATATAAGTATGTGTGAAAAGAGTCTGAAGTTCAGATCTCAGACAATTACGACTTCGGTGTAACCTATGAGCACTGGCGCGATGATGACAAATCAGAAACATTATCAGGTTAAGTGTACTTCTACAGAACTACATGAAGTAGATTGAACTTACTAATACCAAGACAAGGAGTCACCGAACAAGAAGAGTACTAAGTAAAGGTCTCACACTCAGTTAAAGATGAGGCATATGGTATGTTAAACTATTCCTAATTAATCCACTTGAAGTGCAAATAAACATCAGTAGACACAATAAGAACACAATCAAGCTCTGGGAAAAAAGCTCTTAATTTTTTTTCTATTCATTAAAATGTCAGCATATTTATTGAAAAACTATCCTGATATTGGAATCTTGTCCAGTTTACTCAAAGTGCATATAACAACAGAGAACACTTCTCTCCCTTTCCCTCACTCACCACTCGGGCCTCCTCTCTCTGTCTCTCCATCTGCTCAGGGATTAACTGTTCAGTGACATCTTTAGATGGGATGGGTTGTGGTTGACCTGACAGTTTACTGATCGACATACTGAAATGATGGACACATGGAGTTCACATCACCAGAATGAAATATGGCGTCAGACAGATTGGAGTAGCATTTGAGCAGATGTCATCATGTCTTAACTATCAGGTTGAAGAAAGAATACACTTGAAACTTGAATCTGACCAAAACATTATGGATGCTGTAACTGTTACTACAATGAAATAATCGTTAAACACTGCAAATTTGAAGTTCAAAACTCATCTGTGATACCTGTATGAAATACATCCGTAATCATAACATTCCTCCCTGCCTCTGTGTGTGTGCATGTGTGTACGTGTGTTAAATGTCACACTCTCCAACACCAGTCTTCCAGCTATATTTCTGTAACTTATCAAGATCAGACAATCCTGTGATTGATATGGTGAGTAGCAATCCCTACAAATGGGGTGTGATAACAAGCCGTGAACCAAGTTATCAGCTTCAAGCCTCTTACAACCAGCATATGGTTGCCAAAATTCATGACTGATTCTAACGCGGCTTCCATGTGGGACACAAGCAAGTGAAGGTAAATTCACAACGAAACAGATGTGATACATGTGATCTCACATTAGGCAAGTGAGTTTGTTCAAACTTGCCTCTGTTCATCCATCAGAAAATTGGTACCCGGGTGGGATAAGGAACCATTCATAATTTATGGCTAGGGGGATGATGATAATTTTTATGGAAAAGCATGTACAATGTCAATGTCCTCCCCCTAAAATTTATGTACAAAATAAGTTACCCCACCCCCCTGCATATCATGTACAAAATCAATTACACCCTGCCCATTAATTTTTACCGTATATTACCGTCTATAAGACGACCCCCAAATTTGACCCTTAAAATCAGTGTCAAAATGGTATGTTTCGTGCATAAGTCGATCCCCCGCGATGGGGTCCTAATCGCGGCAAACACAGACCTTAGACAACTGGCAGTTACCAATAATTGTAAGCATTATTTTTTTTTATAGTTGGTTTGTTTGTTGTTTAACACTGTCTTCAGTGATGTTCCTGCTAAATGACAGTGGTCCACTAATACTTGAATCAAGACCATACAATCCAGTGATTCAAATCATGGGACTGATCTACATCAACCCAGTCAGTGAGTCAGACTACAGATTCAAGCATTGTGGCAGGGTTGATGACAATCAGTTCTTACCTGGATATAGGATATCTTTTCAGCTGACACAAGAGAGGGTCAGTTAAATTAGCGCAAATTTTGTCCACATCTAACTCTGGCTTGTTTATTTCAAAAGACGAAGGTCACATAATGGAGAAACATTTTGACACTTTCTTATAATTTTGGATGAGAGAAAATGAGTGCATTTTGAGAAATTTTGAAAGTAACTATTGAATTCTACCATTCATATAAGTCATTTTCGTGTGTACACTTCTGTTTCAGGAATGCATCTTGCAGCAAATCCTGGTATTTCAGATGTGCCCATCAACTCAAGATGAAGTTAATAAACAACAACATTGGGGCATTGCATAATTTTACTTTCTGTACATACTTGTCCAGTGGGTCAAGCGTCTTCTGCTTGTGTCCAGCTTTTTTCGGGTTCGGGACCCACACGTAATACTGACGGGTGAGGAAGGTCTCATCCCACTTGTTGTTGAGGTCGTCGACGTCAAACACCTCTTGCACCTCCACCACCCGTAACCTGGACTTCTTCTTTGACTCCAGACACTCACGGCTGTTGCTGGTGATGGCTGGGGTTGGGTCACATGTCTTCAAGCTGAAACAATACACAGGTGAACACAGACACCTTGACCTGATGACCTTGATGAATGACCGTGACTGGCATAATCCATGACTTTCCCAGTCGATGAGAACAGATTAGTTCACTGGCCTCAGTTTACATCTAACATTGCCCAGCTCAAGTATTACATCAACCAACTGGCACAGAATGTCAGTAAATGAGTACGTATGGTTTTACGTCGCTTTTAGCAATATTCCACCAATATCATGACTGGAGACACCAGAAATGGGCTTCACACACTGTACCCATGTGGGGAATCGAACTTGGTTCTTTGGCATGATGAGCAAATGCCTTAACCACTAAGAATGCAGTTTGATATTCCGCCGATATAGTCCCATAGGTCATAGCACCTCTCATATATTAGTGATGGGCAAATGCAGAAACAGAAGCAGAATGTGGCTATCAAATAGTCACCAATCCGTCTTCCATGCATATTCCAGCGTATTCCCTAAAACATATATGGGAGTTTGTGAGTCTGACCAAGCCTCAGGGTAGTTGCTGAATAGGCATAAATCCAGCCTTAGAAGGACAGTGACTTTGAACTGAATTTCAGTAAGATAATGAAATGTCAATATATGCTTTAGGGACAAAAGAAACTTCAAAAGATGCAAGTATTTCACTCTTTGTATATTTAAACAAGAATGGGCATGTGCTGACAAACCTAGTCATCTTTCCTCCATGACAAAATGTTCAGATCTGACTGGAGCTCATCATGTTGATAAAGTACTACATACAAGGAAAATACACTTAAACTTGGCCTTTATCCTGTGTTATACATAACACCGGTGTAGGGGTCATCCATTGTGGTGTTGAAAATATTGGTTTAAATCTCCATGGTATCATTACAACCGATCAATCATCAAAAATAATTGGTTAGCGACATTCATCAAATTTTATGTTTGTTAATGCTGAAAAAATAAAGATAAAAACATGTAGTTCTTTCGGTTTTTTCAAATTGCACAAAATGCACTTGCAATTTCACATACTTAAAGTATGACTAGTATGTTAGGAACATAAATTTCTTGGAGTCCATAAGACAAATTCAATCATGCCTTGGAACGAGCTTGTAGTGCTTATGAAATGTAACAGACAAAACCAACCTTGTGAGAAAATATTGTTAATGCAACCAAGTGTTCCATAACTTCCAAAATTGTTTGTCAAGTTGTGTTCGATTATGAAAAAACATAATAGATTGCTTGGTCGTTTAGTCATTGCGACCAATCTTCGATTATTTCAATTAATCGGACCACCACTAATCCATTGACCCCAAGACCCGCATTATGGCGAGGGATGACTGTATTTCACCTTGGAGAGAAATACGTTTCTTACACAAGAGAATAGATTCTTTACACCCCGCCACAAAGAAACCAAACTGCCCATCCATTTCTGACTTGGGACGATAAATCTCTCGTACCCTGCTGATGACTCATAAAATCTGAACAAAGGTATCTTATTTTTACCATGTTTGTGAGATGGATTTTGGCAGAGATGGCAGGGAAGATGTCACCCTCTCATGTGCTTGTTGGCCACTATATTTCGCTGGGAAACGATCACGGGGGTCATCTCCAAAATCCTCAAGAATGTTGTAGACTGTCTGTGTAGGCAACTCTGTAAAGATTGAGAAAAGACAAGTATAGATGAGTGTACACAACATAGCATGGATCAAGGAAGTGCAATTTATCTGAATCCAAACTCATAATCAAAATAATCTCATTACTGAAATGACATCATACAATTTCCTGAATACTTCAATGGATCAGTATCCTACACATATAAAACTCCATATCATCCTACCAAGATCTTTTCCAGGTGTAGATGGTTGGTCTTCCCTTCTTTTTGGAAATCCCTTTTCTTGTCTCTGGTTTGATTGCCAGCATGCAGGGTGCTGACACATTGGGCCACAAGATGTCTCGTCAACAACAAGGTTAGCCTGACCAGTCGTTCGTGACAATGTACCCATACTGTCGTCTAGGCTCTCCTCGTCACCTTATCACCTCAAGACCAGCCTGAAAGAAAAACTGATTTTTTTTTTAAACACCGTGGGTCATTCCACAAATAGAGGCCCAAACAACTTTTAGCAATGTTGAAAATTAAACATTCAGTTGTGGAATCTTTTTGGCAATATTATCATTTGTAAGTGTTTAATATTATCAGAACAAGTAGTGGTCGTATTCTTGACGCATTTTTATACTCTGTATCTTCAATTCAAAAATGTATGTTTTTGTCCCCTTTATAATGTGTCATTACCGTCACACAACCCTTTTGTCCATTAACAACAAAAATACTTCAGTTAAACCAAATCCTTCTTATTAAGGTCATAGGTCTTCAATGACAAAAGTGTGTCAACAAAAGAATACATTACCATTTTCTTCTATAGGTCCAAGTCTATGAAATTCATTTGTGACATTGACTTTGTCCATAAAATGTGACTTTCAGTAATTATGAAGTTAATAGCACAATCATTAAAACAAAGTGTATTTGAAAGTTAATTCTGTTAACTAATAAAACTGTTACCTTTCTTTTAGTACATTTAAGGTCTTTTCAATAACCTGATAATCTATCATATTTTTTTAACAATATCCTGGCATGTTACGGTAATGACGGACTGTTATGGTAATGACAGACTGTTATGGTAATGACAATTTGTTATGACATCTTTATCATTTTAGCGTTATTATTACACTTTCATGTTTCTGAACAAACTATAAAGAAACGTCAGTCATCAATCTTAATCATTTAATCAAAGGTTGATGGCTGTCTCCCTAAACATCGTTCAAACCATATTTACCAGGTACTATGAACCCTGAAACCTATAACATTTATTCTAACAGATAAACACAATGTGTGAAAAATGCAACTATGAATTGAACAGTTAAAGTCAAACCAACTTCAAATATATACCGTCCAAACACGCAAACTCTCAAAATAAAGCCTGAAGGAAGTTGATATGTACCGACTACAGACTTGAAACAATTCAACACTGTCTCTCACGGATAGGTTAAACAGTAACTCATTAATAGCTAACAAGAAATGTCACTGATTAAAGTTTTGTGGATGTGTAAGGATCCTTAGAGATCCAGTTTCTCAGTGATAGCTTTCCAAATAAGTTTGTCAATCTGGTGATGACGCTTGGTTACTGGTTCTGGTGGTGAGATGAGGGTTATTATATCATCACGTCTGTACCAGAGGATATCATCCATCAAAGATGGCCAGAAGAAACGGTTGTCTCCCACTCTGTGCATAACCATGACTTCGATTTCATTTTCGCCTGTATCCTGGATAATTCCTGGGTACGGCAACCCATCATAAGTAACTACACACCACTTTCCATGTAGATCAGCAGTAATATCCCCAATGTCCATGAGACCTGACCGTGTGTTCTTGTCATGAGAAGTACTGTCTAAAGCTTGAACACTAAAGTTTGGATCTTGATACTGCACCTGCACTGTTAATGGGCTGTGGCATACACACTGATCAGGATAGGAACAGAAACAGCTGAGGACTCTGTAGCTTAATGTTCCCTTCTCATTGGTAGACAATTGATGGATCTTCATTGTCCCAGGTATGACTGTTATGTCTGGAGGAATATATTTGTCTTCCTCCTCAATATCTGTGGGTGAGATGAAGAACATACAAACTGAGGTCTCTCCATGTATGCTGTCAAATAGAGTTTTGGCATCTGGAATATCCTTACCATGAGCTACCAGTCTGTCAGCTGTCCTTTTCACAACAGCACCTATGCCATCAGCTGGTCCTTTGCCGTGTCCGGCAGCCAGAAAGTTCCATGTTGATTTTACAAATCCATATGCATACAGTCTGTTCACAAACATAGAGAAATTTTTCTTCTGTTTATACTGAGTAGTAGGCCCATCACTTACAAAGTGGACAGTGTCAATGTCTGGGTATTTGCCCTTGATATGCATGAAGATTGGCCTCATATGAGCCCATATAGCAGGAGGATCATGTCTGAATGATGGCGAAATGGTACAGAAAGGCAGATTGTCATACTTTTCATGGGTATAGACAAGACCTGTGTGAAGAGAAGCTTGTTGATGAGATGCACCAAAGTGAACACTTTGAATTTCACTGGCATATTTACAGGCATAATTTTCTGAGAAGTCCAAGTGAATGATGCACTCATTCATGTTTAGGTTCTTTTTCAATTTGTGGATGGCAAGGTACTGGTGCGATACAGTATAAAGATGTCTGCAAGACACTTTCAGACTCTCCTCAAAGTCATCCACTAAGGTTGCCACAGTTCCCATTACTTTTTCTTTTCTTGTGAGTTGAACATTTATGGTCTCTTGCTTGCCAGCAGTTACCTTCTCTCTTGTCTCAACCCTTCTCTGCCACTCATACCAAAAGATCTGACTTCCCTCATCAAAACTGTGTTTCTGGATTTTCTTTCTGCAGCATTCATAGCATTCCCTAAACATACATTTCCTATCTTTAACTGAACAACAGATTTCTGCAGCAATCTTCATAAGATCACATGTTCCTAAAACGCCAAGCTGACACAGTTTATCTGCCTTCAATTGCAGGTTATCATGTGTTTTACAAATGCATGTTTCCCTGTCTGATGCTCCAGGTATTAGGACATAAAATGGTCTTAGGTTGGCAAAGAGTGAATAGGATACCTTTACTTCAGGGTTTTCTGACAGGAATTTTGAGTGAAGGTTTTTGAGAGTATCATTCAGGTATCTCTTTTGACGTTTCACTTTGAGCTTGGTTATCGTGTCCTTCTTCCCGGATGTTGGCCTGCTGTTGTCATCCCGCACAAAGAACTGTAAGATGGTGGCTTTCAGGGCTCCAGCAAAAGAGTTTGCACGTTTCTTTCGTTTGTATTTTATTGGTCCTTTTGTCCTATTGTTTTTGAAACGTTTTCTTGAGAATGAAAGAGATGCAGCAGCATTTGATTTGAACCTGTATTTATTGAGAATTGCTTCAGAAAACATTTGTGAAAACAATTGCTTCTGCTTTTCAGGACTTGTACTCTGATATTTAGTCCGTATGGCCTTGATGACGACATTATGGAATAGCAAGGTCTTTCTGACCTTACTTGAAACTTTCTGGCCTTTAAGGAGTTCTTGTGTTTTCTTCTGTGGCGAGTCCTTAAGTTTTGCTGCTGTTTTAAGCCTGTAAATCTGTTTCCTGTATTTTTCCTTTTGTCTCCTGGTATTTGATAACTGTACTTTCAGTTTCAAAATCTCTCTGTGTAAGCTGCACTCCTCATTCTATGCACCTTCTTACGACCTCGTGTCGTTCTTCCATCCTGATCACCTCCAGCTCTCCCTACAGCTTCATCCAGGGGAGACCCAGGCGGTGTCAACAGGTTCTGTGTGAGTCTCTCCTGTTTCCGCTGTTTTTCTCTCACTTTTTGTTGATTTTTCCTCCATCTCCTTCTTTGATTACGTTGACTCCGTGATGAATGTTCAGAAATTGGTTTGATTATGCCATTTTCCTTCTTTTTTTTATTTCTTAACTTTTCTTTGTTTAGATAGGCTGCTCTCTTTGCGGGGTCACCATTTATCCTTTCTCTATACTTCCTCGCCCTTTCTGCTGCATTCATAGCCATTTTCTCTGTCCTTCCTTTGTTCTTTCATAATCTGATGAATGTTTTCCTTAGTAATTTGTATTTTTTTCATACAAATCTACAATTCTTTTAGCCCAAGCTGCACGCACAGCACTATCTCTTGGATGGAAATGTAGGAAAAAGTCAAACCTCTCTGTAGTTTCAGTCAGGTCTTTTTCTAGGACCAATAAAAGTCTTTTTTCATGATTCAGTTCTCGCATCTGAAGATCAATAAAGAAACAAATAAGACCTAGAACCATATAGACTTTACAACACATCATTGTAGTAAAGACAATGTTATTATCATTATTGGTTTTATCACACATAATATGAAAATGTTTATTGAATGTGGATTTAAAACTTCCTTCTAAAGAAATGTCACTACCGTCACAACGTGTCATTACCATCACTTTTTTTCATGTGACAGTAATGACCTGTGACGGTAGTGACATTTCAATATTTGAAAAGAAGCTACAGTAAAATATAAATTCAAAATTGGTGTGTCTCATGAGCACATGGCAAATGATGATGTGGTTTTACTGACATATACTATTACTTTTGCAAAATAGTAGTTACTTTTGTCAATAAGTAGCGTTTGGTAATGACATGGAATAAAAATACTCGCCATATATGTGCAATGCATTTAATATTTGTTGCTATTTAGACAAAAACCTTACCTTCTAAGATTGTCTTGTCATGATGGTAGCCATGTTGCTTTTCCAGAGGATGAGGAGGCCAGTGAGAATGACCTCCCTTGTGTCAGGAATTTCTATATTTAGATGCTGTGACGGTAGTGACAGGGTTTCTCAGGACATTAAGTTTTAAATTGTGAAAATGTAAATTCTTTAATCAAATTTGTTTTTCTGCACCTAAAAACCAGTCAGTGCATAAACGGGGTATACAGAAATGTCCATATATCACTTTTTAAATTCTTTAACTTGATATGTTGATTTTATGGACTTGTGAAAATGCTTGAGCTGTGCTTGGGACATGAGAAATTATACATACTTCAATCAATAATTTTCAAAATATATCATTTTAAACCTTTTTCTCAATTACCTTTTGTATATACTATACTGAAGGATGTATAAACATCTTTCATTTCAGCAAAAACACAATTTTTTTATAAATTATTAAATTTTTACATAGTGCTTAACACCATGGACTGTGTTTGGGCCTCTATTTGTGGAATGACCCCGTGTGCAATTTGGTCCCCTAACATAATCAAATGAAGAATATTAGTGTGAATATGAATACATCACCAGCTAGATTTGCGTACTAAAATGGGTTATTCAGTGCGGATATCCCGGAAGTGCAGCTTTGACTGAGACGTCGACAGGTTTCATGTTGTGAGTCACATAGCCAATCTACCAGGATGGATTTAAATTCTATGAGCCAAAAATTTAAAAAGTTTGCAGGATCTGCGTCTACAACAATTAACAGAGCTGTTCAGGTAATTATACTGAGATACGTGTGATGACTACGTGTTTCTGTTTTGACGTTTATTTAGTGTGGGTCCACAAAGTTGGCCCGCCCACTCTACGTGAATGATTAGGCCTACTGTAGTGTGGCATAACGATACACCATTTAAACGACACATTTTTGCGTCTTTTTCTAGACCTTTCATTTTTCGCTCGGTATATACGCAGTGTGTCTGCATCGTACCTAAAGAGGTCATAGGATGAACATGACACAATCGGGAGAAAATCAGGAGGCGTGGAATCTATGCGTTTAGAAAGTCAATAAGGATAAACCTTGCTCCGAATCAGCGATTGACAGGAGAGAATATGGATCAGAACTTTCGTTCGGCACATCTGCTGAATGGCACTTCGCTCAGCGATTGATTGAATTGCCTCAGCTGGAGAATCGATAAAGAACACACAAAGTGTGAATTGGGGATAATTCACCCAAACTGTTATGTTCCATCTTCTACCTATGAAACTCCAATAAATAATATATTGCCTTGTTTCCCTCACAGTAGGGTGTCTATGAAACGACAGCTGTTTGTGATCATGTATCAATGTCTTGTGCCGGTACTTTCCTTGCACTTTAACATTTCTTGAATATTTCTTTTATTTAGAGAAACATGTTTTTCTCTGTTTAATGTGCTGTAGGTATGAAACTATTGACATTATTTCTATGTATAATATCCATGTCCCCATCTATATAGACAGTACATACCATGTCACATGTTTTTCTCTGTTTAATGTGCTGTAGGTATGAAACTATTGACATTATTTCTATGTATAATATCCATGTCCCCATCTAAGGGACCTGGAATGGTCTCGAAACGTTGTGAGAGAAATTTAAAAAGAAGTTTAATCCATAAAAAATATCTTGGACATCAATATACAACTTCTAAATGCCACTGAAAGACATATAATATCCATGTTTAAACCTGACATGATAATGCTTTATTTGTGAAGCATCAATGATGAAACTACATGTCTACCATTTTTATCTGAATTTTTTCAATTTTGTGTTGATAGTTTGGGGTAAACCACCTATATATTGGGAACCAGTCAATAATCAAGTCAGAAACCGAAAAACAATTAATTGTTATTGTTGTTTATGTATACAGTGATTACGCCATCAGCTTATAAGAACATGCTGTCAACCAAGTCATTGAACCTGTCCAACCAATCCATTCGTTGTGTCTTACAACGATCATAGGTTGCAGGGGTTCAAACTCGGAATCAACATAAATGTCTTCCACTTTAACTCTTTCAACACCAGTCAACCAGAGGCATTTACTGCCATGACACCGAGTTCCGAGAGACTCTGAGGTCATAGATGAAGCCTATGTTTATGAAGGAAATTATAAGCTTGTAAAACGTTATTGCTACTACATCCCATACACCATATGGGACATGTCATAAAATGCAAGTGCCTTTTTCTTTTATATTTTCATTTTTACGTAATCAGAAAATTATTATAAAAAGATTTCTTAAACAATATGTATGGTTGCCTATTTCCCGATATCTGTGGCTTTCCGCTCGGTAAAATGACATAACAACTGAAAATACCTCCGTTTTCGAAGCTTCGTATGAATAACATGCTCGGCAAATCGTTTGATGTCGGGCATCGTTCGAAAGCTCTGAACATCAACAATATCACTGTACCCTTGCCAAGAGTATTTTCACAGTTGTAAGAAGCGATTTTATTGGATAAAGATTGGTTTCTAATGACGCTTTTTCGCCACAGTCTGCTATAAGGGTCGTGATTGGTCAAAATCAGACACGTGACCTAAGGCAGCCAATCATATTACGGCAATGGATACTGTCCTCGTAAACGAAAACTTTTAGATTTGGACACAAGTTTTGGGTGAAATAATGCTATTGTGAACATATTAAGCAAGAAATAGCTACCTATACGTAAATTATGGAACCTATTGGACGTATCGTGCTAGGTTATGACCTATGACAAAAATGCTTCATGTATGTATTTTCGCATTAAACATCGTGTCCGAGTGTGAAGATTGAGTCGGCGAGAGCCGAGATGTCACTTGTTAGTGACTTGACTTGCATTACATGATCGCACAAAAAGATGGAAATAGTAATTTTATATGTACGTTTAACAACTTTTATGAATGCTGTTGTTGATTTTATTCATTAGTTTATTCAATTTATTTAATAATTTCCTCGAAACATCGTTACTTTGCTCTTTGACAATGTTATTGTGGACCCGCTGCCGAAGCATGTGTCCGAGAATCGTTGTTTTCAATAACATTGCGAGAAATAGTTTATAATTTGAATTCTGCTGATAATATATGATAAACTGAAATTTAATAAGTGTTTTCAGACATTGTGAAATGTGATAGATTTGATATATGAATCAAAAGTCAGGTAGGTTCCTAACATTATGTCTCATTTTGACGTGACTACTGCCTGGCCGATTAATCGGCCTCCGGTGTCTGGGGACTCATAAGGTTGTGGCCGATTATTCGGCCTGCGGTGTTGAATGGGTTAAACATGAACCATTAGAGTTACGTGCGAGACCCATTTGTCAGATAATTAAAAGTGGTGCACCTGAATCTTCGTCTCAGATATATGAAACATGATCTCAGTGTTCAGAATTAACAACATGAACATAAGCCTGCTTCTGCAAGAACAGTATTTCCAGCAGCATACTTATTAGCTGGGGGGTGGTGGGGTAGCCTAGTGGTTAAAGCTCTTGCTCGTCACGCCAAAGGTCCAGGTTCGATTCCCCACATGGGTACAATGTGTGAAGCCCATTTCTGGTGTCCCCCGCCCTGATATTGCTGGAATATTGCTAAAACTTCAAAAGCGATGTAAAACCATACTCACTCACTCACTCACTCACTCATTTTATTAGCTGTTCATGTGGGTCGGTAGCAATTATATGTGGTCTTTGATACCAAATATCGTAAACACTGAAATGTCGCAAAATTCTAGAAGAGATGATAATGACATGTGACATTTCCTTTCTTCCTTCCTTCTTTCTCTTCCTGTAAGTATCCACTTTCACCATTGTGTGAACAAGATAGATGTCAATTCTGTCATTTTTCGTCAAAATAAAAAATCAATTCTAACCCTGAACATGCACAGGACTGTATTAATTCTAGGACTACTTTCAGCATGGTAGTGATCAGCATCTTTTATAATCATAATTCATATCGAGTCTGATTCGTTATGTAATGTCTGATAATACATTGAAATGTCTCTGTGACCGAAATATGCGCACAGTAGTATTTACATGATGATGTCATTGCTAAAATAGTTAAAATTTATATATATTTTATCACCAACTCTGTTTTTATTGGATTTGAAAAATAAGGAATACAACTGCAATTAGTTCAAAGTAAAAAACGATAAAGTTATCTTTTTGAATATGTTTAAACAGCAAATTATCATATCCACTATGGCCCAACAGAATCTAACAACTGACTGTATGTTAAGCTCCAGTGGACAAACAATCTATTTTTTCATCAATTCCCTTGCTACTTGTGTGAGGTAAATTAATGATGAACTTGGCAGATTACATATATGTGTCCCAATGATTTAAATATTTATGAAACAGTAATGTCCTGCACTCATTCCATGTCATGACCTACTCTGTTGATGAACCTGACAGATCTCCATTCCATTATAATCTTAAATGATAATACATACATTATAGCTTCATTTTTAGTCTAATTCACTATGTTTAAATGACAAACTATTCTATGTAGATGTCGGATCAAATTACGCAATGTTTATTACACAAAGTCTTTTTGGCAGGGACAGTAGTGTAGTTTAGTGGTTAAAGCGTTCACTTGTCGCGCCAATAACCCTGGTTCGATTCCCCACATGGGTACATTACATGAAATATTGCTAGAAGTGGCATAAAAACCAACTCACTCACCCTATAGCATCTAAAGTGGACAAACCAATATCATTATGTTGTTAGAATTTCAAGTACAACTCAGAACTACGTGTAGAGTATGGACTTCATCCCTGCCTCAATACTGAAGAAAACTCATTTTCCAACTACAAACCTGTCAACTCTTATGTTTTTGCCTTGTCTCACGTTCTTTAAATGAAAATCATGTTCTTACGGCCAATTTACTAAATCTCACATTTTTGCATATAAATGCTTTATTTTAAACAAATTTTAAGAGTAATATGTATTAACTTGCCAGCTGATTATTGATACAGTCAAAATTACGAAGAAAAAAAAAATCGGCTGGGGGTGAGGGGGTGTGTGTTTTGCCCCATTGCTTGGACATCGCCCTAGACCCAACCAGGACATGCAGCCCCAGGACCCCAGCTTTTAATGTTTTCTCACTTCTTGGGCACATTTTGAGTTGACAGCTATGCAACTAGTGTATTGACATGTAAAAGAAAAGATTTTCGAGCCAGAAAATAGTTGTTATATAGAACAATAAATTCTTTAGTGTAAGTCCATGTTTTTTAAATATAGATCTTTGAAGCTACATTGGTATATGGTTTTGCTATATGTATGTCTTACTGAAGTTACCATACCCTGGGGCAGTCAGGGCCGGGGTTGTAGCATAGTGGTTAAAGCTCTTGCTTGTCACCCTGAAGGCACGGGTTCGATTCCCCACATTGGTACAATGTGTGAAGCCTCATTTCTGGTGTCCCCCGCCATGATATTGCTGGAATATTGCTCACTTCAAAGCGGCATAAAAACCATACTCACTCATAGAATTTACAGAGGTACAGACTGTTAGTAGTTTGATAACATTTTTGTGATGTAATATTACCTAACAAGCCTAATGAGGGACTCTGACCAACAGATTGTCTTGCCTGAAGCAAACAGTACTCTGATGATTTGTTATCAGGAAGAAGCTTGATTCACGGATAATTATCATCCTTAAGGACTGATTCATCCATTGAACATGTGATGTGAAGAATCATTTGTTGAACCTGTACCATGCCTGCTGATATCAATTGTTTATTCAGATATCGTTGCTATCATGGTTATCAGGGCTGCTGTTTCATGATGTCATAATTATTGTGATGGAGACAATCAGTATTGGTGTTGGTGTTCTTTCTGTTTCCATGTTTTCCTTGCTTGTATTGCAGTAAAGGTAGCAAGAAATTACAATGTAAATCAACTGATTTTGGTGATGAATTGTTTACATGTCCAATTTTTGAAAATCTCAGAAAACAGCTACGGTAATTTCAAAATAGTTTAACATGGACACTAACATGTTCAAAATAAATTTACTTTTTAATAGTTAAAAACTAGGAACTCCACGAAAATTATCCAAAATGTGTAAAATCATTGTTATTATGTAGCCCAAATAGCAGTATTATGCTCTGATATCTGTATTCACTACACAGTGAATTTATTCATGCATATTGTATCCATAACATATATATAATGTATATTAACATGTACATAATGATGTAAATGTTGTGCCTCTAATTTGCACATTGTTTATATGCTGAAGTGAAAGCTATGTTTAGCAAATATACATATATACAAATTATGCTGATTATCTAATACCGATAAAAAATCATCCACTTAACAGATGCAGATATTCTGCATCAGTCATACTAGTACTGTTATAGATTTTGAATTGATTTTCACTGCATGAAGTAGGTCAGATGAAAAGATAATCAGAATTATCATTGATGGGAAGAAATATTTGTGATAACTGATTTGAAAGTTGTGTCATTGATGATTGTCATAAACTATTGTGATCAACTAATGTTTTAATATAACAAGACAGACTTCATCATATTGTCAATTGCCATAAACAGAAACCTACTGTTTTTTATCAGTATGAAATGTCCACAAAGTAATCCATTCATTCCATTGATGTGAAATATGTTGTTTTCTTTCAGAGCTTTTTGCTTATTTGCTGAAAGTTACTTCTCTAATGTTTTTTGTTAAATGATCAATGTGTTGTTAATAATTATCGATCTCTCTGATCTTTATTGATAGCCTGATCTGCTTTTATCATTGTGGTTAAGTGTCACCATTGTGAAGCGGTGCCTTTTCCGATACCAACATGCTATTGACATGCTGATAGAAACAAACCTTTGCTTGAAGTGTCCCTTAAGCACATCACACTAGAGTGGCTTATTGTTTCCCAGCTGTGCAAGTACTGTAATGCCTGCATTGTGTAAGTAATACTCCTGAAGCACACTTAAGCATACAGCTGATCTGACTGTTGAAAGGACTGTATTGTTGGAAGGAAATCTTAGCGATTGATTCAGTCCATGGGGCGTAAAATCTGACGACCAAAAGTTTTGTGTATGGAGGAATGTCTGGCTGGGGTGGAGGTGTTAGGGTGCAGGCAGCTTTGTAGGCTATGGTTTGAAATGACGACAATGAGTAATAGCTGTGCGGGGGGTAAAGGGGGTTGTACCCAATGTGCAAAAAGAGCCACTGGCCTGCTTGCCCGTGGCTAGTAAAAATCAAGTTGGGCCAGTAAATCTCCACAGTCACTTGCCAGACTGGCTAATAAATTTTCATGGGGTCATTTTGTAAATATATCACTCTCTCTCTGACTTGTAAAGTTATAAATACACTTTTAAATCAGGCAAGATTGTGGATGAATATTATAATATTCATCATATTAGCAGCTTAATGATGAAATCCATGTCAACATTCAAATTTCGGCCTTGTGAAATATTTTGTGGGCTAGTAACTCTCAGGCGTACCTAGCCAGACTGGCCAGCAAAATGTGGAAACTATTTCGCACATTGATTGTATGTACCCTTTGCGTGCACTTTTAAGCACAGCAGTTGAAGCATGCACTTTTGAGCACAGCATGCATGAAGCATGCATAAAAATGCACATGTCAGTTACAGGAATTGCTGAGAGAGAGCAGGATAAAGAGGAAAATATATTTACTGCAGGAAACTCTCACTAGTGTCAGGGAACTTCTGCCAAAGTCACTTTCACTTGCTGTTTAGTAATGAAGGGGGGAAATTTGTTGACGTCAACTTCCACAATGTGTTGAACATGACGTTTCAGAGTATATTCTTACTCTATCACCTGATAAATATATAAGTACAATATTACCAAGCAAGACAGTTAAAATATAAAAGTACTAGGGTTTTACCTCAACACACAAACATGGGGTCGAGCCGACCAGTCCTTGATGTACCCATTAATACCGAGCACCAGGCAGGGACCAACAAGCACCATATTTTAACGTCTTTTGGTATGACGCGGTCGGGGATTAAACCCGCGACCTTCCGCTCTGCGGGCAGACGCTCTAACCACTACACCAAGGAGGCAGTCAGACAGTATAGAAGTACAATATATATTACCAAGCAAGACTTTTTCTCTTTGCCAATGACAGCCAGTAAAGACTGATAATGGACCGTTAAGGCAATCTGTTCTGTGTACGAGGTGCTGACTTTTAGGTAATCACATATCACTTTAAAGAACAATCTCCAATCAGCTGAAAGAGCAATTACAGCAGCTTGATGATATAATTGAAGGGACTGTGAATTACTCATGTAATCAAGTCAGGAAGTGCTTCCCACACCCTGCACTTGGACAATATGACACTCGCTGGGGGGCGTCAGATGTTTGTGTGTTTTAATGATGTTGTTACGTGGATGTTGATCTAACAGTCGAGTGATTACTGGTAATCATGCAGATAGATACTGGAGGGAAAAATGGGTGACATCAGAGAGAAGTGTCCAGCTAACATTCCCTAGAGTCCTCAATAATATAATACAGGTTTTATTCTAGTTCTGTTTCAAAGTCTCTGAACCACATTAATTCCCCTTCTGCCTAGCCTTCCTTGCTATGCTGACCTGTGAAGATGCATGTTAGAATTGATCTTCAGCAACCCATGATTGTCGTAAGAGGCGACTAATGGGATCAGTCGGTCAGACTCGCTGACTTGGTTGACACGTGTCATGGCAACCCAATTGTGTAGATTGATGCTCATGATGTTGATCACTGGATTGTCAGGTCCAGACTCGACTACTTAAAGGCCACTGCCATATAGCTGGAATATTGCTGAGTGCAGCATTAAACAACAACCAAACCAAACCTTGCAATGCTAAGTCCCAAAATGAAGCCAGTCTAGATTTCCTCTAAATCTCACATCTCTCAGGTTTCTTTTTCAATTTAAATGGCTTTTTTGTTTAGGTCTGAATTACATATATTCAGAGACTAAGCGTTAGTCTAGTGTTATTCCAACTAAGAAATAAAAGCTTTCAGTCAGTGTTTGAAGCCAAGAGTCACTTATAATATAAATTTATGTTTTTTTCATCCAATATGTTTAAACTGTTTTAAGCTGCCCCTGTCCACAGGGATTTTTTTGGTCCCATCATTCAGTATTGATGCATCTCATGTGCCATGATATTTTGATTCTTCAAACAGCCTTTTCTCTTGACATTTAAATGAGCTTACTATGCTATTTTCGTAGACTTGCCATTATAGTAGAGACATATTCCAATATGGATACACTTACAGCTGACCCTTTGTCATGAGCCTGAAGAGACCAACAGACACGTCTTCAAGTACTTGGAAGGCATTTAGAAGTTGGATGAAACATGGCGTCAAGTCTTCTTTCTCAACATTTCTTCCATGAAAATGACTAACCACCATTTTTTATACAATGCATTTGTCAAAACAAGAAATTCACATAAGGAAGAGAGTTTTATGAATGCCAACTTCTCTATTATGAGGTACACAAAGTTTCCGAGTATATCCTTACTCCTCCATCAGGTGAATGAATGCTATGAGGCAGAGAGCATGTATATGTACATGTAAGAATAAGAAAAGGACTTCACAGACGAACAAGTCAGTGATGGTAGATTACCTTTTTTGACTACCTGAACAGTCAGATGGCTCTTTCCAAATACAAAATCTAAAAGTCAACTGATAAATTTGGAATACATGCTTTTGGAAATCAGGATGGACTTAATGAATGTTTCATCAAAGCAAATTGTCCCTGGGTTAATTTAACCCAACTGTCAATGACAGCTTGAACCTGTTGTTGGTGAGTGGATGGTGAATTGCTTCTGCCCCAATCATGGACCTCAGCCAGTGATCAAAACTTTAAGTCAAGGGGCCCTTGGCACATCCGTTAATGTACCCATCCACGGACTCTATACATTGGAGAATACCTCAAGAGTGACCCCTGGACCCACTTGATGTAGGACACCAACACTGCAGTGGGTGATGCTGCCATCTTGTATAGTGAGGGTCCTGTTGGGGCTCGGGGTAAAAGTACTAATGTAAATGTAATATGAGGCAAATGTTTGTTGTTAGAAAGTAGCATTAGTAAAAAACTTAACTGTTTAGTGATTTAAACTTTGCTGGTTATCTTGATTGTGCCGAAGTCTTGTAATATTCATATCTTACTATCAAACATAACTCCATTTGTTATGTCCAAAACAGGAATTGCAGCAATGAAACGAAAGCAGAACTAACCTTACCAGTGTTTCCAACTGAAAGGCTGATGATCCACATCTCTATAAAGATGGGGGGCGGTGGGGTAGCATTGTGGTTTAACTTTTAAGCCTTCGCTTGTCACGCCAAAGACCCGGGTTCGATTCCCAACATGGGTACAATGTGAGAAGCCAATTTGTGGTGTCCCTCATCATGATATCGCTAGAATATTGGTAAAAGCGGCGTAAAACTCGCTCACTCACTCACTCACTCACATTATGAAGCTGATTTGGTACTTTAAAACCAACTTGATAACTAAAAACAATTAAAGCGCTGACTACAATAAAATCCACCTTTCATGTCATCACTTCTAAAGACCTTGACAGCTCATGTTTTCAAGTCTTTGTTTTTGCTAACTAAACATGCTAAAGGCCCACTTTTCAAGTACTGACTTGTAACCCCTCCCATGAAACCCCTCTATAATGTGTCTCATTTCATAATCACAGTCAATTGCATTCATGGCATGATGTGGTCACGATGATGTTTAATACTGAAGTGAGGACGTCCTGTTTGGTTTCCTTAGGTTGGTTTCCTTAGTGTGGTTCAGGATCTGTTATTTAATTATAATTCCCAATCCTAATTAGCTGGAATAGAAATAGGGAGTCGTTATACATGTTGTATACACTTCACAGGAAGCGTCAGCTTAAACAATCGTCTTGATGTAGAACTTTGAACAAGTTTGTTTAACCCAGGATATACACATACAGTCCATGACAAAAACAATTGTCTCATCTTCTATCACAAGTTTTGTGGAAAGAAATTTTTCTGGGTGTTATGCGACTGCTAGTAATAGTTGAGGGTGTCTGCAGAAATGCCAGCCCATACGATTTTATCGTATTCGTTACGCAAAAAACATACACAAAATACGCGACTACGATAGAAGTAAAAATATACGAATTTTTCAAAAAATACATTAGATTTAATTATGAAATAGTATACGTACCATACACAGTAAATTTCAAGCACATATTATTCAGTATCATGTGGATACTTGCTACTGATTTAGGTGAGTACAATGGTAGTAACAGCTTCCTAGAATATCCATATATATTTTTATTAAGTATGAAAAGTCTTTGGAAAAGTTGATACTAATTTTTGCACAAAAAATACTAATTTTTACATCAGTTTTTGGCCAAAATACTAACTGGGCTAAGTTTGGGTTGGCATCTATGTGTCTAGACCATCAAGTGAAATTAAGGCAGGAACACGTTGATTTAAGTCAAGGAATAGCTCCCTGGTATCATTTGTATCGGGATACAGATCGATGCTCATGCTGTTGATCACTGGATTGTCTGGCCCAGACTCGATTATTTACAGACCGTCGCCATGTAGCTGGGATATATCTGAGTGCGACGTACAACTAAACAAACTCATTCACTTGTTGGGGATATATATGTACGGTAATTTATTACTACCTGCCTGACTGACTGTTAAGGCTGTTATATTGGCTGTGTGAGTAGAAAATTTCATTGCAGAACCGAGATACATTTTTTAATCAGATGATTGACTCAATATGCAAGACCTGAGAGTAAGAGCTATCTTTGTGAACCTGTCTGTAAAACTGTTAAAGGCACAGATTAACTGTGTAGAAAAAATGATAGTGATTATCTAGCTACAATTGTTTTATGAAAGTGTGACTGCAACCTAGGGGCGGTGGGGTAGCCTAGTGGTTAAAGCGTTGGCTCGTCACGCCATTTTTTAATCAGAAGAGTAAGAGCTATCCGTTAAAGGCACAGAAAACTGATCTTGTTTTAATCCCTGTTGGTCATGGGGCCAATGTGTGAAGCCCATTTCTGGTGTCCCCCGCCGTGATGTTGCTGGAATATTGCTAAAAGCAGCGTAAAACCATACTCAGTCAGTCAGTCAGTGACTGCAACCTTCAAGACAGGCTAGTTACATTTATGCGTCACCAGCCTGTTTGACTTGTTTGGGGTAAAACTAAATTCTGACACTCCCAAAATGTTAAATGTTGAAGGTATAGGAAGTCATTTGCTTCAAATATACTACACAATGTTTCATAGGGATATTCTGGATGGGGCCCTCAATTTGTGATGGTCTGCTTGGACATTTGGTGGAAAAGTTGTCATACAAATAGTATCTTATATTGCCATGCACCTGCAGCATATTTTGTTACAAGCTACAAGTTACACAAGCTACTGCCTTATAGTTTATAAAGTATGAAGTAACCCAGTAATGTGGAACTCAAAGATCACCTTGATTTTGACAACTGTCTTACAACCAATTTCTCAAAGCAGTCTTAGCACCAAGGCCATTGTGTGTATGGAGACAGTGATAGAGGGCCTGATGTTTGCTGAGAAGTTGAAATATACATATAGTCCTAGACTGGATTAACGATGTACTCTAAGTTCATCATTAGAATTAGAACTGTTAGTGTTTACTACAGTGGTGTTGATATCAGCAAGTTGCAGGGGCGGTGGGGTAGCCTAATGGTTAAAGCGTTGGCTCGTCACGCCGAAGACCCGGGTTCGAATCCCCACATGGGTACAATGTGTGAAGCCCATTTCTGGTGTGCCCCGCCATGATGTTGCTGGAATATTGCTAAAAGCGGCGTAAAACCATACTCAGTCAGTCAGCAAGTTGCAACCATGTCTGTGTTGAATGTGCTAATTGACATGATGTTGTTGATGATGTAAACATTTATAATAAACAATAGTCTAATGAGGTTGTCAAGGCAACTGAACTGCATTACTTTGATAAACATAAAGAAAATGATAATGTGATAATCATCAGACATTAGCCATGTTAGGTTCAGGTTTATTGAAAATTTGTGTGGATGGAAAAGATTATAAGCTGGTTTCATACACTACCACAAATATCTGTCTATACTGATAATGTTGAAAAATTTGTATTATTTTTCTTGTTGTAAATTGGTCTATGATATATTGGATAGTATTGTTGTTGCTATATGATAAACCAGGCCAATAAACTATATTAATCCTGTAAATTAGGATTGCATTGCAGGAATTACTGCTATACTATTATGCCTTGCATCAACACAATGTCTACTTCCTTTTGTCCTACCTTGCTAGTGAGTTAGGGTTGTTTTATCTGAATTTATTGGTGTTTCTGTAAACAAATATAGCTCCAGTCATTTGGCACTCTGTAAGTGAAGTGGGCCAATCCACTGTAGTAATTCATATTCAGTTTCTAGTGATCAGTGGGTGTGATCATGTTTTAATATCAATAATGCTTGTTTAACACTGACAATAGCTCACAGAGATTATTCCTCTTGCATGTTTCAGTAAAAAAATATCAGTTATTATGATGTCAAGAATAAGAGTGAGTGAGTTAGTTAGGTTTACGTTGCCTTTAGCAATATTCCAGCGATACCATGGCACGGGACACCAGAAATGGGCTTCACACATTGTGACCATTTGGGGAATTGAACCCGGATCTTCGGCATTACGAGCAAACACTTTAACCACTAAATTACCCCACCATCCCTAGGAATATGTATTTACATGCTCATTATTGAAGGCTCACATAATGTAGTTTCTATTCTTTCTATTCCTTGTATCATGTGGGACGGTGGGGTAGCCTAATGGTTAAAGCGTTCGCTGGTCACCCCGAAGACCCGGGTTCGAATCCCCACATGGGTACATTGTGTGAAGCTCATTTCTGGTGTCCCCAGCCGTGATCTGATATTGCTGGAATATTGCTAAAAGCGGCGTAAAACCAAACTCACTCACTCACTCACTCCTTGTATCATGTGCATAATCCAGATATGGAAACACATGCTTCTAATCGTGCTTATGATAATCTCAATACCAAATCATTGCTACTTGATATACTGGTAGATGTTTCTAAGTGTTACTGCATGTTTAACTGTTAAAAATGTACAATGAAGAGTTGTCCACCCGGTACGTAGACAAACCAAACTTCATATGTTGCACCAGGTAGACAGGTTGCTGTGGTGATGTTGTGGCGACTAATTAGCCTCGTTAAGGTATAGCCTTTGATCCAAAGTTTTATCATCTTTTTTGTGTATTTAGTTTACACATGCAGTTGAGATTAGAGGAATTTAAGAAGTAATCTTTGCCTTGTTAGTTTTGATTGTTAAAACAGAAATAGGAATAAAAGATCTTAAAATGACACTGTGTCAAGCTAGTTAAGCTAGAGTCGATATCACATGACTATATTACTTTATTAGTGTAGTGCGAAATGAATTAAGACAATTTAACACGCAGATCACATTACACTAACTAGTGTTCGTATTTACTGGTAATTAACAATTTTCACCAGTAAATTGTGTAACTGTCAGTCCCAGGGATTGGCAGGAAACGTCTCTTGCAAATATAAATATGTGTGAACTGACATTAAAAAAGTATTAAAAAATATTCAGCGTGCTAATGATGTTTGCTTGTGACCTGTCATGTGACACTGTGGGGCTTTCCTGGTCTATATTTAGCCTGGATCCAAAGCATACATCGAAAACAAAAAAAATTATGTACATTTGGTTAGTCTGATTTCAATGGCTATTAGTATTACACAAAGAAAAATCTGAATGCAAACCTGAATCAAATTGTACTCAGGACTATCAAAAGTTTTGAGGGTTTGGTAATTTTTGTCACCAGTCCTTGGGAATAGTCGTTTCAAAAACTTGCGGGAGCACTGTCAGACAAGTAAGATTCTTTATGGATAACAACTTCTTTTATTATATATGATGCGACGTTTCGGTATGGATTCTTATACCATTGTCAAGCAGAATGTGTGCTCCAGCTATCATTGCTAATTATTCTCATCAGCCATGTATATTTTGTTTCTGCCTCTAGGACCATTGGCTTCCTCCTATCGACACTACATTATTACCACCGTGCCTTGTTGTTGTTGTTAATCCCCTTGATTCACTCCTACATGTTGTTATTACTTAATCCCTGTTCATGTATATAAGTCTGTTCTGTGCTGTAGTACTTCACTTTTGCTTGACAACGGTATAAGAATCGATACCAAAACGTCGCATCATATATAATATAAGAAGTTGTTAGCCATAAACAATCTTACTTTCTTATTAGTCACCAACTTCTAAATGCCAATCAAACAGACTGTCAGACAGACTTTTCTTACTCTGATAAAAATTACTCAACATATAATAACATTCAGATCATTGAATGTAATTTAAATGTAGCCAGCTTGGAATAGTCCTGCATTTATTCCAGGTCAGAATTTGTCCCTGTGATATATGTCATGATCATGAAGATAAACAGGAGTTTTAAAATCTGCTCATTGAGCGAAAAGCATTGAACATTAATTGAAAAGATGAGTGGTGGAGTAGCCTAGTGGGTAAAGTGTTCATCACACCTAAGGTGTGGTTTCTATTCCTGACATGGTACAGTTTGTAAAGCCTGTTTCTGGTTTCCCCGGCCATGATATTGTAAGGTTTAAAACAAACCTTTGTTGTTTAATGCCACAATCGGCAATATTCCAGCTACATGGTGACAGTCTGGAAATTATCAGTCTGGGTGCCGTTGTCCAAACAACCTTAGCACTAAGGCTTAGTAACCTTAAGTCTATGTTAAGGTATGGGAGATCAACACTTTATCAAGATCATTTCTCTGCACCCTGGGCCATACAATCTGATGATCAACATCATGATCATCAATCACTGCAACTGGGATATGATAACATGCCTCAACCTAGTCAGCGAGCCTGACGGTGACAGGCCGGGAAAGCCACATTTCAAATATGACTATTGCCGGGAAAGCCACATTTCAATTACATGTCTGTAGCCAGTAAATCCACATTCCAATAGATTCATTAATTAATGGATTACCGTAACCGGTAAAAGAGTGTCCCCATGTATTATATTGTGTGCAGGCCTGTAAAGGACATAGGATGTATTTACGGCCAATTTATGGAGGCTGGACAATGTATTGTGTTTGAGTTCTTACTTCATTAGAAAGTTTAATGCATTTACTAGCTAAGTTTTGCAAGGCAGATTTATTGGAATATCTAAACAGTGACATAAACTTGGTCTAACCCAATAGAAGCTTTTAATATATAACTTTCTAAACTGTGAATATTTAGGACAAATCAAAATAAAATGATACTCATCTTCAACAAAGATTTTACCCTGGCTATTGCAATAATCACAAATACAATCTTCCCCTGGAATATTACTGTATCTACCAATTTCTATCATAATGCAATGAGTAGATGTTCGCATTTGCGTGATTATTTTCCTATCACTAGGATTTCTAACTAGATCCAAATACAATTCAAAACAAACCAATTTCTTTTACATTTTTGTAAAGAAATAATTTACCATTTAACTCTAAGTCAGATCTCTATTTCTGAATATAGATATCAATGAGACGTTGCTTAACAACTTTACAAAAATTATTAACATTTACAATTAGAAATTCCCATAACCAATTTCATACAAAAACATTTTAACACTACGTAACCATGATTTATAACCATTATTTAGACCTTTTAAACAAAAACCATAAACAACCCGCTATATACAGTTTTCACTGTAGAATAACTTAAACCAACAACGTAACCAGGGGTGGAAATAACCCATTGCCCGACGTTCGAGTCCAGTGTTTTTCTGTCGGGCAAGCACATTTGTATATCACGATGTACCGGTGTCCAGTTGACATTCCAATGTTAATTATGTTGTTTGTTCAAAAAATCAGCAAGAAAATCGTCCGGTAGAGCGGAAAAATTATCAGGGCAAGTGATTTTACATGTGCCACTGTACCGGAATACACTAGCAATTTTAAAGTTATTTCCACACCTGTAACACACGGACATACCTATTTATATAAAGGGTACTTACCAAATTTGCCGTACACAGAAACTGTAGATGATTTGGCATTGATCTGCAAAATACGCCTGCAAAATTTTAAATGTATTCTTTGAAATTCAGAACATTTTACAGATTAATTTTTTTTATTATTATTATGTGATATTATTATTATATATAATATACCTATTAATATATTATATTGTGCTAATTATAGAAATAAAACCTGTTGTGATCTGAATAAAATTATGAGGAAACATGTCTTGTTTTGTTAAATACGGTAACGTGTTTGAATCACTAAGCATGTTTTGACAGCATAGCCAGGAGAGCCACATTCCATGTTCACGCAACCATAACTATTGCCGGGAGAGCCACATCAAGCCTGGCTGTCTGTTTCGGAAATGTGGCTCTCCCGGCCTGTAACCAGCCTGACTACCTGATCCCCGTTAGTCACCTCTTACCACAATTCCAATTCTAACTCTGATCTTCACAGATGTGATATTGTAAGGAGACATAGTATTGCTAAGGCTGCTTAAAACCATGCTCTCTCACTCCTATAGAAACCACCATTTTTTTTGTTCTTGAAATGGTGGAAGAATTCACCCAGAATTACTTGTTCTATAGAATTTGATTTCTTTTTAGTTCACAGAAGAAAAACTTGGATCAGCAGAGAAGACAGAACTTGATGCACACTTCGAGAACCTCCTCCAGAGGTCAGACAAAACAAGAATATGGACAGAGAGAGTCCTCAAGGGCACAGAATGTGTCATACAACCAAACCCAAGTAAGTGTTTCTGTTTAGTCAATTGTTTCGAATTATCCAGCATTTAAAGTGTGTGATCGGTGTTCAGAAGACATCAGTCAGTGCCAAAATCTTAGACTACAGTCGAAGATGGTTTCTGCATAATTTGCATAATTAGGATAGTTTTTAATTGTATCCTGCCTCATAGTCTGAGCGGAATTCCACTGAACTCAGGTCTTTAAATTGTGGTGTTTAGAGGATTGTCGTGTTTAGAGGATTGTGATGTTGATGGGGTTGTGATATTGATGGGGGTGTGATGTTGATGGGGTTGTGGTGTTGATGGGGTTGTGATGTTGATGGGGTTGTGATGATGATGGAGTTGTGATATGGATGGGGGTGTGATGTTGAGAGGGTTGTGGTGTTAAAAGGATTGTGAGAAGATTGTGGTGTTGAGAGGGTTGTGATGTTTATGGGGTTGTGATATTGAGAGTGTGTTGTGATGTTGAGAGGTTGTGATGTTGAGAGGTTGTGATGTTAAGAGGCTGTGATGTTGAGAGGTTGGGAGGTTGTGATGTTGAGAGGTTTGTGATGTTGAAGAGGTTTGTGATGTTAAGAGGTGTGAGAGGTACAGTGTGATGTTGAGAGGTTGTGATGTTGAGGAGCTTGTGATGTTGAGAGGTTGTGATGTTGAGGGGTTGTGATGTGTGAGGTGTTGTGAGGTTTGTGATGAGGAGGGTGATTGTGATGATGAGGGAGTTGTGATGTTGAGGAGTTGTGATGTTGAGGAGGTGATGTTGTGATGTTGGGAGGTTGTGATGTTGAGAGGATTGTGATGTTGAGAGGGTTGTGATGTTGAGGGGTTGTGATGTTGAGAGGTTGTGATGTTGAGAGTGATTGTGATGTTGAGGGGTGATGTTGGGAGGTTGTGATGTTGAGAGTGTTGTGATGTTGAGGGGGTTGTGATGTTGAGAGGTTGTGATGTTGAGGTTGTGATGTTGGGAGGTTGTGATGTTGAGAGGGTTGTGATGTTGAGAGGGTTGTGATGTTGAGAGGTTGTGATGTTGAGGGTGTTGTGATGTGTTGAGAGGTTGTGATGTTGAGGGTGTTGTGATGTTGAGAGGGTTGTGATGTTGAGAGGGTTGTGATGTTTAGGGGGTTGTGATGTTGAGAGGTTGTGATGTTGAGAGGGTTGTGATGTTGAGAGTGTTGTGATGTTCGGACGTTTGTGATGTTGCAGATCAGAGGATGGAGGACATGATGTATGAGAAGCTGGAGAAGAAGAAGAAGGACAGGATGACGTCAAGCGAGTCACTTGGCCAGCACATGGTGGACGCCGGCAACGACTTCGGCCCAGGAACATCTTATGGTGAGTTCACCTGTCACATGAATGTATTGGGGATAGCTTGTGTAGGAAGGGAATATTTTCGAAGACAAGGGCACAAGAAAGTCATTGCATGAGCAAGGGAGGAAGTTTACAGGAACTGCCTAACACAGAACATTTCTGTTGTATCTTTACATGAACACAGAATCATAGTACAGTATATCTTGAGCACATTCCTTCAGTGGTTTGTGCAGTTGTTTCCTTTGGAGGTCAGCCCGCTACACAAGCTGCAGCTGTGACGACATGGACAGCTGTGACTACATGGACGTCAGCAATCTACAATAGCTGCAGTATAGGAAAGACACTTTCTGTATCGTGAACAGCGTATCACATAGTGTTATGCTTGGCCAATCAGTCAAAGTGGTGTGTTTGTGTGGTGTTTTGAAGTGATTTTGTGCTAGAATTCAACCTGTTTAATACAGCAGAAAGATTAGGGGTGGGTATTGCAGAGAATTTTCATATTGCGATGTATTGCGATGCGAAAGCATGTATTGTGATATGTATTGCAATATATTGCATGAAGTATTTTTAAACAAAAAACTACTTATAATCGAGGTAATGCTTGATTTATAGAGCAAATACACAGCAAAATAACTATGCTTGATTAAGCTTTAATAACAACTTTTATTCATGATTAACAATAAAAATGTGAGTAATATTTGGCACAAATGAAAAAAGGAAATATCCGAAGATTTCCGAGTGGTACGAAGTTTTCCGAATGCAAGTCAAAATACCGGTTTTCGATCAGCGTATCGCAATACGTATCGTTTTTATGTCTGAACCGGTAAATACTGGTAAACCGGTTATATTGCGCAGCCCTAATAAACATTGACTATAGTGTCTTCACCTTGAAAGGCTGTGTTCAGCACCGCCTATCACTTGTTGAGTGGGCTAAAATGGACTGCTTCCATTTTAGTTATTTGCTATGTTCACACATGTGTAATTATCAGTGATCATGGCTCAGATAGCTACTGAAGGTGTTACGATTTACACATCCAGTGAAGTGATCATTATCAACTCTTGAAGTGTTTTTTTTATTCTAAACCACATATTTTCCATTATGTATGTGTTTTGCAATGTTGGTCTTATGAAATACAAAGCTCTTCACCATTTGGGTGGTGGGATAGCATAGTGGTTAAAGTGTTCGTTTGTAAACACTGAAGACCTGGGTTCGATTCGCCTCATGGGGACAATAGGTGAAACCATTTCTGGTGTCCCCTGACGTGATATTGCTGGAATATTGCTAAAAGTGGTTTAAAACTAAACTCACTCACTGTTCACCATTTGAGATCAGCCAGCATTGAATGACCCAGGTTTCCCAAGGATATGATAGATAAATAACAACAGATTGACCATATTTTTCTGGTGGTCTTGCACAATGGAATACTGGTATATCCAAGTTAGGCAATATAATAATAGTCATCATTTATGTATTACATTTGACAGTAATGTGGTCACTGGTCACTGGTCATTGTCTTAGTAAAATCAAAACCGTCAACAGGGTCAAGACATGTCAAAGAATTTATTTGGTTATTGTTTCACTGAAAACAATCAATGTATTCGTTACCAATACTCATATCCATTACCCAGGTATGTTGTGAAAAAATTGCCATGATAACAGGAAGTATTAACTTTTTGTGTTTCGTCTTGCGTAGATTGTTAATCGGATGTGATGTTTGGTGAAATGATCAAGTTTCTGTGAAAAAAACATCATTGGGGTTTCACAAGTGTATCTTTTTATCTCAGATTAGCTGACATGAGTCATGTTGTTAATGATTGATGATAGAGTACAACTAGTAATGGATTCAGTTGACGTTGGTATCTTGTTGCACAATTAGTCTATCAGTAAAAAGGAGAGGCAATTTTGGCCATTATGTATTTTGTTTGAAAACAGATTTTCAAATGTTAGTCGATGGAAGAAAGATTAAGACATGCTGGTTAGAAAACTATGCCGCATAGATCACCTGTTTTCATACTAGTAATAGCTGTGTCGTAGCAACTGTTTGACATGGAGCAACTATTGGCAGCAAGGCCTCAGCTTTTCTGTGAAGTCTAAAGGGTTTAGGTACAGCAAAATCTGCTTTAAAAAAACATAGAGAGAACCCTAAGATTTATTATTGTAGTAAGCAGTCAATTGATTTGGCAAAATATGAATGTCAGATTCAACATCATATAAGTGGTGTTGATGAATTTTAAAAATGGCTTACCGGTAATCACAAAATATGTCCGGAGGTTAATGTATGTATGTTATTTTTCCTTTATTGACAATGAAGTCGTGATCTGTTATGTGACAAAATTATAATTTGCCTCAGTTACAGTTTCGATCATACCTGTAAATGTTGTTCCTAAAGCACTGACCATGCGTTATTGACAACTTCTCCAGTTGATGTATGGACGAAAAATGTCAGGCTGCCCATAGTCTGAAATGTGGAATTATCAATAGCCCTTTCCCCTGTATGGCATGACAGTGTAACTGCAGACCACCTGTTCCAGGTGTACAGCTGAGGCTGGACAGGTAATCAATACTGGCATCACGACGGACTGGCTGCCAGCTCATGACATCACAGCTGTCATGCTGAGTAGCTTCTCATGACGCTTCAGTTAACATGTGTCTGGCATGACTGACTGTTTCCATGACCACATCCATCATCATACAGGGCAGGAAATGGCAATGCCCAGCTAAGAAAGTGTAATCCCAGACTTATTACATGTTAAAACAAGTTTAAGCTCATGAAAATTTTGTGGGGTGTTTTTTTTTAACTCACTTTGTTTCTCTCACACTTTTTGCTCATTTGCTCACTCACTCACTCCTTTGCTAACTCACTCACTCCTTTGCTCACTCACTCACTCCTTTGCTCACTCACTCACTCCTTTGCTCGCTCACTCACGCCTTTGTTCACTCACTCACTCCTTTGCTCGCTCACTCAATCCTTTGCTCACTCCTTTTCTCACTCACTCCTTTGCTCACTCACTCAATCCTTTGCTCACTCCTTTTCTCACTCACTCACTCCTTTGCTCACTCACTCACTCCTTTGCTCTCACTCTCTCCTTTGCTCACTTCTTTGCTCACTCACTCCTTTGCTCACTTTGCTCACTCACTCACTCCTTTGCTCACTTCTTTGCTCACTCACTCACTCCTTTGCTCACTTCTTTGCTCACTCACTCACTCCTTTGCTCACTCCTTTTCTCACTCACTCACTCCTTTGCTCACTCCTTTTCTCACTCACTCACTCCTTTGCTCACTCACTCACTCCTTTGCTCACTCCTTTTCTCACTCACTCAATCCTTTGCTCACTCCTTTTCTCACTCACTCACTCCTTTGCTCACCTCCTCACCACTCCTTGCTCTCCTCTCCTCTCTCCTTTGCTCACTTCTTTGCTCACTCACACCTTTGCTCACTTCTTTGCTCACCCTTGCAACACCTCACCCTTGCTCACTCCACTCACCCTTTGCTCACCTTCTTTGCTCACTCACTCCTCACCCTTTGCTCACTTCTTTGCTCACTCACTCAATCCCTTTGCTCCTCCTTTTCTCTCACTCACTCTTTGCTCACTCACTCACTCCTTTGCTGCTCACTCTCCTTTGCTCACTTCTTTTGCTCACTCACCCTTTGCTCACTTCTTTGCTCACTCTCACTCCCTTTGCTCACTTCTTTGCTCACTCACCTCCTTTGCTCACTTCTTTTTGCTCACTCACCACTCCTTTGCTCACTCACTCACTCCTTTGCTCACTTCTTTGCTCACTCACTCTCACCCTTTGCTCACTCACTCACCACTTCTTCACCTTTTTGCTCACCCTTTGCTCACTCTTTGCTCACTTTGCTCACTCACCCTTGCTCACTCACTCACCCTTTGCTCACTGCTCACTCCTTTGCTTGCTCACTCACCCTTTGCTCACTCATTTGCTTGCTCACTCACTTTGCTTGCTCACTGCCCTTTGCTCACTCACTTTGCACTCACTCCTTTGCTCACTCACTCACCCTTTGCTCACTCACTCACTCCTTTGCTTGCTCACTCACTTCTTTGCTCACTCCTTTTGCTTGCTCACTCCTTTCGCCCTTTGCTTGCTCACTCACTCCCTTTGCTTGCTCACTCATTCCTTTGCTCACTAACTCACTCCTTTGCTCACTCCTTTTTCGCTCACTCATTCCTTTGCTCACTCATTCCTTTGCTCTTCACCCACTCCTTTGCTCACTCACCCTTTGCTTACTCATTCCTTTGCTCACTCATTCCTTTGCTCGGGCTCACTCATTCCTTTGCTCACTCACTCACTCCTTGCTGCTCACTCATTCCTTTGCTCACTCATTCCTTTGCTCAAGCTCACTCACTCCTTTGCTCACTCCCTTTGCTTTGCTCACTCACCTTTGCTCACTCACCCTTTGCTCACTCACTTGCTCTTTTGCTTGCTCACTCATTCCTTTGCTTGCTCACTCCTTTGCTCGAACATTTGCTTACTCACTCCTTTGCTCGTTCACTCACGCCTTTGTTCACTCACTCATTCCTTTGCTCGCTCACTCACTCCTTTGCTCACTGCTTTGCTTGCTCACTCACTCCTTTACTCACTCCTTTGCTCACTCACTTGCTCTTTTGCTTGCTCACTCATTCCTTTGCTTGCTCACTCCTTTGCTCTCTTACTCACTCCTTTGCTCACTCACTCACTCCTATGCTCGCTTACTCACTCCTTTGCTTGCTCACTCACACGTTTGAATGCTTGCTCACTCACTCCATTGCTTGCTCACTCTCTTTCTCTTTCTCTCATTCACTCACTCACCCAACCCCACCACTCACTCACTCACATGTCAAGATGACTTCCAGTGTACATGCTACAGCATTATGACCTGGATCTGTGCATGTTAAACCAACATAGCCCGACACTATGCCAACATTATCTGCAGTTATACTTGGGTTTGCTCAGCCTGTATATGTCATAGCTCTCTCAATATGTCCTATGTAATTGGCATGTCTCATTTGACATGCCATTGTTGGGCGTGACGTTGAGAAAGTATTGATAGATATGACTGTATTCAATTATGCAGAATGGCAGTGCTCACACTACATGCTATGTGGAGACAGCTGTGTCAGTAATTTCAATTTCCTGCAACAATTGGATAATTGGATAGTATCTCGTACAGGCCAGTGTACATTTGTTGAGGATTTTGTTGGAGTCAATCATGATAGAACCAAACTGTTTAGGAATCAATTATTAGAGACAGATAAATCATTAGAATCAATCATTAGAGACAAATAAATTGCTGGAATCAATCATTAGAGGCAGATAAATTGTTGGGATCAATCATTAGACAGATAAATTGTTGGAATCAATCATTAGAGACAGATAAATCATTATAATAAATCATTAGAGACAGATAAATCATTAGAATAAATCATGAGAGACAGATAAATCAAAGAGTTTAGGAATCAGCCAGGAGAAACAGCTACAACAAACTGTACAGTAATCAATCAGGCGAGACAACTAAATCATTAGAATCAATCATTAGAGACATAAATCATTAGAATCAATCATTAGCGAGAGCTGAATCAAACTGTACAGTAATCAATCCGGCGAGACAACCAAATCATTAGAATCAATCATTAGAGACATAAATCATTAGAATCAATCAGGAGAGACAACCAAATCATTAGAATCAATCATTAGCGAGACCTGAATCAAACTGTACAGTAATCAATCAGGCGAGACAACCAAATCATTAGAATCAATCATTAGAGACATAAATCATTAGAATCAATCAGGAGAGACAACCAAATCATTAGAATCAATCATTAGCGAGAGCTGAATCAAACTGTACAGTAATCAATCAGGAGAGACAACCAAATCATTAGAATCAATCGTTAGAGAGGGCTAAGTCAAACTGTACAATAATCAATCAGGCGAGACAACCAAATCATTAGAATCAATCATTAGAGAGAGCTAAGTCAAACTGTACAGTAATCAATCAGGCGAGACAACCAAATCATTAGAATCAATCATTAGAGAGAGCTAAGTCAAACTGTACAGTAATCAATCAGATAAATCATTAGAATCAATCAGAGCTAAGTCAAACTCTCTATGAATCATTCAGGAAAGACAACTAAATCAAACCTTTTATTATTCAAATACGATAGCCAGCTAAATCAAACACTGAAAACTGCCATGAAACTAAAAATGAGAAAGAATCAGTTAATGCTGATGTGCACAGTTTTGGATTCTCACAACAGAAGTTCCAAGCTATATACAAACAATTCATTCCAAATAGCTCTATTAGTGGATCGATCATAGCAAAATTCAAATTCTGTTGTCCTCCAAGTCTGTAATTCTGTAGACAAGAGGAGAATCTACATAAATACTGACTGTCTGGTCGTGGACAGAAGCTTCAGCCTGACCCAAGCCCGTCCTGCAGTTGGAGCCAAAATACGTGAACACAATGAAAATAAAGCTGAAAAGATATAAAAAGGAATTCTGTTATAGATTTGGTATTATTCTGGTTGAAGTCCTCGATCATTAATGCCCCATCTCGTGTATCAAAACAGACCACTTACTCTGTCTCTTGCAAGGCCTCACTCTTTATTTCATTTGGTTCGTGGATCCACTTCCCTTAAAGCAGTACGAGTATTGTAAGTTTATTAATTCTGCTTACAGTAAAATTTAGTTTTGTATGATTATATTTATTATTTGAAATGCTGAAATGAAACTGTAATTCCGGCATTTTTTAATTCTTGATAATAAAAAGAATTATTATTTAAAGTTACCCTTGAATTTAGGGATCTGAATTAGTAACATCAGAATTTTGTATGGATCAGAAATTTGTATTTTAACCTGGTTAAAAGCAATATTTTTTATGTTTTCATTTCAACCTGCTGATGTTCTTTTTCAGTCGTATGATCTGTAATTTGTGTAAAACAAAAATTACAGCCTGGGTTTGAGAGTATATTACATGATCTCATTTGAGCCATTCAATCTCTGTATATTCATCTTGAAAGAAAATTCAGTTGATTTCTTATGTTTGTGGTCATTTTGGTTCATTCAATGGTCAAAAATCAATGTAGAAAATCACTTCTCTGAAGAAAATTCTTCATTTTTATAGCCTCTGATCCTGTTATCAACATAACCTCACTGAATTAATATATTAACCTCTAATTCTTGTTTTTTACAATATTGAGCAAACAACAGATTTGCTTCAGATTTCAAACCGTGTTTTTTCAGTCGTTTCATGCAAAATCATTTGAAAATAGCTCATGAACCTGTACGCGAAAGTGAGAACAATTCGCCTTAGAAATGTTCTCTAATCCGCCACTTAACCCACACCGTTGGAATTTATTTAACCTGACTGCCGTGGCAGTGATCGCTGATCAGGCCTCAGAAACCAAAACTCTTTATTGATTGGCCAGTTTTACAGTTTCTCACGGAGCAAAGCAAGGAAAGTCCGAACCACAGCTAGGCAGATGCCCACAGTGGATTAATCACAACCTGTTGGGAATGGCTCAGTTCCGATTGTAATTAAATAGCTTTTCCTATGCACTGGCTGTTTGGGTTGGTTCACAATCAGGAGAAGAAAACTGTATGCATGGCTAATGCTGTTATTAGGCAGAAATGTTTTTTTCATATGCCTGCAATTACCTGATCTAGAGACCCAGAGCGTTCATTAAACCTCTCATCAACTATTATGTGGCTGAGATGTTTTGGGAATGGTTTTGTGGGGAATAGATGATGCTCCTTAAAAGTATATTTTCATCAGTAACCCTTAACAAGTTTCTTACTTTAATTCAATTTGTGACTGTCTGTCAATGGATCATCAAAAATCACTCACGTCACTGATGATACTTTCCTCATGACCATAGACGTAGTCATTCTTCTAAACACTAAACATAACTGTATGTTTCCTTCTAAACACTAAACATAACTGTATATTTTCTTCTAAACACTAAACGTAACTGTATATTTTCTTCTGAACACTAAACATAACTGTATATTTTCTTCTAAACACTAAACATGACTGTATATTTTCTTCTAAACACTAAACAACTGTATATTTTCTTCTAAACACTAAACATAACTGTATATTTTCTTCTAAACACTAAACATAACTGTATGTTTCCTTCAAAACACTAAACATAACTATGTTTCCTTCTAAACACTAAACATAATTGTATATTTTCTTCTAAACACTAAACATAACTGTATGTTTCCTTCAAAACACTAACCATAACTGTATATTTCCTTCTAGACAATAAACATAACTGTATGTTTCCTTCAAAACACTAAACATAACTGTATGTTTTCTTCTAAACACTAAACAACTGTTTCCTTCTAGACACTAAACATAACTGTATGTTTCCTTCAAAACACTAAACATAACTGTATGTTTTCTTGTAAACACTAAACATAACTGTTTCCTTCTAGACACTAAACATAACTGTATGTTTCCTTCAAAACACTAAACATAACTATATTTTCTTCTAAACACTAAACATAACTGTATGTTTCCTTCAAAACACTAAACATAACTGTATATTTTCTTCTAAACACTAAACATAACTGTATATTTTCTTCTAAACACTAAACATAACTATGTTTCCTTCAAAACACTAAACATAACTGTATGTTTCCTTCTAGACACTAAACATAACTGTATGTTTCCTTCAAAACATGAAACATAACTCAGGGCTCAATTAATTTAAAAATCTGCACTGGCCCTGCAGGGCGGGTAATATGAAATTTCCACTCGTCCTTCTAAAATTGTACTTGCCCTATGAAACATAATGAAAGTAAATTTATATTATTTTATTTCAAAATGTTTGCTTGGAATAAAACTACAATAAACATTACTGCTAATTTGCCCACCTTTCATATTAAATAAACAGAAGTATTAGACCTTTCCAATTGTGTATAATATGTAGTAGCAGTAATGTTTTACAAGCTGATATTTTCTTTGGTAAACACAGGCTTCCTCTAAGATCTCAGGGTCTCTAGGAACTCTGTGTCATGGCAGTAAATGCCTTTGGTTGACTGATGTTGAAAGAGTTAAACAGATGAGGTGGAAATTTTAATTTAATCTAATGTTATAAAAATCCTGTCATTTATTAAACGGACTTGCCAAGTGTCATTGATATTTTCAACAAGGTAATATAGTTCACTATTTCATGCTTTGTTGGGTTTACAATATCCACTACGTTGATTTGTAATCCGCTAGTTTTCTAAAATATTTCAAATCTGAACTGCGTATCGTCTTACAAAGCTAAGTGAAGTAACATTTTTCTCTTTCTTTGAAGCTATCTTAAATTATATTTTTTATCATATTATTCAAATAATACAACTACAACGTAAATAAGTTAATATTTAATGAAAATGCAAGCTTACTTTCCAGATAAACCACGAAGGGAGCAAAAATGCGGCGATTTTTTTTCATTTGTAACATGTCATACTATCCCCTTGCCTCGTCTTTTATATGTTCATTTTTACGTAATCGGAAAATTATTATAAAAGATTTCTCAAATAATATGCATGGTCTTCTATTTCCGATATCAGTAGCTTTCCGCCGGTAACGGATACAACGGATAACATGTGAGGCAATTCGTTTGATGGTGGATATTGCTCGAAAGCTCTGAACATCAACACTATCACTGCACCCTTGCCAAGAGTATTTTCACAGATGTAAGAAGCGATTATATTGGATAAAGATTGGTTTCTAATGACGCTTTTCTGCCCACAGTATGAGGATCGTGATTGGACAAAATTATGCATGTGACCTAAGGCAGCCAAACATATTGCAGCAATGGATAGTATCCTCGTAAACGAAAACTTTTAGATTCAGACGAAAGTTTTGGGTAAAAGCATGCTATTCTGAACGTGTTAGGCAAAAAATCACCACCTATACGTATATTATGGAACTTAGTGGACGTATCGTGCTAGGCTATAACCATTGACAAAAATGCTTCATGCATATATTTTAGCATTAAACATCATGTCCAAGCGCGAATTTCGAGGCGACGAAAGCCGAGATGTCACTTGATATAATTAAATTACACGATCGCTCAAATAAGATGGAAATTGTAAGTTATAATGTACATTTGACAACTTTTCTGAGTATTGTTATTGATTTTATTCTTCGGTTTATTTAATTTGTTTAATTATTATCACGAAACATCGTTACTTTGATTACGATCGGTAATAACAAGTAGGGAATTCCCATTTCAAGCTGATCCGGGACGGACGAGTGGAATTTTCGAGCCCTGATAACTGTATATTTTATTCAAAACACTAAACATAACACTTTATTTTATTCAAAACATTAAACATAACTTAGAATTTGGATTGTCTGGTGCAGACTCGATGCAGCCATACAGCTGGAATATTGCTGAATGCGGCGTACAACTAAGCTCACTCACAAGAATTTTCTACAAAACATGAAATACGTATCTATTTTCTAATGACCGAATTGCTTATTTCCTGGCAACATAAAGCTCAGTCCATGGTTTCCTTGTTCAATCATCACTTCAGTGTTCTGGTGATGAAGCTGCCATACCTTGAGTTGCCGGAAACCTGTGTTTGTATGTTCAAATCACAGATTCAGGGGATGTTTACAGGTTTACAAGCACCATGCATTCCACAACAGTTCACTGATGCAGAGTTGTACCCCTTGGCATGCCAAAAAATGTCTTTGTTCAAATCCTACTGCTATATAACTGCAATATTGTTCTGTGTGCAGTTAACTCAAATTCGCTGTCCCTGTTTTCCTCATCACTCTGGAAACAGTTATACTGAGATGAGGCATCCTGTGAGCACAAGTTTACAGTATTCATGTTCCTGTGACAGCTGCACCATTGTAGTGCTTATTGTGTACAGGAACAACGAACGAGGGTTCTCACTAAAGCTTCATCAATTGATTCATGTTTCTATTAACTCAGTAAATTGTTTTGTTCAACAAGCTGGAGAAGTGGGTTGTCTGGTTTTTTTTCTTACATGCTGCAACCTTTGAGTTACCTAACGATATGTGTAACATCTATGTTTCATCGTACACTTATTTGTGGATTATCTAAGTTATCTGAAACCCCCTTTGAGTTACTGAACACCATCTATGAGTCATCAAGTCAATATCTAGGTTATCCAGAATCCCCTACGAGTTATCCAACTCTACATTTGGGTTATCCAGAATCCCCCTACGAGTTATCCAACTCTATATTTGGGTTATCCAGAATCCCCTACGAGGAGGTACCCAACTCTATATTTGGGTTATCCAGAATCCCCTACGAGGAGGTACCCAACTCTATATTTGGGTTATCCAGAATCCCCTACGAGGAGGTACCCAACTCTATATTTGGGTTATCCAGAATCCCCCAACGGGTTAGGAGGAGGTACCCAACTCTATATTTGGGTTATCCAGAATCCCCTACTGAGGAGGTACCCAACTCTATATTTGGGTTATCCAGAATCCCCATCTGAGGAGGTACCCAACTCTATATTTGGGTTATCCAGAATCCCCTCACTTAGGAGGTACCCAACTCTATATTTGGGTTATCCAGAATCCCCTACGAGGAGGTACCCAACTCTATATTTGGGTTATCCAGAATCCCCTACGAGGAGGTACCCAACTCTATATTTGGGTTATCCAGAATCCCCTACGAGGAGGTACCCAACTCTATATTTGGGTTATCCAGAATCCCCTACGAGGAGGTACCCAACTCTATATTTGGGTTATCCAGAATCCCCTACGAGGAGGTACCCAACTCTATATTTGGGTTATCCAGAATCCCCTACGAGGAGGTACCCAACTCTATATTTGGGTTATCCAGAACCCTGTACAAGTCATCCAACTCTATATTTGGGTTATCCAGAACCAGTGATCATCAGTGCAATATATTCATTTCTTTCAGATGTTTTTGGCATTTTTAATCAAACTTAGTTCTCCGATATTTATTGATAATCGATTGCTATTTTGTTAATGATTATCGATCCCTATCACCCATATCGATAGTCAGCCTACAAATCACAGGTGGATCTTTGGGTGTTTCTGGACAGCCACTGTGGTGGAGATAAGGGCCATTTTCATTATTTACTTTTTGTTTGGATATTCCTCTATATCATTGCCAAATTTTAAAATAAAAATTGATGTTTGGCAAGACAGACAGACAGTGCATATCTTAGAAATTGAAATACAACTTAAAATTGTCAAAAAAACAAAACAACTTTAGACCCAAATCACTTATTCAGTAATTGATTCTTTTGTGCCCAAACCCCTGAATAAATAAAAATAAATGCTTACTTGTGTAATCAAAGCATGCGTGGTTGTGAAGCGTAAGCAAGGCATCTTGTTGCCTTCACCCAGATAACTATCTCTAAGCTTAATTACTCGAGTTTAGGATCACAGAAAGTGAGGGCACACTGATGTTTATGTCTAATTAAATACTGATGTAATGTTTTGGGTAGTCATGAAACTGGGTTAAGAGTCCTTAATGAGCTAATTGGCTCACTGTAAAGGATGCCCAATCGATAGGGACATGTTTTCTTAGTATTTCATAAGATCAATGAAATGCTTGGTGCTCGCAGCTTCAGAGCTGAGGGAATTGGTTTAAGGGTACTTGTGAAGTGTCGAGTCTTGATGGAATTAACAACAGGCATTTTTGTCAGGATTGAGGATTTTGCAATTCAGCATAATAGTTTGAAAAGGTTTGGGATGCAAGAAGCAAAGAAATGTTCTAGAAAAGCATTATCAAGCTGATTTATCTTATTGATTTACCACTGATCAATAATTGGCCAAGTGTGATCTATTGGAAGTTAACAATTTGTTTTAATTGCTCTAATGCAACTCTGAAAAGAGTCTTCAGTGAAATGGAAAGTATTGTATGTAAGTGATATACATGATTCAATCAGGGGGGGTGGGGTAGCCCAGTTGTTAAAGCGTTCACTCGTCACACAGAAGATCCGGGTTCGATTCCCCACATGGGTACAATGTGTGAACCCATTTCTGATGTCCCCAGCTGTGATATTGCTGGAATATTGCTAAAAAGTGGCATAAAACTAAGCTCACTCACTCTCTCATGATTCAATTCATGTCATCTAGTATGCAGCAAGGTGAGACCATGTCCACTTAAAGGGTGGGGGAATAGAACCCGTTGTTGCTCATAATAACACTCACTGGATGGTTTGTGCCAAACTTCATTACAAGCCTCTTATAGCTGGAAATATAGCGTTAAATAACAGCAACCGCTTTTCAATGTTAGTTCCTTGGTCTGATACCCATGAAGATCTGCGTTAGAATTCAGCAACCCATGCTCATCATAGAAGGTGACTAACGGCATTGGGTGGACAGGCTCGCTGACTTAGTTGACACATGTCATCGTATCCAAATTGTGTAGATCGATGCTCATGGTGTTGATCACTGGATTGACTCGATTGACTCGATTACTTACAGACTGCCGCCATATAGCTGGAATATTGCTGAGTGTTGTGCTAAACAGCAAACCAACCAATTCTTTGTCTGAAATGTTTTTAGCTGGATTAAAGGGTTGAATTGGTGTATTTAATTACTGTTGCAACACATGTTCGGATGTAGTACCGAAACATTGGTATGACTGCAAGCTCCACAGTTCAGTGTGTTGGTGTAGTGGATAGTGGGTCGCCGGAGAGAGGAAAGCTGGTGTTGCGATTCCTAGATGCATCATACTGTAGATGCTAAAACATGTTGTTTCCCTGTCTGACTTGTGGCATTAATGGGGGAACACAAGGACTTGTCAGCTCCGCATCATTATACTGTTTCTGTATACTGTTTCATTATACTGTAAACCGTGAAGATGCGGGTTAGAATTGGTCTTCATATTAGTATACAGCGTGGTATCTCTGTGGGTAACTGCTATGAAGCTAGAGCAATCAAAGACACACACACATCACAAAATATACAATAGTCTTGGGGGCGGTGGGATAGCCTTGTGGTTGAAGCAGTGACCCACAAGGTGCAATGTGTGACCGTTGGTGTGCCACACAAAGATATAAGATGCCCTTGATAGTCACTTCTATGTTTTTGTCTTCAGGTAATGCCTTGATCAAGTCCGGCCAGGCTCAGATGCGTATCGGCAATGCAGAGAGAGAGTATGTCCAGTCGACAGTGAACAACTTCCTCACACCACTCAAGAACTTCCTGGAAGGCGACATGAAGACCATAATGGTAGGAGTTCTGTCAGGGATGCTGTAGGAGCTCTGTAGAACATCTGTAGGAGCTCTGTAGGAGCTCTGTTGATGTCTGTAGATTTGTAGGAGCGCTAAAGATCTGTCAGACCTCTATTGGAGATCCATTTGAGCTCTTTAGGAGTCCTTTGTACATAGGAGGGAGATCTGTTGGTGTTGTGTAGGAGACGCGTGGGAGTTTGGTGAGATCTGTAGGTGTAGATCTCTAGATCTATAGATCTCGGTCAATGATTTGTGGATCTATACAAGCTCTGTTGATGTTTTATAGATCTATAGAAGCTCTGGGTATGTTTTTTTGAACTCTGAAGGAGTTCTGTGGAGTCCTGTTGATCTGTAGGAAGGAAATCTGGGGGAGTTCTTGTGGAGATGCTTAGGAGCTCTGTAGATGTTCTGTATATTAGTAGGAGTCCTGTGCGAGGTGGGGTTTTGTAAATATGTTCAGATGCTGAAAGATATTTGAGAAAAGCATTTTGCCTCTCATTTTTCCATAGAGATTTATCAATAACACCTTTTCATTAAATTAGTATTGGGACATTCCTCTATACAATCAGTTAACGTACCATGATCAGGACCAGTGAAGATTCGGGTTAGAATTGATCTTCAGTAACCCATGCTTGTCGTAAGAAATGACTAACGAATGGTCAGGCTCACTGACTTGGTTGACACATGTCATCAGTTCCCAATTGCGTAGATCGATGTTCATGCTGTTGATCACTGGATTGTCTGGTCCAGACTCGATATTTACAGACCGCCGCCATATAGCTGTCATATTGCTGAGTGCGGTGTAAAAGTAAACTCACTCACTCACTAAAATGAACAAATCTTAAAACCCTTTGTCATCTGAAGGAGTCACTTCTTTGTTACTAAAATCTTCTAATCTTCAACTCATTTTTTAATCCCTCACTGTGCATTTTGTAGAAAGAGCGTAAGCTCCTGGAGAACAAACGCCTTGACCTTGATGCTTGCAAGAGTCGACTGAGGAAAGCCAAGTCTACCACTGCCCAGCAACAGGTGAGGGTATATATGTCATGTGACCTGATCACATGACATGTCACATGATGTATCAAGGACTGCTCAGTTTTTGTCCCACTTTCTGACATTGACAGAGAATGTATAATCCTGAAAATGCTGTCAAGGAGGATTAGGCCAGGTCAGTTTTATGTTTTACAGGAATAAGTAGCCTCGGTATATGTAGGCAGAATAGAAAAAAGAAGAAACAAGCGACTGAATTTACTACTATGTATTACTCGTTACCATGTTTTCTTGTGTATAACTGCCGTGATGTTGCTGGAATATTGCTAAAAGCGGCGTAAAACCAAACTCAGTCAGTCAGTCAGTCTTGTGTATAATACACACGGTGTATTATTTGTCATAAAAAATGCTGTTGTTTCTTGCTGGAATGACTGGAATGAGAGAAGGAACAATTTGGTCCGAATGTCAAGTAACTTTCATGTATTTACTGACTGACCCTGGGGCCGTGGGGTAGCCTCATGGTTAAAGCGTTCGTTCGTCACGCTGAAGACCCGGGTTCAATTACCCACATGGGTACAATGTGTGAAGCCCATTTCTGGTGTCCCCGGCCGTGATATTGCTGTAATATTGCTAAAATCGGTGTAAAACTAAACTCCTTCACTCACTACTGACTGACCAACGACTGTTGAAACGGCTGTTTGTTTCTCTGAATCATGCACATCCGATACACAAACTGGAAAAGTCAGAAAAGAGGAAACAAAAAACAACATCTTTGAAACATCACGTGACAGCATTCCTTTCGGTATTTATGCATCCATGTGGCTTGCTTCAATATATATGTGATTAACTGTGTCTGATCTTCTCATGAATAATAGCCATATTTTCAAGTATACTATTGTCTTTTCCACAATGGGATGTTTCCAAGGGAAGATGATAGATTTTGTATGCCCTGAAAGTCTAACATATCTTCTATATAGCCTGTTTAGTATTGATATATTAGTAGACTAATGCAGATCTGCATCTGACATTGTCATCTCTCATGATTTGTTACAGTTGCAATTACTCATTTGACAAGTGTATATTCCACAGCATTGTTCAGTATAGATTAGATTCTTTGTATATTGTAATGACAATCTTTCTGCTTATAACCCTTCTCTCTTCCAATTACACGATACATGGTAAGCATGTGATGTTGCTGAAATGGTCTGATATTTTATATTACTACCCCCATGTCGTTTGTTCATCCTACATTGTAACATTTAACTCTCATTGAATTAATCATTTGATTTACAAGACTTCTCCTGAGGCTTCCTATGTAAGTTATCATCTAATTTGCATATATTTGCATAATTTATGAATATGCAACAGTTCCAGTTTAAATGCATGTCATTGTACATGTATGTGCTTCCACTGTTTCTTTCTTGTGGAATTAAGATTTCTCTTGTAAAGACATTCCAACTGAGTTTTTGACAAGAAAATACTTATTGGGTATGGCGTGTACAAAAAATAAATAGTTGCTGTATTTCATGCTTTTTTTTCTTGTTTCATTTTCACCCTATTTCAATATATTTTATGATATTGGGTACTGGACATGCTCAAATCTGTTAGTCTTGTCTTGCAGTACTGAAAAAATATCAGTGGACTCATGTCATTTTGATTTTATTTTTTACAAGTATAACTTTCAAAATGTTTATGTATTTCCTTTTAAAAGAACACAAAAGATAATCCAGTGCTACTTATCCTCTAGAAATGGTGTCTTCGTCCCCTATAATCTTTGATAATTGGAATTATATTTATTACGCATGTTAAACTACAGGAAACGTTTTTCTGATTTATATTTTGTCACATTTTCCCAGAATTTATTTCCTGCATTTGCTTTGAAAGCATTTTAGTATGCATGATTCAAATTAGAGTGGGTTGTTCATCTTAAATAAAATCCCATTTTTTTTCATTTTGTTGATGTTTTGAAGATGGAAGGGCATTTCCATACAACGTCATGTCAGATGAACTTTCAAATTAGTCAATCAGTGTTGAGGGTTATGACTTTGTGGTACACGTGAGTGGAACATTCAAACCAACATCTGAATTCTGTATTCGGCTTTAAACAGTTCCTGATGTGAATAACGAAGGCTGTGCCATTATAATATTGAGAACATTTCAAATGTCTTATCATTTCTAGGGGTCATAGCATCAACAGAATATCTGTGGTCTATGTGGGTATCGTTATGTTGAAAAGAGAATTTTGGATTCGAGGCTATAATGGATCCAAATTATTGTAGAAAGCTGTCGTCTGATTGGCATGAAATCCATGTAAACTTCATTCAGATTATGCTATCAAAGTTCACTGAAAGTTCACCTGATGTGACCTGTGGAGGGGTTGTCAGATTTCCATAGAGACGTGACTGTTGTCGAACTCAAGTACACGATCTGATTTCATTATGTTGAAGCGTGATTCATGTTTGGACCATAATAGGGTCACCCCTACTCTAAATATAATCTTATTAAGTTTTTCCAGTACTCCTATATTGAAAAAATAAGGAGTACATACTCTTCATGTTGAAAAATTATCTGGAGCCCTGATCCCAAAACACACAAGAACAATAACATAGGTGATATGAGCCCACTGAAAATAGATGCTAAATGTACTCTGACAGGTATGGTTTTATATTAGTATTTCAAAATCCAGTAAACAACTCTTGTATCAAGTGCTTGTTCATTGACGAGGGGCACGTTTCACAAAGGGATTGTTATGTAAGTCCATGTGAACACATTGGAGCTACTACAATAGCCTCTTTGTGAAATGGGGCCCTATTATTTCGAGACTGATGTCATTTTTTGAGAAGAAATCATGAAATTGAAACTGTTTTTCTTTTGCGAACAAGGCCAACCCGTATCAGTCGTTTGAGACTGAGGTTTGATAATTCTGAGATTCTCGTGTTTTGTGTTGTCATAGTTACAGCATGGATGCCCTAAGGGGTAGAACCCTGTAGTTTTTGCCACACGTTAAGCTAGTTCTAAATTGTAGCACTTTATTTTATATTCTAGAGACACATGCAATTTATCTTAGTCAGAACGTCTAAGTTCTTTGATTTGGCAAATTCATTTTCTGTTTTGTTTTATAGTTGCAAATACACCAGGCCCCCGTTCCACAAAGCGTTCTTGGCAGTAAGACAATCGTAAATCCGATGCTTCAAGAAAGACTTACTACAGTCGTAGAACTGCAGTCGCTTTGTGGAATGGGGACCAATTTGTAGGTCATCACAATGAATGCATGTGATATGTAGTTCAAGGTAAAAATAGTCCATATATGTTTGTTAATTGAACATGCTGAAAGTAAAATCTGTCTGAGAAAAATGTTACCTGTGTGTTTGTTGCGAAAAACCTGCATGAAATGAATTTGACTTAAAAAATAATAATGTAAATATCTGATAGGTCAAAAAATTGCCTGAAATGGGAATCTGGTGGTCAAAATGGTGGCTCAATATGAATATGGTACTCTGGACCAGCATGATAGACAACCATTAAACAGTCACTTGTTGGACTGTGTACCATTATATAAAAGTATACCGAAGATGCATTGTTGCAGCAGCATCCTTTGGTTTGTCTGGTCCAGTCAATGGCAACAAGTTTGGATTGGGTGTTCAGACTGGCGGTGGGGTAGCGTAATGGTTAAAGCCTCACGCCGAAGACCCGGGTTCGATTTCCCACATGGGTACAATCTGTGAAGCCCATTTCTGGTGTCCCCCACCTTGATATTGATGGAATGTTGCTAAAACGGCGTAAAACCATACTTACTCACTCACTCAGACTGGTGTTCTGACTTGGCTGATTGGGTGTCCTCGTGCCCTGGTGCTCATAATTTCAGCCACTGGTTCTCCAGATCCATATTCACGTATTTACAGGACACTGGATGTAGCTGAAATATTGCTGATCTCAGCATAAAACAACAGTCCTTGGTTACACAGCCATAAAACTCGGGTTATAATAATTTGACATTTTTATCAATGGTTGCATAATAGAAAATGCAAAAACTAAGTTGGCTGGATTCTACACAATCAGGCTACCCTTGTAATGCACCAATAGCATGATAGTTGTCACTGTGTTAGTAGTATATAATTACATGTTTGTCAAGTTTCTGAAATAATAACACGTATGTATCATCATGATTCTTGTTTTAATGTTTGCCATGAAACTTATAATGGTAAATATTTTCATAAAAGCAATTAGTTTTCAAATGAAGATCAACATATATCATGTCAGTGTTCAGTAATGCCTAAATATGTATCTTCTCTAAAGAATATGGTATTATATCAGCTCTTGAACAAGTTGCGAAAATAAGAATGATTACTAATTTAAGCAAGAACGAGACACTTTCAACTTTTGGCCAATGGGATTCCAGGGCATTTAAGCAACCCAATATTGCTCCACCCTCATGCTGTTTGCCCCCCAGAAACGAGGATTTTTAAGTCACAGTATCTGATTTGTGCCAGTGTTGCCCTGTGGGTCAAACCCCTGATTTACCAGGGCCCTGTTCAGAAAGCAATCTCAGCACTAAGTTTATGTTAGAATATAGGAGAATGATCACCTTCATGCTCAGATTGCTTTGGGCAATGGGACCCTGGTCCAGACCTGATTATTTTCTGGCTGTCGGGATGTAGCTGGAATATGGCTACAGTTTAGCATTCACTAGCTTGTTCAACATACTGAAGATACAGTGTATTTGTTTGACTGCATGCTCATTGTTCCTACTCCTCAGTGACCACCCTTGCCAAACCCCAGCCACCCCCAACCACCCCCAACCCCAATCCATTGGCCACCCCCCAACCCCCAAGCCACCCTACACGGCCCTAAAGCTTCCCAAAATATATAATTTGTACTGAAACTCCCCTTTATGTCACAGTATAATATTTCCTAATTTATTGGTATATGGATTGAGGTTTCAAAACTTTTGTTTCATATTTAATCATTTTATTTTGTTAGGCATGACAAGTTATCTCCCTTACCAAAATGGCCGCCTTTGAAGTTTGTGTAACTACTGAAATTAGTCATGAAGGCAAATATATTTCCTTTATTTGCCAGATTGTGTAAGGCAAATAACTGAACATGTCAACTGAGATATGATCAATGAAAGTGTCCTATTTTCCAAGTTAAATACAAACAGCTCCAGTAGAAACGATGTTGATGTGATCATGTACAAATGGCTTCTTTTAACAATCAATATAATCAGACGTATGTTATACGCAATGTTGTGGTGCATATATATGAAATGAAACACAAGATTACTGATACTCCATTAATTTCCATTCAGTACTCCTATATTGAACAAATAAGGAGTATGTACTCCTGATGTTGAAAAATTATCTGGAGCCCTGTTATTACACTGAACTGATTATTTTATTCATATTTCTCAAAATTGTCACTTTTTCTATTTTCTATCCTTTATTCCATTAAGACCTTTTCAAGTTATTAGATACTTGATTGTTTTAAAATCCATCCATGGTATCTGCATGCGTTATTTGAGCAGGACCTTGTTGGGACTGTCCGCCTCCATCAACCTGGTTAATTCATAAATGCCTGGTCAGGTGGTCAAGCTTAAATGGGTGACACGGTTTTCCAGTTTCCGTTTGATCATGTTGATGTTGAATTATTAGCACTGCAAACCTGAAATCTTTTTTTCCTACGTTTCTTTGCTTCAATAAGTCTTTGGATTTTGTGAAGGGGTAGCTTGTTAAAGTCTTCCCAGTTTAGTCAATCTCTTATATGACATTTGCTTTAAATCCACTCTACATGTCAATTAGAACAGGCTAGTACTCTATGTTGGTGGAGACAAACGTTTGGATCCCAGCCAAAATATCAGCTGATTTCAAAATATCAGCTTATTTCAAAAACAATTTATATAATATTCATGTGTGTTTTCTGCCGTCCTTACTTGTCTGGAACACTATCTTTGTTTCATTTGCTTAAGTTACATATCCAGTGAGACCATCACATTGGCATCTTACATTGAATAGCTACATCTGTTTGGTCAATATCTAGAATAACATGTCAGCTACAAGAAAATAGATGTCAAGGATATGTGTTTACAAGATCATGATTTTTGGACGTATGATTTCTATCTCATCTTTAGTTCCATCCAGTGCAGGTGGCCCCAGGGTATCAGATCCCTGTGATTCTGGGTTCAAATCCTGGTTACCCCAGGTTATATTTCTAGGTTTGTAGGCATCATACCATTACTCGTGGATTTCAAGAATGTGGTCCACGTCTGTGACGTGCAACCCTTCTGGTTTTCCTGGAACAATAAGTAGGAATGCCTTCATATTGAAGTTCTTCCCTTCTGCAGTCTAATCCAGACAATCAGGTGGCTGATCATATGGAAAGGAATATTTCTGTCACTACAGTATGAATCAACTTTCACTTTTGTTATTTGTGGTCAGTTTAGGTGATAAAAGTTGCATCAACAACCTTGATGAATTTCCTTACATGTTTGGATTTTCGTTTGATGATAAAACCTTTTCAACTCGTTTCTGGGGATGTCCTTGGCCTCAGAAAGACAGCAATACTCCCTCAATTCTATCTTCAATTCTACCGTCTTCTGCTATACAATTTTACTGCTACAAACATAGCATGCAGAGGTTGCGGACATCTTACTGCTAAGATAACTTTGTGCTTGAGGGTAGTGATGCGTAGTGATGTTCATATGTTCATACTGAAGTACATGAATCACATTGACACTTCCGGAACTTAGGATTACAAGAAGGGAGAGAACTGCTGTGATATTGCTGACTGTCCTCCAAAGTGATCAGTCACTTATGATTCAAACTGACTGTTCCATATATGGTGTTCCTTCAATTTTCCTCCCATCCCACTTGCATGGTCCTGATGGCCTGATGGTCTCTGCCGAACAATAATCTCTGTGGGCAAAACATATCATATATTCCTACTGAACGTGTTTTTAAGAGTAGTGTTGAATCAGTTTGCATTTGAATTAGTTTCTTTCATCTTATTTTCTTATTACTGTCAAATATGATCAACTGACATTGAGGATGAATTAGGAGTAACACTAAATATATATTTTGATGAAACTAGTAAAAGTCGGACAATGTTGTGGGCCAGTATTGTACCATTGTGACGTTGTCTGCTGCTTATGAGCTTAATTTTCTCGATGTGTGACCTGGAATCCCATTGGTAACCATGGTAACACATGCCTCAAACTAATTGTCTCAGGCTCTGATTTCTTTTTGCTCTCTGCCTAACCAGGATGATGTCATCGCCAAAGTAAGTGACAGTGTCGCCTTGACATTCCTACTTTCTGTTTCGTTGTATGGGGCATCTCAAAAGTTCTCATGGCATTTTGCTAGATATCAACAGCATACCGTTATCATTTTATGTGTTGTGTGTTTAAAATCTTTTTGCATTGATGGAACAAGATTTTCATGAAGACTTGTAATACAAAGAAACTGAAGAATGTTTGATTTACATGTGAAATTTTGAGAATGACTTTTGTGATATTTGGTGTTTGCGATATGTATTAACTTTTGAGAAACTTTGATATGAATTTTAACTTTTTTTAAAAGCGTCAATATTGTCTATAAATAATTCTTGTATTTTCACAAAGCAACACGTCTGACACAAACATAAAATCTCTTGAGACAGTCCCTATTAACTGAAGACTTACCAGTACAAAACAGTCATTTCTTTTGAGGGAAGATAAAAGAAGGCTCCTGAGAGATTCTAAGGACATTCAGCTCTTGAGACACAAGATATGATTACGGTGCTGACAATATATTGCCAGGGCTATGAGAACTTTTGTCATGTTCTGTGTAGAATATGCTTACTTTCCTTGTTGGTGTCTGATATGGCAGATCGTAAACTATGATCAGTTATTATATCATGATGTGGCATGCTTCTGATTCTGTTACCATGGTAACATATATAATGTGATGATATCAAATCTATCTTTCATTCTTTATATGATATCGCTTGTCCCATCAGTCCCACCATATCCAGGTGACAGATTGTGGTTTTGTGTTTTACAATATTCTATATATGCGTAGCCAGGTATCAGGTGTGGCATTGTAATAAGACAAGACTGTTGTTTACATGTAATATCTCTCTTACTGGGATTAACTAAAGTCCAGGGGTATCCTCTGTTGTAAGCTTTAAAATATCGGCTCAAATCTCCATCACCTGAAGTATACACATTGTCTAGTCAAGATACACTAAGGGATCTGTGTAGGAACTGCAATTGTATATTGTCTTCAGTAACCCATGCTTGTCGTAATAGGCGACTAACGGGATCGGGTGGTCAGGCTCGCTGACTTGGTTGACACATGTCATTGTATCCCAGTTGCGTAGATCGATGCTCCTGCTGTTGATCACTGGATTGTCTCCTCCAGATTTGATTATTTACAGAGCGCGGTGGTATAGCTAGAGTATTGCTGAGTGTGGCGTAAAACTAAACTCACTCACTCACTATTACTTTTTTGCCAAAGTCATCCTTGAGGCCCCACCCTAAGAGGACAAAGCAGTTAAACTACAAGAAAGCCATGTGTGTTTCAATAACCAAGGTCTCCAACTAATGAATACAAGAAAGTTGTATTAATTAAGAACACACTATCTCCTGGGGGGTATTGTTCTTCACTATTTAGTGTATAGCTGGAGTTCCCCCATATTAATGCAAAATGTTTTCCTATCTACCGCATGGGAAAGAGCATGAATTTGTTTGGTCATTCCATCTACAGCCATTGATATATATCGTTACACATGTATGAATTATGTTTAAGTTGCAAGTATTGATAGACATATGTAGTGAATACAATCTTGGTTTGCCACCACCAGACCTTATGATGCTCGTGGATTCGCCCAAAGTGGTAAACATCTCTGACCTGTGAGATTTAGGGCTTTGCTCCCAATAATGCTGACACGCTGTGGTATTACTGAATTACGATGATTACACAATGCCATTTTAGAAAGTGGTCACATGTAACATATGTTATATTTGGGATTACACTTTCTTAGCAAAGTGCAGATTCTTGTACTTTTGTTGGGCTGAGTCCCATCCGGGATTCGAACCCACGCCGGACCCTGAGGTGCCTGATTCTGGGGGCGTGGGTTCGAATCCCGGATGGGACTCAGCCCAACAAAAGTACAAGAATCTGCACTTTACTAAGAAAGTGTAATCCCAAATATAACATATATTACTGAAATATTGTTCATGGTGTTAAACTAAACTCGCTCACTTACAGTAAAAACTGAAAGTATTGATTGCCACTGCAAACATGCTGTCACATGGTCAAGGGTTTGGGGCTTATATACTACTCAACATTTCATAGGGATAAACTGAGTATCAAGACAGGTCCTGAATGTGACTGATTGCTGGAAGAAGTTGTCATGCAAATAGTATTTAAATTGCTTTGGAACCACTCATTTTCAGCATAATTGACCAATAATAAGTAATTTGTAAAAATAATCCCCTTCAGCTGTTTTTTAGTTTTGTAACAGAATCCAATATGCCAGTGTCCCTATCAAAAGTTGAGTTGTATAGTTGGCATGGTGAGGTAAACTTTATACTGGAGGTTGCTGTAGCTTTAGGAAGAGCAATAATATCAGTAAATGGTATTCAGCTATCAGGGTTGGTTATCATATTTATTCCATGTTTTGTAATAATGTTCTGTTTTTGTATATCTATACTTATAATGCTATATTCATCACCAGATGACTCTGAAATGGTTGATATTCTAATGATGTATAAGCTGCTTCCAGCTTTGATACAGAAGTTTAATGTTTGTTCATATGTCTGTAATATTGATGAACTGACCAACATCGTCATAAGCGTATGCTATTATTCTGTTTTAAATTAGATCATTTAGAACACGACCTCGATAGTTATCAGAGAATTCTGTTATTTGTTTGCCGCCATGGCTGCATGCTGATCTGTCAAGTAATCTGATCCTGATATTCATTTTTATGAACATGTGACAATGTGAACATTGCCTGGTTTAGTTTCAATAATTGTTTCATTTTCTCCTCCCTGGCATATATATTATATATATTATTCATATATAAAAATCAACATGTAATGCGAGTTTGAATACTGTTAAGATGTAACATCCAAGTCAGCGACATAATTTTTGGTGTATTTTAATGTTTTATATTCATCATCATAAACAATATTGTGTCCAAGCATGAGAAGCATGACAAGTCTATCAGATCTTTCTCATTCTACACTTTGAATAATCCTGAATAGTGATGTGCACGGAGTAAGGTGCTGATGGTCAAAGGGAGACAACTCCGAAGCTCCTATTCTGTGTTCTCCTCATGTGTGACAAATAACTGTATATCTGTGGAAAATGTCTTAAAGTAAGGGGACAAGCAGATGATATTTGAGTCATAGGATTTTGCTGGAGATAAGTAGCTTCAGGACATTTTCATGTTTTTATCACTGTTATGGAACAAATTTTAGCAAAATAGCAACTTTTTGTGACAGTCATTGTCCTAGGAAATAGGTTGATCTGAAAACTTTGGGTTCAAAAAGTAATGTTAACAATAAGTCCTACCTTAAGTCATACATGTACATAGTTAGCATCGTACTGAGACTAGTTCCTGTAAGCTGGCCCTGGAATTTGATGTATGCCCTAGATTTGATATCTCTCTTCTATGTTTTACAAAGTTAACATAGAGCTGTGGGCCATTCCCTTACTTGTCTTAGTCTCACCTTAGTACTAAGATGAGCAGGCCTGATCCGTATTCCACAAGCAGTCTTAGCACTATTGTTAGCCTATGTAGAGTAAGAGAATTCCAATCAACTTGGCACTGAGATCACTCTGTGGGCCATTCCCTCACTTGTCCTAGTCTCACCTTAGTACTAAGATGAGCAGGCCTGATCCGTATTCCACAAGCAGTCTTAGCACTATTGTTAGCCTATGTAGAGTAAGAGAATTCCATTCAACTTGGCACTGAGATCACTCTGTGGGCCATCCCCTTACTTGTCTTAGTTTCACCTTAGTACTAAGATGAGCAGGCCTGATCCGCATTCCACAAGCAGTCTTAGCACTATTGTTAGCCTATGTAGAGTAAGAGAATTCCATTCTACTTGGCACTGAGATCACTCTGTGGGCCATATTGTCTTAGTTTCACCTTAGTACTAAGAGAGCATTCCATTCCACAAGCATAGCTCTATTGTTAGCCTATGTAAAGTAAGAGAATTCCATGCTACTTGGCACTGAGATCACTCTGTGGAACCCTGCCATCGACCTTCCTGGTCAGAGGGTCAAATGTGGCGCTGCCATGTCCACCTTCAGGAGTTCACACTGACCGCACTTCAGTCTGTGTCCGTCTCAGTAATCAGCCAACAGTTGACTGACACTGACTTGTGTTTCTTTGTATTCCAGGCGGAGGCTGACCTTCGTGTTGCCCAGTCCGAGTTCGACAGACAAGCTGAGATCACCAAGATTCTCCTTGAGGGAGTCAACAGCACCCATGTAAGTGATTAACAAATGGAGTTATCAGTGATTGTTGACATGAAAACTGTGTCATCAATAATATCTTACAAACACAATCGGATATCGGAAATATCGTTATTGGGAAGAGTTATCAGTGATTATTGACATGAAAACTGTGTCATCAATAAAATCTTATAAACACAATTGTAGTTTAAATTTACACACACAGTACACAAAGTCATGTCATTATTCATGGGCTGCTAAATTATGTTCAGAATACTGTTTTTGTTGGTTGATTTTTGGAGACTTTTTTATTTATTTTGCTAAAAGTTACTTCTCCAGTATTTATCAATCATCAATCAATATTTGAATAACGATAATTGATCTCTATGATCCATGTCTAAAGGCAACACTACTATTGGCGTGGTTAATGGATCAGGGTACACTACATTCTCAGCTTCCTTGGGAGTGAGAACATGGTAGGCTGCTATTGACTGTACAGAGTTGCATGCCTTGATTGCATCAGGAAACTGTAAACATGGGCTTGAGTCCTGGTTCATCCCAATTATGTTTCCAGGTTGTCAATGCCCTACCAATGCTTGAAGGTTTCTCAAAAAGTGGTAAAACTCTAAGACCTGGTTTTTTTAAGAACTAAGACTTTTGTTATACTACTCACATTTAGTTGACACACCCTAATATAACTGGAATACTCTTAAAGTAGCAATAGGCCAAACTCACTCACTTATACAAGTATACATGCCAAGTTGTGGTTAAGCTTCACAAGTAAAGCTGAAAGAGCAAAGTAAGTAGAATTTTCTTGGCAATAAGAGATCTTTGTGGAATAAGGACTACCACAAAGACTGTTGTATGCCTGGGTTGAAGTGTGGGACTTGGTGTTATGATGGTCTTTAAGCAAAGATCACCCTGTGGAATGGAATCCTTGACCCTGTGATGGACTAACCACCCTGTTATTGCCTCATCAATGTTTCTTCCATATGTGCAGGCCCATCATCTCCGCTGTCTGAACGACTTCATCGAGGCCCAGGGCAACTTCTACGCTCAGTGCTCCCAGTACATCAGGGACCTTCAGAGCCAGCTGGGGAGGTAGGTGTCACACAGTGTCCTGACATCCTTGCTTGGGGGTGGGGCTTGTAAGGTCCGGGCTGGTTGCAGTCAAGCACCCTCTTTGTTGTTGCTAGTTCATGGACAAGCCTACTGTCTGCAAAGATTATGCTAAAAGCCAAGTTTGGTCCAGTAGACTCAAATGCACACAGACTTTGAATCCTCAAAGAAAGTCATCAGTGCCATAAGAGAAGGGTAACACAAGTAAATACTGAATGGCTCCCAAACTATGGCACTGAGACAGTAGGCTTGTTTGTGGTGAGGGAGAGGACTGTAGAAACTGTACAAGGGTTTGTTGTGGCAAGGTAAGTGGTAAGATGTACAGAGCTGTCTTAGTTCCTCTCCCTCAGGACTTTATCGGGAGCAAGGGACACAAACAATATGACATTCTTCAATTGTTATTACAGATCTGCAGATGTTAAAAATCAAGATATGATTCAAAATAAAACTTGAGTTTTTTTACTAACTACCTGGTTTACCAGATATATATGAAGCATGTTCCTTGTAATTCTGAATTATCTTCACAGCTTCACTAGGAATGTGTTTCTTGTTGAAAATTCTTGTTGCTGTTTAATTTTCAAGTCACTTTTCACAATGAAGCCAAGTGAAAAATAGAAAACTCGACATATTTAATCTAATCCTGAAGCTATTTCAAAGAAAATGATATTGATTTTGAATTTTGAGTTTTATATATATTTTCTTGTTTGCCCACAACCCACTAAAAGGTTTTGAGACAATATTCCATAAACCAACTTAGAATAAAGAAGGTCCTGAGTCAGGTCACATGTTCCCCAAACTGTCATGTGTCATGTTCCTGGTGGTGTGGGAGGAAGACCTGGGTGCCATGTCATATGACGAGCATTGCTTCATACACTATCAAGTTTTAAGTGGAATTGATATTTGATCTGGATAATTCCAATGTTACCTTTCAGGAAGAAAAATAATTAGTAGATTCTGTGTGTCAAATTTGTCAAATGAAATCTTACGCCCAACAGCAGGACAGAAGGGTATTGAAAAACAATGATCCCATTCATCTCCACCAATCGAGGCTAATTTACTGATTCCGCATGGGCAATAACTACTCCTGCCATTTGAAGAAGCAATATTCAAGCAGCACCTGTCACTCTACAGAACTTTCCAATAGAACTACATGTATTGGCCCCATATCTCCCAATTTTGAGGAAAACCTTATTGACAAAATATTTAGAATAGTAGTGTACAATTTTTTACAAGCATAAGGTTACACAAAGTTTTAGATCCATTAGCCCTGAGATATGTCTGTATAACACCAACTGCTGTGTTAGGGTGTTGGTTCACCGAGCAATGCACTTGCTAAACATTCACCAAAACACAGCCATGTGTTAGTGGATTACGCCAGCACCGAGCCTGTGCTGCACTGTGTATGTGACTGTACATGTTTTGCCCATGTTTTCAGTGTGTCAGCTGCCACCCCACCTAGTGGTGATATGGAGTAAGCAGAGCCGACTTACATCTTTGCATTAGTGTTATTGCCAACTTATTGGTAGGAGTGCATCAGTCAGTTACCGTCAACAGCTTCGAGTACGCAGAGAACATCCTTCAAGAGCTCAATTATCACAACAAAAGTTTCTTTCAATATACCCCAAAAACATTTCCTGAGCAGTTTTCAGAAATGATCTGTGTATAATGAATGCCATGGGGAAATATGATTCTTTTTTAAAAGAATAAATTTTAGTGCGATTGTTGAGGTTGTCGATATTGAGCATTGACGGACTTCTTTGATATTAGTGCTCCTATGCTAATTAATTTTTACTTGTTTTTTTCCTCAGTGTTGAGGTCCGAGCAAGGGCCCAGCCTCTGCTTGCTTGTGTTGTCTTAGATTAGAAACCTGTCATCTTGCATAGTGGGTCGGATTCTGACATATGTTCCAGATCACTTCAACTTTGTATGGAGCTTGCAAACTGCTCTTCAGGAACAGTTCTTGATAAAACTGGAAGAGTCTTCACCTGACTTGAAGAAAATATACCATGTGTTCAGGTGTAGACTTTAGCAACTAGTCCCAAGCCAGAGTCTAATAAAATGTTGTTCGGCTTAGCACTAATTGTACAGAAAAAGATGCGAAGAGCCAAATTTGGGTAGTAGCCATAAAGTACACTGTGTATGCATCACCAATCTGATGAAATAGTAACTGGATTTCAAGATTCTACATCAGTTTGTAGGTGTCAGAGATACACTTTGAAAATCTTACTTCATCAATCTACATCTTCATCGATGGGATAACCATCACTTCAGAAACTGAGCTACCTCAGAAAAGTTTACTTCATCAATCGATAGAAATCCTGGAAAAATCGCCTAACATCCAGAAAAGACATCCAACCGTCAGCGATGTGTAAATGTAGTATAATATGGGGTGCTGCTGAAGTTGAGAATATTGCCAATTTTATTGTGCTGGCCCCTTTGAGATACTGTGCCACAGTTTCACATGAACAGTATACTGACTGAGAGCCAAGAGTTTTTGTCTTTATCCCCAAACTTCCACTGGCCGACAGAGGTAGTCCTGAAGCAGACGACAGTTTTCATGGAGATATCTGGAACATTTGTCTTTATCAGACCTGTCATGGTGTCATTTTCATTCAGCTGTCAGAAAGAAATGGGGAAGAGTAAGAAATAATTAGAACAGAAATTGGCTACAGATTCCATAATGAAGAAATGTCACATTTCTCTCTGACAGCCATATCATTAGTATGAACTTTTATGAATATTATTATTTTTTTTGTAGAACATTTTTAAATATTATCTAGATCATTTTTGCACCTTTATTTAATGTCCAAGTTTCTTTTTGGTATCGTATAATTTTCTTGATTTGTAGAAATAGTTTGAACCAGAGGCACGGACAAGGTGGATAACTCTTCTCTGTAGAGAAGCTGCAGTTGTCTCCCTTTGAATTGTACAGTTTCTGCACATAGATGCATAAATTGCAGTTTTAGATCACACTGCTTAATTTTCCCTGTAGAAAAATGTCTGCCTTACTAACATTGGCCCATTTTGTAAAAACAAAATATGTTTTAATGATTGGATGTGTCGTTCATTTTAAAAGATATCTGGTGAATGAAATTTCTAAGGCACGGTTTGTTTCTTATTCTCAGCATCTTGAAAACCTCTGAAAACAACACAAATTATACTCTAAAATTTCAAATTTGAATTTAACAATTTTTTAGAGAAAGTATGTATCTAATGCATAAACACATCCAATGGGGTTATTCTCAGATGTACATGTTTCATGAAAATAGTTTTCCAAAATATTTTTTGTTTTGGTTTACAGTTGACTATATTGGCACACCCTTCTGTAGCTTATCAACCTGCATAAGTTCCTCATAACATTTCATCTGCTATTCAAGCAACACCACCTATGCTTCTTGGAAAAGGCATTCAAAGACATGAAAGTATAACAAGCTGGTGGCACTCATGAGCATTGCTTTCTATTAACAAGTTTACATCACGTCCCAAAGAAAACTCTCGAAAGGTTGCAATCCTGAAAAAAGTCCCAGATGCTGGATTTGTACAAAAAGATCACAGTGAGCAATTGCTGCTCATTTGTGGAAATATAAGACTTTCTTTCTCTTTGGCATTCTGGACATCTTCGAAAGTTCTGGGAAAAGATGTTTCCACTGTTTGTAGAATGTAAGAAATTCTGTTTCAAAGCAACGGATTCAAAAGATGGTACCATGGAATTTCCCTTGAACCAATTAAGAAGTTGTGAAGTCATCTGTCACCTAAAAATTGTGAAGAATTTTGATTAGTAGGGAGTGTGTGGCTGGCCTCACAGGACAAAGGTTGTTCCTTTCACAAAGTCAGCTTCTCTAGCAGGTTCTGCTATTCCAATAGGGGCACTCTTCTTACAAATTGCATCCAATAGTTCTACACCTAAACGGTATAACAAGCATGGTTATAGGAGGTGGACTGCTACCACAGTGCTATGTTTTGATCATTTCACTGCACAATGTATGTTTCTTTAATGCATTCCTCAACACCAAATTTATGTTTCTCCAAACTGAATGACACACCCAATCCATCAAAATTCATCTTGTTTAACATGCGGAAATCACAACAAAACCATCAGTGATCATCCATCTTCCTGGGACTGCGGAGCATTCATCGGCCTGTCTCTGGTCTGCTTGTTATGTTTGGTTTTGTCTATCTTTCAGTTATTCTGTTGGGTCAGCCACAAGCATGGGTGGTGGGGCGCCCTCTAATATGCATTCCTCCAGTGTCCCAAATTCCAACAGCCCCTTGATGCCCTCTGCACCCCCTGCAATACAAGTCACAGCACCCACTCCAACTGAGAAAAAACAGGCCCGAGTATTATATGACTACGATGCGGCAGATAGTACTGAGTTGTCATTATTGGCAGATGAGGTATGACTGTGTGTTCGATAAGTTTCTTGTTTGGGTTATCTCCCCTTGACAGGTAGTAAGACTGGGTGAATGGGCTTGTAAGAGACCATTCAACTAAGAAAGAGTTATGTCCGATTTTTATGAAAGATTAGATCTAAAAACAGGTTTGGATAAGCAATATGGCCCATTCAATAAAAACTATAAATATTTTGGTGTTGCTGTGAATCAAGAAGTAGTATTTCAAACATTGATTGGGTCTGTACAGGTTACTCGAGCCAAACATTAAATTCTAAATATGGCAGCTTGGGACAAAGGCGAGCTTGATCCTCATCTTGAGCAAGGATGCTCTGTAAAGGGCTGAGGATGTTTTCACATTTCATTTATTTGTTTACATGAAATTCAGTATGAAATTTTAAATATTCTTCCAAAACATAATGCTTTGATAAGCAGGCAGTGGTGAATGTAGATTTCATTTGGTTTGTATCAGTAGAGGATAATTGTGAATTTATCATCAATCTGGAATGTTGAGTACAAATGCAATCTTGTCTATGTATTTGATTGTCTGCAATTCACAACAGAGTTGTGTGATCCAGACCAGTGTATGAAACTCCCAAAAATTTCAGCCAGGTTAGATGTAAAACTTGCCAGCCCTGACCAAAACTTACCTGCCCACAAAATATCTTCCAATACATGTCTAAATTTACACCCGACTGTCGGGCAGGTGAATTTGAGAATCTGGCAGCCCGTGTTGAAAATAACCAGTCCCGGGTTGTCGGGCAGGCAGGTATTTCGAATGCTGATCTAGACTTGTGAGAAACCTGTGATACTGGATACTTGGTTTGTCCTGATTATGTTTGTGGTTTGCCAGCGCCGTTGTCATGGGTTTCACCAAAGTGGAAATGTCAGTTCTAAGTCTTGAGTCACTTCAATCTTTCCTCCCACAGTAAGCAGATATGTTACGATATTCCAAAATGGCGGGTGACCAAACTCCTTCACTGCCACTACCCTCTGACTGTGGCAAAAAGCAATTTAAAAGGAGACAAAGATGGCAATGGTTTTTGACATCATTCATTGCTGTACCTTAGCAAGAATATCTTCTTTCGAATCTCAAATTAAAGTTTAGACACCAGTCAAAATGTAACCATACTGTTCAAGGGGAGATAACTCATCTTAGTTCAGTATCATTCTAAGTATTTCTAAATGTTCAACTTTACTGAAATTCATGATTGCTTTTTGTCAGGTGTTTGCTCTCATGAGTATTTATTCCACCTTTTCAGAGAATATTCCAATGTGATCAGCAAATAAATGTTAAAATCTGCATTCAGATGCTAAGACAAAAGAAGAGGTGAAATAATTTGTATACAATCATGTAAATCTGAATGTGTCACGCAGCTGTTGTTGATATTTATCTAGAGGCTGTTTAATTTGTTTCATTTTAATGTTTTTCTGTTTCTCGATGGTTAGTTCATGTTGCATTGGTGTTTCTGTGGCTGTCACCTTCTTTGATATTGTCTTTTTCCTTCCAGGCTTAGAGATAGGGCCACTTCTCATATTTAAAGGGAGATAACTAAACATTCTGATAAAGGGAGATCACTTTTGAGATGTTGAAAGGGTTATGTAAAATCTCTGAAACATTGTCCATCAAATCAATTATATAATCTCAAGAAATGTTTTAATATGGTAGTACATACATTTCTGTTATATAGAGATACTATTCCTTTGAATATAGTTAATGATACGAACATTTCTATACCATTCTATCACATACATAATTTTGTATTCCACATAATGTCTGATGATATATTTTGTAATTGCCAAAATTTTGTCTTTCTTGTTCAGAACTGATTCTATGCATACTGTGATCGTAGTTAATGGATTAAGGTGGAGGGGATCTTTGACTTATTTGATGGCGTATCATCGTACCTAATGCTGTTGATTGTTGATCATTATATCAATCACTGGATTGTCCGGTCCATGCCCAGTTATTTCAGGCTGCTGTTATTAAGTTGGAATACTGTAAAGCGTTGCATTACACAATAATCAATCAAAACAAAACAATAACCGTAAGCAGTTATCAAAAGCATATCAAACTGTTCATCCTACTTAAAGTTGAATGTCCAGGAATTGGGATAGAGAACTTTGACAATGTGCCATTTTCAGGATTATTAGCCATCTTCAGAATTCAGAATGGGCCACTGCTCTTGTATCAATAGTAAACTTCAGAATTTTAATGGGCCATTTTATATTCTAATGTGCAAAATGGCCCATGGCCCCTGCCTTTCCCAATCCCTGGATGTCAATCACAGGATTGTCTGGTTCAGACTCGATTATTAACAGACTGTCACCATATAGCTTGAAAATTGCTGATTGCAAACAAACAAACCAAACTTGAAGTAACTGTAAAAGATAATGGTGTTTGTGTAAGTAGTGGATATAATTGTGATGTAGACACCGATAGCAGACATTACAATCAATGAACGCCTTTAACATTCTGGGTTAGGAATTGTCCCAAGTAACATTTCCTGGTTATAGCGTCATGCTGAAGACCCAGATTCGATTCCCCACATTCTTACAATGTGTGATGCTGAAATATTGCTAAAGTTGGCGTAAAAACATACTCACTCTCTCACTCTTTGTCATTGGAGGTGACTGAAAGGATTGGGAGGGCCTTTTGACATTGCTGTGTCATTGGATACCTGCTCCTAAACCCTGTCTCTGGATTGGCAGCCATCAAAGAGCAGGAATACTGCAGAGTGTTGCCTAAAATAACAAACACACAACCACTCACCACATTGAAATAGGAGTGAGTGATTGAGTTTAGTTTTACGCCACACTCAGCAATATTCCAGCGGTCTGTAAATAATCGAGTCTGGACCAGACAATCCAGTGATCAACAGCATGAGCATCGATCTGCACAATTGGGAACCGATGACATGTGTCAACCAAGTCAGTGAGACTGACCACCCAATCCAGTTAATCGCCTCTTACGACAAGCATGGGTTACTGAAGATCAATATTCTAAGCCGAACCTTCACGGGTCCATTGAAACAGGAGCATTCTTATGTTTTGGTAAAGTTTGTAAGAAACATGTTTTCTGTTACTGTGGAAGTACACAACTGTTGATAATCCAACCTGCACGTCTATGACCACTAACCTCTTCTTTTCCCACTTGCAGCTAATTATGGTGTACAAAGTTGCTGGTCTTGACGATGATTGGCTGATGGCGGAGCGGGGTTCTCAACGAGGGAAGGTGCCTGTCACATACCTGGAGGTGTTGGAGTGACGACGCCACACACATCTACCTTCTTCTGTATTTAGATATTGATCTTAGTCTTACTACTTACCAGAGTTGCCATGGTTACATGCTCGTAGCACGGATCCTTAGCGTTACCATGGTATCTAGTGATGCGGATCTTTAGTATTACCATTATTACTTTGAGTAAAGTAACAAGGATCCTTAGCGTTACCATGGTTACTTCTAGTAAAGTAATAAGGATCCTTATTGTTACCATGGTTACTTCTAGTAGTGTAACAGGGATGCTTAATGTTTCCTTGGTTACATTCAAGTAGTAAGGACACCTAATGTTGTCATGGTTACTGTCCAAATATGGATACTAAGGCTGATTTAGCTTGGATATATTTTGAATAGACAGTAATCTGGTGCAATTGTTTTTCTGAAATACTCGGTGAGAGTGCTGGTCATCTGATCGAAGGAGGGTCTGGACCCCTGGTCTGATGGTCTGTCTGTTGTTGGCTTAATGCATTCAGTTTCTTGTTAAGGGTCTTGTTCTACACAGGATTGCAAAATCTTGTTAAAGATGTTCACAAATTACATCTTAATAATGTATTTTCTCAGTAAATGATTTTCAATGTCTCTGCTCGTAGACGCCGTTATCCATAATGATGAACTGTTTCAGGTTCAACAGTTCATGATTTAGCTTGAGTTCATGATTAGCTCACTGCTTTTTGTAAGTGTAGAAGGCTCTGAGTTAGTTGCAGTAAATATCAAGGCCCAATGATTAATACAAGAACGATAGGTGAGTTGGTTTGTCACACGCTTGCTAATTAATGGAGTAAAGTGTTTAATGGCAATATTCTCAGTTGGCATTTGCACTGAAATCTTCACCACTTTGCAGTTATACACATTTCTAAATTTTACATACAAGTCAGTAAAGGAATATTTCATAATTTAATGTTTTCATTCCATGTGATAATATTTCAGTTGTTCTTTGTTTCTTTTACTGATAACCACATCTTTCAAAGTAATGTTTGCATTTTTGTTGAGAAATCATTATTAGTCTGTTTGACTTAAGCGTTGTTTTTAAATTCTGCAATTATTGATCCTCGTATAGCTAGTAGGATGAACTTAGGATATAACACAGGGCTGGTGTACATAGAACTTACATATACATGTATTATGTTTCCACATTTTGTGCTATGCAAAACCGGACAGTCTTCATTGAGACAAGATATATGCATACAAGTATTTGCCTACAATTTAAGTCTTGATTTCTCTCTAATAAGGCCATGACAAGCTGGACACATAGGTGTCTCATTCATATACACTAAGATTGGTTTGGTACATAATATGGTTAAAGTACAAGTTGCATGTATTAATAGATTGTCCAGGATTCAGGAGTTATCTTTCCTTGACCAAAATATCTCATATGTCTCAAAAGGCTTTTACTGAAAATAAAGGAAAATCTAGGTGACACAGACTGTTTTGAAAATAATCATTTGATCAGAAACACTTTTAACATTTCATGGCCAGATGCTTCACTGTGGAGGTCTATAGTGTTTTCCTAGAAATAGTTGAAATATCCAATGTTTTCCTGCAGTTGTGATAAAGAGTTTTAGTAGCAGAGAGGTAGTTCATATGTGGATGAATCTGTTCATTGTAGATATGCATGAACCCTATTGTCACTTGTGAACATATACTCATGGAAACAAATAAGGGAACACACGAAAGTACAAGTGATCCTTTATTCTTTTCCAGGTTTCTTCACAAGGTATGTATAGCACTGTGAGTGACATTCTGGAAATAAGGAAGGAACACTTGTACTTTCATGTGTTCCCTTATTTGTTTCTATGAGTATATATGTATTAATATGTGTAAGACTGGCATCTGTAATGATTCACTGGGGTCTTTGTCCATAGTATGGATATAACATGCTACTTTCAATGTTACAAGAACAGGTTATGATCGTGATAGTCATAATTGATGCACCAGTATCACTTGGTGTAAGACTTGCCAGGAACATGTGATCGTGGGTTTGAATTCCATACTGTTTCTAGGTCTGTCTGTCTGCTTCTTAAAATGCTCATGGACAGGTCCAAGTAGTCAGCATGTAAGAGGTGCATGTCGTCAGGATTTCCTCATGCATCAGGCTGTGTGGTGGCTGAAGTACAGGGTGACGTTCAACCCATTTCACTCCAAGAACATACTGATGTATAAACAACACAAAACCTCAAGAATAACTAACAGCATCACTTGACTTTGAATGACGATATCTCAAATGACTCTGACACTGAGATGGTACATTTCAGACAAAATCGAAATCGGCTTCATACCCATCATAGATCTCAGTCTTACATCTATATGCATGTTCCCAGTTTCTCAACCAACCTTTGTACATCATAACTGCCAAACTTGCCTTCTTCAAACACTGTAACAAAGACCATGTAATCAGTGTTCCAAGACTGGAAGCCAGGGGTGCTTGTGATGATCCTGGTTGTGAAGACTTGGGGGCTTCTCAGATTCCATAGCAGCCTACCCACAGGACCCCTGGACTCCCATTAATTATAAACACTGTAATGCCAAATAATGTATTCTGTATTCTGTGTCTGTGTATTGGCTCCTACTGTCTGGCTGAATTTGAATCGGCAGTTCATCAATTTTGTATGTCTCCTCCCTGATTGTATGACAGACTCAAATTCTGAAGACTTGGAAAAGTTCTTCAGATGCTTGTAACTCCTGAAAATATTTGTTGATGGATTTGGACTCGACATCAGTTTTGTTTTACACTCCAGGTTCTATCATGGAACAATTGATTCCCATGCATACCTGGCTGCACTGGTGTAAGTTCAAACCCCTATTTCACCTACACTGAGCACGAAACTGAAAGGTTGCTGAATTTTGATCCATAAACCACATTTGAGATACCTTTGGAATGTGTCCTCGGAACCAAACTGATGTTTATTGCCTGCAGGTTCAGAAAGTTCTGTGAAGTTTGAAGGAAATGAGTACACTGGTTGCCTAGTTACAACCTCACATCAATATGTCAGATCTCTTAGCAAAGTTTGTAAATATTTGTAAAGTATTTTTGTCCACCATTAGTAACAGAAATTAGAGCCTCTGCTAATAGTCTAGATTGTACTGTATAGTCTTGAATAGACAAGTGAAAAGACTTCACATCTAGGCTTCAACAAAAAGAATATTATTCCTGAGAATACACTTGAACATATTTTACCAAGAAATTGAAAAGAAACAGGCAGCGTCCATCCTAAATGCAGTGTGTAGTGGTCAGATAATCTGTAGAACTTCTACAGATATACCAAATAAAAATGTTTTGGATCATAGACATATTGGGGATATGAGGTCATTGCATTTAGCTTCCTAAAGTCATAAATGGTTTTAGGTGAGCTGCTGTGAAGAGAACATATGTTGATATTTATGCAAATATTTCTTGTTACATATTCAAGAAAAAGAAAAATTTGAGAAGAAAAATAAGAATAATGAAAAGTTCATTTGTTCAAACAGTAAGCCTTGTGTTCAATATTGAACTAGCTAGGATTGCAGGATGTGTTGATCATTGAACAAGCTAGGATTGCAGGATGTGTTGATCATTGAACTAGCTAGGATTGCAGGATGTGTTGATCATTGAACTAGCTAGGATTGCAGGATGTGTTGATCATTGAACAAGCTAGGATTGCAGGATGTGTTGATCATTGAACAAGCTAGGATTGCATTGCAGGATGTGTTGTTGATCATTGAACAAGCTAGGATTGCAGGATGTGTTGATCATTGAACTAGCTAGGATTGCAGGATGTGTTGATCATTGAACTAGCTAGGATTGCAGGATGTGTTGATCATTGAACAAGCTAGGATTGCAGGATGTGTTGATCATTGAACAAGCTAGGATTGCAGGATGTGTTGATCATTGAACTAGCTAGGATTGCAGGATGTGTTGATCATTGAACAAGCTAGGATTGCAGGATGTGTTGTTGATCATTGAACAAGCTAGGATTGCAGGATGTGTTGATCATTGAACTAGCTAGGATTGCAGGATGTGTTGATCATTGAACATTGGATTGCAGGATGTGTTGATCATTGAACAAGCTAGGATTGCAGGATGTGTTGATCATTGAACAAGCTAGGATTGATGTGTTGATCATTGAACTAGGGATTGCAGGATGTGTTGATCATTGAACAAGCTAGGATGTGTTGATCATTGAACAGGAGGATGTGTTGATCATTGAACTAGCTAGGATTGCAGGATGTGTTGATCATTGAACTAGCTAGGATTGCAGGATGTGTTGATCATTGAACTAGCTAGGATTGCAGGATGTGTTGATCATTGAACTAGCTAGGATTGCAGGATGTGTTGATCATTGAACTAGCTAGGATTGCAGGATGTGTTGATCATTGAACTAGCTAGGATTGCAGGATGAACTAGCTAGGATTGCAGGATGTGTTGATCATTGAACTAGCTAGGATTGCAGGATGTGTTGATCATTGAACTAGCTAGGATTGCAGGATGTGTTGATCATTGAACTAGCTAGGATTGCAGGATGTGTTGATCATTGAACAAGCTAGGATTGCAGGATGTGTTCATCATTGAACAAGCTAGGATTGCAGGATGTGTTCATCAAGCTAGGATTGAAGTACTGTAGTGCATGCTGGTATCACAGTACCTACTCTTGGTCTCATAGTAGTAGTTCCATAATCTAGGGTCTGCCAGTGAAAGTTGGAATGGTGGTAATGACAACCTGTATCTGACTTGTTGGACTGACAGCTGTGGCACAAATGAAAACAAAAGTATGACAGTCCTAGTTGGAGACATTTTGTTTAAAATGTTGATGTCCAACTGAAGTGTCCATTCTTCAGGTGTGAAGCTCACTGTACAGAATGACGTCTGCCAGGATCCAACCTGGTTATGATCCTCAGTTTCTGTGCACTTTGTTCACCAAGGTCAAGGACGGACCTGCATCAGTTTGGACTTTCTCCCCTTCAATTTGATGGTTCTGTGTTTGGATCGATGACCTATTGTGTTTTCATCTGCACAAGGTTGGATTATCAGGGTACTATAAACTGACAATGTGTGGAAGTGTGATCCATACATCGAACAGTTTCATGTCAACTTGCACTTTGAAAGCTGACCAGCCTGTATGTTTAAAGGGGAGAATCTTCCAATGGGTTGTTTTTATAAACAAGAACATTTGCATGAGTAAGATGTTCAAAATTATTTCAAAACATCAAATCTATTTCAAACTAATGGTCCTTGTTCTTCAACTTTTCTCTGCTTTGGCATAAACTCATGTCATCAAAAACAAATGCTAGCTTTTATGCTACTGAGGTGTCAATATCTAAGTTTAAAATATTTGAGCCACAATTTAGATAGAATTAATTTATGGTCAGTAAGCAATTTACAACAGAGCCAGAGAAATGACATAATTGTACAGATTTCTTTAAAAGCACCTGTAAAAGCAGTCAGGTTGTCTTGGATGTATATAGATCTATCTTATGCACTTCATGCCAAAACTTTCCAAGTTCTGCCAAAAGAATTGTCTTATTCAAGGCAATTTTTTTGTCAGCAATGATGAGAAATACTTGGCTTAAAATGTCTGTGGCTTTTGTGTACCTCCACTTGAACCCTTTCACTCCCTAACTGTTGTGTGTGTGCAGTTCCCGAGTTGATATAGAACCCCAGCAAACTAGGGTGTTTGGTAGTATTGTGTTATTCCTTGTATAGCTTCATGATGGTTCGCTGAAAGTATTTTTGGAGGAGGATAATGGGTATTTTTGGTTCATTTTTTATCAAAATGTATTTTTTAGCATCCTTGTGTTTGGTTTGTAATAATAATGCAAATGAGTGAAGAATTTGATGGTGAACTTAAAGCAATATGAAACGAAGTTCATTGGGTAAAGAATTTGTTCAAGAGAAGAAGAAAATGAAAGTACTGTTTTTGGACAGAAAGTCATCCGGGTCTCACATCACCACCTTGTCTTCACGAGTGAGATTTGATAATAAGCACTGACTTCTGGAGACCTTTTTTTTCTCAGAATTCATAAAAGGTTTAAAGTAAGGGCAATTTTTTAAGAGGTGATACATTCTTTTTATGGTAGGCAAAAACAAATTGTCCTGATTATTCCTCTTCATGAGGTGGTCCTATTTATGAAAATAATGTTGATGTAATTCAGTTTCTTCTCTGTTTATTTCTCCATGTTGATGAGAACAAACTGTCGAGCCTTGAGAACACTTACCAGGCTAGATACAAGGTTCTCTATTTTGTCTTCACATATTGCTGTTGATTACAGTCCTCGCAATGTCTGACAATTCTAGATCTGCTAACAGTAAAACTGACTGCTTATGTTGCTCAACACTGTAATTGTAGATATCATTTGTGGAAGTATTATCGCAGTATGCTTTAAAGGGTTTATTGGTATTTGTGTGTTTATCAAATGCTTGTATATAGTCAAAACTTATTTCCATGTATATTCTTTCATTTATTATGAATTTAAATATGTTATTCTTTTTATAAAAGTAGCATCACTTTAATTTGTTCACCATGAAAGTCTCCAGTTTGATACAGTGTGATTTTGAGTTAAACTCTCTACAAAGTCTCTATGCATTGAAATCTTCAAATGATCATTCCACTGTTTATATCACTGATGTGTTCAGGTATGATTCAAATGGAGTTCACATATTAATTCTGCTGAAGTTATAATGGTACTGAGAGCATAATTCTAATTTCAGTTCAACAGAACATGGTCCGACAATATGCTGTTATATGAAAAATGAATTTAATTTTCCGTGATTTAACTGAGATTCAAGTTTTAAGATATTGCTGATGAATATTTGTAAACGTTGTCAGGTATATTCATTGATCAGCCACTCTGCTTTTTAAACTCATTAGGTAGAACTGAACTGAACATGCAGAATTGTTTTATGAAAGACAGTTTCAAGGAATACAGTTTTTCGAAACCTCAATTATCCAGTCAGTATAGACCAGATAATCAGATATTTTTCCTTAAAAAGGTGTCAAACCTACAATGTCTAGAATGAAGGTGCATGATCTTTGAATTAAATCTGCATTTTATTTCCATGAAACAGTGTTTTCATCTTTGTTTTCATGCCTTTTTCATTTGTTTTCTCATTGCTTAAGTTGTTTATGTTTTCATTTTGAATCGTCTTTTAGGTAATGTTTTCATTCATGTCTTAGAATGAATTTTATGCATTGTCAGATGTAAGTATTAAATTCATTTTTATTGTACTTGGGAAAGGAATGCTTTTAAGTGGAATGCTTTGTATATACCAGGTATGTTATCAATATTGTATGATACAGCTCACTGTATATTGCACTGCAGAATATAGCTAGTCACTCTTGACATGTGTTTACCAGGTTGTACATTACAACCACCAACTATTAGATATAAATGTATATAGAATATAAGTAAAGTATTCAAATTATCTTCATGTCATAGAATATTTAGAAAAATACAGTTGAGATTTTAGGCTTTGTTGAAGAAATTTAGATTACACTGTAAATCTAATGACTTCATGCCAAGCTCAACTGCTAAAGAAAATGTTTTAGAAATGTCCTTTTTGTGATCCTGAAATATGTGTAACAAATGAATTGGTGATGCAGTTATTTTACTTGGATTGGCCTGAAAAATGCTTGTTTTGCATATAAGACATTTTGACAAATTCTGACAAAAGTTTCTGTGTAATATGTTTTCTGAAGTGTTGAGCTGTTGGTATGAATGTCTGGAGCAGTGAAACAATAACTATGCTTGTCAGCACATTATCTGATTGTATTTGTAGGGGAATAAAGTCTTTCTTCATTCATAAACTATATGTTGTTTTAGTCTCTGTTGTTTGACAGGGTCTGTTTCTTTGTATTTGTGTTTTTTAACTCTGCACTCGGCTATATTCCAGCTATATGATGTTGGTCTGTGAATATTAACATCTGGACTAGACGATCCAGTGATTGACATCATGAGCACTGACCATGACATTATGATATGACATTCATCAACCAAGTCAGCGAGTCTCCCAATCGTCACATGGGGCGGTGTTAGGTAGCCTAGTGGTTAAAGCGTTCTCGCGTTCGCTCGTCCCGCTGAAGGCCCGGGTTCGATTCCCAAGATGGGTACAATGTGTGAAGCCCATTTCTGGTGTCCCCCACCATGATATTGCTGGAAGATTGCTAAAAGCGGGGTAAAACTAAAACTCACTCACCCCAATCGTCACAGGTTCATTGGTGTGTTTCTTAGTCGACTAACAGTAGTTTACTGCCGTGCTGAAGTCTTGAAATATTCATAACTGCGTTTGAAACTCAAATTCACTGTCACGATAACGTGAGCTTCGTTTGAGGTCAAGGTCACCTGAATGGTGTTGGCGAGAAGGTGCAGCATTTCCTTCACCAATCGACCTCTCACGCAAAGTAGGAAAACACAGGATATGAAAGTACGTTTGTTGATACGCAGTAAAATCAATACCGCTCACGCCCGAGTGTGGACAGTTAAAGTGCATTCAAACATGTCGTAAATATCATACCAAGACTAGTGTTTGTGATAAACACGTTGTTGATTTCCAGGCCTCGCCTGTGTGGCAAGTATATTTTCAATTGCCAGTTGCCGATAACTTAATGTTTGGGAAAAAATTTTATGGGAATTTATATAAAGCCGAGTAAGTTACATTGTAGGTATCAAATATAAAGAGGGTAGTTTATATTTAAAACTACAAAACAGCAGTTCGGTTTACAAAGACAGTTCATTTCTTCATGTGTTGACACGCGTGTTTGAGTCGACCCCATTTGGTTGAATGGTAGTTTGCCTTTGCACGTTGGACATGTATTAATAACAAGCTCTTAGAAATCTATATATTTTTATTTGATATTAAAACCCTTTGGAGAAGTTAATAATAATTTTTGCATCACTTTTTGGCCAAAATACTAATTGGGCTAAATTGGGGTTGGCATCTCTGAACATGTGATCGTGGGTTTGAATTCGATACTGTTTTAGTTTTTTTGCGTTGGGCACGTATGAAACACATCTGGCTTGATACAGCACCACTTCCATCCATTGGAGACAATTTGGGACCCGAGAAAAGACAAGGAATAGAATTGGTCTTCAGCAACCTATCTGTGCGTAAGAGGTGCGGGATCTTAGGTTCGCTGTAGCAGAGGTAGCCTCGTGGTTAAAGGCCTGGGTTCAAACCTATACACAAATGGGGTGTGGCCTCCTTGCCTTGTGACAGCTGTCTTTCGATGCCAAGCAATGCTGTATTCAAGTACATTCCATGAAATATCACAAAATTGACTTACCTGTTCATGATGAAATTAAGCCAAATTGTAAAGAGGTATGTTATGAAGGCTCACTATAACATGTATGTATGCAGACAGCCTACAAATTACCAAATTATACATTTTGAAAATATATTTCTCTATTTCAAATCCAGATTTGAATTTCCCACTGTGTTAGTCAGATGGCCAGAGGAGGTGCGTTTCCATAGAAACAAGCCTGTGAGTTGTCTAAAAGTTTTATTCAGGGTTTCATATTTCAGACAGGCTGTGAAAATGACATCCTCCCCACTCCCCTGGCCCCATGCTGTGGAGGGTTAGGGCTGACATCACCATGTTGATCTCTTTAGTCATCAAAATATGTAGTGAAAGGGTTGACATCGCCAGGCTCTTGCCAGGCACCCATAGCCTTTACAGATAACCTCTACACTGCTGAGGAGTGGCCAATGGAAGACTAATCGGAAACCCATGGGGTTTTGGGAGGTTTGCACCCCGGCCTTTTTAAAGCGTTTGCTCGTCACGCCGAAGACCCGGGTTCGATTGACCACATGGGTACAATGTGTGAAGTCCATTTCTGGTGTCTATTTTCGTACATCACACAATTTTAGACCACAATGCAAGGTTTTGCTCGCCATGTATAGATTGCACAATACGAAATATACTGACCTTTCGTAAAGAAAATACATACCTGTCGGTTATATGATTGATCCCGTAATAACTACTGCAGATCTGTAATTTGTGCAGAAAATGTGCGATATTAAGAAAGTGTTGCTATCCTGGAATATTGCACGACAAACAGTCAAAGTTTACCTTTTGTATTATTAGCTATTAATATGTTCATTATTTTTCATATGAACCCAGTTTGGCGTGAGATTGTTTAGTTTTGTCGCTAGAGTAATGAGTCATGAAAGCCCGTAAGAGTTTGCAGGTGTGGCGGAATATTGCACCACAAACAGGCAAAGTTGATTATAAAACCGTTGAGGCTGCCGATTTTCTCATACATCCATGTGCATACGCTGGTGTCACATTTAATCTTAAGGCGAAGGTTTCTTATTTCACTGGACCCCTGAAGATCCGGGTTAGAATTGCTCTTCAGTTACCGATACTTGTCCTAAGAGGCGACTGAAGGGAACGGACGGTCAGGTTCGCTGACTCAGTTGACATATGTCGTTGTATCCCAGTTGCGTAGATCGATGCTGAGTGCGGCGTAAAACTAAACTCAAAGTGGACAAAGAAGGAACTGACTACTGCACAAAATCATCGATATTATTGATATAAATATACATCGATATAAATAACTTGGGGAATCCCGTATTTGGCAATCGAGTTGAAGTACTGTTTAATAAAGAAACACACCAACAAGGAAGATAGCACAGTTGGTGGCCATGGACATGATTACTTCTTGCCTTAATGTCTTACCACCAAATTGTCCGAAGATGTTATCAGCATTTTCAGAAATAAACACATCCTCATGCCTCACGGATGCTGAAGGTCCTTCTCTTATCGTATCCGGGATGGAATAATTAAGGTCATGTTTTATTCACTAACCAGTGACTTCTATACTTTCAATTTAGTCATACCAGCTGAGAGCACTGAACTGATCTGAATTACCTTCAACGGTGAATCATGGACATATTTTTGTAAATGCAATCAATGTAGGCACACACGTATTTTTCTTTTTAGTGCTCTTATGTCATATCTTTCATGTTCAAATCTCTTGTAGATTGGTATTCTGGTTTATGCTTGCTAAACTAAACATAGAAAATGATTTGCACGTATCGTCCATTACATGCAATGTTGCAATACGGGACTTTTATGATGACTTTTATGGAGAAGCATGTACAATGTGAATGGAAACCCCAGCCCACCCCAACCCCCCTAAATTTTATGTTCAAACGCCCCGCATGCCATGTACAACTCAGTGACCCCGCCCCCCTTTCTTCCCATAATTGTTAAGCATAATTTTTAACAATAATATTTATATGTACAAAAATTGCTGCCCTCCCCCCGGCCCTGCTACCAGTTCATGTGTAGAAAATTGATGACCCCACTACCTCCCCAGAACAAAATGGGTGACCCCCCATAAAATCATCATCACCCCCACCCACACCCACACCCCACCAACAGCCATAAAGTATGAACGGTCTCTAACGATGATTCTTTCAGTGACTGTGAATTGGTTTCAAGAATGTAGTCAACATTGAATGTTTGTTTTCTGCAGCCATTGACCCTATGGTATCAGGCAGTGTATCGTTTGATAGTTCATAATTGTTCAATATATATTATGACCTTATCTTTATCATTGCCACCCGTTGTTTTAGTGTTATAATATCATCTCTGTCTTTATATTAGTATTGGGCGCTTCCTCTCCCTGGAGGCGGTGGGGTAGCCTAGTGGTTAAAGCGTTCGCTCGTCACGCCGAAGACCCAGGTTCGATTCCCCCCATGGGTACAATTTGTGAAGCCCATTTCTGGTGTCCCCGCCGTGATATTGCTGGAATATTGCTAAAAACGGGGGTAAAACCTAACTCAGTTAGTCAGTCCTCTCCTGGAAGGTGTCTGCTTGGTAACTACTCTATGATAAGTGTTTCATCCTTGTCCAATAATTTACAGGCGTTTTGATGCTTAAAATGTTTGAATCTTAAACTTGTTTAAAATTGGACTGAAAACGTTTTAAACTGAGCTTATCAAAGAATATTGATATAATATTCAGGTAATGAAGTACAATGTGTGTCTACATTTGTACAGGATGGGCAACTCTTTGTGTTTATCAAATACAAATATATGATAGATCGCTTAAAGACTATAACACAACGAACGACATTTCATGAATTGCTTGAGTTAAATTTGGTACACCGATTGTTAGAACAGCAGATCTGCTTGAAAACTACGGATCTCTTACTGACGCTCGAACAGGACGGGGCAATTGAGAAATTACGCTATTAACTATATCCCATAGTTTTCATAGAAATATTTATGTTCATATATTTATGAAAGGAGATATTGAAGCAAATTACAATGTAGTTTATGTATAATGTAATGTGATGTAATAGATTTCCAGTGACTGGGATTATACAAAGTTTCATTTGAATCTGAAGGGTAATATGTTCAAATGAAAGATTATATTCTTGTACGTACATGCAGAACACAATAACTGACAGTAGGGATATTGGGAACATTTCTTGTACGTACATGCAGAACACAATAACTGACAGTAGGGATATCGGGAACATTTCTTGTACGTACATAACTGACAGTAGGGATATCGGGAACATTTCTTGAACACAATAACTGACAGTAGGGATATCGGGAACATTTCTTGCACGTACATGCAGAACACAATAACTGACAGTAGGGATATCGGGAACATTTCTTGTACGTACATGCAGAACACAATAACTGACAGTAGGGATATCGGGAACATTTCTTGTACGTACATGCAGAACACAATAACTGACAGTAGGGATATCGGGAACATTTCTTGTACGTACATGCAGAACACAATAACTGACAGTACATCAAACAACTGACAGTAGGGATATCGGGAACATGTCTTGTACGTACGTACATAAACATATACACATTCTACAATAGGATGATATATATTATATAAACATATACACATTCTAGGAAGGATGATATATATCATATAAACATATACACATTCTAGGAAGGATGATATATATTATATAAACATATTTCCATTTGGAACCAGGAAAACAAAGACTAAAACTATGACTATTGTCATAACAATAACCCATTACATCATATATGAGATTGATGTAAGATGTTTTAGCAATACCAACTCTGCCACTGAATGTTCCCACAATGTAGGATCGTCACCGGGTTCTAGTGGCAAGAGGGTCTTCTTGGAGAGCTGTGGTCGGTGGTTCGAACACGATACTTGCTGTCGGCGTTGTCAATGTGTGCTGGCATTACAAACCTGGCATTTGTGAGTGAGTGAGTGAGTGAGTGACATTAGTTTTACGCCGCGCTCAGCAATATTCCAGCTATATGGCGCGATCTGTAAATAATCGAGTCTGGACCAGACAATGTAATGATCATCAGCATGAGCATCGATCTACGCAATTGGGATACAATGACATGTGTCAACCAAGTCAGCGAGCCTGACCACCCGATCTCGTTAGACGCCTCTTACGACAAGCATGGGTTACTGAAGACCACCAATTCTAACCTGGATCGTAGTCATGAGGCTTAACCGTGATGAAAAGGATCGCCACAATAGTCTCGGTTAGAAAAGTAATCTTATTTTGTAACATGATCATGAACTCGCTGGTCTGTGCCTACTGCCTCTTTCATTATTTGTACCAGATATAGCACACACCTCAAACCCGTATAGCGTGGCTCTGCTGTTCGTCAAAATCTAAAACAAATTGTTTATTCTACATTGTTGGTTGAATATACGGCAATGAAAAGTTCACATGAATTGGGTGTCACATGAGTATAATTATAATGACAATATCTAGAATGTTCAGCCGTTAACAAAAGATGAAAAATCGTTTCAATAATCACAATAGATATATGTCTTCCAGACTGCACGTTGTCAACGTCGCAGGACAATGACAAGCCAATTGTGTACCCAAAGGAATATCCACGAGGACACTTGGTTCAACTTACAAGGGGGAACTGCATTTGGCATCGTAATCGTAGCTGGTACGTTCAATCTGGAAATGCGGTCATCGCGTCTTAAACAAAACCTTATGAAATCCCCACCCAGGCTCCGAATGCTCACGGGCCGGTGGGGTAGCCTAGTGGTTAAAGCGTTCGCTCGTCACGCCGAAGACCCGGGTTCGATTCCCTACATGGGTACAATGTGTGAAGCCCATTTCTGGTGTCCCCAGCCGTGATATTGCTAAAAGTGGCGTAAAACCAAACTCACTCACTCACTCCGAATGCTCACAACCCAAACTAACTATTCCCGAGGGTGGATGCAGGACGCTTGCCGAAATCCTGATAATTACAGACATTTTACCCCAACCAAGACTTGAGAGGATGCAATCCATAACAGATGTGGGGTAAATCGTATAAGGACATGTTAATGCAGTCGTGCAATCTGAACCGTCTAGGATATTAATTGCAAGCTACAGGTGCTACAACAACCACACTTTCTTTAAGTAATGTGTGTCATGACCCGAACCTATTTTCGTATTGTTGCTTGTAGCATGTCCAAGGATATTTGATTGGTACATACACCAGATTGGTACATACACCAGATTGGTACATACACCAGATTGGTACATACACCAGATTGGTACATAGGTACATCACCAGATTGGTACATACACCAGATTGGTACAAACACCAGATTGGTACATACACCAGATTGGTACATACACCAGATTGGTACATACACCAGATTGGTACATACACCAGATTGGTACATACACCAGATTGGTACATACACCAGATTGGTACATACACCAGATTGGTACATACACCAGATTGGTACATACACCAGATTGGTACATACACCAGATTGGTACATACACCAGATTGGTACATACACCAGATTGGTTGATACATACCAGATTGGTACATACACCAGATTGGTACATACACCAGATTGGTACATACACCAGATTGGTACATACACCAGATTGGTACATACACCAGATTGGTACATACACCAGATTGGTACATACACCAGATTGGTACATACACCAGATTGGTACATACAGATTGGTACACACAGATTGGTACATACACCAGATTGGTACATACATACACCAGATTTGGTACATACACCAGATTGGTACATACACCAGATTGGTACATACACCAGATTGGTACATACACCAGATTGGTACATACACCAGATTGGTACATACACCAGATTGGTACATACACCAGATTGGTACATACACCAGATTGGTACATACACCAGATTGGTACATACACCAGATTGGTACATACACCAGATTGGTACATACACCAGATTGGTACATACACCAGATTGGTACATACACCAGATTGGTACATACACCAGATTGGTACATACACCAGATTGGTACATACACCAGATTGGTACATACACCAGATTGGTACATACACCAGATTGGTACATACACCAGATTGGTACATACACCAGATTGGTACATACACCAGATTGGTACATACACCAGATTGGTACATACACCAGATTGGTACATACACCACCAGATTGATTGGTACATACACCAGATTGGTACATACACCAGATTGGTACATACACCAGATTGGTACATACACCAGATTGGTACATACACCAGATTGGTACATACACCAGATTGGTACATACACCAGATTGGTACATACACCAGATTGGTACATACACCAGATTGGTACATACACCAGATTGGTACATACACCAGATTGGTACAAACACCAGATTCAGCACAAAGCAGCTGTTAACTAAAAACATCAGTACCCTCAAATCACCACCATTACTCCCTCTCCACATCCTGGCGGACCACTTGTGTAATGTGAGATAAACTCAGCACTGGGGTTAGATATCAGCTTACACTGTACACATAGTCAATAATATGAAGTATGTAACACATATTTCAACCGTCTAGAACTCATGGGGTATGGTGTATGACAGACAAACATCCCCAATGCCATTTGTGTGAAATATGTGTAAGTAATCCTGTCATTTGCATCACGTTCAAACCCCGTTGAAACAGTTGTGGCACGGTCGTGTCTAGTTTTGATTTCAGATCTGTATGAGTGAGTGAGTTTAGTTTTACACCACTTTTAGCAATATTCCAGCAATATCACGGCGGGGGACACCAGCAGATCTGTATGAAACTACACACATAAAATACATTCATTCCTTTATGAATACATGGACATACTTCATGTGGTGACCACACTTTCTATATAGCTAAATATTTTCATACATGGAAATGTACTATTCCATGCAACGACACAGAGCGACCTGTAATATTCTGTCTCATCTTGACGGCACTTACAGTGACAATGCCATGTGTTTGTGAAACTCGTTATATTACACATAATCAGTATAAGGTATATTTCGCTATGTATATATAACACAACGTGCCTACTTAAACACAAAGCGGCCTCCGTGGTAAAGTGGTTAGAGCGTCTGCCCGGAGAGCGGAAGGTCGCGGGTTCGATCCCCGGCAGCCTCATACCAAAAGACGTTAAAATATGGCACTTGTTGGTCCCTGCCTGGCGCTCGGCATTAATGGGTTTAAGGACTGGTCGGCTCGGAGTCAGTATAGTGTGTCTGAGTGGGATATTCATGCTTCACTGCGGCATGGTGTCTCAGTGGGCTAGCTCTACGAAACCAGCTTAAGTCTGGGCTAGTACAAGCAGTCACACATACACACGTATGCACATCGTCATATGAGCGAAATAAAAGTGCGACGTTAAACCCCATTTCACCTCACCTCACCTACATACAAACAACAGTCTTTATGCAGTCACTCATTGTACATCCGGGTTGGAATTGATCTTCAGTAACCCATGCTGGTCGTAAAAAGAGGACGGGATCGGGTGGTCTGGGTCGCTGACTTGGTTCATACATGTCTTGGTATCCTAAATCATGTAGATTGTCTAGTTCAGACTCAATTATTTACCGACCGCCGCTATGTGGCTGGAATGTTGCTGTGTGCGGCGTTAAACAACAAACCAAGCAACCAACCCATGATTCACTTTTCCTCTGGGAATAATACTCGGTCAACTCTTGCTGATCTTAACACGGATGTGGAAAATTACCCGGATATGTGCACTCGTGCGTACGTAAATCAGTGGAATAAAACTGTGGCGTTATTTTCATGTAGAGTAAATCAGATTTCTTGAAGAATATTAATGTATTATCTCTTAAAAATATCAGTCACATTGACAGGGTTGATTCAAAACAGGGAGGGGAAGAGTCACAGGCAAACATCATACCCTTTAAAATATAGTTCAAATGAACGTTTTGTTTGAACATAAACTATCTCTTTGGACAATGCGTTACATAGTGAATCAACATGCGTGTATATTATCGGACAAGGATGAAATACGTACCATAGAGTAGTTACCAAGCAGACATCTTCTAGGGAGAGGAAGTGCCCGATTCTAATACAAAAAGCGATGATAGTATCTTACGACTAATTAGCTGTGTCAAAGATGAAGACTAGGTCAGAATACATTTTGGGTGAGTAAGTGATAGAGTGAGTTTTACGCCACACTCAGCAGTATTCCAGCTCTATGGCGTCCGTCTGTAAATAATTGAGTCTGGACAACACAATCCAGTGATCAAAAAGCATGAATATCGATCTGTGCAATTGGTATACGACGACATGTGTCAACCTGGTCAGTAAGCCTGACCACCCGATACCATTAGTCGCCTTTTACGACAGGCATCGGTTACCGAAGACCCATTCTACCATGACTTCAGTAAACACTGGATTGTGATTGGTTAATTAAAGCCATTCAGAGGTATATAATCACTTTATACAGGTATCTGTTTTCCGTGCGCAATCATACATGGTTTACGGTAATGCACTATTTTTGTCTGCCCACTAACATGGCGGTGACCAAACAACCTACCGATGCATCGATAAATTACGGCGATTTTACTGTCGGAAATTACACATATGTCTTTAAAGATGGATTTAGCGATGACGGGATCGACTCACTACTTGCGTAAATCACAGCAATAGGTGTTTATACATACAAAAGTACTTCGAAAGCATGGAAAAAAGTATTCAGTCGAACAAGATCAAAACATCGTCTGCTTTCCGAATAAAAATTCAGCAAAAATAAAATATGTTTACGTTGATTCTATGTAATATCAGAATAGATCCAGCAATGGACTGCTACATAATTTCCGTGTTAAATTCATTATCAGCTTTCGTCAACGATATCCCCACTGATCTTCATCCGGTAACGGAGGATGCATTAACATCGAACGCCTAAGAAATTTTAATGCTTTCCGTCCACATAAAGAAACAGTTAGGTCATCAATTCAAACAAAATGATATTTTGAAATTTGTACTGTTTCAAATTTAGCGGTAGTAAAACACAATATTACAGAATCTGCAAACCGTTCTGTTTAGCCTTTTTTTTTTAGATCTGAAAGTATAATATCGTTGAAAATGTTATTTAGCTTAGTCATGATCCCTCTTATCCATTACACTGCTTGATCTAAAGTAGTCTATTAAAGTATAATTAATTACCTTACCGTGTTAATGCCAGAGGTACACCCTCATGTCCTGATCCATACTTTCGGAAATATCACCACAAATCTGTCTTTGTCAACACACTCGGGAACATGCCAGCAAATCCGATTCAATTTGAATTCACTACACTTTGAAGCCACTAGGTCACAAAACACTTTCCAAAACGTAGAAAATAATATCCGTAGAATAGAATTTGAGCACAAAGTACACACATGAGTGTGTAAGAGTCACCACAGCTGTCGCACGCAGACGTAGAGGTGCGTGAAATCGTCAAGTTGACAGGGCGCAAAATTCAACAGTATCTAAATTTGGTACAACGGACTTCTCGTTACAGCAAAAGCGCCTCCACTCTTAAATTTTGTACCAGTACCAGTAATTAGATATCAAAGACTATCTCAGTCATACAATCAGGTTAACCTTGCGTAAACTGTCAGACGCTCTCCTGTCGCATCTTTCCAAATTTGCACGTAAATGTAAACAATGACTTCCGAGAAAAGGTCAAGGCCATGAGGTTGCTGCCATTATTCTGGTGGGGTAAGGGTCTACGGTGGAATTTTCAAATGTGAACCAAGCCTTTTAAACTTATTTGATAAATGTGTTTCAACTTATCAGTTAATGATTGGTAATTGATGCATTGAAAAACAAAACGTGATTTGTTATTACTGAATTTGGAGTTTGTTAGTCATTGACGGTTTGCCACCAATCACCCCGTTTCGGGCGATGCCACTTGAGATTGGAATGCGAGGCCGCTTCACGTATTGACTCGTAACCAAAGAAAGAGCTCCACCTGAAATTGTTCATAAAATTGTCATGGCAGAACGGAGATAAACCTCCTGTGTTGGAAAATCAGAGGTATATAACGAAATTATAATAGCTCTAAATTGTCCGGTTTTAAATGAAATTTAGAGCTATTATAATTTCGTTATATACCTCTGATTTTCCCACACAGTAGGTTTATCTCCTAAATATATGAACATGCCATTACCTTGATAACATGTTATTCATGACAACATGATGCTATCATATGAATAAATTATATACATACATTGTACATATGTGGTTGTGTTCCCTTTCTCAATTGAAATACTCGCCTATTTCAAATGACATCAGCATCGCATGCAGTTGTCACAGCTGGTACAGTGAGAGTTGAGTTTTTAGCAACATTCCAGCTTTATGGCGGCCTTCTGTAAATAATCGAGTCTGGACCAGACGCTCAAGTGATCAACGACATGAGCATCGACCTACACCAAGTCAGCGATCCTGACCACCCGATCCCGGTAGTCGCCTCGACACGACAAGCATGGGTTGTCAAATATTTTGTCTTCTGATTTTTATCATTATGTGGTTAGGAATGGCGATTTTAGATTTATTTTACCTTAAGGACAGTGTCTTGGAACTATTTACAAACGTAATGTTGATAAATAACAAAACTTTTTAAGACTTTTCTGAAAGATATCTGATTTAACTTGCAAACGTGTTTCACGAAAGAATGATTAAACAATAGATAGCTTTATCTAAACTTTTAAATTGTACCGATAAATCTTGCAAAATGTGTTATGTGTGCTATGTATGGCCCGTCCCAAAAAGAAACGATGGATAGAAAAACATCCTATTTATGTTTCAAGTTTAGGTTTAAATAAAAAGGCAGGATATTTTTACCATATAATTACGGCGGTGTAGAATACTGTACTTTAAAAAAAGTCGAGGTATTAATTTTAAATCAAGAGCAATATAAATACTAGTAGCCCTCGATATTTCAGTCTATTCATATCACCTTTCTGTTATTCACTTCAGGGCAGTGGGGTAGCCTAGTGGTAAAAGCGTTCGCTCGTCACGCCGAAGACCCGGGTTCGATTCCACACATGGGCACAATGTGTAAAGCCCCATATCTTGTGTCACTACCATATTGCAGGAATATTGCTAAAAGCGGCGTAAAACATACTCACTCACTATAATTTACAACCCCAGAAATCAGACACGAAACATTCCAGTGTACATGGTACATAATTATAAACAGGATTGAACAATACAATACCTCGTAAATGTGATAAAAGTAATTCGGTATTAAAACAGCAAAATCTAAATGATGTTCAAGTCATGATAAGCGAGCTACCAGCCCCGATAGTGTGTTTTCGTTCTATAACAGAGAGGTGTATATTTCACTTCCGCATACCCATGTCACGGGCCATGAGATGCGGTCGATCGGCCAAGTGAAATCAGGTGAAATTGAGAGGTGCAGTACTGTTACTGCCATTGTCATACATGACTGCCACACCCATGTGTCAACAAAGGCATGCGTTATCTCGCATGGTCTAGGGAACAAGTGTTTATGCGGGCTTCTTAGAAAGCCATTGAGACAAGTGCGCACCGGAACAGCTATTCCGGGCGTTCAGTAATCTGAAGAGGCCCTGTTTGGGTTTTATAGTTTTGTCGGATGTGTGTGGCTTTTTACACCGCTGTGAAATATCAGTTTTCCTGGGTCCTGTTTTCGAATATGATAACCGTGCTTGAATGATCGTATCCCCTATACGTAACAGACTTACAATGGCTGTATCGTTAATAGACGTTTTGTGAAACGACCCGCGGCGTCTGTGAGTCATAGCAGACATATTTGTAACCATGTGAGGAGTAGAACCCGGTCCTTTTGTCGGAGGTGCAAGCGCTGTAATCACAACGCCAGCCCACCGACTCCTTACCACACCGTGTGACCTTAGATTACAGGGGGCTTTTTTCACAATTTTTAATTTTTTAGAAAAATAATTCACTGAGCACTTGATTATGCAGAAAATAATAACCGAGTTCCCTAACATTAAAAAATATAATGTTCATCTCAAACCAAAGTTCCACAAGAGTTAACTCAAATGGATCGGTTGTCATAGACAAGGATCGATGCTCATGTCTTCAGTCACTAGTTACGTGGTACAGCTGGAACTTTTGTTGACGGGCGTTTATACATTCACTCACTCATTCAAATAATAACTATAAGATACAACGGAAAAACGGTATCGCAGAAACACAAATCATATAAAGTATTAAATTTTGTTAAGCGCAGGTTTTCTTGTACTGTAAAAATGAAAATGATGAACGTCGAACAGCACGAAATGCACGAACTGGCTTTATCATTGGTCATTATATCAACCACTGGTTCAGCGGGTTCAGATTCGAACATTTACAGACCTCCCTGGCAAAGCTGAATCCAGCGGGTGATACGTCACAACCCAAAACGGGCCTCACTGATTTCTCGTCTGTAAGACTCATTGTCTCTGTTGTCAAAGGAAAGGCTATGTTGAAATTCAGGATATATTACATTATCTGTCTGGATGATGTTGACAACAATTGAAATAATGACGTCACAGAGACCCGGATGTGTTCATCTATATATACCAAGTCGTCTATTCATTCAATCTACAGTCTTCTATAGGCGTATTTCAATCATCACTCAACGATGCTTGCATTTCAACACACCTGGAAAGGCCTACTTTTGTTAGCCTGTTTGTATACATGCTCAGGTAAGTTTTGTAATTTACACATAGGTACAAGTGTTCATTTTTTTCTAAATAATCCATTGTAACATGAACTCGCTCAATCCTCCACCTATGACAAAAAATGAGTGAGATCAGATTGATAGTCACTTAGGCCATACCGTGACTAAAACAAATCATATATTGATAACATATAAAGTTATAAAGGAAATATCTGTCGACAAGGGACGGTTAAGCAACTACAATATCACAGTTGGAGATTTAAAACTGGCATGTAACTTAGAAATTATATCACTATTTACCGTTAACATTAATAATCAACTATTATATTAATTAGCTCTGTTAACATAATAATCAACTATAATATTAATTAGCTCTAGTCCTAATATTTACGACATTATCATATAGGAAATAAAACAATGCAAAACAACCAATTCCCAAATTTCATCTGTTTCGGTTTCAAACATAACTTACTGATCTTAGCTTATCTGTGCATGTTCTGGTCTGTCAACCAAGTGCCCCCTTTCAGTATGCAACAGAATTTTGACAATAGCTCTTTGTGCGGTTTAAGGTGCTCGCTGTGATAAATGCAACGACATTCCTAAACACAGAGTCACAAATATTCCTTTTATGGTGATGTTTTCTATCTTGTCTACCCTTTTATTGCCCTATTCATCGCTTCTTTGTTACACCTAAATAACATGCATTGGTTCCAATTTCGACTTGAAGTAATGAAGACTAGAAATGCAGATTAATAAACATATTTATATTTTAGAGGCAAAGTTAGAAATACACAATCACAGGTATAATATCAAATAATATTTTGATACGATTGTAACATATTTTTGATGCCATAATATTACAATATTCTGATAAAATGAAATTACATATTTGCACACAGGTTTTTTTGGGGTTAGATGTGGTGTCCCTTGTCGGAAGGGATGACCAAACAGATCGAATGGTCAGTCCCGATATAATCGATATCAGTATAGCATCAGTACTCAGTATGGCTATTAGGGGCGATTGGGTAGCCTAGTGGTTAAATCGTTCGCTCGTGACGGTGAAGACTCGGGTTCGATTCCCCACATGGGTACAATGTGTGAAGCCCATTACTGGTGTCCCCCGCCTGATGCTGCTGGAATATTGCTAAAAGCGGCGTAAAACCATACTCACTCACTCTTCCCACATGTGTTTGCCATTACTAACGTTTGTATTTTCTAGGTGCGCCATTGTCGTGCGACCCCGAAGGAAGCGCAGCGTGTTTCTCCAGCTTTAGTCAAGGGATTCTGAGGGTGGCCTTGCCCCATCTGACACAGAATATCAGCGTCCAAAACGCAAACTTGTCCTTCGTCAGTCAGATCTGCAGGTAAATAAACACAACAAAACTTAGACTCTAGTCGCTAAATATATATATAATTTTGATAGATAACAAACAATAATTTTTAAATTGGAAAGAAGCTCCAGTGAAATCTAGACTTGCTTCATTTACATTTTAGCATCGCGGTTCAGGGACTGTGAGACCGACTATACAAAACTCTGAGTATAACACTATAGAGACACCAACTGTTGTGTGTATAACAGGCGCCCACGTTACCAGTGGGGATGAAGTCGAATTTAGCATGTCTTATGTATTTTTCACATCTCACATCTCTTTTAACTTTTGAACCAATTTTTGAACTCGTCCTTGATTATATATACTGAGAGAAACAAATAAGGAATCACAGGAAACTTCAAGCGTTCCTTTATTATTTTCCAGTTTCCATCGCCACAGCGCTATTCAAAACTGGTGATGAAAACTGGAATATATTAAAGGAACTCTAGAATTTTCCTGTGATCCTTTATTTGTTTCTCTCAGTATATAAATGAGAATGAGGGTTTTCTTGTATTGCTATAAAACCATTTTTTTATGAGCCACAATATTACCGATACCATCTTAGATAATATTATAATAATTTCTGTGAAACTGTAACATTTGATCGTGTGAAATTTCTAAATTTTGAGCTATTAAACCTAAATTTTCTTTTTTACTGAACTGATGTTTTCGGGGAAGATATGATATTTTTGGTATTGTGAGATGGTAAAACTGATATAGTTTCCTCGGATAGCGGGAACTTACAATTTATGTGAAACAGTAAGTTTGTAAATGATTTTTACTGTAAAGCACTCCAGCTAATATTTCTTTGACTCAGTGAGTACAACCGCACCTACTTGCCCTGCATTTCTCCAACCCTCGTCGGCTGCCCTGCATGGAGCTATATTACCTACGAGATGACCAGCGCTGCCGTGGAGTACATCTGTCGAAGCAATGAAACGAGTAAGCAGCACATAAGCACAAACTAACTTTTAAAATACGTCACTTATTTTATTCATTGGTATTAGAATGTGTCTGAAACTCATCGCCAAAAATATATACATGTACCTTGTGTACTTATTATGCGTTGAATCGATGCATGTCAGGGCTCACTTGCACAAAGCGATCTTAGCGCTACAATGATTGTAACTCCCATTCTCCAATATAGGTTTAAGATAGTCGTAGCGCTAAGATCGCTTCGTGCAAGTGGGCCCAGATCATCTTGCGTGGTCTTGTGGTGTTAGCTTTGACTTGTCACACTGACTGTCCGGGTTTGGATCCAGCGTGTTGTTGATGTCTCCTGCTGTGATATTTCTGGAATATTGCTAAAAGCGGCGTAAAACTAACTCACTCACTGTTATTGATTATTTACTGCTTAAACGGGCTGAACAATTCTACCTCACTGTGTAACTTTGCCAGGTTCAGCCTGAGAGTGAATGAATTGTATGTTGCGCCAATGATTTGCTTATTGATGATGAGAGTGAGTGAGTGAGTTAGACGAGTTTAACTCCGCTTTAAGCAAAATTCGTTTTATATATTGGTCGGGATTGGGAGTTATTAGCAAAACACATTTACTTCTTTACTTACGTACGGAACAGAACCCGAATATTCGTGAAGAGCCGACGCTTTAACCACTGGGCCATTCATGAATAATCTACGTCAAAATTCATACAGTTCTTATCCACCACCCGTACATCATGCTCGAAATTGGATTCGAACCGGTCTTTAGACTACGTGAAACTCTAGTAAGATTCCCACTGATCGGTCATATTGGCCACCCGTTACTCATATTAGCCTCCCTCCGATAGGAAATGGGTACATGAGTTCCAAGAAGTGTTTATCATTGTTTTCAGTGGTACGGGATGTGCTAGCGTGTGTGTCAGTGCCGTCAGTCGCTCCTGCAATCATGGCCTGCAACGAGGCTGCCCTGGCGGCAACCAAACCGTGCCAGTAAGTACACCTGCTCAGCCCAACCAATAAACTTGACAAAACAAACGTTCCTAACTGATGTCATTGAAAAAGTTGAAGTTTCTTCTTTGTACGTTCTATTATTTCAAAATTCATGTATAATAATATATTTAATCATACTTATGTGATGGATACTTTGGATAACGACTCAAAAGTCATTGATGGCAACTAGGTCCGCATGCACAAAGCGACTTCAGCATTAGGATGATCGTAACTCACATGCTCTAACACTGACTAAAGATGAGCGTAGTACTAAGATCGCTTTGTGCAAGTGGGCCCTGAATCGTTCCATTTACTAATTAGTCTCTGAATATATACTCGAGAACAAGGGACAAGTCTTTTTAAGATAACCAGTTTTGGTCGTTTATTGTTTTAGTTTGTACAGATATCTTTGTTGATGGTGATGAAGAATGCTTCATATTAACTTCAAATGTAAACAATCGGTCCAATTCCCTTTCCTCTTTTCCCAATTGCGTAGATCGTTACTCATGTTGTTGATCACTGGGTTGTCTGGTCCAGACTCGATTATTTACAGACAGCCGCCATATAGCTAGGATATTGCTGAGTGCTGTGTAAAACTAAACTCACTCACTCACTCACTTACCTTTACTCTTTCCTTTCAGCCCAGCTTATACTTGGCAGAGATGCGTAGCTGACATCACCTCCAACGTTTGTTCCGTGTCTTCTAATGCTGCTTTAAACGATGTCATTGCTCACAGTCTGCAGCCCATGTTTGACTTGTATCCTTGTCAAGACAACTATACTTCTGTAACGTCAGAACCTGAACCTGAGATCACGAGAGAAACAGGTACCCCTGAACCAGAACCTGAGATCACGAGAGAAACAGGTACCCCTGAACCTGGACCTGAGATTACGAGAGAAACAGGTACCCCTGAACCTGGACCTGAGATTACGAGAGAAACAGAACCGGAACCGGAAGTGACAAGTGGTGAGCTAACTTATAGTTAACAATTGAATTTCACCCTCTGTCATGCCACTGTGGTTAGACAGGATGAAAGATGTATGAAAGAACGCGTCCAATCATTTATTTTTTCAAGTTAAAAAATATTGGAGGCTCTTATTTTCCAGCTCCAAGTGCTGTGTGTGACTTGATGTCCTTCAGCATGTGCAGCGCAGAACTGAACCAGGACCTGCAGGTGTGGGTGGCGAACCTTATCGTCTCTGGACGCTTCAACGACTCAGACCTCGATACACTTTGCAGGTACATATAATTCTCTTTGATCCTTTTATTGATTCCCGTCTGTGAATCATTTGCTTAAAACCAGGGCCTAGATTTTCGAAGCTCTTTTAGCGCTAAGACAGTCGTAAGTTAATGTTAATGTATGGCACTTACGACTATCGTAGCGCTGAGAGAGCTTCGAAAATCTAGGCCCAGGGCCCGTTTCACAAAGCTATCGTAGCACTACGACTGTCGTACCTCATGTACTATAAGTAACATACTACTGTCGTACCTCATGTACTATAAGTAACATAGACTTACGACAGTCGTAGCACTACGACAGCTTTGTAAAACGGGGCCCAGGCCGTATATTCCAGCCCTTTAGTCTCTATTCATGCCCCGCAATCGCTGCGCAGAGTGGCGTCCCTTTGGAATGCTAAAATCTGTGACTGTGGGTTCGAATCCCAATTTGACTATTTATGGTTCTTGGTTTGGTACGGCCTGCATCACTTTGGGCTCTTTTCCAATGATGATGATATAAAACCATAAATGAAACGATGTTTGAAGCATTAAAACAAATTCACTCACATTTACAAACAACAATCGGCGTTATTTTGTGCTTCAACAAATGTTTATCTGACAGGTCCAATTACACTGAAACAAGTGTGCAAAGCACCGTCAAACGCCACCTAACTATTTTGTAATTTTTCTGATTTGATCACTGTTTCAGAGTTCACTACAGGAAATACCAACAATGTGTTTGGCCGTTGACCTCGGGATGTCGCAAAGACACGATGTTAGTGCGTGACATAATGGTTGCTGCTTTCGACTTCATCTGCTCTGCCGACATAGAAGGTACTGTTGGGTTTGCATGATATCATGCTTATCCGTGTGACGTCAGACCGCGTGACGTTATAATCGTTTCACAGCCTCGTGGCCTAGTTTAGTTAAATCTACTATGAAATGGATTTTATATGTTAGTTTGTTATCAAACAATAATCAAATTAGGAAAACTACTGCTATCAGAGTATGTTGCGTGATGTGATTATCATATGAGATGGTAAAACTAGTAAATACAGTTGCAATACGGACTCCCCATAATGATGGCCGAGCAGTACTGTTTGTATGAGTGAGTGAGTGAGTAAGTAAGGTTTTACACCACTTTGAGCAATATTCCAGCAATATCACAGCGGGGGGACATCAGAAATTGTTCTTCACACATTGTACTCCTGTGGGGAATAGAATCCAGGGCGAACGAACTCTTTAACCAGTAGGCTACCCCACAGCGCCTGTCCTGTTTGAGTTGATTGAGAAGTTGTATTAGATTCCGGCATGTCGTAACGAAGTTTAAGCGACACGTGGCCTTTACCTCTTCGTTTTGCAGCATAGTGTTTCATACACTTTATTTTTCACAACAGCAAAATTACTGCCCTTCCAAACCAGAAAATAATACTGATAGTGTTCAGTCTAAACTGTTTATATGTCAGTTTGTGCCGGGTGCAAAGTTTCCAACAGTAGACTTTGTTTAAAGTAATGCATATTTCATGCATCACTTAAGGCTGCATACGGCAGAGCTGGATTGTCCTGAATACGTTGAATTAAGCTGTATTCGATTATATCTATTTGCATTTGATGTCTATGGCTTATGTTTTGTATTAACTAGTCTGGGATAGTTTCAATAAGGTACATGTCCCCAAGTAAAATATATCCTATGTTTGGAAATAGAGTGGTTTAATTTGACTGACTGACTGACTGAGTATGGTTTTACGCCGCTTTTAGCAATATTCCAGCAACATCACGGCGGGGGACACCAGAAATGGGCTTCACACATTGTGCCCATGTGGGGATTCGAACCCGGGTCTTCGGCGTGACGACCCAACGCTTTAACCATTAGGCTACCCCACCGCCCCGGTTTAATTTGAAACTCATTCTTTATGTTACAGATCTGAGAAGCACAATTCCCTGCATATCCCAGCCTGGCTTTACACAAGAGCTGCGGACATGTGCTCTGGCATCATCTACTTCAGGAATGTGCAGGTTAGTGTCACTAGGACAGTGCGGTGTATTTTCTGGTTAATCATAAGAAATCAGTCATCCACAGTTCCGAAACAGTGATCAGTCCTCAAATCAAGTTGTGAATATAAAAATCAGTGACTATGGTTTTACTCCGCTTTTAGCAATATTCTAGCAATATCACGACGGGAGACACCAGAAATGGGCTGCAAACATTGTACACCTGTTGGGAATCGAACGGCGTGACGAGCGAACGCTTTTACCACTTTGCTACCCCACTGCCCCGAATATAAAAAGATATATAACTCAAAACGTGAACACTTACAGACACTCTGTTCCTTTCAGTTTTGCAACGAACTACAAAACGTGTGTGTCTAACGTCACTTCCGGTTGCACCGACCCTGCGCAACAGGTCATCAGTGACCTCGTGGACAACCTACTGAAGCCACTGGAAGAGATCTTCCCCTGTGACGTCGACGTTACCACTGTCGTATCAACGCTTTTCACCTCAACAACACCCAAGACACCGGTCACGTCAACGTTCAAGACAACAACCTATATTACCCCAACACCGGAAGTGGTCACTGGTGGCGTTGTCATTGGGGAAGGTGAGAAACCTTTGTTCATGTTGGGTATACTAGAATGTGGTGTCATTCACGAGCTGTGGATGAGTGAATGGATGAATATGGTTTAATGTCGCTTTGAACAGTATTTCTGTCGGCCTAAGCTTGATTGAGGAGGAAATGTTAGACGTTCACCTCTTTCGTGAAACGGGGATAGCCTAATGGTTAAAGCGTCCGTTCGTCACGCCGAAGACCCGGGTTCGATTCCCCACATGGGTACTATGTGTGAAGCCCATTTCCCCTGCCGTGATATTGCTGGAATATTGCTAAAAGTGGCATAAAACTAAACTCACCCACTCACTTACTCATGATTTCAAACCCTGAATTGTCTTCTCCAGACTTATTTACAGACCACTTTCATTTTTTTTCGCAAACTAACAAACCACTCAGACCTCATCTGAAATGTGAGAGAGTATAAGAAAATGGAATAGTTTCTATAATGTACAGACGTAAAACCATACTCGCTCACCCACTCTTTCGTACAACCCACGAAACAATAGTGATGACTAACCAGGAATAATATGGCGACTCAACGATCATGCGACACTCTTTCCAAAACCAAATAACCAAAACGTTCATGTGAATGCGAATGTGAATTGTTAAGTGTTATCATGCAACCACTGATTTATATAACCTGCCAGATTTCGTGGTTATCATTAGAGACGACCAAACTTGGAGTCGATATGTTTTCTGCCTGGGTGAAATTTTTAATTATAAGCAATAACCTATCATCATTAGCTGCCAAACAATGGTCTGTCGACCCATGAAGATCCGGATAAGAACTGGTCTTCAGCAACCCATGCTTGTCGTAAGAGGCGACTAACGGGATCGGGTGGTCAGGCTCGCTGACTTGGTTGGCACATGTCATCGGTTCCCAATTGTGCAGATCGATGCTCATGCTATTGATCACTGGATTGTCTGGTCCAGACTCGATTACATACAGACCGCCGCTATATAGCTGGAATATTACTGAGTGCGGCGTAAAACATCAAACGATCTAACAAACAATGAAAAATGCCTGCCTATAACATATAGATTTGTCTTCAGAAGTAGATGTATGTTCTAAATGACACTCCTCATTAGAAGTTAGCATTATTGCAAGGCTATGCATTCTTCCAGGAACCTGTGGACGCAAGTGCCAGGAGCTACTGAACGTGCCGCTTTCACGTGTTGCAACTGCATCGCTGGCTGGCAATTTTACCCTCACTATCTACACAGACGCATGCCCGTGAGTAGAACTGTCTTACTGAAAACAATATGTTATCTCCTTGAAATGAGATTGCATACTCTTGACGTTGCTTTTGGTGTGTGATATGTCAACCACCATCGGACCTGTGAAGGTCCGGGTTAGAATATTGATCTTCAGTAACCAATGCTTGTCGTAAGAGGCGACTATCGGGATCGGGTGGTCAGGCTTTCTGACTTGGTTGACACACGTCATCGGTTCCCAATTGCGCAGATCGATGCCCATGCTGTTGATCACTGGATTGTCTGGTTCAAACTCGATTATTTACAGACCGCCGCCATATAGCTGGAATATTGCTGAGTGCGGCGTAAAACTAAACTCACTCACTCAACCATCATCGTCATTCACTGAAGTCGGTTCTAGGGCCTGTCGTCGTACCCCGACGGCGTGAATAGTTACTCATGACATCAATCACTGGATTGTCTGGTCCAGACTCGATTGTATCCTGGAGCATTGCTGAGTGCGATGTTTAACAAACGCACATATACTCCCAAGATTTTGTATTCAGCAGCAACTTTTTAAGAAAATATGTTTATCGGAATATTTCCATCTTTTTCAGTATTTTTGACAGTTTCCGCGAGTGCATGGCTTCTCTTTCTGAGCCATGTGTAATTCCTGCTCTGCAGTATGGTATCGTCTCTCAGTTTGAGTTCGCCTGTGGAAAAGCTTATAGTGGTAGGTATATGGCTGTGTGGGGCTGGCAATGTCAGGGGAGCGGCGGGGTAGCCTAGGGGTTAAAGCTTCCGACCGACAAGGGAGATCGCATCTAACCCAACACCCCCTGTGTACCAATGGGGGCGGCGGGGTAGCCAAGTGGGTAAAGCGTTCGTTCGTCACGCCCGAAGACCCGGGTTCGATTCCCAATATGGGTACAATGTGTGAAGCCTATTTCTAGTGTCCACTGCCGTGATATTGCTGGAATATTGCTAAAAGCGGCGTAAAACTAAAGTCACTCACTGTAATGTCTTTTTTCATTAGTATACTTATTGCACGAGTAAAAATGAATTTATTTACAAGGACTTTGATCAATTAAATAATGCATTTAAATGTGCAAAAGACAAGAATACCTTTGATCCTTCTTCGAACTGGGTGAAGGCAATGAGCTAAACATTATGCAAGTTAATTAGCAAGTTAACTCCCCTTTTCTACTAATGTCTTTTAGACTCCCAAGTATATAACGTGTAAGTGGTTTCTCTTCTAACGGGGACACTTTTGTTGATGTATTTTAACCAGTGGGTGTAACAAATGGAACTGGTGTTTTCAGCTATTATTGAATACGAGGACTGCTGGGAGAGGGACGACATCCAAGCCTCGTGGAATTCATGTATTACCGAGTTCACCACTGGGATTTCCAATGGGACGCAAAATGGCATATGCAGGTAGGCACACCTTCAAATGCCGGAATGGTTTGGTTTCCATGGAAACTGAACCGATTCAAGAATCACTGGCTCTGTGAGACGCAGCTTGTTATAAAATTTACAAATGTCATATTTCGTTTCATATAAATATTAACTTCATTAATATGGACACCTGAATAACTATAATTCCGCCATAACGATGTACGATGGATCTGGACGATTCCTCGATACCATGGCCGATGACCTCCACTACATGTACTTACATGTCGACACATGTTTCATATCTTCGAGTTAAACATATATATATTTACTGTCCTAATGGATGCGTAAAACACAGGATACTTTGTAAATTGGCAAAATAACCAAATGGAGAACTTTCATTTCATACATCGATAATCAATTAAGGATCAATGAAAAGTTAAAAGGCCCGTAAATCGAACTGTTGAAATACATATGTTCAGACGAAATGTTGCTCATAAGATCAAGCGCCTGTACAAGTTTGCAAATAATACGAAGACAAATGAAAAAAACGTTTCTTCATCCAGTGGATGAGGTTACAGATTTAAATGTGTCAACGGTATTAGATTTAAGAATAAAATGCATACATATTTTCTTCTTCAGACACCTGGACGCCTTTTCCATCTGCATAAGGGAGAAGGTCGCAACCTGTGGACAGGTCCCACTTGCTATAGTGACGGATTACATAAACGCCTCAACATATAGTGTTAGGAGGCTCTCCAACTGTTCTCTGGGACAGCCGACCACCGGACAAACGACGACTACTACGGCTACTACTACGACTACTACGGCTGTCCCAACTTCATCCTCCAGCTCCACCACCACCACCACCTCTGCAACAACTACACCCACCTCAACGACTACCTCAGCCGCCCCCAATTCAACCACGTCTTCACAGCAAAACCAGACAGGTGAGTCCGTAGGCATCAAATCTAAAGAAAACGCTGCATATCTTATCAAATATATATACAGCTCAAGTTAGAGTAGGGATAATATTTATTGATACACAGGTGTGTTCAGCTGCAAGCAACTCCAATTTAAACACACTGTTAATCATGAGACTGACCACATAATCTACTTACTAAGCCTCTAACAATAGAATGTTAGCAAGTTGCGTGCCTGCCCGAGGTAACTCGGGGTCATGTTAGTTATGGCCGAATGTTGTCGGAAAGTAATAATAGTCTATTTATGTTGCGCATTTATCCATGCACATTGCATGTTCAAAGCGCTGACATATTACCCCTGGTCAACGAGTACAGTACACTCCATGTGGAGAACACAACCGGTCGCCCAAGGTTCAAATTCAGACCATCATCGTGGTATCATCCCAGGTACCCAATTTACTGTTGGGTGGGCAGAGGCAATTTTGAAGGAACTCACTGGCCTAAGGTGAGACCACGTGTGCTTCGTTGTGGGGCAGGGCTGAAGTCCTAGAAACTCTCAAGAGTCAAGCTACCAAACACGGTCACCCATCCAAGGACTCTCCGCGCCCAACGTTGCTTAACTTCACCTGATTGTGGCCTGAGCTCTAAGCAACTACACAGTAGAGGGTACATGTTCATACCATCGTCCACTGGTTTAGATGTCTGTGACCACGTAATGGCACACTTATACTTCGTAAAGGAAGACTCCTGAATACGCCCGTTCAATGTCGTTAGTTCTGTTTCCAAAGACTTAGCTATGAATAAGTTCGAAGGTTGTACGTTACTGTCGCTAGTCTACTAGACAGTAGACGGACACCGATAACGACTCCGTGTACCCTCGTGGTTACCAGAACACCCTCCATTCCGCTATCCCGCCCGAGAGTTATATGAACATAGAATTGGTGGATGCATTGATGCTTTGAAGGCACTAGTTCTGATAATGTGCATGTATATTTTTTGCAGTGACCATTCCTAAGCTTCCAATCACCTGCTTCGACTGCAACAGCGGCACCAAAAGCTGGCCTAACCCGCAGTGCACCATCGACGGCCACATCGAAGAAGACCTTGTCGGCAAGACCACCTGCATGGACCGGTGCTTTGCTAAAACCAACAAATGGAATAAGGGAGGTAAGAGTCGAATGTCAAGTTCAAGGTCACCATCTCACAATCACATTGTCACACTATTTCCGTCACCGCTGTCAACTTTACGAAACAACAACTACTACATCAACTGACCACTGTACAAAAACACATCATCCACTACTGTTGTATGTATTCACACAGACATTAATTATTACTATTGCAAGATGACCTAACTCTACGCTCATAATATCAGTCACTAGAATGGTCAACTGGCATTTAGTGGAAACATTCTAACCAACAAACAAAATAGATGATACAGTGATCTAGGGGTGCATCAATTCACTGTGCAGGGTTATGTCCCTTACTCGTGCTAGGATCCGCTCATCGATCGAATCAAAGATTTGCGAAATGGTGTATTCTCTGTGTCATTTGGTATGTGGGTTCCTCTCACAACCCTGTTAAGATCCCAGGTAGAACTGGCCTTCAGTGACCCATGCTTGTTGTAATCTAGTCCGATGGTGAAGACGATAAATGTCATCGTATCCCAATCGCACAGGTCGATGCTCATCATGTCAATCACCGGATCTTCAGATCAACACTCGCTACACAGATCGCTATCAGACAGCTGAAATATTGCGTGCGGCGTTAAGTAGCAAACAAACCACCACATTAACCAAACACGCAGCGATGCAACTGATTTCAATTTTCACCCAAAATAAATCAATATGCCTCTGTTTCCGTTTCAGTAATTTTCCGCGGCTGCGCAGCAGGATTCTGGATGCCGGAAGCCCGTCCCTTGCCTCGTTCTGGATGTCAAATGATCCGTGACGAAATGTGGTGTTTCTGCGACCATGACAACTGCAATGAAATGTCCATGGCGCGCTTTGTTTAAAACACGGGTTTACCCGTATCCGATCTCAGATGCCAATTTTGGCTCGTGTCAGATAAGTGCCACAGCGGTATTATGTATCAGTATTGTACATATCGGCGTGACCTCTCTGTATCATTTAGATAATACCATTTGCCGTAGTCGTAGGTACCATTTCGTTTGACAACAAACTGTGATGATGTTTCCTGTATGCTCAAATAATCCGCCTTTTGATTCGTAATTAACAAATTAAACGTTAGAGAGATTGACATAATAAAATGTGTTCTTATAAGAAGCCCGTACAGACTGAAGCAGAGCGTGATCATGCTGGAACACCTGAGAGATATATGTGTTCAAACACCCGTGAAGGAAATCCTTATGCAATTCATGTATGTACAAATATTTGTATTTACGATATTTTGTGAGATTTATTTTTATTGATGTTTTACAATAAAACACCTGTTTTACATATATGTTTTTATTGTTTAATTTTTTATAACAATGTGTCGCTCATTTTTACTACCAGGTTCTCCTAGGACAGCTTTGTCCCTCCTGGCACTCTGACCGTTACACGTTGGTTAAAATCTACGCTACAATAAACATGGACATGTGCACATACTCCTGGGCCCTGGGGCCTTATTCTCGAAACGTTCGTAGCCCTAAGAATTCTTAACTTTGATCACAGCCAATGCGTTAAGAATGGGCTTAAGAAGTTCGTAGGGCTACGAACGTTTGAGAATAGCTAGCCAGATCCTCATACCAATCGTAGGCTTACGACCCATCAACTCTATACTTTTGTGTCAACTGGGCTTCACAAATATGTGAATCTTTTTGGGGCGCTTCTTCCAGTATTTTGCTGCACGATGATCGAGCGTACAAATAAAATATAATATAAACAAGAAATAGGCTTTCTTCTACACGTGCACAAAAGTACACATAATGTGAAACGCAAGCATTTGTTACTTTTGTGATTGAAATAAAGAGAAATAATAGATGCAACGATAAAATGTGGAAATTGTAATGTTTTTGGAAGATACGTGAAAAGAACATTGAAAACAATTATATAGCTATTTGAAACAAGAGGGTTGTTTGTATTAGAAGTGTGGCAGCCAACATGGCACCTTTAGGCTTTCGTAATATCGCAATCAGTGAGTACATTCATAAATTATATATAAGATGGAAGTCACTGACTATTGGAACTACGTCTGTTTTCCCTATAGCACTAGCATCTATGGAGCCATTTCTACAGCCATGTATCATTTGTCCTTAAGATAATTTGTTTCAACTTATCTCCATGCTTCAATCAAATATTTTGTGGAAAATGTTCGATTTTTGTTGTTGAGATCAGTGTTTCCCTCCATAATTCCAACACTGTTTTGACTCATGTATTACGTGAGACGTGCGACTGACAACAGGAACAGCCAGGCTAATATCCACCGTAGTCGACTGTTATCGCCATGTGCTCAAACTTCATTTCCTAAGGGTTTTTTTACGATAATGTCAAGTATAATTTTTGGAAACGTAATCTTCATGAAAATCAATACTTTAGCTATGTCCGAAATAATCTGATGATATATTATACTGACGAACAAAATAGAGTACACGCCTGGCTACTTTCTTTTGCACGTCAGTGTATAACAGAAGTGTTGAATATGTGTAGTCAATGTGGAAACGCATTGGCCTTTTTTCATGATTTATTTGGATTATGATTTTGTATTTTTGTTTTTTGTTGTCTAAATTAAAGGTAACTAAATGTTAAATATCTCAATCTGTACATGATCTTTTCTCTACTGATATTGTATGAACTCCATTGGCATACACGATTTGTGTTGAAGTGTTCAAGTCAATATTTTCACAGCAGAAAGTGATAAGCAGGTAAAATCCGCTTAATGAATACCAGTGAACTGACGTTGACCGGGCATAATGATCTCTTGACTTTGTTTTAAGTCGAATAGCACGTTGGATAGGCCAAATACCATATGGCGGCGAACAGAATAGTATGTATGCATGAGTCGAACATCACGTTGATGGGTCGAACATTTAAGCGGATGAACCCACTATCGCCGGGATTGCTCGAATATCATGAGGGTGTGTGCAGAATATCACGCGAATGAGTCGAATGTCTAAACCGGATGAAACCATTATCACGTGGATCGTCTTAAATATTGTTGGATGAACCAGAAATCATGTTCCCACTCAACAATACCTCCATTCTTCAACTTTGAAGGGATTAAATGTTTAACTCACTCTTTCTATTTTGCCAGAAAGAATATGTAGATCGTAACGTTATCAGTACAAACTTCTCCTCCTCTCCTCCTCCTTCTTCTCCTCCCAATATCTTCTCTCCTCTTCCTACTCCCCCTCCTCCCCATATCTTCTCCTCTTCTCTTCTCCACGTTCTATAAAGCAAGTAACCTCGGCTGTTGTAACGAGGAAGAAAGGAGCAGCCACAGAATATGTCTCCTGGACAATTACGATCAAACGAACATGTCTAAGTTAAAGCCTTGTCTCACTGAAAAACGTCGCCTGGACTGAACAAAGAATTTCTAGACTTAACAAACGAGGTACTTGACTCGCAACAATGAAAAAGAAGTCATAAATATCGCACCACCCATTTTTTCACTAAGTAAAACTGGATCTTCAACCTCATAAAAACGGTACTTAGAAAAGCACATTAAACTGTTTATATGGCCTCATGTGAGCGTTCAGTGAGAAAACTGACAACACAAGACCGACTTTGAACGCTAATTGGGGGTTTAATTGTAGCAAATTTAAGTTCACTAAAATCATCGTAAAGTAAGGTGAAGTAACTATGGCTGCCGGGGTCGTTACAGCAGACACACAACACAATTCACATTTCATTAATGTTGAACACACCAGTAAGGTCCACAATGACTGACTAACTCAGTTTCTGGTGTAACCGCCTCGCACTTGGATAACATTTTCTACACGCCGTCTCATGCTGGCCACCAGACGTCTGGTTCTCTGTTGGGGGATCTGCTGCCACTCATCATGCAATACATGGGTCAATTCATGAAGGTTCGGAACTGAAGGATCCCTTGTTCTCACCCTACGTCCCAAAATGTCACACACATGCTCAATAGGATTCATGTCTGGACTTCTGGCTGACCTTGGTAGTGTATCAATGGCATTGTGTTGGAGATGCTGAACAACAGCTCGAGCACAATGTGGTCTGGCATTACAGTCCATAAAGACTGGACATGAGCATGGTTATCGAAATGAGGCACTACAGTACCGTCCAGGATCAAGTTCTGGTACCTCTGTCCATTTAGTGTCCCTGGAACTGTGATGAGGTCAATTTTACAGTCATAGGAACATGACGGATCCACCCCCAATTGGAACATCAGCTTGAATGTTCCTCTGATCATATGCTGTGCCTTTCTGTCTCCAAACTCGTGCCCTCCCGTCTGCATGTGGATTCTCCATGTCCTCAGGTTCCAGCGAGGACGTGCTGGGCACGATGCTGAAAAGGCAAGGCGGTGTTGATTTGTGCGGAATGGTCGTCTGATTAGTCGTCTTGCGCTGAATCGTGCAGAATTTAGGCGTCGTCGGATGGTGCTGATGGACACTCTGTTGTATTGTTTTAAACATACTTTGTTCATTAAGAAAAGGATTGGGCACAAGTTATCCAACTTAGAAAAGCCCTCTGTTGTATGGATGCCATCCATGTCGCAGCTGTGTACAAGTAGACTTTGGGCTTCGTCTGGCTTCCCTGTCATTGGTTTTTCTGGGACGTCCAGACCTCGGTGCATCCTTCACTTCGCAGGAAGCAGTATGCTTCCGTATGAGCCTGCTGATAATAGTGAGATTAAAGTTCAGTTGTGCTCCAAACACACGACATGACATACCAGTCTGGTGCATACCCATAATTTGCCATCTATGGTTCCGAGGCACTTAACGCTTGGGCATTTAACTGGTTGGTCAAAATAAAGCTTAATTTATGCCTCAAATCAAACTTTAGCTGTGTGTGCCGACAGAACATACGCCAAAAGAGGCTATGTGCATACTGCAGTCTTAGCAAACCGACCCCCGGAACAAGCATGCTCAACGCAAGCATGCACGTGCAGCTCGGAACAGGGTGTTTGTGATATTATGTTCACGGATGGTGTAGTATATCAAATATGTACCTGTAGTTTCAAAAACCGAAAATTATATTTTCTAATTTGACTTTAAAATGTATGGTGCGATACTTTTGACGAGGTGTATATTTAGCTCAGCAACACCAGAAGTAGTCAGGACAAGATCAAATCGTCAATTTAATGCCTACTACAAAGTTTCCACCTGACAGTAAGAGTACGACCCTGTCCAGCAATGGCTGACGACGATTTGGGTTGAAAACCCCCCAAGGTTTTTATGTACCCGACGCAAATACTGACAAGCAGGGACCCTAAAGGCCAAAAAGGATTAATCAAAATTGTGTTGGATAAAATATGGAAAACAGGATTAGAAAACTAACTACTAAACAACAGGGGAACATACGCTACCTAAAGGCAACTATAAACATTTACAACTAAACTTGTACAATTCTTAGGGTGTCAAGCTCCGTGATACCAGGTCATGCTAACACAGGGTCCCGATCATGGTCACACTGGAGCCGCGTCATGCTCACACTCAGTAAGTCAGTGACACATTGTTAACACACAGCTCACACATGGGGTATTGGCGACCTACTCTTCGCACAAACTCCTATCAACAGTTTTGCAGATGCTGTAATAAATGCGCGTCATCTGCTGAGTCCACACAGTTGCTAGTGAGACAGTAGCAGTCCCCTGGTGTCCCAGTAAATGACTTGCAGTTCCAAGGAGGTACAAGGACAAGCTGAAGTATTAGCAGCAAGAAAATGCCAGGTTAAAAAACTGTGCACAGTCCAAGGTTGAAATGACAAGACAATCCTCGGAAAAGTTTCCTTGCGTATCAACTCTAAGAATAGTATGTACCTTTACTAAAAGATGACCTACCAATGTTGTGACTGGTGGTGTGATGAAGGGATCCAAGGTTGAGATGACAAGACAAAATTTTGAAAGGTTTGTTTGCGTATCATTTCTAAGAATAGTTCGTACTTTTACTAAGAGTTGGTCTAACATTGTTGGAACCAGTGATGTGATAACGATTTAATCATATTTTCTTCAATCGCACTGAAAAGATCAATACTATTACAGACAAAATAAGTGAGTGAGTGAGTTTAGTTTTACGCCGCTTTTAGCAATATTCCAGCAATATCAAGGTGGGTGACACCAGAAAGGAGCTCTGCACATTGTACCTATGTTGGGACTCGAACCCGGGTGTTCGGCGTGACGAGTGAACGCTTTAACCACTAGGCTACCCCACCACCCCATTACGGACAATGCAGAATCTATATTTTTCTACACTCTTTGAATAGATAAATAGTCTAAGTATAGTATGCGATTTCCGGTTCGAATCCCAGGTTTGTCCCGGTTGCAATCCTTGAATTGTCGTACCCGTGCCCATGCAGTGAACGACCTGGCCTAATTCTTTTTCAAATTAAAGCTGGCAATCCATGTACAAAGGAACTTTTGTTTAAGTGGGTGAGTTTAGTTTCAGCAATATTCCGAGGACACCCGAAATGGGCTTGACACATTGTACTCATTTGGGGAATCGAAATTTTGTTAATTGCATCTTCAAACTCAACTAATTCGCTTCAAAACGAATATGTTAAATTTGCATATTATATTTTATTGTAGACATTACATTTTCAACCAAATTTGAGAAGTGCTTTCTCTGAGCTACTCCCCGTCGACACAGCATTTATCAATATTTAATTGTATTACAAACACCCTTGTGTCGAACTTTGATGTGTCGACCTTAAGATTTGTGTGGACGACAATGTGCCGTATTCTTTCGTTATTCTTTAATTTCTTTTTTCTCGAACTTTGGATAATTCGAAGTATTTACGTAGTTTTCTTCAACTTCGACACAAAGGTATTTGACTGAGTGTACAGATGAGTGTTACGAGAGTGTAAAGAATGCTTGTCAAATATATATCACCAGGAAATACATGCTAAATTATCACATCACGTGACCCACCAATATTCACTCAGCTCTGGTCAGGAGGCTTGTAGCTAGTTTCCCATATTCTTATAATCGATTTCAGAAGAGATATTGCTATCAACAGGTGTGGAGTCTTCGCAAGGAATAGTATAGTTCAATGCCCCAGAGGTAATGGAACGACGGCGCATTCAATGTGAAAAGTGCTGAGAAGTTTGCTTTACCCTGTAAACATATTGAACAGTGAAACACGCCCTCGATGCATATGAAAAACAACGCGTAAAATAGACAGTCACTCTATTTAGACATCCTCTGAACGTGTTTGGTATTACATTACCAAGAACTACGATGGCGTTCAAGAAGTTTTGCAACTTGGGTATTTGTGTTTACACAAACAATGTCAACTTGTGGCAGGTGTGACACTAGTCATAACATCAGGTTGACACGTGTCATAACTAGTACCAGACACAACAACAAGTTAGATATGATGGCTTCATTCACTTAAGGATGGTCACATGGATTCTCTCAAACATGAACAACGCGCTGTAATAAAGTTCCTTACCAAGGAGGGATGCAAAACAAAAGAAATCCATGATCGTAACTGTAAAAGTGATGGGTAAAGATGCTCCTGACTATTCCACAGTTTGCCGTTGTCTCCACAATTTAAAAGGGGGAGGGATTCCATAGACGATGACCCAAGGTCAGGGAGGCCTTCACATGCTACCCAACCGGAACCCATAGCGGCTATAGAAGGAAACATTTTGTCTGACCAACGAATAAAAGTATCTGAACTTTCTAAGGAATTCCAAATATCAGTTGGGACTGTTGAAACCATTATTCATGAGCACCCTGGTATGTCCAAGGTATCTGCAAGAAGGGTACCTAGGAACCTCAGATCTTAGATCGCCATCAGAGAACTGAAAGTTGTCGAGAGCTCCTGATTCCCTATACTGCTGATGAAGCCGGATTTCTTTCTCGTCTAGAGACGGGTGATGAAACATGGATCCACCACTGGGACCCAGGAACTAAATTGGAATCCAATGGAAGAACCCCACTTCTCCGCCTCCTAAGAAGTTGCTCACTCACCCATCCACCATATTTCGCAACCATTTTTTGTGATGCAAGGGGCATATTGCTAACTGAGTATATGCCAGCAAAAGCTACAATCAGTGGACAGTGTTATGCTCATTTAAAGAAAGATTTGCCAAAACCTATTCTCCAGAAACGCCGTGGGATGTTAACACGTGGTGTTTTACTTTTCCATGACACCGCTCCGATTCACAAGGCAAGAATTGCACAGGCCGCCATACATTCCTGCCCGCAAAACGTTGTCGATTTACAGTATGTTGAAAAGTAAAGGTGCCAAAATTTTCTGCGACTTGGTCTTATATTGAGGTTGTAAAATAAATTGAACACCTCTCGTGATTTCTTATCTTACTCTGTCGAAATTTGATGGCGACACACTTTGAGGATGCAATGTTCATGACTGTTATTTGTTTTTCATCACTTGTTTCAAGAGTCACATGAGTGAGTGAGTTCAAATTTAACGTCTCATGAACAATATAACAGCTCTACAGTCACCTGACTACCTTCATAGGCAATCTGTTAGCCCAAATGTGTGTGCACGCGTGTTGTCACAAAGTTATAGTGTAGACCAGACCGACAAATAACTTTGTTTTGGAGGTTGTTTACGGAACTTGTGATTTCATCACATTGACATTGAAATACTTTGAGATGTCAATACTTTCTTTGAATTATTCCACGCTTTTTGCTGTTAGGAATTGACTTGACATAATGTGTATTTGAAAATAACAATACATTTTCCCGATACTTTCACTTTAAGTATGTTTGGATTTGTGTAGATTATTATCCAACTTGTGGTATGAGTGCATAAGTGTTAATTTCGAGTTTCAGCTTTGTCTAGATTTATCGACCGTTACCAGTGAATGATTGAGAAACTATGGTTTTACCGGTTTGGGGAATATTGAAATAACCCTAAACCTCTAGGTTGCCTTACCACCTGTCAGACATCACCATAAAAAACAACCTAAAACTAAACAAAACAAAAACAAAAGTAGAGGAAGAAGAAGAACAACAACAAAACACCCCCAAACCACACCAAGGAAACTGGACGACGATGGAGTACAAAGCAGTTGCAATTACCAACAGTTTTATTGCCGTTACTGCATTACAGGTGAATGAAGATTCTTCTTATGTACACTTGATGTCCGCTGGCATCAGTTTGTCGACCTCGTCACACTGGAACATGTCAAGGGGGGCTCTCCCTGTTCTTAGGGTCACCGCAGTAGGCGTTCTTGAAACGCTGTGGACAGGAGAGGGAGTGACATGGAAATATATATTGTAATCAAATGTGAAAGTTACACTGGATATCGACGTATAATGAAGGTGACTAATGGGATAATGCAGAGTGAGTGAATGCTGTTTTACGCCACTGTAAGAATATCCATGTCCAACTGGAACGGGGTACACCAACAAAGGTCTTTTTATAAATAACGTGGACCGAAATTGTAAGTGAACGCTTTAACATTTGGCCTATGGGCACTTGGGAGTGCTATGGACGTTTCTGATAATCAAATCTGTAACATTATCACACATCATGAAAATGCAACAAGTATAGGAGAGGGGTGTTGACAAGAAGCGTCAGTATCAGCCTTAACGGACTACATGTAATGACCTTTGTAACTTTACTGGGATCGTTGGAGATGTATTCGCATTATTGTCTTATGGACTACATGTAATGACCTTTGTAACTTAACTGGGATCGTTGGAGATGTATTCGCATTATGGTCTGATTGACTTTCGTAATAGCAAGACTTGTCTGGTTATTTACTTACACTGTATTGCGCCATTAAGAAGTCGGCATTGGTAAAATCTGAAAAGAGATACAAATGTAAGATGATGTTGGTATACCCTTTAATCCCAGATATTCCATTCAGCAATTTCTCTATAGTCATGTTATTGCGATGAGCATTCCATGATTGATAAATTAGTTAAACGGTACATCAAATGTTCCCCTCTGACACCCCTAATATCTTCCGAGGGCAAGGAAATTAACTGCCTGCTAAAGGGGAAACTGGGCTTATCTCCCTTGTCTCGGCAAACGGAAGGACACACAATTTGAAAGTTCTTCTTACTGAATGTAACGAAGTCGTCTGGAGTTGCACGGCCATCTTGGTTGACGTCAAAGGTCCCGTACATGTATCTGCCATACTCTTCGGAGAAGCCGTACCGACACGTCCACCTATTCACGACCTCCCATTCTTCCATGAGACAAAGGTCACCTGTAAGTTAAAAATGAAAAATACACTGTTTTTCAGAAAAATGTATGCCACAGACGTTTGGTTCTTCAGATTTTCTTTATCACCATCAAGATCAAACACACACACCCCCACACCCCCCCCCCCCACACACACACACACACATCACCATTAGCATCAAACTTCATATTCATTAGATTATCAAATATACAATAAAGAAATCCTATAATAGATCTTTACAATCTTTACAACGCAAGATCTTTTCAAAAGGAAATATACTCAATATATTCGGTGGCTAAACGAAACTTACCGTCGTAATTGTAATTCAGGACATCTTTGCCGATGTCACTCCCGTCCACTCTGCCGTCACCGTTGTCGTCGTTGTCTAGCACAGCAGCACAGAATTTCCCCACCAGCTCCTCAGGAGGGTTGCAGTCGTTAAGCAGGTAAAATAAGAACCTTCAAGAAAAGAGATAGTGAATGAATGAGAGAGCCACAATAGGTATCAACTTGGGTATCTTTAGTATCACTAGAAGAAATTGTAGTAGTTTGTTTTGTTTGTTTGTTGTTTAAGGCCGCACTCAGCAATATTCCAGCTGTATGGCGGCTGTCTGTAAATGATCGAGTCTGGACCAGGCAATCCAGTGATCAACAGCATGAACATCGATCTACCCAACTTGGATACGCAATGATCCTGAGCACCCGATCCCGTTAGTCCCCTATAAGACAAGCCTAATTATAACCCGGATCGTGTCTGGTGAATGTCTTGATATACCTGGAGAAACCACAGGTCCCACAGAAGAGGATGGCGAACACGGCAAGTCGAAGGGCAAGCATTCTGAAATAGAAAACCAGACTCATGAAATGGCAGTCGAATTTGTCATCAGAATTTCAAAATATCACAAGTGTCATTGCGCATGCGATAAACGACAAAGTAGTGGTTGATGACACGAATATAAGTCAAATCAGTACACACTACATCTATCTGGAAGCATATTCAGCGGACAGTAAGGGTGGAAAATGTACATGTCCTACGACTGAAAACGAAAAGAGTCATTAATCAGCACTGATAATGGATGGATTGATTGTTGTTCAGCGCCGCGCTCAGCAATATTCCAGCTATATGGCGGCGGCCTGTATATAATCGGGTATAGACCAGATAATCCAGTGATCAACATCGTGAGCATCTATAGAAGCTATTTGGATAGGATGACGTGTGTCAGCTAAGTCAGCGAGCCTGGTCACCCGATGACGTTAATCGCCTCTTACAAGCATGGGTTGCTGAAGATTTCAGATCGAATCTTCACGGGTCCAACACTGAGGAATGAAAACCAAATTAAATATTGTAGTAAAACTCGGGAGAGTACGAACCTGTCTCAATGCACTGGATATCGACTCGAGATGTGGCCAGATATGTTTCCCACTGGTATGTCTGTTATAGCTCCGCCCCATGGGGAGGCGGACACAAGGAGTTTTGGTAGGTGAGGGTGCCGACGAGGGGTATCCATATTTTAATAACTGAATTTTAGAATCGTCTCCGTTTGTGGATACTGCACGTGAATGGTACAGGTAACAATATACTCAATCAGTATTTAGTCTAGATGTACAAGGTATTGCCTGACTGCCACGTTATTAAATATTGCAAATACGTACAGGTATGCGTCCTGTCTAGAGCCCCACTTTGAGTGACAGACTGAGATTGCTGACTCTGCAAGCAATTTCAATTATCTATATGATCCGAGAAACAAAGCCACCCGGCGAAGTTGTGTAGTTGAGCTGTAGAAGAGACGACAGTGAACTTCAAGGTAAGCTGTTGGCGGTAGTCTGAATGTAGGAGCACACGTCAAGTAAACATCTTATTGAATGTTATTTAACATAAAATGCTCATTAGTGTTAGCTATGAATAATTTCTTATGTTTTGCTATTAATGTTTGTTGGTTGACTTTAACTCTTTTTTTAGTAGAAAGACCTGTTTGTGAATGGTCTCTGGCCCCATTCTGTGCATGTTCGGGGAAACTATGCACAGATTCCTTACATTATCTATATCATCAACACTTTGTTTTTGTTGTGAACACTGTTAATATTTGTTGTTGTGCTGTTAAAGGAACAGTCACTTGGAGTATATAACTAGGTTCGTGTAAATCTATTCACACCTATCTTCCCACAGATGATGTACAGAGCGTTGTTGTGTCTGGCCCTATTCGTGGGCTCTGCATCTGCCCAGGGAAGGGGGTTCAGCAACAACAAGAATACAGAATGCGGTTCCTTCCAAATTAAACAGGCTGGCCGGTGAGAACTACATATATAGTATTTCTATCTTGAAATCTCTACCTGCGCTGACGCAGTCGCACATTCATAACTTAACAAACAATACCTTAATAAGTCCAGCTACTTCAAGCTTTAAGTACAACACCTTTAATAATTGCAACTACCACAACCTGTAAGTAGAACAATACCTTAATCAGAGCAACTATTGCAGCCTGTAAGTCCAACAATATCTCAACAATTACAACTACTAGAAACTGACTGACTGACTGACTGACTGAGTTTGGTTTTACGCCGCTTTTAGCAATATTCCAGCAACATCACGGCGGGGGATACCAGAAATGGGCTTCACACATTGTACCCATATGGGGATTCGAACCCGGGTCTTCGGCGTGACGAGCCAATGCTTTAACCATTAGGCTACCCCACCGCCCCTCTACTAGAAACTGTTAGTACAACATTACCTTAATAAGTATAAGTACTTCAGCCTTTAAGTACAACAACACCTCAATACGTACAACTACTACAGTCTTTTAGTACAACTATACCGAAAGTAATATTTCTACGTCAGCGTAATGGTAAAGGAACAAGGCCATGCACACGTTCGTCTTTTTCACTGTGGAACAACCCTGGAATATTGGTATAGAAACCAGTGGTGACGCCTCATTCAGCAATATTCCAGCTATTAGCTATATGGCGACGGTCTGTAAATGATCGAGCTACCAATCCAGTGATTGACATCATGTGCATCGAACTACGAAACTGGGATTCGCTAGCATCTGGCAACTACCAAGTCAGCGAGCTTGACCACCCAATCCCGTGGGTCGCCTCTTACGACAAGCATGGGTTGCTGAGGACCAGTTCTAACCCGGATCTTCACGGATTTCCGTGATAAGACTTCTGTTAAAGGTGGCGTTAAATCATATTCAGTCCGGCATAACTAACTCTTAAATGAAGATTCAGGAAAGTTTGGACCGGCAATATTTAGCATTAACTCGATTATTTATGAGGGATCTGTTGTGTGTATTACAGGGCAATATTAGATGTGATGTCTGACTCTTTGACTCTGTATTCACTCAGGCCCACCAACGAGTCTATGACTGATGTTGACACACGTCAAGTTCTGGATGACCTCAAAGCTCTCGACACCGACAAAGATGGCAGCCTCAGTTCCGCCGAAATGGACGACCGGACATTTGGAGCCACGTTCGACAGTTCCCTCACACGTAAGCTAACCCTGGAGAGGATGGTTCCACCTACATCTGGGATGTTTTTATTTGGTACTTTTAACACTGGAATTGCACACTCATTTCTCATGCTCTTGTCCTGTACAGTTAACGCTGGAGTCGATGGTTGCACCTACATCTGGGATGTTTTTATTGGGTACTTTTAACACTGGAATTGCACACTCATTTCTCATGTTCTTGTCCTGTAAGATTAACGATGGAGTCGATGGCTGCAGTTACATTTGTGATGTTTTTGGTCTTGGCACTAAACGCCATTGTTGATTGTTGCACACTCATTTCTCATGTTTTTATCCTGCACAGTTAACGCTGGAGTCGATGGTTGCACCAAAATTTGGGCTCTTCTTGTCCTGTATAGTTTATAGGTCGATGGTTGCAAATACATTTATCATGTTCTTGTTTTGTGCAGAAAACGCTGGGGTTGACCGTTGCACCTACGTGATGATGGGGAAGAAGCGGTATGACATCGGCAGGGGCGTCTCAGGCCGCGTCTTCGACGTTGTCGACGTCAACAAAGACCTCAAGCTCAGCGCTGCGGACAAGGACGACGCTGCATTCAAGCTGCTCGATAAGGATGGTAGGATATACGATACCTTGCATAGATTTTCTTGTACAAGATTAAACAACCCAAAAGATTTCAGCTTCTGCTGTTGGTAGTCATATTGTTTAAACAACATTATTGCACGATCCGGTAACCTGATGTGCATTAGTTCTTGAAGAGACGATCTGTCTCTTAGGGGTACAAGAATTACATGATCGTTGTCATTCTTGGCTATCAGTCCCACATCCAAACTCCTGCATTTCACAAAACAGCATCGACAATTTGTTTCTTTGACTTTCACCAAAGATTTGAATGTAGAAAATGCATAATTCATATAAGTCAGTTATACTAGCCTTTCTTTCTAGTCATTATTTGTAATAGTTTGGAGTGTGCCGTTAAAACAAGTAAACAAACACAACGACGAGAAGTCACAACATAATGAATGATTTTTATCTGAAGGTAATGGCAAAGTGTCTGTGTGTGAAGCTTTCGAGGGCTTCATGGCCGTGTTGCAAGATGCAGAAGAAAAGGCATACATGCAAGAGGTATTTATGACGTTTCAACAATATTTAACCAAGTTAGGAAACTGTAGCAATGTACTGCTCTGCAGTGACTATCCCACATTCATTGATCTCTAATACATAGCATGGATTTGCTCTAAACACTCTATGGCAAAGCTTACTGAGAGCACACGGAAATCCCCGGTCTGGGCGTCGTATTAAATGAGTTAACGGAAACCAGAATAGTGGATTTTATAGAACTGACAGGATTGACGTCCGTATAACGTCCTACCGCATTCTGATGCTACATTTCAGTGTGTGATACAGCTGCTGATCGCCTTGTTTCGATAGGTATCGAGTTTGCTACCTCGCCAAAGAGTTATAAAAGTAAACTCAACACAAACGTATTAACATGTTCATTGGTCTTATAGAATACTCGAAAAAGAATACGGTTTGCTTATTCAAAAGTACATATTAACTCCACGGTAACAATGGGGTATAAAATTTCAATTTCCATAAGGTTTCTGTGTGATTTGCTTTCTGATAGAGATCGTAGAGTTCGGTGCAAAAATAAGTACCGGACGTAACTTGAACGATATAAGGGCATGGGTCGTAGCTATGTGTTGTGGGTAATGGATGTCAGGATGTAAAAGTGGAGCAATACCTCTACGATGTTTTTAACTCTGGTCTTACAGCACACTCACAACAGAATCCATGGATCTGCAATAATCAGTGATGGCGATGACACAAGTGGGATGGGGTTTGGGGTGTAGGGTGTTGGGGTTGAGGATGTGGGCTACAGTGCAATAATCAGTGATGGCGATGACACCAGTGGGATGGGGTTTGGGGTGTAAGGTGTTGGGTGTTGGGGTTGAGGATGTGGGCTACAGTGCAATAATCAGTGATGGCGATGACACCAGTGGGATGGGGTATGGGGTGTAAGGTGTTTGGTGTCGGGGTTGATGATGTGGGCTACAGTGCAATAATCAGTGATGGCGATGACACCAGTGGGATGGGGTTTGGGGTGTAGGGTGTAGGGGGCTGGGTGTAGGGTATTGGGGTTGAAGATGTGGGCTACAGTGCAATAATCAGTGATGGAAATGACACCAGTTGGATGAGGTTTGGGGTGTAGGGTGTAGGATGTAGCGTGTAGGGTGTAGGGTGTTGGGTATTGGGGTTGATGATGTGGGCTACAGTGCAATAATCAGTGATGGCGATGACACAAGTGGGATGGGGTTTGGGATGTAGGCTGTAGGGTGTTGGGTGTTGGGGTTGATGATGTGGGCTACAGTGCAATAATCAGTGATGGCGATGACACCAGTGGGATGGGGTTCGTGATGTAGGGTGTAGGATGTAGCGTGTAGGGTGCAGAGTGTAGGGTGTAGGGTGTTGGGTGTTGAGGTTGAGGATGTGGGCTACAGTGCAATAATCAGTGATGGCGATGACACCAGTGGGATAGGGTTTGGGGTGTAGGGTGTAGGGTGTAGCGTGTTGGGGTTGAGGATGTGGGTTACAGTGCAATAATCAGTTATAGCAATTACACCAGTGGGATGAGGTTTGGGGTGTAGGGTGTAGGATGTAGCGTGTAGGGTGTTGGGTGTTGGGTGTTGGGGTTACAGTGCGTGGCAAAAGAAAGATTTGTCATCTGACAAAACGAACTATTCAGGCACACTGCTCTGTTTCTCATGCTTTGAAGGTTTTGTCTCACCACAGGACAGTTGTTACCCAAAGGTTTTGTGACAAAAGTTTGCATCTCCTTGTAAAATGTTTGGGCAATGTGTGTTGAAAGACTTTCTCCTAGAGGTAGTTTGGCCTTTGAATATATTTGGGACTAAAACATCTATTTTTATCATTTGCATGTTAGATGTGTCAGTATAAATCCCGTATGCAGATTGTATTCTGTACACTCGGAGATCCTCTGTATACGTCTGTTAACGAAAACCAGAATTACTGGATTTTGTAGAACTAAAAACCCAACCTTTGCCTCTTTTCTCAGGTGAAGTATACGGACATCGTCTACAAGTACAGAAAACGCTCACCCATATATTTCCCTGGGTCCGACTAAAGTACCATGTTTGTCCTGGCAAGACAAGGGGCAACGATCACCTGACTGCAAGGACGATAACCGTAATGCTTTGTCAATAAAATAGTGGAAATACTGATCTTGTCTCTTTCATGGTTATTGGTTAAGTACACTGTCTAGGGTGGATTGTACGGACACGACCAGAGTTGATTTACATATTCGTACTAGGACCCTGTGATGGTAGGTTCGAATCCTACTTGGTTGGTTGGTTTGTTGTTTAACGCCCCACTCGGCTATATACCTGGGCCTCCTTTCACAAAGCACTAAGGTGATCGTAAATCACTAAGGTAACCTTAGTGTAATGTTAAAGAATGGGAGTTAACCTTAGTGAAGGTTGCTTCGTGAAAGGAGCCCCGGACTGCAAGGACGATAATGCTTTGTCAATAACGTGGTACATGCTGTTTGGAAAAGTCGAATATCATGTTGATGAGTCGAATATTTAATCGGGTGAAACGAATATCGCAAGGATGGACTTATATACCGTTTTTGTTATACACACTCAACAATTACCTTCATTCTTCTACTTTGAAAGGATCAAATATTTAGCTACAAGACAATTGCCTCTTTCTAACATACCAGAACATGTTTGTAGTTCATGACGTTATCAGTACAAAATTTTCCTCCCTTTCTCTTCTCTTATCTTCCTTCTTCTTCTCCTTCTCTTCTCCAAATCCCCCTCCTCCTCCTTCTATAGAGCAACTAACCTCGGCTATTGTAATGAGGAAGAAAGGAGCACCCCTCAAATATGTCTCCTAGACAACTGCCTCTTTCTAACATACCAGAACGTGTTTGTAGGTCATGACGTTATCAGTACAAAATTCCCCTCCTCCTTCTCTACTTTTTTCTTTCTTTCTTCTTTCCTTCTCCTTCTCCACCTACTTCTGCAGAGAGGAAGAAGTGAGCACCCCTAAATTATGGCTCCCGGACAATTAAGATCAAGCGAACAGGCCTAAGAAGGAGTCTTGTCTCACTGAAAAAATCGTTTCGAGTGAACAAAGTAATTCTATACTTAACAATAAAGATACTAGACTCGCAACAATGAAAAGGAATTGCTTGTTAACACACAGCTCAAACATGGGGTGTTGGTGACCTACTCTTTGCGGGAATACCTATCAACATTTTTGCAAGTGTTGTAATAAATGCGCGCTATCTGCTGAGTGCACATTTATAAGGTTATGATAAGACAGTTGCAGTCCCTTGCAGCTTCAAGAAAGTAGAAGGACAAGCTTACGTATTGGTAGCAAGGAAAGGTCAGGTTGAAAACTGTGCACATTCCAAGGTGGAGCACCAAGGAAAGGTCAGGTTGAAAACTGTGCACATTCAAGGTCGAGCACCTTCCCACATTCCCAAAATGAGATGATAGGGCAATATTTTGAATGTTTTTTTCGTTGCATATCGTTTCTAAGAATAGTACGTACTTTTACTAATGATATGATATGACAGTTATGGTAAGACAGTTGCAGCCCCTGGGTGTCCTGAATGACTTGCAGCTTCAAGAAGGTACAAGGACAAGCTTAAGTATTAGCGGCAAGGAAATGTCGGGTTAAAAAACTGTCCACATTCCAAGGTCGAGATGACAAGACAATCTTCGGAAAAGTTCCGTTGTAGAGAATAGTACGTACTTTTACTTAGCGCTTGACATTGCTGGGACCTGTGGCGTGATGAAGGGTTTAATTATATTCTTTTCAGATCAATACCATTGCGACAAAGTGAGTGAGTGAGTTTAGTATGACGCCGCTTCTAGCAACATTCCAGCAATATCATGACGGGGTACACCAGAAATGGGCTTCACACATTGCACCCATGCTGGGAATCGAATCCGGGAACAAATTCGCTTCAAAACGATGATGTTACATTTACATAGGTTTTATTGTTGTCATTACATTTTCGAACAAAGCTGAGAAGTGCTTTCTCTGAGCTACACACCGTCGACACAGCATTTATCAATGTTTAATTATATTACAGTCAAACACCCTTGTGTCGAACTTTGATGTGTCGATAAATGTGCCGTATTCTTTCGTTATTCTTTCATTTTGTTTTCTCGAAGTTTAGATAACTCGAAACATGTACATAGTTCTCTTCAACTTCGACACAAAGGCGTTTGATTGAATGTTCAGATGCTAGTTACGAGAGTGTAAAGAAATGCTTGTAAAATATATCTCATCAGGAAATACATACTGCGTAAGGAATTGTCGTGAACCATCAATTTACAAGTGCTGAGAAGTGTGAAAAGTGCTGAGAAGTTTGCTTTACCCTGTAAACATACTGAGCAGTGGAACACGCCCTGGATGATACATTTAAAAAACAAAGTTAACGCTTAAAGTTAACGCTCCATTTAGACATCTCCTGAACGGCCAAGTCAGCGTCGTGTATGGTATTACATAACCAACAACTATCCGGTTGGTTCTGAAGTCAACTTTCTCTGTCCTAATTTGATTGCGACACATTTTGAGGATGTTATTTTCATGTTTGTTATGTAGGTTTTCCATCACTTGGTTCAAGAGTCACATGAGTGAGTGAGTGAGTTCAAAGTTAACGTATCATCGGTATTATATCAGCTATACAGGCACCTGACCAACTGTAGGCATGTTTGTATATATGTATATGTGAGTGTGTGTGTGTGTGCGTGCGTGCGTGCGTGCGTGCGTGTGTGTGTGTGTGTGTGTGTGTGTGTGCGTGCATGTATGTGTGTGCGTGCATGTATGTGTGTGCGTGCGTTTTGCTTTTGGTTTTGCTTTTTGTTCATGTTTAGACTTAAAACAAATTTACAAACTTAAATTGTTTTATATCTGCTGGGGTTGTAGTGTGTTCCCAGTGTGGCCTCTCTGTGTATTACGTAATAACCAAATTCAGGGTCCACACTGGGACCATTACTGGAAGTTTATGTAAATATGTATCTTTAATTTTCTTGTTTTCCGATGTTGTTAGCTGATTTCTCAGTGAGTTGAGGAGGAAGATGGTGTAATAATTTATCTTTATTTTTGTGTGTTTATCCTTTCTCGTATTTTGCTATAAGTAGGCTTCTGCATGAATGTTGGTCATATCAGCCTCGGTACTAAAGGGAGAGATTGTACTAATGGTTCTCGTCATATACGTGAGTGAGTGAGTATGGTGTTACGCCGTTTTAAGCAATATTCTAGCAATATCACGGCGGGGGACACCAGAAATGGGCTTCACACATTTTACCCATGTGTGGAATCGAACCCGGGTCCTCGGCGTGACGAGCGAACGCTTTACCCATTAGGTTACACACCGGCCTCTTCATCATAAGAGGAAGGGCCACACCCATCAGTCTGATACGGGAATGACTGCTGCCCACCTCATCACAACTTCTATGAAGAAAAGACCCAGAGAGGAACTCAGCAGCATCCCATAGATATATGAACACGAACGAGAGAAGCTATTGACAGATTCAGCAGACACAACACCACTATAGTCTGTTTGCATTGAAAACGTACCGATCAATTTCACTTTAAACAAATAAGTACATCAAATAAAGTGAAATTAAGATTATTTGTAATTCAAACCAGTAATAGCGATTTGAAAGTATGATCCTTTGTTAAACAACTTTTATTCTAAGTTGAATAAAATTTTGAGATTTAAATGTTCACTTGGCAAGGTAAAATTATCAGGATTCGCAACCTTAATTTCACTTTATTTGATTTACATGTTTGTTTAAAGTGAAATTCATCAGTACGTTTTCACTCCAAACAGACTATAGAAGTTGCTAAAAATCTCAAGTTCTTTCACAGTGTGAAGTCTTGGACTTGAATTTGTGATGTGCGAGAGGGAGGATGTATTGATATTTCTATTTCTATGTGAAAGTTAAGTCTAAATATTTAATGAGCCAGTGTTAATTTGCAATATCATGAGCATGAATAATGTAAATATATGTATCGAAAAGCTTTTTTTTTGTTGTGCTTCTTCTTCAAAATGGCATTCAAAGCTATTTCAAAGAATCACGATCTGTAATTAGTCCAACACTGTTGGTAGTTAAGCTTATTGGATTAAGAGAGGCCTGTGCGCAAACACTAAGTGTCCAGGGGCCATTCTGGGATGAGTTGTTGACAAGGCGTCTAAACTCAGGGACCACTGTGGGGAAAGGTCACTCTGGGCATAAATCTGGGGATGTGTATAACCCAAACCTCTAGGCTGCCTTACCGCACGTCAGTCATCACCATAAACACACAACACAAACAAGAAGATATAGAGGAGGAGGAGGAAGAAGAAGAAGAAGAACAACAACAACAAAAGACCCCAAAATCACTGCCAGGAAACTATGGTACGAAGGTAACCACTTACAGCTTCCCCAATGAGAACAAAACTCTTGCTATTACCAACAGTTTTATTGATGTTTCTACATCACAGGTGAATGCAGATTCTGCTTATGCACACTTGATGTCCGCTGGCATCATTTTGTCCACCTCGTCACACTGGCGTTTGTCCACAGGACTCACCCTGTTCTTAGGGTCACCGCAGTAGGTGTTCTTGAAACGCTGTGGACAGGAGAGTGAGTGAGTGAAATGGATATCCAGTGTTATTTGGGTAGTAATCAAATGTATAATACATATATATTATAATGTAATCAAATCTGAAAGTCACACAGGTTATCAGCGTTTAATAAGAGATTCCAACCCACGACTAAAGGGATAAAGCAGAGTGAGTGGATATTGCTTTACGCCACTTTAAGAACAGTCACGTTCACCCGGGACGGGGTAGACGAACAGATGGCTTTTCACAAAGGAAGTGGACCGATGTGGTGAGTGAGCACTTCAACTTTTGGCCCGTGGGAAAGTTTTCGATATGGACGTTTGTGTTCATAAAATTTGTGACAGTATCAGGCATCATGAAAATACAGCTCTAGTACTGGAGAGGGATGTTGACAGGAAGCGTGAGCATCACTCTGGTTTTAATGGACTACATGTAATGACTTCCGATATCAATTCATAATAACTAGATTTGTAAATTAACTGAACTTTGTTTGAAGTATTCACGATATCGAATAGCAAGACTTGTCTGTTTAGATACTTACAGTGTACTGCATCATTAGGAAGTCGGAATCGCTAATATCTGAAAAGAGATACAAATGTAAGAGAATGCTGTTGTACGTTTTAATCCCAGTAATAATTCCATTCTTCCTTTTCTCTACAGAAATGTTATTGTGATTAGCATCCCATGATTCAAATGTCAATGTCCCCCGCTGGATCATCAACATCGTCACGAGGCAAGGAGGTTGACTGAGTGTTAAAGTGGAAACTAGACATTTATAGTCAGTCATCATCTTGTCTCGGGTACATCAAACTACCAACATCTTCCTGAGGCAAGGAGGTTGACTGAGTGTTAAAGTGGAAACTAGACATTTATAGTCAGTCATCATCTTGTCTCGGGTACATCAAACCACCAACATTTGTCTGAGGCAAGTTGACTGAGTGTTAAAGTGGAAACTAGACATTTATAGTCAGTCATCATCTTGACTCGGGTACATCAAACCACCAACATCTTCCTGAGGCAAGGAGGTTGACTGAGTGTTAAAGTGGAAACTAGACATTTATAGTCAGTCATCATCTTGTCACGGGTACATCAAACCACCAACATCTTCCTGAGGCAAGGAGGTTGACTGACTGTTTAAGTGGAAACTAGACATTTATAGTCAGTCATCATCTTGACTCGGGTACATCAAACCACCGACATCTTCCTGAGGCAAGGAGGTTGACTGAGTGTTAAAGTGGAAACTAGACATTTATAGTCAGTCATCATCTTGTCTCGGATACATCAAACCACCAACATCTGTCTGATGCAAGAAGGTTGACTGAGTGTTCAAGTGGAAACTAGACATTTATAGTCAGTCATCACCTTGTCTCGGATACATCAAACCACCAACATCTTCATGAGGCAAGGAGGTTGACTGAGTGTTAAAGTGGAAACTAGACATTTATAGTCAGTCATCATCTTGTCTCGGGTACATCAAACCACCGACATCTTCCTGAGGCAAGGAGGTTGACTGACTGTTTAAGTGGAAACTAGACATTTATAGTCAGTCATCATCTTGACTCGGGTACATCAAACCACCGACATCTTCCTGAGGCAAGGAGGTTGACTGAGTGTTAAAGTGGAAACTAGACATTTATAGTCAGTCATCATCTTGTCTCGGATACATCAAACCACCAACATCTGTCTGATGCAAGAAGGTTGACTGAGTGTTCAAGTGGAAACTAGACATTTATAGTCAGTCATCACCTTGTCTCGGATACATCAAACCACCAACATCTTCATGAGGCAAGGAGGTTGACTGAGTGTTAAAGTGGAAACTAGACATTTATAGTCAGTCATCACCTTGTCTCGGATACATCAAACCACCAACATCTTCAAGAGGCAAGGAGGTTGACTGAGTGTTAAAGTGGAAACTAGACATTTATAGTCAGTCATCATCTTGTCTCGGGTACATCAAACCACCAACATCTTCCTGAGGCAAGGAGGTTGACTGAGTGTTAAAGTGGAAACTAGACATGTATAGTCAGTCATCATCTTGTCTCGGGTACATCAAACCACCATCATCTTCCTGAGGCAAGGAGGTTGACTGAGTGTTAAAGTGGAAACTAGACATTTATAGTCAGTCATCACCTTGTTTCAGATACATCAAACTACCAACATCTTTCTGAGGCAAGGAGGTTGACTGAGTGTTAAAGTCGGAACTAGACATTTATAGCCAGTCATCATCTTGTATCGGGTACATCAAACCACCAACATCTTTCTGAGGCAAGAAGGTTGACTGAGTGTTAAAGTGGAAACTAGACATTTATAGTCAGTCATCATCTTGTCTCGGGTACATCAAACCACCAACATCTGTCTGAGGCAAGGAGGTTGACTGAGTGTTAAAGTGGAAACTAGACATTTATAACCAGTCATCATCTTGTCTCGGATACATCAAACCACCAACATCTGTCTGAGGCAAGGAGGTTGACTGAGTGTTAAAGTGGAAACTAGACATTTATAGTCAGTCATCATCTTGTCTCGGGTACATCAAACCACCAACATCTTTCTGAGGCAAGGAGGTTGACTGAGTGTTAAAGTGGAAACTAGACATTTATCGTCAGTTATCTCGGGAAGTGAACTACAAACGGAAGGATACACATTTTGAAAATATATCTTACTGAATGAAGCAAATCCGCCTTGGCTGCCGCCAAAAGATGTGGCCATGTATCTGCCGTACTCTTCGGAGTAGCCGTACCGACACGAGAACCTGGTCACGAACTCCCATTGTTTACTGACACAAAGGTCATCTGTAGGTTAAAACGAAAAATATAATGTTTTTCACAAAAACGTATGCCACAGTTGTTTGGTTCTTCAAGTTCTCTTATCACCATCAAGATCACCGCTGCCATCAGCATTAGCATCAAACCTTACATTCTTAAGATTATCAAATATGAAATAAAGACATGTTATAATAGATACATGAAATACTGATATTAAATCTGTTCTTGAGCTATCAAGATGCGCTAAAAGGTTAATCTTTACAACGCAAGATCTTATGAAAATGAAATGAAACGCAAAATCGAACTCAGTATATTTTGAAAACAGATTCGCAAACGGTACATTATCAAATCGTTTGTTGTATTTGGTCATAGATGAAATACAAATCTTGTCATACCCCTTTTCAGGATGTTATTTTATGTTATGTTATCTTTGAAAATCTCTGGACTGGTCTGATTATTTTCATTTTCTTTGTACAACCTGTTGAGAACCTGAGGAATATGATATTTAAGATGTGACAATATTTTTAGCCGAACTATATAATGAAATACTATGAAAATGCACGTTGTCTGTCTCAACGAAAGACTATATATTGACCAGTAAATCATGTCTTCCTCTAAAGGCGGGATTCATTCACAAGGTCTGTACAATTTGAGAAAGTATAGCAATATCTATACCAAACACAAAATGTAGAAGTAACGGTAAACATGTTATCAGACTTATTTCAGACGTTTCAAGGAATGTTTTCATGATTATTTTACATGAGTGAGTGAGTAAGTGAATGAGTGAGTTTAGTTTTACTCCAGAAATGAACTTCATACATTGTACCCATGTGGGGAATTAAACTGGGGTCTTCGGGATGACTTTGCTACCCTATTTAACACGAGCTTTCATAATATATTAGACGGTACAAAGTAAAGGTAAAACATCAACATGGTTAGATATCAGCCTAAAATGACTTCACCATTGTTTCATATTTTTGCCATCTTTGGTTCTTGATCACGTCATAAGTCACGTCATATCCGGTAACATTCTCACTTTCCGGAGAGCTAAAAGATACACTGATATACAGTTATTTTACGGAGTGATTTTATTCAAAGGGGTCCCCTTCCCCCCATCCTTTCCCTTTCGGTTTCCGTCGGTGGCTAAACGAAACTTACCGTCGTAGTTGTAATTCAGAAGATCTTTGCCGATGTCACTGCCGTCCACTCTGCCGTCAGCGTTGACATCGTTGTCCATCGTAGCAGCACAGAATTTCCCCAACAGCTCCTCGGGAGGGTTGCAGCGGATAAGGAAAGGATTAATAAGGCTCCTTCAAGAAGAGACAAATAGTGAATGAATAAGAGAGTCAAATACGTTTCTGGGGTTCTAACTGGGATGTTTAGTATCATTAAAAGAAATTGTAACAGTTTGTTTTCCTTGTTTGTTTGTTGTTTAAGGCCGCACTGAGCAATATTCCAGCTGTATGGCGGCGGTCTGTAAATAATCGAGACTGGACCAGACAATCCAGTGATCAACAGCATGAGCATCGATCTACCCAACTTGGATACGCAATGATCCTGCTCACCCGATCCCGTTAGTCGCCTATAAGACAAGCCTAATTAGAACCCTGATCGTGTCTGGTGAATCTCTTGACATACCTGGCAAAACCACAGGTCCCACAGAAGAAGATGGCGAACACGGCAAGACGAAGGGCAAGCATTCTGCAAAAGAAAACCAGACATAGGTAATGACGGTTGAATTTGCCATTAGAATTTCAAAATATCAAAAGTGTCATTGCGCATGCGCTAAACGACAAAATAGTGGTTGATAACACGAACTACAGTCAAATAAATACACACTACATCTATCAGGAAGCATATTCAACGTCCAGTGAGGGTGGCAGATTTACATGTCCCACCACTGAAAACGAAAATAGTAATTAATCAGCACTGATGAATAAAGACCAAGTTAAATGTTGTAGTAAAATTCGGAAAAGTACGAACCTGTCTGAATGTGCTGGATAACGACTCGAGATGTGGCCAGATCTGTCTCTGACTGTTCAGTATGTGCTATAGCTCCGCCCCATGGGGAGGCGGACGCAAGGAGCTTTGGCAGGTGAGGGTGCCGACGAGGGGTAACCATATTTTGTAAACTGAATTTTAGAATCGTCTCCGTTTGTGGAGACTGTAAGTGAATGGTACAGGTAACACTATTATCAATCTTTTGTAATATTTTTGTGATTTTAAATGGAACATTCAAGTAACTGATTAAGTAAGGTGCGTGCGCGTGTGTGGGTGAGTGAGTGTGTGATCCTACCCTGAAGGCGCCAGTCGCTGCTCACAATATCAATCACTGGATGATCTGACCAAGACTCATTATTTACCAGCAGTCGCTGTACTGCTGGAGTATTGTTGAGTGCGACATTAGCCAACAATGCAATCTTAAACATGAAAACCGTCTAGACCAAAGAATAGTTGTGATTTCTATGAATTTACCCTTTGACAATGTGTCAATCCAAAACACTATACAGCAGGGCGCTCGAACATCTGTACATCCCTGCTCGTCGTGGTTTTAGATATCTGTGTGTGAGAAGTTGTAAACACATACATGGTCAGAGGAAACGAGATTTCCTGGCGCATCCCTGACAAAATCTGTTTCTAGACTGGTTCTGCATCAGATGACATCGTCGTAATAGAGAGCAGTAACCACAACCGTCCGCCTGTTCAGAATGACGTGAACGCAGTGTCAATAAAAAAAAATTCACTGAGTGAGTGAGTTTAGTTTGACGCCGTTTTAGCAATATTTCAGCAATATCATGGCGCGGGAAACAAGAAATGGGCTGCACACATTGTCTTGGCATGACAAGCGAATGCTTAAACCACAAGGCTACCCCATCGCCCATAAAATGTACAACTAGTTGCGGGTACAGCAGCGTGCAGTAAACTTGGACAACGTACTGTGACTATGTGTCCCAGTCCACCCAGCTGTGAATGGGTGCCTCGTAAGGATGCGAAATCCGCATTAACTCGGTGCGCCTAGTGGCTGCAAGAGTTGTATGATGCCCCGGGAGTTGACATTGATAATACGATGTGCCGTTGATGGAGGGAAAGAATACCAGAGCCTTGAGCATGTACTAGTTGCGTGGATATGTGCGCTATATAAATATCCTGTAATAAAAAAATAATTCAGTGTTATAATGTAAATGATCTCAAGTGTTATTGCGTAATTGTAATTTATTCATTTAAGATAAGTAGGCTGTGACGAGCACCAAAATCAATAGCACCAAGTGTTCTCAGATTGCAGTATTTGAAAGGCACTGAACCACTCTCTTCCGGACATCCTTCCATTCTTCCAAGGTGATCGACCAGCAAGACCTTGTTATGCAGGATAACGTGTACCCATGGCTCTCAGGCTGACTGACAGACTGACTGAATGTTCGTCTATATGACTGAACAAATGTCTATATGGCTTCATAGTTGTCTGTATTACTGCATAGGTGTCCTGCATGACTGAATGGTTGTCTGTATGACTGAACAAATGTCTATAAGGCTTCATAGTTGTCTCTATTACTGCACGGTGTCCTGCATGACTGAATGGTTGTCTGTATGACTGAATGGTTGTCTGTATGACTGAATGGTTGTATGTATGACTGAATGGTCGTCTGTATGACTGAATGGTTGTCTGCATGACTGAATGGTTGTCTGAATGGTTGTCTGTATGACTGAATGGTTGTCTGTATGACTGAACAAATGTCGATATGGCTTCATAGTTGTCTCTATTACTGCACGGTGTCCTGCATGACTGAATGGTTGTCTGTATGACTGAATGGTTGTCTGTATGATTGAATGGTTGTCTGTATGACTGAATGGTTGTCTGTATGACTGAATGGTTGTCTGTATTACTGCATGGTTGTCTGTATGATTGAATGGTTGTCTGCATGACTGAATGGTTGTCTGTATGACTGAACAAATGTCTATATGGCTTCATAGTTGTCTGTATTACTGCACGGTGTCCTGCATGACTGAATGGTTGTCTGTATGACTGAACAAATGTCTATATGGCTTCATAGTTGTCTGTATTACTGCACGGTGTCCTGCATGACTGAATGGTTGTCTGTATGACTGAATGGTTGTCTGCATGACTGAATGGTCGTCTGTATGACTGACTGGTTGTCTGCGTGACTGAATGGTTGTCTGTATGACTGAATGGTTGTCTGTATGACTGAACAAATGTCTATATGGCTTCATAGTTGTCTGTATTACTGCACGGTGTCCTGCATGACTGAATGGTTGTCTGTATGACTGAATGGTTGTCTGTATGACTGAATGGTTGTCTGTATGACTGAATGGTTGTCTGTATGACTGAACAAATGTCTATATGGCTTCATAGTTGTCTGTATTACTGCACGGTGTCCTGCATGACTGAATGGTTGTCTGTATGACTGAATGGTTGTCTGTATGACTGAATGGTTGTCTGTATTACTGCATGGTTGTCTGTATGACTGAATGGTTGTCTGTATGACTGAATGGTTGTCTGTATGACTGAATGGTTGTCTGTATTACTGCATGGATGTCTGTGAGAATGCATGTATGTCTGACTAACTGCATTGTTATACTGATTTCTTGTACGACTGCATGCTTGTTTATTTAACCAACTGTTTGTCTGCTTGGATGTGTGGGTTCTTCCATGTGTTATGTGACGCTAAGTGAAAATGCAAAGAATGCATTGGTTGTATATAGAGACATTGTCACACAAGTAAATGTGTCATATGACTTGTATGAAACGAGTGTGAAATTCTGAAAGCGAGAGCAAGGGCAATACATAATTTGGCACGTGTCTCCTATAAGTCGTATGGCACACTTGCGAGTGTAATGAATTCTTTATTATAAATTTTATTCATGCACATTTGTGCACAGTTTTCACTGTAAGCTAGTCTGACGGCCCTCTTCATTGACGTCACGTTCAATTGTTTAATGATGTCACACACGCAGAAATACAGAAACAATGGTTCCTTGGCATGACACTGGTTATGTTTCACCATATGGGTAATAAATATAAATATTTATTTTACACAAGGTAACGTGTGATGTAATGACTCATATTACATTGCAATCATCTCTCAATAAAGCAGTTCAGAAACAAGCATGAGTGTCCCTAACTGATCCAAATAGTGAATATTAACGTGCGTTACATATTGTGATACCGACGGAAGGCTCTTGTACAATTTGTCATATTTTCCACACATGATTCATGCATGTCACTAAACATGTCATCATGTTCCATATCTACTCACAGGACGCTATGCACATAAATATTTACGCTGATAGGGAGACGGACCCAGTGTCCTCGTGCTCTGAAGGACTTGCAGCTTAAATTAATCAGGAAGGTCGAACAGAAAATACAGGTTAAAATCTGGTGACAATGCATTTTTTTGCACTTCGTTTCTAAGAATAAAATACGTTTTCACGAAGAGTGCAACTGACTTTGCTAATTGCAATTTGCAAATTTGTTATGTCAATTGCCTTTATTAAATGTTCCTTCAGATCAAAAGTGGTACACGTGTTACGAAAAGTTGAAAAGTGGCTTTGAAAAGTGGAATGGTGATACATGTAATACACAAAAATGTCTGCCTTAAAAGCCCCCAAAACCGAAAGCGAAATAATGAGTTTCTCTTTACTGTTTGAATAAGTTGAATTGATTTTTTCAATAACCTAATGCGCCTTGAATACTTGCAGACTACTGCAGCAGGGTTCGAATCTGAGGTTTGTATCGATTATAATGTTTGGTTTTTCAACGTCGTACATAATGCCCTGCGAGGCTAATTCATAAATAATTTTAATATTAAGCTGACCCTCCATTAAATTACTTTCAAAGCGGTTGAATTAAATTCACTCAATATGAACAGAACATGTTAAATTCACGCATAATATATTAATGACATGCACATTTTCTTATAATCTCATGTCACCTCCAATATATAGGAATTTTGCTAAATAGGACGCAGGAACCACACAAGATCACCACTACAGACGGTACACTTAACGAATGTCAGTAGTTAGTCCAGCTGTACAAGGTCTTGCCTGACTACCACGGCATTAAATATTGCAAATACGTACAGGAGTGAGTCCTGTCTAGAGCCCCATTTTGAGTGACAAGCAGAGTTTGCTGACAAGGCGAGAGATTTCAATTAGCTATTTGCTCCGAGAAACAAAACCACCCGGCGAAGTTGTGTAGTTGAGAGGTAGACGTGTCGACAGTGAACTTCAAGGTAAGCTGTTCCCGATAGTCTAAACGTAGAAGGAGCACACCTCGCATAAACGCTTTATTGAATGTTATTAAGCATGAAATACTCATTAGTGTGAGTTATACAAATGGTATGTGAACTCATTCTCATTATGTACTTCTGTCAGAGTGTATATTAGTAATTTTAAATCATCGATATCATCAACCTTTTAACGTTAAGAATTTGTTTGTTGACGAAAATAATGTGTTCGATATTTGCGTGATTATTATTTTCGCGATAGAGTTATTGTTCTTACCTCTTTTGTGTTATTATGCTAGAAAAGAAATAGCCATTTAGAGTAAATAAATAAGTTCGTGTAAATCTATTCACACCTATCTACCCACAGATGATGTACAGAGCATTATTATGTCTGGCCCTATTCGTGGGCTCTGCATCAGCCTTCAGCAACAACAAGAATACAGAATGCGGTTCCTTCCAAATTAAACAGGCTGGCCGGTGAGAACTACATATATAGTATTTTAAATCCATACCTGCGCTGACGTAGTCGCACATTCATAATTACTTCAGCTTATAGGTACAATACCTTAATAAGTATACATACTACAGCTTATAAGTACAACAATACCTTAATAAGTATTACTACTACAGCTTATAAGTACAACAATACCTTAATAAGTATTACTACTACAGATTATAAGTACAACAATACCTTAATAAGTATTACTACTACAGATTATAAGTACAACAATACCTTAATAAGTATTACTACTACAGATTATAAGTACAACGATACCTTAATAAGTATTACTACTACAGCTTATAAGTACAACAATACCTTAATAAGTATAACTACTACAGTTTTAAAGGCACTATGTCACACATTTTCGACAATATTATGGCCTATATTATACATATATTGGGGCATATGCACTCACTTTAGTTTCCTATTGATGCAATTAAAAGACTTATTATCCCTTACGACTTGCCTGAAATCGGTAAGTGAAACTTCGAGGCGAACAGCTTCCAAACAGAGAACACTTGCCATATATGGAATGTAAACATTTGCTCGGTACATCGAAAACTGTCGCACGCGGTGTTGTCGGCGTTTGTCGAACTGGTTTCAATCACAAGTTGTGCGCAGGACATTCGTAAAGAGCGCTCCATGGGACATAACTCTATGGGGTTATGGAAATATGAACAAAGTGACATATTACATGTTTTCACTCTGGAATAACACTGGAACATTGGTATAGTGCTGAGAAACCAATGGTGATGATTAAGGGGAAGCTGGGATTCGAACCCAGGGTGATGAGTTCCAGACACAAAGATGAGATTGATACATAACTGGATGTGGGAGGCATCCACTGGAAAACCACTCGAGCCCTGATCCCACGTAGATGTAATCGTGTATTTAGATCTGTTTGTTGCATAACGCCTCACTCAGCAATATTCCAGCTATATGACGGCGTCTGTAAATAATCCAGTTACAAACCCAGTGGCTGACATCAAGAGCATCGAAGTACGCAACTGGCCACCACCAAGTCAACGAGTCTGATCCCCAGTCTGGTTAGTCGATTCTCTTACAAGCATGGGTTTCTCAGGGTCAATTTTAACCCGGATCTCCAAGGGTCCGGACATGTTAGTCAAACACAGCGCCGTGACAGTTTTACTTGCGTGTGTACGGACTCAAATGTATATATGAAGAAATAAAACCACATGTTATGGGTGCTTAGTCGAGCCAATATACGCTGGTCGGATTATGCGAGCACCGAGTGCGTGCTAATGGAATTCTGCCAAATTCAGCATTTAGTTGATTTCTTGATAACGTTGTTCTTTGATGTTTATGACTGGTGGCGTTAAATCATATTAACCATAGCTAAGTTAGGACATGCCTGTTGATTAATTACTCCAACTCTGAAATGAAGATTCAGGAAAGTTTGGAATAGCAAAATTCAGCATTTAGTCGATGTTTTATGTTGTGCTATGATGTTTATGACGGGTTTGTTGTGTGTATCAAATAAGCAATATTAGATGTGACGTCTGACTCTGTGACTCTGTATTCACCCAGGCCCACCAACGAGTCCATGACTGATGTTGACACACGTCAAGTTCTGGATGACCTCAAAGCTCTCGACACCGACAAAGACGGCAGCCTCACTTCCGCCGAGATGGACAAGCGTACTTTTGCAGCCACCTTCGACAGTTCCCCACACGTAAATAATCATTTTAGTATTTGATGCAGTGGTTATTAAGAACCACCTTGTCGACCTTGTATCACAACTAATTCTGTTGTATGTTCTTATCTTGAGCAGCTATCAGTTTGGTCCACCGTTGCACCTAACCTTTGGTTTGTACTTGCCCTGTACAGTTAACGCTGGAGTCGATGGCTGCTCCTTCATTTCACATGTTCTTGTCCTGTACAGTTAACGCTGGAGTTGATGGCTGCACCTTCATTTCACATGTTCTTGTCCTGTACAGTTAACGCTGGAGTCGATGGCTGCTCCTTCTTCATTTCTTGTCCTGTACAGTTAACGCTTCGATGGCTGTCACATGTTCTTGTCCTGTACAGTTAACGCTGGAGCTCGTCTGGTACAATGAGTCGATGGCTGCACCTTCATTTCACATGTTCTTGTCCTGCAGTTAACGCTGGAGTCGATGGCTGCACCTTCATTTCACACATTCTTGTCACAGTTAACACTGGAGTCGATGGCTGCACCTTCATTTCACATGTTCTGTCGTCCTGTACAGTTAACGCTGGAGTCGATGGCTGCACCTTCATTTCACATGTTCTTGTCGCAGTTAACACTGGAGTCGATGGCTGCACCTTCATTTAACATATTCTTGTCCTGTACAGTTAACGCTGGAGTTGATGGCTGCACCTTCATTTCACATGTTCTTGTCGCAGTTAACACTGGAGTCGATGGCTGCACCTTCATTTAACATATTCTTGTCCTGTACAGTTAACGCTGGAGTTGATGGCTGCACCTTCATTTCACATGTTCTTGTCGCAGTTAACACTGGAGTCGATGGCTGCACCTTCATTTAACATATTCTTGTCACAGTTAACGCTGGAGACGATGGCTGCAATAACATTTTAGATGTTCTTGTTCTTTGCAGTGAACACTGGAGTCGATGGTTGAATCCTAAATTTGGGATGTTCCGGTAGGTCGTTGTTGCAAATACATTTATCAAGTTCCTGTTTTGTACAGAAACCGCTGGGGTCGACCGTTGCACCTACGTGATGATGGGGAAGAAGCGGTATGACATCGGGAGGGGCGTCTCAGGCCGCGTCTTCGATGTTGTCGACGTCAACAAAGACCTCAAGCTCAGCGCTGCGGACCAGGACGAGGCTGCATTCAAACTGCTCGATAAAGATGGTGGGTATCGGATGAAGGATATACGCTACCTTGCAAAGAGTTTGTTGCACACAACCCAAAAGTATTCAGCTTCTGCTTTTTGGTCGTCATATTGTTTGAAGATTATTGCACAATCCAGTCAAAACATCGAAAGGTGGTTTCTTTGAGCTTCACCAAAGATTTGAATGTAGAAAACGCATAATTGATAGTCAGTTATACTATCCTTTCTTTCTGGTCATTATTTGTGATAGTTTGGAGTGTGCCAAGTTAAAAACAAATAAACAACACAAAACTGAGAAGTCACAACATAATGAATGCTTTTTATCTGAAGGTAATGGCAAGGTGTCAGTGTGTGAAGCTTCCAGGGCTACATGGCCGTGCTGCAAGATGCGGGAAGAAAAGGCCTACATGCAAGAGGTATTTATGACGTTTTGACAATATTTAGCGAGTGAAAACTGTCGCAATGTCCCTGATGTGCACCCACATTCCTCAATCGCATGCATAGCAAGGATTTGTTCCACACACTGCAAGACAAAGTGTACTCAGAGCACTCGGAAATCCTCGGTATGGCTGTTGTATTAAATCAGTTTGCTACCTCAACAAACCTTCAACAAACTTCTGAAAAAATCCCAACCCTACAACAGAACACATGTGTTGGATTGGGGTGTCGGGGACGAGGTTTAGGTGTCGGATGGGGGTGGGTGTGAGGTGTGGGTGTCGGGATGTGGTTTGTAACGTGGGGTATGGGGTGTAGGGTGAAGGGTGTAGGGTTGGGTGTGGGGTGAAGGGTGTGGGGCCTCCAGGTGGGCACAGGGTTGCAGGAATGGACATGGAAGGAAGGCAGGGATGGACGGATGGATGGACGGATGCTGGAGTGGACAGGCTGGATGGATGGATGGATGGAACAGCAGTGGAGAGCCACGCACCAACCGATCCAAGGAAATAGCTTTAGGTGGCATGAGAATCGGAACGTGGATAAACAATGCGGAATGGAGAGTCACCTGGCACAAATACTGTGACCCAAGACCAGGCACAGGAAACTGGATGGTGGAAACTGGATAACATGGATGGAATAAACTGAGCCGGAGAACATGGAGAAAGAGGAGAACACAGAATGGAACACACTGGACAAGGTCTAGACACAGGCAAGGAAATGTGGAATAACGGATGAAGCCCATAACTTGAAATGCCTAACGGAATGGAACACTGCCCATGGTATAGGGAACAAACCAATGAGCCAGGGTCTGATTTAAACTACCATGAATGGAACTGGTGGACACAATGGACTTCTATGGACGATGACAAATAATAAGGAAAGGAATGGACTTAGCCCCAGAGCAGAAGATGGTATGGATGGAATAATGGATGAAAGGAAAGAATGGAACAGGGGATTTTGAAGATGGAAGAAAAGTATGGAAAGGAATAATTGGAATGGAACAGACAATGGATTGCACATGGAGAATAATGGAAGGACAATTAATGGACATATATAGGAACACAAAATAAAATGACATGACACACAGTGAAAGCTGGACTTCAAGGAAAGGACAAGGAAATGACAGAAGCACACACAATGGAATAATGGAAATAAATAGTGGAGGATAGGAAAGTGGATACACAAACTTAGTAAATTGACTTATAACTGAATGGGAACAAATGAAATTAATGGAGCGGAATGGACAGGAAAGGAATGCCTTTGGATGGACACTGTTTGGAGAATGGAAGGGATAAATTGAACCAATCGACCGGGTGGTATTTATTTGTTTGTTGTTTAGCACCTGACTCAACAGCTGGATATATAACTGGATGATAGACAACCGAATTGACTGAACCGGGTGGTGTTTATTTGAAAGTTGTTTAAGAAATGGACAATGGTCCAGCTGGATGGATGGAGTCTGAGTATAAGCGAGAACAAACCCAAATGATTGACATCATGAGCTAATCAAATTACGAAACACATGTGTCAACCACCAACTCAGCAAGCCTGACCACCTGATCCCCTTTGTCGCCTCTTTCGCCATGCAAGGGTTACTGAGGACCAATTCTAACCCGGATCTCCACGGCTAGTTCGAGTCCTAGATTAACCCCATGTTAATACTCCTGCATGACTACAGATTCCTCCTCATTATCATGCTGGCGCAAACTACTGAAAAATGTCCAACCGACGGTCTCAAACCCATCTCACTTATACTCCCGTGGTATTGCTGGAATTTTGTAAACGCGACGTTAAACATTTCTCACTCACTCACCCTTCACTCTTTGATTTCCATGCCCTCAACCAAAATACATATCAGTTGAAACGACCTGTGTATATACGTATGGGCTTTTCAACTTCCTCTCTCATTGGTAGCTCGACGTTCCTTATAGCATGGAGGCGGCTGGCCTAATGGTTAAAGCGTCCGCCCGTCGGGCCGAAGACCCGGGGTCGATTCCCCAAATGGGATCAATGAGTGAAGCTTATTTCTGGTGTCCCCTGCTGTGATATGACTGGAATATTGCTACAAGCGGCGAAAAATGATATACTTATATATAACATGCATGATGGACACTCGATGAATACCAAAGGAATTCGGTATCTGGCAGCCTTATAGCATGAAGTTTTCCCCTTTCTCTGTTGTCAGTTAGAGATGATGTTATCCAGAAATCTAACCTGAGTATTCACCATTATAATATTCTGTTTAGCGGTACTCCGATGATCAGTTGACATCTACTTTCACGTGCCCTGTCACGTGTTCTTTTTAAAGATACTCGTCTATATAAGCGACCATTGTCGAATTCACATGACCTTGCATTACGACCTTGCACATGAGCAGACAAGTACTATCTCGAGCAACGACTTGGAAGTAACTTTAGTCAACTTATATGTAGGAGTTCTTATCGTGTTTACTGACCATTAACGTGTTCCTCTCGGTAAAATACGAAAACAAACGCCAAAGGTTAAGCCATGTAAAGCGAGTTGCCACAGTGAAGCATTATATGACATCGAAAACTGCGCTATCTCATGTAGAAAATCCTGGAATGAGTGAGTTTAGTTTTACGCCGCCATATTTTAGCAATATTCCAGCAACATCACGACGGGGCACACCAGAAATTGGGCTTCACACATTGTACCCATGTAGGGAATCGAACCCGGTCTTCGGCGTGACGAGCTAACGCTTAACCACTAGGCTACCCCACCGCCCGAAAAATCGTAGATAGAATAGAAGAACAGAATAGTGAATAATACTTTAATGCCTTTTCAGGAATTGGAACTTTGTAGCGGCGGCCTGAAGGAGGAGGTTGTATTCCTGAATTTATGTAGTGAGTAATGGTCAGATATGATTTTGACAGCTTGATTCACGCTTGCCGCTCATATATTGATGATGAACATTCAAATCCGACTCCAGTGATTTTACTTGCAGTGTTAAAGTTTTTGTCTTATTCTAGATTTGAGATAATATGTTATGAATCTAAAAGAATAGGAGTGGTCACTCGTTAAAGGCGTAAGTATTGAAGTCTTAGACATCTACGGATTTTGGCCTGGCTCTTTTCGGGAAACAACAATATACAGAAGGGTGCTACTTTCTCTTGGACCTGTGAAGATCCGGGTTAGAGTATTGATCTTCAGTAACCCATGCTTGCCGTAAGAGGTGACAAACAGGATCCGGTGGCTGACTCGCTGACTTTGGTTGACACATGTCATCGTTCCCTAATTGCGTAGATGGATGCTCATGATGTTGACCACTGGATTGTTTGGTCACAATTCTTTCTTTACAATTATTCGCCGTCATGTAGCAAAGAAATATTGCTGAGTGCGGCGTTAAACAACAATCAAACAAATTGTGATGGAGAAATCACTCGATACAGATGACACCATTGTGGTCGTGTTAGGGCGCTGTGTTTAACACCACTTGAACACTTTTGAACGACATCAATGCATGATGTCAGCTGATGGGTTTCAGATGGTTACCGCATCAAACATAACGGGGAACCCTGGACTCGAACCCTCGATGTTTGAAATCAGGCGCGTGTGCAAGGGACGCAACTCTGAACAGCTAATTGCGCTCAACAGCGAGGCGTTAAACAACTAACAAACACCGAAGCGAACGTAAAAGGTTACAAAACAGCCATTTTACCCCCATTGCGAAATTCTTTTGTTTGTATATTGACTACAGGAACTTACCACCGTTAATTCAAAGTGTAATCTGATTTGCATAATTAGCCAGCATGTACAGAATACACATGTTATCACGCGAATGCTTATTGGTTTTATAAATAATACTGTTATGAGGATGTGTTTTGTTAATTAAAAATGTCACATTAATTAAGTTGCTATTATGGGTCACAAAAGTTTAAAGCGCTGAGTATGATTTGAACTCACATCCTGATCTTAGTATAGTCTATGCATTTTCACCCGTTTAGTAAATTAGAGTTACCTGTCTTTGTTGATGTTTTGCCCGCTGTAAGACTGTGGATTCATTCCAGTAATTGCTATATAATTGTGTTGTGGGTAGATTTTGCTGGATTTCTCCAGAACTGTATAATGCATGGGCATATATGCGGTGGTTTTGAGATGTACGGGGTGAATACTACTTTCGGATTTACGCTTACATCGACGTTTCAAGGCCCTGGCTACATTGGTCTGACCTACCGCTCATCTACATGGAATTCAACGGCTGTCAACAATCGTCATGTGATCGTCAATCGTCATTCAGCGGCCGTACATCTGTTTGTTTACATGAAATACCAATTGGTGAGTTAATTAGAGATAAACATCATCTGTTGGCCAATTTCCGGGTGTTATTGAGCATTTGAAGCACGGAATTCATTTGGGAACCGACGGAGTAAACACAAAGTAAACCAAAAGGCCCATTATGTCTTTTTCTGTCTGCATTCATTTACATCGAGTACGGGTACAGCAGTATGAAGTTTCATCAGCTGGCCGTTTCCAGCTGGTTCCAATGGTAGCATCTGAACTGCTCATTTGTGACGTCATGTCAACTTTTATGTCACAATATGATTTAAATGACGTCACCACTGCTGACGACGCAACAATACATTTGAGTGAAGATATTTGTACGTGTCAATACGCAGTGAATAGTCTTGCACTCCGGGAATCGAATACCATTTGATCACGTTTTTCAACCGTTAACAGAAACATGAATGGTGGCAGGATTGGCGTATGCATAAAGTCCCATCAGCATTCCAGCGCTACATTCTCCTTCAGTCATAGAGACGATTATCGTCTTGTCCACGTATAACAGCATGGATCGTAGCTATGTATTGTGATTACCGCACGTCGGATTATAAAAGTGGAGCAATATGGAGTTATGATTCCATCTAATCCTTTATCGTTCGATCCTTCAACACACCCATAACAGAACCCACGCATCCGCAATAAAAAATTGACGGCGATGACAACCAGAGGGATGGGAACGGCACCGAGTATGGGTAACGGACACGAGGTAGGGATATGTCAGCGTATCATATGGACGTTGGACGTGAAGTGGATCTAGGGCATAGGACGTTTAGGGCATGGGGTATGGTGGACGTGGTAGACTTAGGAAAGTGGCAGCCATGGACGTAGGTATAGGCGACGGCGTTTAGGGTAGGTATGGCACGGGTGGACGACGTTTAGGCGATGACGAAGCGTGGCACGATGGATAGGCGTGCAGAGGGTGGAGGACGGTAGCGGGTACGTGGCGTGGTCGCCCAGGGTGGACGACGGTGGGCGGGTGGACGACGGACGACGTAGTGGAGGGCATGGGCGGCATGACGGGTGTGGACGCAGGGCACAGGGTGGACAAGTGGATGTAGTGGATGGACGGACGACGTGCATGGACACGATGGATGGTAATATGGAGGACGCACGGATGGAAGGATGGCAGCGGATCGACGGAAAGCATACATCCCGTAAGGAAAGAGCCCGACCTCTGTTCACGCCCTGTTTCGTCAACCTTCTGCAGAGAGGAAGAAGTGGAGCACCCTAAAATAAAACTCTGGTCCCGATTTATCGAAACACCCTTAAGCCCGAGTTTTGACTCAAAGTTTCAGGAAACAGGAGGAAGATGCATTTCCCCATAATGGACTGAAATCAATAAAGCAAACTCAAACACAGTACACAGTTTGAGTGCGGGTGGATACATTACTTAAAATTGTTTGGGCTTTTTATTTTAAAATGCAGTTGAGTTACAAATTCAGCTGTTTCAATTGTCAAACTCAGTTTGAAATTTGTGTAAAACACAAAGTTTCGAGAAATCGGGCCCGACAATTAAGATCAATGAACATGTCTAAGTAAGAGCCTACTCTCACGAAAAAGTCGTTTGACTGAACAAAAGAATTTCTAGACATAACAAAAATATACATTCTGACTCGCAACGATGAAAAAGGATTACTTGTTACCACAAAGCTCTCACACATGGATATTGGAGACCTTACTCTTCGCAGGAAAGTCCTGATCAACAGTTTTGTACAAAAGCTGTAATAAATGCGTGCAATCTGCTGAGTATTGTGTAAACATTTTAAGGTGACAGTAAGGCAGTGAACCCTTGGTGTCCAGAATAACGGTGCAGTTTCAAAAGTACGAGGGACAAGCCCAGATATTGGCAGCAAGGAAAGGCCAGGTTAAAAAGCTGGTTCACGTTGTAAGGTTGTGATGACAAGGCACTATTCTGAAAAACATCGAATTAAGAATAATATGTACTTTTACTAAGAGTGTGCTTGACATTGATGGGGCGAGTGGTTTGACGAAGGGACCCAAGGTTGACAGTTTTGTACCGTACTGTAATAAATGCGCGCCATCTGCTGAGCAATAATACATTTTAAAGTTGATAGTAAGTTGCTGTCCCTTTTGGTTTCCTTGAATGACTTGCAGCTTCAAGAAAGTACAATGACAAGCTGAAGTATGAGCAGCAAGGAAAGGTCAGGTTGAAAACTGTGCACATTCCAAGGTCGAGATGACAAGACGATCTTCGGAAAAGTTCCGTTGCGTATAATTTCTACGAATAGTACGTTTGCAAAGTTAACTAGGAGTGCGTCTGACCAGTGATGAAGGGTTTAATTATATGTTATCAGTCGCACTGGAAAGATCAATACCATTACGGACATTGTGTGTGAGTTTAGTTTTTACGCCGCTTTAGCAATATTCCATTAATATCAAGGCGGGAACACCAGAAATGGGCATCGCACATAGTTACCGCTGGGACTTCGATCCGGTCTTCGGCGTGAAGAGTGGACGCGTTAACCACAAGGATACCCCACCGCCCAATTACGGACAAAGCAGAATGTTTATTTCTACACTCTTTAAATAGGTAAACAGTCTAAGTACACTATACAATTGCCGGTTCGAATCCCAGGTTTGTCCCGATTGTAATCCTTGAATTGTCGTACCCGTACCCGGAATGACCTGGCCTAATTTCAACATTCTTTTCAAATTGAAGCTGACAATCCGTGTTCTACTGAACTTTTGTTAAAGTGAGTGAATTTAGTTTTATGCCGCTTCTAGCAATACTCTGAGGACAATTCAGAAATGGACTTTGACACATAGAACCCAGTTTGGGGAATCGAAATTTTGTTGATGGCATCTTCAAACTCAACTACATCCCTTCAAAACGAATATGTTAAATATATTTTATTGTAGACATTACATTTTCCACCAAATCTGAGAAGTGCTTTCTTCTGGGCTACGACTTACGATATTCATTTAATTTCTGTTATCTCGAACTTTGATAACGCGAAGTATTTACGTAGTTCTCTTCTTCAACTTCGACACAAGGGTATTTGAGTCAATGTACAGATGTGGGTTACGCGAGTGTAAAGAAGTGCTTGTACATATCTCACAAGCAGATACATGCTACACCACCAATTTTCACTCAGCTCTGGTCATACTCATCAGGAGGTTTGTGCTTAGATTCCGCTAAAAATATGTATAAAAACCATCTCAATTCTTATATTCGATTTTAGAAAAGCTCTTGCTATTAACAGATGTGGAGCAAGGAATAGTGTAGTTCAATGTCCCAGAGGTGAGTGAGTGAGTTTAGTTTTACGCCACACTCTGCAATATTCCAGTTATATGGCGGCGGTCTGTAAATAATCGAGTCTGGTACAGACAATCCAGTGATCAATAGCATGAGCATCGATCTGCACATTGGGGAACCTGATGACATGTGTCAACCAAGTCAGCGAGCCTGACCATCCGATCCCGTTAGTCGACTCTTACGACTCTTATGGCTTGCTTGAAGATCAATTCTAACCGGATCTTCACGGGTCCCCCAGAGGTCACCGTGCGTCGTCACGATATGGTTGAGATATTGCCGTGGACGTTAAATATTAACTCACTAACCCACTCACTCATTGTGCGTCAGCGTATTCAATGTGAAAACTGCTGAGATGTTTGCTGTAACTCTGTAAACATACTGAGCAGTGGAACACGCTCTGATACATATATAAAAGAAACAACGCTTAAAATTGACTCCAATAAAACATCATCTGAACGGTCTAGTAGTCAGCGACGGGTTTGGTAATACATAACCAACAACTACGATGGCGTTCAATAAGTTTTGCAACTTGGGCATTTGTGCTTTACACAAACAATGTCAACTTTGTGGCAGGTGTGACACTAGTGATAACATCAGGCTGACACGTGTCATGACTAGTACCAGACACAACAACAAGTTAGATATGATGGCTTCATTCAACTAAGGTTGGTCAATAATCATGGATTTTCTCAAACATGATCAACGCGCTGTAATAAAGTTCCTTACAATGGAGGGATACAAAACAAAGAAATCCATGACCGCATGTGTTAAGTGATGGTAGGGATGCTCCTTTGACGATTCCACAGTTAACCGTTGTCTCTACAGTTTAAAAAGGGTAGGGAGACCATAGACGATGACCCAAGGTCAGGAAGGCCCCTCACATGCCACCCAACCGGAACCCATAGCAGCTATAGAAAGAAAACATTTTGTCAGGCCAACGAATACAAGTATTCTGAGCTTTCTAAGGAATTCCAAATATCAGTTGGGACTGTTACGATCATAATTAATGAGCATCTTGGTTTGTCCAAGGTATCTGCAAGATGGGTACCTAGAAACCTCAGAGCTCAAGATCAGAGAACTGAAAGTTGTCGAGAGCTCCTGATTCTCTATACTGGGGATGACATATTTCCCCGATACTTTCACATTTAGTATGTTTGGTTGTTTGTAGATATCTTAACACTTTGTTGTATGAGTGTTTGAGTGTTAATCAAGACTTTCTGTATTGCCCAGATTTATCAAACTCGAGCCATTGAAAACTATGGTTAAATCCTGGTTTGGGGAATACTGGAATAACCTCGAACTCAAAGGTTGCCTGACCACCAGTCAGTCATCACAATAAAACAACCCTAAAACAAAACAAAACAAAAACAAGAAGGAGAAGAAGAACAACAACAACAAAACACCCCAAAACCACACCAAGGAAACTGAACGACGATGGAGTACAAAACATTTGCAATTACCAACAGTTTTATTGCCGTTACTACATTTCAGGTGAATGAAGATTCTTCTTATGTACACTTGATGTCCGCTGGCTTCAGTTTGTCGACTCCCTCGTCACACTGGCGTATGTCAAGGGGGCTCTCCTATTCTTAGGGTCACCGCAGTAGGTTCTTGAAACCCTGTGGACAGGAGAGGGAGTGACATGGAGATATATATTGTAATCAAATGTGAAAGCTACAAACGATATCGACGTATAATGAAAGTGACTAACGGGATAATGCAGAGTGAGTGAATGCTGTTTTACGCCACTGTAAGAATATCCATGTCCAACTGAACGGGGTACACCAACAAAGGTCTTTTACAAATAACGTGGACCGAAATTGTAAGTGAATGCTTTAACATTTGGCCTATGGGCACTTTGGGAGTGCTATGGACGTTTCTGATAATCAAATCTGTGACATTATCACACATCATGAAAATGCAACCAGTATTGAGAGGGTGTTGACAAGAAGGGTCAGTATCAGTCTTTAACGGACTACATATAATGACCTTTGTAACTTAACTGGGATCGTTGGAGATGTATGCGCATTATGGTCTTATGGACTACATGTAATGACCTTTGTAACTTAACTGGGATCGTTGGAGATGTATTCGCATTATGGTTTAATGGACTACATGTAATGGTCTTCTTTGTAACTTAACTGGGATCGTTGGAGATGTATTCGCATTATGGTCTTATGGACCTTCGTAATAGCAAGACTTGGCTGGTTATTTACTTACAGTTATTTACTATTGCGCCATTAAGAAGTCGGCATTGGTAAAATCTGAAAAGAGATACAAATGTAAGATAATGTTGGTATACCCTTTAATCCCAGATATTCCATTCCAGCAATTCTCTATGAACATGTTATTGCTATGAGCTTTCCATGATTGATAAATTGATAACTGACTGTTAAAGGGGAAACTGGGCTTTTATGGACAGTTATCTCCCTTTGCCTCGGCAAAGAGAGTTCTGGCGGAAGGGATACAATAATTTGAAAGTTCCTCTTACTGAATGTAACGAAGTCGTCTGCAGTTGTGACGGCCATCTTGGTTGACGTCAAGGGTCCCGTACATGTATCTGCCATACTCTTCGGAGAAGCCGTACCGACACGTAAACCAATTCACGATCTCCCATTCTTCCATGAGACAAAGGTCACCTGTAAGTTAAAATGAAAAATACACCGTTTTTCAGAAAAAATGTATGCCACAGACGTTTGGTTCTTCAGGTTTCTTTATCACCATCAAGATCACCACTGCCATCATCATTAGCATCAAACTTCATATTCATTAGATTATCAAATATACAATAAAGAAATGCTATAATAGATCTTTTACAATCTTTACAACGCAAGATACTCAATATATTCGGTGGCTAAATGAAACTTACCGTCGTAGTTGTAATTCAGGATATCTTTGCCGATGTCACCCCAACCACTCTGCCGTCACCGTTGTCGTCGTTGTTCAGCACAGCAGCACAGAATTTCCCCACCAGCCCTCAGGAGGGTTGCAGTCGTTAAGCAGGTAAAATAAGAACCTTCAAGAAGAGAGATAGTGAATGAATGAGAGAGCCACAATAGGTATCAACTTGTGTATCTTTAGTATCACTAGAAGAAATTGTAACAGTTTGTTTTGTTTGTTTGTTGTTTAAGGCCGCACTCAGCAATATTCCAGCTGTATGGCGGCGGTCTGTAAATGATCGAGTCTGACCCAGGCAATCCAGTGATCAACAGCATGAACATCGATCTGCCCAACTTGAATACGCAATGGTCCTGATCACCCGATCCCGTTAGTCTCCCATAACGACAAACATTGGTGGCTGAATTATAAACCTGGTCGTGTCTGGTGAATGTCTTGATATACCTTTGGGAAACCACAGGTCCCACAGAAGAGGATGGCGAACACGGCAAGTCGAAGGGCAAGCATTCTGAAATAGAAAACCAGACTCAAGGAAATGGCAGTCGAATTTGTCATCAGAATTTCAAAAATATCACAAGTGTCATTGCGTATGCGATAAACGACAAAGTAGTGGTTGATGACACGAACATCAGTCAAATCAGTACACACTACATCTATCAGGAGCATATTCAGCGGACAGTAAGGGAGGTAAATGTACATGTTCTACGACTGAAATCGAAAAGAGTCATTAATCAGCAGTGATAATTGATTGATTGATTGTTGTTCGGCGTCGCACTCAGCAATATTCCAGCTATATGGCGGCGGTCTGTAAATAATCGAGTCTCAACCAGATAATCCAGTGATCACCATCGTGAACATCTATATATGCTATTTGGATAGGGATGACGGTATCAGTTAAGTCAGCGAGCCTGGCAACCCGATGACGTTAATCGCCTCTCTTACAAGCATGGGTTGCAGGAAGACCAATTCCAGATCGAATCTTCACGGGTCCAGCACTGATCAATAAAGACCAAATTAAATATTGTAGTAAAACTCGGAGAGAGTACGAACCTGTCTCAGTGCTCTGATAACGACTTGAGATGTGGCCAGATATGTTTCCCACTGGTATGTTCATGTTATAGCTCCGCCCCATGAGGAGGCGGACACAGGAGTTTTGGTAGGTGAGGAGCTGCCGACGAGGGGTATCCATATTTTGTTAACTGAATTTTAGAATCGTCCCGTTTGTGGATACCTGCACGTGAATGGTACAGGTAACAATATACTCAATCAGTATTTAGTCTAGATGTACAAGGTATTGCCTGACTGTCACGTTATTAAATATTGCAAATACGTACAGGTATGTCCTGTCTAGAGCCCCACTTTCAGTGACAGACTGAGATTGCTGACTCCGCAAGCAATTTCAATTATCTATATGATCCGAGAAACAAAAGCCACCCGGCGAAGTTGTGTAGTTGAGCTGTAGAAGAGACGACAGTGAACTTCAAGGTAAGCTGTTGGCGGTAGTCTAAATGTAGGAGCACACGTCAAGTAAACATCTTATTGAATGTTATTTAACATAAAATGCCTATTAGTGTAAGCTATGAATAATTTCTTATGTTTTGCTATTAATGTTTGTTGGTTGACTTTAACTCTTTTTAGTAGAAAGCCCTGTTTATGAATGGTCTAAAGTCCCATTCTGTGCATGTCGGGGAAACATGCACAGATTCCTTACATTATCTATATCATCAACACTTTGTTTTGTTGTGAACACTGTTAATATTTGTTGTTGTGCTGTTAAAGGAACAGTCACTTGGAGTATATAACTAGGTTCGTGTAAATCTATTCACACCTATCTTCCCACAGATGATGTACAGAGCGCTGTTATGTCTGGCCCTATTCGTGGGCTCTGCATCTGCCCAGGGAAGGGGGTTCAGCAACAACAAGAATACAGAATGCGGTTCCTTCCAAATTAAACAGGCTGGCCGGTGAGAACTACATATATAGTATTTCTATCTTTAAATCTCTACCTGCGCTGACGCAGTCGCACATTCATAACTTAACAAACAATACCTTAATAAGTCCAACTACTTCAAACTTTAAGTACAACACCTTTAATAATTGCAACTACCACAACCTGTAAGTAGAACAATACCTTAATCAGAGCAACTATTGCAGCCTGTAAGTCCAACAATATCTCAACAATTACAACTACTAGAAACTGACTGACTGATTGAGTTTGGTTTTACGCCGCTTTTAGCAATATTCCAGCAACATCACGGCGGGGGACACCAGAAATGGGCTTCACACATTGTACCCATGTGGGGATTCGAACCCGGGTCTTCGGCGTGACGAGCCAATGCTTTAACCATTAGGCTACCCCACCGCCCCTCTACTAGAAACTGTTAGTACAACATTACCTTAATAAGTATAAGTACTTCAGCCTTTAAGTACAAACAATACCCTCAATACGTACAACTACTACAGCCTTTTAGTACAACTATACCGAAAGTAATATTTCTACGTCAGCGTAATGGAAAAGGAACAAGGCCATGCATCATCGTTCGTCTTTTTCACTGTGGAACAACCCTGGAATATTGGTATGGCACATAGAAACCAGTGGTGACGCCTCATTCAGCAATATTCCAGATATTACCTATATGGCGACGGTCTGTAAATGATCGAGCTACCAATCCAGTGATTGACATCATGTGCATCGAACTACGAAACTGGGATTCGCTAGCATCTGGCAACTACCAAGTCAGCGAGCTTGACCACCCAATCCCCTGGGTCGCCTCTTACGACAAGTATGGGTTACTGAGGATCAATTCGAACCCGGATCTTCACGGATTTCCGTGATAAGACCTCTGTTAAAGGTGGCGTTAAATCATATACAGTCCGGCATAGCTAAGTTAGGAAATGCATTTTCATACCTCCAACTCTTAAATGAAGATTCAGGAAAGTTTGGACCGGCAATATTTAGCATTAACTCGATTATTTATGTTGTCCTCAGTTTATGAGGGATCTGTTGTGTGTATTACAAGGCAATAATAGATGTGATGTCTGACTCTTTGACTCTGTATTCACTCAGACCCACCAACGAGTCCATGACTGATGTTGACACACGTCAAGTTCTGGATGACCTCAAAGCTCTCGACACCGACAAAGATGGCAGCCTCACTTCCGCCGAAATGGACGACCGGACATTTGGAGCCACGTTCGACAGTTCCCTCAAACGTAAGTAATAGGTTTAATATTGACACAGAAGTTATTCAGAATCACCCTGTAGAACTTGTACGACAACTATGTTTGTGGTAAGTTCTTGTCCTTCACAGCTATCAGTTTGGTCGATCGTTCCGTCTGACCCTGGAGAGGATGGTTTCACCTACATCTGGGATGTTTTATTGGGTACTTTTAACACTGGAATTGCACACTCATTTCGCATGCTCTTGTCCTGTACAGTTAACGCTTGAGTCGATCATTGCACCTTTATTCCCCATGTTCTTGTCCTGTAAGATTAACGATGGAGTCGATGGCTGCAGTTACATTTGTGATGTTTTTGGTCTTGGCACTAAACGCCATAGTTGATGGTTGCACACTCATTTATCATGTTTTTTATCCTGCACAGTTAACGCTTGAGCCGATCATTGCATCTTTATTCCCCATGTTCTTGTGCGGTAAGATTTCAACCATGGAGTCGATGGCTGCAGTTACATTTGTGATGTTTTTGGTCTTGGCACTAAACGCCATAGTTGATGGTTGCACACTCATTTCTCATGTTTTATCCTGCACAGTTAACGCTTGAGTCGATGGTTGCAACCAACATTTGGGCTCTTCTTGTGCTGTATAGTTTATAGGTCGATGGTTGCAAATACATTTATCATGTTCTTGTTTTGTGCAGAAAAAACGCTGGGGTCGACCGTTGTACCTACGTGATGATGGGGAAGAAGCGGTATGACATCGGCAGGGGTCGTCTCAGGCCGCGTCTTCGACGTTGTCGACGTCAACAAAGACCTCAAGCTCAGCGCTGCGGACAAAGGACGACGCTGCATTCAAGCTGCTCGATAAGGATGGTAGGATATACGATACCTTGCATAGATTTTCTTGTACAAGATTAAACAACCCAAAAGATTTCCAGCTTCTGCTGTTGGTAGTCATATTGTTTAAACAACATTATTGCACGATCCAGTAGCCTGATGTGCATTAGTTCTTGAAGAGACGATCTGTCTCTTAGGGGTACAAGAATTACATGATCGTTGTCATTCTTGGCTATCAGTCCCACATCCAAACTCCTGCATTTTCACAAAACAGCATCGACAATTTCTTTCTTTGACTTTCACCAAAGATTTGAATGTAGAAAATGCATAATTCATATAAGTCAAGCTATAATTATCCTTTCTAGTCATTATTTGTAATAGTTTGGAGGTGCCGTTAAAAACAAGTAAACAAACACAACGACGAGAAGTCACAACATAATGAATGATTTTTATCTGAAGGTAATGGCAAAGTGTCTGTGTGTGAAGCTTTCAAGGGCTACATGGCCGTGTTGTAAGATGCAGAAGAAAAGGCATACATGCAAGAGGTATTTATGACGTTTCAACAATATTTAACCAAGTTAGGAAACTGTAGCAATGTACTGTTGTGCAGTGACTATCCCACATTCATTGATCTCTCTAATACATAGCATGGATTTGCTCTAAAACACGCTATGGCAAAGCTTACTCAGAGCACACGGAAACTCCCGTTCTGGGCGTCGTATTAAATGAGTTAACGGAAACCAGAATAGTGGATTTTATAGAACTGACAGGATTGACGTCCATATAACGTCCTACCGCATTCTGATGCTACATTTCAGTGTGTGATACAGATGCTGATCGTCTTGTTTTTCGATAGGTATCGAGTTTGCTACCTCGCCAAAGAGTTATAAAAGTAAACTCAACACAAACGTATTAACATGTTCATTGGTCTTATAGAATACTCGAAAAGAATACGGTTGGCTATTTATTCAAAAGTACATATTAACTCCATGGTAACAATGGGGTATAAAAATTTCAATTTCCATAAGGTTTCTGTGTGATTTGCTTTCTGATAGAGATCGTAGAGTTCGGTGCAAAAAAATAAGTACCGGACGTAACTTGAACGATATAAGGGCATGGAGTCGCAGCTATGTGTTGTGGGCAATGGATGTCAGGATGTAAAGTGGAGCAATACCTCTACGATGTTTTAACTCTGGTCTTACAGCACACTCACAACAGAATCCATGGATCTGCAATAATCAGTGATGGCAGCATGACACCAGTGGGATGAGGTTTGGGGTGTAGGGAGATGTAGGGTGTAGGGTGTAGGATTGTAGCGTGTAGGGTGTAGGGTGTAGGGTGTTGGGGTTGAGGATGTGGGCTACAGTGCAATAATCAGTGATGGCGATGACACCAGTGGGATGGGGTTTGGGGTGTAGGGTGTAGCCTGTAGGTGTAGGGTGTTGGGGTTGAGGATGTGGGCTACAGTGAAATAATCAGTGATGGCGATGACACCAGTGGGATGGGGTTTGGGGTGTAGGGTGTAGGATGTAGGGTGCAGAGTGGCGGGTGTCGGGTGGTGGATGGTGGGGTTGAGGATGTGGGCTACAGTGCAATAATCCAGTGATAGCGATGACACCAGTGGGATGGGGTTTGGGGTGTAGGGTGTTGGGTGTTGGGGTTGAGGATGTGGGCTACAGTGCAATAATCCAGTGATGGCGATGACACCAGTGGGATGGGGTTTGTGGTGTAGGGTGTAGGATGTAGCGTGTAGGGTGTTGGGTGTTGGGGTGTTGGGGTTACAGTGCGTCGACGTGGCAAAAGAAAGATTTGTCATCTGACAAAACGAACTATTCAGGCACACTGCTCTGTTTCTCATGCTTTGAAGGGTTTGTCTCACCACAGGACAGTTGTTACCCAAAAGGTTTTGTGACAAAGTTTTGCATCTCCTTGTAAAATGTTTGGGCAATGTGTGTTGAAAGACTTTCTCCTAGAGGTAGTTTCGCCTTTGAATATATTTGGGACTAAAACATCTATTTTTATCATTTGCATGTTAGATGTGTCAGTATAAATCCATTATGCAGATTGTATTCTGTACACTCGGAGATCCTCTGTATAAGTCTGTTAACAAAGAGCCAGAATTACTGGATTTTTGTAGAACTGAAAACCCAACCTTTGCCTCTTTTCTCAGGTGAAGTATACGGACATCGTCTACAAGTACAGGAAACGCTCACCCATATATTTCCTGGGTCCGACTAAAGTACCATGTTTGTCCTGGCAAGACAAGGGCAACGATCACCTGACTGCAAGGACGATAACCGTAATGCTTTGTCAATAAAAGTGGAAATACTGATCTTGTCTCTTTCATGGTTATTGGTTAAGTACACTGTCTAGGTTGGATTGCACGGACACGACCAGAGTTGATTTACATATTCGTACTAGGACCCTGTGATGGTAGGTTCGAATCCTACTTGGTTGGTTGGTTTGTTGTTTAACGCCCCACTCGGCTATATACCTGGGCCTCCTTTCACAAAGCACTAAGGTGATCGTAAATCACCGAAAGTAATCTTAGTGTAATGTTAAAGAATGGGAGTTAACTCCAGTAAAGGTTGCTTCGTGAAAGTAGCTCCTGACTGCAAGGACGATAATGCTTTGTCAATAAAGTGGTACATACTGTTTGGTAAAAGTCGAATATCATGTTGATGAGTCGAATATTCAATCGGGTGAAACGAATATCACACGGATGGACTTATATACCGTTGGATTAATTGAAAATCATGTCACACTCAACAATTACCTTCATTCTTCTACTTTGAAAGGATCAAATATTTAGCTACAAGACAATTGCCTCTTTCTGTTCCGTTAGAGCGAGTTTGTAGGTCATGACGTTATCAATACAAAATTTTTCCTCCCTTTCTCTTCTCTTCTTCTTCTTCTCCTTCTCCTTCTCCAAATCCCCTCCTCCTTCTTCTATAGAGCAACTAACCTCGGCTATTGTAACGAGGAAGAAAAGGAGCACCCCTCAAAATATGTCTCCTAGACAACTGCCCTCTTTCTAACATACCAGAACATGTTTGTAGGTCATGACGTTATCAGTACAAATTATTCCTCCCTTTCTCTTCTTATCTTCCTTCTTCTCCTTCTCTTCTCCAAATCCGGTCTCCTTCTTCTATAGAGCAACTAACCTCGGCTATTGTAACGCAGGAAGAAAGGAGCACCCCTAAAATATGTCTCCTAGGCAACTGCCTCTTTCTTAACATACCAGAACGTGTTTGTAGGTCATGACGTTATCAGTACAAAATTCCCTCCTCCTTCTCTACTTTTTTTTTTCTTTCTTCTTTCCTTCTCCTTCTCCACCTTCTTCTGCAGAGAGAAAGAAGTGAGGCACCCCCTAAATTATGGCTCCTGACAATTAAGATCAAGCGAACAGGCCTAAGTAGGAGTCTTGTCTCACTGAAAAAAATCGTTTGGAGGAACAAAGAAATTCTATACTTAACAATAAAGATACTAGACTCCGCAACAATGAAAAGGAATTGCTTGTTAACACACAGCTCAAACATGGGGTGTTGGGTGACCTACTCTTTGCGGGAATACCTATCAACATTTTTAGCAAGTGTTGTAATAAATGCGCGCTATCTGCTGAGTGCACATTTATAAGGTTATGATAAGACAGTTGCAGTCCCTTGCAGCTTCAAAGAAAGTAGAAGGACAAGCTTACGTATTGGTAGCAAGGAAAGGTCAGGTTGAAAACTGTGCACATTCCAAGGTGGAGCACCAAGGAAAGGTCAGGGTTGAAAACTGTGCACATTCAAGGTCGAGCACCTTCCCACATTCCCAAAAAATGAGATGATAGTGCAAAATATTTTGAATGTTTTTCGTTGCATATCGTTTCTAAGAATAGTACGTACTTTTACTAATGATATGATATATTTACAGTTATGGTAAGACATTTGCAGCCCCGGGTGTCCTGAATGACTTGCAGCTTCAAGAAGGTACAAGGATCGTGCTTTGCCA